>NW_023425527.1:1272500-3672500 GCF_014108245.1 Pipistrellus kuhlii | reverse complement strand
AAATGCATTGTAGTATGTTCTGTACAGGCAATTCTATGAGGGGGTACTACCCAGGAAGCAAATGGCCTAAGCTTCAGAGGCCTGTGGCAGGCCTTCCAGGTCCCTACACCAAATTTGCATTTGCAATGGGTTTTATTCTTAAAGAGGGTTCCCTTAATTGTGTAAGTTTTTTATCCCCCTAAACCTGTAAGCACTCCAAATTTCATGTAATCCAAGTGATCTCTTTAATTCAAGGTAGCTATAGAATTAGAGAAGTCAGTACTAGAAAAAATGTTATTGACTAGACTTCTGAAATATCAGTTGTCTCCTCTGGGCTGTTAAAATTATGTAACAAATACTAACTGAGGTCTCATACCAATATTCAAAGAAAGGTTATTCATTATTGTTGGTTGAAAGAAAGTATTCACAAACCCTAGGTAATGCAGTTTTTTCAATGGCTATTTATTAAAAGCTCACAGCAGATTTGTCACTGTGTTAAATGCATTCAATGCTAAAATCAGGGGCATAGTTTCTACTTCTAGCCTAATATGAAATAAATATGCATTACAGTATAACATCCTGAGTACTGTAATTGCAGTATATGCAAGCAGAGAATTAAAGAGAAAATTATGCAAATTTTGCTCAAGTTCTCTGGGAGGGTTAGAGAAGAATTCACTCGCTAATAGAATTATCCAATATTTTATTATGAAAAGTGATAACTACCTCAAATTTTCTAGTCATTTTGAGTATATTTATTAAGTATGTATTTTCATAGTAATTCTTCAGGGGAATAAGAAAACAGTAGGGAATCAGAAGAGAATAAAATTGACTTTAGATATAGGTGGACCATTAGGGAAGATAAAGGAATTTGAGACAATGCATTGAGGGCTTTGGCCAAGTAGCGAAGAAGGAACTAACATTGGGATGCAGGTGCTAACTGGGCGGGGTCAGAGAATCCAGGTTGGACCTGCAATATCATGCACATCTATCTGATTCACTGGCCGAGAGGATCATTTGAGCTAAGTGTTTTCTCATAAACAAGGTGCTGTCAAGGTTTTTCTTTACAGACCATCCAACTTATATTGCATCTTCAAAGCCATGATCATGTGCAGAGTTAATACATCTGTTGAATCTTTTTTTTGTGTGTTACATGGCTATCCTGACAGTAAATCTGGAGCTCATATCCTCATGAACTCACCAACTTTAATCTTACGGTGGGTTTTCTACAGAGCCCTTCGATGCTGATGTTGTCCCTGACAAAATAAGAAGTCCAGTATTGACAGGGCATCAGGGAAGTTTGAAACACACACACACACACACACACACACACACACACGAACAAAACTCTCTTCTTTTGTATCTGCTGTAATGCAGATTGGAAAACCTTGTGTCCTAAGTGCCAGTTGAAGATGAGGCTCTGAAGATCTTTGCTCCTGTACCATCTCTTGGTTATTCCAGAATAGTTGGGACTCTGCCCTTCCCAATTCTAGCAGCACACCCTGGTGTCCCAGCTACAACCTGTACACTAAAGCATTGTCACAGCTGCACCCACTGGGTCAAAAATATGTAGAGCCACCTATTCCCTGTCCTGGTTGAACTCAGTCCTATCCTTGTTCTCACTGCCAGGTTATTGTCTTACTACTGAAGTTCCTCAAGGAAAAATATAGGATGACAGCATTCTTGGTTTATATTCCATTAAGAGTGATTCATTCTAGAATGTTCTTCAGCATCACATTTCTTTATATTTACTCATATAGTCAGTTTCCTTCAGGGCACCTAGATGGCTGCAGCAGGAAAGGTTTTAGTGTCTTTCTTCCTTCCTTCCTTCCTTCCTTCCTTCCTTCCTTCCTTCCTTCCTTCCTTCCTTCCTTCCTTCCTTCTTTCCTTTGTTAATCCTCATTTGAGGATATTTTTCCATTGATTTTTATATAGAGTAAAAAGAAAGGACACACACACACACACACACACACACACACACACACACACACACACACTGATTGATTGCCTCCCACATGTGGACTGGATAGGGATTGAGTTGAATCCATGACCCTTCAGTCGGTAGGCGAACACTCTATCCCCTGGGCCAACCAGGCTAGGGCTGCTTCCTTCTTAATGCAGCACTCTCAAATCATCTTTCTCTATAACCACCTAACTCCTGCTGGCCCTGACTCTTCCCAAGCATATGGTAATATTTATCACAGAAGTCTTGTTTCTTCCCAGGCATTTGATAATATTTATCTTAGAAGCCTGCTTTGCTTATGAATATTGGTTAGAGAAACTCAAGTCCTTCAGCAAAACTTGCTGGTAGAACAGATGAGTTTGTATCCTTTCTTTTCCTTGAGTTCCTCATCACATTTACCCACCCCATTCTCAGCCATCTGCAAGCTTTGCATATCAATAATTTATCTTTCAAAAAACCAGTACTGTCTCACCACACAGCGCAGAGATCCACTTAGACATTGGTTTGTATTCTGAGGAAGATACAGACAGAAACCTCAAGAAGTCTGTGGTCTCATGAGAAAAACAAAGTCTTAGTAAATATTTACAAAACCTCATTATTCAGTATAGGGATTTGGCCCATAACCAAACAATACCTTTTAATGTCTTTGCACATAAACTCCCTAATACACATGCAGCAACATCAAGCTTTGATTACCTTTATTATCACTTTTGGACCAATCCCATTAGATCAGGAGAAAAATCACAGAGTATGAAGTCAGGAAGCTTTAAGTCTTTAAAATTGGATCTGGAAAAAACTTGCTCCTCCCTCAATATTTGCAAATACTTCCAAATTGAAATTATGCCACCTCCAAAATATGAAAGCCATCACAGGTCTCCCTGTCTCAGCAACTTTGGCTGGGAAGTTGCCCAAACCTGAATAATATTAGATCCTGTATTTTCCTTTATGAGAAAAAAAAAAAAAAAGATATGACTCAATAAAAACCTTCCCTGAAAAACTGAATTATTGTATTTCAGTGACAATCTGATATTTTTGCTATTTTCTAAATGAGTTGATTAAAATTCGAGGGAATCTTAAATTCTACTTCCCCCAATATTGCTCTCCCGTATTTACAATATGATTTGTGAGCTACCTTATCCAAAAAATAAGTTTGGCCTAAACCCCGATTATGGTCTTTGCTGAAAATAAATTGAGTTACTTAGAAATGACTCTAAATATCAAAACTTCTATATATATTTGTTTACAAAGACCAGTGTTCAAATTTTCTAGTACATTTCAAAATAAAACTCTGTGTTTGTGTGTGTGTGTGTGTGTGTGTGTGTGTGTGTGTGTGTGTGTTACAAAATGAGGTACAGGAATATATATATATATATATATATATATATATATATATATATATAACATTTTCACTATAAAATAAACTAAAAGGGGAGGAGGGAAAGGTAGAGAAAAAGGAATCCCAGAATTATTCTCACCTTATAGGCGAGGAGGTTATGGCACGAAGAAGTAAGTGACTTCTCAGTGTCATTAAGCAACAGCAGGCGTTCTGTCCATTTGAACCAATAGTTATTTCTGTTTCTAGTCCTGTTCTCTTTAGCTAATTATCATCAGGGCAGCAATGACTATATCCAGATAATCTTCCAATCACTTTACAAATGTTAAGTCATTCTCTCTGCATAACAATCCTATGCATTCCTACCATCTTAATCCCCATTTCACAGATAAGGACAATGGGGCACAGATCTCCTGGTAGCAGAGCTGGGCTTCAGATCTGATTCCTATATGTGCAAGAAGATGAAGAAAAATGTTAGCCTTATTCCCCTTCTTTAGCATAAATTGCCTTACCTATCAGTGGAAATGCATTTTGTTATTAAAAGCAACCACTATTAGTTTTAAATCAGTATTTAAGCCTAAAAGTTGTGTAAACTTTTGATACACTGTCTTTAACTTACCAAGATTCAGGTGAATGGAAGTCCCAATTTGTCAAACCTGGTTGTGAGAGATGAAATTCATCATAGCAACGAGGCCGAATCTCTTTCATTCATGTGCTCTGCCACTGATCATAGACTAGCTAAATTACACTGCTTTTTCCTCCCCAACATCCATGCATAGTTACCTGCTTACTCATTCCACTTGGAACGACTAGAACAAAACATATATTGAAGCTTTCAGACAATCTAAACAATTATGTCCAAAAAAAAAAAAATGACATGAAAACTTTCTTAGGGACAAAGTGATGGTTCAGGGAATCACACTTTGGTTCTTGTATCTTTAAGCCTTCGGGCTATTTGACAGGTCTATTTTCTCTTTTGCTCAGGCAGCAGGAACTCTAATGGTTTACCTTCCAGCCTATGATTGTTATGATTGTGTTTCTTCAAAACCATGCTCTACCCATCTCCCTAGCTCCTCCTTTCTGGACTACTTCTGAAGACAAGCCTAAATGCTCTCCAGTGAAGGAGAGAGAGGTGGGGAATAAGCCCATAAAATAACATGAAAATGACAAACAAGAGATCATTAGAGTGCTTCCAGGTTTCATAAAACGTTTAGGACCATAGATCTCAGATCCAGAGGCCTTTCTGAGATAGTGGCTTTTCCTGCAGAGATTTGCAAGTGTATTCACCGGAGGACAAGATCCACCCATTTGCTGCACTCTTTTGCACTGTCTTAGCAATGGCCACAATAGTTCCTTATAACTTCCCCCGCAACCAAATCATGGAACGTGTATTACTCCCTTCCTCTGTGATCATTTCCCAGGTATAGAGAAATATCCCAAGAAAGCCATGCAGAATTTTAAATGGATGCTAAGGATTTAAGGCTTTACCTTAATCCATGGAAAATGTTATCATCTGAGTCAGTGGTTGGCAAACGCATTAGTCAACAGAGCCAAATATCAACAGTAGAATGACTGCAATTTCTTTTGAGGGCCAAAATTTTTAAACTTAAACTATATAGGTAGGTATAATGTTATTAACTTAACTAGGGTACTGCTAAGCTGGCCTTTGCTAAAAACTCAAGGGGCCAAAGAGCTGCATGTGGCTCAAAAGCCGAAGTTTGCTGACCACTGGACTAGGGCATTAAGACCCTCGGATTTAATATAATGATATCTAAATATTTGTATATTTACTTGTTTTGGCTAAAAGAAAAATAATCTTACATGGATTCTGGTCTCCGAAACAAGTATGTTTGGTTTAAATGAGGTTTTACACTATAAAATTTAAACCTTTAAAAATGAGACTTGAAGTCATTTTAATGAAAATAATATTAGTATACCCTATTCCCAGTGAATATCAATCACTACTATCCCCTGCAACTAGTATTGGTCTCCATTTTAGATTTGTCAATATCTAACCACTCATTTGATAGTGTTTGATACTTGTCTCCATAGTAATCAGTGCATATTTAATATTTAAGCAATGAGGCAAAGGAGCACATTATAAAATATAGTTTGCTTCTCAACTATTCACCTGCCATAAAATATTGGCATTGAATGTGTTTTCCCATCATCGTAGTTTATTTTTAAATTTAATCCTATGATACTTAAATTCTTAAATTACCCAAACCTCATGTGTTTTTTGAAATTTTTACCACACTTCTCTTTATTCTAGGGCAGTGGTTGGCAAACTCATTAGTCATCAGAGCCAAATATCAATAGTGCAATGATTGACATTTCTTTTGAGAGCCAAATTTTTAAAACTTAAACTTCTTCTAACGCTACTTCTTCAAAATAGATTTGCCCAGGCCGTGGGTATTTTGTGGAAGAGACACACTCAAGGGGCCAGAGAGCTGCACGTGGCTCGGGAACGGTGGTTTGCAGATCAGAATTCTAGGGGGTAGGATTCAGAAATATACTGATACTCATCAAGACGAGTTTTTTAGTTGATTATAGTTAGTGAAATCCTGAAGAAAAGTGGTAATATTGATATGACCATTGTCATCAAGGAATTTATATAAAATATGATTATTCTCAGTATAAATGAGATATTGAATATATAAGTAAAAGAGGACTAGCTTTTACATATCTTCTTTAACGTTTAATGCCTTTTGTATAAATCCACAGATTATCCATTTGTATAAAAAACACACATACTGTTATCAATGTGTCTAAATTTTAGATGCATCAGTTATGATTATTTTAAAATAAAAGAGGCCAACTAAATTAAATTCTATTGAGTGATTTCAATCAATTATTTTTTATTACTCAGGCTTAAACCAATAGCAGTAGCACCATCAAGCTTTATATAACAAGATTTCGCCAAAAATGGTTTGGCTCAGTGGGTAGAGCTTCGGCCTGCAGACTGAAAGTTCCCAGGTTCGATTCCAGTCAAGGGCATGTACCTTGGTTGCGGGCACATCCCTAGTAGGGGGTGTGCAGGAGGCAGCTGATCAATGTTTCTCTCTCATCAATGTTTCCAACTCTTTATCCCTCTCTCTTCCTCTCTGTAAAAAAATCAACAAAATATCTTAAAAACAATAAGATTTCAACCTAATAAATGTGAAATAATACAATACTAAGAATTATTACTAAAAATCTAAGTAGTAGTAATAGCCACATTTTATCTATAAATACTTCACATTATCACTTACCAAAATGAGTCTCATTCATTATTTAAAATCAGAATCATAGATTTCCATAGACAAGATCTGAAAAATTATGAGAGCAACTGTCCTTTGTTTTTCATAATTGAAAAAAAGGATGGTGTGATGGCATAGAGAGAGTAAAAAAACATGAAGAAGAAAAAGTAAAACAAAATTCACTCAAAAAACTCACCAGCTCATCAGAAAGGCTTTTGGCAACACTGTTGAAGTCCCATTAAACCCTACAGTCATAGATCACACCTGCAGTATTGAATACAATTATGTTCACTCAGCTTAAGAGGATTGGGAAAAACCAGAGAACAATGGAGAACAAACCCAACATGCTTGCCTGGAACTAAAATTGGTCATGGGTGCCAGGAATATATTTACAACATTGTTTCCAATCTACAACTCTGTAACGTGACTGGGATCCAAGAATCATGAATTTCTTTAGCAGCCTTGGCAGATTGCTGGATTTCAGAACTGACATTCCACCAACCTAGTGGTAACCACTCAACAATCCTTTTCCTAATAGTATCATGTTGACGATGTCTGTTTTTCTATTTTTACCTTTTCTGTTGAATTCTTTGTTGTAAGTTTTTCTTTGCTTGTCGTGGCTAGCTCCTGACAGTGCTGATCAAAAATCTTTATAAAGGAATCTCCTACTACTGATTATATCTTTTTAAACTTTCAAAATATTATTTTGTTCGTTCTACTTTCATTTTTCTCTTTTGAGAAACATAGAGGGAAGCTCGCAAGAACTTTAGAAAAAACAGATTTAGATCAGCATCCTTGTTGACTAAATTGGTACTCAGATTAATACCTATGCTATTTAGGAGGGTACCTCTCTCAGTAACTATGAAATGAATAAATGAAAACACTCATCATTATCTTAACTCCTGAAGAAGGATTCGTTCTTCAGCCCTAAGTTTTGTTGTGTTGTACGTCCTCTCCTCCACCCTTTTTCTATGTTGGCTTCTTTGGATGTTTCTGGGCATGGCCATTAGTTCATCTATTTCCATTTCTTCCTGTGGGAATTAAAATTTTGAATAAATAATACATTTTCATGTCAGTCTTGTTATTGCAGATCTCTAATTTGGATATGCAGATTAGTTCACAATCCTTTTGTTGAATATATAAAAAATGTGTAAAGGAATGATAAGAATGTCCAAACTGGAAAATAGACTCAGTAGGGATATGGTAATTATTTTGGTTGGGTTTTTAAAGGCATGTCTTATGCAAGAATTAAACTCATTTTCATAAGGATTTAGAAGTAGAGAATTAAGGCTCGTACCTTAAGTGAAAATTTCAAGGGCATAAATTGCTGATAATTGAAATAAATATATTCCTAATGGCTAACACTCTCCAAAGACAATGGGGAAAATTCCTACAGGAAAAGCATAATAGTAACATAGCCTTGAAAATGAAATATCCTTATAAAACAGGTGGAATAGGGGTTGGGGGACACATATGTAATACCTTAATCAATAAAGAAAAAAACACAAAAACAAAACAAAACAACCAAAAACACAGGTGGAACAAGTAAAGTTTTGGAAAAAGAAAACACTAATGATATTTTTAGCAAAACTGGACAAAAACAAATTGACAGAAATCTCAGGCATAAATGAATTTGGCCAAAACACCCACCAAGAACATGTTCTATAGAATATCAGCAGCCATGTGGTGGTAGTGTCAAAAATAAAATAAAGGAAGGAAGTAATGGTACTATAAGCCAACAAAAATCAGCCCCACCAGAGAGAACTACATGCAGAGTGGTACTTGATATGACAAATTTGAGAAAAACTAAGAGAAATCACAAGTTTTAGATTCAGTGCAAAATGGCAAAGGGGAAGTTCTGGACAAATATGGCACCATCTGAACATTATAGCAAAGATTGCAATTGATTTAAAATTAAACATAAGAAAGCCAGGAGCTCAAACTGGCAGATGTCATCTCTTGATAAGGAATGATGGAAGGGATAAAAATTTGAGAGAGAACAACAATAACAACAACAAATCACTGATCAGACACCATTGCAAGTTGCTAGGACAACAACTAGTGACCCTGAAAATCTGTAATTGGTGGGGATTAGCATTTATTCTCTCTCCCTGACATGTTTCTGAGTTACCAAATAGGTCTAGTGAATGAGGAATGTTTTCTTATTAAAAGGGGATTCTAGGTAATAAATGCAGAAGGAAATGTAGAATTATAGAATTAAAAAATTACAATTTTACCCCCCTTAATTGAACATCATTAATAGATGGTGTGCTGGAATATCAACGTGGTGAAGGCCAAAAACTATGCGTCCTAGAATTCTCTTCTTTGTATAAGCCCACATTAGAGTTGAATAAAAGAGAAATTCACCAAAGGAAAAACTATCAATTTTAGAGAGTTATTGTGATTAGACATGGTAACAGACTGATGCAAGATATCCAACCACATGTGCTTTCACTCTCCAATCCTAGATGTCCATTTTCCTAAGTGCTGGCCTGGTGACAGTGGCCCAGTGTTCCAACTCACCCTCAGGTGGGAACTTATGCACATGTGACTGGGGTCCCTCAGCCAAAGAACTTGACTTATACGGGTTGCCCACAGTACTTAACTAAAATTGACTGTGCATAAACTAAACACAGAAACAAGAGTTAAAAATGCATGAATCCCAAGGTTTATTTATCAGAGTCCTGGTGGTTTCCAGAAGCTTAGGTATGTCACCTGGAGATCCGCCCTGACAGACACACACACACTGGACAGGAACATGTTGCTGCAGCGTCTCAGTCAGGAACGAGGCCTCAGAAGTTTGGCTCACAGGCAGAGTGACAGCTTCACTCAGGCAGAGTCTCACGCAGTATTTCGAACAGGGAGAAGAGAGTGGGAGAGCACGTCGGGTGGAGGAGCCCTTCGTGGTTTCTGCCCGGTGCCTCTAGGTCCCTTCTTTTATGGCCATTTCTGGGTGTTTCTTTGTTCCTTCTAGGTATTTCTTAATTTCTTCTGGGTGCAACCAATAGATCTTCAGTGTGCCTAATCGGGCGCTCTCCAGGTTCCTTTTGACTCGGTTTTCAACTTTCCAGATAAACACTTGTTAGGTCGTCCACACAGTTACAACTTTCCAGAATTAGGGCGTTCACACAGTTAGGGGCTCATGTTAGGGCGTTCACACAGTTAGGGGCTCAAAGTCAGTTTTAAAACTCAAGTTTTACAAAATGGATTCAAGTCACATTATATGGAGTTACTTATACTAAGCCTAAAACACATTTAAAATAATTTCTTTTACTTAAAATAAAATCAGAATAAGATCAGAAATACAATTCACACTTAAACTATAAATCACTCATGAAAGTAAATGCTTTCCTTCCTATTTTAAATCACACAAACAATGATTCTTACAGTGTTTTAAATCCTTAAAACATCACATTAATATAACTATAACACCCAGGCTCACCAAAAGTTGCAGATCGTAGATGTGAATGCTACAGAGAAGCATGGTGTCTCAGACATTCTACCTACCTCCCCTGAAGATCCTTTTTTATCCTACTTCATTGGCTGCCCACACTTGGCTTCTCTGACATCCTTGCTACAGCATGTCAGACAGATTAGCTACCAACTATTTTGGGGGTTTTGACACTTCTCTTCCAGACTTTTCAGCCCCTCCCTCATTTGTGTAGGTCAAATCCCTATAATAAACTTTTAGTACCGCAATAGAGTGGCTCAGGTGTTTTTGTTTTTGTTTTGTTTTGTTATGTTTTGTTTGTATTTTTACTGAGATCTGATTGACCCAATGATAAAATGAGTAAATGTAGAGGTGTTTCAGGAACTTACAATGAAGCTCTTCAAAAGTCCAAACAAGAACACCATGCTCACTTTTACATCTAGAAAAGCGAGGCAGCCCTGCCAGTGTTGCACAGTGGTTGTGTATTGACCTATGAACCGGGAAGCCACGATTTGATCCCCAGTGTGGGGCATGCAGGAGGCAACTGATCAATGATTCTCTCATCATTGGTATTTCTATTTCTCTCTCCCCCTTCCTTTCTTAAATCAATAAAAATATATCTTTTAAAAAGTGAGATGGTAAAGCATGACAAACCTCTGATGTTATGTAGTATGAGTAAACAGATAATGTATTCAGACTGAAGAAATAGAATCAGTTATTTAGCTTTAACTTCTGGCATTCAGGAAATATAGAGGAGAGCAAAGCAAAATCAGATGTGACTGCAACAAGAAATAAATCAGCCATTTCTAGAATAGAGAACATTTTATAAGGTAACCATTGCAGTTTTTTTTTTCCAGCCAGTCAATGTCATAACCAAAAGAAGAGAGAGGGAGAAAGAAAGACTTGACTTGGGGTAATAACTACACTATATAATATAGATGATGCATGATAGAATTGCATACCTGAAGCCTGTATAATTTTTTAAATATATTTTATACAGAGAGGAAGGGAGATAGATAGTTAGAAACATTGATGAGAGAGAGTCATCGATCAGCTGCCTCTTGCACACCCCCTAGTGGGGATATGCGCACAACCAAGGCACATGCCCTTGACCAGAATCGAACCTGGGACCTTTCAGTCCCCAAGCCAATGCTCTATCCATTGAGCCAAACCGGTTTCAGCAGAAGCCTGTATAATTTTATTGACCAATGTCACCCCACTAAATTCAATAAAAATGGAATGGAAGAAAAAATAAATTTACTGACATAAACTAACTAACAACTAACTAACTAAATAAATAAATGTGACATATATTTATGACACATAACAACAAACATAATAAGCTGAACATAGTTGGGTCCTGATATTATGGTACATCCCCAGATATTCCCAGTTATCTCAATTTGGATTAGCCATATTTCACAAACTCAATAGCTGCATGTGATTGGAGGCTAACACATTAGATAAGGAAGTTATAAAGTTTAGTCTATTAACCCCTTTTGTTTAAAGAAACAATTTGGAGCTTGTATATAAATGGTCCAGCCAAAACCGGTTTGGCTCAGTGGATAGAGCGTCGGCCTGCGGACTGAAAGATCCCAGATTTGATTCCGGTCAAGGGCATATACATTGGTTGCGGGCACATCTCCAGTATGGGTTGTGCAGGAGGCAGCTGGTCGATGTTTCTCTCATCATTGATGTTTCCATGTTTCTAGCTTTCTATCCCTCTCCCTTCCTCTCTGTAAAAAATCAATAAAATATATATTTATTAAATGGTCTAAAAGGTTAAAATTAGAAGTTAATATAACCTTGTTATACTATGGGAAACTATAAATCACAAAATTGTGTTTGGTTTAAAAATATATTTTCTTAGAGATTTGGTTTAGAATACAGAAAATAGAAAAACAAAAACGAGAAAAGATAATTGCTCGTTGATTGGATGCTTACTATAAAACCTACAGCTATTTTTGTGTAGCGATTTCTGTTGTATCTCCATGTTATAGTTGAGGGAGCTGAGGTTTAATGAGGTTTTGTAATTTGCTGAGATTCGACTGAGCTGGGATTCTAAACTTATATCTGATTGACTCAAATTCCCAAAGACCTTCCTTTGAGGCTAGAGTGGGGGGAAATTATCCTGTTTTGTTAGACTCGGACATGAAAGATAGGGGTGAGGGAAGTAGAAAGGGTGTGACCATAGATACTGAGCAAATGACTGGGTGGTAAAGCAGAAGAGAAGATAAAGGACTAAGGGGTTTTCTTGCATCACTTTCAGGTCCCCATCTGTTTTACAGGTGTTTTCATCTGAAAAATTCTCTTCAGCCCATGTTTCTGTGTGCTAAAGCATCTATAATTATGGAATTTACACTATCTTAGTTAAATTTAGAATGGCTTAATGGATGGCTCTCTCTAAGACCTATTACAGTATACCTAAGGTCATCACAATATTAATGGCTTCTTAGAAAGGAAACAGTCCAAGACTACTAATAAACTCCATGTTTTATGCATAGCGTATGCCAGTCATTTAAAATTTATAATGTATGTTGCTAAAACATTTATTCAATAATGATGGCTTATTTTATGCCACTTCTAGTTGGTATTCTGAATACATTAAATGGCTAAAATGCATATACCCTTTCTATCAACATTAATTTCATGTTAATACTTTCTAAAACAGTTATGGAATAATAACCACCTAAAGCTCAAAATCACTTATAATCCCCCCTACAGTGAGCTGCTGATTCATCAAAGGCAATATGTTAATACATCAGAATTACTCTATAATATATGCTGAGAGGAAAGGAAGAGAATAAGGTGATATTCTGCTCAGTAAATTAAAATTATGAAGTCTATATTGGACATGATTTCTATACTAGAGTACCCACTTAGTGAGCCAGTCACCAGTTACCCAGGAAACTGGCTTGTGTTATCTGAATCCTTGGGTCTTCTTCCTGTCTATTCTTTTGAGGATCACACCATTGCTACAAAGACAAATAAGCTGACCATCAGGTGTTTTTCCCCAAATGATAAATATTTGGGTTGATGTTAATAATGAGGCAGAGACAAAAATAAATGTTTTTGGTGTGTTTATTAAGTTATTTAAAAAGAAACTTTGTTAGAAAATGAATTATCAGCAATCAAATGCCTATCTAAGTGCTTAGAAGTAAAGGAGACTAAGATATGTTGCAGTTTTGGGGAAAATCACCATTATTAAGATAGACCTAAAGTCAAAATGAAGCAGTAATTAGTATTATGGATATAAATATGTAATCCATGTTATTACATAGAACTTTGGCAACATAGAGAAGAAAGGAAGTAAAGCTAGGATTCAGAGAAGAGATGCTATATGAGTGGGGTCCTAAAAATGAATTAATACATAGTAACCTGATTTGTTTAAGAAGGGCAACTTCTGAGGATAGTTCAAACAGGTAAGATAGAAAAGAAAATTAATTGGAGATTAACCTGGGGAGTTAGGTTGGTGTCAGAAAGCAAATAGGTCTGTGTGCCCCACTAAGCATTTTATTCTGTCAAGGGAGTAAAATCCACAGTTTTAAAATCTATGACTAACATGACTGAAGCTCTGTGTTTATATTTGTGGGTAAGTGGCAATGTGTAGGAGGATTTATAGGAGGGAAGACAAATCACATGCAAATGTGGTGAGAAATGGCAGGGCATAAATGAGTTGTATTCCACAGACATGGATGATGTAGACATATTTTGATCCAGGCATTGCGTTCTTTCATAAGGAGTCACAAAAACATCACTTTGGAAATATAAGTAAAATCAATTTCAGGTGCTGGGTGAGGAAAAATAAGATTTTGTTTTGTTTTGTCGGAGCAATTCTCATTGCTCTTTATAATGTTGGTGACTATAATAGAAATGAGAGAGATAAAGAAAGCAGGATATTTATGTCACAGGAGAGCCTAACTTGCTGGGAGCAGGTAGATTTCTATGTCAAAGATTTTGGCTTTTTTTTTTTTTTTTTTTTTTTTTTAACAATCCTGTCCAAACACCAATCCAGTTTAGATTAATTGCTTCCAAAACTGTATTGTAAATGTTGAAGTTGTAGTGAAATAATTAACTATGTGACCATTTATCATATCATGGTTTAAGCTACAAGGACAATATGAGCAATGAGTATTCATTGATGTTCTAATTGTAACTGAGCATTGATACCTCTATTTATAATTATTATTTTAAATAGCATTTTGACAACATTCACAATGATTTTCATATTAACACTTTCTGCATTGGGATAGGACTGGCATTGAGAGGCCAAGGAATACTGAAATGTAAACACTAGTAGAAGTGAGGGATACATAGAGCTTCAACCTTTCATAAATACAGGACAGGTTTTCTCAATTTACAGTATTATTGGAATTTTGATATTGATAATTATTGAAATTTTTATTTAGTTATTTTGTTAGTCTTTACTCAATTATATTTTTCCATTGATTTGTAAGAGAGAGGGAAAGACAGATAGAAACATCCATCTGAGAGAAACACATTGGTTGATTGCTTCCTGCAGGAGCCCCAACCAGGGCCTAAGCCTGGGAGGAGCCTGCAACCAAAGTACATGCCCTTGACCAGAATCAAACCTGGGACCATTTGGTCTGCAGGCTCACACTGTTTACACTGAGCCAAACTGGGTAGGACTAAACTTTTTAAATAAAATTAGAACTAAAAAAGTTTGTGCCCAGCAGTCTAGTTTGTTATTACATTAATTATTACATCAATTACTGAATATGTGCCTTCTCTCTTGGAAGACCATGAAATGCTGCTGGGTGAAAGAGAAGTAGGAGAGAAATATGAGGGAAAATGATCACCACACGCAAAGTGAGGCAGGCGAACGAGCTGGCTAGAGAGGCTGATAAATGACAATCAGCAGTTAATTCACAGCTGAGTTTCAACAAAGCTCCAACAGGAATAATTTATGGGTAATAAATCTGATCTTGATTCTGTGAAGAGTTTATGGATAAGTTGATTCTTCTAGAAGGCTTTTAAAGGAAGAAACCTCACATAAAAGTCAATTTGCTGCTACATATCACAACCACTCACAAGGAACGTATTTTCTTTTCTTTGGGGAAGCTGATGGCAAACTATAGCCAAAAGCTAACATCCCTTGCCTGCAACTGTGCTAAAGAAAGAAAACCCAGGAATTGCAAAGGGGATATATTGTATAATTTCATGCAATTAAAGAGAAAAAAAAGAAAGATAAAGAAAAAAAGGAGAGGAATATAAGAGAATAAAGGAAAAGTAAAGGGGTAGAATGTTATAAAGATGGTACAAAAATTAAGAGAGAGCCAAAACCGGTTTGGCTCAGCGGTAGAGCGTCGGTCTGCGGACTGAAAGGTCCTGGGTTCGATTCCGGTCAAGGGCATGTACATTGGTTGCGGGCATATCCCCGGTGGGGGGTGTGCAAGAGGCAGCTGGTGGATGTTTCTCTCTCATCGACGTTTCTAGCTCTCTATCTCTCTGCCTTCCTCTCTGTAAAAAATCAATAAAATATTTTTTTTAATTAAGAGAGAAAGAATAGATATGTCACTTTAATTTGGAGAAGATACAGTTAATTTTTTAAAAAATATTATCGATACATTTGATTTGGTTTCTTTAGTAAACAAATAAGAAAAATTATCTTCAAGGATCTTAATTACATTAAAGGAAAGTAAAGGTTGTGCTTACAAGTTTTTATTCTTCTGCTGAATTCTATAGAAATAAAAACTGTAATTTGCTCAGTTAAATCTCCAGAATAAATGCACAGATCCTGTGTTTGTTGATGCCATCTTTGAATTATTTTAAAAAACAGTGAAGCTAATAGAGCAGAATTCTTTACCTGCTAGGTTAGCTAGCTAATTAATTATATTACAACAAGTGTAATATGTTATCCCTGAAATTGAGGCTCCTCTGAGCTATCATCGATTATTCTACTTCTGCCTGCCATTTTTAAATTTATGCATCCATGCATTCTATAAATTTTTTACTTCTAACTGTGCACTAGACATTGTTCTAAGAACAAGGGATATGATGTAAATAAAATCTAGAAATATTAGTAAAATAGTATTTAGTATTAGTAAGGGGTTTGAAAAACATATTTAAGTCACCAGTCCTTACAAAAAGGAAATAAAGCATGATTATTGTTTCAAAAAAGTTATTATTTACTTTTGTTATCAAGTAAGAAAAAAGAATTCCCTGAATGCTCCACGTATTTGAGACTGATACACTAACAAACTAATTGAGAGAACTTGCTGATCTCAGGGGGAAATGTAAGCAATTGTTTTGTAGAAACCAACAGAAGGACTTTAAATTCATGATTCAAAACAAGCAGTGTTTTTATATCAGAGGGAATAACTAAATTATTAGCTGATATTCTGTATTTAAAAATCTTTATTTATTATATACCTTGCATATTTACTGCCTTATAAAATTCATGAAAATTTAAAAATTAGTTCTCCTTATGAACCAATATTGTTTATATAATGATGTAGCACACCACTGCAAGCATTAAATAAACAATAGGTTAAAGAATTGCAGGATTTTTAAATTGTACTATAAAGAAAGATCTTTTTATAATGACATGGTAAAAGATTACAGGAGTTTTATGATTAGAGGATAAAAGAATCAGAGACTTAAACAAATAAATGAGATAATTAACTTTTTTATAATGTATCATATATTTTTGTGAATATCTCCAAGACTTCAATTAGTATTATTAGTAGTAATAGTATCAATTTTATGCTAAGTACGTATTTAACGATTTTAAATAGTGAAGAAATATAGAAAGTAAATCTGAAAGTCCTCATTATGCCACCTTCCCCCATATCTTTCCTTTGAAATTACAATTTATCTTTCCAAAGTATCTCTTTCTTCTTTCTTCCCTATGTTTTTTTATTTTAAAATAATTTTAGTAGTATGGGTATAATGTAATTCTATGTAGTCATTTATATATTAATTCAGCTTCATTATGACAGACAAAGTTGCAAGAATCTTCATTGTGAATAGAAAGTTATAGAAATAGTCTCTGATATCTTGGGGTATTGTGTAAAAATTTCCATATTTAGAAACCTTCATAATGAATTGACCCATCAAATCCTATTTATAGTTATAATTTTGCATCTTATTATAACATACATAGCATACAAAAAGAACGCACCACCAATTATGTATAAGTATGTCCATTTCTCTATATTTGTAGTACAGCAACATGGGATCATAATAGCTTATGAGGGCTGATTCTCACCTCTTCCATATTCTGTGTATAGTATGTCACATTGCTGGCATGAAATATGCAATGTTGAGGAATATTCCAATTTACGTCACGGAAATTGACAAATACTATATATGAGAGTTTTCTTCTGCAGAGTTTGTTTATTGATGTACCACTGTCTATACTCTCACTAATATTATCTTTTAAATATCTACTATATATTGTATATGAATATTAATTGCCTATTTTTCCATTTAATTATTTGCACTTTTATTATGGATTATTATGATAAGCCTATTCCACTGCCAAGAAAAGTGAGCTGTAAAGAGAGATTCATTTAGAATAGATAAACAGAAGCATCTGTATGATAGATACAAAATAAATATTAGTTTATGATCTTTTCTTTTTCTCCCCATTTCATTGTTAAAAGAACATGGGGAGTTTGTGGTAAAGACAATCATAGGAATCAGCCCTCATGACTAGTAATTTATAACTCCCCGTTATTGTAACACTCCCCTTTATTTGTGAAAATAAGTAAAGAGCCTGACTGGTGTGGCTCAGCGATTGAGCATTGATTTAGGAACCAAAAGGTCACCAGGTTCAATTCCTGGTCACGGCACATGCCCAGGTTGTAGGCTAGAGCCCCAGTAAGGGACATGCAGGAGGCAGCCAATCGACCGGATGTTTCTCTCTCATCATTATTTCTATTTTTCTCTCTCCTTTCCTCTCTCTAAAAATCAACACAAAATACTTTAAAAATGTAAGTAAAGAACCAATAATTCAGATACGGTTATACATTTAATTTGGAGTCCCCCAGAAATTCTGTAAAATATTCTCCAATTGGTCACTGTCCCAAAGGAAATCCTTTTCATGAGACTTGGTGATGAGGGACAGACATGGGCAGCTGGTTACACCATCGTCAGTGACACTTGGCATCATGGAGAGCGAGTATCTGTATGGCTGACATTTGTCTCACCTGTGCCTGGTTGTTGTGCCTTGTGTAAATGTGGCCTAGCCTTGGCGAATAGTTTCCCCTGGCTGTCTTCTCTTTGGGCATTTCTAGTCCAGGTGGCTTAGTGAGCAGTGAAAATCCCTCTCCTCTTACCATTAAGCTTTGTTTTTTCCATCAGGTGCAAAGCATCTAACAAGCTATTAGTCACTCTGTCATACTTTATATATAAGGATATATGCATTTTTAAATATTTAAATGTATTTTATAGATTTTACTACTATTTCTTAATGGGATAAATAATTTTGGAAAGGAATAAAGGTAATGTGGCAGGACTTGCATTTCATAAAGCATCTCACAGTGATGTCTGGTGATCACTATGTTGATATGTTCTACTTTGTAGTCTGATACAGGCTTTTGCCAGTGTTTCAAAGATCATGATGCTTACCAAGTGTTGTTGTTTAAGTTTTGAAATCTCCCTTGTCTCAGGGTTCTGGAATCAGCGCCATCCATGACCAAAGGACACTTAAGGACATTGGGGACATAGTAACCCAATGAGTTACTTAACTTGGTAAGTCCAATTTTCTCCTTGCTATATTCTGACCCAAGTATAATAACACCTTATAATATGCCTTTAATGATGTATTTGCCTTAATTCTTTGGATAAATATTTATCTGAGTTCTATTTTGTTTGTATATGTGTGACTCCACGCGTGTGCAAGCACGTAAGTGTGCAATTCCTTAACATGGAACCTACTTAGATGACTAGATCCTCTTAGTTGTGATGTCTTCAATCCTAGGAGTCCATGGAGGACTGGAATGCAGTCTCATTCACATTCTGGTGCCAAGAACACCGTTCCTGTTGAACTATTTTGACCCTGTTTAATTGCCAGCTGGCCTCTTTCACTGATCCTCTACTTCTTCTCTCTCCCAAGACTTATTCTTATGCTTTCTGTACTTGCCATTATCCTTGCTGAAAATCCCAGCCATTTCCTGTCTGCCTAGATGAACACCTATCATTTACCATCCTAATTTCCAGACCGGTGTTCTGGATCACTGGCCGGGAGGGAGAGACCTGTCTCGGAAATTCAGGCCCTCTTGCTTGAGATGCTGTCACTTGCTTTGCTGCTGCCAGATTCCTTGGCTACCGCCTTGCTGCCCAGAATGTCAGCCTGTCACCTAAGTCCAGACAGCCCTGACGAGTCTGCTCACCAAGATGTGCTCACTGGCACCGACTGCCTGTGCACAGCTGAGTCCTCTGTTCCTGCATTTGGTTCAGTCTCCTGTCCTGATGAGACTTTCTAGTTTCTTTACCCCAGCACTTTGGTTAGTTCCGAGATTCTTGTTTTTAAATCCTAGGTTGGGTGGCGGTTGGAATTTGGTCTCTGGGCCCTAGTTTAGACTTAATCAAGACCTTTCTTCTATGTCTCTCCAAAACCCTTGTATTCAGATTAAAGGTGGATTTCTTGATATAAATCCTTTTGAAATGTTTGCCAATAAATGTAGCTTGGATCCAATTTACATTTATAATTTTTGAAGAGAGATGGAGGCATGGTGGCAATGTCAAATACTCTGATGAAAGCAAAATGTCACAGCACACTGCAGGCAGAGGCATGCTGATGGCCTCGTACACCTCGGTTTACTTTCTAGATTACTTCCAGTCTTCAGATTCAGTGATTCTTTTCCATTGGCCTTTGAGTAAATGGGGCCTACTAAGTTTCAATAAATTGTCTTTTTGTGAGTAGATCTTGTCCACCAATGGTCTTTGGTGCCAATTCAAATGCCAACCGGAATCCCCAGTGTGAGAGCGCAGTGAAGAAGGAACGTTTATTGGTGTTAACGGTTCCATGTAGGAAGCATGGCTGTGAACACAGCACAGCCTTCAGGTTTCCAGGCCGCCAGGCTCCTCCTCAACGAGACAGTTCTGCTCCCCTCCATGGTTCACCCCGCTCTACCCTGCCCCACACCGCACCCACCTGTTCCACTCTGCTTAGGCAAGTGATCTTGGTGCTTCAGTTCTGCTGGGGAAATGCAGTCTTCAGTCTTCCCTGAGAAGTGCTCTCTGAGCTAGAGAGGAGCTGGCTTAGATAGACAAAAGTGCCCATCCCCTGGTCCCTGGTTCGTCAGAATAGAGCCCCTGTGCACAGCTCGGATTGGATGGAAAAACCTGTTTTATTGGTAGAAATAGGACTCTGGGAACTTCTTTATAAAGGCTGGCCCAGAGGGCAGGTACACAGGGTAGACAGGCAGTTTAGTGCAAAGGCTTGTCAATGAAGTCTGTGCATTTTTCCTGGGAGGCCCTTGTGCAGACATGGCTGCTAGGTTCTGCTTTATTTTATTTATTTATTTATTTATTTATTTATTTATTTATTTATTTATTTTGAGGGGTGGGGATAGGTGGCCACCAGAAGACCTTCCTAGTCCTCAGGGTTCACAGTTTGAAAAATCTCTGGGTATTATTTGCATCCAAAGAAGCTACCTTTATTAACATTCTAACAAAGCATTAATGTTGAGGCAGGTATGCTTGATCCTGGGGGCCTGGATCAGCCTGTGCTTTAATTTAACCCAATCTATGGTAGTGTTAAAACAATGTTATACATCGGCCCCTTTGGTGCTCATTGAGTCCATTAAATTAATTGAAATATGCTTCTATTGTACCTGAAAGTTCAACAAAATGACTCATGTTCTGACTCCCTGTTTATGTCCATCCTCTTTTCAATAGTTCTCCTTAGACAATCTTCAGTTCCAGACAGATGGTAAGAAATCCTGCCAATGATTTTAAAGGTGTATGATCTGAGGACAGACTGATCACAAGGTCATTTATCCCTCCCTCCTTTGTCCTTGAATATCTCTCCTTTTTTATCTATTGGTCATAAAGTCTTTCTTATTCCCCGCCAGTAAATCCTAGATTTATTTCTCTCTCTTCCCAAAAGAGGAATGAAAAAGCGACATTAAACAGAAGCCTGTGGCATTGAACCAAATCAGAGATTCAGTAAACTTTTTTTTTTTTCTGTAAAGGATCAGATAGTATATTTTAGCCTTTGTAGGCATATGGTCTCTTACAACAGCTCAACTTTACTGTAGCATGAAAGCAGCCATGGGTAATGTAAACAATTGAGCATATCTATTCCAGCATATTCATGGAACCAGGCAGCAGGCAGGAATTGACCCCCAGGCCATAATTTGCTAACCTCTGAGCTAACGGTTATGTGTCTATTGAATCTATCTATTTATCTATCTATCTATCTATCTATCTATCTATCTATCATCTATCTATCTATTTTTAATTTTCACCTGAGTGTATGTTCTTGTTTGTTTGTTTGTTTATTTAGGGAAGGAGAGAGAGGGAAACATTAATTAGTTGCCTCATGTGCATGCCCTGACTTGGACCAAACTGCCACCTTTTGGTGCATGGATTGATGCTCCAACCAAATGACCCACATTGGCCAGAGTACATCTATTGAATATTTTTATACCCTTTACTTTTAAAATGGAAATATGATATCCTTTGTCTTGAAACAGACAACACCTATCAAATTAAGATTTAATTATGTATGACTTGTAATGGGACAAAAGCCTTTATAAATTATATATTTCATACCATATATACTGTATATAAATATGAAGACAGGGAGAGATTTTACTAAAACGGGAAAATGTCCCTTTAAGCACCCACACCTGCATCTCATATTTAGTTCCCAGAGCCTGCATGGGCAGCAGACATTTCTGTGCATGTTTGTTTGTAGAAGGACTTGGGATAAACTCTTACTTTAACCATTTGCATGAGCAGAAGACCAGATGGATCACAGTATAATGTGACGGTTGTTTCATTTCCAATATTCACAGACATGTTTTGTTGTTTTTGTATGGTACTATAGCATTTATGCCTTATCGTATGCTGGCTGACCTGAGCTGCATCTTCCCTTTTCCAGACTCTAGATTTAAAGTTGATAAAGTCTGCAAATCGCTGGCAGATTTACACACGCTGTTTGTCCACCTGGTGCTATTCAAAACTGCTCCTCTCAGAATGGACACTTGACAGCAAATGTGTTTATTCATTTTAGTCTAGACAGATCCCCAGATGCTATCTTCCTAATGTCTGTAAATAATTCTTTGGTCTAAGAGCAGGGGAAAGCTAAGGCATTTTCATGCAACCATTAGCTCCTTTACAGTCCAGAGAAGTCCTGTGCTAGAGTCAGTTATGGGTATTAAGCAAGTGCCTAGTTTGGAAACAGGTACAGACATTGGCTGAATCTCCATTATATACCAGTTCCTTTATTTAGATTTTATATTTATTATAAATTATTTAGTCAACCTAAACAACCTTGTGAGATAATCCTAGACTAACACTGAGAAAATATGATTACAGGGAATCTAATGAAGTTTCCCAAGCCTTCATGTGTAGGAAACGGGCTATACACTAACAGTATTGTGAGCTCAACCTCACATCAGAGTCAGAGCCACCAGAATTCCAGTGTTAGTTTACTCTTACTAGATGCCATGACATCTGCAAGGGATTTTACCTCTCAAAATCTAGTTCTCCGTGAGGAACGTGCACGACTATTGTTGTTTAAACCAGATAATAAAATGTTGCGTTTAAAGTGCTTAGCAAAGCATCTGTCTCTGGAGAATATGCTCAATAAATGTTAGCGGCTCTTGTTAAATAATAGATTCAATATGTAAATCCCTTTTCTTGTGCCTTCCTAACCTTTGATCTTTAAATATGCAAATGTTAGTGCTGTTTTATTCTATTATCTTTCTATGACATTCATAACATCTGCTAATCAAACCGAAAGAAATTAAGGTGTTCTTAACTGCGACCAGCTGCAAATGCCTGTCCAGCCAGGTAGGTGACATAATAAACTCAAAGGAAGAGGTAGGCTTTTGTCCCATTACAAGTCATATATGATTAAAACTTAATTTGCAAATACTCCCTGAGCAGTGAGCACTGGAGCACATATGAACACTATATCTAAAAAGTGGGAGCAGCTATTTAGTTCCAACAAATTTTTGGCAAATAAGAACGTGGGTCCAAATGTATCAGATGATTCCATTTTCCAATCTACATTTTCACATGAACTTTGCTAATTTTAAGATGTCTCTTCTCAAAAACTTAAGAACACGATGGGCAGTTGGAGCACATCTTGCAACCTGACTTGGTGCTTGGGGTATTGGCATGAGGATTTTGTTAGACCAACCTTAATATTTGACCAAGAAGAAAACTGAAATTTAGAGGGGTAGATGAGTTGGTATTTGCTCATTCCCCTTCTCCTTCCTCACCTTTTCCTGCCAGATCATGGGGGATATGTAGAGTGCATACTTGGTTCCGAGACTATAGAGTAGCACTAGCTCTATTCTCAGTGGCCCATTGCTCTAGAATACCAGGGTCTATTTGGCAAAATCTCTTAACTGGAGAAAGCCATATGTATCTCTTTGCTCGCTGTATCATCATTCATGATAGCCAAGATGTGGAAGCAGCCCAAGTGCCCAGCAATAGATGAATAGATAAAATGCTGTGGCGCATATATATGGTGGAATATTACTTGGCCATAAAAAGAATGAAATCTTACCATTTGTGACAGCATAGATGGATATAATGGGTATTATGCTCAGTGAAACAAGTCAAGCAGAGAAAGATAAATACTGCATGATTTCACTTATATGTGGAATATACAGAGCAAAATAAATGAACAAACAAAATTGAAACAGTCTCATAGACACAGAGAGAAGATTGGTGATTGCTAGAGAGGAGGGAATTGGGGAAGTGGGTGAAAGAAGTGAAGGGACTAGGAAGCACACATTGATAGCTACAAAATTGTCACAGGGAAGTCAGTGAAGCCTAAGAAATTAAGTCACTAATACTATGATAACTATGCATGGTGCCAGTTGGGGTACCAGAATCAAGGGGAACACTTATAAAACATATAATTGTCTAACCACTAAGTTGTATACCCAAAACCAATGCATAATAAATAAATGAAAATAATGATGATAAAATAAAAAACAAATAAAAATAGGAGTTATCCTATATATATAAACTTTAATTGGATCCTGGATTATAAAACATAGCAAAGCAAGCAAACCAATGAACCCAAAAAGCAATTTTAAAAGACATTTTGGAGACAAATCAAAATAGTTAATATGTATTGTATATTATATGATATCAAATTAGTTTTGTTATTGTGATAATTATATTTACTTGTACATGGGGAATGTCTTATTCTGAGGCTATAAATGATAAATTATCCATGACTGCAGTCAAACACACACACACACACACACACACACACACACACACACTCTCACACACCTGGGGGAGAGAACATACCAATTAGATAAAACATTAATAATTAGTGAATATAGTGAAGTCAAGTTAAAGTGTTCATTTTATAATTTTTTCAACCTCTCCATATATTAGAATATTGACAAACTAAAAATTTGTGAAGAAATGTTTTAAAATTTTCTGCTTGTAAGTATTGAAAATTTTGCCTGAAGTTTACTTTTCAATTTTTATACTTAGATATATCTGCTGACATAAATATGCTCAAAAATGATTAAGATTTGTTTCTTTTTTTTAAATAACATTTACTTTTGTGCTCAATGTTAAAATGGCAAGGTGAAAAGCAACATTTGTAAAAAACTGCCTGTGACTCTCACTTACTAACTTATCTCCATTTTAGCACCTTTCTTTAAATTTTCTAGTTCTACTTGAATTGTTTAAAGTTCTATCAGTTAGTTTAAAGGAATGAGATTTCATCAAGCTTATGAAAACATTTTTCTTTTGAGTTATCACAACACATAAATGATGAATGTCATCATCAAGGACAGTTATTTACAAAAAGTTAAAATAAATTTTCTATCCCCAAATTTGTACACTTTCAGTACTCTCAAATAATTCAATTCCATGAACTTGTAAACTCTGCTAGACAGGTATTAAATAACTAAGAACAATAATATAAAAATGTATCTGATCTTTCCTGTTTTTATGAGTATTTTTCAACAATAAAGATTATATCAATACAATATTTGTGTGTAGGCCTTAATGTTCAAGTACATAGAAGTAATTTTAAAGATTGCTAGCTTTCTATGCAGGTAGCTAATTATTGATTAGTTAGCCTTGTTCATTATAAAAAAATGATTATTATAGTGGTTTAAGACAATATAATAAAGGCATCATTAATAATGTCTACTAATGCATTTTACACAAAAAAATGTTATAATCAGAACTGTGAAAAAGTGCATACTATTATTTTACATCAGCCAGTCATTTTTAACAACAACAAAAAAAACAAAAAACAAACAAAACAAAACAAAACACACAAATAATGTAGAGTCAAATAATAATTACAAAAAGCTGAAGTGGGGACAAAATCCTCATTTCCAGATTTGATGCCTGATAATACCACTATTAGGTAACATATTTCAGGTTTTGAGTTGTGACAGCGATCAATAATGGCATCAAAATAAAGAAGGATTTGGGCAAATGTTGCAATGGGCATATAATGCATCATCAAGATGTACTCCATTGCACCTGGATCCTCTTATTTTACACACACACACACACACACACACACACACACACTAGCTATGTAGTTTATACTTTGAGACATCTAATATCTCATTTAAAACTGCTTCTTTACTGAATCACAGGCACACAAAACACCTTAATAGCAAAATCAGAAGATCAGAATGGCCCTGGGAACTCCTGTGTATCTCTTTGTTCTTTACAGCTCTGCCGTATCATGCTGTGGATTATTACTAAGCTGGTGACTCCCAAATTAGCTACTAATGTAGGTAACTGTGACAATATTGATTCTATAAGAATATAATATTGCTTGTCACAAAAAGAGGCCTGATCATGTCTATGAGCAGGACATATATATTTATGGGCCTTTGGAGAATCTCGCCATGCTCCACCCCTTTCTTATTTTACTCTATCCGAAGGATCATACTTTCAGAAGAAGAGCATAAACTAGACCCCATTGCCTGACACAAAACCATATTTTTATTGACTCCATCAAGGGACTCAAGCATCACTCAGAAAAAATCTGAGCGTGTGTTTCATGCATGCTGCCAAAATCACTCTGGCTCATACACACACACTGAATTTTTTTTGTTGCTCCTTTCATAAAATCTAGGTTTTTCTAAATTCTTTATGCCAAAAGAATCTAGTCAATGCAATTTCTGTGACTTTGCTAGATGAAGTTAATGGGGCATTCCAACCCAAAAGAGTAAAAATCATATTTAACTATATGGGCATAAGCAACATCTCCTAGCTTAGACTTCTAATCGTCATGCATTAACTCCTGTGTGTCTAACTTTTCTCACAAACAGGGCTAATGGTGATGCTTATCTTTTGAGGTCATAATAAGAAATAAGTGAGTTTTCTCCATGATCAAGCAGTGCCTGGCATCTAGCATTTGCCCTGAAAGCGGTGGCTTTTATTGCTATTGGATAGGCATTAATCCCCAAGACATTTAGATCCAGGAGGAAATGAAAATATGACTGGCTCTTGCCAGTGTCTTCTCACAAGGAGCTGGTTTGGTTCTCTGTCTTTCTAATAACTCATTTGTTTGCAAGGCTACAAACCAGAGGTGAGCTGGAGGAGCCAACAGAACCACAACAATGCCTTTATTCTTATTTCCAGTGCCTTTCCCCTGAAGAGAAAACGTATTCCTGCCCACAGAATTAAATGCCAGGCCTGACTAAGGGCGAAGTTGTCTGCCCTGTGAACATTTTGATGTGTGTTGTTACATTTTCCATTCAGGAGCAAGGATTATAGCCAATTTTTTATTCTGACTCCTTTCTTCTTCCTTGTTAGCCTACTCCAGTAAGAGTCTGGCACTCCTTTCGGTTTAACTAGTCTAAAAGGAAAGAGCTAGCCCTGGCCAGTTTGGTTCAGTGGATATGTTACAGAATTTACCAGGGACCGAAAAATACACCGAATACTTGGAGATACAGGAAAAGCCCATGTATTTTCAGATGTTTCGCATGTACTAGTACAGTGACTCAGGGAAGACTGTTTCTCTCCAAATTCTGAGCTTGTCAGAGTGTAGGCCCACAGATTGAAGGGACCTGGGCACCTACCTGGGTTGCAAGCTTGATCCCTAACCCTGGTCTTGGTGCATGTGGGAGGCAAGCAATCAATGTGTCTCACTCTCACATTGATGTTTCACTCTCTGCCTCTCCCCCTCCTTCCATTCTCTTTAAAAAAATAAATGGGAAATAAAATAAAATAAAATAAAAAAGAGAGCCTAAATGTTTACCTTAAAACCTTCTGAACATTAACACAGCTTTATTGGCAATACCACAGAGTGCTGTACAGCCCCAAATCTGCCATTTGCCACACCAGAAGTCTAGTGAAATTTGTTTAGGCCAAAAGGTAGGCTCTCACTACCCAGAGCATTAGCTCACTCCCTGCTTCTTCAAAATGCAAGTGTGCAAAGTAATTTTAATGTTACCGCTGTTTTCATATGTGCCAAGTTGAAACCGCAAAGACTGGACTAGGGAGAGGAAATGGCTGTGATGACACAGATCATGACAAGCTAATGTGGCATAAGTAGAAAGATTAATAAAGTGATAGAAATGGACATCTTAGCTACTACATCCACACAGCCAAGCTGAGGTCATTTTGATCTGTCCCTACTAAGGCTCTGAATTGGGTTCTTTATAGCTTATGTTCTCACTCAACATTTCAGAACTTGTATTGGATCTGTTAATGGGCTCTGTCTCTTTCCTCTTAACATAAATATAAAGATATCCAGGAAACTGAAACAAATTCAAAAGGATTTACCTTCCCCCCCCCCCACCCCCCAATTAGGCAAAGGATAGTTACGTTTTTCTAAGGAATACTCAGACTTTATTATTTTATTTTTCAATTACAGTTTGCCTTTACATTGCTTTGTATTAGTTTCAGGGATACCACAGAGTGGTTAGATAATTATATACTTTACAAAATGTTCCCCCATGTTATTTCCAGTACATTCCTGGCACCATGCATAGTTATTATGATATTAAGGACTCTAGTCCCTGTGCTATACTTTACATCCCCTTGACTATTCTGTAGCTGCCCATTTGTGCTCCTCAATCCTTCATCTTTACACCTAACCCCCCAGCCCCTCCCTGCCGGCAACCATCAGTCTAAGGAACCCTCTGACTTTCACACTCACTCCTCCATGGCACTGAAGTTACCTGGCAGATACACTTCTTCAGCCAGTAAAACCAACTCACCCCATTTCTCTCTGGTAAACTAATCAATCTCACTCTATGACCACTGTCATTAAAAAAACCAAAACGAAAAAAATATATATTCATTATCAATTTTGTCCTTCCTCTTTTGAGTTATTTGCCCCAATAAAATTTGGATTTCAGAAAGTTGATTTCTAGGCTTCTCATAAAAGATCTTTGCTTTGTTTGAGGTGGGCAAGAGACAGCCACGCTGACCTCAGCTCATGTCAGGGGAGTATGATGCTTCCCACGTCAGAGGGAAAGAACTTCCTCCTCATTTAGCATTCGCTTCTCAGTAAAACTTCGAGACTTGACAATTCTGGGAAAACAGAATTGTAATTGTGGTTCTTAGAGCAAATTTATTATCAAAATATCATAGATATGGAGTAAACAGAAGCTCAGAGAAGGCTTGAACCTAGTTCTGGTAAAATCCCTAGGGTTATCTGGGCATTAACCTCAGTGGCTTCACAGTGAACACTCAGGAATGTACCTGTTCTCAGATGGGCAAGGGGCCGTGGTTACCAAGTGCAGCTGGGCAGGGCAGAAGGGCTAGAGCAGCTCACTGAGAATGGCAAAGGGAGGACGTCAACTCTGGTTTATTACACTGATGAAGGTTAGGTCCTTGGTTATCAACCTTTCTAATGCCTTGACCCTTTAATACAGTTCCTTATGTTGTGGTGACCCCCAACCATAACATTATTTTCATTGCTACTTCATAACTATAATTTTGCTACTGTTAATGAATTGTAATGTAAATTTCTGTGTTTTTCTGATGGTCTTAGGCGACCCTTCCAGTGATTCTCAACCTGTGGGTTGAGACCCACAGGTTGAGAACCGCTGCTGTGGAGTCTAAGACCATCAGAAAACACAGATATTTACATTATGATCCCTTGAGGACTTCCAGTCTGCAAGAGGGATCCCCCAGTGCATTATGGGGACCTCTAGTTTCAGTATAAAATAAAGACAGAGAGGCAAATACACCAATAGTGATGATGAAAAATCAGATCTTTCAATGTAACAGTTACATGTTTCTAATAATTATTGCCATTTTCTGAGCTCAGACACACTTGTAATCATCCCATTAAGATGTTGGCACAAATTCTAGGGCTGATGTTCATTTGAAAATATTTCTGACTCTACATTCCAGACATATAAAATGCAACCCAATTATTACCGAATATCTAAGTGTCAGATTTCTAGATTTTAACATTGATAGTCCCATTAATCTGGTTCCTTTTGGGTCAGGTCAGGGGTAGGCAATAGATGGTGGTGAGTGAGTAGAAATGAGAACGTGTTTCTTCTCACGTTCTTGGCTGCAATACAACTTTATGGCTGAAATGCTTGACATTTCATAAGCTACCTATTAGAGTCCAATACCTTTCACACAAAGTGTTTTTTCTTCTTTTGAAACTGTTGCCTTTACTAAGGTTATGTCAATGCTTTCTGTACCGACTGATTGCAGAAATGCTTTTTCTTCTGCTCATTTGACTTTCCAGAGCCTGCAGAGCATCTGAGCTGTGATCGCTTAGCAGCTTCATGACCTAAAGGAAAGGGGCCTGGTAAGTGGCCTTTGAGTTCCCATCCAGTCCTGGCATTCTCTCACTCACCTCGCATGATTGGAGACTCGTAAGCATCCCCCACACAAAAATTCCACAAAGCAGCAGTGGTTTTTCTTAAATTATTGTAACATTTCTATCATTTGGGCTCATCTTTACCACACACAGCCCTTTTTGCCATTCAAAGTTTCTTTTATGGTAGACAAAAAAAAAAGAGGAAATATTAAATGACTTTTCAAAAGCTACCAAGAGCCTGGCTGGCATGGTATAGGTAAGAGCATCAACCTATGAACCAGGAGATCAGGGTTCAATTCCAGGTCAGAGCATATGGCCAGGGTTGCGGGCTTGTGTGAGGCAGTCGATCAATGATTCTGTCTCACCATTAAGGTTTCTCTCTCTCTCTTACTTTCTGAAATTATATATATATTTAAAGACTACGACAATAAGCCCAAAACAGAAGTTTAGTTCCTTTTCCCTTTGTTGGCCTTTGTCATAATACTTATCACATAATACTTATCACATGCTTTTGGGTTTCACCCAAAAGCATGTGATAAGTTCGGGCAGGGGGAGAGCATTTATAGGAAGTACTGGGACTGGGCTTCGTATAATGTATTAGAACTTGACAACATCTCTTTCACTAACAGTAATATATTTTTCATAAACAAAAGATGCTTCTGAAAACATCTTAAGTATCCAGGCTCATGTGTACACAGTTGTTGTTGTTTTTTTGTTTGTTTGCTTTTTTTTAATGATGGAAAGTAATATCAACATAGCAGGTTGTAGTCATTCATGCTTCTAACCAAACATTTTACAATAGTCCAGAGTTTTCAATTAACCAGTAGTAGAGCGGTATGGAATAATTCTGCTCCTAAATGAGTATACTTAGAAATGAGGCAGAAGTAATTCCTGTTATTACAGTTATATTAAGTGAAAAAAGTATAATACCTTCACTGTTAGAACTTTTAGTTTATTGTATTATAGTTACATTGGTTGCATATGGAGTAAATTATATTCAAAGTTGCTCAATTCTCCACTGGAACCTACTTTGACTATAAAAGTCCAAGAGAAAGGGTGCTTCATAATATTGATCATTCCTCCCATAGACACACATATGGGATGTTTGTAAGCTATATTTGATTATGTTCATATATTATATGCTCTACTGAACTTGTGGTATATAAATAATTTATATGTGCATATTATGAAATGCAAATATCTGTGAAAAACAAACACCAATTAAAATATCTACAACACTGCAAAATTAAAATAAATTCATTATAGTCCATGTTATACTTCTAAAGCCAAAACTAACCTTTTGCTCCATAAAATCTTACCTTCATAAAATTCTAAAAATGTTTATTAATAAATAAAAATCCTCATACCTTTCTATGCATTTCCAAAGAAATGATTCAAGGCTCAGTGACACTTTTCCTCCAGTAACCCCCAAATCAAGTCCTAAAAGCTTTCTTATTCCAGCAAGTGACTGTCACAACACATAATGTCACAATCAGAAAAAACAAACCAACAAACTACTTTATGAATCATTTTATTTATTGTCATTATTTATATTGGTCTTAACTCTGATTCCCCAGTCACAGACCCCGAGGAGAGGATTCATAAACAAATTCTTTTTGCAGAAACATTTCCATGAAAAATGAAAAGGTAATTGGAGAAAACAGGGCAAGAAGGGAAAGAAGCCAAATCACTGTGGCATTTCCAAGTCCCCACCTCAATCCATTCCCAAGGGGTGCTCCGGAATGCAAACGGTTCCTCTGAGAATGGTCCTACTAGTAGCAAGGGGGCTGGATTTTTCTTCTTTTGCACCTGCTTGCAAGGATGCAGTTAGCTCCCAGGCTCTTTGTGGAAACAGTAGTCCCAGTGGCCAAAGGGCAGTATTGTAAAAAGGGCTTTACATGGAAGCTAGAGGTGGGACCCAAAGAAATAGCGAGAGGGATGTAAGAGACAGTAGATGGAGGACCAACAGTAGCCGCTACACTTTTTGTACAGGTGGTCCTATTTACTCTTTCCAAAGTGATAAATTCATCCATAGTAAGATCACATGTAATTGTCCCCAGCATTTCCAAGAAAATATAAAAAAAGAAACCAATATTCCAACAGAATCCTGTTTATCAATCAAATAAGAAAATTAGACTTGGTTTTCTCTAAGACATCCTTAACCGAGTTGTCTACAACAGTGACCTGTGGGCATGCCGGTCCTGGACTTTGAATACCATTCTGTGCAGAGATAAAGAGCAATGGAAGGTAAGAATTTAGAAACGAGTACAGAACTACTTGTAGAATAATTTCATATATTAGTTGAATCAAAGCACAATGAAATAGGGGCTATATTTTGTGTTTTTAGTCCTTGCTTATTTTTTTCCCCTGTAACTTATTTTATTGTATTGTGCTGTAATAGATCAGAAAAAACAAAAACAAAAACAAAAACTATCCTTCAGCACAGATAGTTTATAAGGCAATTTGAGAAATATTGTACTTTATGTGCCATCGACCTCTAATCTCTCTCCTCTTTAAACTGAAAAAAGTCATAATCATAATAATCAGTAAATCCGCATAAAATCATTATTCCTGGATACCAGCACCCATATGAAAACAGAATATAATTGCCAATATCCCATAAGCTCCCATTCAGGCCCCCTTCCAATCACTAGCCTCTCCTCGTGTTCAAAGAGAAAGACAATTGTGATTTCTAATATCAGATACATTGATAAATACAAAGAAAAGTAATACAGACATATTATATCTATATATCATATAGAGTCTATAGATAAATAAATTCATATAGTCTATACTTTGGGGGTGAGGGGGTCTAACTTTTTTGTCTCAATTCAGCCATGCTTCAAGGAATTAAAGACCTCTCAGTAAAACTAGTAGAGCAGTTAATTAAACAAGAAAACTCTCAAGGGAGGATGGAAATATTCTATATCCTGATTGTGAAAGCACACTCCTGTCAACATTCATTGACCTGAACATCTAAGAGCATGAATTCTACCACATGCAAAATATACCTCAACAAGCCTAACTGGAAAAAAAAAATTACACATTAGGCCTGGCAGGTCTTAAGCGTTAGAAATCCAGTAACAAGATCAGTTTTTACATTTCTGTTCTTTATTAATGTGGATCACCCATTTTCCTTTGGTCAAAGATCTTCTATGTCTTGAAGCTTATTATAGGTTAATGCTCACTGCTTCTCATTTTAGACTCCTATTGGTTCAGTTAATAAATATTTATTTTCTACTTGTTTAGAGTATTTTGCTCCATGATAGTGTATAGATAAGTTACCTTAGTCCAACCAGCTTCACCTTAATGGGGTTACAAGCACACAGCAGGGATGTCCAACTCTGCTTCCTCATGAGAATTGTGAGCAAAATCATTTTGCCTAGAAACAGTATGGTCAGGGTAGGCCCTGAAATTAACATGTTTAATACACTAATGATTTTCAAATTGCATGATTTCCTTTAATAAAACATAGATTAAGCTGAGACTTCATTAACCCTTTGCCATTTTGTAAACCATCAGGCTTTTTTAAAAAATGTTTATTTTTATTGATTTCAGAATTGAAGGAGAAGAGAGAGAGAAAGGGGGGGGGGGGAGAGAGAGAGAGAGAGAGAGAGAGAGAGAGAGAGAGAGAGAGAGAGAGAAACATTGATGATGAGAGAGAATTATTGATTGCCTCCAGCTCATCCTCCCCTGGGGATCGAGCCCACAGCCTGGGCATGTGCCCTTGAGCAGAATTGATCCCTTTTAGTCTGCAGGCCCATGCTCTACCCACTGAGCTAAATGTCTAGGGCTCATCAGGCTTTTGTAGTGTCATTCTTTCTCACACTTTGCAGTTTCTTACCATTGATTTTTGATGGCAGAAGTTTGATTGACAAAGCTTTTGGGTTTTTTAGAAAAAAAAATAGAATATTGAGTCATTGGTTAAGATACTGAAAATTTGAACCCAGGTGTCAGAAGTATTACAGAAAAATAAAAATCAGCTCAGTTATAGATATGATCTATTGATAGATACATTTAATTCAAGTTCATTAAGAAAGTGCTACATATATAATCAAAATTGTAATTTTGATTAATAGATAATTAAGAAAGAATGTATTTTTTTTAAATCCTCACCCGAGGATATTTTTCCATTGATTTTTAGAGAGTGGAAGAGAGAGGGAAAGACAGAGAAAAATTCCAGTGTGAGAGAAACACATAGATTGGTTGCCTCCTATACTCGCCTCCACCAGGGCCCAGGCCCGGGAGGAGCCTGCAACTGAAGTATGTGTCCTTGACTTGAATCAAACCTGAGACCTTTTGGTCTGCAGGCCAACACTCTACCCACTGAGCCAAACTGGCTAGGGTGAGTGTATTTTTGAGACCTTTGTTCTTTACTTTCATTTGTGTCGGGAACATAAAGGCACATTTCCCCTGATTTCTAAGCCTCTATAGCAATGGATTAAAAAGTGAAGGAAAAAAATAACCACCCTATCATTGTCAACTGCTGTCTTATCTGCAAGGCAAGAAAAATAAGTTTAGATTACCTTTTGCATTTATTTAACAAGCATGATTTAAAGCCATGCTCTGCCCAAGATGCTGTGCTGGCAGCAGTGGGCACAGCTCTGCCCTCCCACAGAAGGCATCTAGGGGGCGTGACTGATATGTAGGTCACTGTACAAAAAGCAAGTCAACCTCTAGGCAGCCAGTGTGGTTCAGTGGATAGAGCTTCAGCCTGCAGACCAAAGGGTACAGGGCTTGATTGCACTCAAGGGTAAGTACCTATGTTGCAGGCTCCTCCCTACTCTAGGCTCCCAGAGGCAACTAAAGGATGTGTCTCTCTCCCGTGGATACTTCTCTGTCTTCCCCTCTCTCTTCTGCTCTCTCTAAAAATCAATGAAAAGGTATTCTCAGGTGAGGATTAAGAAAAATTTGCAAGTAACTATGCTGTGGGCTTGCAGAAGATAGAGCAATCCGTTCTGATCTGGGGATAAAAGGAAGTTCTTTTCTCTCTTTCTCCTTCTGGCATTCCCAGATCTGGTATTCTGGGTTATTTCCCAGGCTAATGTTTTCCAGTTAACTTTGTTCTTAATGAGCTTTACTGAGTGATGTTTGACACACAGTTAGCCATTCACATTTTTTAACATACAATTGGAGGGTTGTGTGTGTGTGTGTGTGTGTGGAGGGGGGTGAGTGTTCTATTGGCCTATGATTAAATCTTACTTTTTTAGTGAGTCTGTCTCCAGACTGTGACATTCACGAATGTTTCTCACCCATCTGCTTACATGGGGCAGGGTGGCTAGACTGGGCTGGAGGGTGTGTTTCTCTCCTCTCTCTAGGAAGATCAGATCCAGCTGGAGAGCATCTGTCTTCCCTAGTTTCCAGGAGGCTCGGCTAATACTTTAACAGGTGAATGTGGTTGCAAGGAGAGCCTCATCTACTAAACCCGTTTCCTCGGAGGTCAGAGCTGGTTACAGCTGTTCTGGCGTTTTTCAAAATGGTCTCTTCCCCTAGGTCCTTGCTGAAAAGCCCAGGGGATTTTCTCTCTTTCCTGTGGCCCTTGGTCACGGTTTTGGAGGTGAAGTTCACCATCTTGTGGGGACCCTCCCATGACCAGGTCCCCCACAGAATAGCCCATGCCAAGCCTCTAGCCAGTGTCAACTAGAGCAACTGTTTTCCCAGCCCGGCTCTGCGGTCCTCAGGCGGCTTTGCTCACCGTCCTGGGCTCCGGTAAGTTGTAACTCCATTTCTACTCTGTCTCCCTAAAAGTTTGTCAATTTTGTTCACATTATTATGATTTTATTTTTAGATTTATACCTGGGCGATCCATTTTTGTTTCTATTCTAAATGGTATATTGTCACTTCAAATTTCATCGTTTATAAGAGAGCAATTGACTTTTGTATATTGAACTCGTATCCTTTGATTTTGTTATATTTGCACATTCTAGGAGTGTTTTTTTTTTTTTTAATTACAAATTCGTCAGTTCTCTGTATAAACAAGTATCTCATCTGCAGATAACAACAGTTTTGCTTCTTTAGGAGGAAAAAAGCCATATACTTTTATTTCTGTTTCCTGGCCTGCAATAATGAGGATTTCCAGTATGCAGTTGAATAGTAATGAGGAAGCACATCCTGTCATTACTCTCACTCTTAGCAGGAAAGTGTCCTGTTTTTCACCATTCAGTATAATGGTAGCCGTTGTGTTTTTGTGTATGTTCTTGAACAAATTGAGGAAATTTCCCCTATTTCTATTTTGCTAAGAATCATTATCAGGAATAGGTCTCGGTTTTGTCAAATGTTTATCCTACGTTAACTGAATGGTTACATGACTTCTAAAAAAATAATAACCTGTATGGATCCTGTAACAGTGAATTACGTGTTTCCTATGTCAAATAAGGCTTACATACCAGAGTAAATCTCACTTGTCCCAGGTAAGTGATTCTCTTTATCAATTAGTAGATTGGATTTGTGAATATTTTGCTGAGGATGTCTCTCTATTCATGAAGATGTTGCTCTGTGGTTTTCCTTCCTTGTTCTGCATTTGTGGTCAGTGACCATCTGTGAAGCAGCACAATCAAACGAAGAGCAATAGAGTTTTCCACCAGCCCCTGTTTACTTCCCTACTTTCGGCATCCCCTAGCAAACACTTTGAAGCTTTGATTTCTGTTTACTATGTGTGTTTTGTGTGTTTGTTTGTTTTCTATGAGACCGAAAATCTGGAGGAGACTGAAGGAAGAAGAATTTCCTCCTCTTTTTGGGGATTTTTTTTCTGGCAAAGTCTTTCTTCCCCCTGGAGAGGAGTCCTAGCTTATGGAAAAGGTTCTGGGTGTGTTGCAAAATGATTGCTCATCCCTCTCTCTGCCAGAGCAATTAGGGAATCTGAGAACCTGGTGTGGTTGGAGCTGAAACTACAGCTTCCAGGCAGTTTGATTGTGCTAATCCATGCATTTCATTAAATCGCCACTTAAGCCTTCCTACCGGAATGGCCCCAGGTCTTCGGTTTCGTTAACAGTATTCAGCTGTGTCTGCGGCTATACCTGTCTCCATATTTTGGTGAGGCTATTTTCTCTCCATCCTCAGATCTCTGATAGATCCCATAAAAGCCAGCGATTTTCACTGTGCCTGGCTTTTTCTTGTTGTAAAGAAAGAAATGACACCTGCCAAACTCCGCGTCAGAGCTGCCACTGAAATTCTCTCTCCAGTGTATTTTTCATGCCAGATTCAGTTTTTTTTATCTTTCAGAGTTCAATTCTGGTGTCTTCTATATATGTCTCTAGCCTTTTAAAAATAGATTTCAGTGTTGAACACATTGAACATGTAGAATACAGTTAGCTATAACTGTTTAATGCCAGTGTCTACCTACTTGAGAGCTGGTCTTGATGGATTGGTTTTTCTTCTCATGATAAGCCACAGTTTCCTGCCTATTTATTCTGTTTGATTCTTTATGATCAGATGGGAGAGATTATGAATTTGACTGTGTTACATACTGGGCAATTTTGCATTCACTACATATTCTTGAGCATTTTTCTAGATGCATTTAAGTTACTTGGAAACAGTTGAATCCATTTGGGTCTTGTTTTTAAGGTTTGCTAGGTGAGAGCAGAGCAGTGCATAGAGATAATTATTTCAATAATAGAGATGATTATTTCAAACTTGTATGAGTACAAGGCACTTTTACAGCTCAAACAAACTCTGGTAGCTTCTGCATGCAGGTCTTGGCCAATGCTCAGTGTATATACAGATGGGCCCTGGGCAGATCTGAGTTCTCTCTCTCTACAGCACTCCCTTCTCTAACATGTAACCTGATTCCTGAATATCAAATAGAATATGATTTTTAAGAGGATAGCTGTTTTTCATTTAAAGGTAAATACAAATCACAGGTTAACCAAAATATTGTGAGGCATTTGGATAAGAAACTCAGCATTGTATCCTTTCTCAAATACTAGTCGCTTAGCTCCATTTGGCTAATAAGAATGGGGTGCAAATGGATGGGAATTTTACCTTGGTCACAGAAAGGATGGCTAAGAGCTAGGCAAGTGGGTGTCCTAGAAGCCGAAGGAAGGCAGTATTTCAAGGGAAGAAGAACTAGGAACTGTGTCAGGTGCCTTGACAGGTCAATAGAAGTCCAGTGGGAAGAGAATCAAGGCAGCTGAAGACCACTAGATATTTGGTGGAAAGCTTTTGGACAAGACGGAAGGGACAAAGATAAAGGAAATTGGAAACATTATCTGTTGCAAAATGACCCCTAGGATTGCTTAAGGAAGCCTAGAATTTATCATTGACTTCTATTATTCATTTTCATTTCCAAATAACCTCCATGTCCTGTTTATTCCCCTTGCACATTAGATTTTAACTCTTCCCTTTGCTCCATTTACTTTAATTCATCTTTGGTCCCCATTCTGGACCATTCCTTTAGCCTCTAACTACACAGTCAGTCCCCCTGTGGTTTCTCTTGTGGGCCAGACAGGGCTAATTCTTCTGTTAAGCAGGGTAAGCACAGTATCTAGGGTTCATGATTGTTTTAGGGTCCTATTCAAATGTTTAAATTTCTTTTCAAATCAGAAGGAAAATAAAATGAACTGTTAGGTCTTAGGAAATGTTTTTATATGCAAATGAAGAGACTGCAGGAAGAAAAAAGTGCCTGGGGCCCTTGAAAGTACTGATGTCCCCTGGAGCCATACATATTTTGCCCTTCAGCAAAGCAATGCTGGATTCAAAGCATTTCCCTCCTTCCAGTCCTCCCATGGAAATGCACCTCATACTGAGCCAACTTCAAGGCTGGAGCCTCCAAATGACCTTCCTAAATCCCTCAACGCACTGACATTCAGAATTTGCTATCATTACATTCTCCTCTTTCTTTCACAGCCTCTGTATCTTGATTACTCCAGGTGGTTTTCTCCATGCCTGTCCTGCACATCCATCCCTCCTCTGTATTTCTAGTCCCCAGCCTGAACTGGTTTTTTCACCTCCCCTTATACATCAATGTGCAATAATGAGATGATAGTTACTACCAATAACACCATGTAAGTGAAATTTACTAAGGTGGGCCTTAAGCAAAAATGTTTTTGTAAAAAAGGAAAATGGTAAGTATTTAAGGTCAAACATATGTTACTTAGTTTGATTGTAGTGAATATTTCACATTGTATACATATATCAAATCATCAAGTGGATAATCTTTATTATTTATAATTTCAATAGACCTCAGTTAAGCTGGAGAAATATCAAAATTTAACATTTTTAAAACCAAGGTATTTTAAGTATCTTTTAAACCTTTTTTTTTTTTTAATAATTTAAACCCCCCCTTTTTTTAGTGAAGGCATGGGAAATGGACTTCTATGACTAAATCATGTATTTCTTTGTGTTCAATATAAGAATTTACTATGTACTAAAAAGATAGTAACCTTTCCCACCACCATTTATATATACTTAGTGGTTCCTGCAAAAACAGGAAAATGACTACACTGTTCTTCCCACTTAATATGACCTGGAGGCATGTGGTCCACCCCTGCCTCTGGGCATCTGAAACCACCTTTTATGACAACTCTGTGAAGAAAAGATCATTGTGCCAACCAAGACTTATTTACCATTTGTGTTCTCTATGCACTTGCTGATTTATCCTTAAATCAATTAAATGACTCCCCCATCCCTTCCATTTATATAATGAGTTGTGAAATGGTGAGATTTATCTGAGGTTAGCAAACAAAGGAGAGGCCATGAATTTTAAGAAATGGTCCCACTTGATACATTCTACTAAAATATTTGAAGGCTGGTTAAAATAAATAGTCACTGGAGTTGAATATCACTTCAGCTCACTGCATTATTCCTTATCTCAATAATCTTTATGGTTCCCACACCAGGACTGCATAGATTGTATATGCAAAATAATTCATTGATGAGAAAGTGTTGGTAGTTACCCCCCTTTACCCCCCCCCCCCATTTATGAAAAGAGACTGTGCCAAAACTACTTCTTCAGAGGAGGTTTTAAAAAACCACCTTGGAAGCATTCAATGTCATTGCATCTATTGCTGCAACTCTAACAAAATAAATATGAATTTATGGCTTTAACTTGCTACATTTAAATTGGGAAGAGATAACATCCAAACTAGGAGAAACACATAATAAAACAGAGTAACATAGCAATAATAAACTATAATGATTTACAATTCTGCTTGCTTAAAACTGGAAATATGTATAGTGCAGAATAGCACTTGCTTTTAGAAAACCGAGTGGATTATAGACAATTAAATGACAATACATAGTTGAATTTACATTATTCTCCCTGCCTCTTCAGTTTGATGGATGGTGAAGAATGTCAAGATGATTGTCTTATCTGTCAGAACCTTTGAATAACAAAATTTCCCTTTTCTTTTTGCAATAGTTTGTTTTCAAGTGATGGAGATTAAGCTAGTTAAATAAAATAACTTTTATTTTAAGAATACATGATTATCTCTTGAAATACAAAAAAAGTGTGTGTGTGTGTGTGTGTGTGTGTGTGTGTGTGTGTGTGTGTTTGTATGTGTGTGTGGTAGTGGAGGGGTGGCTAGCCACTGGAATGTCTTTAGGATCCTCAGTTTTGTCTTCCTATAAGAATCTATTTGTTGCTATTATTAGTGGTCATAGTTCTTTGAAAACTGTCTCTCTTGCTATTTGATCTATAGTGTTAAATAGGGCTGCCTCACAGAAACTGAGTTTATCATTCTTGTCACATGAAGTGAAGACATTTGAGAGCTTTAAAATTCATGTCCAAATGTGTGGGAGAGAGAATCTTGTTGATCTAGCTTGGGTCTGTATCTGTTTCCCTGTATTCAGTGGGAACTGGATGATATAGGACCTTTGCTAACAGGAGTCTAACCTTTTGGCTTGGGGATTCATTAAAAGGATTTAACAAAGCTGGTCAAACTCTTCCCTCCTCCCCCTCAAGGACAGCATCTGTAGAAGAAACCCAGTCTACTCAGCAACTATCTAACACCCACACCCCAGGCACAGAGAATAACACAGAATGCTCCTTCTCCAACAAAGAGAATTTATTTTCCCATCCTAAAAGATACATGCTTTTCTAGCAAGGTACTTTCAAGCCTACATGTTCAAGGTCAGAAACATCACATCGTTGAAGAATGCCTGCTATAAATTTAATACAAATTGGAAAAAGAGAGGAGATGGGGCAAGCATGAGGGCCCACAGGGTCCTGCCAGGAGATATCTTGCACTGAATTTCAGCCAATCATTGCCTCCTGGGAATGCAGACTGTTACTAGATCTTCTGATTTTTTTTTTTTTTTTTTGGGGGGGGGTGTATTTGAAATCCACATCATTAAGTGACATTTTTCTATTTGAAGATTTGGAATACTCCTTTAATTAAAAATGAATAGGTATATAATAATGTAATAGCTGAGATGCTTTGTTTTCAAATGATGGAGATTAAGCTAGGTAAGCAAAATAACTATTGTACATGCAAGTCATTGGCCCCTAGTTGGTAAACTCCATCATACATGTTTCCTAAATGAGTGAATGCATAGTTGATTGCTATTACTTTGATAACCTTGATTGCTGAAATGTTGACCAAGTCCTCCTGAAATATGTGTGTCTTTAAGAAGGCAAACTTTCAAGATGTGATTCAAGTCTTAGCATTTTGTTAAGAAAGGAAGTTTATTTGCCAGGATACCCATATCTCTTGTGTGATCATATTTTTCTAAGACTTAACTGGTCATTCTTAACCATTCACCATAGGTTCACCTATTAGGACAACCCATACACATCCACTGGTCATCATCATGCTTAGAGAAACAGTGCTGTGGTAGATGAAAACAAGACTTGCTAAGGAGTACAAATGGAACAGAATTGGTGCAAAACGCTTAGCAAATTGCCACTTAGGCCACTGGAGCATGAAAAGCTTTTGTGACTGTTCCAATAGGTGTCAGCCAAGTGCCACCTGAGCCATTCTGACACAACTGAAATAGCATGTCACAGCTTCCCGTGTCACAAACAAACCAGAGCAGGGCTATTTCAGACTGAGAAAGCCTCCCCCTATTACATAACAGGTAGGCAGTAGATCTGCTCTGAGGAGTGAAGGACAGTTGATATTTTAAAGGGTGACGGATTTAGGCTCCAGCTGAATAAAATAGCGTAGGTGACTTCCTGGGAAGAGTTCTGCAGTTGCATAACCAAGAGGTTGACGTATTGTACAGAGCTTCCGTTTTACATTATCAGGCAGGTCTCTGAGCACATGAGCATTTAGGTCATGAGCGGCATACCGTTTGAAAAACGTTTTCCTTTGGGATGACATCCTACAATTTCCAGTTGGCATCTCCCCTATTCTCTACCTTAAGGGGGATGACATTTCTAATGAGTGCACTTGTATCCTATCGTGTAGGGTCTGACACCAACTCTCTGACACCTCACACAGGCCTCAGAACAAGAATTCACCTGTGTTAGGTGGCTCCGGGAAGACGTACTATTTGGGGAATCATTAATTTTTTGGAGTGTCATTTTTCTGGCTTTGAGATTAGGAAATATCCATAACAGAGAAATCATACTGAGACCAGTCGATGCCAACGAGGTCTCCTCTTTATGATGCATTTCCTCAACTCCATTTTGACCTGGCTGTCAAATTTCCTGTATCCTTTTCCATCCTTATTATCTGACTCAGTTTCTCAATCCTCCCACCTCAACATCTCTGGATGATTATTTCTCATGCGTTTATGCTTACAATATCTTCTTTCCTCAACCCAATTCACTTTCAATGTGATAAATATTGGAATTTGTAAAATTTGAATGTATCTTATCCTGTGTGAGGATATAATTGCATATCTTACATTCAAAGTCCCACTCAAGTCTCATTTCTTTTATGAGATTTCCTTACTTGGATCTTAGTTATTTCAAAAGTATTGCCTCTGTAATTTTCTCCCAATTGATTCAGACACTAATTGACCTCTCTCCTTTTTTTAATCTTATTCTATGTAGGCTATCTGGCCTGAACTAATGTCTCCTTCCTCTATTTAACATTCTTTGTTTCTCCTTTCACTTAATTTATTTTCTCAGATCTCTGTTTAAGACTTATATGAAGAATTAAGATACTGATTCACTTATCAACTATATCTGCATCTTGGTATTTCCTTGAGAATAGGTATATCTTATAGCCCTTGAGTCTGTAAGAGACAAAGAAGGAAGACACACAGGACATACCAATTAATCTTCTGAAGAAGAATAAAAGGAAAGAGAAAAAGAGTAAAGAGGCCCAATGTGTGGAGACCTCAGAAATAAAAACAATCTTGTCAGATACAAAACTTCTTCAATTCTCAATATCCGTTCTGTCAATTCAAACTTATATATAATAGGAAATGAAGGTAGTGTTCCAGGATTGGTGGATAAAGCCTAATTTAAGTGTGCATTAAGAATGTGTTCAGAGTCACTACGATCTTAAATTTCCAAATCAATTTGACATATTGCATGTTTTCAATATGCATGTTGTTCCACAGATGAATCCTTGCTCTTCAGTGCAGGTGGGCTGGTTCTCAGGCGTCACTTACAATACTTGGACGGGATATGAAATATGATTTATGATCCCGTTTTCTGGGTTAAGAGCATTAGTATTTTTATTTAATTTTACTCCTGTCACCAAGGAGCTCTCAGAAAATGAAACACTTTTTAAAATTTAAGTTTATTGCACCTATGTTCACCTCATTTCATGAGAAGGTTACAGGTCAACAAATTACATTTTTGTTGTACTTTCCTTGTGTCATTATGCTATCTATACATTAACAGTGTAAGCGACTGCTATGGTGGAAAGACCAGAAGGACTGGTCGCTATGATGCACACTGACTTCCAGGGGGCAGACGCTCAGCGCAGGAGCTGATCCCTTGTGGTCAGTATGCTCCCATAGCTGGAGCTTCACTCATCCAGAAGCCTGGCTCATGGCTGGTGAGCTCAGCTGTTGTGGTGAGAATCTCTCTTGCCTCCATGGCAGGAAGGAGCAGCAAGTCACGTTGTAAAGAGCAGTGAGCAGGCAGGCAGTAAGAGCGAGGAGTCCCAGACTGTGTGAGGGATGTGTGACTGCAAGAGGACACAGGTTGGGCTGAGAGTTCCCTTCCCACAATTCATTCACCCCCCCAGTTTACAAGTTTCATGCACCAGGCCTCTAGTATTCAATAATTAACCATTACATGTACAAATGGATGTGCAAGGCACACCTGTTGTGATAACTCGCCCCGCTCCAGAGAATCTCTGCTGTATCCTCCCCTGCAGACACATCCTGCTGATACACAACCCTCCCTGCCCTGGAATGTCTCTGTGGCAACTCCCCCCTACAACCTGTGTACATATATTGCAGCTGCAACAAATAAAATTTGAGGCTTGATCAGAACCCTGTCTTGCCTCCATTTCTCCGTGTCTCCTGGACTCCCTCATTCTCTTCCAGGTGTCTCCTCGCTCCCACGTTGATCACTTGCTGGTTGGGACATCACTAATTTTTTATTTGAGGAGGTAAAGAAATATTTCAAATGTATGGGATAAAAACTTAGTTAAACTGACATTAAGTTCTCAGCCTGTTAAAACATAGTAATTGTCAATTTTACATAAATAAATAAATAAATAATGAAAATAGGATATGTTTGAGATTGCTCAGAGTGGCATTATTAATAATCGTGTTTCTTTGTTTGCTTTTAAACATTGTTTTGCTCAAAAAGCTAGAAATGGCAAATGTTCTGATGATAGGTTTGGGGGGTTGATAATATAGCTTTCTATAATACAGACTTGTATTCTTCCATATTGTAAGATAGAATTTTCTGTAATGTGGCTTATGTCATTATGTATTAAGAAGTAATATTTGAGCTAATATCTAAAAAAATACTTTGAAGTCAATTGAGAGCTGGAAGTAAGTTATCTCAAAGTGTAAAAATAACACAAAGAACCTTATGTCAGGAGGATGCTATATTCAATGGCCTAAAAGTTCTGTTGCTTGTGGCTAGGTGGAAAGGTGAATGAAGTAATATGGGCAAAGATGTTCTGGTACTGAATTTGGTAAGCAATATTTTAATCTGGATACCATTTTTGAGAATTTTAATGCAAGTGAAATTTAGTTATATAACACTATCTATAATACTGCTTATAAATTATAGATACTAAATTCAATAGGATGGGTAGCATTATAATCTAAAAGTTATTAGGAACATAGGTCATAAAAGTGTCTTTATTGCTCTTGAAACGATATTATTTTTAATTTTAAAGTATTTTTAATTAAAAATAATCTTTACAATTGAAATAAATTCGAATAGGGCAAAGGAGTATGTAATAACAGCACATAATATTTTCTACCCCAGGGTCTTCTCTTTCACAATTTTATTTTTTATTTTAAATATTAGAGGCCCTGTGCACGAATATGTGCACAGGTGGGATCCCTCAGTGTAGCTTGTGGGGATCAGGCCGAAACTGGCAGTCCAAGGCTGCCTGCTGCTCCTGCTTGTCTCTCCCACTCATCCCAGTCACGCTGCACCTGCTGTGAGGGCTCCTGCCTGTCAGTTGTTGATAGTTTTATATCAGCAAATGTATATTTAAATGTTATTTATATGTTTTACATTTTGCTATCCTATATAATTAATGTATATCCTATATATTATCCTATATAATTATATAATTATAATTAATATGCAAATCAACCAAACAGCAGAACAAATGGTTGCTATGACTGGTGGTCAGTGTGATCCCACAGGGGAAATGCTGCTCGGCTAGAAGCCAGGCTCACAGCTGATGAGCACAAGGGACTGCAAGAGGGCTCCTGAACTACAGGAGGGCGAAGGCCGGGCTGAGGGACCTGCTCTCCCGGAGTGCACAAATTCCGTGCACCGGCCCTCTAGTAAAATTATATAATACTTCCCTAATGGCATTGAACTATTTTTTTTTTTAATGTTTTCTTCATTTTTTCCTATTATAAAACAATGCTATATTTAAGCTCATTGCACACACTCCTTTGCATACTTTTAAATTGTTTAAAATTGATTTTAAAGAGAGAAAGGAAAAAAGAGGAAAATATTGATTTGTTGTTCCATTTATTTAGGCAGTTATTGGTTGATTCTTGTATGTATGTGCTCTGACTAGGGATCAAACCAGAAGCCTTGGCATATTGGGAGGATGCTTAAATCAACTGAGCTACTGAGCCAGGACTTCTTTGCATACTTTTAATAATAATAAGCATGCAAGCAACATTTACTCCATACTGGGCACTCTTCTGAGATATATAAAGTTATTATTAATTTCCATTAAGAATATACTCTTTATTTCCTTTGCATATGGGGAAAATGAAAAAGAGAAAACTTCAATAGTTTTGCAAAGTTTACATATCTGGTATTTGGCGGAGCTGGAATTGGCAGCAATTAGAAGCAAAAGTGTTTTTCTAACACCCACAGTACTCTCACATATTTATTCCAATGATAATATATTTCCTACACCTATGTGTATCCTTCCAACTATTTTTATAGTTGTATGGTAAGAAAAATACTTTTGGTTATTTTTATTTTTTTTCTAATTATGATACCTGTGAGTCAATAAATTTATAATCCAATCTTTATTGGAATCTTTTTAACTCTTTATCTAGATACATGGAAGTCGTTTATTTCTATGCTACTTCCCAGTAATTTTAGTCTATAATCTATCCAATTGTTGAGATTTTTTTTCCTCATTGCACTGCATGCTTTTTTTTTTTTTTTTTTTTTTTTTTTTTAAATACTATAACTTTCTAATTGCACTGCATGCTTTTCTTTTTAAATACTATAACTTCCAGGTCTTGAATCATCAGGATAATTTGTACCTATTAATATTTTATTCTTTATTAATGAAACATACTGGTATCAATGGCAGTTGTTTCCTCCCAATTGAAACTATATCATCAGCCTAGGATATGGGGAGGGAGAGGAAACCCCTTGTCTCCTTGGGTGTACTTGCCGAGAGAGAAACATTTAGAATAGAGCTCTCAGAACACACACCTGTGGCTCAGGGAGAGTGAGTCATGGCTCAAATGTCACAGATTCTCACTCTTATTACTGAGACTTAGTAGATTTTCTTGAGTGAATGTTTCTCCATTTGTTGTATGATCTTAGGAGAATGTCCAGAGATTGTAAATGAGCATGTTTTGAAATTAAAAAGTGTTTTTTTAATTTTTTTTTCTGAGAAAAGGTTCCAACCTTTTGCATGTAGATTTCTGATTTAATTTTCTCACCAACTTTTGCCCTCTTCACACTCATGAATTGTCAAGCCTTATCCCAACTTCATTATTTGAGACCGTATTTTTTTTCCTGTTTTAATGGTTTTGATTTTTTTAAATTATGCTTTAAAGTTTTCATAGTATTAAATTATGTATTGATTACATACATACATATTTTATTTAGGGTCTTTTAGCAAAGAACAAAGATTAGTTCAGGTGTGGGGATATTGTTGCTTTGGATCAGACTTTCCATTATGGTTAGCAGAAATTTTATGCATGACATCATTATTAAAGATGGTTTTACCAAGAAAGAAAGATATCCATATTCATTTTCTTTCTATCAGGTTGATATACAAAACTTGGAAAGCACAAGCAATGCAATAATGCAACACTGTTTGCTCTATGCCAAAGCCCCAGGGATTGAGTTTCATTTTTCATTTGAAGAGGAAAATTCTTAGCTACCTTTCAGAAATTATGTTTACATCAAATAAATTGTATACTTGTCTAGTGATGGCAATTTGAATAATGGATGTCCTCTCTGTTCAGATTTCAAATTGGTTTCTCATACAGTCCTTAGATTTTTACAGCTGTTGGCTCATTATGTTTTCTGAAAAGAGGAGCACTTTGATATCATTTTTCACACTATTTTCCAACACAGAGAGCAGTGTTTCACGATTGTAGAAAGTTGAACTTCCTAATTTGGTAAACTGAATTCCATTCCCACTTCTCAGAACAAGCAAGCAAATGAACACACAAAACAAAACACTCAAGGCATTATTCTCTACAAAAATGTGTCATTTTTTCATAAGGCTACTTAATGCACCATCTTTATGGCAGTGTCTCCATGTAGAAATGGAATAGCTAATACGTAATAACGTAAGTGTCCATAAGTTTAGCTAGTTTACAGAAAATTGTTTTAATTCCACTGGTGGCTGCAAAGTTACATGATAACACAATCTTGTGGAAGTGATTGAGCCTAGGTTTGTATGAACCTCTAAACCAGGGTAAGGAGGCTATATTTCTGTGTATATGTGACTACAAGGCTGCTCTAATATAGTGGTTTCCAATTTATCATAAGATATTTTTATTATAAAAATAGTTTAGGGAACTGAATTAATACTATTGCCTATATTTAAGACAAATTAAATAATCACCAAGAGAAATGGATAAAAAATGTAATTTTACATGTAATGATTCAGTGTTTAAATTTTATTAAAAGCTGTCTTAATTCTTGAAGTAATGCTAAAAACAATGATTTCAGGACCTGCCTATGATGTAAAAAAGCAGGGTTGTTTTGTTGTTGTTTGTTTCTATCAAAAGTATACAATCGTGTCATGAGATTGCATAAACACATCTTTAAATGGTTTGATAACTAGAGAGAGACCTCTGGTACGTGGGGATCTTTTACTTCAAGGACATAGTCTCTATAAGTTGGGTTATATTGAAGATTCCAAGATACAGATTCCTAGAGGATGTCAACATCAACATCTGTCTACTTCTCTTTATCTTCGTGTTTGCTGACACAGTGTCAGGATATTTGGGTCAGATTGTTTTTTGTGGGGGTGGGATATATGTTGACAGTTATTGATTTAGCAGTCAATATGATTATGGCTTTTCAGAACATTACCATTTTATGCGAGGCACTATGCCAGGATTACAGTATAAAAAAAATACCTTAGAGCCTAGCCAATGTGGCTCGGTGGTTTTGTTGAACCATGAACCAAGAAATTACCAGTTTGATCCCAGGTCAGGACACAGGGCCAGGGTTCAGGCTTTATTCTCAATAGGGAGGGTGCAGGAGGCAGCCCATAGATATTCATCACTTATATGGTTAAGCCTCCCCTGCTAATAACATTAGTGCCTTAAATATTTATATACATTTAGACCCATAGTCTTTCACTGTTTTCTTCAAAATCAAATAATTCAAGAGGAGAAGGAAAGTTTGCTGTACTAATCCATATTTTTGCTCGCTTTTTTTTTCTTTTCTTTTTTCCCAATGTTTTCAATGTTGGTGTTGAGCATAATCACTTAGCTGAATATGCAAGGATATTAAAAAAGAGGCAGACATTCTAATATGAACAAGTAACTATTTCAGGAAGAACCTAAATAAAAACATAATTCAAATTTAACTATTGGTTTTATATATAGAAATAGTTAGGATTCTGAATTGAGGATCAACAATTAAACATTCAACGGAGTTTATATTAGGAATTAAGTTCATGGGTTTATTCAATTTACATAATTCCATCATTGATATAGCATAGTCTCTCAATAAATTAAAATTCCAGTGTAACTCATGTATCAAGGGTGGGGGTGGGATGTGGGGGTGTTTTAAAGTTATTTTTAGTGAAGTGGATTAATTCAGAGCTATGGTATTTCCTTTCCCAAGCATAATACTCCCAAGAGAACTTGTTAAACTTTATTTACAGAATGTAAAGTATGCATTTTAAAATATGCCATTTTAATATATAGTGAGGCATCCCATATTCCTACCTCTATAAAATCTTAAATTGTTGACTTACTTAGGAATTTAGAGACATTTTTCTTTTTAATTCAGGATGCTTACTTAATTGAATGTCAATCTCTCAAATTTCTTGAAACTTTAATTTCTTAAAACAGATACAATATAATATGTACAAACCATCCTACTTATTAACAAATGTGTGACTATCAAGGAAATTAATTTATAGTAATTTATGCATGATGATCATAAGATTTATATTCTCAGTAAATGTCTATTATAAAGCTGGTTTTTGAGATATATAATTTATTAACATGCTATTTATTGGTAGATAATATTGCTCTTTAAACCATAGAGATAAATTATCTGTAATTAGAAGCATATATATTTTACATATAATTTTGCTTTGTATTATTTCAAACTTATGGGAAAATATCAGAAACAGTACAAGGAATTCTCACATATAGTCTTTACCTAGCTTCATTATTAGTTTGCACTTTTTCTCATTTGCTTTATCATCTTATCCTATTAATAAAGATGTATTGTAATATGCAAATGGTCGTTACGCCATGAAGTGTCACAACCTACTGCGTAATGACTGGATCACAGATCAGCAGGAGGGTGGGACAATGAGCTACAAGCAGGCAGTGGAGAGCTACAGGAGGGGGCAGGACAGCAAGCTATGAGGAGGGGGCAGGAGCAGAGAGCTACTGGAGGGCAGCAGTGAGCTACTGGATTTGTGCATAGGTCTACTAGTATATAATACAAGCCTAATATGCAAATAGACTGAATAGGGGAATAACCGGTTACTATGACGTGCATTAATGCTCAATGCAGGAGCTGCCCCTTGGTGGTCAGTGTGCTCCCACAGCAGGAGTGCCACTCATCCAGAAGCTGGTGCTAAGGAGCAGTGAGCCGAGTAATAAGGAGCAGCAAGCAGGTGGTGGTAAGGAGTGAGGACTCCCAGATTGTGAGAGGGCACAGACTGGGCTGAGGGGCACCTCCTGCCCCAGTGTACAAATTTAGTGCACCGGGCCTCTAGGTTTTTGTTTTTTTAATAAATATGTATATGAAATATTTTATGAGCCAATTGAGAGGAAGTTGGCAACATAGTGACCCTTTATTCCAAAGAGCTTCAGTGAATATTTCCTGTACAATTAATAAAGGTTTCAATTTTATTAAAACTGACTATAATAATATTTAATCTGTATCCCATATTCAAAGTTTTTTAGTTGTACCAATAATATTTTTATCACTAATTTCCCCCCATGAGCCAGAATCTATTACTGCTTCGTGCATTTTATTTGTCTTTTTAGTCTTCTTTAAATTTAAACACTTCCTTAGCTTTTGTCCTTTTTTCACTTGTTAGTGGGTATGGACCAAGTATTTTATAGAATATCTCTAATTTGAATTTGTGTAAAGATTCCTCATGATTACATTTAGGTAATTCATTATTACAAGGATACTAACATATGTGATGATATATGTATTTTAATGCTTCCTATAGGGTAGGCATCTTCAAACTACGGCCCGCGGGCCACATGCGGCCCGCAGAGGAGTCTGATCCGGCCCGCCAGGTTTTTTGGGCAGTGAGCGCAGCCGAGGTGTTACAGTAGGAATTAGTAGTTCATATAGTCCGGCCCTCCAGCTCTCTGAGGGACTGTGATCTGGCCCCCACTTTAAAAAGTTTGAGGACCCCTGCTATAGGGAGACAGTTGATATTGGTTTATCAAAATTGGTGATATCAGGCCAAATCGGCATTGCTCCATGGTTTGAGCATCAATCTATGAACTAGGAAGACACAGTTTGATTCTCTAGTTTCTTCACAAATTTTGTTCAGTTTTATAGTTTTAAGTAGGAGGCCAACAGTAGTAACAGTGATTCTGTTTTGGTCAACAGCATCTATTTTCATATATAAGTCATTATATGACTTTATAAAACTTTCTTTTTCTTCCCAGTATAATTGAGATATAATTGACATGTAAGTTAAAGGTATATAGCATACTGGTTTGACTTACTATTGCAAAATAGTTAATACAACACATTTAGCTATCATTATTTCATATGGATACAAAAAAAAGGTGGTGGGGTAAAGAAAAAGACTTACTGTCTGGATGGCATGATTCAGTGTTTGAGCAATGACCTCGAGAACCAGGAGGTCATGGTTCTATTCCTGGTCAGGCACATGCCCCCATTTTGAGCTGGATTGCTAGTGATGGAGTGGGGGAGGAGCAACGTGTGCAGGAGGCAGCCAATCAATGATTCTTTCTCATCATGGATGTTTCTATTTCTCTCTCTCTCTTCCTTCCTCTCTGAAATCAATAAAAAATATTCTTTTAAAAAGAAAAAGAGTTACTTTTTCTTTAGTAGATTTAAGCACCCTTGGGCTGTACGAGTGAATTTTTGCCTTGAGTGTGTGCATGTATTATTTAGATTGCCTAGATATCATGTCTAATAATCTCAACTCCATCTTCTCATGTAGTCTTTTATTTTCCATTTTATTTAAATAGTATAATTACCAGCAACTTTGTAAAGCTGTTGAAGAAATAAAGGAGATACTCTTCATGAAAGTACTTTGTGAGCAATAAAGTGCTGGAAAATGAAAGGTATTGCTGAAACTGGTTTAGCTCAGTGGTAGAGCGTCGGTCTGTGGACTGGAAGGTCCCAGGTTCGATTCCGGTCAGGGGCATGTACGTTGGTTGTGGGCACATCCCCGGTAGGGGGTGTGCAAGAGGCAGCTGGTCGATGTTTCTCTCTCATCGACAATTCTGGCTCTCTATCTCTCTTCCTTCCTCTCTATGAAAAATCAATAAAATATATTTAAAAAAAGAAAAGAAAATGAAAGGTATTATTATGGGTCAGAAGTAAAGTACTTTTCAGGCTTTGATCAGAAGTTCTAACAGAGAAAAGTGGAAATTAATAGATTTTAATGGTATTTATTCCCTTAAAGTTTGTAAAATAACATAAAACTGTGGAAAATGAAATTCTATTTTATTTTTACTAAGTAAAGATGATCTAACTATTCTGTTTTAAAGGATTAAATAATTGATCAGAATTTTCCTGAAATGTATCTTAATTTCATAAATGAATATAGCTATAAAACATGTCAGGCGTCTTCAAACTTTTTAAAGTGGGGGCCAGATCACAGTCCCTCAGAGAGCTGGAGGGCCGAACTATATGAACTACTAATTCCTACTGTAACACCTCGGCTGCGCTCACTGCCCAAAAAACCTGGTGGGCCGGATCAGACTCCTCTGCGGGCCGCATGTGGCCCGCGGGCCGTAGTTTGAAGATGCCTGAATTGTAAGTAGTCCCTTAGAATAAAGTTGATTAATTTATTTTAGAAAATAATATAGAATACTTGTTTTATTCTATAGTAATAAGAAGTCTTAGAGATGAAAGAAAATTAGTAAAATATCTTCAAATATAGGCCTTTGCCTTGTCTGTGACTTCTTCATTTCTCTATTCTTACTGTGTGAACAGATTTATCTCAGAGAAGCTAATGATGGTGGTCACCAGAAGACTTTTGGTAATGGAACTAATATTTTCCCATTAGTTAAGCCCTTTCCTAATTTAAACTAAATGCTTCCTTTTTTGTCATTCATGGATTTTGCTTTGTTGTTTTTTGTTTGCAATGAGAATTCAAGAAATAAATTATTTTATTCACCAGAATAATTTTCCAAAGTTCTCCCTTGTGAGAAAATTAATTTCTTAAGAATGCAAGCCAACTATGTTAGTCATAATTTTATGGTTTTATAAGAAGTAACAGCAACATAGGAATGTTTGGCATGGAACGCAAAATTCTATTAGCAGCAAACATCTGTGACAGTGGAAGAGTGGCACGCACCAGGGGAATCTATTACAGGGCTGATGATTCTCCTGAGTTATTTCTGGGGATCTAGAGGAGAAATTCCGTTGTCTCAGTTAGGGACATCTACTTCTTCCTAATTTAGCAAAATTAATTTAAATTGGCTGGCAGCTCATCATACCATCTGCAGGGGGTATTCCATAGGAGAAAGAAGACACAGACAAAAAGCATCCAGGCACCATTTACAAAGAGTAGCAGGGGTTTTAAGGCTGATGTATTGTAGAAGGAAGTGGTAGGAATGGTAAGTCATCAAGAAATGGAAGATTATTTTTTTACTTGTGGCCTGATGCACAGATTCATGCACATTGAAAGGAAATTAATTGGGAGCAATATTTTAATATCACTATTCACCTCTCCTCTATAATAGAAGTGTTAGAGAAAAAAAATTAGTAAAATGTATATGAAAATAAAATATAAATTGACTAATAAATAAACAATAACAACATGATATAACAACAAAGACATATAAAAACAACAAAAGCATATAAAAATAACAAAAACATGATATAAAAACAATGACTGATAAATTGATTAAATTTATTCTAATATCTCCCTGTATAGGACATTAAGAATAAAAACACTTACAGAGTGCTTGACTAATTTCCCTTGTGACAAAGCATTTACAACTTTAAAATCACATGCTCTTCTAACTCAAGAGAAAGCAACATATAACTGAGCATGTCCAAAAATGGGTTCAGGTAGGAATAATCCTACTCTGTCTGGAGTTTGTCCTTGTGATTTATTAATAGTCATCGCAAATGCTGGCACCATGGGAAACTGTCTTTGAATTCATTTAAATGGGAGACCAGTGTCAGATGAGGACGCCGGTTTCTTTTGGCTTCAGAGATACATCGTGCCAATAATTAGTCTTCAGACATATTCCGTCCACAGCGCCATTTTCTTTCAGCTTCAGAATGTCAACAAAAACAACCAAATTCATGATTGGCAATGACAGATTGAAACACATGTATGCGATTGGTGCCAGCAAGAACTTTATACATATTGGGCATGAGTGAGTCAACATTTGTTTTTAATTTGCCAGTGTGCATCTTGTCTTATGCACTGGCCGGTTGGTCCTTGGACAGTCGAATGGATGGACAGAAAGACATATGGTCCATCAGATCACTTAGCCTTTTATACATATAGATTCCCAGAGGCTAAAGGAATCTCATTACTCTCCATTTAACCCCCATTTATCCCCATTAAGTAAAGTTATCTAATATTTGATTTGCTAGTGATCAATTTAGGAGAGAGATCTTGCAAGTCCTGTGGCCAATATTGAAAAATTAGAAGGACACGGAGGATATAAGTTTATCCTCTGGAGTTCATTAATACACTTAGTACCGCCTGAGTTTGGGGAAGGTCCTGTGATCTGTCTAGGACAGTGGTTAGCAAACTGTGGCTTGAGAGCCACATGCAGCTCTTTGGCCCCTTGAGTGTTGCTCTTCCACAAAATACCATGGCTTGGGCAAGTTTATTTTGAAGAAGTGGTGTTATAAAAAGTTTAAAATTAAAAAAATTTGGCTCTCAAAAGAAATTTCAATAGTTGTACTGTTGATATTTGGCTCTGTTGACAAATGAGTTTGCCAACCAGTGGTGTTATAAGAAGTTTAAATTTTAAAAAGTTGGCTCTCAAAAGAAATCAATAGTTGTACTGTTGATATTCGGTTCTAGGAACACCAAATAAAGACAGTTGGGAGAGGTGCACTAATTCATTGGAGTCATTGTTAATCATTTCTGAGGGAGAAGGGGAAAGGTGGGGAAGGGCTGAGGAGGAGGAGGGAGAAAAAGTGAAAGAACTATAAATGCTGTTTTGATAAATGAAGAAAGGAGATTCAAAGAAGGATGTGAATGTAGAATAAATGGGCACAAGGAAGAAATGGAAAGAATAGACAAGAGTAAAAAAAATAAATATATAAAATTGTTATCAAATATCTCTTAATGTGAAATTCTTATCTGGGGCTACTTGGCAAACCCAGCAATGTATGTGTAGAGAAAACAGACATAGTGTTTCTCAATGAGTGATTTTTATGATGAAAACAGTACCCAAGCATAATCAATTCCAGGTTAATTGATCACAGTTGACCAACAACCCAAGTAATCAAACAGAAAACCCAGTGCACCTATTTAATACATCAATGAAAAGCTGCTATGGAAGAGAAGGTATAAGATACTGTTTGGAACATGTTTCTCTGGATACTTTTTCTCTAGCAAGAGTTAGAAAATTGAATTCTAAGCCCCTTTATCCTATAAGTACCTGCATTAACTAAAATCATGACAGAGTAGCCAATGCAGACTCATTCTGAAGCCAAGAAGGGTCAGTGTGTACATATGTTGATGGGAATTTTTGAGTATCCCCCTTTTTGATACTTTAAGATATTTATTTTTTAAAGTATTCCTACATATTATTGGCATTGAAATAGAATGTAGGCTGAGCATTAAACCCTCCAAAACCAAATTTTAAAGACAAATCACTCACACACATGCACCACACACATAACCCTGAATACAATCTCTATTATATCTCTTCAATCTCCCTGGGGATGGGTTACTGCCCTCAAGGCAACTAGATTGCCACACAACTCCAGGTTTAAATTGAGCCAATACCACCTATCACCAAGAGTGTGTCAATATAATTTCAGAGCCAAGCTAGATCTATAAAGTGTCACTTACAACAATTGTACAATGTCTGCTAGAGAACATTTCTCAAGATATAAGGCAATATACAGGTGGTCAGAGGAATATATATTGCTAATTTTTTTTTTCTCAGCAATGCCATATGTGCCATTTCAGGCATATTTTGGATTAAATTATATTCAGTGGAATGGTCTGAGAATATAAGCATTTTCACTTCTTCCTTTTCTCCCTCTCTCCCTCTCTTCCTTTTCCCTCTTCCCCCTCCCTCCTCCTTCCTTCCTTCCTCTCTTTCTTCTTCCTTCCTTTTCTTCCTTCCATCTGCCATCCTAACACTACACAATTCATTAACAAACTAACTTTTGGAATTGAGGCTATTTACAATTACTCACTACTTATTTCTCTACCATTTCTCTTCATGTTGACCCTGCATTCTACCTCTGCCCAGATTTCTCACAGGGCATTTTGTAATTAAAATAAGTAGAGATATCTTTTTTAATTTACATATTTATTAGAAGTTTAACTATATTTTGTACTTTCCCTTAAATAACCATTTCTACTCTTTTTACATTTTGGTTCAAAATGTTTTTGTTTTGTTTTGTTTTGTTTTGTTTTAATGCTTATTTCTCAGAGACCTCTATAAACCTTAGTAAACATGCACATTTATCTTACATTCACCAACTATTTGTTGAATAGTTATTAGATATATTAGAGGCCTAGTGCACAAACTGATGCATGATTGGGGTCCCTTGCCATCTTACACAATCCCAATCATTACTGATTGGGTCCAGTTGGTGGGTGGAGGGACCAAAGTAGGTTGGCCAGCCTCAGGAGGTTGGGAGCACACTGACCACCAGAGAGCAGCTCCTGCATTGAGAATCTGTCCCCTGGTGGTTAGTGCATGTCAAAGCTACCAGCCAGTTGTCCTGTTGTAATGGTTGCTTAGGCTTTTATATATATAGCTTTTAATTATCATTTAGGGGTAAACACGTGCAAGACAGTCTCTGAAGTGATACACAAATATTTGCAGTAAAATTTGTCAGTAGTATAGTAGATGGCCACACAGAGTACTTGGGGAACAGAATACTTTTATAAATGTTTACTGCAAAAGGTAGAGAAAAATTGCACATAAATTGTTCACATTTAAACATGGAATTTCAAGGTGAGCTGGAGCCCCTTGGGAAATAAGAGAGGATAGATAAGAGCATGTCAGGAACAATCGTCATTAGGGGCCCAGGAAGAGAGGAGGAAGAGGTATTTATTCATTTAAGAAGTAATTACTGATATCAGACCCTGTAATCTATTCTGGATACTGTACCTACTCACTGGAAGTGCAATAGTGAATAAAACTGAAAAATATTTGCCCATAGGGAACTTATATTCTGGTAGGCTTACATTGACTTTTATCTCATGGGACTTGAATGCTATTCTAAGGGGTTTGATATTCATCTAATGGAAAATTAGAAGCTGTTGGGATTATATTAAGATTGTATTATGAGCGGCATGACTAAATCCACATATAAGAACAAGTATATCAGTTTAATAGTTGAAATAATATTAAAGCAATATGGAAAAAATAAAGGAGAATCATTGAGAAGGTAAAATTTCTATGACTTGTGAACTAATGGGATAAGAGTACATAAGAGTAGACAGATGAACATTTCTAACTGAAGTGAGTCTTTCCAATCGGAAGAGGTGTGCTGTGTGCAAAGTTAGCTCCTGTGTATTGAATTCCTGGAACAGAGAATAAAGAAATACATATTTGATGTGAGAATGGAGGACAGAGAACAAATAAGCTGTAATGCTGAAATACTGATGTTTGTAAAATGGAGAATTCAGGAGAAAAGCTTAAATGACCCATTTGGAGCCATGTAAGGTATGCAGTAGTTGAAATGTTGGGGATAGAAAGTGGTCCTGTGTGAAGAAGAGGCAAAGGTTTTAGAGATTGTAAAAGGCAGGCTACTTAGATAAAGTTGTCAGAGATTGCTTTTTCTTTTTAACATGAAGCACCTTGGAACTGTCAACACAATAGTGTTGAACTTGTGATTGCTATGGTTATTGGATTGTGGTTAGAAAGGATTGCATTTCTAAGCATAAATGACATTAGAATTTATCCCAAATTATTTGTTATATACATGAAATATGAGAAGAATCTCTCAAATGTTTTTTTTCTTTTCTTCACAGACTTTTGCCTCAATGGTCATTTTCTGAATTAATTAATATATCTCTTTAAGTCTATAGATTATCAATATTATAATTGTTTATTTGGTGCCCAATACCAGGATATATACTCAAGTATTCCCCCACCCCATCTACCTATCACATGTGTGTATTTTTAGAAACCAACCTTGGAGTCAATGGCTTGATGGTTGGGTATATTTGTTTCTGTGGTAAATGAGCCTTCAAGATTGTTTACAATTTCATCTTCAGGTTGTACTCCGTATGGCACTGAGAATTTAGCTTTTGGCTTTTTGAAAGAATAAGTTATACGCCAGCTAGCAGTCAAGTAGAGGACACTATTATGGTTAGGATTTTTGGTCGTTTCCCTGAAAACAGGATTGATGGTCCCATTATGACACAATACCATAAATTCAGCTCTTTCCTGCTGCCTGCTATGCTCTCTTTCCCCGAGTCTTTGTCTGTCTTAGCACATTTGCTGGGGCTAGATGATCAGGGGCTATTGGAGGGCTCATGGTTTTCAGAATGACACTGGGGCTCCCTCTCTGGATGCAAACATGTCATTCACTTGCATGTCAATAGCCCAGCCCAGTGTAGTTGCAAGGAGAGCAATAGGTTTCCTGTTTCCTAGGAGTGAAAATACCCAGCATGCTTAGAAACCTACCTCGGGGAATGCCTTTGCTAAGGCAGTTGCAGAATGAGGGAACTATAATGCCTAGTTTCAGGGGGTGTGGGGGGTAATAATAGAAGTAGCAGACTGAAGATCTTGCTTTCTATTGTGAGATATTCTGGAGTCATATCTATGGGGGGAAAACAAACAAACAAACAAACAAGGTCTACTATCCTGTGAAGGTGAAGAGTTTTTAACTTTCTCCATGAATGTTATTTTGGCCATTCTTTGAACTTTTGCACAGGGTTCAAAAACTTAAAGGAAATAGGTTTATGTGTTTGCCTTGTTGGGAAAAAATCAAGGTGGTCTCAAGGAGAGGGGAGGAGAAGAAGCACCAAGGAATAGACTGCTGATGACAGAATCAATCAAAACTTTGCTAACGTAAAGCATAGTCAAAACGGCGGTCTATAGACCCTATCAGCACCCACACCTAACTAATAAGGCAGTGATATAAACCATAAGGATAAGGGCCTTTGGAGCTGCTATATATAGGGACCTGGGCGATGATCTCCCGCTCCCACGGTTTATAAAGGTCTTCATTAAGTTTTCTTTCTGTAACCTGTGTTCCCAGCACAGGGCCAGTCTAGAATATAGTGTCCTTGCCTTCGTTTTCCCCTTTTATACATTGCTGCTTTTAGATTTTTAATCTCTCTATACCTGGAACACAGTTTCTATTTTATATGTAGTGATCATGTATCATTTTTATAACTTTTTTATAACTAGAATAAAACTTTTATCCTGTCTTTTAACTTTTTATCTATTTTTTCTTTAACTTAAATAAAGTAATGATGGCTTTATTTATTTTATTTTATTTTTCATTAGAGCCACTCAAACTCAATAAGGTATGCACAGGATTGCAGATCATAAGATGCTGAGAGTAAATATGTAGGGATAAACTGATGGTATCCAAATAGTGGTATGTGTTTTTCTTGTGTGTGTTTTTAATCCTCACTGGAGGATATTTTTCTCATTGATTTTCAGACAGAGTGGAAGGGAGGGAGGAGGAGGGAGAGAGAGAGAGGCATTAATGTGAGAGAGACACATCGATTGCTTGCCTCCTGCTTGTGCCCAGTGTGGGGCTGGGAATCAAACCCAAAGCCATGATACACATGCCTTGATGGGGAATTGAACTTGCAACCCTTCAGGCATCAGGCCCATGCTCTAACCACTGAACTACCAGTCAGGGCAGCAGTGTGTTTTTATGATAAGAATGTAAGAATGCTATCCAGTTTTCTCTTTAAAAAATCAAAACACACACACACACACACACACACACACACACACACTCAAAGATTGCTTTTCCTTCTCTCCCTCTTCCTCATCTTCATCATTCCCATATATATTAGAATGTATATTAATATATACATATCAATAGATAGAATCACAGTGCCCATAGAGAACATGTTAATGATCATGGAAAACTAAGAAGGAATGTTATTGATTAACTTATTCAATAAGTATTTATTGGGCTCTTAAGACATGCCAGGTACTACGCCACAATATGTCTCAGAAAAACTTTGCTTCTGGTAATGAGACTACATGTAGCTGGCTTAGGGTAACCACTGACCATGAGGGTAGCATTTCAAATGCACTGCTTCTAAAATAGAGGAAACAATTAGGGGAAGGAGGGATTAGGTAGGATTCTTTTATGCATCATTCTACTGGAATAATATAATATTGAAAATATACACTGAATAGTATAATATAAATTTATACCTGGCAGTACTCCAATCCTTTTTAAATGCAAATTTTAGAGAGTAAAACACTGCACAGTTTTCGCCGAGGTGATATGAATGCAAAAGATTAAGGAACTTTGCATTAATCGTGTACTTTGTATGTGTTCCCCACACCCTTCTCAGTGTTTTAAAATCTGAATGCTCCTTAAAGAGATTAAAAGCAAAACCAACTTGAAATTCAAATCTGCGAACGTGGTCGAGAAAGCTCCCAGCCAAAATGTGCCATGTCAACCTCAGTTGATGTTTTGGGATTCTGGTTTTGCTCCTCTGCCTTCTCACCTGTTTTATCCCAGCCAAGACCCCTGATCCTCCACTCGTTCTGACTGGTGAAGGCATTGCTGATACTCTCCATCACGGATGCTTGGCTGGAGATTCCCATTAAGATTCAGAGGCCCTTTACAAAGCAGATGAGTGCCAAGCACCCCGGCAGCATTTTTACATGTAGCATCTGTTCTGTCATCAGGAGGCAGGAATATCACCATCATATATTCAAGTGGCTTACAGCTCTAGAGGCAAGGTAGAGTGACCTGCACTGGTCTCCCATCAGTCAACATTTGTTGTAATTAATGTGGGTTATCTGTTGTTGTTCGAAAAGACAAATATATACAAGCTGAAGTCACAACAAGGGTCATTATGAGAGTATGAAAAGTGTTAGAGATTATTTTGCCTTGTCCTAATGAGATAGTCATTAGTAGCTTCTCTCCTCTTCTCTCTGTCTCCTGCTCCTCCTCTTAGCCTCGGTTTTTCTCTCAGTAGTTGTCTGCCAGTTGCTTCTCTCTGCTTGCTTGCCCTAGTCACCCCTCTATACACTGGCTTTGTCTGGAACAACTTCCCTTTCTGTGCCTCACCTGCCACATTCCCTCAGCTCTGCCTCATGATAACTTCAGTTCTTGCCCTAAATCTAGCCCCCTGAAGCCTACCATTCTACATTTACATTAGCCCAACCTCATCTCTGAGCAGAGAACCTGTGATCAGCATGTGGGTTGGTGCCACAGAGGAGAGGTCCAGGGAGGCCCATCATGTCATACTGGACTGCTGGCAGGGACCTGCCTTAAAGGAGGGGAGGCTGCCAACCTACCATGGCAGGATCAGGTCAACTCTTGTGATTTCAGTCCAGTGCTCCATCCACTATATCAGCCTCGGGGGCAGGGAGGGGGGGCTGACTCTGTTGTAGTCATCTTTGGATTCCCACATACTACCTAATAAAAGAGTAATATGCAAATTGACCATACATCTGCAGCATCCACAAGCCTTGCCCACCAGCCAATCAGGAGCAAGTATGCAAATTTGCCCAACCAAGATGGCTGTGGAACAGCAGGAGACTTGGGTTTCCCAGGAAATGGAGGAAGCCAAACTTCCTGCACACCCTGGCTGACCCAGGCCTCCACTCAAGGCTACAAAGTATCAATTATAGAAGATAAATAAATCCCAGATACCAGAACCTCCACTTGGATCTCCAGGGAGCATGGCTGGCCTGCAAACTACCCCAGGTCCCTCACTCAGGCTGCCCCACATCCCAAGGGAACCCCCACCCTGATTCAGGACACCCTTCAGGGAAAACCAGCTGGATCCCCCATGCACCATGCCTCTATCCTATCTAATAAAAGAATAGTTCGCAAATGACCATCACTCCAACAGATAAGGTGGCTTCCCCCATGTGGACACAAGATGGCCACTACAAGATGGCCAGGAGGGGAGGGCAGTTGGGAGGGACAAGGCCTGCAAGGGAGGGCAGTTGTGGGCAATCAGGCCAGCAGGGGAGGGCAGTTGGAAGGGACCAGGCCTGCAAGGGGGAGGGCAATTGGGGGAAACCAAGCCTTCAGGAGAGGGCGGTTAGGGATGACCAGGCCTTCAGGGAAGGGCAGTTAGGGGCAAACAGGCTGACAGGGGAGCAAGTAGGCACAGTCAGGCTGGCAGGAAAGTGGTTAGGGCATGATCAGGCTGACATAAGTACAATAATTGGGGGCAATCAGGAAGGCAGGCAGGTGAGCAATTGGGAGCCAACAGTCCTGGATTGTGAGGATTGGGCCTAAACAGGCAGTCAGACATTCCTCAAGGGGTCCCAGATTGGAAAGGGTGCAGTCTGGGCTAAGGGACACCCACCCTGTGCATGAATTTCATGCACTGGGCCTCTAGTACTTTATAAAACACCTAGAAATGACAGATGCTGATTCATTATTGGCTGGGGTGATGACCATGAAGGATTAGACTAACATTGCCGGTCATAGGCAGACCCTAATCTTTACATGCAAAGGCCAGCTTTCAGTTGAATGTAATTTTTAAGATATGCTTGAGCCAAGTGGAAACGGGGGGGGGGGGGTGATAAAGAGAGAGAGAGAGAGAGAGAGAGAGAGAGAGAGAGAAAATTTTTGTAATTTATTTTTTTAAATTACTGTTTAAAGTATTACATATAGTATTACATATGTCTCCTTTTTCCCCTCATTGACCTCTCCATGGACACCCCCACCCCCAGCACATGCTCTTACCCCGCTAGTGCCTGTGTCCATTGGTTATGCTTATATGCATGCATACAAGTCCTTTGGTTGATCTTTGCCTGCTTTCTGAAGTTTGATGGTCTGTTTGATGCTTCTCTGTCTCTGAATTAATTTTTTGTTCATCAGTTTATGTTGTTCATTATATTCCACTAATGAATGCGATCATGTGATATTTATCTTTCTCCAACTGGCTTGTTTCCCTTAGCATAATGCTCTCCAGATCCATCCAGGCTTTTGCAAGTGGTAAGAGTTCTTTCTTTTTTACAGCAGCGTAGTATTCCATTGTGTAGATGTAGAGAGGGGGAAAAACTTTTAAGATATTTGATAAATTACATGAAAATCATGGTAACCTTGAAATAAAGGAAAAGAACAGAGAAATGCAAACCTATTCTTCCATATTGTTGTTTGTAATTCTTGTGCAATTGCCAAAGAATTCAGTAAAAATAAATAAATAAATAAATAAATAAATAAATAAATAAATAAATAAATAAAATAAGGTCTAGGCCAGTGGTCTGCAAACTGTTACTCGCTAGCCACATGCGGCTTCTTGGCCCCTTGAGTGTGGCTCTTCCACAAAATGCCACAGCCTCGGCGAGTCTATTTTGAAGAAGTGGCATTAGAAGAAGTTTAAGTTTAAAAAATGTGGCTCTCAAAAGAAATTTCAATCATTGTACTGTTGATATTTGTCTCTTTGTCTAATGAGTTTGCCAACCACTGGTTTAGGCTATACCAGGAGAGGAGAGAGTTCAAATTCAGAAGCAATTCTCTGTCCTTTTTCTAAGCCTAAATGAAGCAAGGCATAGCCTAGTGTTTTGGAGACTGCTTCCACTCTGAGACCTGGGGCTGCTGAGTTAGAGATTAGATGTGCATCTTCAGAAATCATCAGCTTTAGATACTCAGGCACCGTGTCATCTATTTTTCATCTGCATCACTAGAATATATTCCTCCCTTAAATCCTCTTTTGCAATTTATAATGTTTGCTTATTATAATTCAGGGACCAGAAAAGCAAACATACAGAGATTTTCTTTTTCTATTTTTTCTCTCTAGCGGTTCAAGTCTTCTTCCTTCCCCCTCCTTCACACCCTGGGGAACCCCCAAAGAAATTCAGCGAGTTGGCCAGGCTGATCTGCACTGTAATTTGTGCTGGCAAACACTGCAGAGTTGTGAGCACTATCTAATTTCTTTCCCCTCTTTTGCACCATTCCTTCTTCTGTTTACTCATCACCTTGAATGTTTACAATCCAGCGAGAGGTCATATACACTTATTAAACCTCTCTGTATTTTTCTTCTCCCCCCTTTTAAAAAGATGTTATTTTTAAGTCATCCTTTCAATTTCCTCTGATTTTCTGAATGGTTCCTCGGGGCTCTCATTATTTGGATCTCCCAGTGACTTAATCTTCTCTACAGCGGAGTGCTTAGAATTTCTTTGGCTTAAACTGTCACATTAATCACTTGCCTAAGCCTTCCAGGCTTTACGGTAGAGCCTCTTTCCATGCAGCGGCTGCCCGAGTTGCTGCCACAGCAGCAAAGAAACCACATCTGGTCACCTCTGTTGAAAGCAATCTGCCCCCTACCAGCAGCTGAGCTTTGTGGTCACAGCAGAGCAAGCCCAGTGGGAGCTGAAGGATATTAGCAGCGAGAGGACCAGCAACCATGCAGATGCCAACCAAGGTGGAGCCATGTTTTTGATAGCTTCTCACTCCAGGCCATGCCCAGGAATAGACATGTCAGAACCCACCCGATGCTCCTTCACACACACACACACACACACACACACACACACACACACACACCTCTCCCTTTGTTTAACTCTAATCATGAGTCTTTTGTGAATCAGCTGGAAAGCCTGCAGATTAATTTCTGTCTATATGCCTTTCTTGGAATATTTTTTTCCTGGCATTATTAATTTCTACCCCACTGTTTTCTGACCTCCAAGCCATTCTTTTCTTTCCTCTCTTGTACATATATGTGAACTTGGAGCCCTCATTCATACTAATTATTTCCTTAGTAATAATAGAACAGAGACTCTGCTATTCTTTATGGATGAGCTTATTTTAGGTAAAATCTTCCCCGAGTATGAATTTTTTTTTCTACTGGATGTATCCAACTACTTGAAGTATATCTCTTTTGTTAGCTTTGGTAATTTAAACTTTGAGACAAGGTTTCTGTTAGGTTCATGATGAATTTTCTACAGTACATGGAACAATATATTTCAGGTACTATGCATTTGATTAGTAATTATCAGATACATGAATATAGACCCATCTGTAGAGTGACCTGAAAGAGACATGTCAGAACCCATGATGTTAATTCATAAACGTACGGATATATGATTTTGGGTAATATAGAGCTCCATTCTGCAGTGTCTACTCAACAAACTATATTCATGGTGCTATATTCATGGTGAATCCCAGGTGACTGCATCATTGAAATCTTTTACCTAAACAATTCTGTTGCAATCACGATTCCACCATGATTAGAACCCTCCTGGTTCATTCTCTTCATTCACTTCTTGCTTTTCCACTTATTCTTGCGCCTCAATATGATTTCTTCCATGTTGACCTAGATTCCCATGGCCAATGCTCTTGTATTAGCTATGATATATGGCTTCCTCAATAGAAGGAGATGCAGCATGCTTTTCTTTCAGTATCTTCGTGTTGGTATTCTGGGCCTCCTGCAAGGCTGGCCACACTATTGTGAGAAACCTCTAGACATTCTGGTGATAGTTAATATTGTCAGAGCTATAGGAGCAGATGATACACATTGAGGAGGATGAGTATTGAGCCAGGACCCTGCAAAAGGAAAAAGCTGCTTATACCAAAGACCTACGCATTAGGTTATGAAATTCCAGTGCATTTGATGGTTATTTCTGTTTAAATGTTTTCCTAGTTGCACTTTAATTTTTTTTTAAGACCTGTAAGAATTTTGGTGGAAAGTGAGGTACCAAAATATTTATTAAGCAAAAATTCCCCTAAAGCTAACTGGAACTTCTTTTGGACAAACTTCTTACTTTCAAGTTGTTGTTGTTGTTGTTATATTTATATATATAATTGATTTCAGAGGGGAAGGGAGAAGGAGAGAGAGATAGAAACCTCAATAACAAGAGAGTCATTTATCAGCTGCCTCCTGTATACCGCACATGGGGGATCGAGCCCACAATCTGAGCATGTGCCCTGACTGGAATAGAACCATGACTTCCTGGTTCATAGGTTAATGCTCAACCACTAAGCCATACCAGCCAGACCTACTCTCAAGTTTTAATGGCAATTCCTATACCAATAAACCTCTGTACCTTTAGCTCTCATCCTTTCTTTCCTGGACTGCAAGATCCTCTCCATCAGGTCTTACCATGTTAAATTGATTTCTAACACCATTACACTTATACAGCCAATAAAGATTAAATGAATTAACTCTTCCGCTACCAATTAAACCCCCTGAGTACTGTGCTGTCATATAAAACACATTTTCATTATTAAACAATTATTCAGTGAGCATTAGAAAGCAATAGGTATTTTTTCTATGTACAGGGATGAATAGCATGGGCAATCCTCATCCTCAGTTTAAATTTTAATAAAAATTGTCAATAAAATTGATTCCTTTAAAATCAAATTATTTAGACAATTTTCTGGCTCCTCTATATTAAATTTTCGAATCTTTTAGCACAATGCTAGTTTACATGATATATACTTAATACGGTTTTGTTTGCTCACGTAGATGAGGTATACATGAGGGTAAAAAATATTTTTTCCTCCCAAAGAGGCTTACTTTAAAGGAATGATACAGATAAATTCTTATTTTACTCAGAAAGCACTTTTCCCAGATGAAATGTCTGGCACGTTGGTATTGAATGGCAACCTGCATTCATTGTTATTATCCATCCTCTAAGTTCCTTGGTATTCTCAAGCTATTCTACATTTGCTGTTCTGGAGTACGTTGTCATGTCTAAGCTATATGTTTTGAGGGACAGAGTATCAGACTAGCTGAAGAGATATTATAGAAAAAACAGAGGAAAAGAAGGAGGAAGAAAGAAATGGGATCTAAGGATAGATGGAGGAATGGAAAGAGGAGATGTTTAAAAAGGAAGGGAGGAAATAATGGACATAGAAACAAAGGAGGGAGGGAGGGAAAGAAGGAAGAAAGATAGAGGGGGGGGGGGTGTGTGGCAACTTCCTAGGCCTGCTAATTTGGGGAAGTCATTCGTGAAGGAATAAAACAATTGGCCAATGTGCCTGTATAAATACTCTGTTTTCTCGCCCAATCCTCTTTCCGCATCTCTTTCCCACAGTGTCAGTCAAAAGTGCTTCTGGGACATAGTTTGGAAAAATCAATACAGTTCAGTCAATCCTATTTCAAGTCGCTGAAGAGCACATGTTCTCTCTGTAATAAAGTGCGTTATCCTCTTCTGAATGAGATGAGTGCGGCTGAAGTCTAGGGAGGAGATGAGAGGCACTAATGCACTGAGCGTTTAAACAAATCAATGGCCCACTCTACCTTGAGAGCCACCAAACAAACACCTGATACCCAGCAGGCCCAGCTCTTAAGGCAGCCGCAGGCAGCCACCAGGCCAGTCATTTAGTTCATTGCTTGATACCTTGGGAGCATCATCAGCCACAGGGAAGCATTAAGACGCCAGGGAGGACAGATTCACATCTGTCTAGGTAACTACGAGAACTAATCTGTTTGGAATACCGGGGAGATGCTTAGAATTTCACTGGTGCCCATGGCATTACCCTGGCCACGCTGACTGTAAACACTCCTGCCAAAGGGGTGGTGTGTCAGCTTTGTCTCCAGGAGAAAACATTTATTGTGTTATTCTTCTGTAAAGAGAGCTAGCAGGAGACTTTGCATTCCAAATTCAGTCCGTGGTTTTCCAAGTAATTTATTCTTCTCATGATAAATGATATGCCGCCTTGGCAGGTGTAGCTCAGTTGACAGGATGTTGCCAGTTCAATTGGGGTGGGGGAGGGGGATTGCCAGTTCAACTCCTGGTCAGGGCACATGCCTAGATTGTGGGCTCAATCCCTAGTAGGGGGCGAGCAGGAGGAAGCCAACTGATGGACACACATTGGTGTTTTTCTCTTGCTCCCTCTCCCTTCCTCTCTCTCTAGAGATCAATGAAAATGTCTTTTTAAAAAATGGTATGCCACTAAAACAAACCTTGTAAGACACACCACAAAGTGACAGATAAAATAGTGTCTTAAAACTTGTCTACATGCATTTGCATGTCCTTTTTCTTTTTCCTTCCCCAAACTATAAACACTTTGGGTAAATGATCAACCAAGGTCTCTATTTTCTTTTTTGGCTCCAGAGTGTGTTGTCAAGCTTGGTAAATTTTTTAGCAGCTGTCAGAGTAAATTTATTACCAGAGATGTCTACATTCTTATGTAACCCAGAAGGGAAAGTCCTGGTGATGGGCTTGGTTTCAATTTTTGACGACTGAATGTCTAGCATGATTAGGATGCAGAAAGAGAGTTGACAATATTAAATCTCCAACTGGCATCTATTAAGCAGTAATGAATAAAAGCAGATTGTCCTAAATTGCTCTGCTTTGCAACTTCTCTTCAGTCCCATAGCCAAGAACCACAGACAGAGAGAAACTAGCTTGTCTGAAATTACATATACAGTATAGGTTTTCAAAGAATAAAATGCAGTGGATTTATTTTAGGGAAAAACCAATGCAGTAGTTTGTCCATTGCTCAGTGCATATTTTCAAAAATATACACAAAAGCAAACAAAAACAGCACAGTTCTTAAAGTTCAAAGAAAAAATAGACATAAAAGGGAGAAAATACAAATATACATAAAACAAAAAGAATGCTAATATCTGCTCCTTTTGGAGTCTGGAGAGGACTCCCCTGTAATTATTGAGGGTAACAGTGTAGGACATGCTCAAAATGAATTACACAGTAAAATGTTTCATGACTCAAGTGCCTTAGGACTAAAACAATTTTATGGCCCCAGCAAGTTTGGCTCAGTGGATAGAGTGGCGGCCTATGGATTGAAGAGTCTCAGGTTTGATTCCAGTCAAGGGCACATGCCTGGGTTGTGGGCTCAATCCCCAATTGGGGTTTGATGTTTCTCTCTCTCTCTCTCTCTCTCTCTCTCTCTCTCTCTCTCTCTCTCTCTCTCTCTCTCTCTCCCCCTCCCCGAAATCAATAAAAATATATTAAAAAATAAAATTGTACATATGTAAAATGAAATATAACAAGTCATGAAATATAACAAGTCACCAACTTGAACTATAAAAGGAGATAATAAGCTCATAATCTCTCCCATCTCATATCCATTCTCCCCAATCACTCAGATCATTCCTATGTCACATCCACCATGGCACACTGCTGCTTATGTTGCCTGTGAATGTTTGTGTATCACTGTAAGCCCTCCATATCCGTTTTTCTCTCTTTTATTTCAGCTTCATTTCTGTAACTGCCACCTTGCATTTTACGTTTACTAACACTCGCCTTCTCCTACTTTCCCATACACACAGCACTACTTCCGGGCTCATGCGGTACCTTCCCGGATTGGCACTTTTCCCTTTCTTTGGGAAGGTTGCCTAACTAGTCTTCATATCACAAGGCTCTGTTTTGATTTTCCCTAAAGAACCTCTCTACTCTCACCTGCTCATCCAGGTATTTCTCCTCTACATTCTTCATTCATTATGTGCATATTTCAACCTTGTCATCACAGCATGTCCTGGTAATTATTTATTGTTATGAATGCCATCCTCCCTGCAATGAAGGCATCAAGAGTAAAGCTCATGTTTTATTTACATTTAAATATCAAGCCAGATAGCAGGATGTCGGACACATAGTGAGTACTTATAAATACTTGCTGAACAAGCAGGCATGAAGACCTTTTAGGATTTGTAGTCAAATTTCTGAAATGAGCCTGGGTTTACATGACATTCACAAGAAGATGCTGAGTGTCTTGTTGAAAATTGATCTACCGCTGAATACTGCTCAAAAGGGAGGAAAGAAGGGAGGGAGGGAGGGAGAGAGGGAAGAAGAGAGAGAGGTGAGAGAGGGGGGGGGGAGAGAGGAGAAAGAGGAGAGAGAATGGAGAGAGGGGAGAGAGGAGAGAGGAGAGCGAGAGCGAGAGCGAGAGCGAGAGCGAGAGCGAGAGCGAGAGACTCTGAGAGAGAGAGAGAGAGAGGGAGACTCTGAGAGAGAGAGAGAGAGGATAATAAGTTGGGAAGCACACTTTGGCCACAAGTTTCTGCTATACTGTTAGTAACAGTGAAAGAAAGGAAGGTCTTGGGAGTTAATGCATACATTTATGCGCTGTATAGGCTGTTGATGATAATGGTTTTCTAATTAACTTTATTCTCTTCTTTTTCCCCTTATGGGAATACCTGGGCAACAACTCCTTAAACAGACTTGCTTTAGTTCACTTATTTAGAATGCTAGAAATTATATGCTCCGTAAAGCTGTAAATCTTGGAGGAAGTGATGCCCCTCATTGACCAGGGTAATTCCAGCTACTTTCCTAAGCTGTAGCTCAAGCCTGCCACCAGTTTGACATGCTTCTTCTCACAACAGCCAACAAAGAATATTTTATTAACATTTTCACGGGATTTACTGTTCTGTACACACACACACACACACACACACACACACACACACACACATATATATATATATATATATATATATATATATATATATATATATATATGTATGTATATTTTCCCCTCCAAAAAGAAGCTTTTCTGTTGAAGATGGCCATGGAGAAATAGAGAAAGGGGAAAGTCAATGTTAGTAAATACTTAGGCACTGTGATGGACACTTTTATATGCTTTATTTTATTTAGTCTTGCAACAACTCTTTGATAAAAATATTATGCATGTTGTGAAGATGGGGAAGCTAAGACTAATAAAGTTCAAGTAATTTGATCTAATGTATTGTTGCATAACTTACCTTCATAAAAGTTAGTGGCTTGAAACAACCAGCATTTCCGCCCCCTCATGATTCTGTGGGTCATCTCCTTGGTCTTGGCTCTTCACCTGTCCTCTCCTTTGTCAATTGTATAGCTGTAGTCTTCTGATAACTCAGCTGGGTGGTGTGAGATGATGTTACTCAGATGTTTAGCAGTTGGTGATGATGGTAGGGTGAGCCTTGCATTTCCCCCAGATTAGGCTAGTTTTGTCATGTGACAGCTGATTTCTTAAAGCATCAAAAGAGGAAGTAAGCCCCAGTGCACAAAAACTTGGAAGACTCTATTTGTGTCAAGTTTGCTAATGTCCAATTGATCAAAGCAACTCACCTGGGTTACTGTAACAAGCCCAGAGTTACTGTGGGAGGTGACTATGCAAATGCAAGCTTACAAAGAGGCATGGTTCATTGGGAAAATCATTACTGTAAAATCTCACACACTTCATAAGTGGTAGAACTATGCTACAAACCCATTTGGTGTGACTCTGAAATGTTTCCTCTGTATTGTGCTGTCTGGTGTGAATATGCTGTGAACCTTCAATCATTTAAAGTATTGATACGTTAAAATAAAATGCTTATGTGAGTACCTATGACACAGAAAATCTTTAATAAATACAATCTCTTTTTAGCTATTACTATTAACTATTACTTATGGTGGTTTGTCACTAGCAGTTATTTGATAAATATTAACTAAATTAGTTTGAAATTATAAAAAATGTAATGGAGGCTTCCCCTTTCTTTTCCTTTATACAACTTGGTTAAACTCTTATTTTATCAAAGAATGTCTTCTATGCTGATCAGAATTTATTTTAAAGATAACAGAGGTTATACAAAGATATATATCAGACAGTCCAGACTATGCTTGGTTTCATACAAGCCTGTTCCTGATGACACAAAATATAATAAGGTGTGGGTATCCTCCTCCATCTTGCACCTTTAATACCTGTAGTTTATGGCATTAATTCAGGAGAAGAAAGGGTGGATGATCACACCATCTACTGGGTCAGAATTTGCAGTTTTATAAGATTATCAGGGGGTTTATATCCAGGTTAGAGACTGAGAAGCATGGTGATCAACCAGTTGTTACTCCGGTTGGAATGTAAGAAAGTCATCTCCTTTAACTGTTGTTTTGCAAGCTTCACTGATTATGAAAAATACAAACAAGGCCTCCATCCCCCATCCTACGTGACAGGTGATTTGTCTTATTTTCTATAGATTCAAGAAAGGCCAAACCTAGAAGTTACTGTGAATAGTGCATTTTCAATTCATTTCACCCTGAAGCGGCTGGCTTCCCTCACCCCACTCAGCCTAACTTTGAAGCTCTGCATTTGCACTTTGATGAATTAGCCATGTCACTTACAGCTTTACATCCAGACCCCTCCCCAGATATGACTTCAAATGCCTGTTCGTTTTATTTGGGCCCTGAATCCTACGTTTTAATGTATATTCACCACAGCTCTCCTAGGTCAGCCTTTTCCATTTCCCTACCCACTGTTGTGCTCTAGCATGCTGCTATTTAGCTTTTTATTAACTTCCCTTGTTTTGATCTCTGGCCTCATTACTTTACCTTAAACTGCTAAAGCAGGGACTTCGTGTCAAGCTCATTCCATATTGTATGATTCTCAATATATTGTTATTTGTTCTCTCTCCTTGACACTCTCACCTCTGTTTTGCCCCCTCAGCAATTCTTGCTGCTCTGTGGCATGTTCCTTCTTCTAGGTCATTAACATATAAAGTGGGGGGAGCCGGGACCGGTTTGGCTCAATGGAAAGAGCGTCGGCTTGGGGACTGAAGGGTCCCGGGTTCGATTCCGGTCAAGGGCATGTACCTTGGCTGCGGGCATATCCCCAGTAGGGGGTGTGCAAGAGGCAGCTGATCGATGACTCTCTCTCATCGATGTTTCTAACTCTCTATCTCTCTCCCTTCCTCTCTGTATAAAATCAATAAAATATATTAAAAAAAAAAAAAAAAAAAAAAAAAACATATAAAGTGGGGGGAAATTGGCTTTATTATTGACCCTCGTGGTTCTCTATTTCCCATCCTTCTGGCTCCTAAGTGGTTTCCACACCCAAATGCTCTTTTTATAACAAATAATCCAACTCTATCTGTACATAAGTATGCTAAAAGAAGGGGTTGAACTCTACTATTTTTAACTATAAAAGTATGATTTAGCCAGGCTTTTTGAGTTTAATGAAGTGTAACCCATAAAAGATTGTACTTGGCTATTGTACTGGGGAAGCAGTAGGCCTAGCTGACACAGCTGGGGAGAGGGCCAGGAGAGGATAAAGAGCCATAAATTCACTTAGCTTCACTACTCGGTCTGAGAGGCTTTCATAAAACATAGGAAAACATTTTGCATTGACTAGGGTAAAGCACTAGTAAGGACTCAGAAAGAGAGATTGGATTCCTCTTTTCCAAAGAAAGGATTCCTGTGCTACTATTTCCAAACCAATTACAAAACTCCAATTAGTCCATCAAAGATTCATTGGATGTCTTTTGCTCTGTAGCAAATGGCACATACACAACAGTGTCAGAGAGAAATGACATCTATGACTGTGTCTCCAGGGTAAGGATATAAAAGTGCCTGTGGAAACTCCCAAACTAGGAGAAGACAAGAAATAGAAATCTGGTGCCAACGTGAGGTCAATAATGGAGGCCCAGAGGACCTGGGTTTAAAGCTTGATTCCATATCTTCTTGGCAATTACCTCCTCTAACAATGAAATATCCCAATCATACCTCATCTTATGTGCTTTTGTGTTTCTTCTTTCAAGGAATATATATTGTATGTGTCATAGTTTATATTTTTTTACACAATATGTGCATTTTGTGGATTTATCTATGCTCTTATGGGCTAAGATATAGGAGGGGAAACAGGAAGCCTGATTAAGTTAGGAGTACTTTTGTTTTCAACTTAGAACAATCTTAAAAAGAAATAGGAGTGCCCTAGCCGGTTTTGCTCAGTGGTTAGAATGCTGGTACTGGGAGCCCAAGGGTCTTGGTTTCCATTTCAGTCAAGGACACATACATCAGTTATAGGCTCCATCCCTGGTCCTGTTCAGGGCACTTGCAGGAAGCAACAAATGGATATGTCTCTCTCATGTCAAGGTCTCTTTGTCTCTGTCTCTCCCCATCCCTTCCATTCTCTCTAAACATCAATGAGAAAATATCCTTTGGTGAAGGTTAGCCAGAGAGAGAAAGAGTTAGAGCTAGAGCTAGAGCTAGAGATAAGAGGAGAAGAAAAAGCAAAATTTTGCAAAATTTTGGTTCTTCAGAATGTACTAACTTTAGTGACCTTACAATTCCATAGAATATATTCAGTTACAATAAAAATATGATTATTTCAAGGAAGAAAAAAGAATTAATAACTGATTTACTCATATAGATGAGCTCTGATACTGTTTATGGAGATAATAAAATATATATGATTTCATATAATTATTTATTAGGTAAATACATTTGTTGTATGTGTGTGTTTTGTTTTTATTTTTTTAATTTCAGATCAGCTATTAGAAAGTCTTCTGGCCTTGGGGAAGTAACGTGTTTTGAACCTCAGTTTCCTCCTCTAAGAAAAGGAGGCAATAATCACATTTAAAGAAATATGTCATTTGTAGGATAAACCTAAATAGATGTGGAAAAAATAGCTAGCACTTGTCTCACTACAATAGAAATGAGTAAATAGCAATAGTGTTTGTTTTCACTTTTATTTTTTATTTTTTTAATATATTTTATTGAATTTTTTACAGAGAGGAAGAGAGAGGGATAGAGAGTTAGAAACAACGATGAGAGAGAATCATCGATCAGTTGTCTCTTGCACACCCCCCATTGGGGATGTGCCCGCAACCAAGGTATATGCCCTTGACTGGAATCGAACCTGGGACCTTTCAGTCTGCAGGCCGACGCTCTATCCACTGAGCTAAACCGGTTTTGGCTGTTTTCACTTCTAGTAAATTATAATTTTTATTACGCAAAAGAATCTTTAGAAGAGCAAAGACCTTTAAAAATCATGCAGTATATCTCCCTGATTTTATAGATGTGCATATTGAGGTCAGGTCTTCAATTCTTTAACTGACATGGTTCCGGTTCTTAGAACTAGGTCCATCACATCATGTGAAAGGCCTGTTGTCATGGCTCCAGGATTCTGAACATGAAGAACCAGGAAATCAGTATCCATGATATCAGTCTGTCTGGGTTCAAATCCCAGCTCCATCTCTTACTAGCTGTCATCTGGAGAGCAAGTTATTTAAACACTTGGTGCCTCATATCACATCTCTAAAGTGGGAATAATAAATTAACTCAAAAGGTTGTTGTAAAGATTGAATAAGCCCATCTCTAGCAAATATTTGGAGCAATATTTCACATACAATGAATATTCAAAATTGTTAAGCATTATTTTTCTTACAATCCAGTGCCTGGCAAAATTTTTTTCTTTATCCATTTTTTCTTGATTTCTCAAAACAATGTATTGAGTCTCAAGTCTTTGTGTATTCCTATGTTTGATAAGAAAATGCATACAAAAGAACTGAAAAGAGCCTTAATTTTCTCCTAAAGATTTTATAAGGAGTTGGGGAAGCAACTTTAAAAAAGTGACTTCAGATCACTGTAAAAGAATGTGCACTTACTTACAGGATTGATATTTTGCAAATTGACATGCTTCCTACTAGAGTAAAGCTAATGTTCAGTAAGCAGATTGAAGCATGTGCCTTTCCTCTAAAGAGAAGAGTGAATTTCAGTGAAGCATTTGAAAGAGGTAGCAGGCACGGATAAATAGACGCCATTTCAGATGAGGCTGGCAGCTGCAGAAGCATATGAAGAGGAAGGCAGCAGTTGGGAGGGTTCTGATATTATTTTAGCTGAGTTCTGCTGCTCTATACTTTATTGATAACTGCTCCAATGTAGCCCAGGCAAATCAAGTAACTGGCCATATGCCAACACCATACCAGGCGTGAACCTATGCAGAGATTTAGACATATTCACTTTTTTTTTCCCCTCATGGGAAGAATATTTCAGCATCCCTAAATAGATGTTCAATGGCATGAGACTGACTTTAAACTTTTATTGTTCTTGTTTTCATCTGAGGATATTTTTCCATTGAATTTATTTATTTATTTATTTTAGAGAGAGAAGAGAGAGAGGGAGAAGCAGAGAGAAATATGGATGTGAGAGAGACCCATTGATTGGTTGCCTTTTGTACACACCCCGACCAAGGCTGGGAGCCTGCATCCAAGGCATGTACCCTTGAGTGGAATCAAACCTGGGACTCTTCAGACCAACATTCTATCTCCTGAGCCAAGCCAGCTAGGGCCGACTTTATACTTTTTCAGTAGCTTAAAGCAACTAAAGTATATGTTTTCAGGTACCAATTGGTCAGATTCATTAGTGTTAGACTTTTATTGAAACAACAACAAAGAAAAGGGGGAGTAGCCTATATTCATTGGTACACATAGTAAACATGACCTTAAAATTAGATGTAAAAAATGAGAAGAAATTTTTAAAAAGTAATAAAGGATTCTGTGAATTAAAAACTATAGATATTGATTGTGTTTTGTTATTTTATTGAGGCAAGAATACTTAATATGAGATCTCCACTCTTAAATTTTAAGCATACATTACATTATTGTTGAGCATAAGCACAATGTATAATAGATCTCTCAATCATTTTCTTCACTTGGAACTTTATGCCCTTGACTAGTAAATCCCACCCTGGTGTCTTTCACCCAACTCCCAGTTTACTCTTTGTTTCTATGAATTTGACTATTGTAGATACCTCAACTAAGTGGAATAATGCAGTAATAGTCTTTCTGTGAATAGATTCTTTCACTTAGCATAATGTCCTTAAGGTTTATCTATGTTAGCACATATTGCAGAGTTTCCTTATATTTATTTACTTATTTGTTTTATAACTCTCTTTTTAAAGGCTGAATAGTAGTCCATTGTATGCCTGTTCTCTATCCGTTCATCTGTTGATGGGCATTTAGGTTGTTTCTACATCCTGGCTATTGTGAATTGTTCTGCAGTGGACAGTGGAAGTGCTAATGTCACTTGGCATTGACATTTCAAATCTGTTGGATAAATGCCAGAAGTGAAACCCATGGATCAGACGGCATTCCTATCCTGATTTCCAGGGCAGCTGCTCCATTTTGCCTTCACACCAGTGGTGTCCAAGGGTTCTAATTTCCCCACATTACTTCATATCAGTTAGCCGCCATCCTAACTGGTGTGAAGTAGTACCTTACTGGTATTGATTTCAAGTGCTTGCTCTGTGCTGAGCAGAGGGAGGCTCTATGGCATTCAGCAGCCTGGGTCACTGTCTCCAGTTTCCTCTGGGAGACTAGACTCTGCCAGACCTGTCAGAGCTTCAAAACTGACAAGACAGAACCCTCTTCAGAAAGTCTGGGCCATTACCCCAAAACCAATTCCCTTCCTTCTCTAGTGAAGCTGAGAGGCAATGGGGTCTCTCCTGGATCATATGGTTCTGTGCTGGAGCTGGGGGCTCTGGCAAGAGAATGCCCCAATCCCCTTGCAAGTTTCCGTGAATCTGGTTTTGCATTCTCCTGGGGTATAATGCCTTTCAGTTGGTGTCTCAATTTATTTTTTAAATATATTTTTATTTATTTTAGAGAGAAAGAGAGCAGAGAGAGATAGAAACATCAATGATAAGAGACAAACTATTGATTGGCTGCCTCCTGCATGCCCAACACTGGGGATCTAGCCAGCAACCTGGCATGTGCCCTTGACCAGAATCGAACCGAGGATCTTTTAGTCCATGGCCAATGCTCTACCACTGAGCCAAGCTGGTGAGGACTCAATTTCTTACAAAGGGCATTTTGTCCATGAATTGTTGCGTACATGGTGTGTTTGTGGGAGGGAGGGCAGTTCAGGACCTCCTACTCTGCTGCTTGGCTGATGCCAGTCTCCTGTAGATATTCTAGCAGCCTGAGAACATATGCATTTGGATTGAAATTTCCTAGTTATGAAATTTCCTACATGTAAGTAAGTGTGCACCTGCGTGTGGGTATGCACTTGTGTATGTGTTTTACGGGAACCTCTGCAACGCAATTTCTATGAGTTACAATCTTGTCACTTTGCTCAGGAGTTACTTAAAGATATTCCCTTTGTGACCTGGTTTGTTTATTACTTCAGCACCATTTTGAAGAATATACCCTACCTCCTCCACATCTATACTCCATTTAAATCACATTCACATTCACATTTTACACACAGTCGAATATTCAAGCAAAGATTCAGCCTGGGAATGCTGTGCCTCACGGTAAATTGGGAATAAATTACCCATGTAGTTTGTGCACATCATGTTGCATTCACCACGGTAGCAAATGTATGGTAAAAAGGTAGCAACCGCATGTGCCTTAATATTAAGTATCTTTGATAGTGTAACGTGATGTGTGATTTTATTGGCCAGGAGACAGTGTATGCATTATAGGCACATTCCACAGATGCCACTTCATGAAGTCAAACCTTTATATCTTGATTCTAGAAGGCCTGGTATTTAGCATTATACCATCAAACAGAGGACCGACGTTCCACATGTTTTCGACTTGCCATCATTTTGTAAGCAAAACAGCATGCGTGAAATATGCATTGATGAAAGTACATGATACTTACATAAGGCTTATTGACTGCCAATTTTTAATGTGCTCCTCTGAAACTTTATGCTTTGAAAGGTTTACAAACCTCAGCTACTCCTGTGCCCGTATGAGCAAATCATTGGCTTGAAACATCTCAGTAAACTAATTGTATTGACTTATGTCCTGTATTAGATAGTAGTAACTGAAAAGCATTACTTTCTTAATTAGAGAAGTAATATATGCACCTCATACAGTTTTCAAGAGGTAAAGAAGTATGATGTAAAATGTAAGCTTTGCATCTATCATCTTTTAAATAAGAAATCCAGTCAGGGTGAAATTGTGATTGGAAGTTTTGTTGTGTCAAAGGTTACAAGTTTGGAGGATGTAGTAAAATAGCAGTGACCCTCAGCAGCAGCAGGACACGAGGTCAGGTGCCACAGCTACCACTGGTACTTGTTGAAGCAAAGACTCTGCCTATCCACCTCTGCTTCTGCTGAAGAGAGAACATGTTATTTTCTGCCATTAGGACAGTTGTCTGAACCAGAACATTACCTGGTGGCAAATATTTCTTCCTATAACAATTAAACATTGTGCTAATTTTAATTTCTTAATAGCTTGTACTCCTGGGCCATCTTCTCAGGAAGTGTAGACTTTCTCATTTTTATTTACCATTTTTCCATGACCTAATACTATGGGCAAAGTAAATGTGCTGTTATGATGATGTTCTTAGTAAACTTGTCCTCTAGCCATTACTCATCTCTATGACTTGTATGCTCATTCAAAAAAAGTCACTGTAGCCCTACCTGTTTTGGCTCAATGGATAGAGTGTTGGCCTGCAGACTGAAGAGTCCTGGGGTTCAATACTGGTCAAGGGCACCTACCCAGGTTTCAGGCTAGATCACCAGTAGGGGGCAGGCAGGAGGCAGCTGATCAATGATGCTCTCTCATCATTGATCTCTCTCTAGCGTCTCATCTCTCTCTCTCTCTCTCTCTCTCTCTCTCCCTCCCTCCCTCCCTCCCTCCCTCCCTCCCTCCCTCCTTCCCTCCCTCCCTCCCCCTCCCCTCTCTCTCTCTCCCTTTCTCTCTGAAAAGAAGTCACTGCAGTCTGAATGGGTGAGGAAAGAAACACACCAAACATTTTCTAGAGTGGAAAGTCAATAATCAATGATAAAATGAGTCTAAATTGTTTTAGTTACTTGCATATAGAAGGGGCCTGATAAATACCAGCCCCCCTCCTTCTGTTTTCTTCCTTACAAACTTGAAGATTTAGTCCTCTACATACACAATGTATTCTGCTCATTTGAAGGAGACATTAACAGCTTGTAAGGCAATCATGATGCCAGAAGGAATTCAACCAGTTGTCTGTGCAGGAGTTTTCAGCCATGTCTTCCACTGACAGGCACACTGTTGCCCTCAGGACAAAATGGTGGTCAGACTTAGATAAAAGCCAGCCTTTATCCCTTGTTCTTTTGCCAAGACTGTGACAGAATCAAGGGAAATGCATCTATTAGATTATAAAGTACAGTGCTATTGAATGGGGCGTTCAGCAAGCGTAAGGTGTAGTTATTAGGAAATGAGGGTTTTCTCCCTTTGAATGCTGTTCTCTGAATTTCCCCATTACTGTTATGGAAAGGTGAGTCTGAGGCCTTTTCCCTTTTAAAGGAGCCCTGCCCTGGAAGGGGAAGCTCTGCTATAGGTTTCTTTTCTTTCTGTTTAACTGTTCTGTTCTCACTCAAGGAGTGGAAAAACCTGGGGGTTGGGGGGAGGGAAGTTAGAGAGGGGGGTGATTAGGGTGTGAGCTTCATGGAAAGAGGCTGAGGAACCAGCTAATTTTAATTTGTTTAAAAAATGCTTTCAACTGTAGAAGTCAGTCTTGCCTCTGGGCTAGGTGAAATGATTCCTTATAATGCTATAATATCTAATGCAGTTCATGAGATTTTGCTAAGAAGGCCATGCCTTTGCATGGTAAAGCTGTTTGTATCATTTCCCATTGTATTGTACCAAGTGTGGTCTCAGGTAAGTCCTGGAGAAGTTGGTTGGTTTTCTTCTTTTCTTTTCTTTTCTTTTCTTTTCTTTTCTTTTCTTTTCTTTTCTTTTCTTTCTTTTTTCTTTTCTTTTCTTTTCTTTAGGCTTTGGCAATAATAAATATAATAAGCACAAAAACCGTTCTTTAGAACAAAGACTTTCCATGGCGTCTGCCTTCCCAGCATGTAGATCCCTGGGTGAGGGGAGTGCTGGTTGGGACATATACTGCCCCCATCATTGTTTCTTTGTGCCTGTTGTTAAGAGTTCCCTCTGGAGTGGATCCTCCTGCTCATCCACAATTCCCCCACGCCTTCATGGGTTCTATTCTCTGTTGAGCAGGTTGAAAGAGTACATTCCTTCTAAATTTAAAAATACACTTATTTTTGATTTTTTTTTTACCCTAAGAGTTACATATACTTATTTAAAACACACACACACACACACACACACACACACACACACACGCAACACTCAGATAAGAAAATTTTAGTTATTGTTCTTATTGCTTGTTTAACAAAAGAGGACTAGGCCTGTTTCTGTTCATGCACTGGTGTCTATGACTATGCCAGAGAATTTATCAGTATTTGGACATGATCCAAAATAAGTAACCAGTATCTACATCAAGTAATATTAATAGAGAAGTATGTGACATGAAAACTCTAGTGATGACTTAACTATAGAATCTTCTATAAATTAAATAATGATGTGTATAAAATAATAAAGTTTAATTTGAGGAATAAATTCTTGACAAAATATACCCTGATTTTAAAAAAGGCTTATAGCCAAAACCGGTTTGGCTCAGGGATAGAGTGTCAGTTTGTGGACTGAAAGGTCCCAGGTTCAATTCCAGTCAAGGGCATGTACATTGGTTGCGGGCACATCCCCGGTAGGGGGTGTGCAGGAGGCAGCTGATCGATATTTCTCTCTCATGGATGTTTCTAGCTCTGTATCCCTCTCCTTTCCTCTCTGTAAAAAAAAAAAAATCAATAAAATATATTTTAAAAATAAATAAAAAAAGGCTTATAATGAAATCATTTTCCTTTCCTGTGGGCTTGCCAATATGACTAGAGAAGGCAGAAACACACACAATCTCATAGACAGACACACACACACACACAAGCATGAACATACACACACTTTAGACAAATGGAGCATAAAATATAAGGGAATTATTCATTTTTTAGAGATAGTTTAACACCTGAAAGCACTGCCTAAAAATTATATATGACCTTGTATATGTTGAAAACAAAATATAACCCAATATAATAAAAGGGTGATATGCATATTAACTAAACGGTGGAACAGCCAGTCACTATGATGCACACTGACCATCAGGGGACAGACACTCAATGCAGGAGTTTCCTCCTGGTGGTCAGTGTGCTCCCACAGGGGGAGCTCTGCTCAGACATTAGCTGGCTGATGGCTCGGGAGAGCAGCAGCAGTGGCAGGAGCCTCTCCCACCTCCTCATTAGCAGCTCTAAGGATGTCCACTGTGCCTTAGGCTGGGGAGCAAGTCTAAGCCATCAATCAGACATCCCCTGAGGGCTCCTGGACTGCTAAAGGATGCAGAACAGGCTGAGGGACCACCCCTTACCCACCCCCCCCATAAGTGCATGAATGTCATGCACTGAGCCTCTAGTGTACATATAATGAAAGACACAGTGTACTGTAAATGTTTTCACTTTCTGTATATTATGATATTTTGATGGCTGAACAAAAGTTCTGACTCAGAAAGAACTGCCCTTCCTAGGACTAGCCAATTCTTACACTTAATAAAGGGCTCAGCCAGATGCATACCTTTGATATACCAACTAACCAATCTGGAGTAATATATCATTACATGCATGTTTGACATTTTTTATATTCATTTATCTGTCAGTGAGTATTTGCCTTGTTTCCAAGCATGGGGCTTGTTATAAACAGGGCTGCTATGAACATTCATGTGTAAACCTTTTGTGTGGATATATTCTTCTTACTAGATTATATGGTAGATCCTTTTATCTCTAATAATAAAAGGGTAATGTGCTAATTAGACCGGACATTATTCCAGACGTCCTTCCAGACAAAGCTGGAGCCAGAGGGAAGCCAGCCTGGGTCCCGGGTACCAAAGGGAAGCTGGTGTGGGCAGCTGGAGTAAGAAAGGCCTGTTCTTGCACAAATTTTTGTGCATCGGACCTCTATTATATATATATATATATATATATATATATATATATATATATATATATATATATATATAATAGTTGTTAAAATTATCCAGCTGATAATTGAAATATCTGGATCATTTCTAAATTTGGTTCTATTGACTCTTGTCTCTTGGTTATGGTTTGCATTTTCTTTTTCTCATATCTCCTAGCCTTTGATCCAAAGCCAGCTATATGTATAAAAGAGAAGTGGAAGCTATGGTAAATAATATTTACATTCCCTAAAGATTATACCTCTTCTTCTGTCAAGCAGTTAAAGTGGGGAGTTGTTGAAATTTAGTCTATGATTGAATTTTGCATGGCAAACATTGATGCTTATAGCAGATTCTCCATAGATTCCATATTCATTGATGGGGGACTGAATCATCTATTTAACAGGGCTTAGACTTCATCACCAGAATACATTATATATGTTGGCCTGGCCTGGCCTGTTCTCAGACATCAGCCTACCCCACTTATCAGTGCCTCCTGGGTTTCTCTGAGATTTCCTCGCAATCTTCAGCCACAGACAGTGGTTGCCTGGCTGGCACTGATTGTAAATAACTCTTAAGTGCTTGTAGAGTTTCTCTTATTCTCTCTTCTTGCCCACAGAGATCAGCAGGCTCTTGGTGTGTGCTTTCAACAGGTGTTCTGCCCATCTCCAAGTGGTGGATGGTCATTGCCCTGTCTTCAGTGTGAGCTCTTTAGAGTGCTTGCAGGGTTTCTCTCAGTTCCCCGCTTCTTTCTCAGACTTCCACTGACTTGACTCCCCTTTTCCCAAGAATAGCCAATAGTTATTATTTTTGAAAGAACAATTAGCAATTTATAATAGATTGATAATAGATTGATTATAAATATTTAAATAAGTTATGGCACATTGAGTATAGAGATACAGAACAAAATGATCTTAACTAAAATGGAAAGAAGTACAATATACTGTCTAGTATTAAAGTCGGGTTGCTGAAAAATATGTGTATATGTATGCATTATATATATAGATATACATTATATGTGTATATATGTGAAGTGCACACTTCATGTTCACATGTCTATATATTTGATGCCCGTGTGTATGTATCTGGAGAATTTGTAAAATGTATGAAGAGAAAGGTCTCACTAAATAGGCAATAAACTATCACCCTTGGTCACCTTTGAGGAAAGGACTAGGGTTGGGGATGAGTCAAGTGAAAGTGGTTTTGGTTTACATTATGTATGTTCCAGTATTGAGAATTTTTTAAAAAAATATTAGAATATATTGATGAGTAGCATCACAAAAAATAAATGGAATATTTTCTTTCTTTGCCTTATTCTCAACCTCAGCACTGGGTTTGGTTGGTAATAGACATTCAGTAAGAGTGGATAAATATGACCAGAACAGTTTCTCAAATCAGTAAGCTGAGATTCAGAGAGTTCTATGAACTCAAAACAAATGACATATGAAAAATGAAGTTCCTGGTCTTCTATTTGAAGATTAGTTTCTTTTTCTTTCACTACATAAAATTTACCTCATCTAGAAATCCATGGCTAGTCAAAGCTGAGCAGTCATATAAAAAGTGGTATATTCCTATAGGAAAACACTTCAGAATATGTACTTTATCTAGGCACTGTCCCATTAAGTTCAAGTTTATCTTTCTTCAGTGCCAGTAAGAAGGTGAAGGTAAGGAAAAAAAAACCACCTGCAATCCTGTACTGTGACAGTGACAGTGGGGGTTCTGATCAAATACCTCCATGACCTCGATGGGCAGTTAACTGAAATGGAGAATTTCTGCTCAATATAAGAGAGCGACATGGTGCAGGCGATGAGACAGCTATATCTGCAGCGTGTCCTGACATAACTTGGTGGAGTTATTACAGCAGCAGCCCCGGGTAATCAAAGGAAGGTCACAGCCCATCGGACTGAATATTCTTCATGACACCTTATCATCAGTCATAAGTGAGCGATCTTTTATCCGACTTCACTCCACCCAACTTCAATTAGGTTAATACTAGTGTGTATTGGACAGGGGGGAAGAAAGAATGAGCGATAGAGAGGTAGAAATGGGCCGAGAAGAGGCATGGCAGGGAAAAATTGTCAGAGAACACTGGGATATAAAACAGGCAGGTTGGGAAGGTGTCGCTAGTAAAGAGGTGACAAGATCATAACTATTAAAAGTCGCTGAAAGATTACAGTGGACTGGAGAAAACTTTCCTGGTGTGGGAACAACAACAACAAAAAAATATTAGAGTCATCTATTGGATATAAAGGGGCCTTGGAGGAAAGGACTAAAGGCTAAGCCTATGTGTGATGCTCAGGAGAATGTAAAGGCCGATGTATGTTTATCAAGAACCAGTTGCATTTATTTCTAAATGTGCATATGCCAGATTGACCTAATAAGCAGTTAGTTTAAAGAATGTTTTAGTGGCCTGAAACTTGGTTAAAACCTAACCCAGGACAGAGAAGAGTGTGTGGGGGCAGCAGGGTAAGGATAATCTCCAGCTAGCTATGTTAGCCCATCCTTGCTGATTTTCCACATCTTTCCTGTTCACGGCATTTATTGTTCTCTCATAAGGACCCAAGTGATGATCTTGATGTAGAAAATATACAGATGGCTAACCGTGTACAGCGTGGACTTCCGTAATGCTTTACTTCATGACTATGAAAGAAAAAAAAGAGGGAGGCCCACGCATGGGCAGTTATGCTATATAAACGAATTCAATTGTTCTTGACATTGACTGCCAGGTATCACCATGCCATCTCCGATGAAATCTCTTCATTAAACTGGAAACATTTCCCAGGTTAAACATAAATATATATGTTTTTGTCATATTTGAAGCATAAAAAAAATGTCAAAAAGAATTACTTTTGCTCTCTTTCTATGCATTAGGAATTCTGCTGGTCAGTGTGCATAGGTTCTCATTTAACCTTGACCCAACATCAAAGGTCTTGTAATAGTAAAATAATTTTCGGGATGATAAAAAACCAGAGAGATTTAGTGATTGTTACAAAGACAAGGTCACTCAGCTAATTTTGGATGAGGCTGAGTGATAGTCATGTCTGTCTTATTTCAAAGTTCTCATGATTATTCAATCACATAATGGCTTCCAGATTGAAAAGAAATAAACATTACTGGCAAAAGTCAATTCATTCTTTTGGCAGCAAAAAATGACCTTTTATAAAGATAGTCTTTGTTATTTAGAGAAATGTATAAGCATGGACCAAAGTACTTGGTGAAATTTGCTGACTTACTGACAATTGTGAGGCATTTATTATCAATTGATATGAAGCTACTTTACAGACTAGAATAGAAACAATGATATTTTTACAAGATTCAAATGTGAAATTCTTTTAGATGGCTATAGCATCAATACAAAATTTGCATAAAGTATATTAAAAATGCTACATAGTTACTGCTGAAAGGAAGTTCTTTTATTTTTCTTTCTTTAAAAAATATTTTTATTTCAGAGCGGAAGAGAGAGGGAGAAAGAGATAGAAACATCAATGATGAGAGAGAGACTCTTTAATCTGCTGCCTCATGCACACCTCCACTGGGGATTGAGCCTGCAACCTAGGCATGTGCCCTTGATTGGAATCCAACTCGGGACCCTTCAGTCCACAGGCTGACGCTCTATCCACTGAGCCAAACTGGCTAGGGCTGAAAAGGAAATTCTTAAGTATCTGCTGCTCTTTGGGTTCCAAGGAGGAAGAGTCTCTCTAAAATAGATTCCACACCCACTGTGGATTGCTACATGTTATGTCAACAAAACAGATAACAGATCATTCTAGCTAGACAGAGTCAGAAATCAGTAACATCTCCAAGTCATTCTCCAAAGGAACAAAATCAGAACGGTGTGTGCATGTGCCTTTTTGAGGTATATGGCATGGTTTAAAGCAGTTATGAGTGAAAAGGTGCTTCTATCCATGCAAAATCAGTCTGTAGGTTTTAATCACTGTCCTGCTGTGGAAGCAACATTTCATGTTAAAATACAGGAAAAGGCACCACCAACCACAGGAAAGAGGAGCAGACATTGGGAGAAGAGAATGCCATGTGGTGCCATTAAAGTCTAGCGTCATGGTCCCCTGGCTTAGAATGTCATCACATCCCAGTGATCAGAAGGCAGAAATTGATAGCAGAGACCAAGGTAAAGCCTATAATGTAATATGCTATACACTGAGTGGCCAGATTATTATGATCTCTGAAAGAATAATAATCTGGCCACTCAGTATATATCCTATGTAATAACAGGTGAAATGTGAAAATTGTCCCCTTGACCAGGAGTTTGACCAGCAGGCAGGCCAGCTAATTGCCCATGTCCCCTCCCCCTGGTCAGGCTGGCTGGACCCCACCCATGCACGAATTCATGCGTTCAGAGATCATAACAATCTGGCCACTCAGTGTATAATTATATGTGAGATAATTGTAATTATTCAGAGCATTCTTAGGTAGTAATAATTCAATAACTTAATAATAATGTTGCTTTTAAAGTCCAGTGTGCTCCAACCCCTTAGATGTTTTTACAAATAATAATAATTGCTTTGTGTTAAGTTTATTTAAGCAGAATAGTCAAGATTAAAATAATTAGAATAGACAAAGCCAAAAAGTTTCCTCAGATGTGCTTCTACATCAGGACAAGAAGTTCATGTTCAAAGTCAAATGCAGAACATAAAGAAACAGATGCACTGCTAAGGTTCAACAGCTTATCTCAAGCTCTCTTACTCTCCCAGTGAAGGGGCTGTTACCCCTCATCCACTCAATTTAAGTCATAATTTCTGTGTGTGTGACTAGAATTAGAGTTTAATGGAGAAAACTAACAAACTGAGCAACATGGACAGTCTAAGAAGAGCAAGATAAAAATGAGCTGAAATGTTAGAAGCAAGAAGACTGGTCATTTATGAGAATTGACTGTTTTAAAAGTGTTAGGAGGAATCATTGCTTTAGTCATCAATATAAAGAATTTAGAACAAGCAAAATAATGTTTTAGGGAACCAAAAGATAAAATTATCCATATACATCCCACACCCTTAGCATAATGTAGGACCTTCTTAACCTTTTCTAGAATAAAATCCTCACATTCCTGTGATTACTTTGTTTTCAGTTTTTTTAGAGATATTTTTGCAAGCTAAAATCTTAAGCACTGCCTATCCCAGCAACAACAAAAGTTTAAGGTGACTAGAAAAATATATAGATTGTTGATATTCAATACTCAAACACACACTTATATGAAAATCCTACTTATTGTGGCCCAGTGGTTAGCAGATGCTTCCGCCATATCTCAGCATGAAAGTTCCGTGCAGACCCATTGATGTTTTATTCCTCTGCTCTGGCCTTAGAAGCAGCACTTGGCAAACATTAAGCACACTTAATAAATAAGTATTTGATGCATGAATGAATAAATGCAGGTTTTAGTTTCCTCATCTATAAGGTAAAGACATGTCTGAAATTAGATTGGAGGCAATACCAATCAGATAAGCGGGGAGTTGGATTATTCATCACCACGAATACTGAAGTGGTGATAATACAGTTCTGAATCGCAAGGAAGATCATAATACGTTATTGACTTTGGCCTCTGAAGCCAGTATTAAAGCAGAGCTCTGTAATGTGTTCATTCAAATTGTTTTTGTTGTTTACTTGAAATCACAACGTGGAGGAAAAATAATGTTATGTTCTTTCCAAATGAAAATAATAAAGCCCTCGGATCCTGGGTATTCTTGGGAACATATGTCTTTTCATATGTGAACAAGTGTAAATGAAAGTCGGAAATACTCCAGTTCAATTAGGTGGCTAGCCCTTGGGAGGCACACGCTCCCACATCTGTCCAGATATATGTTCCTGAGGGCACAGCGATGCATTTTTTTTTAAATGGCAGTAGCATACAATTGTGGTAACTAGATGAAATAGTAATCCCAGTTTCTCTAATTTACTTCAGTAGATATATTGAAATGTCCTAAAGCCAGATGTTCAAGCTGCCAAAATGAACCATGAAACTGCCTAATCTTTGACTTATAAGCCAAGAAAAACAAACCAGCTTTGCTCTTTATAAGTTTTCAAAAATATATGAGGGGCATATTTCCAGGTTCCCCCATGCTTCTGTATTCCAGGGTTTTATTAAGCCTGAGATAGTTTATGAACCCCATGCAGGAAAATATAAAGATAAGATGAAGGCCATTGCTTTAAAAAACATAAACCTTTTCCGTTAATGGTCATATCTTAGCCAGGAGAAGCCTGGGTCTAACTTAGGGAGAGCTGTACAGGAGTGGCTGTTGACAGCCATACACAGAACATCCCTATAATGGACGACATAAACACTCAAAGGTTTTATGTCATTGTTTTGGATGCAATGATATCTAAGGGCCTTATTCTGCCATGTGTTGAAAAGCACGTAAATCTTAGCTGGCTGGAATACAATTGTTTAAAATACATGTACATTGGTTGAATAGCCTAATACCGTGGATGGCAAACTGTGGCTCTTTGGCCCCTTGAGTGTGGCTCTTCCACAAAATACAACGGCCTGGGTGACTATATTTTGAAGAAGTGCCATTAGAAAAAGTTTAAGTTTAAAACATTTGACTGTCAAAGGAAATTTCAGTCATTGTACTGTTAATATTTGGCTCTGTTGACTAATGAGTTTGCTGACCACTGGCCTAACACCATATATAGTTATTTATTCTAGAGGCCTGATGCATGAAATTCATGTACTGGGAATGGGGGGGTGCCCCTCAGCCCAGCCTGCACTCTCCTGCAGTCTTGGACCCCACAGGGGATGTGGGATTGGGCCTAAGCCAGCAGTCAGACATCCCTCTCGCAGTCCAGGGCTCTTGCAGTCCTGGACCCCTTGCTCCTTACTACTTTCCTGCAACTGAGGAGGGAGAGGCTCCTGCCACTGCTGCTGCACTTGCCAGAACCCTGCTTCTGACTGAGTCGTGCTCCCCCTGTGGGAGTGCACTGACCACCAGGGGGCAGCTCCTGCATTGAGCATCTGCACCCTGGTGGTCAGTGTGCATCATAGTGACTAGTTGTCCCACCATTTGATCAATTTGCATATTAGGGTTTTATTATATAGATTATTACCAAATTCAATATAACCTTCACCATTTTTTTCTCATATATTTCATCTTGATAAAAAAAAAAAATAACTCTCTACACCAGTGTTTCCCAAACTTCACTAGTGCTCTAAGCTTAGTATATAATTTTACCTATATGTTCCCAAAAATTCTAGTTTAGCACTAGTGCTCTAAGCTTAGTATATAATTTTACCTATATGTTCCCCAAAATTCTAGTTTAGCACTTCTTAGTTGGGATTCAGGAATCTGTATTTTAACAACTCCACCAGGTGATTCTCATCATGAGAGAAGTTTGGGAAATACTGCTCTACACCATACCCAGCCCAAAATAGCTCTAGAGTAAAGAGATATTTTTTGGGGGAAGAGGGAGGAAGAAAATTAGAGAAACATGGATTACTATTTCATCTAGTTACCACAATTTAGTCTTAGAAATTGCAGGTTCCTAGCTCCTGAAGTTTGGTAGATTTGTTTTTTTCTCTCGGTAGTTTGGTGTATGGGGCTTTTATTACAACCTGGCTGCCTCTTGATGTATTTCTATTGGTTGATGAATGGCCTAACTTTCTTAATATTTAACTGAATAGAGTGATACATAGTTCTTTAAGACTCAGGCAAGCAGAGTTCCTTCTCTGTTTTGTGGGCTTTGGAAGGCCTTACTTTGACCTTCCTCCACCCATAGCCCTTCTCATGGAGGAAATAATCCTGCGGCCAAGTGAATGTACCTAATAAGAGGCACACTGTTCCTTTCTAGATTAATCTCTGAGTACTTGGGACGCCAAAGCTCTTTGCCCTAATTGGCTCATGATCCTCTTTCGCAGATCTAGGTAAACCACGCTGCCATTGTGCACCTAGGTTTAAGGGTTGACCAAAGTGGAGGCTCTCGGTTGGATGTGAGATACAGAATGGAGCCAAATTAGGGAGAAAATCAAGAACAGTAATGGTCGGAGGCCAGAGGGCCCACTCTTCCTCCATCGCCAGGTCTAGCACAAAACACTGAGGAATTAGAAATTTCTAAATGTGATCTGACTTTTCAAGTCATTGTGAGTATACATTTGCCCAGATAGGATGCTAGAAATAATTTTATTCAATAGCTTAACACACATATGTGTACAGGCTTCAATTTGGACTTTTCTCTGGATCTTGAGAATGTTAGTAGAGGCCAGGCAAAGTTGAAATGCAGTAAACTTTGGAGAGAATTCTGCCCAAATCTCCATTCTACTGCTGATGAATGGACTGCCATTGGCTAAGATATCAACCCTCTTTGGGTCTATGATTTATCACTAATAAAAAACAAAATTTCTTGTTTTTATTAGAGAAGCTTTTATGAATTAAATGTACAATGCAAGTGAAGATTCATTCACTTAAAAAAAAGAAAAAATATATAAGAGCTACAGTGGCTTAGGAAATATGCTAGATAGTTACACAAGAAAGATGAGAATGTTATAATGCTGGCCTTAAAGATTCAAGGTAAATAAAGATGAGCAATCAAGTTAGAGGAGCCATACAGAGATATGCATGGGAGAAAGGAGGAAATTTTATCTCTGGTGAATGTGGAGAAATGTCATATAGAGTGGTTTCAGAGCTGGGGTTTTAAAAATATTGTAGGCAGTGGGACAAGGTGAATGAGGACAAAGAGGAAATTAGTCCGTGCAAGGTGAAAATCTATATCAAAAGGTAGGGGGATTTCCTAGTGAGGGTCCCCTCTCCTATGACAGAAATAAGGCCTTCATCCTTCAGGTAACAGCATGATTCCAGAGTGTAGTATATTTTATTTATCTCCTAAAAGATAACTGAACACTAGCGATTTCTGGCAATATTCTGAACTAGATGTCTGGAGAAGCCCTCCTAGATTTGGGCAAATTAAAATTGTAGGTTAGCCAAAACCAGTTTTGCTCAGTGGATAGAGCGTCTGCCTGCAGACTGAAGGGTCCCAAGTTCAATTCTGGTCAAGGGCATGTATCTTGGTTGTGGGCACATCCCCAGTAATGGTGTGCAGAAGGCACCTCTCATCGATGTTTCTAGCTCTCTATTTCTTTCCCTTCCTCTCTGGAAAAAATCAATAAAGTATATTTAAAAAATAAATAAAATCATAGGTTAACTATTAAAACACCCATTAAATGAATCACCAACATTGCAGGGGAGGTCAGAAACATCAATAAACATCTTAAGCTATTAGTTCTAAGATCAGCACCTGTGTCTGGAGCATTTGTTAACCAATGAAAGCCCAGGGCAGGAGACAATCCCTGGAACTACCTACCACCCAATAGGCGCTCAGATCCAAGATGCCACAATAAAGCCAGGCATAGCCAGAAATATGTAAAAGTGCCACCTCCTGTGTGGGTGAATAATAACTAAAAAATAAAATAAAATAAATGTCCTGCAATAGGAAACTTGCCTATGATTAGCCTTGATACTAGATGGAGGCAAAAAATTAAATCTAACAAAAAATATCTCCTCCTAAGCATTCTCATGGGCCCTCATTGGCTTTACAGTTAGAATTCACAGGGGCTACATGACTCCAAAACTAGGAGCCCCCAACCACTTGGAAAAAGCAATTGAAGTGCTCTGGGGGAGGGGGAATATGCATTCAAGTTGAACCCACAATATCCGGCATAGATTTGAGCTCACTGTCCAAAAAATCACAAAGCACACGAGCAAACTAGCCAACGTACCTGAGTTAGCAAACACAATATTAGCAGGATATTAGCTCCTGAGAGGAGATCATTGGGCGGGGGGGGGGGGGGGGGGGGGGGGGGGGGGGGGGGGGGAATCTTGGGCACAGATCGTACACTACAGGGCTGAGGTAGAGAGAATAAGGGCAGAGAAGGATTAAATATATTGAGGATGCCATTGTGGGCAACAGGGTCTTGATTCTTCTCAGATTTCTTGAGAAAGCTATAAAATACCTCCCAAATCTATCTTCCTGAAGGATGGAAGGATAACTATGCCCATGGCCTGAGATGAGAGTTGCTCTCAGGGGCGCTGACTCTGCTGCACTCACTGGCAGTGCCCACAATCCAGCCCAGCATTATGGCAGAAGGAAACATCTGGATAAAATAGATGAAGGGTTTGCGAAGTATAGATTGGCAGGTACAAAATAGTCACAGGGATGTGGAGTGCAGCTTAGGAAACAGAGTGGATGGTATTATAATAGCTATGTACAGTGCCAGATGGGTGCTGGAAATAGTGGGGAACACTTTATAAAGTTTATGGTTGTCTGACTACTATGCTGTACATGCTGTACACCTGAAATCAGTACACATGATATTGAATGTAAACTATAATTGAAAAAAAAAAAAGTCCAGTAGGTGTGGCTCAGTGTTTGAGCATCGAATTATGAACCAGGAGGTCACAGTTTGATTCCTGGACAGGGCACATGCCTGGGTTGCAGGATTGATCCCCAGTTTTCCAGGTAGATGATATGGCATGAGCAAAATTCCTGGAACAGAAATGTTCTTATTATGTTAAAGACAAGCAAGACTCTTCATATGCCAGGAGCCCAGCTGAGCAGAGCTGGGGGACGCATAAAGTGAGGTCTGAGCTCCTGCTGGAAGTCAGGCCACTGGGGCTATTGGGATCCAGTGGATGTAAGTACTTTAGTCTTTATCCCAAAGCAATAGGTGACTTTCAGAAGCTGAGAGAAGTTACAGGGTTACAGATTTTCCCTTAAAACAGTCACACAAATTGATTAAGCTAGAGCAGCAATTGCTCTAATAAGGGGACCCCCAACAGAGCTCAGTGTTTTCTCCAATATAAAGATTAAGATATTCCTATACTGGTATAGAAGATTCTGTCATCAAAACATTTCCCCCCCCCAAAAAAAAACAAACAAAACAAAAAACAAACAAACGCTTCAGGTACCATCATTCAGCTAAGAGAATAGAAGAGCTAATTTGGATTTTTTTAAAAATTTCATAACCCCCTGTATCTGTATTATATTTTCCAAAATGCAAAAATGTGGTTGTGATAATGTCCCTCATTTCAACTGAGGTAGCTAAAGATAGAATACACTAGCCCAAACAATCTCTTCCATAAGCTTTGTTATACTATCTCAAACTCCACCAATGAAAAATACATTTCAGCCAGTGAGTATTGTCCTTCTTTTTAAAAATCATTTCTAATTTTCAACTACAGTGGACATACATTGTTATATTAGGTTCAGGTGTACACCCCAGTGATTAGACATTACACAACCTCCCAAGTGATCATCCTGATAGATCTCACACCCATCTGACATCACACATATCCATTAGAACTCTGCTGATGATATTTCCCATGCTGCACTGCACATCCCCGTGACCATTCCGCAATAATTTGTAATACCAATTCTCTCACCTTCAATCCTACCCTCATCTGGCAGCCATCAGGAAATATTGATGAATCAGGCATAAGCATGCCATAAGGCCTGCACTGTATTGCTCAGTGGCTAGAGTTCAATCACACTGCCCCCCCTTCCCCCCAACTACAGGCAATGATAGGGCATGTATTCAGCTGTGTGCCTAAGAAAAATTGGGCAATCGTTATGTTAACCTTTCTCAACATTTCTGAATATTAATACATCCAGTGACTTATTGGATTTACACCATTTTTTTATTTTTTCATATTTGCAAAGCAGCCTGGAATATATAATTTGTGAAATTTCACAAAACAATCCTAGCTCTTGTTGCCTGTAAGAAGCTGATCATATTTTATTGTATTTCACTCAGTTTTATTTTTTTCTATTTCACTTAACAGCTGTTTGTAACTGGTAATGTTGATTTTATTAACCACTTAAAGATGACCACGTATAGATCCAAAGACAATGTGCTACGCTGGTGATGTGCTGCAAAATAGGACCTGAATTTAGAGTAAGAATGTTGAGTTAAAATCCCATCATCATTAGTGTACCAGTCTCCTGGGCAAGGTGTTTCTTTGCACCACAACATCAGCATGGCCTGGTGCCTTCTGCAATACAGATAATCTATCTCCTCTGGTTTACTCAATAGAAAGATTGATATTTTTACAAGATTCCCAGGTGATTCATGGAGACCTGAAGATTTAGGAAACACTGGGCTAAGTGATGCAGCAACAGAAAACCAACCTCAAATTCTTAGCAGTTTAAAAAGTTTATTTCTTACTCCAAGTAAGCTAGGGTCATCCCAAGTAAGCTAGGGAGCTCAGCTCCTTGGAGACAAAGTCTTGGAGTAGCTATGATCTCAAACATCACCAGTTGCTGTTCCAGAGGTGAAAAGAATCTACAGAAGGTCTTTCATCAGCCTCCAGCACTACCAAATCTGTTACTGATGTCACCTCTGTCGAATACTAACTACTTTCTCTTGTCTGCATTACTGATCACTCTGATTCTTAACCTCAAGTATAATTTGCAACAAATGATATTAAATGTTTTGTGCTTGTTGCTTCTGTGTTACTTCACTTAGGATGAAGGAAGACCCATGTTGTCTTGAACATGTTTACACACTGAATACAATGTTCATTAATTTGTGGGGCTTAATTTTTTAAAACTAAATAATGTGCTTAAATTCAGAAACACTTCCAGGTTAAGGAATGCATCAATGACTTTAAAAGAGAGCTTAATGCTAGGAAGTCCCCATTAAAATAAGTCACCATCTGGGTGAGGTCAGAATGAGAAGACCTTTCCTGAATTCAGTGAGGTTGATGGATTGGATGAGCTTCACCCATGAACTTACCACCTTTAAGAGCACTTTTCATCTACAGAAAATGGATGAAACATGGAAAATATTGGTGGTTCCTGGCTACAAGACTGATCCTTGTAGGGGGTAAAAAAAAATGCTGCCTTTTAAATTTCCCAAATGTGAAAGTCTTGTAGCTACTTTTTGAATTTTAATTAGGTGTTTTCTACAAAGCATGTAGTCTGCAAGTTAGTGGTGGTATTGAGTTATCTGTGGGCAATATCTGTGGGCTTCTAGGCCAGCAAGCATAGATTCCTCTTTTGCTCTTTCTTATGAACCATCTATACAGCCAACACATTTCTTTAAAAAAAATAAATTGATTTCAGAGAGGAAGGGAGAGGAAGAGAGAGAAAGATCAGTGATGAGAGAGAATCATCCATATGCTGCCTCCTGCACACCTGCTGGGGATCCAGCCCATAACTGAGCATGTGCCCTGACTGGGAATTGATGTGATCTCCTGGTTCATAGGTTGATGCTCATCACTGAGCCACACAGGCTGACCCAGCTTTAATTTTTAAAAAAAAGTTATTGCTTTAAGTGTGTGTTTGTGTGTATTTTTTAATATGTTTTATTAATTTTTTACAGAGAGGAAGGGAGAGGGATAGAGAGTCAGAAACCTTGATGAGAGAGAATCATCGACCAGCTGCCTCCTGCACACCCACTACCTGGGATGTGCCCGCGACCAAGGTACATGACCTTGACCGGAATCGAACCTGGGACCTTTCAGTCCGCAGACCGACGCTTTATCCACTGAGCCAAACCGGTTTTGGCACAAATATATAGTTTTAAATATTTATTTATTTAGCCATGGGTATATGTTGTATCTTGTCTACCTTCTTCTTGCCAGTAATGGGCAGCCAACTATACTTGCATTTCTCCCTGGAATAAAGCCAAGAAGCAGAAGCTCTTGACAGTAAGATGCCATTTTTTCTTCTACACTTTATGACCTGTGGCATTTTATAGTTTCTTTGCTTGGGTCAGATGATAGTGATGGCCAAAACAATGCATATTTGCATGCAGAATGAATCCTGGACACCAAACTATGTGTAAATCCAAGCATTAGGAACAATTTTTCTCCAAAGGCTAGCAAACAGATTGAAGGCAGTAAAGTCAATAATCAGTAGTTTTCATTAACATATTGTCATTTCAAACAAGTGCCAGCTGACTTGATGATATTCTATTTGCAAAGAAGCTGATAATTTAGGATAACAGTGTATTATTATAGTTTGTGGATATATTTTCCCAGGATTTTGTTAGGCTGTGTGTGGGGTCCTGGGAGGCAGTACATGAGAGAGCATACATGCACACTTATAAAGCTTTTGAAACAGTCTATTTAGATAGTGAAATTGTAGCTTCAAGAGATGTGAACTGCTCTAAAATAAGGACCATATCTTGTTCATCTTTACTTTTCTCCAAAATCTGTAAAACGTCTGGTCTACCCATCCTCCCCTCTGAGTCTGCCAGTCTGTCCCATTTATCTAGGCAATAGTGATTAGTATATAAATTTTATTAACCTAAAATTTCTGATAAATGACTTGAATTTTCATGTACATAATCCACATTTAACTAAACTACCAAAGCCAGAAGCAATGGCGATTCCTCCCAGCTCTGTATATTATATGACAGTAAGTAATGAAGAATAACACAATGCCAAAATCAATGAATTACTATTGGAAATGAAGCTTATGAGAATGTCATTAATGTTCTAAACCAGAACAAATTTAGAATCCACATTTTCAAAATGATAGTCAATTCCCATTAAATTTGAATAGTTCCATAAGGAGTATTTAGCCTATGAATGTGCACTTTATTATGGAATACTTTGTTACCAATCAAAACCACAGTTTGTAAAAAATTACTTGCATTCTTCATTTCTATGTTTAAAAAAGATAAAAAGAAAAACAAACAAGAGACCCTTCCATTGAATCTTAGAAGGATCCTCAATATTATTTTATTTAAATATAATTAAAGGATATCCAAGGATATGATGCAGGCTTAGAATTTGTTTTTTGTGATATCTATGAGTTTGTTTCAAGGCACTTGCATTCTTTGGTATTATGGAGTGCCATTGAAATTAGTTTGTACTTTGAGTTATAATACTCTACAGTATTGTTGAACTTTGCCAAATTAATAATAGCAAATTATACCTAAAGTCTAAAAATTAAGCTACATATCTTTCCTAAAATGTGCCTGGCATTTTCGCTGTCACTCATCACCATGTCTTCATTTCAAACCTGGTATCATTAGTAATAGCTAATGTTTGGGGAGTTTTAATTGTGTGTCAGAAACTATGAAGGATTTTACATTCATTATCTTATTTAAACTTTGTAATTTAGTTATGAATAAAGTGCCTTTTTTATTGGTAAGCACTTTAGGATAGAAAACTAAGGCTTGGGCAGATTTAGAAGCACATCTAAGGTTTTAGGCAGAAGTGGGAGAACTGAGATACTAACCAAAGCTTGGGCACTCAACTACTGCATTTGCTCAAACTAATCATTTTAGTAGATTAAAATAATACTTTGTGCAATAGCTTATTCAATAGCTGCATTTGTGATCTATTCCTAAATTTTTCAAAAGATTCAAGAGCCTACTTGTACTAAATTTATCTTTGTTTTGATTTTATTTTGCCATCTATATTCCTCTCTCTCCACCAATTTTCTTAAAGTATTTATTTTAAATTGTGTGGATTTTTCTATAATAACTCATTTTTAAAACAGATTTTAAAAAATCATTAAAACATTGAACAGTGGTATATGAAATTACTTCCAAAGGAAAGAGTGACCATTGAATTATTTAATGTTTGTGAATTCCTGAGATCAGATTTAGGCATCATATCTTGATGTCTGGGATGGTTAGTTGAATTTCATGTCTCCATTGGTTCTGAACTAATTGTCCCAAGACAAAAACATGATGTATTCAACAACAACAACAACAACAACAACAACAACAACAAAGCATACTTAAAATTTATTCTGGTTCATATAATTGATATTCTGGATTGAATATAAAGGAAAGTGGCCAGTTCCAGGGAGAAAACCTTGAATTATTTTCTTGCTTAGCTGTTGATCTGATATAGGTTTTGAATTAACGAATGTCTGTTTTTTAGTGTCAATTATAAAAACCTGAGCTCCTGGCTGAGAAATTTGACTGCCTTTATTTTAGAATAAGATTTTGCCTAGAGGAATAAAACCTCATCTCCCTGAGATGAAAATCATTGTTGGCTCATTGCCTGATGCACTGTTTTAAAGAAAAAATGTGGTGGGAAGAAGAGCACAATGTATACAATTGAAATAAGGATATTCAGAGACAATAAATTGAAAATGTCTGGTTATCATTCCAAATGGGTCAATAAAAATATGCCAATAGGAATGACAGATCACATATAAAAACAAATGTACAGCTTCACTGGTAGACTAGAAGAGTTGCCACATCAGTCAGTTAGAAATTTGGGATTGGCCAGCACGGTTCAGTAGTTGAGTATTGACCTATGATCTAGAAGGTCACAGTTCTATTCCTGGTCAAAGCATATGCCTGCGTTGCAGGCTCCATCCCAAGTGTGGGTTGTACAAGAGGTAGCCAGTCAATGATTCTCTCTCATCATCGATGTTTCTATCTCCTTCTCCCTTCTTCTCTGAAATCAACACAAATATTTAAAAAGAAAATTTGGGAGAAGTTAAAGAGCAAATGGAATAACAGTAGGATTCAGTAGGATTAAGGAAGGAGACAGAGAAGGATACCTTTAAGGGGAATAGTGGTTTCCCCCAGAAATTCTCAGGAACAGGTTCTCAAAAATGCCGGAGAAGAGGGGGCTATGAGTGGTCAACCAGGCAATTATCATATTTCATCAATTCTTAGCTTCACAATTTGTACAAGTTAAACTTTATTTAATAATTTAAAAGCATCTTATAATCGTGCAATGTCATACATTGACAGCAATTTTTCTTTGTTGTTTTTCATGAAATAATGGCATACTTCACCTCTAATGATGTTTTGTGTGCTGTGAAATACAGTATGTGAAGGGACTACAACCCAATTCAGACAGCAGACCAGCAACTCCCAGTATTTCCTTTCAGATATAATAAATCTAGGTATAAAGTGAGTTTTTTCTTTCTTTCTTTTTTTTTTGTTTTGTTTTTTTATTTGTTTCTGAGATATCATAAAGATTGACTTCTAGATTGGCAATTGTGAGCAGAAAGGGCAGTAGTGTTTGGAGATAATTTACATTTATATATATAAAAGCCTAAGTGACTGGCCTAACGGACGACTGGTCCAATAGCTAAGATGTGCAATGACCACCTAGGGGCAGACCCTGGAGGCACAGGCATGGACACATGGAACAGACTGATGAATCTCAGAGGGAAGGGGGGAGAGTAGGAAGAGATTAACCAAAGATCTTATATGTATACTAGAGGCCTAGTGCTCAGATTCCTGCACCAGTGGGGTCCCTCTGCCTGGCCTGTAGGGACCAGGCTGAAACTGGCTCTCTGACATCCCCTGAGGAGTCCCAGATTGCAAGAGGGTGCAGACCAGGCCGAGGGAACCCAACAGTGAAGAAATCCATGCACTGATCCTCTAGTCTATAATAAAGAACAAAAAGTATTGCAAATAACAGGATATAGTGAAAAACCCTACTCCTGAGACAAACCTCTACTCTCCTTTCCCTTTGAGAACTATCATTCAAGTATGCAGGAAAATGTAAAGACCTATTTTGATATAGAAATTCTTTAATCATTACTCCCTATAAACTCAGAAATTATAAAAAAATATTCTCTAATGAAAAATAATTATAAAATTGTGCAAAAATTAATATGTAGATAAGAGTGCTAAGCAGAAAACAATATTTATAGGTAAGTATAAATAATTACCTATATGAGAACTATGACCATTAGTGTACTTGTTAAGAAAGGATTTGTAGGAAAAGGCAGGCAAGTGTACAATAATCTAAAAAAACATTCCAGGAGGCTTTGTCAAAATGAGACTTGGGAAGAGGAAGTGAGCAAGTAAAAATGTTTGAAGGAGATTGTGCTATTTGAAAGATACTTATTGATAACAACCATATTATTTTAAAATATTTTTATCACACTGATAGAAAATGTATTTGTGCACAATTTTTAAAAACTCTGTAAATGTAATCACATAAATATTAGAAATAGAATAAATAACCCTCACAAATGCTTTTGCACAACTATTGGGGGGGGAAAAAAAAGATCTCTACCCAGCTTTGGGCTAAAAAACAATAATGATAAGGTATTATTTTTTTTTTTTAAAGTATGATCAAATGTGCATGACTCATTATTTTTGCCCATTAACCTATGATGCATCCTCCAAAACTGGGTTCATACCACATATTTCTCAGGAATCTTTCAATTTAATTATTCAATTTAATTCTCATTTATTGTGCCCTTAGCACTTTTATGATTGGGGTTGGTTAAGTGTATATTTCCCAAATGCTCACCTGGGCCAGCATTTTCCTGTTCTCTTATACTTTCTCATGTATCTGGTCCACCCATCTCCACACAAAGTCAGTTTCTTTGTCTTTCTGTCCATTTGCATGTCCAGAATACCTTGGTCAAGTATTTATTCACAGGAGTAATGCAATCAATATTTCTTCCAAGTGACTAATACTTGCCAGGTTTTGTGGTTGTTGTATTTTGTCAGGGTTTAAATCCCATAGTAGGTATATTTTCTTCGGGCTGAGTCTACAGCAGAACAGATGGTCTGTGTCTGCACATTGATCTCTCTTGAAGTGGCAGAGTGGAACATTTTAGTGGTAGAAAAAAGTTGTTTAGAAGCCTCTGAACTGACCCCTTTCTGTTCCAAATTGACATACTGTGCAGCTAGTTTTATCTTTGCTTAAACTAGTATTGATCAAACTATCAAAGACTGTGTTATAGTTTGAACAGCTGTTCGTGAAGCACCACCAAAAATATGGGTTAGCGTTGAAGTCTTTAAATCAATCCACATCTTGTTGGTTATCACAGAGTGTAGGTGGTAGGAGCCATGATTAATTTTTTTTTCAATCTTATTTACCACAAGAAAAGCTATAAAGGTATTTGAGCACTCTCCTTTTTTTTTGTCATTCAGTGTTCAGTTTAATTATACCTGCTATCATTTATTTCTGCCCTTGGAACTCTTCCTGCACAGAAATAGTTTTCTAAAAACCTTGTTTAGATGAAGGATCAGAATTGGGGAACTGCTTTGTAAAAGACTTCTGCTAGAATCTAATACTGATTTAGTGTCAGGGTTCTTGTTCCAGCATTAAGAAGGGTTTACCAATCTGCAGAAAGGCTGTATTTAGATTAAGTAGGAGTCCAAAGAAAAAAGATAGTTTTGAAAGGTATTGGAGGTCAGAGAAGCTTCAGCTAAAGGAGCTAAAGACTCTCCTTGACTCAGGACCCAATGCTTTTTATTAGCATAATTTGTTCTAAGGCAAGGTGGAGATAATACACTTCAAAGGGTAGGGTACAAAAGCACTGTCAGATTGGGGAATAGCCTATGGCTATTCATGTGTTTGGCCAATAGGAGGCAATAACATGTAGATTGAGGTGGCCTGAGCTGTCTGGCAACAAACATCCTATTCAGGTTTGGAGGAAGTGCCCTCTAGCCACTCTAACAGGTAATTACATATGTGACTCAGCCCTTATTGATCACCCAAGTTTCACCAACCTTTTGATAAAATTCATGTAATTATGACATGCTGGAATTGGCTCCCATCAATTTAGCATGATCACAGAAAAAAAACAGAAACAAAAATAATTTATGAGAGAATCTGTATGACACTGTGAAACAGCTCTAAATGTGCTGCGTTTGCCTTAGCTGGTTTGGCTCCATGGATAGAGTGTCAGCCTGTGGACTGAAGGTTCCCAGGTTATATTCCTGTCAAGGTCACATGCCTGGGTTGTGGGGTCCATTCCCAGTAGGGGACCTGCAGGAGGCAACCTATCAATGATTCTCTCTCATCATTGATGTTTTTATCTCTCTCCCTTCCTCTCTGAAATCAATAAAAAATCTATTTTTTTTAAAACACCTGTGTATTAAAAGGGGGGGCTGTGTTACAAGAGGGGTGATTAAATTATTACATGAAAGAAATTAGAACTTGGATTTTTGGAGTTGGGACATTTTTTTAATCTCACTGCTGAGAAATATGTGAGGTTTTAGCAGAGATTTGGGAAGCTTTTATGCTTCTGTTTTTTAGGTAAGCCAGGAAAGACAAGCTTTGAGCTGAAAATAGGGCATGGCAAGAGTGTAGTATTAATTACAGCTATACCCTCCAGAGAACTCTCCTATAAAGATAGAAAGGCTGAAACAAATTCCACAGATTTGCAAAATTTCTTTAGTTACTGTACAGAAACACTCTCAGCATAAATCAAGCTTTGGAATAAAAACTACAACAAGCATGTTCTTGATCTTACATGATTACTATGGGATTATCATTTTGAAAATATTTGTTCCATATATGTTTATGTTTATAATCACTTGCCATCAAAACCTCTTAATTGCTAGTGATGCAACAGTAGGTTATTAAGGAGAGATTGAAGGGGGTAAAACTCCCACATCCATTTCTGAATCTGCTTCTCTAAGCTTCAAGTAGACTTAGTTATGCTCAGACCTTCCTTAATCCTAGCTATTTGATGATTAAGAAGTCCCACATTTTACCCTCTGCCCTCTTTATTACTAATATGCAACTGCTTCCCACACACACTTTCTGCTGAATTTGAAATTTCTAGACTGGACCATTATTAGTCACACTTACCACAACTTACTCATGTAGACAAAAGGCCTCATTCTGGAGAGGAATACTAAGTGAGATGGGGACCTGAAGTATATTTGGGGCAGGGGGGCAGGACAGGTTGGAGGGGGACATGGAGAATGTAGACAGATTTTATATTGCCAAGTTGAAATCTTGCAAATGTGAGGGCATTTTGTAAATTTTGTTTCCCCATGATTGAGAGTTGCTAAGGACATTGAAGGGATGAGATATGGATGCTAAATGTCACTGTATGAGGTCTGTCAAACAGAACAAAGAATTATCCAATTTCTTTGACTTTCAAGTGTCCTACTAGACATGCAGAAAAGTTTACTTGTGTCTACAATCTAATTCTATTTCATATAAACACAAATTGTTTCTCCACCGTTTTACTATACACTGACCTTTGCAATAAAGCAATGAAAGTGTAAGTCAAATGATGAATTTCAACCCTTTAACAGAATCTGTCCCCATATTTCAGAAACACTACATACCACTGGTGGTGATAATGAAATTTGTTATTTGTTTTACAAATACAATATACTACTATCAGTCTGTATTTGTAGATGCCATATTATTGGTGAATCTACGTAGACATGTTTGTATCTGTATTTCATGGTGATTTCTAATATAGCACTCCTCAAGCTTTTACCTTTTGAAATATATTTAATTAGTCCCTGGCTGGTTTTGTTCAGTGGATAGAGCATTGGCCTGCAAACCTAAGGGTCCTGGGTTCAATTCTGGTCAAGGGAACATGCCCGGGTTGCAGGCTCGATCCCCAGTAGGGAGTGTGCAGGAGGCAGCCTATCAATGATTCTTTCTCATCATTAATGTTTCTATCTCTCTCCCTCTCTCTCCCTTCCTCTCTGAAATCAATAAAAATACTTAAAAAAAAGTCTTTAAAAAAAGAAATACATTTAATTATATATTACTTTCTTTTTATCCTTTGTAATTTTAATTAAGGCATTAAGATTATATTTGAAATTAAATGTACATATAAATTATATTGTTTATGGATTTAATTAAAGATAGTAAAGATGGCTTTATATAAATATGAGTTATAAGAGAAAGACATTGCATAGGATAAGGTTGAAAATAAATGGTCTTGGAGTATGTGAAGAGCCTGAGAAAGGTCAATCAGGAAAGCGGATATTAAGAGGCTCACAGGACATAATTCACTTGTTCACTGACAGTGCAGGCACCAAGTCAAGTGCAGATATAATAATCTGATAGAAGTAAGGGACAAATGGATGCATAGATTGATTCAGGAATTCATTCAGGCATTTAATAAGAACTAGAGACTACAGAACCACAGACAGCACTGAAGCAATAAGCCTCAATCTCTGATTTCAGGTAGTTCTGGTAGGAGACACAGATATAAATAACTACAATACAGTGAGGTAAGTTCAACTATAGAAGTGAGCACAGTGGAGAGGATCTAACCTGGTATAGAAGGAAGGTGACCTGGGGAAGGCTTCTCAGAGGGGATGGACTGGTAGGAACTTAATTCGCTTGTAGGATTTAGCAATCCTTGAGATGCTAAGAGGGAGTACTGAGAACATGTACAAGCTCTCAATCGCAGGAAAAGAACAAGTTCACCAGTAACCAATGCCAGGGAAAGTCGCAGACAACATGGAGGGTAGCAAAGCTGGTCAGTATGCTGACAACCGAGAATACAAATCCAAACATCTGTGCGCGAGGCATCGTGAAATTATGGGGTTATGAAGGAACACACACTGCAGTCAGGCACTGGATGAAGCAACACTTGACTTGCATAGAGAAGAAATAAAGCAAGATCAGCTTCAATGTTGAACACTGGTCCCCATAGCCAGCAGGAATCCTAGGCAGACAGTGCCGGGCATTTTGCCTACAATGCACCTTTCTCCTGCTATACTAGAAGGATCTCCTCTCTCTCCCTTGGCATCTGAAATAGTACTGAAAGCTGGGGATTAGCCGGAGGGCCATTGGCATACAGGCTTTAACAAAGGAACACTCACTGAGCTTGTAACAGGGAAAGCTATTCCCATACCAGGTGATAAGCACAGCACAGGCTGTATGAGCTCTTTTCCTCTTGATAAGGAAGTGTTTCTGGCTCAAGAACCATATTAAGTTGGCCAAGTAGGGGTCATGCAAGGACTGTATGCATGGGAGTGCATTTCCCAGCGGGGAGGATTTTGATCACTGGGAAGAAAAGTATAGAGAAGAAACAAGAAAAAAGTACGTAAGATACACTGTGGAAAATCTCAAGCAGGAAGAAACCAGAAATCAGGAGAGAAAGTTGAGTCTGGGTCTTTCAGGATCTTAGTAGTTATGTAAAATAATTATGTAATATTTTTATAGAATAGAATAGACATGTATTTTCTTAAAATGTTTTGATTTTTTTTAAGAGAGAAAGTATGAGGGAGAGAGAAATATCAGTGAGAAAGAAACATGGATCTGCTGCCTCCATCACACCCCCTACTGGAGATGGAGCCCATGTGCTCTGACTGGGAATGGAACCGGTGACCTCTTTTCTTGCACGAGATGATGCTCAACCCACTGTGCTATATTGGCTGGGCAAAACATAAGGTTTTTTTTGGATACTTTTTTTTAGGTCGATCTCAATGCTGGCTATGGGAAGGAAGGTGTTGAGGCAGATATGAGAGGAGACAAGGTATGGTGAAAGCTCTACTGTATGGAGGGAGAATGAAGACCTACAACAGGACTATGGGTGAGGAGAGGACATTGTTTCAGACATACATAGAGTGATGTGGTTGAAATAGACCACTGCAGGTGCCTCCACAGAAGCTCAGCACTGATTGATCTGAGTTGGCTGCCTGGTATTGGTATTTTTTTCTAAGCTCCCCAGGTAATTATGGTTCCTAATAAAGACTCAGAAGCACTGAATTAGATAACAACTTAGAAGAATAAATCAACAGGACTTGACAAATTAGAGGTTAGAGGGAAAGACAAAGTAGCTTTCTAGAATTGTGGCAGGTCCTACTTTGGGAAAATCCACAAATGGTGATGCTATTACTTGAATTAGAGGGGGTAAAAAATTGACTAGCTTGAGATGAGAGAATAACGCATTCCAAATAAGCGTACTGAGTTTGAGGTGCCTGTGGTATATTTGAATGTTGATGGGCAGTAAGCAAGTGAATGTGATGCTTCCAAACTTTGCAAGTTCATTTAAAATACTTTGGAAATACTTTGGGAAAGATATACAACTTGAGATTGGAACTTTTAGAGCAATTAGTGTTTTGACCTTTGGGAGGAAGTTAAGAAGTATGATAATGCATTATTATTATTATTATTATTATTATTATTCAGAGACAGTACATAGAATGAGAAGGGCAGAGGACCAATGATGGAAACCTATACAATAGCAGCATTTCAGGGATGAATAGTGGAAAAAAATGAGCCAATTGAAGTAGCCTGAAAGAATGCTGAGAAGATTTAATAAGAACTACTTAATGTGGAGTCATGAAAGCTCAGGAAGAAGGCCTTTTAGAGATAATGTCAGATACAGCAAAGTCATGAACTAAGATCAGAGCTAAAAATTGTCAATTGGTTTTAGAAGGGGGGCGGTTATTAATAATGACCTTTCTGAGGAAGCAGGCTGAGGATTGAAAGAGTGGTGAGCATTAGGAAGATTTTCCTCTGGAAAATCTGGATAAGGAAATCAATAAGGGTCTGATGGTGTTATGAAAGCTAGAGAAGGACAATATGATGTGTTTGGAAAAGAAGACTCAAGCGGCTGTCTTCCTGTAAAGTGATGGAGGTGGAGACAAGGATGAGGCAGGTTCTTTGGGTCAGAGGGACAATAATTTTAAAAGGTTATAAAAAGTAACAAATAGAGCCTTAGTTGGTTTGATTCAGTGGATAGAGTGTCAGCCTGTAGACCAAAGAGTCCCAGGTTTGATTCTGGTCAAGGGCACATAACCCAGTTGCAGGCTCCTTCCTGGCCCTGGGTCCTGATCAGGGTGCATACAAAAGGCAACTAATCAATGTGTTTCACATTGATGTTCCTGTCTCTCCCTCTCTTCCACTCTCTCTAAAAATCAATGGGAAAATATCGTAGGATCATAATTAAAACAAAACACAAGTTGAGAGTGAATTTAAAGGAAGAAATGCACAGACTATCAGTAAGGCAAAGGAACAGGGCCACATTGGTGAAAAGGATAAGCACATAATTTTGTCATCAGCTACCAAAATCATAGAATTTTTTTCAGCTACAGAGGGCAGAAGTAGTTAAATAATTAGGGCAAGATTGGGTAGAGGGAGAATAAAAATTGCACCTTAACTGGAAACAGTCTAAAATTTGCCCTATCTTTAAAATATGCTTACACATAGATATTACAGTTATTACATTTATTTTTAATATTTTAGGATTTGCACACAGCTGATATTTGAAGACCTAAGGTACAGTTACTATTCCTGTCTGATTCTAAAATTTATATTCTTTGCACTCTCCCATATCCATTTCAGTTTAAGAAGATTTCATGGTTGCTCTAATGAGCATTCTTATGTAATCCCAATCAGGAATCGGAAAGATGCCAAAATTATAAAGTAACTAAAAAAGCCTTCACATCTAAAAATAAAAGAATGTCCAAAAAAGTCCATAGCACTATTCTTGGAATGTCTTGGTTCCACTTGCTGTGAAATCATTCATATTTCCCTATACATTTTCTCCTGATAGATACCATCACCCGTAAACCATTATCTCAATGTTGACAGAGTAATGGGCCTATTGATTTTGAGTGGTACTCACTGTAAAACAGGCTTATCTGGGTACCTGCCACTACAGTTCTAGGTTAACAGATTTTCTGTCCTACTTTTAGACATCAGACATCAATAGAGCACATCAGGATTGTTAATAATATTTATCTCGCCCACTAGCTGTTGAAACTTTGGCAAGGAATGCAACCTCTGTGAGGCTCTAATTTTTTAAAACCAATGTGCTCATCTTTAGTTGATCCCTTCCACTAAAAAATGCAACAAATCTATAAATTATTGTGAAGTGTTACAATGATAGATGGCCTCTGAGAGGATAGATAAAAATGTAAAAGCTACTGGGTATTTGATTTAGCCAGTGTTTCTAAATGGTCTTTGTTGTTGTTCTAAGAGATAGTTGAAAAGTCTCTGTCTTATCTGATAAGTATAATATGCATTTTTTTTTAGTTACCAAAGGACCCATACTAGCCCAGGCTGTTCTCTTTGGTTAGTTGATTGGTTTATTTGTACTTTGGTTTATGCATTCATTCAACAGAGATTATTCTATTTCTCCTATATTAGATTATTCTATTTCTCAGGTGTTTTTTTTGGGAAAAAATATGGGGATTTTTTCTTTTATGCAAAAAAGCATTATTAAAAGAATTTCATATATAGGAGATTTATATTGCAGTGTAGAAAGTAATAATCTCCTTAAGACTAGTAAAGGCACAGTGATGCAGATGTATTTTAAATTAACACCAACTTATTGTGCACTGTTATGATTCAGGCATTGTTTCTTAGTCCTTGTATTCATGGTCTAGTCCACACATCTGCAGCCATGACTGTCACTTACAAATATAGAATTTCAGGCTCAACTTTAGTCATATTAAATTAGAACTGGTATTTTAATATAATTCTGAGGTGATCAATGTATATTGGGATCATAGTCCCCAGGATTTCTGTTTCAGTAGGTTCGCAATGGAGCCCTGGATCTTCACTGAAACAAAATTATTCTCATGTGAGTTTCTACGATATTTAGCTTGAGAACCACTGGTTTGGATGTTGGGGATGCAAAGATGGATAGGACAGAAACCCTGTCTTTTAAAAGCTCACTAGAGCCTCTCTAATTTCTGATTGGGTTCAACTAAATTTCTCTTCTTCTTTATAGTGGTTTCTAGCGGCAATAACTTAAAAGCCTACACAGTGGATCAAAATCACATGAATGTCAAATTGAGATTCATCCTCCTTCTCAAAAACTTTCTGCGGACTGATAAATAAACCACCAAATATAGGCTAAATCACATTTAGTATAGCTTCAGAGAGAGTTTTATTTCATGATAAAGCCATTCTTTAGAAGTTGGCAATTTCTATAAAATATATGTGTCAACTCCATCAACCATACTATTTGATTACTGGAACACCCAAATCTCCTGTCACACCAGAGAATGTAAGCTTATATACTTCCATATGTGCTCTATTAGGGATTAAATTGTGATGCTTGTCTTTAAACTATTTGCTAAATGTTCTTATCTTTAATTTGTATCTTAAAATTCTGTGTTTTACAATACGTCTTTATTTGAAAAATAATTATACTTTACAAATTTGATTTGATAAATTGTAACTGATTGTTTTAGACCATAGTCATTAAAATGACTCCATAGGTTAAACCCACAATGCTTCCAATCTCATTAACCCACCATAGCCCAGGGTATAAATGAATATGGTCTCAAATATAACTTGCAAAATTAATTAATATTGGGAGTTGTTTGGGATGAAAATTAATCCTTTAGCTGAGTGGTGATATGTATTTTGTTGAGAAATTGCATAATTTACTTGTGTAGACAAAATGTCTCCTAGGAAGTCTTGCTTCTGCATTCTCAGGAACATCCTTTTCCTCCTTGCCTCACTCAGCCCTCTTTGTATAATATTACCAGTTCTCAAACAGATCCAGAAAAGTGAGTAGGTCAACTGGACAGTAGCCTAGATGATTAACTGTTTTGTTTTGTTGTTTGTTTTTTAAATAAACCTGCCTGAAATAAATAAATCTGATAACCTTAAACACTGTTTAAAAAAAAACAAAAAAACCTTTCTGAAATAAGTCAGTGGATCTGATAAGCTAAGAAATTAATTACATAAAAATAGTACCTGGTAAATAAAACACTTTACCTTGGGAATAAGGCACTCTTATGGTTCAGGCTGATCAGGATTCCCTAAAACAAACAAATAACAAAACAAAAAAAACAATACCTGCCTGTGATGAGTACACAATAAGCAGTTACCCACTATGCCCCAGGCCTTCAGCACACTATTGTCTGTGCCTATGGGCTATGCAGGTATGCATGTCACTTCTTTGGTTATTCTTTTCCTGTCTCTCCCAACCCCTTCTCTTCTGAGATCTATTAGTCTGCTCCATGCATCCACGCCATGAATTCTTAATATATTGATCTTACCTCCCAAACTTTGTACCCAAGTCAAAAGTGGCCTTTCCCTAAAGTAATACCTCACTGGTAGATTATTCAATTAAAAACAAAACACTTTAGAAAGCAGTTAGTAATATTGGTCATTCTGCATCATAATGTTCTTATGATCTGTTCAGCAAATAACACTTTCTAATGAGTTCAGTTGCCTCAAAGATAATAGTATGTGAAGGTAGCTCAGATGATAAAGTACTTAGTGTGTAGCACTAATCATAATGGCCTAATTAGCTGTTAATGTGGATGTTATGTTCATTAGAATTTAATAGTAACTGAATAGTTAAGTGTTCAGTTAGTCAGCGTTTTCCGGCATGATATATCTGGTGAGGAGGTATCCCTTTCAAATTCAAAACTTGCTGAGAGAATTGATGTCAGCGCAAATTAGACCCGAAAGAGAACACCTCCGTCCCTCAAGCCCACATTTCATGCCAAGTGATAGCAGGTGGTGAAGTCAGACAGAGCATGAATAACACACCCTTTATTTATGGCCAGTCCTATTTATGACCAGAAGATAGCAGCTGCCACCTGGCATAATTCTTGGAGGGCGTTGAAAGGTCGTGGTGACCAAAGTAATGATTTACTGTTATCTTGTGACTTGGAGACAGGTAACGTTTATGGAGCTATAACTACATGCCTGGTGCTCTCTCGGGGGCTCTCACATATGTTATCTTTAAAAAACAATCTTAACACAAATCTTCTTTTTACCTCTGTTCAAGAGATCAACAGACTAAAGCTTGGAGAATCAGAAGTTCTTCCAAAGAGTTGAAGACACATAATAGTTGATTATGACACCTCCCTCTCTTTCAGTGTCAGTGTAGAGGAAACTACTTAAAATGCACCTGTTTCCAGGTGGCTTATGAATAGCAAGGAAGTCCATGGGAGGTCTTTATGGTGCACTTGGAGATAGGTGAGCTGAGATGAAGATCCAGCTCCTAGAATTCCAAGTGCAGTCTCACAATCTGCTAATATTTTAGTTCTGAAAAGCAGTGTGGTAAACCAACACACATTACAGTTTATCCAGAGCTCTGTGTATAAAGCATAAAGAGAGATATTGACAAAATGGAACCTGTTCAATGGTGGAAGAATAGGATGATGAGCAAACTCTAAACCATTAACTAAAGAAGAGTTTTAGGAGCTCCATCTGTCTTCAACTATTTGAGAGAATTATAAGAGATGTTTTATATGTCACAAGATGACTATGGGAATAATAAGAGGAGAATACATGGTTAGAGATGTCTGAAATATAATATGCTTCTCAGGGTGGCAGGAAGTGTCTTAAAGATACCCAAGCGAAGGTTGAATGAATGCTTCAAATAACACTGAAGGAAGCAATGTATTGATTGAGTTATATAACTTTTTTTTAACCATGACAATCTATTCTGTTAAATTTCTTAGTTTTATAAAGCTTACAATAGGGTAAGATTTTAAAACTTCAAGTGTAGGAGAACTTGGATGGCTCAGTTCAAGTTGACATACATGCGCTAGAGATGGCTTGAGAGGTAAATGCCAAATAACAAAGATTTATAAAGTCTAAATGCTTTGCACCAAGAATCATGGTTCTCAGTCAGCCAGGATGCTTGCTTCTCCCTCTCCCTCTCCCTCTCCCTCTCCCTCTCCCTCTCCCTCTCCCTCTCCCTCTCCCCTTCTCCCCCTCTCTCTCCTTCTCTAAAATCAATGAAAGGAAAATCCTAAAACACATATCCTTGGGTGAGGATTAAAAAGAAAGCATTGTTAATGATTGCTGTGGCCTACTTTTCATATTCTCATTTGGCATTTTGCCCAGGTTTGCACAAATCACTAGTAATGCCAAAAACAATTCATGAATATAGAAAAAAATGGGGGAAAGACCAAAAAAAGGAAAAAATAAACTCAAGGGGAAAAAAATAACATCAGTTTTTAATTACTGGGCCTCTAATGAAGACAGTGAATCAAATAAGCAGTTTGTTCTCAGAGTGTTATCATGCAAAACACAATAAACGTAAAGGTTCCTCAAATAACATTTCACAGCAAGTGAAGGAAAATGCCCTATAACAGTCCTTAGAAGAAGAAATGCATTAGTATTTTGCTTTATTATTCCTGGTTGCAGGTTCCAATCTAATCTCCATAGAAATGGAATCCCAATTGGGCCTCAGAGATATCTTACAAGCACACTGTAATCCCAATTTAAGAGAGAAATCAAGTGAACTGAAATTCAGTGTACTCTCCTGGGAACAGTTAGGCTGAACTACTTAGGAGGGACCAAATTCAAGTTCCTAATAGTGGCCTGGATAAATTCTAAAATAAACAAAGAGCTAGTATTGGAATATGAAGAAAAAATTGTTCTATCTCAATCTTTCTCTTTCTCCTTCTTTTCCTCTATTTCTACCCTTATCAGTCTGTGCATTTATCTTTCTTTTTTCTTTCTTTTCACAATTATGAAATGATTGTGAAGATGCAAAGGGCAAAAATGCCCCCAAACTACACAAAGATTTGGGCATCTTGAGAAACAGTAAATATACACTTAACCACAACTCTAATACATACACTGTCCCTAAGGTATCCATGGAAACAGTTTTATTTTTATTTCAACAACCACTAGGTCCTTTATGATTGTCAAGAATAACACTTTTTAAAATGTTGATAATATAACTTTTATTCTAAAGTGCAACAAGATTTTTAAACTCAAGTAATTGTATTTGGACTTGCCGTTTGATTTGACAGTTCCCTCTTTCCTGTGTTTTAAAAAATTTCTGTTTTCCTTTTCAAAAACATCTGGCAGTCAATTGTTGTTTTTCTCTACACAAGACTGGATACAGTAATCCAATCAACAGCCATATTATTTTAGTGCTTTTTCTGAAAATATATCTGTGTACTAAGGATGATTTTTATAACTTGTCTTTAACACTTTTGGAGTCAAATAGAATGGGTTGAAGTGATGACTGTTCTACTTTCCAGGCAGGTTATTGTAAAGCTAGCAGCCCGGTTTCTTCAGTTTTGGAGTAATTTGATAGTGCAGATAAATGCTATTGAATATAATGTAAGTGAAGCACCTAGAACAGACAACCTTTTGAATGGTCCTCCATCTTAGTGTCCTTCTTCTGTGAGACCAGCTCTAAAGACAAATAGGAGATCCCTCAGGGCCCATATCTGTACTACCTGAAATTGTTCTTGGATGGAGCTAATGGACCTGTGTCTTTGATCAGGGACAATCAGATAATACTAATAATAATAGTCAAACACTGAGACTAATAATTACTTGAGCAATCATAGTTTTTGAGGTTTTTTTCATTTTAATTTGTAAAACAAGGACACCGCACTAGATGTTTTGTGTAATTTTATTTTATTTTTTTTAACATTGAACGTTCTGTGATGCTAAATCCTTGCAACTTATTGTTCATCCACTAAGCATAAGGCTAAGAAATGCTTAAGTTTCTTCTCTGGTTCTTATATGTGTAAATGAAGCCTTATATAGACCCAACATCTGTTTTCATTTTTATAGAGATCTTGTTTATCATCACAATTTGAATGTTGTGTTGGCTCCCCTATTTGGTGTTTTTTTTCTTTTATTTTGCAGATGAAATTAGGTTTTACAAAAGGATTTTTTCAATAGCAATTTCTATAAATTATTGTTTTTATTAGAAGACTTATTCAGAGCAGGTACAAAAGACATTTTCTATTACTAACACCTTACAATAGTTACAGAAAACATAGGAAAATATAAAAACATTATTACAGAAAATGGAGTAAAGAATAAAGTAACTATGAATAAAAGATATATTGATGCCACTTGGAAAAGAGAATCTTCAGAATGCCACTTGTGTTTGAAACTTTAAAGACATCAGGACTAAGAATCAATAACATGATGCTGAAACATGCAGTCTGTATATTTTTAACTAATGGTCTAGTAGGTAAAACCATTTGCCCACTGAGGGATCCTAAGAAATCATTATTTTCCATTGTATAAAAAAAATCACACATATTTTATCTACCTCTTTTTCCCTAGATTTGGTCCAACATGATTCATTTTTATTCCAACATCATTCACACATACCTTATTGTCCACCTTTGAAATTCAACCTCAAAAAAAAAAACCAAAACAAAAAAACAACTCGGTCTCAATAGTAGAGCCCCCTTTATAGCTAATTTGGAATAATGGGATGCCACCACTAGAACTGTTAGTTAATTTAACTCAATACCTTTGTCTCATTTATTAGGCACTTAGTGTAAATGAGGTACTTTATATACAGTGTGTCCCCCAAAAAAGTATATGCACTTGGAATTATTATAAACTCAGCATTTATTAACATACAGTTCATTTTCAAAATTTGAAAGAATCTGCAGAAATGATTTTATTTTTTGTCAATGCCTGTTTTCAAACTGATAATTGTTCAGGTCCAGGCATTGCTGTTAACCTGAAGCCATGGAATCACAAACAGCAAGAAGAACCATTGTGTTCAGTATATGTGTGCCCTCAATTTGTCAACTGTTGCCAGTTTTTTTACTGTAAACGTTATTGTTTATGAATCCCCATTAAAAAAAAAAAGTTTAGTAGCACTTTAGGATACATTTTCTTTGTTCAAAGCTTATTCTAGCTTCTCCCAGTATTTCAAATCAGTTAAACCTGAAAAGGAGTGAAAATTCAGTTAATTATCAGCTCTTAAAGTATGTGTACATTTGGGGGGGGGGGGGAACACCCTAACTCCGTGGTCGGCAAATTGCCACATAAGGGCGGCTCTTTGGCCCCTTGAATGTGGCTCTTCTACAAAATACCATGGCCTGGGTGAGTCTATTTTAAAGTGCCATTAGAAGAAGTTTATGTTTAAAAAAAAAATGGCTCTCAAAAGAAATTTCAATCATACTATTGATATTTGGTTCTGTTGAGTAGAGTTTGCAGACCACTGCACTAACTCATTCAACCATGGAAGTAAAATTTGTTTTGTTTTGTTTTTTTTAAAGAACACATTTCAGATGTAGTTAGATGAGGGAGTCTCTACATTAGCAAGTCTGCATGTCAACTTGCTCACTTGTTAAGAGGAGGACAATCAGGCTGGCCACAGGTTGCATTGTCAGCGAGTGGAAGAGCACCTACCACTCAATGCCATCTCTGGCATTTCCTCAGGCTTTCCTAAGACCTTCCTTAACAGCGGTTTGAAAGAGCACTCATCCTTGCTTACAACAAATGCAGAAGTCACTGCTCTAGCCTCAGACTCTCAGGGATCCCTCCTTGCCAGTAATCTCTAATTCTTTTATAAAATTGTTTGACTCCCAGATGGCTGACAGTATGTGCCATCTAATTTCTTTCTCCCTGCAGAGCTCAAGTATTCTTAATTGGGCAGAATGGGTTCATATTTTATGCATGGCGAATTTACCCATAATTAGAATAAAATGTAAAGAATGTTGATTACATTCTTCTCTTCCTATCTCCTCAAATCCCTTCAATCCCTTCTATTTCTGCTCAAGTTATCTTTTTGAAATGCCTATATGATCACGGCTTTGAGTTTTGTCCATATCTTATGAGAGTTTCAAGGATATTGATTAAGTTCCTCAGCTTAGCACAAAAGTCTATTTATAATGAAGTCCTTGCTATTATTTCTAACTTCTTTATTTTTTGTCACTTTCTTTCTTACAGGCTTCATTGCAGACTTAGGTTGCTTTATGCCATTGTGTATTTGCACATATCATCCCGTCTACTAAGAATATTCGTCATTTCTTTTTATAACATTTAACTCCCACTTAACTATTTAGAAAGACTATACTCCATCAAGTCTAAATAACATGCTGCATAGCATTTTGTGTGTTCTGGTCAGTCTGCTTTTTTGCACTGGGTTCAATGGAAGAATCATGTCCTTATTTATCTGCAGCTTTCCTGAGGCCCTGGGACCTTATAGGTGGAGACTCTATCTCAATCCTAATTTTATTCTGAGAATAACATGGAATCCGACTGGAGCTCAGTTTTGGTCAGATCCTGATCTCTATCCCTCTGTATGAGACATTTCTAGCTGTATGTCCCACAGATACGGCTAACTCAACATGCACAAAACTGAGATTTGCTTTCCTAATGAAGCATTGTTCTTTTAATATATTCATTCTTTTTCTAAATAGCCACAGTATCTGCTCAGTTTTCTAAGACACAAACTTTGAAGTCATTTTTAATACTCTTCTACTCTCGACAGACCCTACCCCTTGCCAAACTTTCACCCTTTGTATGCCTTTCATCTCCAATTTCAAAGTCTGCCCATCTCCACTGCCACTGCTTTAGAACTAGTTTCTAGAAGCTCTGCTTGATTATCAATATTCTAAAAACTGAATTCTCTCCCTCTAGTGTTATCTTCTCCAACTGATATTTTATAGGGCAACCAGAATGCTGTTTCTCAAGTCCACATTAGATCGTGCTCATGCTGCATTCCCAAGACCTTTTTATAACCTACCACTGTCTTTGGGGAAAGTTCAAATTGCTTATTGTCGCCTGCAGGAACATTCACCACTGGAACACATTTACATCAAGTTCATTTTTACGAGGAAAGCTCACTTGTCCAAATTCAAATAACAGACGGGAGACAGAAGCATGGGCAAAACAAGACTTTTAATACATCCTTGCAGGAGTACGTGTCTGTCCAGTTGTACAGATGCACATGGAGTAGCCATCACAAGCTACATAACCCTAGGGTGGAGAGTCCCTCCTCCGGTTCCTCCTTGCCTGAATGCTATGGGGTTAATGGTTTACATCATATGTCTCCTAGGTCTTACTGTCTTCTATTGGGCCATTAAAAAAAAATGGGCTGAGGCCTTTTCTAGTGGTTTCCACCTCCTCCTCTCTAGTTGAGGCTGGTGGGGGTTTTGTCCTTGGAGCTTAAGGGTTTCTACCATGATGCCAGCTCACCTCCACAGTTCTTTGCCCTTATATTCCCCTTCCTCCCTCCTCCCTACATTCTTTTTGCCCTGGAGAAGTTCAGTAACCTTTGCCATTAATAGTTGGCTGTACTGAAGATGGATCGCAGAGGACTATTTTCCACAATTTTTATCTACTTCTTTTATCAAAGTATTACCAAGTCAAAATTAATTTCTTGAAGTTGCCCCCCAAAGCCATGCTTGTTCATACTTCCGGATGTTTGAGCTGATTCAGCGGCCTGCAAAGCTTTTCTTTCCTCTCTTTGCTTGTCTACCTATTGTTCTTCCTTCATGTTCAGTTAGATGACCCTTCTGGAAATCTCTCTTGACCAATGTGACTGTGTTTTTTCCACAATGATGGGCCAGAGCTTTCTCACATGACTTCAAAAACTTACCTATTCAAGAACTTGGTGAACAGTTGTTAAACTACAGGTAGCTTGCTGTTGCCCAGGGTGAAAATATCAGGGTGAAAATATTTACGACAAGCTACAAGCTAATTAACAAACAATACAAAATCAGGTTCTCATCCCCCCCACCCCAGGAAGCCAGTGTACTAGCACATGGGTGTATCTAACTAGAATGTACTACTACATGCTTTCTTTCCTATCTTTATCATAGCATTATATGTGCTATATTGATGTTGTCAGTTCACTACCTTGCCTTCCCATCATATGGTAGGACAAAATTAAGGATCATTTCTTTTCCTTTATTTTATCACTAGAATTTTGTACATAGCAGATATCAAATTTTAATGAGTATTTAATGCAAAGAACTCTGCAGATAAAATGACACAGGGAGGAATTGCCTTTTAATATGGCATTTCTGGAGCTTATGGTTTTGTCCCAGTTTTAAGAGAGCTTTAGCTTACAAAGTTGGAAGCAGAAAAACAGCTTCAGTGAGAGTGTGATGGCACCTCACTACTCCTTCACTAAGTCATTCACAAATGAGAAAATGCAGGACAATGTGCATTCTTTAAATTTGGGTCATATAATTGTTATTAGCAGAAAAGTATGCCATTTTTTTCTGCTTCTAGATATCTTTCTAATCTTGGGTAATTATTAGGAGATTAAAATGTAGTAAAATTCACCACAATATTATTGGAGTTCAAGAGATAAATTTCATTAAGGGAAAGTTTGTTATTAAATGGGGTGGGGTGATTGAATGATTGGGGTGAATCCACTATATTAGGAGCTCATCACATCTAAATTTATTTATCTCCAGGCACATCATTATAAAGTTACACTATAGAGGAAAACAAATAAACTTGGCTAGATTGAACGAGATTATGTTTTACTTTTTGTCCAGGGATGGTCTATTTAATGTCTGTCTAAGAAGCTGTTATTAGTAACTGTGGGGAAATTTTGATGAGATACTTTCACAGAATGTGATGTTTTCACAGAAGAAAACATCAGTGGTTGAGCTGGTAGGTTTGACAAGTAGTAAGCAAATGCATGATTGAGATCAGGCCTTCAGCGTTTTCTTACAACATTGTTGATGTCAGTAAAACAAAGTATGATGTTTTTAAAGAACTATTCTTTATCTACATTTAATTTAGGATGTCATCTTAGCCTTGTAGGTGTCATCCTGAACATCAAAGAAATATGCTATTTAAGCTCTTGGTCAGAATTTTAACGTGTGTATTACATGTCTTCTAGTTATAAATGATTGACATCATAGTCAAATGACTGATACACAAAGGGGGATGTATTAACTCAATTTTTAAAAGGGTGCCTAAGTTTCAAATGCAAGGTCTGGTCTTATGACATATGGACCAAAAGGCAAGGAGCATTGTTTCTGTAAGCTCTGGAAACCTGCCTGCAATGCCCTAGCTGTTTTGGCTCAGTGGATCAGCCTGTGGACCAAGGGTCCCTGGTTCAATTCTGGTCAAGGGGACGTACCTTGGTTGCAAGCTCCTCCCTGGTCCAGGTCCTGGTTGGGGCTCATGCAGGAGGCAACCAATCCATGTGTTTCTCTCACACCGATGTTTCTGTCTTTCTCTCTCTCTCCCACTCTCTCTAAAAATCACTGGAAAAACATCCTCCAGTGAGAATTAGCAAAAAATAATAGGAAGAAAAAAGGAAGGGAGAGAAGAAAGGATGAGTAAACTTTATATCCAGGATGAGTAAACTTTATATCCAATAAGTATTAAAACTAGAACCCAGTGTATCAGCTTAGAAATTTTCATGTCATGTGATGAAATGTCCATCATAATAAGGATCAGGCTGTGTCCATGATAGAGGCAGACTAGAAGGCATGAAATTACAAAAAGGAGAGAATGTGGATTAGTAAATTGATGGTACAGTGCCACTGGAGAAGGGATGCTACGACTAATTGAGACTAGCAAATGAATGCTATCACCTATACTTGGTATGTAAGATGGATAAATTAATCTTATTATTAGATACAAATCTTTGGCATTCACACCACAAGAGCTTAAAGCATTAAGGAAAGAAATAGAAGAATATGCAAATAAAACAAATATTGAATGGATTAAATTCTTATCTTAAGGCATTTCTCAATTCTCCAACAGTATCTCTCTTGAGAAGTGTACATGTCTGGGCAATAAAATGAGGATCAGTTGACAAGCACTGGTCTCCATGAGGAACATGACTTTTCCCTTTGTTTCCATTTCCCCCAACATCTCTCCCTCCAGCAACTTCAAAAATTCATTGCTTAGCAGTTATGGTTTAAAAGAAGAAGTGAGCCTAAAAAAAATAAACACAGGCACGAGCTCGTGTGCACACACACACACCACACACACACACCTGGAGGCGGGGGGTGGGGGGGGGGGGGGGGGGGGGAGAAACAATATAAGCAGAGACCATAAATTTTAGTTTCCTAGTTTGAACTTCAGAAGGATTGAAACCCAAGAAAAGTCTGTATTTCAATTCCAGTCCTAAAACAGGAAAAAGCCCAATGTCCTAGCTCTAGGCAGGAAAAGTTCCCCCTTACTCAATGAAGGGTCAACCTTTTTGTTCTATTCAGGCTTTCAAGGGATTGGATGATGCCCACTCACATTAAGAGAGGAAATCTACTCAATCTCCTGATTCAAATGTTAATCTCATCCTGAAATACCTCGTAGACATGCCCAGAATAATATTTGATCAAAATATCTGGGCACCCCATGGCAAGCTGTCGCATAAAATACACCATCACAGGAATAGAAATGGCATGCTTGCTCTTTGACAATGGGCATGTGGTGTGGTTTTCCTTCGGGGAGTTTCTAACTGCAAAAATGACCTCTGAGGCATAGGACATTTCCTTGGGAATTAATTGCTGTACTAGGGTTAATGGCCCACAGCAATGAACTTTCTGAGACAGCCATTAATCTGCCTTGATTATTATTGCTTAATTACTAAGTAAAGTCTCCTCCTTGGTATATAAGTTGAATATCTCAGCTCAACCTCTTCCAGTTTAAAATGTTCATGCTTGATTCTTCTGGGCATATAAGAAATTACTGTAGAAAACATAAGACAAACTAAGATAATCATAAATATGGACACCAATTTAATATTTTAAATATTATTCACTTATATTTATTATCAAATGAATATTTAGTTAATGGTGTCGGCGCCTTCCTTGGCCATCACCATACTGTTTTCTGTGTCCATGGGTGATGCATATATACTGTATGGCTAATATTTTCTAGGAGGTCAATTACTGCTCGTCAGAGGGCCAGTATAATTGCCATACAGTTTTATTACATGTTTGTGCTTTTTAAATGATATTTAATTTTTTTTTTCATATGGACAACTTTAGAGCAAAAGAAATAAAGAGAATAACTAAACTTTCACTATGGTGTGCCATCCTGTGGTTCTTTTTTTTTCTGTTTTTTTTTGTTTGTTTGTTTGTTTTGTTTTCAGTTAAATTTTTCAGTATAAAAACTCAGATCCTTCATTTCTGAAATGTGCTTTTATTTTGTTGCTTAAGTAGCTCCTTTTTTTAACCCACCTTATCTTTCTGAAGTTTATTTTTAGTGAATTTTTTGTGAAGCTTGTTAATTGTTCAATTTTCTTTTCTCTCCCATGCCCTCCTAGCACATCAATTTATGTTAACTTTTTAATTTTTATTTTTATGTTAAATCTTTATTAAGCTTTTTATTGTCCATTCCTAACTTCATTATTTTAACTTGAATTCACTGAGTTATAAATTATATTCATATAAATTTTTACTTCTTTGATGTTCCACTACTGGGTAGAGAATTATAATCATTGCAAAAAGTTTCCTTGAGCTCTTTTTTGCCATCTCTATTCTCCCCCACTGATCTGATTTTGCTTTCTGTATTTTTATCTTTTCTAGAATGCTATATAAATGGGGTCCATTTCTAGGAAATCTTTTGTATTGCATTGTTCAATAGCATAATGCTTCTGAGATTCATCCACACTGTTGAATTTATAAGACATTCACCCTTGCCAAAACCGGTTTGTATAGCAGTTGAGCATCCGTCTGTGGACTGAAAGGTCCCAGGTTCGATTCCGGTCAAGGGCATGTACATTGGTTGCGGGCACATCCCCGGTAGGGGGTGTGCAAGAGGCAGCTGGTTGATGTTTCTCTCTCATTGATGTTTTTAGCTCTCTATCTCTCTCCCTTCCTCTCTGTAAAAAATCAATAAAATATATATTTTTAAAAAAGACATTCACCCTTTCTTACCAATGAATAGAAGTTATTTCTGAATGTATCACAATTTTATACTCCATTTATTACTTGATGAATATTTGAGTTGTTTTTTATTATAAACAACAAGTGGACATCCACCTTCACATAGATGTTGTGCTTTTCGGGGTTTTTTATGTATGAAAATTTAATATTTTCATTACTCTTGAGCAAATGTGGTAGCAATAATATATTGTTGGGTCACATGATAAGTACATGTTTAACTTTTAAGAAACTGCCAAAAGCTTGTCCAAAGCACCCCTCTCTTCATTCCCACTGGCAGTTTATGAGATTTCCAAGGGCTCTTCTTTGCATCCTTCCCACTACTTGATACAGTATCTTACTTTTCTTAGAAACCTCTGCAGGCACTCGAGTTTTGGCTTACTCTATTAACTTAAGTCAATTAGCACTCTTCCATCCACTTTTAATCTTTCAAAAATGTGTTCAGATGACTTCTAGAAAGATGGAGAGTTTATATTTTCCCTTATCCCATATACTAAGAACAGCTAAAATCTACCAACATTATATACAAAACAAACAGAAGACCCCATAAGGTAGAGCAAGAAGGCAGACTGTCAAGGCCCCAGTAGCAGCACAGTATGATTTTTGTCTCCTGCACCCCAGACTTGGAGCTAAATAAATTATGTAGCTGGAAACCCCCACAGGTATAGACAAAAAGAGGCTTAACTCTCTCTGGTCAGAGGATCAGGAAAGTGGCAGTCTGGAAAAACCAGAAAACTTTTAGACAATAACTTCTCTACACCAGGCAGAGGGTAGGTCTGGAAGAAAGGTTACAGACCCACCCTCACTCATGTCAGCAAACACCAAGTGGGGGAGCAGAGATTTCCACCACTACTAGTATGTCATGAGGATCTTCATACCCACACTAGGATGGTCACAGAAAGCCACAGGGAGAGCTGAGACTCTCAACCTTACTCCCAGTAACAAGTTACCAATCCTGCCCTGCCCGGGTGCTCAGTGGTTAAGCATTGACCTAAGAGCCAGGAGGTCATAGTTTGATTCCAGGTCAAGGCATATGTCTGGGTGGCGGGCTACATCCCCAATGTGGGGCATGCAGAAAGCAGCCAATCAGTGATTCTCTGTCATCATTGATGTTTCTCTCTCTCCCTTCCTCTCTGAAATCAATTTTTAAAAAAAAGTATGGATCCCGGGGTATCAGTAGAATCCACTTGGAGAGCCTGGACTCCATATGATATCCCTCACTGCCTCAGCAGAGTGGTGTCAGAAGTGGCCCATGAGAGAACCAGAACTTTCACTCTCACCCAAAGCATGGTGTCCATGGGACCCTTATAGGAGCAGAACTCCCACTTTCTGCCCAATGGTAACCATGACTATCCCACCTTCATGTGTCAATGGAGGCCTACTAGATAACCCAGACTTAGCCCTTCACTTACAGTCATATTTTAATGCCTGCATTCTTTGTCACAGATGTGGCTTTCTACCATGTGATTCCAAATGTGTCAGTTTATCTAATATAATTTATTGTGAACAAATTGCTTCCTTCATCTTCTAATATCACATTGTTATCTTAAGCTTTCGTTGTTATGTGGAGTGCCACATATTTTGTGCTCTCAATTTCTTGGAAAGTATAAAATCGTGGTTGAAATTTATAATCTAGAATAATTTTTCCAACAGAAAGGACTCCTCCTTTTACCTTTCTTTGCATTTCACTATTTCCATCCTCTTATTATTTGCTCTAGTATTTTTGTATTGTTGCCCTGTCATATCTTTTTAGAATATTTGTTAATTAAGGAGGCTACTTCATCTGGACATTGCATCTGGCTGAATGGCTTGGGAGTGTGTTACTTTGGCTCCCTTGAAACATTAGGTGAACTCTCTGTTTGGGTTTTGCCTTTGGAGCTTCAGATGGAAGATTTAAGTTTGTAGATTCTGTTCTGTATTCCATATTCTGATTTTCTATCAGCTCTTAGTGGTATGGGAGGGGCAGTGAAAGATTTTACACTGTCCTCTCCTATTTTACATTTTAAAACGCTTTGTTGAAGTCATATAAAATATTATGGACACTGGGAGTGGGTATTATACAGAGCTTTTATCTATATAATTGTGCTGGTGTAATATCCTATATAATAAAAGGGTAATATGCAAATAGACCAAATGGCAGAACAACCGAACAACCAATCAAAGAGTAATATGCCAATAATATTCTAAGGCTGCTATGACATGCACTGACCACCAGGGGGCAGATGCTCTGACTGGTAGGTTAGCTTGCTGCTGGGGTCTGGCCATTCGGGACTGAGTGAGATGGGCCAGACAGATACACCCTGAAGCCCTCCTATTGTCCCTCCCTGGCCTGATCATGCACCAGTAGTGTCCCTCAGCCTGTCCTGTATCCTCATACAATCTGAGACCCCTCGGTTTCAGCCCCATCCTGCAGGCCACTCCCCTTGGGAGGGTGCCAGACACAAGGCTCATGGCTGGTGAGTGCTGCTGTGGCAGCCCAAGCCTCTCCCAATCGGGACTGATTGGGGGCAAGCCTGTGGCAGGCACAGTGGAGCTGGGATGAGTGGCAGTGGCAGGTAGAAGGCAGCATTGGAATGTGGGTTTTGGTCTGATCCCCACAGGCCACACAGAGGGACTCCATCCATGCATGTATTTGTGCACGGGGCCTCTAGAAATTTTAATATTTGTGTTCACCTAGCATCCATTGCTGTCTCCTGCCAAGCCAGTGCAATGACCTATGTTAACTTTTGCTGTGTCATCTTTTTCCTTATTCAAACTGAGTGGATGGCCTTCATTGGAGATACTGTGTTTGCCCCTTAGTAACAGATACCTCTAGGGATTTACATTGCTTTTTATTTTATTAAGCTCAAAATAATATTTATTTAATTATTAGTCATTTAACTTGAGGGGATAATTAGTGTTGTTACCTTTATCCCTGTCAGAAATGATCTAAATGACAAATTTTCTTTCTTTTTTTAATATATTTTATTGATTTTTTTACAGAGAGAAAGAAAGAAGGATAGAGAGTTAGAAACATCAATGAGAGAGAATCATCGATCAGCTGCCTCCTACACACCCCCCACTGGAGATGTGCCCGCAACCGGGGTACATGCCCTTGACTGGAATCGAACCCGGGATCTTTCAGTCCCCAGGCCGAGGCTCTATCCACTGAGCCAAACCGGTCCGACAAATGATGACAAATTTTCTTAATGATGTTAATTTTAGTAAGTCACTTTAACAAAGAAGTATATTCAAAATTTTTTTCTTCTCATCTTCTAACTTGACTACTTTCCCATCTGGCTCATCATCAGCTCACCACCCTTCTTTTCAGACCATTCACTAAGGACACATCCCAAATTAGCAAAAATCCTTTTAATTTCTCACTTCCTCTCTGCCCTGCAGTGCTGATGCCTGGTGGTGATTGGTAGGGCATGGTGATGGGGTTTATGGTACTGGACTGATGGGGGAGGGCATTTATGTGAATTCTTATTGCCAACCTTCAATTTTTATCTTCTCATTCTTTTGCTAGTAGGGAATACTTTTTAATAGTATTTGTGATAGAGAATCTGGCCCTTCCACAATATTAAATGCTGCAAGTTTATTTTCCCTGGTTTTATTTATTTATTTTTTTAGATGTATGGTGAAGTCGGTTGTATGAATTTGTATTTTAACACTCAGTCTTTTTAACCACCAACATGCAGTTTACAACTTACTTTTATAATTGTGGCTACTTATTATGATAGTGACATAACTCATATTAAGATATTTCTCATTTAGGTCTAATGACGATAATGGCAACCAAAGTTATAAAGTCAAGACAAGTTAATTTATTTGATTTCCTGGCTAATATCCTAATTCTTGACATTATTCTTGAAAATGTTAATTTTCATCGAAAGAGTGACTGGTGACTGAGGACAGATGTTTGAGTGTAAATGCATCATTTCAAATGCAAAACCAACTCACAGTTCCACTCCTGTCAGTTATAAATTATCTGTCTATATAAAACATAGATCATTTCTAAGCTCTCAGTGTTGACCTGGTAATATTTAATCTGTTGTGATATTCCAGGTTTTCCATGATCTCTGCCCCTCCCCTCTCATACACACACACACACACACACACACACACACACACACACAAACACGGACACACGGACACAAACACGGACACACGGACACACACGCACACGCATAAACAGCTTTTCAGGCATTTGCCATGACTTTCAAAAAAATCACTAATCAATTTTTAGGATATATAATGATCTTGTTAGAGGTTACCATCTCTAAAAAGAGAACACTACATTGTCACTCTATGGAAATATTACAAAATAAATTGATTGCTGTTCACTTACATGCTAGGTTTGCCATTGGAGGCAATGGCCTTTGAGAAACTGGCGGTTATAGTTCCAATCATGGCTTTAACAGCCTTAGAATAATTTTATGACATCAGAAATGCTTCTACCTGAGGAAAATGTCGCCATATCTAGATGCCTCTGCTAGAAAGATGAAGGATGCAACTTTCCGTGAAATTCATAAAATACAAAAACATGTGTCAAAACAACAGATATCTACAAATGTATCTCATATGTCAGATAGTCACTCACAGTACATGTCCCTCAACCAGATCGTCTTTCCATGACATGTCTGCAGTGGGTGGCTTTGGAAAATTAACCTTCAGGCTGCAGTTTTCTTATTCTACTTCCTCCTCCTCTGCCTAAGATTAATTTGAATCAGGTAGTAATTAAAATAGGTACTGCATAACCAACTCACATTTCTGCAGGTAATTAAAGCTTCTATAGATTCATGCCTTTCCCCCTCCCAGCTCTGTGAGAAACTGTGGCAGATAATTTGTATTTTTACTTGCAGCACAATTCTTGTGGCAGTAATGGCCAACGTTCTAATAAATCTCTTGCAAATAACTTGTCTGGGCTGTGGAATATAAGACAGAAATTATCAACTGTTCATTTGTTCTTCTTTTCCGTGGAAGTGTATAATTCCCAGTTGTATAATATTGATTCTCAAAACTGTAATTTGCCACTGTTTTATTATGAAATAGTGGGGAGGTGTGTGTCAGAAGTTGGGCTACTTGTGAGAACCTAGCACAAAGACAATCAGAGTTTTTGTGACTTCCATTCTTATATCTTTCTCTTTCACAGTAACTGAGAATGATACAAAGGATTTAAAAAACTAAATTCCGTATAGAGAGGAAAAATAGCCAGAGGGAATATGGTTCTATATCTTGCTCATTTACCATATTCCCATGTTGTAAAAACAAACCACTCATTTACCCAGAGAAGCAGATAGTTTCTTTATGGAATATTTGCTCATGATCGTGACTTTTAAGGTGGATTCTTGAGGAGTTTCTACATGCACACGTTATGTAACATGCAACATGAATAGCTTGATCTGCTATCGAAATAAAAAGAAGGGAAGGTTTTCTTTTAGATGGGGTGCCATGTTTCTCTCAGCTGCTGGCATGTCATACAAAATGTATTTGGCAGCCCCAAGCCTGGTGTCTTAGATCCCTGGCCAATGGCATGACCAGGACACAGCAGCCCACCGAAAGCTCCCACCTTGGGAAGGCGTGGCCCCTTAGCCACTGCCAGAGTCTCCAGTGAGCAGCTCACTATGCATCTGGTAGTTATGAAATCTCATTTCATTACACCACTAATTTACAGGGAATGAAATTATAAACAAGGTGATTACTGAGCGTAATTTATGGCCCATGTAATTGTATAGCTGTCAAAGTAGTGCTGGCAGCGGGATTGGGCAGAAGAGGGCTGCACTTCTGCCTGGTCTGCTGAGCTTGTTAATTGTCCACAGCTGAAGACAGAGTTTTTCCACGGCAAGATCAGCAACCTTCAGTTTGGAGAGCTTAGCTGGAGCTGGTTATAATTACCTGCCTGGATGGCAACATTGCCTATTGGCTCTGAGGATTTTCAGGTGATGGGAAATGAATCCTCCAGCCTTTGGGTCAATGGAGAAGAACAGGTCCACTCTCTCCAGACAGGTGGGGGCTATGTGGGGAGGACTAACTAATAAAATAGTAGCAAGTAATAAAATACAGAGCCACAAATAGTCTCTCTCTCTATCTAAATATCCATCTATCTATTTGTACATTCATATTTAGATGTGCACAAATCAAAGCAACAGTAGTAGAAAGGTAACTTGGTGATGCTATAATGAAAAATAAACAGGAACAAAATCCTACCTTGGCCATTTCTCAATAAAGGAGCCCTTTACTTATGGCTCTTTTAAAAAATATATATTTTGTTGATTTTTTACAGAGAGAAAGAGAGAAGGATAGTTAGAAACATTGATGAGAGAGAATCAAGATCAGCTGCCTCTTGCACACCCCCTACTGGGTATGTGCCCACAACCAAGCTACATGCCCTTGACCTGAATCGAACCTGGGACCTTTCAGTCTGATCCAAACTGAGCCAAACTGGTCCCGGCTACTTATGACTCTTGAAAGCCTATCAGCTTATGACTCCTGTGGGAGACCATGTATGCAGATAAGCAGAAGCAGGCGAAGCACTCCAGACTTCTCTAACCTGTTGCCAAAGCAGGTGAAAGACCAAGCACAGAGCTGCCCATTCAGCCAAAGGTTAGGTTTACACAGTGACAGTAGGATCTTGTTTCTACCACCACCCGCATCTCCAAGAGCATCACTATATGTTTGGTTGTTTTCATTTTGCCATTATTTCCTAAATCACAGGCACTTGTTAGGTACCTGAGTACCTCATGCTGCAAATCATCTGACAATTTAAATGTACAAACAGAGGAGTGATGTCAATAGGTGCTGATATCAATAGGCCTGAATATCTCTGTGACTTTATTTTTTAGCTTCCTCCATGTAGCCCATGCTGTGGATCATGAGCAGATGGAACAGAACTTGTACCTGTCCCCTGGTCCTTTTCTGACTGTATTTCTAGGGCCATGTCAATTCAGACCTCTACCTGAGAGGTCTTCCTGTGCAATAGCAAAGATTGTAATACAGTCACTGTTTTCCTTGGAACAAGGGCATAGACAGTGGAAGCCTTTGTCCTGGGGATTTGACACATAAATATTAACTCGAATGATAGGAATTTTTTTTTTCTGTTAACCACCTATAATCAATTATATTACTTTAGGCAGAATTTTATGTCTCTACTAATAGGGCACAAATTAATTTTATTTAAAAATGAGGCCCTACTGTGTGCCTAATATATCAGATAATTTCCTAATAGGCTATAATATCATGTAGTTACCTGACAGCAGAAAAGTTAGTCACCAGGAAATAATGTTGTTAGATGGGATCCATGAGAAGGTCTAGGTATAGGTGAATGTGTCTTTGTCTTGAAATTGATAAGATTATATATTACCAGCAACAGGTGCCCATTTTTTGGACAGTGATTTTGTCAATTTTATCAAGGTCATGTGGTCCCTTAGATTTAATTTGAGAAAAGTAAATAGAGATTTATAGTCCAAAAGGTGTTCATATGAACAATTCTTTATTAGTCATAAAAATTAGAAACAAGCTAAATTCTGTTTCAGGGAAGATTGTTTTAGTAAAGTATGCTACATAATGAAGATATAAGCTGAAGTGAAATGAGCTAGGGAAAGCATCACATCTATATTATAAGTTCTTTAAAACAGAGTCAACTTACAGAAAATGGAAAATACGTAGAAAAGAGAAAAATAAAAAGTGGATGAGTTAGGTGGGTTGAATTAGGCATAGCTTTACTTTTAAAAGCACCATTGCTAAAGAGTTATTTGTGTAATGCATATCACAGAGTATTTTAAGGCAGAAGTTGCTTTCCCACCCAAAATCTATTGAATCCTGAGGTTCTTAAAGACCCCACCTAGCTGATGATAGAACTCTGATCTTTTAGGAAGTAGCCAGACCTCCACTGCATATGACCAGCTCTATAATGGCCAGGGCATCCTCCAGGCTTATCTGCCTATCATCTGCCTCCAGCTCAGTTGAATCTGGCAAAGACTTACGGAATATTTGCACTCCTCAGCTGCTTCGTTTGTCAGTGGCATTGCAGAGGAAGGGGCAGGCTTTGTGAGCTGAATGCATTTGTAGTCTAGTTGCAGGGATACTTTGGTGAAAAGAAGACAGTAAAAACCAGCATTTCCTCTAAGTTAATAAAAATTCACAGTGGGGAGCCCTATCTAAGGAACCTCTCTTATCATTGTGATCCAGGGTTACTGGAAATTCAGCTTTAGGTTAGCAGGGTTCTAATGCAAGCTCATCTCCAAGCAGAGTGAGTTATTGTACTAGAAGCTCGAAAGCAGAGAAAGCAAGTGGAAGTTAACTTCCAGAAGAAAACTATCAGATCATGATGAAGAAACATTTCCTTTATTCTTAGCTTCTCAGTGTATCTATGCAATCATATCTTATTCGATGATAATCTCTGTAAAGAGGGTTAGTCTCAACACAAGATAAAATTTTTAATTGATTTGACATTGGCTAATTTGATCCAAACACACACTCCTTTTGGTTACTTGTCTGAATAGATATGATATGTTTTCTTCTGCATTCTATTCCAAGCTGATATACTTTATTGGATGTAGAAAAGATGCATCCTGCCTCTCCCTCCTTAGAAACACTTATCTCGAAACCAGTGAATCAAGAGTCCATGTCCACCTGTGTGCACACTGAGTCAATGAGAAATGACATCTGGTTTCATGGTGCTATTTGATTATGAATGGTACCACCAGGAGAATGGGAAGCTAATGCTCCAAAGCCTGAATTCCTAGATGATTTTACAGACAGCTTTTATGGAGCAAAAATCATGAGTAATTATGAATAAGGGATTTAGGATTGTGGGCTGTGTTGATTTCTCAGATCATATGCAAGCTTTAGCTATCTGATTTACCCAGTTCCTGGAGGCCTCCTGAGTGGGTCTACCTGAGTGTGGCCAGGTAGTCTTGAATGGAAGGAGAGGTCTGAAAAACTCTTGGGACTGTGAGTCAGCCATATAAGCTTGAGAGCAGAAAGAGGAAATCAGAGCTATACATTTTATGAATGACATACTAATTCTTCTGTTATCTTAAGCAGAATATACCTTCTGAAGCTTGTTTTGCAGGCAGGCCTATGGGCCCCAGGACACCCTGATGCTTAAGAAGAGCTAATGTAACAATTTTAACTAAAAGCTAAACTCTAATCTATCTAGTCTGTTATGATTTGCTTGGTTTCCCTTTCTTACCTGTTCTGCCATCTCATAAACACTTGTAAATATTTCTGCACTCTTGCCAAGGTTTCAGATGCAACAGTATTTCAGTAACTTCTTCGGCGTCCTATTTTATCACCACAGGCTTTTCCAAAAACTGAAGGTCTGACTAGAGGGAAAGTGTGTGTGTGTGTGTGTGTGTGTGTGTTTCCTTTTACTTCGTGCTACAAAAAGAAAACAAGCCAAACTGGAAGCAAATTAGCTCGCTCTTTCCACTCAGGTTGAAAAGGATTGAGAGCTGATCACTCGGCTTTTTCTATTAAAAGCAAAATCCTCATTTGCGTGCTGTATGCAAGACAGCACTCTCTAGCTCCATGGCTCTCATGAGGAAAGATTTCTTTTAATTCCTTTGATCCGCTGGGTACAAATATGTATTCACAGGAAGCAAGTAAAGGTTTGTGGTGTGTGTGTGTGTGTGTGTGTGTGTGTGTGTGTGTGTTTGTTGTTGTTGTTGTTGTTGTTGTTGTTTTTGGGGAGTGTTGGTTTGTTTCTTTTCTATCTGCACCTGAGGCTTGGGCTCAATCTTAGGCTTTTGGAGAAATGGCAATTCTTACCTTCTCTTTTCTCTAAGACGTGGCTATTTGTGGACCACTCTGTCATTATACTTCTTAGATTTCCTCTTCCCTCCAGTTCATGGAGGAGACAGGTAAGGCGATATTTTAAAAATATGCTCCAATACATTAAGTAGAAAAGGGCAATTTGCTTCTCAGCTCTCATTTTATCTTTCCCTAATGTGGTTGCTGTACACCTTTTGGCTGCTTTCTCTTTCATTTCCTAAGAGGGACTGGTAAAATCCCTTTTAACAAGGGGTATTCATCTGAGTATGCAGAGAATTCTAATGGAGCAGTTTTTGCCACTCTGTTCCATTAAAAAAATGTTCAAATCTCAGCTGCTAAGAAAGGGTATTTAAACCTAGCCATGATTTTCATAGCAAGCTAACTGGATGCATTCAATTCACTAACCAAGTAAACCGTGAAATACATGATTTGGGCAAAGCATGTTCCCCAAGGGAAGAAAATTATTCACCAGGAACCCTGCTCGACAGGAGGTGGGCTTTGCACATGTCTTTCTGATACGCATTGATATTTTAAATCTCCCTTCACTCCCGGCTAATTGGCAGTGATTCCTGCATGTGTCAGATGCCATGAGAAGGCATAAGAATATTTGTCACCCTATTTCCCCCCAAATGCATCATTGATCTCATTTTTATTTTATTCCTTATTTTCTCTCTTATTTTCAAATAAAAATGTTTTCTTCCCCTGGTGTTTATCTCATTAACACATGTTGAATTATTTCCATCTGGCAAGCTGGGGAAATTGCCTGGTACAATGGAGACCCAGCCGAAAGGCAACATGGTAAGTTATTTATTAGTCCTGGTCCTCTGGCTCCTTTACCTGAGTGGGGGTTGTGGAGATAGTTACTCATTGCTGGTTGTAATTCTTTCATTTAAAGGGAAAGCAAATGCTGATGTTTCTGCATGGAAATGACATACTGATATGCAACCAAATATGCTAGGAATACCCACGCTCAGCTCCAAACTCTGTAACTGGTTATAAAAGATGGAGATACCCACTGGAAAAAAATAGGGCAAAGTGGAAGCCCTCTGAGCATCCTTACTGAGGCCACAGCTGGGGAAATATTGCTCCTTAGTTGAAGATTGAAGAATTCACAACTAAAACACAAGTGAAAACAAACTTTTCATATTAAGAGGAGAAAAAACAATAGTGAAAATTATTAGTCTGGAACTTGGGTCCACAAGAAAAGAAAATGTCTTCTTCAAGTGAAGTTGAAAATGTCTATTTTATTAAGTAGTGGATTTAAATATAGAAAGAAAGTACTGGTTGGTTACCCTAATGAGGGCTTTTGAGAAAATCCAGCTGATATGATTAAGGTAATAATAGGTCTCAATACAAGCAAGAGTTCAGTTTTAGCTCAATAGTGTTCCCAATATGATAGGAGATTATACACCCTGGGCATATCTCAGTCAGCTAAATAAAAATCATTCTGGAAGGTCTTTCTAGCCCGTAAAAGAACGTTGGTTCACTTAAATATTATTTTTTAAGTTAGTCATGCACCCATTGATAATTTGCTTTGGACTGTTATGCTAATATACGAATAGGATTTCTATTTCTATCTATCTCTGTGACTTTAGTCTAGTTATTTTATTGATTTGAAATTCATCTTCCTAAGTTATAGGAGGTGATATAATATAGTGTCTGCCTCACTTGAGCAAATGAAATGTGGTAATAACGATATATGTGACCTACTAGTATGTGGAATATAATCAGTATATAAGTGCTCAGAAATGTACATATTGTCTATCAACAGAACTCAAATTGTAGCAAGAGTTTGTGATTTCAATGGCATGACCTTAGTATCTGTGGTTCACACTAGTTACTGCTCAACATATTGTTCCCGTTGCTTCTTATCTATAGAATATATACATAATAAAGATTAAAATATAAAATGATGAATGTTTGAGGTGATCTATAGACTTGATTGCTAATATGTGTGACAACAATAACAGATACATTAATTTTTCATTTCCTATGGGTTATGATACTCTTCTTATATTCCTTATTCTACGTTATTTACATAACAACCTACAAGTTAACTGAAATTGTTGTCCCACTGTAAATATCTTAGAAGTGGAAGCTTCCAAGGTGAAATAACAAGCATGAGAACACACACTTCCTAGGCAGAGGCATAGACAGAGAACACACAATATGGAAGAATTGTCATCTGATAACTCTTTGACAAATTGTTGAGAGAGGACACAGTGTTTGGACAGGTTCAAGCTTCGCACTAATGAGAGGGCACCATCCTCTCATGGCCACATGCAAGTCCCAGCATGGAGGACAAGGCCCTCCCAGCACAATTATAGCCAACAGCTGTAGTTATAAGCTTGAACCTATGGTCCAAACATGTGGCCCCACATGTCTGAGTGATATGGGCTTGATAGAGTTCAGGTGCATGTGTCTGAGGAGGATCGAACCCATGAGAATATTGTAAACATCTTGACCACACCCTTACTTTGCCTCCTGGAATCTGGCTATAAAATAAAGACATGGCTTGTAGTCCGTGGCGCTGCCTCTTCATCAGAGAGGACAGCATCCCATCCAGACCCAGCTTTTTTCTCTTGTCTGTCTTTTCTCAATCCTTCACTGCCTCCTCTCAGGTTCACCCTTGGCCATGCTGGCACAGCACACATGGCACCCTGGGGCTGAGTACGCCATAGCTGTGCTGGCTTGCCACAATGAATAGGCTGAGTTTCAGAGCACACCAGTTTCTGAGGAATATTTGCACACGTGAGCTGTGACAGACACTTGCACTTATGAAAACATTGCTGACTAGCTTGAGCATTGTGAAAAATTACTCAAAACAGGAAACTTCATAGGAAAGGCTGAGAATCCTCTGTAATTAGTATATGGTTCTTCATAAAAGTAGTTACCATATAGAAGCAGGTAATATTGGTCACAGTATGAAGGAAGGAAAAGAGGCTGCGAAAGGAAGATGAATGTGTGAATATTCTCAGAATGGAGACATTTTCTTCAGTCGAAAGGACACAAAAGCATTTGATAAAGAGGGATTAAATGTGTATGATTTACAATCTGTTAATAACTGGCACGTGCCATTTAATCTGAGTATGCCTGCTGATGTTTAGAAAAGTAGCATGTATGTCTGTACTTTGCATAATTTATTTCAGAGTCAGTCACTTCACCTAATTCTTTCTGGTGCTGTATTTCCTTAAAAGAAACCTTTCACATGTCCTTAAGCACATATATTGGTCTGCTCTGGAAGTAATTTTCAGTCATTACCCAGAATGAGAAGACCAAATCGGCAGGCCAACACACCGCCACAAGAAATACACAGGGGTACGTCTTAGGGAGGCGATTCTTTGTCCCCATTGTAAGTATCTGTTCCTTGGACATTTTTCTTAACCTCCCATTCCTTCTGAAGGACTCCAGATCACTGCCTTATAGAAGAGCACGTTAGTACAATTTGCTAACTCCCAGCTGTGCCCAACATTAAACAAGCATTTCCATCAGAGTCATTAGGTTTACTTTTCTGCAACCACATGAGGTTATGTCTCTGCTTGTGTTTATTGCCCTGTACCATGTCTCCTTCTTGGGAACTTGGGCTTGTCTCCGTTCTTGGATCCAATACCACAGAAGTTCAGGGTATTTTTTTTAAATATATATTTTATTGATTTCAGAGAGGACGGGAGAGGGTGAGAGAGATAGAAACATCGATGAGAGAGAATAATTGATTAGCTGCCTCCTGCATGATCAAGCTCAAATCCTGGGCATGTGCCCTGACTGTGAATGGAACCATGACCTCTTGGTTCATTGGTTAATGCTCAACCACAGAGCCCCGCCATCTGGGTACAAAGGGTATTTTCACAGAATCCTCTTGTGATCCCTGCCTCATTATTCATAGGCATATCAGCCTTGCATCTAATATTCCCAGATACTTGTTTCTGTCCCATCTTCTTTGCTGATAATCAAATCCAATTTTGATTTATAAGTCTTGGTCCTGGCAAACAGTATGATCTTTTAATACTGAACTAATCTTTACCCCTTATTTTATTGCTCTCTACATCAATATTGGACCAGCCATGCATTAGGGCTTTATTGCCTTCATTCCATGGACCTGAGTTATTTTCTCATCTACTACTTAGCCCACAATCCACACCACTGCTCCTACCTCCCCCTTCCTCATCCTCACTAAGGAGCCATATTTTATTCTGCACTCTAGTCTGCTGGCCATGAATAGAGCAGCATGTATGACTCCTAAGAGAGGAATCCTTTCCCCGGGATGGGACTCAGTCCCCATGACCTCTGACCAGTATAGTGCCATCTGTCTTATTTCCTAATAGTAGCTGACTCCAAATAGGCCCTTTGTGGCTGAATATGTCAGGTAAGACCATTTTCAGAATTAGGATGGAAATATTTTCACTCTATCTCACTCTGGGCCTGAATGAATATCCTCTTGGATATAACTGTGGCGGCCAGTTCAGTCAGTTTGTGTCAGTTGTGATACCACAAACATCACCTCCAATTTCTCTTTTATGTTAATCCATATTCACAAATATCTAATTTACTAACAGATAGCTTGCTTTGTACTCTTACATCTTAATATTTCTTTCCAATAATTCAGCGCATATAAGTACTATAAATGGTTATTACAAGTTATTTCAGCAACTCCTGTCATGAAAGTGATAACAAGAATCTCTTTCATGGAGAGGTAGAGAAAAAATTCAAAAAGGGGAAAATTAGGTTCTTTTTCCGTACCTAATTTCATCACTCTCGATAAGATGACAAAGAATAACTGCATTTCAGGATGAAATTTGGGTGTAGCAAATTCTAATCTTGGCATTGATTTTATTTTGGAAAAGCAATTGGAAGACAATGCTCAAGAATATCTATATTGAAATCTCCTTGCAGATTTTCAGGACACTTGCTTCTTATCATGGTGGGTGTGCAGTTTATTATATTTTAAATTTGCTATTAGTAATTGATAATAAACTATCCATCAACCCTAATTTTTACCAACTACCTCCCCTCCAAGGAACTATGCAATTTGAGGTGTTTTAGGCTTGTGCCAAACTAGGCTACTCTCAAATTTTTAGAAGTCTTTCTTTCATAGAATCTTAAGGAGTTTTAGAAGTCCCCCACTCCCCACAACTTGCTAGATGTACCTCCTTATTCACTTATGTGCCTCATTTATTAGCTCATGTCACTTTGTACATCCTACATTATTAGGATTATAAGAGGAAACTTATAGCATACTAACACTTAATCATTGAAGAGCTATAATAAAGTGAACATTTTTAATGATGTGGATTTTAAATGATTTAGGGAAACTAGAATGGTACAGTACAATGCGCTAGCACAGTGGTTAGCAAACTGAGGCTCACGAGCCACGTGTGGCCCCTTGAGTGTGGCTCTTCCACAAAATACCTCCTGCAGGCATGCACGTACAGTGCAATTGAAACTTTGTGATCCATGCACAGAAGTTGATTTTTAGCTCTCAAAGAAATTTCAATTTTGTACTGTTGATATTTGGCTCTGTTGACTAATGAGTTTGCTGACCACTGCCCTAGCACTAGCTTTAGTGGGCGACCCTTACCATCCATGCTAAAGGGACCATGGACTGTTACTAAATCAAAATCTATAAGACAGAGCACTATGGAATAGTCCATAGCATGGCCGCTCTGTAGAAACTCAGTGGAAAGCAGACTGGGGGGATAAATATTTTGAGAAAATTTGCCTTCTGCCTTCTTATCTCTTCCTAGTGACTCCCACTGATGCAGACCATAAAGCTTGGACTCCCAGGAAAAAAGCAGAAGGGGTGTAGATTTTTGAAGACAAAGAGACTATGTCTACCATGGTATATTTAAAAATAGTGTTTCTCTAAATGTGATAAATTTAAATACAATTTTTTGAGAAAAATTTAGGCTCATAGTAAAATTGAGAGGAAGGTACAGAGATTTCCCATACATCTTCTGCCCCTACACATGCATAACCTCCCCTATTATCAACATCTGGCCCCAGAGTTGTACATTTGTTACACTATGATTGGTGAATTTACTTTGCTTTTTAAAAATGAGTTTAGAGAGGAAGAGCAATGGGGGGAGGAGGGAGGAGAATATGGATTGATGTGCCATAGTGGGGATCAAGCCCACAACCCAGGCATGTGCCCTGACCTGAAGTCAAACTGGCATGGGATGCTATTCAACCAACTGAGCCACACCGGCCAGCACTGAACTTATATTATTGGTACATCATAAGTATTCAAAGGCCATAGTTTAACTCAGGGTCTATTTTGTGGGGTTCAACAAATATGTAATAACATGTATGTGTATTTTTAGTACAATGCAGTTATTTCACTGTATTTTATCTTATGTTTCTTAGTTTCTTATAATTTGTCTTTCTGCCTCCCCATCACACTGTTAAATCCTCAAAAATAAAGACTGAGACTTACTTCGTTTAGGAATCCCAGGGCTTTGCAATATACTCAGCACATAGTAAGCAATAAATAAATGCTTGCTGATAAATAAAGGCACATTTGCTTTTATTTTTATTATTTAAAAATATATATTTTATTGATTTTTTACAGAGAGGAAGGGAGAGAGATAGTTAGAAACATAGATCAGCTGCCTCCTGCACACCCCCTACTAGGGATGTGCCCTCAACCAAAGTACATGCCCTTGACCAGAATTGAACCCGGAACTCTTGAATCTGTAGGCCAATGCTCTATACACTGAACCAAACCGGTTTTGGCTGCTTTTATTTTTCAAAGTATTAATAATATGAGAATTATGATTCAAAATCATACAAGTTCATTTTCATGATAATGCTCTTTTTTCTCCCCTTTAAAGTGTTCAGGTAAATATCATAAAATCAATCACATTTTCTAAATGAATGGGAGGGACTTTTTAGTAAAATTAACATCATTTCAAACAGCGTATTAGTGAAATAATTGACTGACTCAATGTGCAAGATACTTGGTTGTTAAATTACATCCATTTAATGTTGAAAATATGATTTTTTTAGGCTTATTGACTCGAAGCCATTATCTTTGATGATAATCTTTCCACTCCCACTACCTGAATACCAAAAAGCCCTTTGTATATATTACTTATAGGAAAATTACTAACACAATTCCTGGTTTGTAATATAAAGTACTCTAATTACAATTTAATGCTTCCTATTGATTGATTGTGACCCTGTCTGCAATTATTTGATCAGTGCACTCACATTTTCTGTGAATTGTAAGAAGCTGACTTATTGTAAGTGTATTTGGTTCAGTTGTCCTATAAAGTCTCCTTCCCCACCCCCCCATAAATATAGGTAAAGTTTCAGATGATATTTAACATTAAAAATTAAAACAAGAAATAAAAAGAAGGTAGAAAGCTATTTCCCATTAGCAGTTTTCCTTTTCTGCTTGGAAAAAAAAAATCAACAAAATTTCTTGCCATTGGACACTGGACTTAGAAACCATGACTTAAAACTCATTGTTAAAATGTTTCTCATTGTATGGTCTTGGCAAATTCCTCATCCTCTTGGAGCCCCAGCTTTTTCATCTATAAATTAGAACATTACTACATACAGGGAGTGGGGAAAAAATGAAAGAACTCAAGAAAAGAGTCAAGGCTGGCCTGGGTAGCTCAGTGGTTGAGCTTGGACCTATGAAGCAAGAGGTCCCAGTTCCTTTTCTGGTCAGGGCACATGTCCAGGAGGTTGCAGGCTCGATTGCTAGTAGGGCACATGCAGGAGGCAGCTGATCAGGAAATCTCTGTCATCACTGATGTTTCTATCTCTCCCCCTCTCTCTCTGAAATCAATAAAAATATATAAAACAACAACAACAGATTAAAAAAAAACTAAAAAACAGAGTCAAATGCTTCCTGCTTTTAGTAGACCCACAAAGTTGTTTGATAATTTTCACAACAATTTAATGGGAGCTTCTGGGACTGTGAGTTTTTAATTAAGGACTTGTGGGAAAACAGCCACTGACTCTGTATGAGCTCTGAGGGGGATTCCCTCTGTTTATTGTAGCTGATTCTTTCTCCAGCCTTGGTTATTTTCCTTGTACATACATTCTGTTGTGGGAGAGAGGAACAAACACATACATAAAAATTAATAGTATTTAAAATTCATAAGGGAAATAAGAATTGAACAAGGGGATGCAATTTAGACAAGTAGGGAGTGCCTTTGTATTGGGTCATTAGAAAGTCCTCTCTCAGATGGTGATATTCCAGCTGTGAGCTGAACCTCTGAAAAGCCAACATGTGACCATACAGGGTGAACATGCCTTAGGGAATTATCCCTCTTATCAGTCAGGTTCCATTCAGGAAAGCAGAAAACAGGCTAATTATTTTAATCATTATTAATTAATTTTGAAATTCGGTTAACCATGTGCTGGAAGACTAGACAGGCAAAAAGGTGTTGCTATATTAACTCAGAGAAAGTCTGTAGAAATCAATTTCTACTCCTTGGACTGTGGGAACCCAAGGCTTAGGGTTCTTAGAAGATCCAGGTTTGGATGAGGGTGGGCTCTGCACCCTGAGGAGAGGGTACTCTCTGGCTGGTGTTGGTATCTGGGAGGGGCGTGATAAAGCTGGTTCTGAGAATATGGATAAACCCTGGAAATGAGATCCAATTAGTGTTGCTTGGGAGATGCTGATGTGCAAGCATCAAAGATCTGTCTTCCTGCTTCCTTAGGCTCCTCACTCCCCCTCTGGCACTCCATGTCAGCAAAACTGAACTGGGCCCCAGCTAGTAAAGTAGAATTGTGGTTTGAATAGTCCCAGCCCAAGCTGAGAAAAAATACCTCAGTAACCAGGAACAGGGAGAAGAAGGGGAGCGAACATCAGCGAACATCAGAGAACAGGGGTCAGATGCTACTGTAGGTAATTTGCAAAGAGTATAGATTTTACTCTGTAAATAAAGATAGGATGGGCAGATAACCAAATGTTTTCAGAGTAATAGGTTGATTTAGATGTGGGAAAATATTAGGCTTCTACATAAGAGTAGCTGAAAAGTGTTAGAGGGAAAGCAAGGGAATCTAATTTGGAGGCAACTGAAGAAGTCCAGGTAGGAGATGAGGGTGGCGGTACCCTGTGGCTTAGGTGAGAAGATAGAGAGGAGAGAATATAATAGATTCAGAAGTGACACAAACGGAAGTTACTTTGGGATTAGATCAGGAGCAGATTATCACAATTTGTAATTATATATGCAATTTGTGTGTGTGTGTGTGTGTGTCCTTGGTTAAACCTACAGGGGAATGCATTTTGTTCACTGTTGTGTCTTAGTTTTCACAATTCCTGAAATATAGTGTATGCTTAATGCATATTTATTGAATACCTTCAAGAATGTTGACATGAAAAATTTGATATTTATGAGTTTGTAGGGAAACAAGAAAACAATTAAAATGGAATTCTCTACACCACTCTCTACAGATGGCCTTGCTTCTTTAAAGCCAACTGCCCTCTCTCAGTCCATCAGACTAAATTTAGAAAGGCCCACTGTACCCATTCCATTATTATGTAAATGCAACACTACAGGAATCGACACTCAAAGATAAGTGCCTAACAAAAAGTTACCAATTGGGCCTTTTTGGGTTTGTGGATGAAACCCCTATTGCAATGTACCCCTTAAGAAGGCAGTGACAGGACGCCTGGAACTACACCTGCCGTGCCTAGCTTTTATTTTTTAATCCCGCAAGCATTTCAGCTTGCATGATTCTTAAAATACTTGCAGGATTAAAAACCAAAAGGACCTTGACCACAGAGTTTCAATATTAAAGATGGTCAGAGTAATGCAATAAATCCGGAGGCACCCAGCTATCAGCACAACTCGCTGCTTGAAATATCTTTGTTTGCTTTACACACGGGCACCAGTCTAACTGGGAACAATCAAATAATCAATTCTACAGAGGTGACTTTCTGCTGAACACGGATTTATGTGAGCCCAGGGAGTGGAGGTGGGGGCAGGAAAAGCAAGAGGAGCTTTTGTGCATCCAGAGTGCTGGACTCTACCCAGGGGGAAGAGAGTTTCAGTTTCACTTCTTTCTTCCTCAGTGCAGTAATGTGACCTGCATTAATGGTGGTCTCCGAAGGGAGAGATGAGAGAAAGCAATGGTGAAGGAGCCAATTTAGGAATATGATCATTTGCATTTGTATAACACCATTCTTTTCCCCCTTAAGTAACTGAAGCACTTTCCTAACACAAATCATTTTTTGGAAAAAGGTCATTTTTGTCTTTGACATCACTCTGGTAGCTTTTGATTCCTGTCTTCCAAAGAAACGACCTGACTTACCCCTCTTCCACCCCTCCTCCCCCTGCCTCCCCACCTTCCCAAACATCCCCACCCCTTCCTCATGCATCCAGCTCCCTGCAAATTCTTCCTCCCATCTCCTGGAACTAACAATCTAATCTAGGATAGATAAGATAGTTACAGAAATGCTGAGTATGAAGGAATTCTTAAGGATTGCTGGACCAACAATGAGTCTGCTTTTGGATTCCTTCTTAATTTCTGAGTTGGACCACAAGGCAGAAACTCTATAAAATAACTGTTTATTTGTGTAACTCATTAAATATATAGATTTCCAAAATGTGACCCGAATTCTGACAATAGGAATTCAAACTTTTCGAGGCTTAGTTCAGGAAAACAATTTTTAGCCTTTTACGTTTGCACATGGAACTACTGAAGATATTCAAAAGCATCTCCCTAGTTTGTCTAAATACTATGAAAAATGTATATACAAAACAAATATCAAATTCAGTGCTTCTTTTCAAACATCGTCTTGGCTTAACATCCCAGCGAGCAAGACTCGGATGGATCATATTTTTAGGACAAGGCTAAAAATACGTGAAATCCCCGGCAGGTCCTCAATTGATATTTACCTGGAAGTTTTTCTCATAAAGCATTTGCTCATATGCTGGGTATTGGTCTTACTAAAATAATTTGAGGATTTGGGAACCAGAAGCAGTGATGAAGTCAAATCAAACTGATTAATTCTTTCGTAGTATTTTAGACATAGTCATTTTCATATAACATATAAATGCCTCCATTCACAATGAGTCAATATAAATGAATCCCCCCCCCCCTTACCATACACACAGAAGAACACTGAATAGGTTTCCAAAGTAGAAATAGCCAACATTTAGTCGAATAATTTACCCATCATTCACTGTGGGGGTTTTTTTCTTTCTTGTTTTGAACATTAGGAATACGATGATGGCTGTGCCATGGAAACTGTTGTGAGAAATAATGGAAGAGAAGCACTTCGCAACACAGGACATCTTTACTTCTCCACAATAACGACAAGAGTAAGTGCTTTACTTCTCCACAACAAGAGTAAGTGAACACTTCTTAGTTTTAATTCTGCTTCCTCACTAAAACACATTTTCTCCTGATATCTAGATTGAGCATGACAGTGTAGAATATCATCCAAACTATATCACAAGGCTAGTGAAAGCTACTGGACAAGCACAAAGATACACACACACACACACACACACATTCATAAAATATTTATTTATTGAATGAAATTATATATTGTTAACATTTTAAAATTCGATTAAATTATTTTTAAAAAATAAAATTATCTCTAGAAATTAAACATTCCTAGATATTAAATACTGTGTTGATTATCTAAATTACATATTACCATTCGTTAAACATTCTATTAATATTACTATCATGACATAAGCTGTAGAGTTATGTTGGTGTATATTAATATACCTGAATTGGTTCCCTAGCTATAGCTGTCTCTAAAAATATCTGAGTGTAATGTTATTTTTTTCTGAGAGATATTGCATTTTTTTTCTTTCAATGTGGCCTTATAGTTTTTAATTTGTTTTCATAAAATTTATTCTGATTGATTTCAAACTTGTATTTTTAAATGCCATCTAGTTGAGTCTTGTCTATAAGTACATAATTTTATTTTGTTGTCAACAAGTGCTAAGATACCTCTTAAACTCAGCAAATTATGTGAAGTGAACATGGTTTCAATGTTTTCATTGTGTTTTGAACTATTTCAATATTCCCCCTAATCTTTTTACATGTACTGCCTTGTGCAGCCCTTGCAGTATCTTTACACAAACAACTCTTTATATAAAAGGTCTCTGTTTAATATGTTGGCTGTTCATACATAGAAAATGCTATCTTATCATAGACCTAGCCTATTTTAACCGAACAATAAGTTTATCCAAATAAAAATAGCAGCTCCATGAAGGAACCCAAGAATCCGAAGACTTTCTGTAAGTAGAAATAATTCTAAGCAAAATTTTAAAATAGCAATATTTAAACATTTATATAGCTTGATCCACTAATTATTTAATTCATCCAGTTTTCCCATTGTCTTTATAGTGATACATTTTAATTAATTGATCTTTGGAAATGTTGCTTTTAATAACTGGAATTGTCCCAAGTGTTAATAGCTGACTTTTGAAAATGTTCTATTTACTGAATAGTTTAAACTTGTACTGATTTTGAGCCAAATACCACCAAAACTTAGAAATTTAATTTACAAAAACATCTAAGACTATTTGAATTAAAAAGTAGTTATTCATGGGGTCAGGCTAAAATATTTTAATAATCTAATAAATTATTTGAGAAAAAGATAAAGTTCATGTTCATATCTGTCATGCTTAGGATTCTTTTGGCTTGCTTTAGTCAATATCATTTCAGTGCAAAAATTGTATAGTTCAATTATTCTATCTCTGTGTGCTTATCTAAGTGTGGATATGTATTTGCAATTATAATAACCCTAGATTATAATTCTATTTCAACCAGAATAATTTCTATTTATTTGGACAACGTATTATTAAATTAAGTATACACAAAAACCTATTCTAAGAATATATTTAATTTTAAAAGAGCTATTTTTTTAACATGATGCTATGATATATTAAAATATGCATTCATATTGTCACTGCAAGCACTAAGGTTTTATCTTTAATGTTGCACAATTTAACAGATTTCTACCAGATCATTCACAGTAATCTCTCATACTCTAGCTTTAATAAAATCAACATTCTAAAAGTATATTTTGGGTGAAAATTTGAATGGAATTAAAATACTGAATCATTTTGGATTTAACTAATTTTCTATTGGAGGCATCTCTGTTGATAAAAATTGGCATCATTTACTGTTGAAGAAAAAGTAAATGAGTGAAATTAATTAAAGACAGCTATTTAATCTAAATGTATTGTAGAGTCATGATTCAGAGGGAAATAGGTAAAAATTCTTAGCCACTCCAAATGTTACAGCATTGTCTTCTAAAACAGTCATCTTTAGTCACTAAGGACATCTGAAGTATGTGCCAGGTTTCTTCAGTGGATTTGTCTTTTCTGCTTCTCATGTCCTATGATTGATATCCCTGGGAGTCTCCTGGAAGATGCTAAATATTAACAGATTTTGTTGCTCATTGCACATTCCTCATTGTTAAGATAGAAATCCAGCACTTACTTTTCCACTAAACATAGACTATAATTTCCTAGCCTATTCTCTTGAATTTATTACTTCATTGAAAAGTCTAAACTAAAATATGAATACAATGTGGTAGATTTATATTGGAGCGTCATCGATTTATGGGAGGCATGCTAAATCCACCCAGCAAAATTGTTCGCTAACTAATATGTCTTATAGCTGGTCTGCTCAGTCCCTCTCTTTCCTGGCACATATTTTTCTCATGTTTCTGACTAGTAACTCTGTTGAGTGATGCTCTGATGACTCCCCACATTTCAGACCTCCATGGTCTGAACTTTGGAAGAATGTGCTGGTGAACAAGCAGCAGGTAGGAGCAGCAGCATCAAACACCTCTTTCACCAGCAGCAATATGGGCGTGAGATAGCTGTTCTTGGTCATGTGTTTCTCAGCACAGTTGCTGTACTGAAGGGTGCCTTGCACACTGTCTGTAAAAGACGCCAGTTACCTTCTCTATGGTAAACTTACTGCTGGTAAACTTTCATATATAACCACATGTTAAATAAAAAGCTGATTTTATTGTACATGAATTTCACATGATAACATATAAGACCAAAGCACAAGCTAAAAGTTCAATGAGGACTCTGACCAGTTACATCTCAGCTTATTTTAAGGCAAATAATAATAGTAATAATAATAATAATAATAATAATCAATAAAAAGGGAAAAATCCAAGGCAACTGCTAAACCAGATGGAAGTTGGGATGACAGTGAAGACTTGAGTTATATAGTTACCATGTCCGTGACCCACCATAAGATCGCTTATTCTCATTTAAGAAGTAGCTCACATTAAGTCCCTGTGAATCATAAGTGACACTTCTTTCTGAAAGATGAGGCAGAGGGACAAAAACCAGAAATACAGGCTTTATTAGAGGAGAAGGACCCTTGCTGGGCTGCCTTGCCAAGGAAGAGAGCACACCTGCAGGAATGAAGAAGCCTTTTGAGGGGAGGAATGGGAAGGGAAGGGGCTTAGGGTAGTCGGCACACGCTGATTGGTGGTTTCATGTAAGGCACTTAGGGACTTAGGAATCCGGGGCTTAAGGGTATTTGGCAGGTGCTGATTGGTGGTTCAATGTACAGTCCATATAAGGTGCCTGGTTAGGTGCTCAGGAATGTCTAGGCTGCAGGTTTAGGTCATTCTCCGTCCATCAATTGGGGGAGGGGAGGATCTATCACTTTCTAGTTTATGTGATGATTTTCCGGTTTCAGGGCTTCCTGGCCACATGCCCTCTGCTCCTTGTGTTGTTTGGTATCAGTCCTTTTGCAGCAACTTCTGCTGCTGACATTCCTTCTCAGTGGTTCCTATTTAGACATTGCTGTGAGCAATCTTCTCTAGTTGCCAAGTGTAAGTGAGGAATACATACCTTCCTCCCAATTATATTCAACTTCATTATCAGGCTGGCAAGCAGGGCAGACACGTAACGCTCAGTCTTCCATGGAGCTTTATTTTTGCACATTTATTCAGTTCATTATATTTTCCCCATGTCCTTAATCATCTGACACAATTTCCCTGGAGACATAAACCAGGAAATCATTTGAAGGCTCTTGCTTTAGGGATGAATACCTTCTTTTATATGAACACTGCCTGGAGATTGAGTTAGCCAATGTTTTTCTGAGTTTGAATTCATAACCCTGGGGAACAGCCATCACCCAAACCATCTCATCCTGGACCTCCAATAAGAGCATTGATGATTTATGCCCATCAAATCTCAGGAGGGCAGACAAACATACTTTAATAGGATTGAAATCACACAGGCTACATGGTTTAGATTGTCAACCAGGAATTATCTACCCATAACTAATGGCAGGTCAGTATAAAAATGTTTGGGCTCATGATTCTGTTTCAGTGAGAGCATAAAGAATAAGACAAAGTTGCACTGGAAAAAAAATGACATTTGAGGGAGGTCATGATAGATAAATCAGAATTAGTTAAGCAAATAGAGAAAGGAAGGATATTTTAAATGGCAAGAAACTAAATTATAATAAATTGATATGTAAAAGTGTGACTTATTTGAATATGAATAGATGTTTCTGGAAGATGGAATGAAGAGGTTTTGGCAGGAGGTCATCAAAATTAAGATATTGCCAAAAAACATTGCCACACTAAGAAATCTGGACTTTATTTGGTTGAAACATCAGGCAGACACAACTTTGTCAAATAGGTAAGTGGCTTACATACATAGGTCCATGGAGTGATAGCTTTTACAGCAGTTTATTTAATGGGTAGAGAGGGGAATACGTCAGAAACAGGTAATCTTACTAGGAAGTGATTGAAGTTTTCTTAAGTACAGGCTTATATTGTAACTAGAGTCCCTTTGCAATAGGGCTTCCTGCTGGGGTCTCTGCAGCCCCTTCTCCCTCGCCCCACCTGCTTCCCTTCCTTCTCTGCCACCCATTTTGCTTGCTTCTTCGCAGCTTCGCTGTCTTCTGCAGTGCTTGGCTTCTTTGTACACTGTCTTCAGCCTTCCCTCGCTCTGGCCTGGATATGCAAATTAACCACCATCTTGGTTGGGCTACTTTGCATATGAACCCTGATTGGCTGGTGGGCGTGGCTTGTGGTTGTAGGGAAGGTATGGCCAATTTGCATGTTTCTCTTATTAGAGAGGATTATGAATTTCTAGATATCTAAATATTCTGATTCAGGGGCCTGACCATATGTATCTTTTCAACAAGAATGGTTGATTTTTTTTTAAACTGGCTAGAAGTTCAGAAAAGTACATAAGCATCCTCATAATATTTTGGATGAGAAGCTCATGATATCAATCATATGTTGGTTTAAAAGTAATATTTGCATAGCTTAGTGTCAGGGAAAGGTAACAAGGTAACTTCTGGGTTGAAAGAAATGGAACCACTAGGTCAACACCTTCAACAGGTAATCAAGAGACCTTGTACCAAGACAACAAACAACAGAATTTTCATTGACAAGACATTTGTGAAAGCCCTCAGGAAGTAAACAAATAGATATGATTATTTTTGCCCTGGAATATCCTTAACATAATATCAAAGGGCTGTAGGGGATTTATAATCTCTTGCATCATAAAGAACTAAATTGATGAAAAAAAGATCCAAGGACAAGACAATAGAAAACAAACTGACACTTTGGAAAAAAAGGAAACTCCTTAAGAGATTCTTGAACTATTAAAAGAAAAGCAAAGATAGCATCCATGAAGCAGAGATTTCTTTGGTGTCAGTTAAGATGGAGGCTTTAGCCATTTCATTGTGATGTTTAACAGAAGCATGACCTTATCATCCCTCCCCCAAAGACAAATTAATGGCAATGATGATAATATAAAAATAATAATACTAATAAGAGCTTACTCTATAAAGTGTTTCATATGTGCCAGAATCTCTTTAATAAGCATTATCTAATTTGATTTTTGTGATAATTTTGTGAATAAATAACTCATTATCTTCATTTTCCTATGAAATATATTGATGCTAAAATAAGTTACCTATATTAACTATAATTTGGTTTAGTGGTTAAAGGTGTGTGTGTGTGTGTGTGTGTGTGTGTGTGTTTATTAAATCTAACATACTACTGGCCATTATGCCATACTTTGTCTTCTCTGGTTATCTGGTTTACTCTTCCAACCTATTCAAATATGTTAAAGTAATGATTAGGCCAGCTGAGATTATGAGTTCTCCAGGGAAAATCAAAGCAATCCTTAAATGTGTATTTAATTCCCAAACATATGGGACTTTACTAGAGTCTTTCTGCTGTTTGTTTATAGCTTAATTCCACTATGACCAGAGAACATTACAGTATACAGTGTCAGGCCTTTGGAATTCACTGAACCTTGGTTTATAGCTCAGCATATGGACTCTATTTAGAAATGTTGTCTGTGTGCTTGAAATGACTGTTTCGATCACTGTTGCCGATTGTTGTGGGTATGTATCAATAAGGTCAACTTTGGTATGATCAAATAACAACATGTTTGTATGTATGTTTGTTTTATCAAGTGCTGAGAGAGGAATATAAAGATTTCCCCAGCCCTGGCCAATGTGGCTCCATCTCCATTGGTTCAGCATTGTCCCATGCACTGAAAGGTCAAAGGTTTGACTCTAGGTTGGGGCGCATGTCCAGATTTTGGGTTCCATCCCCAGTTGGGGTACGTGTAGGAGGCAACCAATCAATCTAACTATATTAAGAGACATGCATATTATAATGAAACATATAAATACATATATGTACATGGACATATACTAATATGTATGTCCTACATGAATTTTTGGATTTAATTATTTTAGGAATAATATAAGAGTTTTGAAAATATATATGTCTATTTATATATATATATATATATATATATATATATATATATAATATATAAATTCTAATTTTTCTTTTTTTAATATATTTTATACAGAGAGGAAGGGAGAGAGATAGAGAGCTAGAAACATCAATGAGAGAGAAACATCAACCAGCTGCCTCCTGCACAACCCCCACAGGCAATGTACAGTCCCCTGACCGGAATCAAACCTGGGATCATTCAGTCTGCAGACTGATGCTCTACCACTGAGCCAAACCGGTTTCGGCTAAATTCATATTTTTCAAAGCTCCTATTAATATAACTTATTCTTAAATGTATTGATATATATATGTCATCTTCCAAACATGTCAACAACATCTACAATGAAAATTTTACTTCTGAAGCTACATAGGGTCCTTTCTCTATTTCCCCCCATAATCATGTGTGTTATCTTTTGTAGTGAGTAATTTCCTCCCAGGTTAGGTGACTCACTTTATTTAAATCAAAGTGATTTCAAGGTTCAGTGGGATTCTGCTGATGCCCCTTGTTCCCAATACTGAGTCCTTCACTTTTTGGCAGAAGAGTCTTGCTTGGCCCCAAGTGATTTAGAAAGCTGGAAGGAACTCCAGTTGGAAGTCAGACAGAGCAGAATCAGGTGCCAAGTTTTCTTTCTCCATCAAATGATAAAATGGGTACATGAAGGTGAATTTGCATATCCTTACTAATAGGAACAAATGCAATACAAAAGACCCCATTTAAAAGCTTCTCCCAGGCAGTGGGTATGACATTCACTTTTGTAATTCTGATTCCTAGCCTGGTGTCTGGGTCAGAGGGGGCCTCCAGTTAGGTTGTGTTGTTCAACTCAGATAGCATGTGTCTCATTGGGGTATTGTATTTCCTTTCCTTCACATATTGAACACCATATCTGATCATCTACTTTTCAGCTGACCTCTAAGGCCCTTTCTGCCAGTTTCTGTAGAATTTGTTCTATTTCTTTAAACTCTTCTTGTCAGTAAGTATTTCTAGTTTAATTGTTAGCAATTGGATTCTACAAGAGCTGCATAAAGTTGGAAAATAACTAATTCCCAATACATATTCATCAGTGTGGTTTTATTTAAGAGTAAATGAATAGCATCAGATCATCATGTTTCCCAGAATCACAGAATTAAGTTACACACCATGACTTAAACTTTTAAAACAAGAGGAAAAAAAAGAGTTAGTTTTAATCCGTTATTTCAAGTATGATTTTGTAGTCACAGGAATATTGTTTGGGTTGTAATAAAAAAGCTATAGGTAAATAGTATTTTTAAATGGCTCTTGGTATTTGAAAAGAATAGTCTTATTTAGTGGTGATGGAATTCAGTCAGGACAGATATAGAAAGCTGTATTTCTGAAGGACTAACATATCAATAGTCTAAAACTCCATCATGGAAGAGGGCTGATCAGCATCCCTTTTGAGTGAAAGTATTCGAAGGTACCTGACATTTCACAAATTGAGCACCTAAAAATAATGAAGGATGCTCATAAAACAACCACCTTGTTTAAAAATATTGAGCATCCTGGGCCAAGAATACCATATTTCGTGGCAGTTCTACCTAGCATTTTGGTTTTATTTGGGCTTCATTCCAGAACTGTGCCTTAATACACAAGGGGCAGTTTTCAAGCACACTTGTATATTAACCATCTAAGAGTCAGGAAAAGACTGACATACCTCAGTGTGGGGATGGGGGATGAGAAGAGATAAACCAAAAAACATATACTTACTAGAGACCTGGTACATGAAATTTGTGCACAGGCAGGCTCCCTAGGCATAGCCAGTGATCAGGTCTGATCTGTGGGGTGACTGGCCTGGCAATCAAGGGGCCCTGCCGGCACCAATCTTGGCTGGCCTTGCTCCGCTTGCTGCCCCCACTCCTGACTGCCTCCCTCTGCAGGGCAACTGGTGGGGTGATCGGGGGTTTGGGGGAATCCTGCTGGCAACACCTTGGTTGGTCCAGGGCCTATGGGTTGGAGGCAGCTCCTGCATTGGAAATCTGCACCCTGGTGATCAATGCATGTCATAGCGACTGGTTGTTTCACAGGTTGCTCCACCATTTGGTCGATTTGCATATTAGGTTTTCATTATATAGGATATGCATAGCCCATGGATTCATGGACACAGGCAATAGGGTGATAAAGACCTGAGGTGGGGAAGGCATGAGTAGAGGCTGGAAGGAGGGGGATTATGGGAGAGGAATTGGGAGATATCTCTAATACTATCAACAATAAAATATATTAAAAAATAAAATGATGAAGATAAAATAGCCAATGCCTTGCCAAATAGTGTAAAACATTTCTCAAGACAAAGAAAGCATCATAGGGCAGCCTTCAATTATCATTGGCTTTAGCATAGCTCATGTTTTTCTTCCAGCAGCACAGATTTCATGTGTTCAGGGTTTACTACAGGGCATACTGGACACCATCCATTAGAATACACAAGCCTTTCCAATGTCTTGAGGGTCCACCAGTAGGTCATCCTGTGCCTTGAGCTTCTCATTTAGAGTGTGTATTTTCTGCTCTTACTAGTCTGTTTATCTGAGAATTGTCAAACATACTGCCTATGGTGGACGTTGAATGGTGTTATGGGTCTGTTTGGAAGTTTTCTATAGTTCAGTGAAATGTGGTATTGAGAAATGAGGATGTGCTTTATTTAGTCTGCTTCTAATGAACAAGTTACTTAACTATGCTGGACTTCACAACAACCACCTAAACATGTTTTTTTGTGATACAATTAATAAAAGCTTTATAAGAGTATGGGTAGTCATTGAGAAGCCCTGGTGTAGTGTCAGTCTTTAAGCATTTAAATCTCAGTTGTGCCATGTAACAGTTGCACAGTCTAAGGGGAGGGGTTTATATAACCTATTTAGATCTCAGTTTATGTATTCATAAAATGGATCTGATAATGTATATCCCATAGGATGGTTTAAATGAATACTACATTTTAAATATGTGCACTTAATTATGACACCTGTAATTTAAAATGTGCTTCAAATTTTATAATTATTCTTATGACAGTGTGTGTGAGTATGAGAGCATGTGATCTTGCCTTGTCTACTTGCTTCTTATATACTTACTAGTGACCCGGTGCACAGATTTGTGCACATTGCAAGGAAATTAATTAGAAGAATGATTCATGCCATAATTACATTACTGCAAAAAAATACATATCAAAATGGTATATATAATATAGTATTATAAAATTAAAACATGCGTGCAATTGGCACCAGCAAGAGCTTTATATGTATCACGCATGCATGAGTCAATATTTATTTTTTAAACTAGTGGCCCAGTGCATGGATTCATGCACATTGAAAAGAAAATTAATTATAAGAAATATTTTAATATCACTATTTTCCCTTTCTCTATAATAGAAGTGTCAGGGATGAAAGAAAATTAGTAAAATATATATGAAAATAATATATATTATACATTGATTAATGATAACATGATAGAATAACAACAAAGACATATTAAAAAAACAAAAATGATATAAAAATAACAAAAACATAATATAAAATCAACATTGATAAAACAATGACTCATAAATTGATTAAACTTATTCTAATATCTCCCTATATAACACATTAAGAATAAAAGCACTTTCAGAATGCTTGACTAATTTTCCTTGTGATGAAGTATTTACAACTTTAATGTCACACATTTTTTAAAAATATATTTTACTAATTTTCCACAGAGAGGATCACAGAGAGATAGAGAGCTAGAAACGTCGATGAGAGAGAAACATTGACCAGTTGCCTCCTATAGACCGATGCTCTATCCACTGAGCCAAACTGGTTTCAGCAATGTCACACATTTTTCGAACTCAAGAGAAAGGAACATATAACTGAGCATGCCTAAAAACAGGTTCAGGTAGGAAAATTCCTACTCTGTCTAGAGTTTGTCCTTATGATTTATTAATAGTCATCACAAATGCTGGCATCATTTGAAACTGTCTTTGAATTAATTTAAATTGGAGGCCAGTGTCAGACAGGGACAAATCAATTTTTGGAATCAGAACAACCTCTCCTTCCACAGATCTTGTTAATACTTCAGCTTCAATAATGTTGGGTCACAAGTTTTTGATAATCTAGTACCATTACAAAGACCCCATTTACTATTAAGATTTCTCATTAGCATGATGATTACACCTATTTTCAATTTTAATTTATGAGAAGACATTCCCAACGGAGTAATACTATTAAGAAATTCAACGAGGAAAATTTTCCTTTTCGGCATTATCCACTGAATTGATGGAATCATTACTCAAATAAGTGTGAAAATCTCCATTGAGTATATCCAAAATGTCTTCATTTAATCTATGAACATGCTCATTTTTAGAACAAAGAATAACACACACACACACACACACACACACACACACACACATATATATATATATATATATATATATATATATATATATATGTATATATATATATTTATATTATATCTAAAGATATAATATTTACAAAGATAGTTTCAATAATCTGTTACAAATATTTTCACCAGGATGTCAATAATATCCATTCCGAGAGCTTTATATGTATTGCACACGTGCGAGTCAATCTTCATTCTTAAATTGCCAGTGTGCATCATATATTCAGGCTGGTCTGTTGGTCAGATTGGAAGTATGGTTGGTCACTTAGCCTTTTATATAGAGAGATATGCATAGCCCATGGACATGGGAAATAGGGTAAAGGTCATAAAATAATGTCAAAAAGAGTATAAGGAAGTGGGAAGAACATAGATTTCTTTGGAGAGAAAGAAAAGTGTCTTCTGACTTTTTACAGATAAGTATTCTGTCATTAGGCATTATCATTGTTATTTAGCTTAATAAGTTACAAGACAGAGTTTTCACATTGTATTCATATCTACACACTCAAACAAGTGTTTTTGTCAAAGATTTAACTAGTGTGTAAACCAGCATTTTCAGGAGATGAAGGGCTCTTGGAAGAGACATTTTTATATAAAAAAATCAATTAATTAGTGGGAATTCTGGATTCTGAGTAGTCAAAACTTTGTATGTGATTTAAGTTCCAAGAAAACATCTCTGTTGGGTTGCAGAGCACTTCTTGTGTGTCCCCATAAATGCCATTCTTCTTGAGTCGGATGCCAATTGTGTTCCCTGTGTCCAAGGTGGGCTAACTACCTGTCCTTTGCAATGAGAAAGGCTAGAATCCCTGATGTTGTTGGTTCTAAAAATGGACATTTTTCAGACCACTGTTTTATTGATCTCTCCCAGGCCCATCCTATTGTTTCTGGTGTGTGTGTGTGTAATTAATTGGCTTTTGGATTTGTCATATCGACATAGCTACAATCTCAGATTAATTTGGAAATAAATATCACAGTTGCTTATAAACATTCAATAACATTTAGTTGACTAAGCAATTTAATAACTCTCCTAATTAACTGGGCTTCCTAAACTTGACACTGACATAGGTCTAGTATGATGTGCTTTATTTCTTCTAGTAGTGTAAATGTGGGCAGCTGCTATTAAATGTTTCTTCTAGGGACTTGTCTTCTAGGGTCCTCAAATGGGTGTTTTGGCATTATTCAGATGCTTAAAATAATTATCTGTTTGTAAAAGAAATCAAACTATCCAGGCTTTCTTCCTTAGAAAGTTAGCATTTACCATGTGCTAGGAGCCTTGTTAAATTCATGGGTAAGCATTCATATATCTTCTGGAGGCAGAGATGTGGCTTTCTATCTTCATATGTAGTGAATGCAGGTAACAGCGATAATGATACCAAACTGAACTAGGTTGCTGTCATGAATGGATAAAATGCAGACACACAGCACGTTGTGTAGCACTGAGCTTATGGAAAAGTGTTAGGTGCATCTTAGACCTTATTTTCATTATTATCATAGTCATTGTAATGATATGCAAAAACATATAATCTATACTACTGCATTATTATTTTACCATATCAGAAAATACTATACATATATATGCATGTATATACATGCATACGCACATGTATATGTGTTATAAGATATCATACTCTAATACTAATTTCACCCATTCATAGATGAAGCAATTGAGTCCTACTGTCATTAACAAACTTGCCAATGTCACAGGTGTGTGTGTTGTGGAGCTGGAACTCCAACCCAAGCAATTAAATGACACGATGCCCACACCACTTGTGACTGTGCACATGTGGTCTGAGTTTCCACAGGGAGAATCTTTCCCTAATAAATGTGTGTTATCATTTGAAGAACTAAATAGAAAAGCAGAAGATATTTCCACTTTAATAAACCCAAGCGATATTTTTAAAAATATACTTTTATTTATTTCAGAGGGAGGAATGGAGAGAGAGAGGTAGAAATATTGAAGAGAGAATCATTGATAGGCTGCCTCCTGCACATTCCACACTGGGGATTGAGCCTGAAACCTGGGCATACACCCTGACTGGGAATCAAAATATGATCTTCTGATTCATGGGTGAACGCTCAACTACTGAGCCACGCTGGCCAGGCAAGCCAAGTAATGTTTTTTAAGGATTGTAAAGCAGAAATGGGTAAACTTGGAGTTAAAAATCTAAAGGTCCAAGTAGCTGATAGGTAAGTTAGCACGAATGTGTAAAACAGATTAGGTGTAAGAATGATAGAGCTTATGCTCAACCCAGGAGCATAAACTTTAATGATGTTATTCTTGTCATGTAGCTATGTGAGTACTCCATAACCAATTTCTTAGAAAGGGCCTGGCATCCCTAAGTATTTGTATGTCAACAGTCTGATTTTAAAAAATGGGAAATACTGCAACTGTTTAAAGCACATGTGTCAAACACAAGGCCCGCGGGCCAAATCCGTCCCGCCAGGCCTTGCAATGTGGCCGCACCGCGCTGTCATCACTGCACTCCGCTGCGTTTCCATCACAATGACAGTTTATGACTGTTCAGTAAACCATTCGGCCCCACGATTTAGGCTGGATTTTAGATTTTGGCCCCTTCTCTGATTGAGTTCGACACCCCTAGAGTTGTGAAGTCTGAATAAAAGTGGTTGCATTGATTAACTTTGGCCATAACACTGGTTAATATGATGACTATATGGGTTTTAAGTGTACATTTCTATGATACATGATCTATATATTACATGGTGTGCCTACTACCCCAAAGTCAGATCATCTAATGAACTGAATGCTTTTAAATAGCATCCATCCATTCATAAGTCTCTTTTTTGTGAGTAGCTGTACTTACTGAAGAAATTCCACTCAGAGACTCAGCCTTACTTAGGTAGTTGAGTACATTGCAGTCAGGCTGGGGCATGAAAACACACATACACACACACACACACACACACACACACACACACACACTGGCTGCATCGGCTGTGAACACTCATTATATATTGCTTTTTCAAGTCCACATATAATATCCCAGAATCGGGTCCCTATCATAAATTCCCCCATTTAATTCCTCCCAATGCCCATGAATTTTAATACTTTATTTTGATTTAGTTTATTGAATGAATGGGAATACTCCTATAAACATCAATCTATTTAATTGCAATCCTGATAAAAAAGTTTAGTCCTTGCCTGATCTCTTATTTACTGTCTCTAGTTGTTATTTAGACTCTTAACTCCATTCTCAACAGACATCCCTGGGTGGAGGGAGAAGGAGCTGATTGCATTACCTCCTACCTCACAGACATTGATCCTTCCTGGAGGCTTCTACAGATGAACCTCAAACACACTCTCAGGCAACTCAGTTCCGGTGTCAGCACGCTGAATGGGCTTGGCACACTTAAGATATACTTAGTATGTTATAATTATTGCTGTCACACACTTTTGTTTTCATTGTTGCATACGTGTAGTCTTGAACTATCTAGTTGAAATGTAGACTTTTTGCCCGCAGGAGCTATAAAACTATTAAACTAGTCATATAAAACAAAGCTCAGAATGTCACCGAGAAAAATAAATGGACTTTTCTTGGTAAGTGTTCTGCCTCTATTTTGTCATTGGTAATAGTTACCGTGGTTTTCTCACTCAGCAGTTAAAATACAGAAAGTTTCTGTTTGCATTGAGGATTTTGGGAACTTGCCTTTCCACTGATGGTAGTCACTCCTAAAGTGTGACTAGTATTTTCACTCTAATCATTTCCGCCTCTCTTTTTCAGCTCTCATTCATACTCCTCTCCCTGAGGTTAAAACTCTTGCATGTTTTGCAACCCAAGCCAGAAGGTGTACAGCATGATCAAAAGAAGGAAGTGCAATCTCATTGTTTTAAACTTGAAATGAAAACTAAACAAATGGGACTACATGAAGTAGATAGTCTATAGATCTAGGTCCTACCATACCATACCCTCCAATCAATCTAATGTAATCTTTAAAATGTAAAGAACTGGACAGTATATACAAAGACTCTATTCCATTTGCAAAGGGAAATGAAATGATCATAGGCCAAGATGGAGAACATTCTAATCATGGTCTGAAACATCAATTTTCTTACCAGGAAAATCAGCAGCCTAGCACAAAATATGACTCTAATTCAATTTATTTTCACATGTCATCTTGTATACCAAGTCCCTTCAAATGTGAGGGACAAAATAATGAGATAACATTTATTCAGTACTTTGGAGTGAAATTTTCAACTCGTGTGTGTTTCCAGGGATTGATCAGTGATGTCTCTAAAAAGGCAATAAGATAAAGTTTATCATACCCTGTTTTTTCCCATTTCACTTTTCCTCTTGCTTTTCCCACTCAACCACACAGGATTGGTCATAAGGACAGCAAGGCAGTCCAAAAAGAGGACAATGGCAATGCCTGGGGAGAGTGATTATAGATTTCTTAGTTACAACTAGGGACTAAACACTGAGGATTCAGGCTCAATGCTTAATTCATTGAAGGCTGACAATAGCATCAGGTGAAAACCAAAGCTCTCTGAGTGTACAGCTGGATCTCTATGGAAAAGCAGTAAATGTATTTTCTAGTTTTTAAGATATTGTCAGATCTAAGATGGTACTGTAGATGCTTTTACCTCTTCTTAATATCTAAGTTCAGAATACACAGCACTCTACCATCCTTCAAAGTGTGATAAAATTTTCTTGTAATACCCTAGCAAGGTCAGTTGAGTTACTGATAGCCCATTGTGGGAATTTTTGCCTTACTCCAGAGTGAGCTGATAAGTGATAAAATTTGCCATTTATCAATAGGAAAAAGCATGAAAGTCTCCTGTTAAGCTTGTAACTGATTGACAATTTTCAGTATCGCTTCCCAGCACCACCACCAGAACCACTCTTTAAGGATGAGAATAAAAGGTCTCAAGTTATTTGGAGCTCTACAACCTCCTTAAAACACACTTATTATGTGTAACATTCTAGTTATTGCTTATCCTAGGCATAAAAGTCATCTTGTAAAGAACACAGTAAAACCGTATTTTATCAGTGCATTGTCTTTGAGCTTAAATATCAGACACTGGTCATTTTAGTATCTATGTCCTTTATAAATATTACTTTCACCTTGGATCTAATCATGATGTGTCAGAGCATTATTTTCCCCTGAAGTCAACCTGCTTGAAATTGTACAGGTATTGTCAGTGCACTCTGGGAAGGTGAAAAATAGGAAATTGACCACTTTCATGCTTCAAAAACACCACCTAAGAACCATAAATATAATAACTTTTTTTCCTCGGGACTCTCTCAAAGATTTTTCTAAATCAAGTCAGGTAGTTAAACATTTGCCATTTACACTAGGTACCATAAAACATTTTTGTCCATGGTACTGAACTCAAGTCTTGTGTCTATGATTTGTTCTCTTAATGAATGCATCAGCACTAACTATTGAGAAGCAATTTATTTTTATGAAACTCCAAGGATCAAGTCTCCGAAGCCATTATTTATATGATGACCCCGTGGCTTTTCATACTGCCTTGAAGTGCTGCACAGAAATGGTCTCTTTGCCTTTTGCATTTGCTTTATTGCTGCTGGACAGTATGCTATTTATTGTGAAAGCAAATCGCAAAGCAGAAGAAGAGGGTGCTTTTAAATATCTCTGCACACTCATGATTCTCTAAAACAGTCAAATGGTTTTATCTTAGTTGGAGTCTTTCATGAATGAGCTTTGTGACATAAAGACATTTAAACTTGTCAGAAATATTTATAAAACTAATTTTCTGAAATTCCGAATAGCCTTTAATTTCCTTAATTTCCTAACAAAATTCCTGATTTTGAAAAGTCCCTACACTGTCCTTTTAATTTTCTTTTTAAGCCACGTCTAATTAAATTTTCCTGCATTAAATCTGAATTTATTTGACACATAGAGAAAGACTGAAACATTTTAAACTATAATATTTTTAATTTATGTGGTAGGAATATCTTAAAGAGCCTCAAGTATACTCCACCTTTTACTCTCAGGAAGGTTTAAAATGTTAGAATTTCCCACAATTTACCGAGTAAAATATATAGGAAGAAAATTACCTGGAATACTCTTCTCATAATATATTGGGAATGTAATTGATTTGCTTCTCATTTCTAGTAATTAGCTGTCTTAAATTATCACAAGGCAAATTTACATGTGAACATAGTGACCAGATTGCCTAACCAATTATATGGAAATTCTACTGGGCACATGGCTTTGCAATAAGAAAACACATTTGAAGTATGATCCATGCTAAAAATCAAATCATGAAAATCCAATAAGTATATAGTGTGTGTGTGTTGGTTTTTTTAGTTTGAAGGATAACCTAATTTTAAAGTCTATTCACATTTATCCTCTTAACTTCATATTTTATTTTTCAAATAAACCTTTTTCATTTGTTTTCAAGCTTGACATATTAGTCAACAAGGTAATTTAGAGGCTAAATTTTACAGGTCAGCCCTGGCCAGAGTGGCTCAGGTGCTTGTGTTCATCCCATGCATCAAAAGGTCACTAGTTTAATTCTTGGTCAGGGCACATGCCCAGGTTGCAGGCTCCATCCAGGGATGTGCAGGAGGCAGGTGATTCATGTTTCTTTCTCACATTAATGTTTCTCTCTCTTTCTCTCCCTCTCTTTCTCTCTTTAAAATCAATAAAAACAAATTTAAAAACAATTTTACAGGTCCAATTTTAAATCCAGCTTAATTGTTTCCAATACATGGCACAAGTGGCTATTGAGATTACATTTAGCTGTGTTTTTTTTTTTTTTTAAATACCACAATATTAATCTAATAGTTTATAAATTTGAAAGCTTTCTTTAATATCTCTTTGTATAAGGAATTATCCAAATTTAAACAGTTTCTAAACTCAGTCCCAGCCAAGTTTCCTCTTTCTTAGTTCCCCTACACAACCCCCACTGATACAAAAAAAAAAATTGTCTAATCTAACTACTCATCTTCATAATCAAGCAATATTGTTATACTAGAGGCCTAATGCACAAATTTGTGCACAGTGGGGTCCCTCAACCTGGCCGGTGATCAGGGCCCTCTCAATCAATCCTAATAAGGGTCAATCCATCGGGATGGCCAGACTGAGGGAGGGATCATCTGAGGTTGGCTGTGGGAGCGCACTGACCACCAGGGGGCAGCTCCTGCATTGAGCATCTGCCCCTGGTGGTCAGTGCATGTCACAGCTGGCTGGCTGGCTGGTCTTAACAGTCACTTAGAATTTTAAAGTCATCTAAAATTCATCCAGGTAAAGTCATCTAAAGCTATTCATCCAGTTGTTGCTCCACATATACAAAAGATGTTATCTATGCTCGGGAGTAATTAAAATAGTTACATTAAAATGAAACTAAAATAGCTACATTAAAGCTCCATAATAACTCAAATACAGTAATGAAATCTAATAAGAAAGAAAAGAATATTTGTTTCCCCAGACATACCACCTGGGGGTAACAATTCATTTGTGTCCAGTGTAATTAATGAGTTGCATTAAATTTTTCACAAATGAGAATGTGTCCAAGGGTGCGCATCAAATACACAACACCAAAATACATTTAGGAAATAACATAAAATAATTGTTTTCGTTTAATGAGATTTTTTTTTCTTTGATATTTCGAACAGTAACATATCAATTTACTTTCTCTCTTGCAAGAGCCTGCATGTTGTGTTTTGCTCTGGATGGCATGTCTTCCTATTTTGGCCTTTGTATTTTATAAATGATCTCTTAACTTTTGCAAGAGGTTTATTTAGTTCTTTTGTATTGACTGCCCATTTTTTCACCACCTACATGTATTTCCCAAGCCTTATTTGAAGTTGTTTTACTTTCAGATCACTTTGTGTATGGATGTTAGAGAAGGCATTTTACGTCTTTTTTTTAATTAAAATTTTTAAAATATATATTTTATTGATTTTTTACAGAGAGGAAGAGAGAGGGATAGAGAGTTAGAAACATCAATAAGAGAGAAACATTGATCTGCTGCCTCTTGCACACCCCCTACTGGGGATGTGCCCGAAACCAAGGTACATGCCCTTGACCAGAATCGAACCTGGGACTTTCAGTCCGCAGGCCGACGCTCTATCCACTGAGCCAAACTGGTTTGGGCAGTAGGCATTTTACTTCTAGAGACACAGCTCAGCCTAGAGGCATTCTGGGCTTCTGCACTGAGACATCAGAAAAGTTATATATATTAATGTGGTTTTACAAGGGCCCGTGTCTTTAAAATGTATGAGTCACAGGAACACTTGATAATTGCCTTTTTAAAAACTGCTTATTTCCTTTAGTGACCTTGCAGGATGCCTAGAGAGGCAAAGCATGGCTATTTAGAAACTTTACTGTTTGTACACTGATAATGTTTTCAAAGGTCCTTGACATAGGAGTTTAAGAAGACGAATCCATGTTTACTTGGCCAGATGTTTTACAAATATTATCTCGCTTAAAACCTTTTTAAGTATGCTATTTTGGCAGGAAAATATTGCCACTGGGCGAAGTTATATTAAGTCGCGTTGACAATATTTGCTTTCTCTCCTCCCCATCTCCAGATCCAAGTTATATTGCAACAGCCTTCTACTCCCTCCCTTTTCAACATTATCATGTCTTTCTCTCCTTACATCTGCTTCTGCCTTTAAAACTTGAACTAATAATGTCAACTGTAATTGAACAACAACAAAATGCGAATGCTTTTTAGTTTAGACCCCATTTCCACCTGCTTCCCTACTCTCTAACATAGGAGAAACCCTTATTCGCTTTGTAGACCTGCTGTACAAGCCTTGTGCCTACCAGGTTTCGGAAATGGACCTAATATGGCCTCCAGGGAATGCATACGTATGTCTGAGGAACACTGCAAAGTGAAAGCTTTCTGTAAGCTTAACGTCTTTCACAGCTCTATCCCCGGATGAGAACTGTGTGTAATACAGAGACAGAATTGACTCAATCAAACTCTAGCTTTTTCAGGCAAAGCTTTGTTTTGAAATCCCCAAACTTGAAAACTCTAATTTTTTCCTGTTTGGTATTTAAACATGAAATGTCAAAAAAAAAAAAAAAAAAAAAAAAGCGGGGGGGGAGGGGTGTTATTTGCTAGATAATTTTGCCTTAATAATGCATTTGTAGTACTTCCCTTTTGTTATCAATATACAGGATGATAACAGATTTAGATTTGTTATAGATGTGGGACTTCTGTAACTGCCTTAGCCTCACACTCTAATAAACAAGATATCAAAGGCATAGCATTGTGCTTCCAAAAATGGCCACACATTAGACTTGCTCATGATTGGGCATCTCTTTTCAATGCTTTCCCTCCCCCAAATAGATGGGTTAGCTCCCAACTGGTCTATCCTTTATCATTTCTCTTTTTCGTCCAGTTTGTAACCTACATTTTCAGAGAATTTCTAAAATAATTACCATCTAGTTTTGACTGAATATCTGGTTGGACCCCAGTAGATTCACTGCACGTTGCTCACCCTAGAATGGCTGAAGGGCTGATTGAATTAGAAGCATCACTACTGCAGGAGTAAACAACACTATTACATTTCCTGAAATGGTCAACAAGGAAGTCTCTGTAGCGATTTGTCTGAAGCAGCCCTACCACCAGCACAACCTTCAACAAGAATGTGTACAGCTGGTATGAAAACAGCTGACAAATGGTCAGAATGAAGATTCCCAGATACAATCCTTTGAGTGTTGAGCCTTGACCAGAACACAGGTAAAGGAGGGGCGTTTAGGGATCAAGAGGATTCAGGGCCAAATTTAAACAGAGAAGAAAGGGAAGGGAGGCTGACTGCCTTCCAATACTCCCACCCAAAGCCTGCTGTCTTCCACACAGTTGATTCTTATAGTCCCCGGTGCTGCTGTCTTAAATACATTATGGGTCAAACAGTGATATTAGAAGACTGTTGCTGGATGTCAGATCTTGACTGAGATCCAGAAAGCCAATCTTGAGTATATTTATAGGGACTGGTCACTAGCAACTCAATAAACATCTGATTTATAAATTGATTCTTAATTTGCTCCATAGCCTGAGTACATTTTCTATTTAAATATGAGGGAGACACAGATTAAGTGAAAAGCCATCACTAAGAAGGGACAAGCAAGATGTGATGAAGGCCAAATGCCAATTTTCTAGGACATGGGAAATTAAGTAAAATATTTTCTCAGCTACAAAATTGGAGTAATTCGTAGAATTTTTGGCAGAGTCCATTGACTAAGGAAGTGAAAGTGCTTTATAATCATGGGGTATGTTACTACCACTTCTCGCAACACCCTGGTTTAAACTAGCTATTGTGCTGGTTATATTTATGTAGGTTTTTCCTCCTCCTTATTGCTCTGTAATTACCCATTCCATCTCTCTTACTTAGAATGCCACCTTGTGTTCCAGTGTATAATCCAAGCATCATTCTTGACACTGATGATATGCTGTCAAGTGAGAAACACACATTCTAATTCTCATAGATTTATATTATAGAACTCTGGCCACCTTTGTCACATAAAAGACTATTTTCAAATTTGCAACAAAATAGAAGGTAGCTAGATATTTTGGTCTGCTCCTGAGCTCATATTTCCATGTATATAACTAGTATAAAGGAGAATGTAGGCTATCTCCAATCATATTTACGTATCCATTTATGTATGTATACATTCATCCCATCAATTGCTTATTTTACTATGAAGATGCCTTACTGTCAACACCCATTTGCATTTCCTAGATAGACCTCATTCAACTCTCATCTCTTTGGCCTCACCGATCTTTGCTTCCTTAAAATTCCCATGAAATGTGCTGCTGTTTCTCACACATTAATTTGACTTCTGTATCATGGCTAGAAAGATGAAATGAAAAGGATGTTGTGGGCTTACGTGGAATTGAGAATCTGGGTTGAAATCCCTTGAGCAACATGGGCATGGTGAATTAATCTCTCCAGTCTCAGTTTTCTCATGTGTAGATAATGGAATATCAATGTGCCATATTGTTTTTCTTCCCAGGTTTTAATAAAAACAGCTTGTGTGAAAGAAGCCAACATAAGGCTGTGATTATAGTGAATGTTTAACATTTTAGTTCTTTATCAGTCATCTGTGACTCTCAGGTCTTTCAAAATGAAAGTAACATAATAAAAAATGTATACAGGATGAATGTGAAAATACAAAGCTAATGATATTTTATGTATTAGAGTCATGACTCGCCAACTTTGGAATGTATAAATTTAATCAGCAATACTAGCTAAATTGAACCACTGAGGTTCCTGGTCCAGGTGGGGTGCTTTGGGATGGGGCTGAGAACTATGAATTTTTAACAAGTGCCCCCATGTGATTTTTGTTGTTTGTCATAGTCTACATAAATCATTTTAGAGCCCTGACTTGTTTGGCTCAGTGGATAGGGTGTCGGCCTACAGACTGGAGTGTCTAGGGTTCAATTTCAGTCAAAGGCACATGTTCTGGTGGCGGGTTCAGTCCCCAGTAGGGGGCATGCAGGAGGCTGCCAATCAATGATTCTCTCTCATCATTGATGTTTCTATCCCTCCCTCTCCCTTCCTCTCTGAAATCAATAATTATATACATATATATATATATATATATATATATATATATATATATATATATGCTTTTTAAGTATAATTCTCAAGTTAGTCTCTATGTCATTGCCAGAAATATAAAACAACAGCTAACTTCCAGGCTCACACAATAAAATCTCCATAATGTTGCCCTGTAATAAAACCTGTGTGAAGACAATTCTAATAGATTTCACACACACAAACCATCCCCTAATAAGCCTCATAAAATGTTTATTTCATAGCCATGAATTGATTTGGTAGTGGATGATTCTGCGGTCTATCAATCAAATCCTTTCACTGTCTGACTTATTTTGCTTAGCGTGATAGTCTCAAGATCCACCCATGTTGTTTCAAAGGGCAGTATTTCATCTTCTCGTATGACACATGTTGCAAAATGAAGCTGCTTGGGCAATGATCATTATTTTTATTTGGTGTTCTAGACAATATATCTTAATTTTAAAAGTAAATGAGTACTGTTCTCTCAGGCACTGAAATTAAAGAGGAATCAAAGGAGAAAGACACAAGACTAGCACCATGGTCTCTCGGAAGATGGTGAATGGCTCTGTTGTGCATGACTTTTCTTACTTTGGCGAAATAGCCAGGAAGCTGTTCTTTTCAATCATGTCAACTTCCCAATAAAAGCATATTGATTACTCAGTGTTATGGGTCTTGGCTCCATAGGTAGTAAGCAGAACCTAAGCTCTTCATTTCATGAAGCCTGCGGGCTGGAGGAAGGTGCAAATTGAAGCCAATAATTACAAACATCTGCGAATACTCCATGGCCTTCCTTTTTCCTGCGACCAGTAACAAAGGAACATAGTCCACTTGATTCATTCCAGAATGGAGCGTTAAAGCCAACGTATAATTTCTCTCCATGAATACAAATAGATATTTCAGCGCTGCCTCTGTGTCAGGTGTTGAATGATAAAGATATGCAAAACCTGGCCCCTCTCCTTAAGGAGTTCACAGTCTAGTGGTGACAACAAATAGAGCACCATGTTATCCATGTTATGATAGAGGCCCACACATGTAACAAATGTATGTCTGGTTTTTAAAACCCGTAAGTATCCCACTGTGCCTGAGTAGAAAACATAACACAGACTATTCTTTCATGAATACTACATAAACAAAGACACTTGACCTCCTGTCTGTGACAAGAATATTAATAGAAGAATTTTTTTTTCTATTTGGAGCCAGTATTATTTCTCTGGGCCAAGCTGCCACAGATCATGCCAATGCTAGCCCCTGCTGCCTGTTGGAGCTCTCCATCTGGCCTTACCATGTGGTATTCCCTGCTGGAGTGGGAAGGACCTCTCTCTTCCACTTAAGGCCCTGTCCATTGCATAAGCATCAAGCTTACATGGTCCAGTGTGCTTAATGACTTTATTTTTAAGGAATCAGTATTTTCAAGTTTTTAAAAAATAAATTTATGGGGGTGACAATTAATACGATAGGTTTCAAATGTACCATTCTATGATGCATCTTCTGTATATTGAATTGTATGCTCACCACCCCATAATCAAATCTTCTGTCACCATATGTTTGACCATCTTAACCCATTTCTACTATCCCACCCTCCTTCTCTGTGATAACCACCATTCTGTTATCTGTGGCTGTGCTGTTTGATTTGTTTGTTTTTCTTGTTTGTTCATTTGTGGCTTTCAATTCTATATTCTCCATACTAATCAAGTCCTAGGGTTCTTAACTTTGCTTATCTGACTTTGCTAGTCTTTTTCTGTCTGATCTCTGATAATCTCAAGATCCATCCATGTTGTCACCAAGGGCACTATTTCATCTTCTCTGATGGCTGAGTAGTATGAAAAACAGTATGAATGCTCCTCAAAAAATTGAGTCGAGTTATGACACGACCCAGCATTTCCTCTCCTGATTAGCTCCCTGAAATTTTTCAAAACATGTATTTGCAAAGATGTATGCACCCTTGTGTTCATTGCAGCATTATTCTCAGCTGTCAAGCCATGGGAACGAACAGAGTGTCTTTAGGTAGATGATTGGCTAAAAATGTGCTACGTATATACAATGAAATACTACTGTTCATGTTTTTTTTTTTTTTTTTTTTTTGAATTCCCAAGGACTCAGAGAGCACACATGGGCAGAAAACAGACTCCAAAACTACCTTCTGTCTTTAATAAATGGAACATTGCTGTGAGTCCAAAAACCTGTTTTCCCTAGATTTACTTCCCTTACAGAGGGTACCTTGCTCCGTCTTTCAAAATAGGCTATTTTCAGATTTCTAAATATGCTCAGATATAGATGAATCCTCAGGTGAATAATTTGAGGTTTGGGCTGGGGCTTTTCCTCAGCTCAACACACAAATAAACACACAAGCTCATACATCTTCCAGTAAACTAGTTATACTATCCCATACAAATCTTCATGATATGGATTTTAAATCACAGCTACACACTTGGTTCTCTCCGAAAGAAAAGTGAGGCCCATTTCAAAAGCAAGGGTATTTTCAGCTAGATGATTGTTGTGCTTTGAGAAACAAACAAATAAAACCAGAACAAGCTACATATGTTTTGGGGAAACATATCTTAAGCAGTGGCAGCTTCAGAAACATGCCAGAAATGGGGCAATTAGTCATCCCAGAAGAGAAACATCTTTCTATTTCTTCCCTAAAATGATGCTTTCGTCTTGCCATGACAGATTTCTTGACTTACTTTTGTTACTGTGTAGAGGTTGAAATTTGAAGAATCTAGATTAAAAATAAACAGTTGCTTTTGTTTAATGTTGTAATATTTTGGGGGGGGACAAACATATTTCACTTCAGGATCCGTCCTTACACAGATCCATCACCTTGCCTTGCATTTTATCATCTACCATACAGTTTTTTGTTGTTTCCTTATTGCTTCCAGATCGTGCTTTGCTAGCCTGGTTCTCCTCATGGTAATAACAGAGCAATGGTGATCAGAATAGACAATTTAGAATTTCCCATCCAAGAATATATCAACTTTGCTTGGCCAGCTTAGCTCAATGGTTGTGCTTTGACCTATGAACCAGAAGGTCATGGTTCAATTTCCAGTTAGGGTTTATGCCCAGGTTGTGGGTTCTATCCCAAGTGTGGGGCAGGAGGAGGAGGCAGCAGGAGGCAGCCAATGAATGATTCTTCTCATCATCCTTCTATTTCTCTCTCACTCTCATTTTCTCTCATTTAGCTTCACTCCAAAGAAATGGAGTGAGATAGCATGCTTATTAGTTTAGGTAGAAAAAGTGGTTCTCAAGATTTCTCTGTGCCAACAACAATGGCAATACCTAGGCATTTGTTATAAATGCAGATTCTCAACTCCAAACCCAGACTTACTTACTCTGATGGTGGTGCCCAAGAATCTGTGTTGTAACAAGCCATCTGAGTGATTCTCACACACAATAAAGTTGAAGAACAACTAAAAAATAATACAATTATAGCTCCTTGCCTGCCCTTCATAACATTCTCATTGCCTCCTTTTTATACTCAGCATCAATCATAATTGTTCATTAGACACACACCTTTGTTTACTATCTTTGTCATTATGCCTCATTAAGATCTGATTATAATTAGTAGTATCACTAAGGGGTTTTATTTCTCCAAGGGATAGAGAATTAAACTGTGCCATCAGATCTCCTCCTGAGACTGTTTATTCAATCACCTGACAGATTCCATTCCTGTTTCTGTCTGCTTATTGGGTGTGAGTACCTTTTACCTCTGATCTTTCCTTTATTTTTTTTTATATAATTCTTATATAAAAATAATAACTATATGGATTTCTCTCAATTCTCTGTTTCTAACTTATTATACTGCTTATGTATTGAGACAAAAGAGGATAAACATAACAGCAAAGAATTAGTAAACAAAATAAAACTCATGCCCAAACTGGTTTGGCTCAGTGGATAGAGCATCGGCCTGCAGACTGAAGGGTCCCGGGTTTGATTCCAGTCAAGGGCATGTACTTTGGTTGCAGGCACATCCCCAGTGGGGGGTGTGCAGGAGGCAGCTAATCAATATTTCTCTCTCATCGATGTTTCTAACTTTCTATCCCTCTCCCTTCCTCTCTGCAAAAAAAAAATCAATAAAAATATATTTAAAAAAACAACAAAAATCTCATGATAAGATTGTTTGTTTATAGAGTTGTTTAATATCATTTTCTTGTCCTAAATTTTTCTTTTCAGTGATGATTATACTTGCTCATTCACATCATAATTTCTGCTATGACTGCCTCTATTTTAGACACATATTTTAACTCCTACTAACATTTCCTTCAATATTAATGCATCTCATTTCTACAAGAGACTGACAACATGTCTGTCAATTCATCTGTTGCAAGTGAGGCAATATCTTTAGACTATTTTTATAATTTTCTAGTGGGCTATTGATGGATTAAAGGGTATATTGAGCATCATACCATTATTCATGGTTTTAATAAAACGTCGTAATGTTATGCTACTTTTCTTTGATTCACTATATATTACCAAAGAACACATTGTTAAATTCCTATTATATCAGAAATCTGGTTTTGTTTTGTTTGTTTGTTTGTTTTTGTTGTTGTTCTTTTAATCCTCACCTGATGATATTTTTTCATTGATTTTTAGAGAGAGTAGATTAGAGAGGGAAAGACAGAGATAAATATCAATGTGAGAGAGACACGTTGATTGGTTGCCTCCTGAACAAGCCCCAACCAGGCCTTGGGTCATGATGAGCCTGCAACTCAGGTATGTGCACTTGACTGAAATGAAATCTGGGACCCTTCCGACTGCAGGCCAATGCTCTATCCACTGAGCTAAGCCAGCTGGGATCAGGAATCTTTTCCACTCAATTGCATCCAATCTAAAAAAGCTCTGACTTTGTGAATATTTCCCTGATACCTCAGCTATGAGAAAGATAACTCTAAGTAGCAGCTTTTGGTATGCTATTGTATCACCACTTTTACCTCCATAAATTATGCTAATGATGCCTTATTTTCACCATAGATGGAAATTCTCTTCAGTGTAGCAGTTCAGAGGATGGGTTCTAGAGTAGAACAAAAATGGCATTGTCTGCAATATAGCATTTGTGCAATCTCAGGCAAGTTATTTAACCTTGTACCACCTCAGTGTCTTTGTAGAATGAGAATGATAGTAGTGTCTAGCTTGTAGAGCTTTTGTGTGCATTAAGTGAGTTAACGTGTGCAGTGTGTCTGATGCATGGTGGGCATTTCATAACTGCTTTCTCTCTTTGGTAACTAAGTGTCTCATTGCACTGAGCAGAGAAGTTGTGGTAGTGGTACTCTAAGGTGTAATTATATATGTTTAGTAATCAGGCACTGTAAGTGGCGATTAACATTGGAGTATCTCCATCAACTAAAAATGTTCTCCTTTCTTATTGTCTTTCCCCTACGACTTGTAGCTTGACAATTCCATAACCAACTCAGTTAACACTAGATTTTTATTTCAGTTTAACATGTACAGTCTCAGCTGCCCACCATGTTATAATACACTACAGCAACGAGCAACAGCAGAACACAGTAATTAAGAATATCAGTGTGGGGTGATAGCAAAGGCATCGTATATCTCAGCTATGAGGAAGCCTTGTCATATACTGATCATGTGATGTTGGGAAGCTACTTAACCTCTCTGGGGAGTCCATTTCATTATCCTGTACTGAAATAAATCATAGCACCTATCTCATGGTATGGTTGTAAAAAGTAGTGAAATAATTGTCAAAATGTGTTGAGAATACTGCCTCACACTTGGAAATTTCTCTATAAATATTAGCCGTTATGTGTAGTGGAGGCTTGGTGCATGACATTCTTGCACTGGGCAGGGAGAGTCCCTAGCCCACCCTGCACCCTCTCCAGTCTGGGGATCCTTTGGGGGATGTCTGCCAAACATTGGAAGGGAAGTATTGGCTTTAAAAAAGACACATGACAGGGTTCCTTAAATATCAACCTCTTCAAGTTTTCAATGGTTTGTAAAAAATAAAGCTAAGAAAATACAAAGCTAAATTATAGACCGTTACTGTCAATTAAACTTAATCAGAAATCAAGGTTAAAATTTAATATAATAAATGGAGACAATTCAATTGAAGAATAATTGGACTCAAACTGCATTATAAAGAAGAGAATAATGAATGAGATATATTTGTGATGAATTTAGCCTGGGTTTCCCAGGAAGCAGAGTCAGAAACAAAGGACTAGATAGAGTGAGTTCATTTGAGAAATGAGTATTGAGGCAGTAAAGACAGAGCCGGCGGAAAAAATCTAATACAATAAATGATGTTGGCATTGATCCCCAAGATCATCAGTGGAATCTATGAAGTGCATTTTAGAATGTCTGTCTAAGGGAGGAAATAGAAAGGCAATCATGCTTGAGTCCTCGCCCCCAATGGCAAAGGGTAGTGCAGCAGGTATTCCTTCTCCCTGCTTCTGGGTTGCACATACTTGTGTGCTAGGTAGGTCCTTACAGGTAGACCAGAGTAATGGCAACAGAAAAACCTGGAGCAAGAAGGCAGGAGCATGCAGTACAAGCTCAAACGGTAATGCTCTCATACCTCATCTGCCTGAAAGACAGGGAACCATGGCTGCATCTGAGGGCAGAGTAAGCAATGGGCAGAGAGTGTTTGCAAGGTTGAAAGGGAAGGGTTAAACTCACAGCTCTTATACACCTTACAACTTTTGGTGAAGATAAAATATATATAAACATTGTCTGAATCAAAGATGAGGCTACAAAAGGGAGGCAAATGTGCTGTTATGAAAATGCTGAGATGATTTAGGAAAAATGCAAAATTTGGGGGGGAAATAAATTGCATGCTGAGACATTAAAACTTAAATAGAATTTTCACATGATAATTAAGGAAATTATGGGTATTAAAAAAAAAACAGAACATGGGCATATAGAACACATTTAGAAAGCTGTAGGTATACACTGAGTGGCCAGATTATTATGGTCTCTGAAAGCATAATAATCTGGCCACACAGTATACTTCCCTTGAGTACCTCATTTATTTGATATCAAAGATACTATAAGTTGTGCATCTGATCAGTTGTGCATCTGATCAGCTGCCTCTTTGCACTGGCTGATAGAAAGCTCAAGGCAGCCAAAACTGGTTTGGCTCAGTGGTAGAGCATCCCCCTGCGGATTGAAAGGTCCTGGGTTCGATTCCGGTCGGGGGGGCGGGGGGCATGTACCTTAGTGGCGGGCACATCCCCAGTAGGGGGTGTGCAGGAGGCAGCTGATCGATGATTCTCTCTCATCGATATTTCTAACTCTCTATCCCTCTCTCTTCCTATCTGTAAAAAATCAATAAAATATATTTTAAAAAAAGAAAAGTAAGCTCAAGGCAAATAGGTGGTTAATCTCCAGCAAAAGTCTAGAATACTTTTGGTACCCATTTGAGATACAAATACACTGAGTGTTCAGGTTATTATGCATTCAAGATCATAATAATCTGGTCATTCAGTGTATTTGTAGTGTTTATATATATGTAGTGTTTGGGGTACAGTTACAACTATGACTTACTCCTATTTAGCAAAAGTGGACATTGAGGCACAAAATTAACAGTTTTATGTCACACAGAAAATAAGTTGCAAAGCCAGTATATGAAGCTAACCAGTGCAGCTCTATCCGCCCTGCTCTTAATCACTATACTATAATGAATTTACACAAAAGGAATACATGTGTGTGTATGTGCATGTACCTGACATGAACAATACTTCCTTCTAAATGAGCACCTGATTGTACTCTAGGAGATGAGCCATAATTAGTTCTGCACTTTATAACTGAGCATTCCTCTGAAAGTCACATTTTCTGGAATTCAATTAAAAAAGGGGTGAGGGGATTATTCTATCTTACCATGATCACCTCACAGGATCATTTTAAAGAACAAAGTCATTTCATATATCGATATATTAGCACTTATGAAATGTAACAGGTTAGAAATATAAACTAGCACCTGATAATAATTATCCCTGGTGCAAAGTTATATTTAATTTATGTACATGCACAGCATATAGACACCTGAATGCAGTTTTCTCATGTCAATCAACTATACCTGCAGACAGTCTTCCAATGGCTTCAGAAATAATCATTATATTAAAATGGCATATGAGCAATATACTTGTTTGAGCACTAATATTCCTACTACTCATATTTTTTTATTTTCTTTACAGTATATTTCACTTTCAATATGTTTTAGCACTTTATAAATATCTTTACAGAACTTTTAACTCTACTAGATTGTACCTTCTGAATTAACTTCAGAATTAGAAGTTTTTTCATGAGAATATACAGGTTGAATTGTGATGGATTCTAAGAGAAAATGCATTAGTCTATGGAAAATTATTCTCAGGCTATATGAAGTGTGTCTTTCTTTTCCAAAGCAGAGTTGATTTTATTCAATATAGCATATCTCAGAGCTTTTAAATCCAAGGGGAAATTATATTTTAAATTACTTAGGAGGGAAAAAGCAACATTGCTTAGCATCAATGATTAACTGCTTCTACATAAGTTATTTTATTTTTAAAATGTGAAATAGCAGCCTGATGATTTTGGCCTCTGACTTTATAAGTCAAATGTTCAAGATATATATTGTGACCATGATGCAAAAGATGAGCCATAATTAATGAGCTAAGAATATTAATAAAACAAGTATAAAAACTTTTCAGTGATTTACCTGATAATCTAGACATTCCTACATTTAAAATATTATTTTTTAAGAAAGTCAATCTATTTCCTAGAGCAGCACTAAAAGTCACACACTTGAATATCAATAGAAAAAGCATGGAGTCCTTCTAATATGTAAAAAAAATGAGATGATCTGTTCTTTGTACTTTCAGGGAGATTGAAGAAAACACTGGCTCTATAAAATAATTTTAAAAAGCTTTGACATCCTAACAAATATAGCAGGGAGAGAGAAAAATAGTAACTCCATGGCTGGAGAAATTGAACAGATAACACCGGGCCAAATAATCAAGGTCAATGTCAGCATTAGTCATGTCTGGGCTGGAGACATAGATTTGAAAACGTGTGCCGCGTGAAGAATATATGTGTCAGGGAAGCTGGTGGCAAGAGTGGGGAAGGAACATAAACCAGGCAGCCAAGCAGCAGCCGCACAGCTTCGGGGATCACAGAAAACCGAGGGAGTGTCAGTCTGGAGCAGCAATAGTACAGAAATGGCATTGAATTGCTTGACAAGGTTAGAGGCCAACAGGAGACCAGTAGTCCCCTAAGAGAAACAGCTCTGAAGAGGTAGAAGGAAAGACAAAAAAGAAAAAAGGAAGGGAAAGGAAGGGAAGAAAAGAAAAGGCAAAGGGCCAGAGTCAACGCCAGTAACTGTGCCACCATGCATGCATAGAGTAATTCAACTATTTTACAATAGAATTTCCCATTCTCTCCCATTTCTCTCGCCTAAACATGTATAAAATGTGAAATGGAAACATCTCCTTATTGTTCATTCTAGAAATTTTGTATCTGCTCAAAAGGCAGGAGCCTGATGTTTTTGCAGGGAGAGGTGATTGAAAATGCGAAATCTCTGCCAAAATAGTGGCTAAACACTAACAGGTGGAGAAATATGTCTTTTGCCATAGGAGAATGGGCAACATTTAAAGGCACATGATCCTAACCTTCTGCAGAAGGGGAACCCTGGTGCTCCTTTTAGGTGGTTATTGCTGTTTCAGTTTAACTGAGTCTCAATTCGCATAATGGCCTGAAACATGCTTCCTGTTCACTAACAATATAGGGAGGTCATCTTTCCACAGCAGCCACATAATGCTGTTTCTTCTTAATGAGATCCCGTGCTTCTAATTCCTTCTCAGATTCCCGCAGGAAATCCCCTCATTTTCTGGCCTAGGCATTAGGAACCTGAGAACCATTCCGTCCTCAATGGGCTGGCACGTGGAATGCTCAGAGGCTCTCTGGACTTCTCCGCCACGTTTTATTAACACTGACTCCCAGCATGATATCAGAATAGATTTTATTTTATCTTTATGTCAGTTACCTTGACTGACAGTCTCAATGAGTTTCCTGGTAACACCAAGAGGATGCTTAAGTTTCCTATTTCACTATTCTTTAAAATATTGAGAAGCCATCACTAAAAGTCACTTTTCTTTCTTTTCTGCTGATGAAGACAATTTTAGTCTTCACCCTCACCTATAATTTTGCCAAATACAATAAGGCTTTAGATTATGCAGCTGCCTGACATCATGGATTTTTAAAGAGTTTATTTTTTTCCCCCATTGGAAATACTATTGAGTACTCTGTGGGAGGGAGTTCAGACTATTGAGTACTCTGTGGGAGGGAGTTAAGATTTATTCATTAATCCAATCATGGCTATTTGTTCTATCTACATGACGCCTAATCACTTTTTTTTTTTTGAAGCACAGCTATTAAATGATTAATCAGGGCATCGCTCCAAAAGTAAAGGCTTTGGGCTTAGACTTGGGTTTCCTGGGCATAGAATTCAGTATAAATAATGGATTTGTACAAATCTATAAATATTCCCTCTGGGGACAAATGGAGTGGATCAGTCCACCCAGCGTTTACTTTGAAAAGAATTTGAGCCGTTAACCTCCACATTTGTCCCCTGGCAGCCCTGAGTGTCCCCAGGAAGTATTCACAGCCTTTTTCTCTTCCTCACAGAATCTGCTCATTCCATAACCACCCCAATATCTCTTTGCAGGCCTTCATTGTTTCCCTTTTCTGTTGTATTGTTATGACTCTTAACAATGTAGTCTTCTGGCCCACACTGTGGAGTTTGGTTAGCTAATGTGCCCTTCATTGAGGGTGAGAAGCCTCATGGCTTAGCCTCCAAGGAAGAAAGGATTTTTAGGAAAATGAAAGAAAAGATTGTAGAGAAATGCAGCAGAGGACGTATTTTAAATATTCCATGGGAAATATATAACACCCTACCAGGCGTCCTCAAACTTTTTAAAGTGGGGGCCAGATCACGGTCCCTCAGAGAGCTGGAGGGCCAGACTATATGAACTACTAATTCCTACTGTAACACCTCGGCTGCGCTCACTGCCCAAAAAACCTGGCGGGCCGGATCAGACTCCTCTGCGGGCCGCATGTGGCCCGCGGGCCGTAGTTTGAAGACGCCTGCCCTACACAATGCTACAACAAGTTATTGCTCATTCAAGGCCATGTTTGAGCCCAGTCTTTTGTTTGTCTGCTATTACAGAGCACAGATTTGCCTTTCAACTCCACTGGCTGTGTGAACTGAGGAAAATTATTGGAACTCATTTGTTCCTCACGTTCTACATCAGAAAGATTGAGAAATGTGCTCTCATCCCTTATCATTTTCATGAAGAAGGATGTATAACCAGATTATTATATGCAAAACACTTAGGATAGTGCCTGCCATACAATAATCACAGATGATTCTTACTGTGTGCAGTTAACATCAAAGTTGTTTTTGGCAGAATATTCCAGAATATTTTTCTTTTTAGTTCATATTATTTCAAGTTTAATTTGACACCTTTGACCAAAGGAGGCATAGACTCCTAATTATTAGATAATTGTAAAATGCAGGAGGTGGCACAGGGATTGTGCTGCTGTTTTTCATTTCTCAACTCTGGGTCTCTGGAACACTCTCCCTCCTTCCCTGCCTCGCTTTGTGCTGAGACACATCACCAGAATGCTCCCGTAAGTGTTTGGGTTTCCACTGGTGTTCAGCCAGTGGACATCACCACCGCAGGTCAGGAAAATGGGGGAGAGGGATGCTGGGTTATGGCCCCTTCTACTTCTTCCTTTATTTAGCTTTATCTTTGGCAAGTAGTGCCAAAGACGAGGGTCTGCTACCTCTTCTACAGCTCCAGCTCCCACTGATTTCTCTCAATATCTTTGGCTCCACAAGTGAACAGCTTCTCAAAATCTTTGGCTTCATAGAGCTTCCATACCCACAGCACTGTCCTAAAAAGTAGCCTCTTAAAATTCTCTTTACGTTATCTGGGAAAATTTGTATCTCTACTAACCTATTTAAATATATTGTAATGTATATATCTGTTTTCACATAGTATCAGAATTTATTGGTAATTTCTATATTACCTGTAAGTTATTTTAGAATAAGTGGACAAGTATGTCTCCCTATACCTTTACTGTCTGAAAGGACATAAAGGCCACATCCTGCTATAACCACTAGACAGAATGTATTAGCAACCCAACACATCCTTCAAATACACAAGTACAAGTGCTGAGTGAATGATATTTATTAGGATTTATAGTTATGCATTCAGGCCATCCTGGCAAGGGCATAGGGTCAAGAGTCACTTAAATCCAATTATAGAAAGGGGGCTGGGGGGTGCGAGTAGCCAGTAGAATAGTATCCAGCAGGCATGGTAATCCAGAGAGATTTGATATCTGGGAAAACATTGGCAAGAAGTGCCTCCTGCCAAGACTGGTTTGGCTCAGTGGATAGAGCGTCGGCCTGCAGACTGAAAGGTCCTGGGTTTGATTCCGGTCAAGGGCATGTACCTTGGTTGTGGGCACATCCCCAGTGGGGGTGGTACAAGAGGCAGCTGATCGATGATTCTCTCTCATCGCTGTTTCTAACTCTCTATCCCTCTCTCTTCCTCTCTGTAAAAAATCAATAAAATATATATTTTTTTAAAAAGAAGTGGCTCCTATTTGTTATAAATGGCAAGTCGTCAGAGCCTAAAATGTGTTATAATGTTAACAGTGGACAATACTTTCTTAAGTAAAGTTGTAAGAAAATAGCCCAAGAAAAGTCCAAGTTGAATTTTTGCTGTTCAATTGTTTGTTTTTTATCAACAACTACAGAAATGGTAGTATTTTTTACTTCCAACTCTGGGATTAAATAAAAATAAATAAAATGAGTTAGTTTTCCAGGGTTTGTGTGTGGGGGGGGGGGGGCAGTCTCCCCTTTAATCTTTTCCCTCCTTTCTTATGTATTGTGAAACTTGGCCCCTAAATAAACTTACCCTTTTCTCCAACATTACTCTTCAAAATGTGGTAAGATGTAAATTAGAGGGGTATATAATTTGCCAGACCCAATGCTTGCCCAAAACTATCATTCAATATAGATATTTCTTCCAAAACTTCAATATATTTTTTTACATTTCCAAACACTGCCTCTCTGGACAAAACAAAGTAATGCCATTAAATATTAAAAGAGGAAATGCAGTATTTTCTGTCTAGATCTCTAAACAAAGAGAACACATTTTTATTTTACTTCTCATGACTTTACTGAACACAGAATTCAATGTTATCTCTGCAGTATATGAAATCACAAAACAACTTTTCTCTTTTAATTAATTGGCATTTTTTCCTTATATCAGTATTGATTCTTTACTATCAATATATTCTACCTTCAGCTAATTGCCTCCATCCCCTACTTCATGCTCTAAGCTCCTCAAGGGCAAGAACCCTGTAGTATATTTCTTTGGACATTGACTTTAATACATTGCATATCATAGGTCTTTCATAAACATGTTGACTTGTTGCCCAGGCTATGGGAGGAAGCTGAGTTATACATTGAGATATTGATATTGAAAAGAGGATGCATATTAAAAACAAAACCAAAATAATCTCCCCCTACTTTTAACATGTCCTTCAAAATTGGCTGGATTAATTCATTTTCAAGTTAATTTAATAAGCACATTGAGGAAATTTGCCTGCAGTCAGTTTGATATGTGAGTACCCTTGACACCGTGAACAATTATTCATACAGGGAAGACAGGTCGACCAGTTGTGGGAAAGGGCAGCTGACTCATTTTTCTTTCTTGCCTAGTATAATTCCACTTTGGGCTCAGGGAATGAGGAATGGTCTTTTACCAAGAAGGAGCACTGTGTGTTCCCCTAAGTGCTACGATTGCAAAGTCCAGAGATTGTTTTTAAAGAGTAAAGAAAAGAAATGGAAAGAAATTTTAATCATCATCTTTTCATCTGCTTTTTTTGTGTGTGTGTCTGTGTGTGTGTGTGTGTGTGTGTGTGTGTTTTCTTAAGTTATCCTGGATCTAATTATAAAGTATCAATTTCCAGAGGCTGTGTCTGAAAATCAAGGTTGAATTGTATTTTCAAAATAATATATATATATATATATATATATATATATATATATATATATATATTTTTTTTTTTTAATTCTGAATCTACAGGTCTGATAAAAAAAATAAATAATGATCTCCACATCATTTCTGTGAGTTCCCGTATGCTGGGAAGAGCGTTCTTTGGCCATATATACTTGTCTTTAGACTTGTAGTAAGAATTAAGGGGTAGGCATAGAATGTATCTCAGCCCAGGGCTTCACATGTAGCATGATTCAATTATTTATCCTTAATCCTCTCCCCCATTCTCCTTCCCTGTTTTCCTGGATGTCCTTTCTCAAATTCATATAGAATTAGTGCTCAAGCCATGTAAACTATGCAGTCTACCTTTATATCTACCCATTTGAGAGTTAAATTTATAAAAATAATAGACGGACCATCCTTGACAACAGAGCTCTGACTGACATCTCTGCACTAACGGATGCAGAGAGCCAAACCACAGCTACATCAACCAGTCCAGGAAGCCAACCCAAACCCTGGCAGCAATCAGCCAAGAATGGTCAGGACTTGCCAACTTCCCTAAGGTGTGTCCCTACGCAGGACTAGCCAGAGAAAGCCAAAATGCCCTTCCACACAGTCACATACAATGTCCCGCTCTGTCAGTCTGCCTCCAGCCTCCCCAGGTCAACAACTAATGAGAGCTTATCTGAAGCTTTCCTTTTGTTTTTTCCAGTATAAAGCTGTCCTGCTTGTGGTCTATCATTGAGTGTCTTCCAAATGCAAGTGACTTTCTTGCTCTAACAAGCACAGAGGAGCCTCTTGGTTTTCATCTGGGCAGTATGCATTTATTTCCATATACTCTTCATGTGAACTTTGTCAAATTTCACTTTGAAAATTATGATAATCTCTTGCTGTTTCCATCTCCAAAACAAAACAAAACAAACAAACAAAAAAACTCACCATACTCCGCCATTGTACATTTTTACCAGTTTGGTATTTCAGCACTGAACCTCCTGGTTTTAAGTCTCTATTCAGATGTTTACAAATGCTCCTCATTTCCTAAAAGACAAATACATAATGTGTCCTGTGACCTCAGGACTCCATGACTTAGTGTCATCTTAATTTCCTTTTCTACCATTTCCATTTATATCCTGCAATTCAAGCACACTGAACTATTGGTAAGTCAACATTTACACCCAAATAGAGCTCCCATTCCTTTCCATTCACTACACCTTTTCCTTCAAATGATATTTCTTATCTTTTCCACTTAATGTACTAAATCATTTTTCATTCTCAGATCAATCCAACATTTGACAATTTTTACTTATTTTCTCAAAGGAAATATAAACTCCATATATAGTTTAATTGTCATTATTATAACAAATGCCTTATAATGTTTTAGTGGAAGTTTAGATACTTGCTTCTTTTTTTTTAGTTTTCAAGATATTTAAAAGAGAGTTCCCTTTTCTGTTTCCCTTTATAACCCCAGGGCGTGACACTTGCCAGGTTCTCTAAAAATGTTAGCTGAAATAATGCAGGTACCGGTGGATGCTTAGGCATCTGTCCAATAATGCCAACTGCTCATTTCTGTTGATTATTTCCAAATGAGTTTAGATTTTTTTGTATATGGAGAACTCTATTATTCATTTTTCCTCCTTAAGCTCACAAAAATGAAAGAGGACAAAATAAGCCTGCACACTCTAACTTTGCCACACATTTTTAAATGCATTCTTGAGCAACCAATTATATCACATAAGCAGGTTACTTTTTCTGATTGGAGAGTTAATAGAAATCGCATCTATATTTAAAGCAGGAGAATAAAACTTGACTATGAAGAAATTCTGTGTCTGGACCAAAGGACTATAACATATACTGGGAATCTAATGATAAGATAAAACCGGCAACTACTGCAAGAAATTTGTTCTCTGCGTTCTTAATGATAAGCAGCTCTCAAAAAAAAAAGGGGGGGGGGGAGAGGGGAATAACACATTAAATACGGGGATGATGTAGCGAAAGGAGAATCATAGAGAAAATCACCTGACCTTCAGTTAGTAACAAAGGAACACAGGAGCCGTGAAAACTTGAGAAGGTATGAGAGCCAAGCACTGACAGAGCTGCAACAACCCTGGAACAATGCATCCCTGCCCTCACCGAAATCAGTACCCTTCATCCGGGCACTTCAGCTGGACAATCAGTTAGATTAGTCACTTTTAAAAATGTGTTTTTATTGATGAGAGTGAGGAAGGGAATATCCAAGGCAATCTACTTGGCCAGTAGAGGGATATTCTAATTTGTAGCCAACATCCATTGGCTGCCTCCTGCATAATACCCACTGGGGATTCAGGCTACCCTAAGGGCCTGTTCCCTGACCAGGAATTAAACCATCAAACCAGGGCAGATTAGTCATTTTAACAAAAGGATTTCATTTTTAAAGTAGATACAGGTTAGGGAGAGAACATTGGAAAGGTATTGACTCCTGGAGAATTATTGAGGAAGCCAAATGCTGTGAAGAAAAATATAAAATTTGGATGAAATTTTCTCTAAGGAAGGGTAAAATTCAGTTTCCTAAGAGATTCCAAATCAAACACACACTGGAAGGCATGGTCCTCATAGTGGGCTGCAGGCCAATACTTCCAACCCTTCCTTGCTTAAATTCAAACATTTTTTTTTAATTTTTGTGGATTAAAAAAATGTGATGCTATTTGTGTCCATTGCTATTTCTTTTTAAGTCTGATACACATTTTGACTGCAACCAACTTGTCCACTATCCTGAGTAGCAAGAAAGTGGCTAGAGAAGGTGTTATATCTCTGTATATTTAACATGTAGCTTCCCACAGCTCCCCAAATACATGAGGAGTGGTGTTTGTTTGTTTGTTTGTGTTTTTCTACAATAAACCTAAGCATAATGGTTTGGCCAGATTGTTGATCATATTATAGATTTATTCCAATACTGATTTCATAGGGGAATGCCTTGTGCTTCATTATGCTGAAATTTAGAGCAGTTAGCATGTTAGAACAAAATACTCCAAAACTGTTTGAGCACAGTGTCATTAAAATTTGCAAATGGAATGCCGGGCCTTCAGAGATATGGATGAACCATCACTTCACATTATAAGAAGGCTCTGTTTCTTTAATAAAAAGGCAACATGTTCCCATAAAAAAAAAAAAAAAAAAGTCGAGAAGCATATATTTGCTCTTTCAAAACACATATTGGCTTTTTACTCAAAATAGTGTAGAAAAGAAGTTGGGCCAGATTGAAGGCGGACTTGTTGAATTATAAATAACTGTAAATACCCAAGGCAATCTCTTTGGTTGGCAGAGGGATATTCTAGTTTGAAGCTTGTGAAAGGGTTTTAGATGAAAACACAGAACAGTTTGTTCAGGGGAAGAGGCGTAGTTAGAACATCTGGGGTGGTCACTGAAAATAGTGGGCAGAGAGCACTTGATGGACCAAATTAGGCAGCACTAATGTCTGAGAGGAGACAGAGCAAGACAAACCCATAAGATAAAAAGATAGAAAACAGGAGGGGGTTGTTTTACACCTACTAATAGCTTTGGAACAAAGTCAGACATATAAAATACTTAATACATTGAACACACCATGCATTGTATAAAGAATAAGTATACAGTTTAGTGTTAACCAAAATAGTATTAGGTTACCAACTAATATTTTTAGCATCCAACAAACAGTGTTTATTAGTCATTTTTCTTTTGTTTACTCCAAATACATTTTTTGAGTGGTGAGCAAGTCAGACAAGATCTTTGCTTATAATAATTATTATAATAACTGTTATTATTTTAATGATAAAATGGCCAACACTCAGTTGACAATGGACAGTAAAGGGTAATGAGTGCCTTCCTGAGACTCATTACTCAGGGGATGTGTTGTCCAGAACAGAGCTGATAGGAGTAAAAATGAAATGAATAGTTATATTTGCATATGTGTGAAATGCTTGACTGATGGTTGAAGCAACAAAACTAAAATCGATCTGTGAAGCATGGAGAATCAGAAGTGTATACAAGTGGTTGCTTTTAATTTTAAATAGAGTGGGGGGATCATGATTGCTTAATCATAATAACTTACGTTACACATCAGAATAGTATCTCAAATGAATTTTTTTCACGTTTAAAAATAATTCATCTGCCTATCTTAGAAAGACCAGATTGTATATGGCAGCTAAACATTAAATGAACAGATCGCAGAAAGGAATTTTAGCCCAACAAAATAAAACCCAATAATACCGCAAATCATGTGACTGCACAAATATCATCTCTATGTGAAATAACACCGAAATGTTTTGTATGTGGTAAAGAAAGAGAATGAAAGACATAGAAACAGAGAGGCAGGGTGGCTGATTGAGAGACTCAAGCTTCATGTTCATAGTTGGTGTAGTCTCTCTTCTCCCATAATTACCTTTTGGGACACACCAAGACAAACATGCGTGCACATGCAGGATGGGGCAAAAGTATGCTTATAGCTGTTTAAATGGAAATAATAAATAAGAATATAAGAATAAATTTGGTTTCACATACAACTGTAAACCTACTTTTGCCCCACCCTGTATAATCACACAAATATTTTTATAACTGCTCCCTTACCTAGAGAAAAGGAATGCATTCATACAGAATTAGTTTGTTATATATTAAACATTCTCTTCAGGTGTTTCATCCCCTACCTAAATGTTCATTTAAATATACAGTATATAAATTTACAAATACAACTATTTCTATGGGAAAGTTGGAAGAATTACTAGAGCTTTTCATTGTATGTGAAAATTCATTGCAAAGGATTTGTCATCATTATTAGTTAATTTTACTTAAAGACTAAGAACAATGAGTCATTTTAAACCTCTATATATTTCTTAAATTTGGTGATTATGACAATTTAGATAATATGATGAAAGCCATGAGTCCTTTCTTTGAATATATGAGCACATGCACACACACACACACACACACACACACACAAACACACACACACAATTTATGTAAATACCCAGGCTGTTTATTGGATCACTTAAAGCTATTTAGGGCTCCAAAGACTCCACATAAGAACTCTAGTTAAAAAATATTTTAGCTGCATATAACTTCTAGGTCAGTGGAATACAGATGACCTGCAGTGTCATCCATCCTGGGTTCAAACATTCCCTACTTTGACTGTGGCTTCAAATACTCCTACTCCATAGGCAATATTCAAGACCGGTCTATTGTAGAGTCATAATTCATTTAGGAGTTTTCAAATTCCAAATGCACTAGCATTTTCATAGGGATTTTTATAGTTTTGCACAACATCTTATTCCCTTGACATAATGCATTTTGTTATGTGTGTTATGAGTATATGAAAGAAAGTAACAGAAAACCACATGTAATATATTCCCAAAGTATTGTGCTCCTCTTGAGTGCTATCATTTCTCAAGCACTAAAACACACACACACACACACACACACACACACACACTGCAGTTAATTTCAACATCTTCAGAAACACAAGCAGCAGGTTCCAAAGAAGCCACTGTCTTTTGGAAAAAGTGTTTCAACCGAGAGTTATTTCTTGGGGTTGCTTTTAACTGCTTCCCCTTTGTTTTGTCAGCATTTTTCCCATCTGAAGTTACTACGTGTTGTAGTCTGAAGACCATCCTGTTAACTCTTGTTATGTGTAACATGAAAGTCAGTAGAAACCATTAAAGATTTGCAAAGCATTTTAGAGCATTTCCCCCTCTGATTACATTCGCATGGATTCACCTTCTGATTGTTCCAAATGTAATTAACGTTTTGTTTATCAATTATCTGGGAAAATTTGTCAAATGCATCTTGACAGAGTTCTGACAGGACCTTGCTGCAGGTACAAACTATTGGCAATAAGTTCATGCTACAGGAAGAATGAATACTACTTATTCATGTGATGGTAGAAACACTCCCACTACAAGGAATTTTTGTCAAGGGGAATCAGTCATTATTTGTTGGAATGAACAAGTCATTAGGAAGTACAACACATGAATCTCAACCAAGACAAAATTATTTCTCTCTAATTTTATCATGATGACTTTCAGCTCAAGGTATCTTCTGTCAATGAAAAGCCAAGAATTAGCTAAACAGTTTGTATTTTATATTTTGGTGCTTTGTTGAAAATGTTGCAGATGACTCCTTTTTTTTCACTATTGACTCCCTTCTCCCCATTCCAACACCCTCCCCAGGCCTTCATTGCAGTATTGTCAGTATCCATGGGTGAGGCATATCTATCTATCTATCTATCTATCTATCTATCTATCTATCTAAGGCTAATATGCAAAGTGTCCCCTCGGAAGTTCAACCAGGAGTTAGATTGCTCACTATGACATGCGCTGACCACCAGAGGGTGTAGTGGAATGAAGGAAGGCCCCAGCTGGCAGCTGGAAGGCCCCAATAGGCCCTGATTGCCAGCCAGTCCTAGGGACGACCCATGCATGGATTTCATGCACCAGGCTCCTAGTATGCATATAAATTCTTTGGTTAAACTATTCCTGACCTCTCTAGTCTGATTTATGCTTCCTGTATCTGCATCTATTTTTTTCCAGTTTATTTTGTTCATTAAATTCCACATGTAAGTGAGAGCATGTGGTATTTGTCTTTCTCTGATTGATCCCACTTCTAGGAATATATCCTAAGAAGCTAAACAGTTTTTAAAAACCCACATTAATGACAAAAAAAGTACCCTAATATTTTAGAAATGTCTATGGTGAGCTTTAAAGGGTGGTATAAGGATATAATATTTAAATGAAATAGTGAAAGCCAGTGGAAAACTCAGTCATCCTTTTCACTTCCTATTTGACATAGAAAATGCCCATAAATATCGGTTTAAAGCTTAGCAAAAGCTTCTTGCTAATTTTGATCATTTTTTTAATAGAAAAATAATTGCATAGGTTTAAAATGCATTGTGTTCTTATAAGAATTGAACAGTAGGTTTATGTCAGAAAACCATTTAATTGAACAGAAATGATGACAGCTTCATTTAGTACCCATATATGGAGGCATAATAAAAAGATAAAATGTACAAAAATAGCAAAGAATACATATAAGGAATGCAATATGGATAAGACCAGAAAATAATAATAATAATAATAATAATAATAATAATAATAATAATAATAATAAAACCAAGCCCTAGCCCGTTTGGCTGAGTGGATATAGCATCAGCCTGCAGACTGAAGGACTTAAGGGTCCAGGTTTGATTCTGGTCAAGGGCACATACATGCCTGGGTTGTGGGTTTGATCTTCAGTAGGGGGCGTGCAGGAGGCAGCTGATCACTGTTTCTCTCTCTCCCTTCCTCTCCAAAATCAATAAAAATATATTTATGAACTTAAGAGAAAGAGATGGGTCATTGAGTCATCTCTCACTTTTCTTGAGATGACATGTAAGTTTAAAACACACACACATACACATAGACATATATATGAACAAATATCCTTTTAGCTGTCAAACACCATATAAATTCTTTTTTACTCTGAACCTTACACGGAAAAATTTGTTTCCACTTTGTATAACGCAACTATCCCTTTTACAAGTAATCACACTCTTCTCAAGGAAACACAAAATTTCCTAAGTTACTTCATGCTGTCCAGGTCCAGAATTTATAGATTAAGTATATATTTTTTTAACTTCTGTCATTCTTACATTCTTAAAATTATAGAACAATTGCTTAGTTCGTTGTAAAATTAACCACCAAAATACATAACGCATTGAAGGAGAGGGCATGAATACAAGAATAAGTTATTAAAATATGCAAATACATGCATTGCACATTCTATCAACTTTATTACTAAAAGCACCTTTCCAATTGAGCATCTGTTAGCACAGAGACTTGGAGATGGATTGAATCTTCAGGTTCATAGGAGTAAAGTGGTAGAGTTACAGCCAGGATGAGCCCTTACATACATGAGGTTCCATAAAAAACTGGTTACTTTGGGAGTGTCTCAGGAAATGTGTCGGAGCATTCTGCTAAAATGTGACATGTATTCCCTCCAAAATCACTCAGAAGGCCTCTTTTTTATTTTATTTTACTTTTTTTTTTTTATTGAGGTTAAAGTTTACAGCATCTTGATCTACCCCCTTAACCTTGGCCACTCAGAAAATTCCCTGAGGTGTCAGGCTCCTGTATTTTTGTAAGATTTATCTCTATCTATCTATCTATCTACCTACCTACCTATCTGTCATCTATCTATTAATCTATTGATATATTTCTATCTCTATCTCTCTATCTCTATCTATAAAACCAAGGCATCTACTAGAAGTACACTTACTATTTCCTATACTCATTTCTTAAATACAATGTCGTCATGTAGTGAATTAATTTGTTGACCGTTAAATATTGAAATTCCGTGAAATCTGAGTAACATGAAAAGATTTGTGTGGTGCATGTGGAAGCAGTTTGTGCATTGCCCACAGGCACTGCGCTAAGGGGCAGAGGTAAACTGAAACCCAATCAGCACTCAGCTTGCCCAGCTCTGTGCCCTGCGATAGGCCGCATCTGCCTGTAGGGAGGCCCCCCAAATGGGCCTTTGATCCATTTGTACCCCTGGCCCCTGGGAAAAACGTTTCTACTTTTTCCAGGAACCAGACTTTCCTCATTTTTCTACATATAGAGGCTTTTTTTTTTTTCTTCCTCCTCCTATTTGAAAATTTTAAAAAAAATGTGTGAGGCCCAATCAATTTAACTTTTTTAAAAGTGCATGTGTAAAGCGTGGTAGTAGCCCTTTGTAGAGAGTGGGTAATCCAGAAGCAAGTGATCAAGTATGATTGCTGGCCTTGTTGGGTGAAAGCAATCCTCTGGTGCTTTCTTATCTTATTGTAATGGAGGAAACAGATTTGTCAGGGCAGTAGCTGCTTGCCAGCTAAATTGATTTGTTCCTATAGTAAGACCATATCTGCAAGAACAGCTGCATTGGGATGATGATATGATTAAACTTGAAGTCGTTCACAGTTTTTCCAAGAGGCATTTATCTCTTGCATCATCCAAGAGGAAGTTTTAATGGGAATGTGATAAAAATCACCATCCCTGATTCTTTAAAGTTTGGATATTGAAATATCTGAAATTCACCCAGGGTTTTGCTTTTGATGTAATTGTCTCTTTCACCCATGACCCATCTCACTTGATGTGTCAGTGAGATATGGTGGAAATTCTGCTGGGTCCTAAGTATACATGTTCCCATTACAGATTCAGTTTTACAAGGAGGAAGATTATGTCAGTCTCCTTTCACCATCTGATCCCAGGCTGTGACTGCTGGACCTGGTTTGCCAGTCTTTGGTATTAGGCAGTGGGTGGTGCGTAATGTATTTTCCTTCACATAAGCACAGTTCCCAGTGAGTTGCCTCTCAAGGGAAGAGAAGGAGGAAGTCCATTATAGGACTAAAGTGCTGTTTCAGTATTCTTTCTAAGGAAATTCTTTTTTTCTCAAGGAAACTTTTGCTAAAGGAAGAAGATATTTAAGATATGAGAATAGAGAGGTGTTTTTTTTTGTTTGTTTGTTTGTTTGTTTGTTTTTTAAACATCAAATATCCAATCCAAAAGTTAAGAAATGTCAAAGAAATATTCCAGGCAGATGATTTTATGTCTTCAAAAAAGAATGATGAATACATAAAATGTTAAACATCGGGATCCATATAAACACTCATTTATACTTTCTTTATATATATATATATATATATATATATATATATATATATATATATATATGTGTGTGTGTGTGTGTGTGTGTGTGTGTGTGTGTGTGTGTGTAATATACCCCTTTAAAGTAAAGATAGTGTTTATTTATACATATTATATCTATAATGATGCATAAAGCAAAAGTCAGTAAACTATGATCCACATACCAAATCCAGCTTATTATTTATGTATGTATATAGACTTTAAGCTATGAATTATTTTTTTTAACCATTTTTAAAGTTGTAAAAACAAAACAGAATATGCAACAGAAAGTTTTTGTATCCTGCAAAGTTTAAAGTTTACTAACCTCTGGTACACAGGTCAGGAAGGGAGGCATGTGATTAATTAGACTTATAAGTTTGCAAGATTTCAAAATTCAAAAGAATTGTTCCAATATTCTAGTTATAGTGCAAAGTTAGTCATGCTTATTGTAACCACTAGAGCAATCACTTAAAAATATACATATGATTAAAAAATACAAGAACTAAATGCTAGAAGTGGAATTCATTATGAACTGAAAAAATGTTAAGAGTCTGTATATCATATAGTGTGGATGTTATCCATTAAGAAGCAAGCAAATTCATCAGTTTCATATGAATGAGAATGGCTATATTTGGGGCTTAAAGATAATGGGGAAGCTTTGGAATAATTAATGCAATATGACACTAATCTTACAGTATTTCCCCCCCAATTATTATACTTCTAGAGGCCCAGTGCAAGAAATATAATACATGAACTCGGGAGGAGGTGGTGTCAGCCCAGCCTGCGACCTCTCACAGTCAGGGAGGCCTTGAGGGTGTCCAGCTGAGGGCTTAGCCATGAGACCATCTTCTGGCTGAGTGGTGCTACCCCTGTGGGAGTGCGCTGACCACCAGCGGAAATTTCCTGCATTGAATGTCTGCCCCCTAATGGTCAGTGCACATCATAGCAACCTGTCCTTCCACTGTTCAGTTGATTTGCATTTTAGCCTTTTATTATATATAGGATTTTATCCTTTACCTCTAAATCCTTTTGCAGCTTCTGAGTGCTGCATAGCTAACCAGAGAGCACCTTCCAATGGCTATGAAAATGTGATGGCTGACAGCAGAGCTAATCTTGCCATAGTCCCACCAGCCTCTTCTTGTTCTTTTCTCTGGATGCCATGTTGAGTCACTAAAAAAAGCTCTGGCGAAAGCCAGATAGCACACTGCAAATCTGAAGGTGTCTGATTTCTTCACATTGAACCTAATCGGAGAATATAAACTACTCAAAAGTCTGTAGTTGGTTTATTGGTAGAATGGACCCAAGTTACAAATGAAAGTCTAGATGTTTTTGTACTATTCTCTAGTCATCCTGCTTTACTGATTCATCTAACAGTTTTGACCAAATTCACTGGCTGGTCTTGCTAATATTTTTTTATAAGAAACTTGCCTCAGTAAAATTGTTCTCATAGGAAAAATAATAATAGATAAATATTGGTTAAATGTTTGAAGTTAGCCTAATAGTTAGGTCTGTTTGATAGTTCTTGGCTTTGTACATTCATTCAGTGAATGTGCTGTGAGAGCCAGGACTAAGCTAATGTATTTAGAATATAAGTACAGGCAAGATATAGTCACTGTTTTCATGAAACTTTCATTGTAGTGAGGGAAAAAGACAAGCAGTTAAAATGCATTACTGTTAAAGCAGAAGGCAGAGTGCCACTAGGATTTTCAGAAAGTTGAAATAATTCATTTTTTAGAAGTTTGAACAAAATGGAAGAAAGCCCAGATCATTGGTAGAAATGTGTTTCAAAAGAGCTGGTTTCAGATATTGGGCGGAGTACTATGATGAGGAGATAAGCTATGTAAAAAAAAAAAAAAAAATTACCAAAAGGCTATAAAGAATATGACTTAATTCTACCTTATTTCTTCATGCAGAAAACATACATACAATTAATTTTATGTTTGGACAACTCAAAGGATTTATGCAAATTTTGAACAAAGTATCTTAAATTTGAAACTAGCAGAGGATTTACCCAAATTTTCCAAGGATGATAAAAAATCAGTATCTGCATTTTTATGTATATTTGGCATACATGGGAAAATACATCAATATGATATATTCAACATAATTTCTTCCCAAGTCTCTGGTGTCCAAAGAGAGACAATTATAAAAGAATGACAGATTACCTGTTTCTTCTGATGTCTTTGTTTAGAGAAGACCTTCGGTGCTATTTTCAAAGAATGCACAATGCAAAACCCAAAACTAATTACATGCCAGTCATTGCCATTTCCAAACCAATAATAAAGTTACATGTTAGTTACCAAAAATAATCTGTTGATACTTATTGTTAACTGGAAGTGCTAACTGGTTCCTGTTTATACCTTTTGGAAATATTGGGTGAAGGATTGAGTGAACAATCATGAAACCAAAGACTTGGCAGCTGTATATTATCAATATGCAGAGGCCTTAATAAGAGTTGACTGTTGTATAAACAGAAACAATGTATATATGAAGATTGCTTGCACATTATGTAATTATAATAATCCGCTTTGCTACCACATTTCCCACCACAATGCAATTACATGTAAACCACTATTTAATCACATTTATCCATCTACTGTTCAACAAGGCATGACACCACTAGTGCTGTAGAATTGTATAGCTGGATTGTAGCTTGCTTATAGACTTGGGGAATTGCAAAACAGATTGGAAGCAATCTTTTCTGTGAATTAATGAGGTACTGGGATCCTCTGCTCCTTTCATCTCCATTGAACAGGTGCAAAAATGGCGAAGGGATCATTGTTTTACAGGCTGTCATGCACTGCATTAAAATCATACCCTGTCAGCAACAACATGGCAGGCTTAAGAAAGAGGTGAAGAGACCTAATGCATAGTCAAATTGAAAACAACTCTGATGTGTGCACACAAGTTATTAAGATTTGCCCACTAGATTCTCATGCAAAAGAAAATGTTTTTGATTATTAGGAAAAGAAATATATGTGTTCAACTGATATTCGCGGTTGACCAAAAATTTATTGAGTGGCTACTTTGTGAAAAACCCTGTGCTAGGCCTTGTGGATTCAAAAATAAATAATTTTTTGAGGAGATAAATTTTGCCTCTGTGCTGATTGCACCCTACTTTTTTTTTTCATAATTTGTATAAGCTTTATTACGTAATTACTTGTTTGCTAATTTATATTTCTCTCACTTGCAGAATTTTTTTTTGGGGGGGGGGGAGGGGAAGGAAGGTTTAAGACAACTAAAATTATTGTATCACAGATCTAGAGACCAGAAGTCCAAAATGAAGATGTAAGCAGGACCAAGCTCCTTCTAAAATCTCCAGGGGAAGATCTTTTCCTTGTTTCTTCTGGTAACTCCTGGTTTTCCTTGGCTTGTGGCTGCATCACTGCAATCTTCTTCCTTTGTGTATGTCTCTCTCAGTACAATTGTCCTCCTTTTTATGAGGACACCAGTGATAGTACATTTAGGCCCATCCCAATCCAATATGACCGCCCCTTAACTAATTACATCTGCAAAGACCCTATTCCAAATAAGGACACATTTTGAGGTTCTGGTTGGGCATGAATTTTTGGAGGAACCTATTCTATGTAGCACACTTAACATTAAAGGAATGGCAGGCATAGGCGACAGCATATATTGGTAACCATCCTATTTGCAATAAAGTTTAGGGACTCGGAGAGATGCCTCATAACAGATAATTTTTATTCACTCAGTATGAACTGAAACAAAGGGTCAGTTCTCACATGTGCTTAAGGAGGTTCTTATTTTAGGGTAAGGGTTACCACCTTCCACCACAAACCTAGTTTTGGAAAAGGCTCTATATTGGTGCAGGCTCTATTTTGTTGATTAAACAATACCAAAGAAATCAAAAGTATAAGTTAAAATTATGTACAAAAGAATTTTTTTCTTAGAATGAAAAAGGAGATACCTAGCAAGAAGCCCATGAATTTTGGGAAATAAGTCAGCCTGTGATGAGCCAATTATAGCTATATGGAAATAAATAGCTGACTAAACAGAGTCTAAGTATTGTGTTTTAATGCAGAACAGTGTTTGCTTTACATGCTTCAAGCATTTACCTTTTGAAGTGATGTACATAGTTAAATTTTATAAAATCCTCTGGAAATCATCAGAACAAACATTTATGTATGTAGTAAATATATGATACAAAGTAATTACCCAAAGGTAGTTTTGTCTAAGAAGATTCACTAAGTATGGACTGAGTAAGGAAAGCAGTCCCCCTTAACTTACAATTGAATCCTTGTATTTTAGTCTTTTTTTTTTTTTTACTTTGACTTTGATCTTAACTTTACTGCATTTAATTTTTTAAAATTACATTTCGTATTGATTTCAGAGAAAAAAAGAGAGGGAGAGATAGAAACATCAATGATTAGAGAGAATCATTGATTGGCTGCTTCCTGCACACTCCCATACTGGGAATGGAACCTGAAACCATAGCATGTGCCCTGACTGGGAATTGAACTGTGACCTCCTGGTTCTTAGGTTGATGCTCAACCATTCAGTCATACCAGCCATGTGATGCATTTACATTTTTTAAAATATATTTATTGTTTTTTTACAGAGAGGAAGGGAGAGAGATAGAGAGCTAGAAACGTCGATGAGAGAGAAACATCGACCAGCTGCCTCTTGCACACCCCCTGCCGGGTATGTGCCCGCAACCAATGTACATGCCCTTGACCGGAATCGAACCTGGGACCTTTCAGTTCACAGACCAACGCTCTACCACTGAGCCAAACCGGTTTCGGCTGCATTTACATTTTTATCCAGAGTGCCACAGCTGAAATTAAAGCCCCAATAAGGCATCTCAAAGCAGAATATATCCATATAAAAATAATTATAATGTAGTTCTGCTCTTGTAAAAGGAGTTAAGAATACTTAAAAAAAGTTAACTTGAATCACAGTGTACAATCTGGTGAAAAGTAAACTCTAAGTTATTCCATTGTGACTTGAAGGCTTGTTTTTACTCCATAGTATAAAATTCAGTGCAGTTATTTATTCACTGCCAGCTTAATTAAAAATTAAAGAATGACTTAAATAGACTTTTGCTGTTATATGTATGTAACCTTAAGAGCTTAAAACTTTAATTTTAGGTTTATAATTAGTTTTAAAGACATAAGTACAGGCTCTAATGCTCATAATAACGTTTGAGGAATTTAGTAATAACTTTTATAACTTAGCAATAAATTTAGGGGCATAAATGCATGCTCTTCTTTGCAACATAAAAAGAGAAATAAGAACATTTCACTAAAGTATAAAGGTAACGTATTTCTAGCTACCCTTTAAAAGATTTTCATTCAGCTGAAACCGGTTTGGCTCAGTGGTAGAGCATCGGTCTGCCGACTGAAAGGTCTCAGGTTCGATTCCGGTCAGGGGCATGTACATTGGTTGCGGGTACATCCCCAGTAAGGGGTGTGCAAGAGGCAGCTGGTCGATGTTTCTCTCTCATTGACGTTTCTAGCTCTCTATCCCTCTCTCCTCCTCTCTGAAAAAAATCAATAAAATATATTTTTTTAAAAAGATTTTCATTCAGCCTACTAGGGGGAAAATGTGTGGTTTTTCTATTATTATATTGATATCCTAGTATATTACATGATATTATTTTTCATATAAAATTTGGGGCTTATTTGTTATGTTTTAAGGTATCTATACTGTGATCATATGATGGTTCTCTTATGCCCTCTGAGTTCTCTTTCTGAGAAGTGTGAATGGTTAGTGACCTTTTCTCATTTGTACTATCTCTTCCTTCCCCCCTTCTAACACAGAGCACTGAACTTTCCCCACTCAATATATGCTCTTTAACTGCAGATCCACTCACCTTCTCAATTTAATCTCAACTCAGGCAAGAAATGAATGGCCAAATTAACACAGAATTAAACAACTCAAAGTCCATAACCTGCTTATAAACACTTTTGGGTTATTCTCCAAGTCTCCTTTGTGACAATGATATCTGGGATCCAGGATTAATTGCTAGAGGCCTAAGTTCCCTCAGAGTTTTCCTGATTGTTTAAATAGAAAGGACAAGTATCATGGTGGAAAACTAGACTTCACTGTTTTTTGTTTGTTTTTTTAGAGCAGGTTTTAGTGCACAGCAAAATTGAGCGCAAGGTGCATAGATTTCCCGTATACCCTTTTGAGGTGATGTACATACATACCCAGCCTGACCCACTACAAAAACCATATACTGGATTGGTATTTGTTATAATCAGTGAATCTACATTGTTACAGGTATCAATTTTAGTTTGTACTGTTACCTCCCCTAGGGCACTACATGACAGGGCTGATCTCCACTAAAATCCCCTGAATGAAGACTCCCTGCCCATCTGGATGTCTATCATTGACTCCCTATTTTCTCTATTTAGCTGACAAGACCCCCCCACTTCTTATGATGTTCATCTTTTGTTGAATTAGACCGACAATTCTTATGACTTCCATCCTGCCTCTACCTTCACATGCATACAGGGCAATGGGGTCTGCTTCTGTTTGCATTCATCTCACTCCATCAGTCCCATCATTTTGGGCATGTAGCCATTTTCTTATTCAACTATCAAAGTCCCTATTAAGGAATCCCTCTTGTCTGAATCATGATATAGTTCACAAGCAGTCAACTCAAAAGAACAGGAGAAAAGGCCCCCATTCATTTTTAAATTAAATCTGCCTGTTATCTCTAGTATTTTATTGTGATTATAGAGCAAAAGAACAGCATACTGTTTCAGTAATGAACATGTGAGCCTCAAATGGCATTCTAAGTATTTCTAGTCTGTTCGTACTCTGAGCTGCTCTTGGGCATTAACTCATCTAACAGAGCATAACATCAACGACTCTTAGAACTCGGAGGCATCCTAAAGATGATGTCATTCTCTATACGTGATTAAAAACTTTTTGGTTAATGGTAGTTGCCTACTGTTAGTTGATAGCAGCAGCAAAATTAAAACCTAGGACTTCTTGTTTGTGGCTTGGTCTCCTTGCTCTATGTGTTATGTATAAGGTAAATGGTTTGAAAGAGAATGCAGGGAGAGAAGCAGAAGGCCAAGGACTACCTTCCAGAGAGCTTCTTGGCCTAAGTCCGTGTTGTTAAATCCACGAAGGTCAAAGTCTGTGTGATGCAATAAGAAATGTATATTTGGTCTTTGCCTTTGGTTCCTGGCCTATAGTTCCTAAAACTCATAATCTCTAGAGTGCTAAGTGTCTGGTATGTTAATGAGATGACTGATGACTGATGTCCCCTAGGTAGCTTTAGGATGGAGGCTGGTCACAAGAAAGACCGAGAAATAATTAGTGTGCTGGAATTTTCAGCCCCACTCCTGACCTCTGAGTAAAGGAGAAGGGCTGAAGTGTGAGTTCAATCACCAATCGCTAATGATTTAATTAATCATTCTTATCTAATGAAACCTCCAGAAAAACTTTTCATTAATGAGGTTTGGAGAGATTCTGGGTTGATGGATACCTCCCCATGCTGGGAGGATGGTATACTCCCAATGCAGAGGGACTGAGCTCGTGTGCATAGGCCTCTTCCGGAGTGTGCTCCGTATTCCTGTTTACCTGGCTGTTTATTTTTAACTTTTAAAATCATCAGAGAAGAGAAAGTCAAGTAATTCTCTGAGTTTTGTGAGCTATTAGAGTAAATTATAGAACCCAAGAGAGAGGGTGTCATGGGAATTCATTGGTATAAGAAAATAAACCCACACATTTGGTATCACGAGTGTTGTAAGTAAAAACACAAGAATGTGATTCTCAAAAACTTATTTAATTTCTCCATAAATCACACTGTATGATGGCAAGCACTTGATAAAGATTTATGTGAAAGCAACAGGCATGCAGATGTCTTAATTTATAGTGAACATTTTATATTTTCAAGATCAGGAATCAGGTGCCATTTTTCCAGGGTTTCAAACATTTCTCAATAAAATATTTAGCAAGATATTTTAAAATTATGTATCTAATGTATTTTTATAAAAAATTGATAATTGCTTCATTTAAGGTATATATGTATGTTGAATATCTTCCATTTGAATAGCTCCTTTAAATGTGACATAACTCTAAATGTGGAAAGAAGAAATTCTGATTATTGACTGTTGTTCATTGATACCTCAATACAGTTTATATAAGAATATATATGGATCTCTGTGTGCATGTAATGAGAACACATTGTTTGTCATTACAGAAAATGATCTCTTTTATCATAGGAGAGATGCTCTTAACTGAACTAAATAAGTAAATAAGAAAGAAGTCATTAGTCTACAGTAGGTTTCCTTTGATGTTCAATACCCTTCTTACAACGATATTATGATTACTCATTATTTCAAGCCAAGTCAGTCTTACCATGTGTCAAGTTTACTGATGGTGAATATTACAGTCAATGGAAGTTATTGAAATGGGGATGCTTCTCTTATATAATACTACACAGTTTTTTTTTTCTTTTTTTCTTTTTTGTTTGTTTGGTTTTATTTAACCAATTATAATGAAGAATGAAAGCCTTAGCAGTGTACATACGAGTGAGATTTTGTTAACACCAAGTTCAGATTTCTAGATAAGGGCACAGTTGAATGATAACATTTTAACAACCACTGTGATTGTAAATAAAACGAAGAATTCACAGGTTAAAAAAAGGAAGGGGGGCAATTTGTTGGCATAATTAATACTTACTTAGCTCATTCTCTCTCCAAAAGTCCTAATGGGAGATGATACAAAATGCTGAAGCCTTTTTCTATTCTGGCACATTGTAGCAGCAGATCTACCAAATCATTACTAAGAATGAAAACACACCCAGCAGAGTGGCCTGCTTCCCAATGTGCCCCCGGAGTCAGCAAGGAGCACCCACACTATTTGAGAAGCAGCACTTAGTGACACCTCACTAATAATTTACATAGAACTATCGTTGCATGTGTATAATATAATAAAAACTTTAAATGAGACAATTTTTTTTCTTGAATCTAGAGCAAGATACTTCTTAAATAAATGCCTTCATTTTCTCATAAAAAGTCAGCTTCTCCTACATTAGTGGTCTCCCAGCCTGGACTCAGACAGTTCCACACATCTCAGTTCATTTAAAGACCTTTGTGTTCCTTCTTGAACATTGGTTTAAAATTAGAATGCACTGCCCAGAAATGAACAGTAATTCCATGATGATGGTTCCTGGCTCACTCACCAAACTGGCTCCTTCTCTCCCTACTAAATCCAATGTGTAACCCACTCTGCTGCTATGTGTGTTTTCTTGCAATGAATATTTGATCAAGTCAGTTTCTTGCTTGAGATCCTTTGCCTTCTCCCTCTTTCACCCTTACCACACCTATAAAATATGTTTACATGTTTTGGCCTTGTATACAATATCATACATGGTCCTCACTTATGCATCAAGCTTTTAGTATCCTTTGGAAGAGCAGCAATATTAACATTTGCAGTTTATCTCCAAACACCCAACTGATCTTGTGCTCAGTCTTCACAAAACCTTTCTCATTGGCATGCTCAGGCAGGCTACCCACAGGTCTGCTTAATGCCAGTTAAGTGGAATGGCATGCACTTCCACTCATCTGCCCTTCATGCTTCTCTATTGGTCTATGTACCTACCTTTCTGTCTATCCAGGTACCTACTTACGTTATCAAAATAAGTGAGGATCTGAAAACCTAACTACAGAATAGTATGGTTCTTAACTCGAAGAGCAACTGACATAATAGAGATGGTTTAAGAATAACCTTTTTCTTATATTATGTGCTATTGGTCAAACTGTTATTCACAGTATATGTTGAAGGAATCAGAGTTAAGATCTGTACAAAATATCTGAAAATCTTTGGTAAACATATAAATAAATAAAAAGATATTTGATGTTCTATCACATGTCCATAATTAGCTTATTAAATAATTCCCTAAAAGGATTAATAAAAAAGTAAAGATTCAAAATTTACATACAGGTTGACTCAATGATTTTGCTTCTATAATCTTTAATAAAGGTATAATTGCAATGCAGAAATAGGTTTTATCCACCATTGTATCTAATGTACTCAAAATGAGAAATAACCTCAAGTTCAACAGCAGAGAATTAGTTCCATTATTATTGTATGACCATAATAGAATATTAATCATTCTGTAAAAATTTAAGGAAAGTTATAATAAAATTAACATACTGGTATGATAATATTAAGTAAAAGTCGTTTTTAGATGATAGGTAACATATAATTTCAACTGGTTAACAAGTATATCAAGAATTAAGTATAAAATATTACACAAAACTATTATGCATGGTTGTAATGGATGAGGACATGTGAAATATTTCCTGCATTTTTATTATTACTTATTTTTCAAATACCTTCTAAAGTCTATACAGCATATATTTGAAAATAAAGTTCATTTAAAAAGTAGGATTAAGTAGAATAGAGAGAACGTGGTAATTCTGCATCAGAGCTTAGAGGGTTCCAATCATATCTGTTCTCTTTCCAAGAGTATTCTCCTCTGAATTTTACTTCAATGGTTTTGTTAATGAACATCCAAAGTGAGCTATTGGTCTTGTTACAGTCCTTATAGTTTTATTAGGCTATAAACAAATTATCTGGTAATTTAGTTTGGGGACATGTAACAACTGCCTTATGGGTAGATAGCTTACTAAAGTGCATTGGTATATGATCACCAACCAAGTAAAGCCACACACACCTCATCTGTTATAATTCCAAACATATACAGAGACACTATCTTATCCAAACAGACCAATCAACGGCATACTTAAAATGACTTTTATTTTTTTACTTCAGATTATTTTTCATTTGGACATTCCACATGTTTCAAGGTAATTGAGATTTTATTGAGCATTTTCTTGTTAAACATTTAAGAGATCATGTAATTTGGATATTCCTCTGCAGAAAACATCTCACCAGCATTAGCAGCTCACTGTTATGCTTCATTTGAAAACTTAAAGGAGCTTTGCAAATTTATCACAACAAACTCAGAGTGCTCTTATTTAATCAGCTGCTCTTTCCTGAGTATTGAATGCAGCTAAAGTCCCAAGTAATACAGAAAACAGACCATAAACAATAGCTTCTTAAGGGTCCCCCACAAAACAAATTTGTGAAAGAGAAAATGATGTATTGTGATCAAATATCAAAGCCCAAAGCTTTTGCCTTACCAATCAAAATAATCCTGAGACATCTCAATTCAATTCTCACAATTATGAACATCTATTTTTTTTAATCTAGAATTGTATCCCATATATGCATTTTGGTTTATGTTAATTTGAAGAGATGTAATAATGATGGAAATAATGACTATTGTTTCTGGTAATCAAAAATACCTTCAGACAATGCCGTGTTCCCTGGGAGATAAAGTCACCCTTGGTGGAGAACTGTTGACTTAGAGTAAATGGTAATTTTGAATAGGGTATGCCATGTGGATCAAACTCATTAATATCCTCCCTCTTTGTTGGTTGAAATTGAAAACTAGAACTTATTTTTCAAACTCTCACTGACTCTGGAGAACAATAAAAATTAAATTCGATAGGATAATACAGTGTGCTCCGCACATTCCAAAATAAGACAAAATAGATGAGAAACAGTGGCAACTGTGTTACTGGTCGTGTCCTTACTCGGGATAGAAATCTATGAAACAATAAATAAGCTGCCAAATTCAGCATAGCTTAGCCCGGTCTTTCACAATTCCCCGCGGTGTGCTTAGAGGGAGAGTTTAATTCCTATTGAACTTTTATCCAAATTTAGTAAAAAGCAGTATAAATTGTTCCCTGGCCCTCTGCTATTCCCTCACCTGCCACATCATCACTCTTTTTCTTCCCAGTGTAAAGAGGGTTGGAAATTGTCACTTATGCTGTCATTATAAAAAATGTGCTCTAAGTTTATTTCAACTAAGCAGAGATCCTTGAAATCCTGCTCTTTCCTGAGACAAGAGCATGCATTTTCAACCTGGAATCAGTTCAACTGCCAAACTAGTTCTTGTAGCTTCTTCAGATCAGCAACCTTTGCTTGCTCACCTTTTCCTTTCTAGCTGAACACAGTTCCTAACATATAGTGGGGCTAACATAAGCTAATATCCATCAAGTACTTTTATAACTAAAACGAATGAATAAAATATTCAAAGAATGAATTATCATATTGATTTCCAGAACAAAACATACATGAGTACACACACACAAGACACTATGATGTGATTCCGAGATTCCTCTTTAAGGAAGGACTTGTTGCCCTATGTCAATCTTATTGCATTATTGGAGAAAGTTTAAGTCTCTACCATTATAACACTTCTAGAAGCCTGATTCAGGAAATACATGCAAGGAGGGTTGGCCCGCACAGGCACTGCAGCTTACCTAGGCCCTCACAGCCCCAGCTTTGTCCAGAGGGTCATCCAGGACATCCAGGAGATCATCCAGAAGGTCGTTTGGCTATCCAGTCTAATTAGCATATTATGCTTTTTTTATTATAGTTGTTAGTTACTCTTATATCCTCTAATATATACTCATGTATAATTAAAAATAATTCAGAACACAGGGTAGAAAATGGTCTAGATCACATGTGTCAAACACAAGGCCCGCGGGCCAAATCCGTCCCGCCAGGCCTTGCAATGTGGCCCACACCGCGCTGTCATCACTGCACTCCGCTGCGTTTCCATCACAATGACAGTTTATGACTGTTCAGTAAACCATTCGGCCCGCCATTTAGGCTGGATTTTAGATTTTGGCTCCTTCTCTGATTGAGTTCGACACCCCTAGTCTAGATTGATCTAAATATGTTGGGGTTTTATAGATAAAAGAAATAACCCTGGAATTATAGAGCTCACTTTAGTAGAAAGAAAACAAAATCATCTAAAGGCATAGTCTATGATAAGCATACAAAGTCAAACTTACCTGTCTCAAAGGAAACAGGTATATCACTTATGCTGTATACCTGCATTAGACATCACCAATAAAGATCTGCTTTTCAGTCTATGAAACAAACCCAAGCATTCATGGACACATGAGTATATTTTGGCTATACACTACATGTTTTATTATTAATTTGTAATCTGCTTTGCTGACAATACAATAAACAAATGGGCCAAAATCCAAAAATTGAGGCCAAATAATAAGCTTAAAGTTACTCTATACAAGATACTATTGATAAATATCAAGAACTCATGGATTGTTGTAATCCATTTGGGGCTGCTATAAAAGAAGATCATAGACTCAGAAATCTCTGTCTTACAGTTTTGAACTCTAGAAGTCCACGGTCAGGGTGCCAGCATGTTATTGTTCTGGTGAAAAGCCTTTCAGGTTGCACGTGGCCTTTTCCTCCTGTCTCTTTAAATGGCAGGAAGCAGAGAGAAGCCAGCTCTCACACTCTTACAAAGGCCCTAATCCCATTCATGAGAGTTCTGCCCGCATGACCCCATCTAACCCCAATTACCTCCCAAAGGCTTGATTTCCTGACACTAGCACACTGTAGGGGAGGATTTCAACATATGAATTTTGGCGGGGTCACATTTTGTTAGTAACATGGATGTGATTCAGGTTTGGGTTCAAACATAGTCTACTGTATACATCTCATTATCTTTGTCCATGCCTTTGCCTGTACTGTTTCTCTTGATGGAAACATTATGGCTACCCTTCTTAGAAGGTGTTTAAAAAAATCAATCCATGGTTAAATGTACCTTCTCTTGGTAAATTTCCTCATGTCATCACTTTGAATTAGATTTATTTTTCATGAACTCGCACTGAATCCTCTTCATGAACTTAACACGGCGGGCATCACACTGACTTTGAGTTGGTAGTTTAGTTGATTGCCTCTCCAAATTGTTTACAGATATAACTGTCTGTGGGTGGAGAGCATTAGGAGAGGATTTACTTTGATCCCACTACATAATAAGGGCTTCACAAATAAATAGATGAAGATGGAAGGGAAGAAGGAAGGAAAAGACAATTGAAATGTTAAGTGCTCAATGTAAATGCACAGGCCAATCATTGTGTCCCATCAAAAGTCAGTACAACAAAGCTTCAGAGGCCCTTCGCTTTATATGAACAAATGCAGGTGGCCCTCAATAAAAATTTGGACTTGTGGTTGAGTGTCCATCTGAGAACCAGGAGGTCATGGTTTGATTCCCAGTTAGGGCACATTCCTGGGTTGCAAGATCGAACCTCAAGGGCGTGCACGAGGCAGTTGATCAATGATACTCTCTTCATCATTGATGATTCTCTCTCTCTCTCTCTCTCTCTCTCTCTCTCTCTCTCTCTCTCCTCTCTCTCTCTCTCCCCCTCCCTCCCTCCCCCACTCCTTCTCTCTCTCTCTCTCTCCCTCTCTGAAATCAATAAAGGTATATGAAAAAAATGTTAACTATTCCAAGAACAAAGTGAAGGATTTCTTATGGGAGGTTTCACTTTTTTCTATCTCGTTTTACATTTTATCCCCATATATTTTACATGCATTTTAAAAGGGAGGAAACTGAGGGAACTATATAAATACATCTAACACTCTATAAATAAACAGGATGCAAGCCATGTCTTGTTATCTAATCCTCAGCCTGGAGGAGTCTCTAATGAACCTCCAGAACAGAAATTTAGGTCTCAGCTTTCACATTCGAGACATTTCTTAAAATATACCATGCATGGATCATTACTCTACCAATATCAGAACCTACTTATTAAATCCTCCAGTGAAGGGATGTTTGCACTTAGATATCTTAAAAGGTAACTGGGCTCTTTGAACAGCAAGTATTTAACTACAGAGGCCTCCAATTGCCAATGTTTATAGACTTGGATGTTTTGATGTGACTTCCAGGATGCTTTCTGGTGCTAACATTTTGCAATGTAAGCTGAATTCTTAACTCCTTTATTGTTTCCTACATTGAAGGTAGTTTTTGGACTATGCTAAAACCTAAGCATTTCCCCCCCAGACAAATTGGGAAATGCTGATGGGTTGAGTTTCTAATATTAACCAAACAAGTGGACAGGTGCTTAATCAGATGCATGCCCCCATAACCTAGTAATTCACAGGGGAGAACAGCTTTAAGGTTTTGTATCCTGGAAGATGCAGGATTCCAGCTTGCTATGGAGACATAACTCTTTGCAATAAATATAAATGGCACCAGGCAAATGTTTCCAACAAACTATTTACTCTTACAGTAGGATGTTTACAGTCATTTCCCTACCCAAAATATAGGATTTCTCTCCTTAATTTTAATCAGTTTTTTTCTACCTAAAATTCAGTTGATTTTTAAATTAAATGTATTGGGGTAACATTCGTTAATAGAAGCATATAGACTTTAGGTGAACATTTCTATGATACATGATCTGTATATGGCATTGTGTGCCCAACACCCAAAGTCAAATATCGGGCCCCCTTCACCCTTTACTGCCTCCACCCCCTTCCCTCTGGTAATCCCCATAATGAGTTTCAGTTTTATAGCCCACCTATGTGTGAGATCATAATGGTTCTTAGCTTTTTCTGACTGACTTATTTCCCTTAGTATAATATTCTCAAGGTCCATCCATGTTCTCGCAATTGGAGGTTCAAAAGAAATTTAAATTAGGCTTCTTTTTTTCAGATGTATTTCAAAATCAGATATGGCTTTCTCTATCCCTTCAGAAATGCAAAAAGAAGAGGAGAGGTGGAATAGATATATTTCCCTATTTTCAGTTAGCCATTTTGGGAATCAAGGGTCTGTAATAATGTATTACTGTGTGGAAAAGTCACATAAGTGATAATCATTCTATTATGTGCCATGAGACAGCAGAATTTATATGTATTAGACATCTTTAATTCTATGTCTCACACAGAGCCTCTTTACAAGCATCCATAATACATTGCCACATAGAATAAAAACCACAAGGCACCTGAATACAGACAGTGCACATAGCATAGAGCACTCTTTATGAATTGCTATTCTCTTGTAAAACCTTTCAGGGATTTCTTTTTCCATTAGAGATATGGTTTAACTAGCTTAGGACTTTCAACTCAGCAAGAAGTTGGTGGTCTCTCTCTCTCTCTCCCTCCCTCTCTCTCTCTCTCTCTCTCTCTCTCTCTCTCTCTCTCATCTCCATAATTAAGTAACTATGAAGTAAGGTTTATTCAAGCTAAACTAAAATAGTTCTCATTTGGCAAGAGATCAGGTCTTAATAAAATAACATATTTAAACAATTTTAGTACCATATGTACTAAATATTTATAGGAAAAGTTGATATTTCTCCCACATGTGAACTCTGAACCTATCATTTATTATAGCTTTAAATAAATGCCATATGCATGCTCAGGATAATTACATTCCACATCAATCCCAGCCTATCATGTGGCCAGCAGGCAATCTATAAGCTTCCTTATCTCAGGAATGACTTCTTTTCCAGTCATGAGTTAGAGTAAGTCTCATGTCTCAGGATGTGGTAAACTACCACTGACCATTCACTTTAAGAAATGCCTGTTGCTTCATGTAGCTTGAGATGGCATGAAACAAATTCTAAAGGATATATGGTCAGCTCTGACAGCCACTTCTAATTCTTCCTCCCTAGACAACTGGTGATGACTTCCTTTTAATAGCCATGGAGAAATAATCTAGAATAGCCTTTTTCCAAACAAGGTCTATAGCAGGATAAAAGCAACTCACAGAATATTGGGTTTTGGGAACTTTAAGTAAATGTACTAAGAGAAGTTTTAGGAGCACCGCATGGGCATAGGAAATATCAGGAAGAACACTTTGTAAAGTATTTGATTGTCTACCCACCATGCTATACACCTGAAACAAACACAAAATAATATTGACTATAAACTGTACTTGAAAAAGAACTGCTTTAAAAAAAGAAATGCTTGCCGAAATCAGTTGGGCTCAGTGGATAGAGCGTCAGCCTGCGAACTGAACGGTCCCAGGTTTGATTCCGATCAAGGGCATGTACTTTGGTTGTGAGCACATCCCCAGTAGGGGGTGTGCAGGAGGCAGGTGATGGATGTTTCTAACTCTCTCACTCTCTCCATTCCTCTCTGTAAAAAATCAATAAAATATATTTAAAAAAAAAAAGAAATGCTGTAGGAGAAATCACATACTCAGCTTAAATGTAGAGAAAAGGAAAGTAGGTGAAACCCAAAGACTTTTAGTTTCAAATGGCTTTTTAAAATATATCATGAGAAGTCATAATTCATTGGTTCATGGTGACTACAAAGTTATCCTTTCATGATGTAGATATTCCAATGCATGTGTGTGTGTGTGTGTGTGTGTGTGTGTGTGTAGACATATGCATATAGGTATAAATATATGTATGCACTGAATATTCTTTGTAGATTATGACTGTAACTAGAGGCCTGCTACACAAAATTAATGCATGGGATTTGCCAGCAATTGGGGGAGAGACTGGGGAAGGTTGGCTGGCCATGGGAAATTGGCTATGGGAGTTCACTGACCATCAGGGGCAGCTCCTGCATTGAGTGTCTGACCCCTGATGGTCAGTGCATGTCATAGCGACTGGTTGACCAGTTGTTCTGGTCATTGGGTCGTAAGGTCACTTAAATATGGATTTTTATTAATTTATTCATTCATTCTGAGAAGAGTTATCCAGCTTCCCTCATTTCACTGCATTGTGATAGCCCTGAGAATACAATGGTAGTCAAAACAGACAAACTCCTTTACCTAGGGATCTTGCAAAGTAGTAGGAAAAACACAATCATTACATAAACATCTGACTATAAATTATGATACTTGACAAGAAAGAATGAAATGCTTAGAGAATATCCAAGAGGAAGAGCTAGTCTAACCTGAGATACAGTAACAAATACAGGACATCTCATGAAATAATTGGGACATAATTCTACTAAAAAGTATCTGAACTAACAAAGGAATATACTGTAAGTAAGCAATTCCTCATTAGCCAGTTTATGGAAAGAAGAATAAATCTGTTGTTAGAAACACATAAAACAGAAATATCCTACTGGGACTGAATGAGGCCAAGAAGACGTTCCAGTGAAGCGATTCAACGTACCATGTCTGTGTTAATTCCACTTTTGTAGAGCAGAGCAATAGAATGCATTCAGTGATCCCAAATTAATGTGATCAGTCAAACATCACATTCTGATAAGTACCTACTCCTGAATATTTAGGGCCATGATTTAGAATCTCATTGGAAGACAAATATGTCTTTGGATGAAAGGGAGATAATTAATATGTTTTGAGGTATATGAAAATTTAAAATGTAGGTCTTTTATCAAATCATGCTACTAATATAAATGAGTTTATTAAACATGCAATCATATATAATAGTTTTGCTTAAAAACACACTGATTGCCTCTAACTCATATAGGGCAAAGCCTAGATTTTGTCAGGGGGGATATAAACCAGTAACTACTCAGTCTCCATCGATTAAATTAACTTCAGGCCAATCATTTCTCTTTGTTTTAAAGTCAGCACTTCTTAAAATTCCTCTAGTGTATGGACCTTTAGGAGAATCTGAGAAAACATATGGATCTGTTCCCCAGGGCATGCCTGCTTATCCAGACTTAGCTCTAATGTAATATTTACAGTGAAGCCGTAACCAACTCCCACAGGCCGAATTCACGCTCCCTACTTAACAAGCACATGCATTGGATTTCAGGAGAATGTAATTAGACTTTTAGTGGTCCTCATGACTTTTGAGTTCTCAGAGTCTGGGTTTTTGTCTTTACTTTAAATTCTAAGTTCCTAGCATAGAGTTTGATGCAGAGTAGTCACTCAAAAATTGCTTGCTAAAGCAAGAAAATGACCCCTGTTGGCTTTGCTTAAATTGTTTTGAAACAGTAAATTTAAAAAAAAAATGAAGGGGAATGAAGAGAATAGATACACAGATCCAAACAAACTCACAAACAAAATGTTTCTAGAGACACAGAAGCATGCAACAGACTGAAGAATCTCAGAGGAGGAGGGGTAGAGGGCAGGAAAGAGATCAACCAAAGAATTTACATGCATGTATGCATAATCTATGGACACAGTGGGATGGGATCGGATGGGATGGGATGGGATGAGAAGGAATGGGAAGGGATGGGAAGGGATGGGAGCGGAGGGGGACCAACAGGAAAAGAGGAGGACATCTGTAATACTTTCAACAATGAAGATAAATATTTAAAAATATTTTCAACAATGAGTAAAAAACCATGAATACATCACACACACCTTTGAATCTATGTATTTATCTATGTTTCTATCTATCATCTATCTGTCTACCTAATTATCTATCTGTAATGATTTCCCCAAATTTCAAAGGCAAATACAATCACAGATAATTAATATTATTTTAATCACATCAACCTCTTGGGTGCAGTAAACTTCATGAGAAAAGCCTGACTACTAGCTGGGGTTCAGTCTTTTTTGTGTGATAGCAAGTATTTTAATTGATAGAGCTTTAGTGTAGACATAAAGTAGGGATGATTCTTGTAGCAGGTTGAAATTCTCTGTACTAGAGTGTACACCATTGTTCTTTAACCCACTTGCTCTTCTTTTGCATATTGAAGTCAATGAGGCCTTATTAACAGACTACTGGAGAGGAATGGAAGGAGAGGAGAGGGGAGGAGTGAAGAGATGGAAAATGCGGAATTTTCCAGAGTGTCCAGCCTACTGGAAACTCAAAAGAGTCAGAGGTGTCAAAATGTATCTACTCTCTGCAGCACTGATAAGGGTTTACTGCTGGGTAACAAAAGGTCAAGAGTCCATCTTAGTACCCTAGAGCAGCAATTTTCAACCAGTGTGCCAACCAGAATTTTTAAAGCATGCAATGCCAGACTATTTAGTCAGGGGCACTGAACTCTTTTCCCTTAGACTGTCAAATAAAAAAGTGACAACAGCCAACAAATAACCATCTGGTGTGAGTAGATTAAAAGTATGCCTATATTTTTCAGATGGCTAAAAAAGTAATATTTTTGTGTACCATAGAATTTTAGTAATTACCGGTAGTCTGTGCCATGAGATGATAAAGGTTAGAAATTGCTGCCCTAGAAGTAGGAACATAGAGGTTTCTGGGACCTGCAGATGATGTTTATATTGGTCTTCTTGCTGGAGGAACTCACCAATTATGTGAAAATGCAAACTGATCTCCTTATTTGGCTTCAAATTAATACCTCTCATGAAAATGAAACTGCCCAGAGACACGATTCAAGCATCATACAAGACTGAAATGTAGAAAGGACTTTTATTTTTCCTGAGGAGACAGAGGCAAATTAAAATATTTTAACAGCAGACAATTAAAAAATGACAGAGAAGAGCAAAAAGAAAATCAGAAATAATATATTCTTGGAGAAGCAATACAGAAATGTTAACAATGAAAATGTTTTCTTGGTTAATGAAGTGCTATTTTAGAAAATCTGGATTCCAGCAGTATATTGGATGGGTTTATATACCCTAAACATACACAGAAATCACACACACACACACACACACACACACACACACACACACACACACACACACTTTGCATTATGAACACAGAGGCACACTGCATATACACTCAGAAGGAGGCCCATTAACTGCTCTCTATGGTTGAGTGTGGCAAAATCATAAGTCATTTGGCATTTTTCTCTCTGCCCCCAATTGCAAAATTCTGCCTTCTCTATTTTCCATAATGAAAACTAAATACTTGTAACATAAATATGTATCTCTTTCCATAGAAGACTCCATAGCTTTCCACAATATATTGGAAAATCCAAAAGGATTATGATGTTTAAAGAAATTACATGTGTAAAGATACCTTTCATGATGGATAGCAATGCTCATTTGGGAGGCGGGGGAGGGGGGGGAGAGAGAGGGAGATACAGTCTAGCTAGCGAAGAATATATAACTTTTGTTCTGATATGTTGATATGTTCTGGTCCATGTTTGTTTATAGAATTATTTGCGAAGAATTATAACCTCCTTTTTCTTCATCATATTCTGTGGTCCACAAACTGCAGCTCTTTAGCAAAGTGTGGCTCTTCCACAAAATACCACAGCCTGGGCGAGTCTATTTTGAAGAAGTGGTGTTAGAAGAAGTTTAAGTTTAAAAAAATGATCTCTCAAAATAAATTTCAATCCTTGTACTGTTGATATTTGACTCTGTTGACTAATGAGTTTGCTGACCACTAGTATAAGTGAATAGTAAACATTTTTCGTTTCCTTCCCCTACCTTGGACAATCTAGCAGTTGGCCCCCTCTCCATGTTTGAAGAATCCTTCTATTATGAGACTTTGTGAATAGAAGAGACTGCATTGATCTCAGCCTCTTGCCACTAGGACACAAACACGTGACTCAAGTATGGCCAATTAAAAGTGTCCATGCTCATAAGAGTTTTGGTGGTGAGTGGAAGCAGCCTGGTGGAACACACCAGAGACAAGTGTCCATTGAAGTGGTTGATGACAGGATGGTGGTCCCCTGCTTCTGTGGCATACATTTGCATGATGCCTGGTTCTGGTTGATACCTGGCCTGCATTGCTCTGTCCACAAGTAAAGCTTGATCCTGAAGCTTTCCTCCCAATTTCATAATGGACCAGCTATCATGTCTATTGATTTTATTCTTAAATCAGCTAAGGTTGGTTTCTGTCACTTATACTTAAAAAGTCTTGACTGGTAGAGAGTGTGAAGAAATCATCCTAGGGGGGAAAAAGTAAAATAACTTCCTAGAATAAATATATATATATATATATATATATATATATATATATATATATATATCCTTCATCATTTTGAAGTTTTGGATAGAAATGTGAAGATATGAGAGTCCGGGTGGTATTTTATGTCATTTTCCTATTAGATGATGTACCTTTGGAAAAGAAAAGAGGATATTGCATGTAAACATGCTGAGCACTCAGATGATATGAGAAACAGAATGTGGTGTACTGGAATATAGTTGATGATATTTTAACCACAGTTTATGGTAAATGGATGGTACACTTCTCACAAGTGCTGATAGGAATGTTTTCATGTCATTGTTCAAAAACATGAGAAATTTTCCCGGGTGGTATGGCTCAGTGGTTGAGTGTTGACCCATGAACTGGGGTGTCATGGTTTGATTCCCTGTGAACACACATGCCTGGGTTGGGGTCTTGATCTCCAGTAGGAGGAGTGCAGGAGGCCACCGATTGATGGTTCTCATCATTGATATTTCTCTCTTTCCATCTCTTTTCCTTTCTGTAAAAAAATATCTATATATATGAAAATCTCTTTAAAAATAAAATAAGATGTGAGGTATTTAGAGTTAACAACTGGAGAAAAAATACCTTAATCAAATGATGTGTATATTAAAAAGATAGCATATATTGCATCCATTTGTAAAATATGCATTTAGTGTTTTCTATTTGTCAGGCTGCATGTTATTGGAAAGAGGAAACTCTGCTCTGTATAAATGTCTTCTTTGTACTCTCTTAGTTACTCTTTATCCATAATATTATAATACTTTGTTCATTTGTTTATATTTTATTCATTTGTGAAGTCCTTGGGGACTTGGGACTTATCTTCTGTTTCTTTGTGTTCCCAGCACATACCTCAATCTCTGATACGTAATTGAATTTCAAAAATCTATACCAAGTGAATAGATGAATGAATGAATAAATGCATAAAAAGTGACATTACCAGCTAGTAGGCTAAATAGTTACCCTGAGTGAGTTTTATTTGCATCTAGTCTACTTGCTTATCAGTGACATGAGGGAACACAGAAGGCAAACTCAAATACTCAGATGCTGTGTGGGTGTGAGGAATACCTAAGACATATAATGGCAATCAGATTGCACTAAAAAGAGTTTATCATAAGGAAATTAATTAGTAGGTGGCCAGCAGGGTGGAACTGGGAGAGACAGGCCAGACAATCACTGAAGTTAACCTCCCTCCCCTGTGTCTGCAGAGTGAGTGAGGTCCCACTGGCAGGTGGGGTCCCTAAGCCTGGCCCTTAGGAATCAGGCTGAAATGGCTCTCAGACTCCAAGACTTAGTGGGGTTTTGGAGTAGGAGAGGGCACTCTGCATAGTTACAGTTGCAGGGTGTGGAATGCAAACCCAAGTGTGCAGTAAACCAGATTTGGGGCCAGCCGACAGTGCCACAGCAACAACATAACCTACAGCCAAAGGTAGAATCGCACAGCCCTGTGAGGAATTGGGCTCCCTCCTCTCTGGTTTTGGGGTGAGTCACCTGAGAATTGCCACTGCTAAGTCACTGATTGCAGCTTAGCATCTCCTGCATTGAACGTCTACCCCTTAGTGGACAGTATGTGTCATAGCAACAGGTTGGATGAGCAAGGGGACACTTAGCATATTAGCCTTTTATATATCTATATATCTATATCTATAGATGGGTATATAAATAGATATAGATATAGATATAGATATAGATATAGATATAGATATAGATGATATAGATATAGATATTTCATTCTGGTTCCTTAAAACATAGTCAACTGTCTATGAAGGGGCTGGGATAGATTGGGCTTAAAAGCAGGCAATACCATGAGAAATAAACGAAATGTGGAGATAACACTGACAAGTCCGTGAGGTCTCCTCTTAATGCAAACCCTGCAGGTCAGGGAGGAGCAGCCGGGTCACTCCCACTGCATTCCCTGGTCAGGCTCTGCAGAGAAAGCTGTGTTCTCAGCTGCTCTGAATTTGGAGGTCACTGGAAAAGGACAGGCCATGTGGAAAAGGGTGAAGTTCACGATGAAGTGTGTGGAAGATTTGGTCTGTATTTTAACCCCCTGAGGAAAGGTGGTCTAGAAGCTCTCAGCATGAGCATAACTGTTGCAGACACAGCTTCATCAGCAACCTCCACTCACTCCCTCAAACCCAGGGAAATCAAACAACTTCCCAAAGCAGAATCTTTTGTGTCTAATCTCTCCATGGGGAGGGGTGGGTGGCCTTTGGTGACTGAGATGGTAAAAGATTTAAACACTAAACTTTCTGGCCAGGTGACAAAGCAGATTTAGCCATTGCCTCAGATTCAGGGATTCCAAGGAGACCCTCTGCTCCTGCAAACAAGATGCTGTGCCCTTGAACAGTATAAAACATCACATCACAGCTGGGACGAGAACAAACAGAGCTCAGTGTGCCAAGGAAACCAGGATTATCACGTTACTTGACTACTCAGAGATTCCAGCTCACAGAGACTCAAACTTCAGGATTGATTAAGCCCTCTGAATAGCATCAACATGAATCCCCTAAAGCAGGGAAGTGTAGATATCTACTCCCTGCAACTAATCTATCTGGTTTTCACGCAGATACTATCTTTGGGCATTTGGGGGAACTTCTTAGCCTCTAGCCAAAGGAAATGCAATTAACATCAGAACACTAGGTGAGCAATATTTAATTACACTCCATTAGAAGCTATCAACACAAGATTATAATTACACATTGCACAAGCCCTCCTCCTCCTAAGGTTAGCAATTCAGACCTCTGCTACCCTGTTTCCCCGAAAATAAGACAGTGTCTTATATTAATTTTTGCTCCCAAAGATGTGCTAGGTCTTATTTTCAGAGGATGTCTTATTTTTCCATGAAGAAGAATACGGTACACATTTATTGTTAAATGAAAATAAAGGAAATTTATTACCTGTATACGGTACGATAGTACGGTAGTTGTCAACACAAACCAGACAAACTGTGAATCCTACAGTATCAAGAATTTACTCATTTATTCAATGACAATCATGTCATCATTTTCTGGAACATCATCATAACAATCCAATTCCTGAATTTCATGTGAATTTTTTGTGACTCCATTTCTTTCAGAATCAGTGGACCAAATCTCTCATGTTTAGCAATAGCATTCTGAGACACAGCCTAGGGGGGGGCCTTATTTTCTGGGGAATGTCTTATATTTCACTCAGAAGGAAACCTGTAAGTAGGTCTTATTTTCAGAGGATGTCTTATTTTCGGGGAAACACGGTAATAAATGCAGGGCACTCTGCCTTCTACTTCCTCCCACAGCTAGTAAATGAGCAGAGATTCCAGTCTAGGGCTTGACTCAGCAAGCTACAGTCTATGACAGTGGTTTGCAAACTGAGGCATGTGAGCCACATGCGGCTCTTCAGCCCCTTGTGTATGGCTCTTCCATAAAATACCATGGGGGGTCACACACTTACAGTGCAATTGAAACTTCGTGGCACATGCGCAGAAGTCAGTTTTTGGCCTGGGCATGCCTATTTTGAAGAAGTGGCATTAGAACACTCAAGGGGCCAAAGAGCCACATGTGGCTTGTGAGCTACAGCTTGCCGACCACTAGTCTATTAAATAACCACCCCCCTCCATGCGCACACCAGCCATCATGTGGTAGGTCTCTAGTGAAGCTTTTTTTAAAAACTATTAGAAAGAAAAGAAGGTCCAGATGCATTTGAATTTAGAAAAGTAAGAAGAGGAAAAAAAAAAAAGCCAAAACTGGTTTGGTTCAGTGGATAGAGCATCGGCCTGTGGACTGAAAAGTCCCCAGGTTCCATTCCGGTCAAGGGCATGTACATTGGTTGCGGGCATATCCCCAATAGGGGGTGTGCAGGAGGCAGCTGGTCGATGTCTTTCTCTCATCAATGTTTCTAGCTCTCTATCTCTGTCCCTTCCTCTCTGTAAAAAAAATCAATAAAATATATTTAAAAAAAAAAAGTCAAGGAAGCCAGAAAAATTTGAAGAGTATTGAAAAGAGAATTGGACATGCAGATAAAGAAAAGGGCACTCCTACACACTGACAATATTCCATAAAAGTCAGATAGTAGATGGTGATATTATTTCACCTTTATCATAAGAGAATCTGGCTGTTACTTTTCTAAATTTTAATAACCAGCTAAAGGTTTAATTTCAAGTAAGAATAATGTCATTAGAAAATTCTTAGGTCCTAGCACAATGACCAAAGTGCGCTTGTCCCAGGCTCTCGACAAGTAATTGCTTGTCCTATGTCTTCCTACATTAATCACAGATAAAGCATAATGAGTGTTAAGCCAGGGAATGGGTAGTCAGTCTAGTAGGGAAGCCACGGTATATGGACTGGATGGCATGTTTCAGTTAAACATGTTCAGGGAAGTAGGATAGCATGATCACATCTGGAAGGTTTCAGTGCATGTAACCCCTCAAACTGCAACTGAAGGCGAAACTGATGAGGAAAGTAGTTATTAGAAATCCCAAAGTTTTGTATTCAACATTAGCAAGCCTGTTAGGAAATGGCCTCTGATTCGCTGAAAGCAGGAATGTCATTAACTGGAAGTTTCTGGAAGGATAATTTGCACATAGCTATCAAAACTTTTTAAATGTCCATGTATGTTAGTCTAGAAATTCAACTTCTAGGTAGATGTACTGTTTTACAGAAAATGTTTATTGCAAGGTAACTATCATAGCAAAAGGTGAAGTAACCTAAGCGCCAGAATCAGATATTATTTATAAATTCTATCTTTATTTTATACTATGAACTTTTCTACAGATATCAAAAAATAACATAAAAAGCATTCAAGAAAGAGAAAATATAATACAAAATTAAATAAAAATGAAGTTACACCGGTATGACACATCATTAAAATATAGGTGCATATACTGTATGTGTACGTATGTACATGTCCAAAAAGATTAGTTAGAAAATTATTGAACTTTGGTATTTTCAAGATGATAACATTGTGAATTATCAATATATTAAGTAATGGATTATTTTCTTTGTAAGCTTTTCCATTTTTATTTTCAAAATTTCTGCAATGAAAATACAATAGGTTTAGAATCTAAGCAAACTATGTTAGAATTTTTTATTCTACAACCTTTCATTCATACATCTAGGCACATCTGTTATTTTTTAACTGCACTGGTTTATATTTACATACTCTACTAATATACCAGTTTTATTAAGATGATCATGCTAATATATAGGAAGATTCCGAAGTCACAGCAAGTAAGCGATAATAAACGGCTTTCACAAACACATTTTTAAAGTTAGTAGGATGCATACATCTTAGGTCTATGGCTCAGTGAACTTTTCAGAAATAAATGTAAAGGTGGAGAACACTTCCAGCACACCTAAATCAACACACAGACTAGATCTCTCATGGTGGAGGGGAGAAATTCGCCCCCTACCCTTCTTCTGGCTGGCCTAGCCAGTAAATTGATACAAGATTGATTAATGGGAGAAAATATTCATATTTAACTCACAAAAAAGTCTCATAAAAATAGGACCTAAAGAAACGGCCAAAGCAGATTGTTTTTATCTTTTTCAGAAGAAACAATAAATGTGAGGGGAATTGGTAGGACAAAGAAATGTAGGCTTAGGGGCTTAGTGAGTCTAAGCCAGGGATGAGGAACCTTTCTCCCCACCCAAGGGCCATTTGGCTATGTATAACACCATTCAGGGGCCATGCAAAACTAGCAATGAAGAATTACTCTGCTATATTTGATCAAACATTTAATTAACTCACCCTAAAGCCTTGGCAGGGCCAGACCAAAGGATTTCAAGGGCCAGACATCCTCACCCCTACAGCAGAATTTGGGCTTCGGGTGGTAAATTAGCAAATAAGATATAAGGTTGGCTTATAAAGGCTTCTCAGCTTTAAATTTACTGTCTCTGGCAATAAGGATATCTCCTTCCCTCTGATATACAATAGGTGGGTACCTGTCACATGGGAGATTTATTTCCTGTGTTCAGAGGGACACAGAGGGGTCAAGTGTTCTTCTGCATATAGAGGTCAAGACTGCTTTTTAAATAACTTGAACTTAAAGGGGTTCCCCCTCCAAGGTTCCATCTCTATCCCACCATGGAAAAAAGGCCAGTCTTGTCTTCAGCAGGGCTCATATCAAAGTCACTGCCCAGTCTTCACTTCAAGTTCAAGTCCAGTCCTGTCCAGCATCTGGCTATGTTAGTTTATGTTCCCAGCGGCAGACCCTGTGGGGTCTGCATGGCCAGGGGCCATGGGGCTTCTAGGGCCACATGGCTATGGAGGCATGCAAGTGACTGCAAGTCACAAAGCAAAAGAGCACAGGGGCAAGCAAGCCTGAGGAAAGAGAGAGCAAGAACTCTTTGTCTCAGGCTTATAACCAGGAGCTTAACCAATCAATTCTTGAGGATTTCGCATGTTTACAGTGGCCCTAACACCCTAGCCAATGACCTTTGTTACCCAGGCTAGACTGATGTAGGCAAGCACCTTCCCTACATCACCCTGACTTCACTGCACAGGTACCCATTCCCCCCCCCCCTTTGTTGGACCCCTTCCACCAGATTTCTATAGGGAATGGACTGGCGGTTCCCTTGGGAGTGTAAAGTTGCAGCTTCCTGGTGAAGCTGCCCACGTGACCATGCTTATAATGTCTGGCCTCCCCTTAGCTCTCTTTCTGTTACTAATATGAACTAGTGAATTACAATGGAAACAGCAGTAATAGTAAAATCTACTGTGTACATACTTGTTCCTGTGCTAGATCTTTTAAATATAGTATCTCACTACATCATACTAATTCTAATACACAATGAAGAAATGGAGGCTTTTCAATATCATTCACTAGTCCACAGTCCCACATATTGTTCGTGGCAAATAGAACATAGAACACCAATAGTTCTTTGTCTTCAGATTTGAGGGTGTGTTTTTTGTTTTTGTTTTTTTGTTTGCTTGTTTTTGTTGTTGTTGTTTTTGCATTATTCAGACTTCCATAAAATTGAAAAATGGAGTTTTATTATAATCATGTACTCCCCCCAAAAATAAAAGACTTTACAGTAAAACTAGTTGACTCATTCAATAATGCAAAGCCAGCAGAGATACACACTGGAGACCTCTAATTACCTAGAGACAGATGATGCTAATGTGTCCTGTACCCCGAGGGACAGTTTCAAACAGTTTCAACATGCCACACATGTTGTTCCAGGAGAACCCAGTATTCAAAAAAGAAGATTACATGCCCTTCAGAATTTCAGGACAACACACCAGCTTTTAAAAAAACCTTATTTTTTTTAAAAAAGTAATTGTACAACAAACTAATTCATCTGAAATCTTACTGAAAACGGAATTGAAAAGACGAGGAAAGCAACGGAGACACCGTGCATCTGAAACTAAATGAAAATTCATTTTAACGACTGTGCATGTGCACATCCTCAGCTCATTACTCTTCCAACAGTTACATTACTCTGCAGAGCTCGGGGTGGGTGGGGGTGAGGGAAGATTTGCATTTCCCCAGGCTCTGCTTCTCTATGTGACTGACCAGGAGAGAGGCTGCCCTGGACTCCCAACCTTAATGGACCACACACCAATTAACAGCCGAAGGAAGCTGTCCTCACAATGCATGCAAATGAAGTTTCCTCCCAGCAGGCTCTTCTCTTTAGCTACAGAGCTTCCGTGGGGAAAAAAAGCACTCCAGAGATCTCTCCTCCCTTTGCAACAGCTAAAGAAAGGGGAGAGGGCTCACCCCCACTTGTGCTCAGAAATAAATTAAAATGGCTATTTGTATCAGGTGGGAAAAGAACGTGTGATTTCCCACCTCAGGAACCAGCATTAAGCATTCAGAGCTCTTATCCTCTAGCTAGATTACTCATGTTTATTTCCTGTGGGTTTCGAGAAGCAAGAATTAGAAATGAATGACATTCCTGACTGTTCACCAGGGATCTGCCTCCAGCGAAACTCCTGCTTTAACTTTACATGGAACCTGAGTCTCCAGATGCTGCCTGTGTGATTCTGCCATCAGAGAGCCTCAAAGTTCAGACCCAGGAACAATGAGACAGGGGAGTCACACAGGTTGGGAGGAAGAAATTGCAAGATGGAAGAGATACCAGAAGCCAACGGCATAAAGGAGTTCCAGAGGGGGAACAAGAAAAAAAGAGGATGGCTGTACAAACCAGTTTGCTTTTTCTGAACCGTTGACAGCTCTCATAAGTAATGAAAGGACCCAGCCCAGAATCAAAGCCAGGATATTGTCACTCAGAATAACATGCCCATGTCCTACATTCCAAAAATCAAAACACTCATCTGTATTTCAGCTTAGTTATACGCTTGGAGGAAGAGTTCCAATGCTTTGACCTCTGTCTACATCAAGGGATCAGATATGCAAATTAGCCCTGGCCCACAGGTCCTTCGCTGAATCACACTCATACCAAGTGCAATGTTAAGGGGATCTGAAAAATATCAGAAGTGACTTGAAGTAGACAGAATTTTTCTTTAACCCTGCTATAGAGAGCTTTGTACCAAAATCTCGCATGTCATTTCTATAATCTGGGCAAATTTCAGATTCTAAGGAACCTTCACCAAACTCTCCATTCTCCCTCCCACTTGGCTCCAATCCTAAACATTAGTAATTCCCCATCTCATGAACATATCTGCTTCCCTACTCACAAGACATTCTTAATTTAGCAAATCTTGGGGGAATTTTTTTTTTTTTAAGCATTTTGGATCAGAGAAAAAGCTTTGCACTCTTTTCTAGGCTGTTCTACAAATGTATTCACTTTACCTAGACTTCCTCTCCTGTGAGAAGAGTTAATCCCCATCCTGACCACCCATGAGAGCCATCTGGAAAATTAAAAATAATAATAATAATTTGGACATACCCAAGACCAAGGCTAAGCCCTCAAAGTTATTATATATTGTTCTAATGCTCCCTCTGTGATTCTGATATTCTTATGTGCTAAGAACCCTGTCCCAAAATGTTTAATGCTTCTGTCCATGGAAGAGCAACAAAGAGCAGCTGGCATTTCCAAGTTGCAGTGGATACCTCTCTGCCACCCTGGGTTACCATTGCCAATGACACTGGCCATTTTGAGCTGAGTTTTGTATAGCCATGTTAAGCAGGATATAAGCAAAGGACTCAGAGCCAGGGGGCTCTAATCCCTGAATCACTCTGTGAGATTACAAACCATAGTTTTATCTCCAAAAAGCAATTTGGAGGGAGAAGCTTCAAAACAGAAATAATCAAGATACTGCAGCAGGAAATCTGATAGAAAGCATGCAGCAGGAGAAGAAAAATATCAGGCGGCATTCATTAAGCTCCCCAAAGCCCCGAGAAACACTGCTTGGAGAACTGGGAAAATATCATCAATTATAATCCCAGCATGTCTTCTCACCTGAAAGAATCTATTACAGTCAATATGACGCTTGGGTGCAGAGCCTCGGATTCTTGTAAGGATATACTTTGTCTACACAGATATCAAAAGGCTTGTGAGCAGGAATTTGCCTGGTGAAACTTTTTACTTCCCACTCCCTAGCCTCATAGCCCAGGACTTACTAATGATGAATGGCACTGTTCTGGGCTGGATGGAACAGCTAGGACACAATCCAGCTCCTTCACATCACAGATAAAGGAAGGAGTGCCTGGGTGGTTGAATTTTTTTTAAACGGCTAGATTGGTAAATGGTTTTCTCAAGGCCTCATGATTACAGAGAAAGTCAAGGTTAGAGGAAGTGCAGATTCCTGGTCACCAGGCTCAATGGGACCTGCAACGTTTCTGTGCAAATCATGTTTATTATTATTTTTAATCCCTTTTCCATTGATTTTTAGAGACTGAAAGAAAGAGGAAAAAACAGAGAGGAATATTGATTGGTTGCTCCTTATGAGCCCCTACTAGGGACAGGGAGAAGCCTGAAAGCAAGGTGCATACCCTTGACCAGAAATGAACCCTGGATCCTTTGGTCCCCAAGTGGAAGCTCTTTCCACTGAGCTAAGCTGACTAGGGGTTGTTTTTTATTTCTTGATATACACAACACACTGATTATATCAATATGTATACCCTCCCCTTAAATGTATAATACTACACACAAAACTGTACCATTTACCACATTGCTTCTGTTCACTCATAGGGTCTATGCCCTTGTAATTTTGACTTAAGATGGCCATTGTGGCCACTCAGCTCCACCTTTATATCAGGACCCTTCAGCATCCTGCCATGGAAAATTCCTCTTCTCTCTATGTCTCTCCCTGGCTTTATTCAGCACTAAAGGGATCTAGTTACTTCAGGTAATTTTCCAGACACCAGACCTCATCAAAAATCTGAGTCAGATTTTGATTCCTTGAGTAGCTTCTCTGGGGGCAGCAATTCTCCTTAAAAGATATTTTAGTTAAAGATGAAACTGCATCAGATCCTTTTCTGCCTCCAGGGCTGACCTATCACACCAATCTCCTACTTTCCCTGGGCCCAGGTGATGCTGACATTCTGCAGGGATGCGATCCTTGTGCTAAAAAGCCTGATGCTTAGCTAGCCTGGCACAGCTCCTGTTCTGCAGGGTTCTTTTTCTGACATCACCATCACAGGTAACATTCCAGAAATGTTAAACAGAGTCTCCCATAACCATCTAATCAGGTTAACTTGCTGGATAATCACTGTTCCATGGAAATGTATTACATCTGAGAGCAGGTTTATAAATGCATTTGAATTAATGCATTTTTAATTGTTGAAAAGCAGGATCTTCTCTACATCAATGACATCTTAAGCATCTGAAGACAGAAACTAGACATAGACCTTATACCCTTAACAAAAGTTAACTCAAAATGGGTCATAGCCATTAATGTAAAATACAAAACGACTAAACTCCTGGAAGATAATATGGGAGAAAATTTACATTACCTTGTGCAAGTGATGACTTTTTAGATAAAACACCAAAACGCAATCCCTAGAAGATATAATAGATAAGCAGACTGCAATAAAAATTTAAAAGAACTTCTGCTTTGCCGAAGACACTGTAAGGAGAATAAAAAGATAATCCACAGAAGGGAGAAAATAGTTGCAAAAGACATATCTGACAAAGAACTGTTATTACATTAAAAGCATGCTTAAAATTCAACAAGTAAGCAAACAAACTGATGTTAGCAATGGACCAAGTATCTGATTAAAAATCTTACCAAAGAAGCTGTACAGATGGCAGGAAAGCAAACAAAAAGTTGTTCCATATCTTATGTCATAACGGAATTGCAAAGTATAGCAACAATGACATACCACTGCACAACTGCTAGAATGGTCAAAATCCAAAGCATTGACAAGACCAAATACTGATGAGGAGGTGTACCAATAGAAGCTCTCACCCATTCCTGGCAGAAGTGCAAGATGGCATGACCCCTTTGGAAGACAGATTGGCAGGTTTTGTTTTTTGTTTTGTGTTGTTGTTTTTTTTTTACAAAACTAAACATATTCTTCACATATAATTAAGCATCTATGCTTTGATATTTACCCAAAGGTATTAAAAGGTCATGTCCACACAAAAACCTATACATGAATATTTATGGCAGCTTTATTCCTAATTTCCAGTACTTGGAAGCAACTAAGATATCCTTTAGTAAATAGATACATGCATAAATTAACTCCTGTGCATTCAGACATTGAGATATCATTCAGTGCTAAAAACAAGTGGCCTATCAAGTCATGAAAATATATTGATGCACCTTAACTGCACATACGATTCCAACTATATAATAGTCTGGAAAAGGCAAAACTGCAGAGAGGGGGGAAAAGATCAGTGGTGGTCAGTGGTCAGTAGTGATCAGGGAAGGAAGAGTATGCAGAACACAGAGAAGCCTCAGGGCAATTAAACTATTCTATATGCTATTTCCGTGGTGAATGCTTGCCATTATAATGTGTCCAAACCCATGGAATGTACAACCTCAAGAGTGACCCATAATGAAAAGTATGGACTTTGGATGATAATGATGCAACAATATAGGTTCACTGATTTAAAAAAAAAAGTATCTCTCTGGAATAGGATGTTGATAGTGGGGAAGTGGGGGGTGGGGGGAGATTTATGGGCATATATGGGAACTTTCTACTTTCTGCGCCATTTTTTCTGTGAACCTAAAATAGTTCTCAGAAAAGTCTATTTTTAAAAAATGAGAAAATCAGGATAAATATTAAAAACTTGAAATTAAAGGGGAAAAAGAAAGACAAATAGTAATGCACACACACAAATAACACACAAATATTAAATACTGGCTCTGCTCTCTCTTAGGCACAGAGTGATCTAAATAGATCTGGGGAACAAAGCCTAGAATGGTTATATGTATCAGTTTGTTAACTTTGAAATATGTCCCTGGGCCCCTTAGCCCAAACTATAAAATCTATAGGCTTGGGTAAGACCTTCACTCAAGTTGGTTTATAGTTTCTCCACATGAGCTCTGCCACTTTACTTAGGTTCCATCAGCCATAAATTTTCCATTTGAAAATTCCTCTTGATTTCTAAACATGAAACCACTGCCAGCTACGGGCAGTTTGGGATTTCTTTTTCAATTTCCTCAAGACCAGGAAATATAATGTACCACTTAGACTATAGCCATGTATTAGCAATCTACAGTTCCTGCCTTTGATGACTGACAGCTCAGCGAGGGAAAATAGTATTTTGAAAGCTGTGGGAATTCAATTATCAGCTATGCTCTCATGGGCTCTCTTCCAAGGCACTGGGCCTGATTAAAGGAAATGTTACTTTTGGAAGTGTGCATTGCCATCGAGCAAAAGCAGAAGGCAAAACAAAACAGAAGAGGTAAAACAAAAAGCCAGAATTCTTTATGACACATCTGTGTTCCTTCTTAGCCATTCTGCATCTTGCTTTTTGTTCACATTTGTTTTCTCTTATTGTCATAGTGAGATTGTGTGTGCGTGTGTGTGTGTGTGTGTGTGTGTGTGCGTGTGTGTGTGTTGAGGAATTGAATTACCAAATATATAATATCAAAATATAATTGAATCACCCATTCCTCTCTTTTATGATTAGAAGTCACCCAAAACAGATGAAGAGATATCTATAAGTAGTTATGAGGCAAAATCTAGGATTTTGTTTTGAGATAGGAAGTGACAGAGTTATTATAGGTACAGGAAAAAAGTCATGGTTTAAGGCTTACAATTTAGATGTTTAGAAGTCAACAGAGTAATATCAACAATAAAAAAGAAAATCCAACATATATATATATATATATATATATATATATACATATATATATATGTATGTATGTATATATATAGAAGGCAAATGGAATAGCATCAACAATGCCAGTATTCCTGAATGCCCCTATGAAACCAGGTGCTACTGGAGCACCTCCAAGGACTTTTATAGATATTCATAGAAAAACAGCAGAAAGATAAATCTGAGTGTAAATGGAGTATGAGGCAAGGAGAACAAAAAAGGAAGAAAGTTTCTGTCAAGATAAAAAAAGAAAAGGCAGTCAACAAAAATAATTTTTAAGTAAGAAATTTTAAATTTTCTACAGATATAAATAGGAGAATTTCATCCATAAAAAGAATAAAAAATGTTTATAAATAAGCAGTCAAAATCAAAACATATCATCTTTATAAGCAGAATGATATAGAAGTCATTGATATTGTAAGGCAGTACTGAGAAACTCATTCAGAATGCATGTAGGATACTTTAAAGAATGAAAAGTTGTCTGAAGCTAGAGAATAGATTAGTAGAACCTAACATTTATTTAATAAGAAGAGAATAGAGAAAATTTCAGAAAAGCAATACCGGAAAAGATAATGGCTAAGAATTTTCCTCAATGTTAAGATATAGTCCACAGACTAAACCAGCACACTGAGTGCCAAGTAGAACAATTAAAATAAATAACATTTTTAGCAAAACCGTGGAACATTATGGCTAAAGACAAAATATTAAACTTTAGCAGGTCAAAAGACAAATTGCATGCATGTGGATGATGGCAAAAATCAGACTTGTCATCAACAACAATATAAGCCTGAAGAGAGTGGATTTAGCAGGAGGAGATGAGTTTAGGAGATTCCTATGGCTCTTTTTGGGGGGACCAGAACTCCGAGAATATACATATGTTGAATGTGATATGATAATGTAAAAATTCAATGAACTTTGGATTTCAGCTGTCGATCACAACTCTCATTACCATGAGTAATTTAATTATTCTCCCCGGGTCTCATTTCTTACAGAGGTAATACAAAGCTAATGTTAGTGCCTATTTCATACTTCATTGTAAATATTTAATAGGTAATGATGATGATTATGTAATGCCGGCTGACCCAGTTTTAAGGCCTAGGTAGAAACTGGTCAGTTCCTCTTCTTGAAAAACTGATTTGAAGTCCTTACCTCAACCACTTTCTCACACTCAGGCATCCACCACTATTACCCTGGGCCTACATACCAGATGACTAGGGACAGCCCTTATGCCCAAGAGCCCATGAAACTGCAGTGAAGTCAGTCCACAGGAAGCTCAGGAAACCTAGTTGATCCTGTCCTCCTTTCCAGACAAACAGGAAGCCCAGCCCTCTGTTACTCTTACCCTGGATGCAACCCCCTGTGTGACCATGAGAGGCAGCCTTCTCTCATTTGGAACTCTCTCCATTGTGTGCCAGTGTGTTGTAGCCACAAAAGTATCTTTAAATTTTATAAAATGATAAAATCTTGAGAAGCAAGCACAAGTAAGTCTCTTTGTTTGCAAGGGGAAGAGCAATGGTATCTACCAGTACGCATTCTTTTCTTCCCTGAAATCAACAGCAAGGCCAATTAAAATATAACCGAGATAGACCGCGATGTTCTTTAAATTCTCTGAGGTGCCATTGATAGCCTAGCCACTAGACCAATAGACCATAAAAATGTCTGCTATGTTCTTGAGATTTTCGAAGGGTGCTTCTCCAGAATTGCTCACATAGTTTAAGAAATAATAGAAACCGCCAGTCATAGAAACTGACAAGGCACACTTTATTTATGGCAATCAAAATGGTGGGGGACTTTGCAAGTCTTACACTTGTTCAATCCCACAGTGCATATTAAAATATGCATAACCAAGTGCATTAGAAAAACATGAAGTGAGAGCAAAACCAGAGTCACAATAGCTTTCTGGGGAGATAAATAAATAAATAAATAAATAAATAAAATTTTTTTAAAAAAAGACTATCCACCTTTATTCACTAGTTGGAAAACAAAAAATAAAATATTAAGTTGGAAAACTTTTTTGTAGACTATTTCTTGTAAAATGTCACCTGAAATGTTTTATTTTTATCACACATGCCCTATTTTATTGCTACTTACCCTGCATTATTTATTTTCTCTAGAATACAAAGTATTGGAGCCAACTTTTTAATGTGTGCTTATTGGATCACCTGTGGCCACAAATGTATTTGGAATAGATTTGGCCTCTTTTTTCAACACCCTGATGTTAATTGCAAGTATAGTTATGGAATATTTATTGAACATTTGCTATAATAGACACTATGTTGGTTTTTTGTTTGTTTCCATGCCCCAGCTTACTTAATCCTCACTGCAACCCTGAGGAGTTATATTTGACAGTTTTTGTTTTTTAAATGAAAGTTGCAATGTAAGTTTCCCAAGTTCCCACAGCATTAAATAGAAGGATTTAAATTTAGGTCTGCTAACTCCAGAAGGTAGGTTCTTACTTATTAATACATGGTTCTCTCAATGTGCTCTACTATTTCTAAGGACATCTTTTCTCCCATATCTAATGTTTGCCCCCAGTTTTCATTCTCCAAAATGAACAGCAAATGGCTCTGTAAATAACTCCCCTTTGTTATCCCTCTTGAAATCCACTCTGACTTGCCTCTGAGCCATTCAATTTTTATTTTTTATTTTTTTATATATGTCCCTATTTTCTTCATCCAAATAATTTCTTCCTATCTTTTCTTTCTCTCTCTTATCCTTCTACACAAGGGCTTCCCCTAAGGCTAAGTCTTGGGTTTTTACTTTAATGTCTGCTGCCTCTTATTTGACTGATTCCTATGTAAGACTTCAGTTCCACGCTGACTACCATTTCTCAATGGATGCTTTTATTTTACAGTCCCATTATCACCTCACATTCAGTAATCACTGATCAAATTTCCTTCTGGATGCACATGTACTGTTTTTATTTTATAAATCTATATTTTGCTATAGGATATAGAGCAAATAACCCAATCTTCATTTATCTCTATATTCTCTTCTGAAAACAAGTAAATAATTTAGAGGATTTCTGCAGACTTCAGAGTTTCATGATTTCTTGTTCCAATCCATGAGAGATTCACCCACCTTTGAAATTTTAAAATCACAATTTTGAAATTAGTCATTTAAGAATATATCTCTGACTAATTAAAATAATAGATCTCATAAAAGAAATGTCAGATAAATGCTCAGCCTTTGGTGACATATATTGTTGACCATCAATTGTACTAAACATAACTTAAATAACCCATTCCCAGAAAGAGGAAAACAGTTTCTGTTTTCTTAAATCTCTTCATTTTAAAAACAAACTATATTTTGTATTTCTGTCTCCCTCCATGTTCAATATGGCAATTTACTAGTCTCATCTCTAAGTCAATCTGAACACTTATTTAATATGTTATCTTCATTTCATTCTTTTGGCCAAAATACAAATTTGAAGCATTGCAAATTTGTATTTTGTCTTGGAGACATTCAGCCTGAAGCCAATACATTGTTCATGATTCCTTATTTTTCATTCTCTATGTCATTTGCACCCTTTATTTTTAAACGTTTCTGTACATACACCTATAAAATTTATTCTCAATGTTCTTTGTCCTGCAATCATTTTTGAATTTTATTTTTCAACAGCTTCCTCAATGTATCACTTTCATCATACCATTTTCCTTCATACTCACAGACCTCTCAATTTCTGAAGTATGATTTCAAAGCCCTCACCCCATCACTTGTACAAATGTATCTGTCTCCTCCCCCTAACAAAGCCCAAGGTGTTTATTTCATCTAAATCTGTCTCTTCAATGTTATCTAAGGAATTATGAATGACTCTGGGGGCACTATGATGCATTACTCATATCCTTACTCAATAGAATACTTTTTACCCCAGTCATTGGCATGCTGTCCTAAGACAGCTTTCAGTTGTGAGTCCACTCAAGGATCACATCAGCTGCCAATTCTCCTTGCCCAAGGCAACAACCTTGTTTCAATAGCCCATTTCTAATGACAGTATAGGAGAGTATAGAGTAGTACCAGCCCTTTTAAAAATCACCTTGATTAAGATATTCTACACATTATAAAATATGCTCATTGAAATTGCAAACATCAGTTATTTCTAGTAGATGTATAGAATTATGCAGCCATCACTGCAATTCAGTTTTTAGAACATTTATATTATCTCCAAAATATCCTTTGTGCATAAATGGAGTAAATTCCCACTCCCACTCTGAACCTCGGGCAACCAATGATCATCTTTCTGTCTGTATAGATTTGCTTTGTCTGGAAGTTTCCTATAATTGTAATTCCGCAATATGAGGTATTTGGCTACCCTCCCCACATATATGCATTCTCCTCAAGGCAGGCAAAGTTATATTTTATCACATAGATCTCATCATTATAACTTTTGATGAATTTTTACTTCCTAAATAATTCAAAATCCATCGCATGTAGAATGTGAAAGCCTTTTCATTGACTGACTAGAGCTCACATGATCAACCTATCTCCAAAAGGTCCCATACAATTTCTTATCTTTTTTTTATCTTTTAAATCCTCAAATATTTCTTCACTTGGGAAATCTCCCTAACTCAACATAGCATTAAGTATGTTTCCTTTGGTTAACATTTACATATCATTCTTACTTATATTTTAGCATAATCACATTGTATTTTAATTAATATTTGCATAATCTTTTTCTTTCTACTGAGTGAGCTTTTTGAAAGTAAGGGCCATGACTTTTGCTAATCTGTCCCTGTTGATATAGTCCATAATAGGTACTAGGGGAGTGTTGAATGAATGAATGAATGAATGAAAATTTAAAGCAGTATATTGATGGCATTAGAGATGAGGAAAATGGAATAGGTTGTTTCTAATAATTGATTATCTGCTTCAAGTCAATGCCCTGGTTCCTGAAATTCTTAATTATCAGTAGGGAACAATCCATGTGATTGTTTCAGGACTGCTGACTACTTCCTTGTCTGATAGGGAACCTGAGATTCACAATGTAGGGATTTGTCTCTTGACATTTTCTAAGAGAGCGGATTCAAACTATAGCTGACTTGTGGCCAGGCAATTCTTTAAACTATTACTGAAATTACCATTATGATTCAATGGCAACGCAGAACCTTTAAAGCAGTGACAGAGTTTCTGTTACAAAACCAGGATTTATTCATTAAGAAACAATGGAAACGATTCACATTTTCTCCTCATCACCTGTGAATAGTTATTTTCCTATCAACTGCTTTATATTGACTACATTACAGAACCAACACATTGAAGACTAAGGTTAATTCATTCATCCTCAGGAGGACCATCAAGGGTATATATAAAGATATTACATTGAAGGTATACTCCAATAAAAAATACTTAGGCTTTATCTTGTGTGCATAACTAAAACATTGTGATATATATATTCAGCAAGGTCATATTATTTCTGTCATGCCCAGGAAATAAAACACAGAAGACAGTGATGGCACCTTTCAGGTCTTTCTGTAAATTAGCCTATGTATGTTTTCCTGGTCAGATTGAAGGTAAAATTCTTCCATTGTGTCATTTTTAGTGTCAGATGCATCCAATGCCCAAGACAGCAAGGCTTATCACATCATTATAAGATTATTGGTAAGGCTCCCTATTTGTTTCTCTCTCGCTATTCTAACAAATTACCACAAACTATGGTTTATAATGCCATCCATTTACTACCTCGCAGTTCTGTCATTAGAAGTTTAAGCACGGTGTGGTTCAGAGGCATCCCTGTGCAGGGCCTCACAGGGCCTAAACCAACAGGCTGCCTGAGCTTCCTCTTATCTACAGGCTCTGGGGAAGACTCTGCTTCCACATTCACTGGGGTTGTTGAGAGAATTCAGCTCCTTGTTATCCTAACTCATTTCCAAGCAAATAGCAGCATGTTGAATCCCCATCCTTTGAATTCTGACTTCCTCTTCTGAGAGAAAAACTTTGAATAATCCAGGATCATCTTACAATTTCTAGGTCAAATGATTGGTAATCTTAACTATACCTATAAAGTCCTTTAGCTATGTATTCACAGGAGTAACTGCCTGGGCTGACAAGCAGACCCCAAGCGATGGATGAACAAATTATTCTGACACAGTTTTCCTTGAAAGAGAGGGCTAAGGGGCTCTTTTACATCAGTAGTAAAAGCAGTCCTGTCTGCCTGCCTCGTTGGCTTTTTATTGTAACAACAGCTTGAACTCAACCTCTAGATACAATCAGCAGGGCAAGTATCTTTGAGAAAGTATATGCTTCTACAAGGTCAGGTCTTTAATGACTAAACATAGAGATTCTAGCAAAACACCCCCGGGGGACTGGACTTGTTTGGAAAATCAAGGTAGGAGGTGCTGTCTTCAGCAAGGTTCCCTCAGAGTCCCCGACCTTTCAGAGAATCCTCCTTTTACACACATTCCAACCAAGTCCCCTGCTTCCCCACAAGTAACATCAGGGAGTTAAACTGATGGCTGCAAACATTCCTTTTTGCCTCTGGCTCTTAGCTTGAAATAATATAAGATGTTATATCAAACATAGGGCTCTTCCATTATTTTTTAAAGTATTGCCCCAGTAGCCTGTTGATACCAACCGTCAAGCTAATTGAAGCTTAAATTTATTGTGATGGCATCTTGGTCCATCTCCCCACCCTCTAACCCTCAGTAAGACATCACCTAATAAAAAGTGAAAATGTAGATTCTGGGTTTGAAACTTGTGCTTTTTAAGGATATCAATAGTCTCTGTTGAGTGACTGGGTTTTATTTTATTTCATTGGGGAGACATTAGTCAACATGAACACATAGGTTTTCTGTGTGGATTACTAATTTACAAAATCTGTATATAGGACCATGTGCCCAGTACACAAAGTCAAATCTTCTCCTGTCACCTCATATTGAACCCCTTTCTTTCCCACCCTCTCCCTCTGGCAACCACCACCCTGCTGTTTGCCTTCATGAGTTTCAGTTTTATATTCCACATCTGAGTGAAATAATATAGTTTTTAGCTTTTTCTTATTTGACTTATTTAACTTCTCATAATGTTCTCGGGGTTTATACCATGACTGGGTTTTAGAAGTCATTCTTCCAATTTGTTAATGACTCTATGCAACTATTTCAGTGTGACGTTTAAGAAGCTTTGCCTTTCCACTGTTAGAAAAATGTACTGAGAACTCTGAAAGTTTCTTCTTCTTATTATATTTAAATAATATACACATATTCGGTAAGAGACACTAAGTGTGCTTTGCTTAAGTGAAAGTAAGATAACAGAGCTTGATTGTGAAAAAAGGATTAGGGAATAATCACAACACCATTACTTTAATTTACATTGCCTTTGAGCTCTTTAAAAATGCTTTCATATATACCATATTAAAGGCAGACATAAAGAAAACCTGTACAAATAGTTTTATTTTTCCTCAGAGCAACATTTTTGCATCCACCTTGCATATTTTCTATTAAAGGCTCATTCAGTATCAACTGAAAGATCAGGTTAGCTGACATCTGTTTCTTCATGTCTTGAAATCCGGAAGTGTTAACTTGGAAGGTTCAACATCTATTAAGCATATGTCTAGCACTCTTTAAGGTTGAGGAGTCTTTCTGATGCAACTGCAATGCAATGTTTTGCTGCACTAGTTAAAATAGGAAAATTTAGATTCAGAGAGTGGCAGACTTTGAGTATAAGTATGGAAGCCTAAGTCTGCTTCGTGTGAAGACTCCACTTTGCCTCCAGATTTGGGGTTCAGAAGTCTGCTGGATTTGGCCATTAGAAAGTAATCTGAAGGCAAATTTTAAAAACACAGGTAAGCAGCAAGAAGCATGAGATTTTGCCTAAATGGTTTGGAAAAACAGAACCACCTAAAAACAGAACTTAAAAGAAGTTTAGAAGCTATAAAGCAAGATGCAAGGTGAGAGGCTGAGGAGGGAAAGGCACAGAAATGTTTGCTTTATATATATATATATATATATATATATCTATATATATATATATATATATATAATTATTGACTTTTACAGAGAGGAAAAGAGAGAGATAGAGAGCTAGAAACATCTTCAATGAGAGAGAAACGTCGACCAGCTGCCTCTTGCACACCTCCTACTGGGGATGTGCCTGCAACCAACGTACATGCCCCTGACCAGAATCGAACCTGGGACCTTTCAGTCCCCAGACCAACGCTCTACCACTGAGCCAAACCGGTTTTGGCCAGAAATGTTTCTTGTATCCTGCCGTCTACCTCTTAAGGATAGGGACTCTTCCAGTGCTTGTAGCTCGAGAATTAGCAATTGAGGAAAAACAGAATTTCCAGAGAGAGTCAATAAGGAAGGAAGTAAGAAAAGAGATGAAAAGAATGGAATCAAGAAGCTTGACATTTTTCTTAGAAAAGAGAAAGGATAGTGTCTCTATGAAATAGGAAAATGAGGCCACAGGCCTTAGCATTTAGAAGCAGAGGAGAGTTCATTTTAGCACTTGCACTGCTTAGATATCACCGTGTAGATGTCATTAAGAGGTAAGAGAATCTATAGAAATGATGTCTTTTGCTGTTCATAGAAGCCAACTAGTGGTGACAAGTCCCGTATCTAAGTAGAAGAAGATTGATTAGTGTATTAGTTACAAGTTCAGGTACAACAGTCAGACTGGGTATAAATCCTGGCACTACCACTTAAATTCTATTGAGATAAATTTCACACACCATGCAGTTCATCCACTTAAGGTGCATGGTTCAGTGTCTTTTAGTATGTTCACAGAGTTGTGCAACCATCGCCGCACTCTAATTTCAAACATTTACCACTCTCCAGCAAAGAACCCATTAGCAGCCATTAACCTTTCCCTCCCCTCCCCTCACGTCTCGGTCTTAGCCCCAGACAACCCCTAATCTACTTCCAGTTTTTATGAATTTGTCTCTTTATGACTTTTCACAGAAAAGGAATCACGCATTATATAAACTTTTGAGAAGGCTTCCTTTAAGATTTACAATGTTGCAGCCCTTCATTCCTTTTTATTCCTGAGCACATTTCCATCGTGCGTGTATACCACATTTTGATTTTATAATTCACCAGTTGATGGGCATTTAGGCTGTTTCCAGTTTTGTCTTTTAAAGTACGTTCAACAATGGTACTTGTATTTGGAGATTTGAGGGACAATTAGTTATATAAATAATGTAAAACTGGGCATGTAAAAAGTTTTAGTTTTACAATATGGCTGGGTGCAGTAACTAGAAGCACTTCTAGTATCCCTGGGATGTTGAGAGAGAGAGATGGAGAGAGAGAGAGGTTGATTTTCAGTGTGTAATTCATGCCTGGGACACATTGGCCCTTGCACACAATTTCTAGCTATGTCCTTGCTGGATGTCTTTAAGTATTTTTAAAGTTGATTTTTTTAAAAATATATGTAACTTTTTACTGGTCCAGTTGTCTTTCCATTTTGAATTATTAATAGCCAACATTGCCTCACCCATTCATTCCCATCTTTTTCTTTCCAACTAAAACTAACTTTTAACCTTCATAAACCATCTGTATGTACAAAGTATTTTTATCATTTCTAAATGATGCTCCCTCCATTTCCTTACTTTCTTCTTAGCATTATCATTTCTAAATCGACACTAAGATGCTTTTAGCAAACAACTGCTCTGTCTGTTTTCATCTTTTTCAGACCACTCCAAAGAGTAGACCATTAGAAGGAAAATAGAAGGGGAAGAGAATCTCCTATCACCAAGAGAAAGATAAAAAACAAAACAAATTAACAGGTCATATTTAAGACTGAAAAGCATATTAGCATGATTGAGTTGTCTCTGCCTTGCATTTGCTCAATCCAAACTATTTCTCACTGGGTGTTCTTATAGTAGAAGCTTAAGCTCATATGTCTGTACAGAAATTATTTTATTTTGACTTCTTAGAATATGCTGCTCCTTTGCTTTAGATGTTCAGGTATTTCAATAACTTTGGGATTATGTTCAAGATCCTTAACCTAGTGCAGAAAGCTCTTTATGACCTTACTCCTTCCCTGCTTCAGCCTCCATATGCCACTCTCCCACTATTATTATCTCCAAATAGTTGCTATGTACAGAAGTTGAGTGTTGTGCCTTTTTTATTTTCATGAAAAGTATTCAAGAAGGAATGGTAGTTAGGTTCCTGCACACATACACATTAAGCAGACTGACTTCTGTTTTTGATGCAGTCTTGACAGTGATGTTCAAACACATCTTCCCTTTATTAATATTCATTACCCATTCTGGGCATGAAATCATGAATTTTATGACTCTTGAGTCCACAGCCCTATTTTTTATAAGTTGTACTGTGAGAAAAATAAAAATAAAGCAAAATAGGAACTTTTGAGAAAGCAGTGAATTATTAATTACTCCTGGCATGAATGGACTCTGAAGAATGTGTCTCCTTGATAAAAGTATATTTGATATATTGTCATAGACTTCTGTTCTGATATGTGCTCTCCACACCACTTTGTAATGAAGGAAAAAAGTCAGTTGCTCTAGAGCCATGGACATTTAGAGAGTCTAAAAACAGAGAAAACCTACTCAAAGAAAATTTCCCGTCTATGGAATCCTTTACAGCTAACAATTGGGTCATCTCAGAAGGTAGGATATCATAATTATATGGCACACCAACTAAATTTAGTTCAACAAGTCTTGCCATCAGAAAGGCTCTTTGTAGGTGGTATTACACTGTACATTTCTATACTGTGCCCGTTGCTTATTGACAGGATCAGGCCCTCTTTGCATGCAAAAGTTAAGTGGGAAAGCAGACCGTGCATTTCGGATGGGCTAACTGCTTAGCAAGTTTATACTGGGATATTGCTATTGGCTGAAATAGATATCATTGCAACCCTATCATTTCTAACTACTTAAAAATATAAATCTTGACCATGATATTACAGAATTGTACTCTAGAAATCTTTATCTAAACAGATCATTACCTTAAGATTTTTCAAGATAGGTGCCATAAACGGATGTGTAGAACCAAGAGAGTTGTATATTTGGGAATATTCAAGAGGTTGCAAATATCAAAAGAAATAACAGCAAGAGGTATATTGGAATACAGGAAAAAGAAATGTAGTATGTGTGAATATTAGAAATAGTTGTTTATGTCTAGGTCCCATCTTTCACCCCTTCATGGACAGTTGTATGTGGCGATAAAGATATTTTTGTAAAGATGCAGTTAAAAAAAAGTAATGAATTACCCAAAAGTGAAAGTTATTTGTTATCAAATTTTATTATTTTAGATTCAGTTAAATATGGTGATTCATAAAGATAAGGCATACTGGACTGGTGTGGCTCAGTGGTTGAGCATAGACCTATGAACCAGAGGGTTACAGTTCGATTCTTGGTCAGGACCATGCCCAGGTTGTGGGCTCAATCCCCAGTGGGAATAACACAGGAGGCAGCCAATCAATGATTCTCTCTCATTATTGATGTTTCTGTCTCTCCTCCCTCGTCCTTCCTCTTTGAAATCAATAAACAATATGTTTTGTAAAAGGTGATGCAGAAAGGGTAGACATAGGATTTGAGATTAATAGAATCTTGCTTACCCATCCTCCAAATCTGGCTGATAATCTGGTTGCCTAAAAAATAAATGTCCCAACCATAAGGGGGTTGGCTCACACCAGAGAGCAGAAAAGGAAAGTTGGAGATGCCAAGCTAGTCAGTGTCCAGGATTTGGAACATCTTAACCTGGTGATACTAGTTATTTGGATTATGCACCTGAGAGTTTTACAAAGCACCCTTTCTCCTCCCACTACCACCTCCATATGCCCACATGCATGAAAAGTAAATCTGCTAGACAGTATGCCATGCTTTTCTCAGCATTGTCCCTCCCTTCATGGATTTACTGCTTCAGGATAGTTTTATGATGAGCATTTGTGTCTCGCTTGGCTCTCTGTCCTGCTATCTCATCAGTTCTCTCCCAGAAGCAGCTCAATCACTCTTGCAAGGAGGCTTCTGAATTGGCATCCCACCACTTCACCGCACTTGTACTAAATGGGTAAAAAGCTGGGTCGGCACAGCTCAGCAGCGAACTAGAGCAGCCTGCTTGGACAATACTTTATTGGCTTTTTACTATTAATTTCATTCAGAATTCTAAATTAAAAAATATATTTGACAGGTACACTTACATGTATTAACAAATACCTGTTAGCATACTGTTCCAAAAGCTTTTGCAACACTTTGGAAGGTGTTTCATTTCAACTATAGTTGTTAAAAAATGTTTGAACAAACCGCTTAAAACTCCCAAGTGTCACTTCCTCTGGGCAATTTCGGAAGTGTGTTTGAAGAGGCCATGAAGTACCAGACCAGGAAAAGGAACAATCTGTGCCTGCCACCTTCCCTGTAATACCGTGTTTCCCCGAAAATAAGACATCCTCCGAAAATAAGACCTACTTACAGGTTTCCTTCTGAGTGAAATATAAGGCGTCCTCCGAAAATAAGGTCCCCATAGGCTAAGCGTGAGAGATTAGGTCCACTGATTCTGAAATAAATGGAGTCACAAGAAATTCACCAGGAAATTCAGGAATTGGATTGTTATAATGATGTTCCAGAAGATGATGACATGATTGTCATTGAATAAATGAGTAAATTCTTGATACTGTAGGATTCACAGTTTGTCTGGTTTGTGTTGACAACTACCGTACTACTGTACAGTATATAGGTAATAAATTTCCTTTATTTTCATTTAACAATAAATGTGCACGGTATTCTTCTTCATGGAAAAATAAGACATCCCCTGAAAGTAAGACTTAGCGCATCTTTGGGAGCAAAAATTAATATAAGACACTGTCTTATTTTCAGGGAAACAGGGCAGCTGTCCGGCCCAAGGTCAAGGTGAATGCAAAACATTAGAAATTTCTTGCCACCCTTTATCTGTAATGATTAGCAAGAGCTCTAACTCGAAAGTCTTTGCTCTAAAGATAAGCAATACTATGGGGGTGGGTATGGAAAAGAGAGTTTGACAGGATGTCTTGAAACTGGAAAATTAAAAATATATATATTTTATTGATTTTTTACAGAGAGGAAGGGAGAAGGATAGAACTAGAAACATTGATGAGAGAGAAACACCAATCAGCTGCCTCTTGCACACCTTCTGCTGGGGATGTGCCTACAACCAAGGAATATGCCCCTGACTAGAATCCAACCTGGGACACTTCAGTCCGCAGGCCAATGCTCTATCCACTGAGCCAAACTGGTTAGGTTGAAGCTGGGAAATTTTTAAATTCAACGTTCCATTTTAATCAAACAAGTCATAGTGGAGGATGTCAGTTGACAACATAAATGCGAACAATGTCTGAGTAGAGAACAAGATGGACTGTGCAGAGGAGTTCCCTCACACACAGAGAGACAAAAAAGGGCCAAACTCTGCCCTTTTTTAAGGGATAAAAGCAATCATGTGCAGCAAGTGAAATGTCAAATTCAACACTAAGGTAACTGGATGAGAATAGGGACCTCAGCTCATAAAATACAGTGTGGCTAAATAAATAAATAAATAAATAAATAAATAAATAATCTTCCAAACCTCTGAAAGCAGTGGAGTTACCAGCTCCCTTAGGGAAAGCAAAGCATCTCTTTTTCGGAAATGCTAGCAAAGGTCTTGAGCTCGTTCCTTTATTTGGTCTCCTTCCCAAGTTGTATCATTGCAGTCCATGATACAAAGGCATTAGGAGTTTTCTGGCTGTTAGTCTGATGGGTGTTCAAGTCAAAACAAGTTTAGAACTGAAGATTATTTTAACAGGACAGTTCTGAAGGTGAAGAATTGTCTTTTTCAGGGTGGGGTGAAGTTGAGGGAGGAGGATTAGAAGCAAGGAATGCATTTAGGAATGTATTTTTTTTTTTTTAAATAGTCCAAATAAGTGAAAACGGTGGTTTGCACCAGGATGCCTAAGTGGTAATAAATAAATCTCAAGTATATTTGGTATTTAGACTTGGTGGGCTTTGCCAATGGATCAGACACAGGAGAAAATAAAAAAGAGTTAATGATTTGTGACCAACAGAACAATCAAGTTGCTATTTACTAAAAGGAGGAAGGCACTGTTTCTGTGTGGGTAGTGGTTCTGGTCAAGCAGTAAAGGGGAACTTTAGGAGGCAGGTATCTGACATGGTGAGTTTGAGAAGTCAATCAGGTCTCCAAGTGGAGCTGTTCAGTGGTCACTCGGATATACTGCATGTCTATTGTAGAGAGATGATGCTGGAGACCTCTTTCTGATTTTTGTCCCCACCTCCAGTAGACAGCACTATTGAGACAAAAATTGCATCGGGCAAAATTGAACAAGCAAGGAAGACGGTACTCAGGTTATTGTAAGAGAGGAGAGAGACCAGAATTGAGTTCTACTGGAACTAGGGTCTGAAAAGATGTTAAGAGCTGAGATGGGTATGGAAAGATCATTCATGTCTGTTTGCTAATTACCCAAAGCACAAGTAAGCATTCTCTACCATCATTCCAGGAGGTAGTTTTTCTGCTTGGAGGGAGACATCGCCACAGTGAGACTCCTACCCTCTCTCAGTGACTGGCATCTTCCTTGATAGTTACATTAAAAGGTATGTCCCACCGAAACCGGTTTGGCTCAGTGGATAGAGCATCAGTCTGCGGACTGAAAGGTCCCAGGTTTGATTCCGGTCAAGGGCATGTACATTGGTTGTGGGCACATCCCCAGTAGGGGGTATGCAAGAGGCAGCTGATTGATGTCTCTCTTTTTCATTGATGTTTCTAACTCTCTATTCTTCTCTCTTCCTCTCTGTAAAAAAAAAAAAAAATCAATAAAAAATATATATTTTTTAAAAAGGTGTGTCCCCCAGGCCCCTAAGAAAGAAAGTCATTTATTAGTTGTGAAACCACACCAGGCATTTAAAAATAGGTTTACATCTCAAAGGGCCAGGGAGGGAATTTATAGTTACACATTTTCTAAAGTAAATGATCTAAGAAAAAGGAAGAGGGAGACTTGTGGAATCAGGCATTCTGAAAGGATGGGGGAGGGGGGTGGAGGGTGTCAAGCAGAAGGAAACATTAAGCCTGCCTTGATCAGTCTTTAATAGGGTGACCATGTTATTTATTACTTAAGTCAATACATTCTGAGAATGGGATAGGGCACTATTAATAATTAAACTCAATACAAAGTATAGAAAAGGAATCCCTGCCAAACTTAAATGAGGGGTTTGACTTAAGAGGCATTCCTCATGCAGCTTAGAGGGGAGACTGTCATTAGGTGTAAAATATCTGTGAAGGTAATTAATACTTATCTTAAAAACAACTTGTGACCAAATTAGAAAAGTATGTAGATGACAAAGCTCTCTGAAAGATAAGTTATCAAGATGATTTGGCCTGGTTCCTCCTTCAAGATCCCACCCAGGCATCTCTGTGTGTTTCTCAAAAACAGGACTCAGCATTTTTCTGTTTACTTGTCTCTCCCCACAATAAAAGTTGGAGCACATTGAAATCATGCACTTTCTCTTTAAGCATTGTTACTTGAATATCTAACAGTGTGCCATGAATATAGTAGATGCTCAACAAATAGAGATTGATTCAAGTAGTGGGGGGAGGTGAAAAAAGTCAAGGTAGCCCCAACATGTTAGCTTCAAAGACTGCAAGAACACTTGTCAAATAAATAGAAATGACAATAACAGAGGGCAAGAAGCCTTTTGTTTTATTCCATATGGGATCCAGGTTCCAGTACCAGGCAAGAGGAGAAGAGAGACTAATATATTTACGTAATGGTATCTATAATGCTATTTGTTGCAGTCCCTTCTATATTTTCTCCCCGTGCAATGTGCTTGTTTCCCATTAGTGCTTCATGAATTAACCATAACTGCCACCAATGTAATTAAAATATTGATTGCCGAGAGGAAGTAAAGATTCAGCATTAATTCATTCAGCAAAAACATATTGAGTCCTATTATATGTCATTCCTTGCAATAGGCTCCAGGAATATATATATAATAGCAAGTAATTATCTTGTCTGCACCAACTTGGGGGTAGAATTGAATTATAAAATAGTGCAGAATATCATTTTGTGGTTTCAAACCCACCAGATATATTGCACATTATCTTCTCTGTTTAACTCTGGTTCTTAAGGGGTGAGTACTCTCCAGACTATTTCATAAGTGGTCCTTGCATGGAGGTATGTAGTTGCTGTGTCAAGTGTGTCATGACCACCTCTCAGTGGGGTCCCCAGGAAACCTGCCACTGCCCAAGGAATCCACAAATCCATGGTGGCACCCAGTATCAGTGTCGTGATTACACCTTTCCCAGGAGTCCCCTTAGAGAAGAGATATTGTTTATCTTTCCCTGAACCCCTCTACCTCTCATTTGGCCTCATGTGTTATTCCTTCACCTGAATCTATCTTAGCCGGTGAATTGATATCCCACTTGTGACATGATGGGTCTAGTTGATAGTAGTCACTCTAGCTATCATTGATGGAGAACTTGATAATGACAGGCACTGTGATGATCTTTCTAATAACCCCATGAGTTTGGCATTGTTGTTATTCCTAATGTATATACAGGAGTGGAACCCACTTTCTCAGTATGGAACACCTGACTCTGGGGCTCACATTCTTGACCATGTTTTAGACCCAGGAATTTGCATCATCCACTAGCATCTAGCCATTGTTCCTTATCACCAAGAACCTTGGTATTTCTGCTGGGAGCATCCAAGTGATCTCACCAAAGCAATATCTAGACATGGCCTAGTAGTTCAATGTGCACCATAAGACCACATGTAACTCAGACACAGCCCAATGCCTTGAAGAGTATTAAGTGGTACAATGATGTGTTGAGAGCAAAGACACTGAGGCTTGCTGTTGTGGAAAATTTGTTATCTAATTCAAATGAGGTATGCATGGATTGTTTCAGGTGTAGCTAGGTTGGGGGAGAGAATAGTCCCTGGAGATAAGGCTTAAAATTGTTTGGAAATGATTGTGCATTGTCCCCAGTGCCAGGCTACCATCTGGGCTTTATCATGTTGCAATGAAAATGTGTTTAATCTTTATGTGTTTTCATCTACGTTTTTAATGGGATTGAGAAAGACCTCTCTGGTGGCAATATGGAGGATAGAGAATATCAAAGTGCCCAGTATGGTGGCTGTTGTAATTGTACAAGCAAGAGATGGAGAGAGCTGATTTGGTGCAGTGGCAATGGGAAGTGAGAGAAGCAAAAGAATTCAGTGGACATTCCTGGAGTAGGTGTATAAAATTTAGTTACCTACTCAATGCTAGGCATGACAAGGAGGAAATTGTCTGAATTTTTATTTTATTCCTTAAAACAATTCCTTACACTGGATTCCTTATAATGGCTGCAAGCCCCTATACAGTCTGGTCTCCCGTCTCTTCCCTGACCTCACCTCATGTTGCTCTGACCCTTTCCAAGTGCCCCTCCCCCAATATATGGATACCTTACTCTTGGAATATAGCAGACAAACTCCTCATGTGAGGGATTTGGACTTACTCTTACCTTTCCCTGCAGAACTTTTCTCCCAGATAGCTCCACTCCATAGCTTGGGTTGTCATATCTTTTAGGTATCGCTTTTCGAGTAAGGCTCTCATTGATCACATACCTGAAATTTTGCACATGTGCGCACGCACACACACACACACACACTCACACACTCACTCACTCAAATACCCATACCCACCTTGGCATTCCCTACCCAGTTTCTATATGGTTCTTCTATGAGCTACTAGCATCACTGGACATACTATATGTTTTACTTACTCTTTTTTTTCTTTTAATATATTTTGTCCCACACTAGTATAGACTTGTTAAGACAGGGTTTCTGTCTGTTTTGCTCACTACTGCAACCCTGGTGTCTCTAAGAGGACTTTAAATATGAATTGACTTTAAAAAATTAATTTTTTAAAAATCTGAGGCTGTGGATAATTACATCATTTTTAATGCTATTTTCTCAAATTTTAGATAATATTTAACTCCCTTATTTTTATTTTGAATTTCCAGATATTATACACACACACACACACACACACACACACACACACACACACACACACCATTATCTCTTCCCAAAGTCGAATCTTGGGACTGAAAATGGATTTTGGTAGATGGCATCAAAATAGCCATCACTGTCTGTATGATTTTTTGGTGTTATGTTAAGCACTTGCCTTAATGTTAAACCTACAGCAGACACTTTGCTCTGCCAGTTTTGGAAACAAGCTACAGAAGCAGAACAGATTATTTAAAAGGCCATGGTTATATCTATGTGTTTGTAGGGGGCTGGCTATTCCAAAGGCATAATTTAAATACTCAATTTATTTCAACTCCTTTAGAAATCCCATCTGGGAACATGGCAATTTTAGCTTACTGAATGGTTTTCTACCACAGAAGAGAAGGGGTGTCTGCTAGACTAGAAATAAGGGTAGCTGGGGTGTCACCTGCTTATAATCTTCCACTGCCATGATCTCAGACCTCCATGTAGCAGGCATCCAGGGAATGCAAACTATTCCCCATTCCCCCATGAAACTAACCCAATTTTCTGCAAATAAGTTCACCTTCAAATGCACTATTTATACATAAGCTCATACCATATTTTTGTAATGCTTAAATAAGTAACACAAGTGTAGCATAAATTTCTAGTTGCTTTTTTAAAGCTTCCATTAAGAAAATATGTATTTTGTGCACTGAAATAACTAATCAATACACTTCTCATCAAGTAGAACATTAAAATAATATTTTCAATGTTGTTGTTTTTTTCCTTGTCAGGCTAAAATTCTAGCATGGCTTATTTATTATTTAGTACTAAAAAAGAATTAAGTTTTTTTTTTTCATGTAGAGATTCACAGAGTTTAAGTCAGAAACTTTCTATGAAAGAACTTCTAAATGATATTTTTTTAAGTAAGATGTATTTACTATTCAGAAGATTAGGTAGAAATGGTCAAATAATTATTTTTCACAAGTAGTCTTGTGTAAATAAATTGCTAAATATATTTGTAATGCAAAATAAGCAGTGGCATGATTGATACAAAATATAGCCAACTAGTTGATATAAAGATAGAGCTGATTTCCACTATCAGATTAAAAATCATGTATAAAGTGGAAAATGATCACACTTAAAACTAAGATGGGTCAGAAAGAGAAAAATAAAAAATAAAAAAACAAACCAAGGTATGATAATTAACAATCATAATACTAGAAGATAGTATAAACTAAATATATCAGTAATACATACACACACATACACACACACACACATATTAGCATATTAGCCCAGCCAGCATGGTTCAGTGGTTGAGTGTTGACCAGTGAACCAGGAGATCATGGTTCAATTTTCAATCTGGCCACATGTCCAGGTTGTGGGCTTGATCTCTAGTGAGGAGTGTACAGTAGGCTGACAATCAATGATTCTCTCTCATCATTGATGTTTCTATCTCTCTTGCCCTCTTCCTCTCTGAAATCAATAAAACTATATTAATACACATATATGCATTAAAGTTACCTATTAAAAAGCCATTCCAAATCAGATATAAAACAACCCACTCTGAGATATTTATAAATATAATGACAGAATAACTAATGTCTCAAAAAGTTTGACAATAAAAATACACTAGGAATATACTAATCAAGAACTGCTGGTATGTAATGCCAATACTGTCTGAAGGCATTATTAAGGATGAAGTAAGCTTATGAAGGAAAAAAAATGATAGCATAAACTACTTACCATAAGGACATAACAACTCAGATCTAATCTTTAATAGTTGAAATTAAAAACAAAAGAAAAAATTACAACTAGCGTTTGATGAGCTTATAATCAGAGACAGATTTTAACATACTTTTTTCAGAAAGTAACATATTTTAATAATAAATAATTTGATTTTGTACATACATATATATTATGTTCAACAATATCTACCTATTTACATATCTAATCTCTGTATCAAGAGCTTCCATTCCATTCCAACACATACAGGCATTTTATGAGCATTAACAAACTAACCCACTTAAATAAAATGGATACTAACTTAGAAAGATAATTAACTTGTCAAAATTGATTCAAGAAAGAAAGAAAAACCATAATAAGCCTATAATTATCAAAGGAATTAGATTAGATATTTCCATACCAACTTAACTCTCCACAAATATACAGGTAAAACATGGATTGTTTTACAGAAAAAACTTACCAAAACCTCAGGAATCTGATAACCCTCATCTTATTCAATTGTTCCAAAGAATAGAAATAGAAGAAATGATACTTAATACAAGCTACTTTATGCAGACACTTTATACACTAAGACTCATTATGGCAAGTATAACTTGATATAATAAGTAGACACAAAGAGTGAAAAACCAATTTCACTTATAAATGAAATGTATATACCCTACATAAAATTTTATCTAACTAAATCACAACAAATTAAAAATTTATTTTAGGTTTGCGATGATGTATTATTTCTACTAAGAATTCTAGGATGCTGACCCCAGTGTTCCAATATGAAAGAAATATTAAACCATATATGTTAATATTAGACCTTGTTTTTAATATGATCCTATAAAGTGCTTCTCATGTAGTCACAATTTGAAAGAGTTCAGCAGGAGTGATTGGTTTTACAACTTATTATCCAATAGGTTTTGTAAGCACTATGTATATATAATTTATCCTCTACACAATCTGTGTAGTGAATAAGACAAAGAAATTGGAAAATTAATTGAAGAAGAGAAGAATGCTTTCAATAGATTACTCCATGTCAATTATCCAGCAGAAGGGCATAGAAGTGCTTGACTCCAGTTTTATATTTACATTTTCCCTTTAACACACCCATTCATACCTTGGTGTTTGCATATTATGCAGTGTCACTGCCTGTTACAGTTTCATGAATACACCTCGAGACATATTTACTGAAGTGCGATTCCAGAGGCAGACTCTCAATAATAAGGACATTATACCTTCAATGTTATGAATATGCTAATTTTGCTATAAAAACCAAGCAAGGAAATCTAATTTTATGTTTAAAAATAAATGTGCAAAACAAATCTGTTGAAACACATAAATACAACTAGATAACTAGGGGAATATTTTGCATAGTAAGGCTTCCTCCTGAGACAGAGGTTTGTATTATAAAATTCCCACTATAAATTCTAGGAGCCATAAGTGACTCCAGGAAGATCAGGTTATGAGTTTTAAGCATATGTGCATTAATCTCCGCTCTGCATACTCCTGTGTTACATTTCTTAATAAGTTGCCTGATATTGTGTCATCAAAGAAAACTCCCTGTGCTGAGATTATGTTCTTTAACCTTTCTGTGAATGAGAAGGGAACCTTGGACAGCATAGCAATTCAACGTTGTGGTACGTGAAATACCATGTTTAAGAGATGAGATATTGGAAGTTATATAGAAATGCATGAATGCACTCATTTTGTGGCATACTGTACATCTGGTGATATCAAAAGTTATTTGGTGGCCATGTTTGCTCACTTTATAATTCATGTTCCTGATTCTGGATCTGTAGAATAGTGATGTCCTTAGCACACTTGTCACGGTGCCTATTACGTTGTCAATCACACATTATGTAACTAATTTTCCTCTTTGAATGTTGGAACATATTAGGACTCTTATTTTTTTTTTAATTCTAGTCATATGTAATTTAAATTCCCTCTCTACTTCCTTCCCTTCCTTTTTATATCCTCTTATTGGAAACTGTTAGCAACACAACATTATCCATGTGTTTTTTGGTGTTCGCATTCCCAAACTACCATGCTCAGAGATTGGATATAAATCTTGTTCTTGCAATGAATTCTGAGTGCAAATGAACTCACTCTGATTTGCTATGCTTTCCTCCTGTTTTCTTCCCCCATCTGCTGACTGCTTATTCTCCAAGCTAGAAGGTGGTGGAACCACAAGATGAGAGCAGCCTTGTCCTTGACTCTTCACTTCTAGGTGACATACTTATAGGACACTTACCCCGAAGAGCTTCACAACCTGCCTAGGACTACAAAGTCAGTGATAAATAGATAAATAAACATCTGCTGTGTTAAGACAATGAGATTTTGTTGTATACTAGAGGAAATTACTCATTTACTAACCTCCCTTTCTCTCTCTCTCCTACTCACCTGCCAACTACTATTTATTGATCACCCTGTATCATGCATCATGCAATTCATCAGAGACACAGAGCTGAGGGCCTCTGGTTCTGTCCTCGGGCAGCTCATACAATAATATGGAGTAATTATGAAGATGTTAATAAGTTCAATACAGTTTGATTAATGCCATTATGACATTATCTTTAAAGACCCAGGCATACAAGGGACTCTAGGAGATGCTTGATTATAGTATTAGAGGTTTATCCAGAAAGAAAAGGTAAGAAAAGCATTCCACACCCATGAAGAGCAAGTGTTCCTCACAGTTCCAGCCAAGGTACCTTAGGATTTCCTTTGTCGTGGGACATTTGCTCAAGATAATAACCTGGTATTCATTCCTGGCCCACCTTTGTCTTCAACTCCTCTTATCTGCTGACTCATGCAGACCTGTGGTTTCCGTCTTCTTAATGACTGTCAGATCTGTCTAGTTCTCTCCATTCTACCTTCTGAGAACTTAGTATTAATCACCTACATCTCTCATCTTCAAAGCAACATAATTGGTCAGTAAAATTCCAATTTACCCTCAACAAACATACACAATAGATAGAACTGTCTTACAAAAATTCAAATATAATCATATCTCTTCCATAGAGAAAATTTTTCAGTGATTTCCCATTGCCCTCAGGAAAAAGTCCAAACTCTGTAGCTTGAAATATAAACAAACTTTATACTATGACCTCAGCTCACCTCATTGATATCATCTTACCACATACTATCTCATAGTGCACAGACTAGCCAAACCATTTCTCTGTACTTAACCCTAAACTAGCATTTATTACCTCATAATATTTTACAACTTCTGTATGCACCTGGTAACAAATAAAATGCAAGCTCACACAGCTTTAAAGTAGATAATGTACAAAAGAAATCCTGACAAGAGGAAATAAATGCTATTGAGAGCTAAGCCGTGAAAGGCCTTTCAAACCATATTGGGGAGTCTAGACATCCACAGACTGCAGAAATATCCTAGGATTTATTTTCATGTTGGCACCCATCCCAGACAAGTTACTGATTATTAAAGACAACTCTTTCAAAAGGGATGATGGGGTGCTCTTGATTGAGATATCTTCACAACATGCCCTTGAGTCTGGGTTTTTGTTGTTTTGAGATCCTGAAAGGAGGAGAAATGTGTGCTTACTTTCCCCCAACTCCCTCCTAGCTTCTTACCTTCCTAAGAGAGGAGGAGCGGCTGGCAAATTAGTTGAGACCTGAGATACTGACTGGGCCTTGTTGGTAATAGGACAACATTGCTGTGAATTGAAGGGGACCCTGCTCTCTTGGACTGTCTCCAGATTTCTCAGCTTGTTCTTAAAAGTACTGAGTCTGATGGCCGGGGCATGCTCCAGGGGCATGACATGAACCCAATCCCACTTTGATTTACTTTCACTGTGTTTTAAGTCAGAGGACTAAGATTTCATATGGAATGAGAGGATGGAGAATGGTATCATGTAAGGTTTATTTGTTGGAATGCTGTTGTGACTACGTTTTATGTTGGGTCGGAGGCCTGTCAATTTCCCTGTTGAGTAATTAATTACATCTACACCGCAATCACTTTTCTTATGGGGTTCTCACACTTGGGGGCTTCTATGCAACTGCCCTGGTCACTTGTTGGGCCAGGTGCCAGAAAACTACATGGGGGGAAAAAATGGAGAGAAGAAATGAAGGTAAAATATTTTTGAATAGGTTATTGGGTGTTTTTGTTATTGTTGTTGTTTTTTAAACACTTACTGGGTTTCATACTGAACCTCATTTGAAAGTTATGACAACCCTATAAATTATCCTATCTATAGATTCCTATCTTATGGATTATCCTATAAGAGAAAGAATTTTTCTTTTGCTATTTTCAAGAGTAAAATTGCATTTACGGAGGTTAGAGCTGTATTGTAATGCTCATTTATGTGATAGAATCAGAGCTAAATTCCCCAAATCTAGTGCATTTTCATGACATTGTGCTACCATTAAAGACAGAGGGGATTCACAGCATTGTTGTGTAGAGAAGAAACTGCAAGTTAGAAATGGCTAGAGAAGTCTGGAGAATTTATTCTGCAATGAATTCTTATTCTACCCTGGGTATTTAGCATCTGAACCATGTATAATTGGATTGTTTGTTTTTTAAATGCTGACCCCGCAGCGATATGTTTTTATTGATTTTGGAGAGGAAGGGAGAGAGAGAAAGAAACATTGATGTGAGAAAGAAACCTCGATTAGTTGCTTTCTGTAACCTCCCCTCTACCGCCATTGGGGATTGAACCCACAACCTAGGTATGTGCCCTGGCCTGGAATCACACCACAACCTTTTGGTGTTTGGGACAACCTACTGAACCACCGGGCCTGGGTTGGATTATGTTCTTCTTGGCTGCAATATTTTTTTTTTTTAAAGTTTTACTTTTACAATAATACTCCATGCAAACTTCAGTCTCTATGAAAATGTTTTTTTAGGAGGAAGAGTGTTTGCCTTCCTTTGAGCCAGAATTTTAATAAGCATATACAGAGCTATGCTTTGGAAGTAATGGAGAGAATTACGAAGATTGGTGACATACAGAAACAAACTCCATCATTTGTCTCCACCTGAAAATTTTCTTCTGGAATCTTCTTTCCTCAAAGTTAGAGATCTTAAAGATTAAGTCTTCTCCATATAGTTTACTGTGGACTTTTCCAATTCTAACGTTCCATTTTTTCTGGAACTACTCCTACTCATAGTTTTCTTATTGATAATGGGATCCCTTCTGAAATTATTACAGTTCTAGTCTCATGAAATCAAAGTAGGCAGAGGAAGATGTATTCGACTTGAAGAAGAAAGGCAGGAGGACATTTAGGAACAGAATTTAGTGATTAGGAATGCAAACAAACTTAGTTCTTCCGCATTCAAATTAAATTATACTTCTAATGTTACTTTTTATGACTATTGAAATGACTTTAATGGTCTTATTTAAGTATTTTGAATTGAAGGAGGAGTGATATTAATGAATTAAATATGAACTTTTGCTTCAACCCATCCTTCAAAATGATATTTAGTATTTTTTTTAAAGTAATACACTCAAATAACTAAAATGATCATGTGAGAGGTCTTAAATGTGCTTATAAGGTAATAACATAAGCCTACAAATGACTAAATGGTGAGGAGAGATTACAGAAAACTCATCTATGTAATGAAAGCACCAGATGATAACCGAGGATCATGAGTTTAATGCTTTTCTCATGATTTTACTACCTATTAACTATCACTTTGATATCAGTATAAGTAGTGCTAAATGGAATTATTATTTAAATGCGTAAATTACAAAACAAGTTCCATAGATATCTCAATGGTTTTCATGCAGCAATAGTTCACAAAATATTTTAACAGGTGTAGCTGTTGATAGTTTATGTTGTTTGCATGCAGATTTATTAATCACATCATCATGGGATTGATGTTGATAATAATAATAGTAATATTTTGGCCTTGCTGAACATTAAAAGCTTTCATGGAATCACAGACAGAAATAAAAATTTACAAAGAAATTCATGGGAAAGAGCTAGATATAATTTAAATTATACAATCTTGAGTCATTGCAGTATTAAACTAAGCATTAAATTAAGAAAAGTATGTGTCTATTGATGCTTGTTTTGCCTAAACATCATACTAATACCTTTTAGTTGTCATTTTGTTCAGAAAATCATCTCATAAAAGATAACTAAAATTCGATCTTAATTTGTGCTTTGCTTCCTTTTAAAGTAAACTGCTCCTAGAAATATCTTAGTTATGTAGTAGAACAAGATATAAGTTTTGGAATTACTAATCTGTGTTGGAAACTGATCATTTCTTTAGCAAAGTGTGTGACTGTGGACAAGTATTTACCGTCTTTTGGTTTTAATGTTTCAACCTGCAAATTGGGTATAATAAACCTTTTTTTTTTTTATAGGATTGAGCATAAAAATAAAGTGTGCCCGGTTTGGGGCCTGACACATTGTAAACAGGTCATGCTATACATATTAAAGCGTTTTTTTTTCAGGACAAGGACACATATACAGTGATCAATCTATAGGACTTAACACAGCAAAACATATGATGTGTATGCACAGGCTGACTGGTGCTATTTTTTAAAATATATTTTATTGATTTTTCACAGAGAGAAAGAGATAGAGAGTTAAAAACATCGATGAGAGAGAATCTTCGATCAGCTGCCTCTTGCACACTCCCTACTGGGGATGTGCCCGCAACCAAGGTACATACCCTTGCCTGGAATCGAACCTGGGACCTTTCAGTCCGCAGGCCGACCCTCTATCCACTGAGCCAAACTGGTCCTGGCCTGACTGGAGCTATTAATGCTGATCACAACATCACTACATAATGAGGACAATAGGAGAAAATAACAATGGCTATTATCATTAAAATAACCTAGACTTTAAAACTGCTTCTTCTATACAATAAATGGCTTGTATCTGCTCACATAAAATGGTATTAATCTGTTGTTTTAATTCTGGTGCTGTTATTCAAAAAATGCAGTATTATCTTATTTTTCTTAATGGAGATGTCTTAGATTAGGTTAAGTAGGATGTATAAAGAACCCCATGTAGAAATTTAGACTAAAAAAATGTACAATATTTTAAAATATGTTTTCACCTAACACTAATATGACCCAGGTCTGTATCTTTAAATGTCTGTAGTAAGCCTGCGCTCCTTACTAGACTAGATAGCCATAGGTCTATCGCTGGGAAGTATAGTGTATGCTCTCCTTCCCCAGTGTAATTGGGTTTGCAAATGCTTCACATTGTTGCCTCACTTATGGCCTCAGCACTGTGTCCCAGATGATCCTTTTTCATTTCTGAGCCTCTACTCAACCATGACCTTCCTGGGAGGCCTTCCTTCAGTGGGCCTACCTATCTAGATTCTGTGCCTCTGTCCTCAGGTCTTCCTTTGCATCTAGTGTAGACCTCTACCTGGACTGAAATTATTGTTCGCTTTCCTATTGCCCTTACCACATTTTGATCATTTTAGGCTCTCCGTTTTGTTGTTGTTTTACCTATTCCCACTCAGCAGCTGGCATCTGACATATTCCATGTTCACTAAGTGCCTGTTAAATGACTGGAATGGAGGAGGTAGTAAGAGAGGATGTTGTGTGCATGACATTCAGACCCTGCACAAATGACCATGTGTCTCTCTGTCTGTTCACCGTAACAGTAACAATAGCTAACATCAACAAAGCATCATGATGCCCTGACACGGTGCCAGTGATTTATGAGCATAGCATTGATTTACTATTCCTGAGTAAAGTGCATATTATTAATGCTACTTCAGAGACAGATCGTCAAGGTTGCTGATGTTCAATGAGTTAGCCAAGGCTGCACGGCTTGTTTAGAACCCACGTTAACCTGGTTCTAAAACGTGTGCTCTTGCTTCCATGCTGTGATGACGTCCTTCTTATAGTGAAGCTTCGCAAATTCTGTGAACGTCCGCATTGATACAGCGCGACACAGAAGAGTTTCCTTCTATTTTGGTCCCAATCACTTTATCAGATACAGTCCCGCTGTAATTAGGGAAAACGAACGGAAACAAGTTGAGGCCTTCAATCGCATATTCCATCCATAGCTGTGCCCTTCACACAATTTAATCAGAGAAATGAGGTATTGTGTTAATCAGGGAGTGATTGGCCCAGATGTCAATTGGTACTTTCTAGTTTATAAAAACAAACAAACAAACATACATACAAATACTAGAATCACTGTCCTCACAATTCATACTAACCACTAGATAAAACCCAATTTTCATGTGGTATTTCCAAAGATCTATTCAGAATCTTGTCCTTGACAATACTTTTGTTGTAATTTCATGAAGTTACAGGTAAAAAAAATTTTCTTTTCAGTTGTTGAAATTCTAGTAACCTGCTCTTATTAACTTGTCCTTTAAAAAATGCCACATGCCTCAGGTTTTCTTAAACACACCACACCACGCGCGCGCGCGCACACACACACACACACACACACACACACACACACACCTTTATTGCATTTCAGGAATATATAGTTATTTAGAGAGAAGGCATCTTTTCTTTGACATTCCTCAATCTTATTGATCAATACCCAGAGAGGGTAACCTAAAGGCATTTGTCTTCAATGCAGTCATTTATAACCTGTTTGGATAATTGAACTGTCAGCTTGGCCCCAGCCAGGATCCCCTGGCCATTAGAACATTTGTTTGCTTTGTAGTAGTCACTGCTTTCATTTTCATATGCCTTGTTAGTGCAAATAACACTGCCTCAAAACTACTATTAACGAGAAAAATGCTCAGTGTTACCCATGAGAATAAACTGCCAAAAAATGTATATGTAATTGGAATGATAAGTAATCTGTCACCAAATCCGACATATCAGTTCTATTTCTCTGCAGAAATCTCCAGCCTGACTCTCTTATGCTTCAGCTGTCTTTGTGAAGTATAAATATTTTAAATTTTAATTTTCACATGTTTTGTAACCTGATTTGTCCCAGAATTCCTCCAGCTGAATGGAAGAGTAATGCATTTATGCAGCTCTAAGAATTATTTATGCTTCTTTTGTTGGTAGATGTGTCCTTAAAAAGCAATGCAGCTAAACATATTCTATACAAGTGCATAGTCCCTTTTGAATCTTTTTTTTTTTTTTTTTTTTTTTTTTTACAAATACATTCTGGGTTCAGTTTGATCATGGCTGAGACTGTCAAGGCCAGATGTCAAGAACTTTGGGGAGGACAAGTAGCTAATGTCGATTCAAATGCACCAAGAATAGGCTCAGGCTCATTGCAGAAAGGGGATAATGCAGTTGCAAGGTGGATCACTCTGTAAGCAACAGCATTAAACTGACATGTATTACAAGATAGGCTTTCCTTGCCCAGTTTGGAGAGAGAGCTTCTTTTTGTCTGGCTTCCACCCCCCCTTGGACACTCACTGGAAAACATATCCTCTAGTTTTGTTGTTGGGAATGGCCGAAGTTGCAAAGATGAGGCTGGATTTGAACAGAAGAATAAAGCAAAGAAAATTAAGCACAGTCTGCTTCTATTATTTAGGATACGGTAGTTATTTTTTTCTTTATGATCCTCTACAGGAACATTAAAAGAGAGCTCCTTAATTTTTGATTACACCTATTTAACTGTTTAATGCATTCTTTTTTAAAATGTGTTTTATTGATTTTAGTGACAGAGAGGAAGGGAGAAGGAGAGAAAGAGAGAAGCAGATGAGTTGCAAGCACCCTAACCTAGGCATATGCCCTAACCAGGAATTGAACCTGCAGTCTTTGGTACATGGGACCACACTCAACTGACTGAGCCATACCACCCAAGGTTCAATGCAGTTTTTGATGAATAGCTAATACAATATAATACCTGAAGTGACAGTTTTTGTGTCTACTTGTTAATATTTACATTCTATTAGTGAATTAGCATTTACATTTTATTGATCCTCAAACAGCATTCCAAGACCTCCTAGGAAGCTATAGATGTGATATAACTTTTAGATTGTTAGGAAGGTAATATTATTTGTACCCTCGCTGTCAAATCTTCCATAGTTTGTAGGGTATTATAAGCTCCTGGGTACTGTTTAAAAATGAATGTGTCATAAAAAGAACACTTTATTCCTTTGAGACAAGTGATTTATAGATAAAAACCCAACTATATTGGCTACTTTGTAACATGTCCTAATATATAAAAAGCCAGGGGCCATCACAACTGAAACAACCATATAGACAACTGAACAGCATGCTGCATGGGGCAACCAGGGCCAGCACTGGGGTTAGTGAGGGACGACCAAACGACTGAACAGCAGGCTGCATGGGGCAACCAGGCCAGCAGGGGGGCAGTGAGGGGTGACCAAGCAAGCAGGGGGGCCATTAGGGGCAACCAGGTTGGCAAAGGGGGCGGTTGGGGGTGACCAGGCCAGGAGGGGGGCAGTAAGGGGTGACCAGGCTGGAGGGGGTGGGGGGGAGATGGGAAGTTTCAGGTGACCAAGCTGGTAGGGGAGGGAGGGGGCAGTTAGGAGCCAGCAGTCCCGGACTGTGAGAGGGATGTCCGACTGCCAGTCAGACATCCCCCAAGGGGTCCCAGATTGAAGAGGATGCAGGCTGGGCTGAGGAGAATTTCATGCACCGGGCCTCTAGTTTTATTAATAATAATCTTGGTGCTAATACTAATATAACATATTCAATAAGCCTCTTTGAGAAATGCTACTTTTATTTTTTTTTGTTTTTACATTTATTTCTATTTATTTTATGCTGAATTTACTCCTGGGCCATACGTTTTTGACTCCTCAGTTCCTCTGGGATATTGTTTTCTTCTGTGCAACCTCCTCTTCCGTCTTAGGAACAATCTGTTCTTTTCACTAAGGATCATCTCGCAGGGGCAGGGAGAGCTCATGTGTGGGTTAATCCGCCCATGAGCTCTTCGAGTTCTCCACTGCGTCTTGGGAGCTTTGTTCACCTGGATGTGCTCAATGACCAGAGAGTTTACCTCTAAACCCTTGATGTCTGCATTACTTTCTGCATTTTTAAGCACGTGCAGCTAAAATTCAGCACTATTTTTAGGTCACCGACCCTGTGTCCATTCCCATTTATTGGCCTGGGCGCACCTTCTAACTCTATCATTGTCAGAATGGCACATGTTGCTTCTGTAAAGTGACATCCTTCAGATGTTTAGTGACCTTTTGAATATGTATATGAATAGGCCTGGGCAGTTTCAAGAGTGTTCTTAAAGTCAACAGGAAGATTTGAATCTCTATTTGCACAGTTTTGCTGGGTTTCTGGGTCAAGTGAATAGTGAATCATTTTCAATAGTTACTTCCAGGAATAGTTATTTTTACTCTTTTAAAAAGCACAAATATTAAAGCCCATAGTTGCAACTACAAGATAGATGGAAATTCAGTCCAATTTCCCACAGGTCCATAAGAACTTTAATGAACATATCTCTTTGAGAATTTGCAACTTGGCTGCCCAGATACACTTTGAGATAAGTGATATTCCCGTTACTCAAGAGCATAAGGTGAGTTTTGGGTTGCCAAAACTTTCATTAAAATTTTATTATACCATTCTCTAGAGCTTGGGACTTGCATATTACCTTACTATCAATGAATTATGCATGTCAGTTTCTATACACAACTTATTATTGTGTTTAGTCTTTAAGCGTATTTATAGCAGGGTTCTCAGGAGCTCATTATACTGTAAATATATTAAAAAGTGTACCATGTCACTGATTGAAAATAACAAAAATTATTAAGAAGGGTCAAATTTGTGTACATTAATTTATAATGCAAAATTCCCAACTGTCATTCACCATGAAAAGTTGAAGTCATTCAAAAACATAAAATAATAATCTTCAGAACTAGAATCAAATAATCCAAGGTAAAGTTTTACTGAAGTTAAAATTTCCTTTATGCCTATACATTCTTTTAATCCAGATTATATATCCTGTATTGGGAGGCCCAACTCTACCCCCAGGTTTAGTTACAGCTAGAAAGACTCAAAAAAATCAGTATAAAATGTATTTCAGCAAAAGGATAAAGAGTAAATCCAACAAAGAATGAAGGTACCTGGGGCACAGTCCAGAAAAACCAGGCTCAAACTTTCAAGAGCCTGCTCCTTATGAATTTACACTCAGGACATGCCTAACTCCTCCCACATTAAATAATGCTAACACACATGAAGTAGAATCTACTAGGGATGATCATTTGAAATTCAGTGCCCAAGGTTTTTATTGGGAGATGCTCGCCATAGAAATCGACCTGCAATCCTCTCCCTTATTTCAGTTCTGTGCTTTCCAAGGTGCTGGATATTCTGTTTAGAGTTGTCATCGCCATCCTGCGGATACATCAGATCTCAGTTTCAGCGTGACTTCAAACATTGTTCTTGGTCCCAAAGTCTATATTAGAGACCTATCTGTGTTTCTACCATATGCTATGGCTGTTTCTACCTTAATGTTTACAATTCTGTAGTTATTGCCTACCATGCATGGTTCTACACAGTTGTAAGTCCCTTAAGGACAGAAGCCCTTTCTACCTGGCATTTTAGTTCCAGAACCTATGGGTTCTAGCACAACATGGCTCTTAATACATACTTATTGAGTAAATCAATGGGCATTCAAATAGGTGTTGAATTGTTTCTGATAAACAGGTCAATATAACTCAAAGTATTTTACTTTGTGTCTGTCATTTTCCTCAGACAATTTCATACATGAAACATGCTCTTATTTCTCCTTCTCTTCCAAATTCTATTAATTTTGCAGGACCTCCCCCTAGGGCCACCTACAGTGGTTCAGGAGGTAGTACTTTATCCACTGAACCATCCTCTTAAACTTTATAATCTATTGCCTTAATAATCTGTTATATTTTTTTATTCTATGTTTTAGTAACTTGCCTTTGACTATAAAATACATGCTTATTTTAGAAATCAGAAAGTCTAAAGCAAAAATAAGTTTATTTCCTTACCTAAAGATAAGCACTGTACTCTAGAACTTTTTTGTTCATGTAAATATGTATAATTAATAGTGGCTTTCTATGTTTTTATACTGCATGTTTTTTTTTCCATTAATATGTATCTTGCGTACTTTCCAGTTCACTATATAGTCTGAAAATTATGGGAGCAAGGGAAGATGTAGGTAGATAGTTCCTCAGTTGAGATTGTCAATGTGGGTGCCATATTTGCATACTATCCTGTTTTCCCGAAAATAACACAGTGCCTTATATTAATTTTTGCTCCCAAAGATGCACTAGGTCTTATTTTCAGGGATGTCTTATTTTTCCAAAAAGAAGAATACAGTACACATTTATAATTAAATGAAAATAAAGGAAATTTATTACCTGTATACGGTAAGGTAAATTAATTTTCATTCTGAGACAGAGCCTAGGGGGGCCTTATTTTCCTGGGGATGCCTTATATTTCACTCAGAAGGAAAGCTGCAAGTAGCTGTAAGTAGGTCTATTTTCGGAGGATGTCTTATTTTTGGGGAAACACAGTAGGCATGCTGGCAACCATCTTGATTCTGACTCACAGTGGGAATCTAAAAGGAGATCATGAATAGGTAAAATAAAACATTATTCTTTATGAAATATAATCCTTTATTACAGCTAAATCTGACTAAAAATTTCAAAGGGTAATCTCACAAATTCCATTAAACCTCAAAAGGAGACTATAAAACAAAATAGATGAAATTGATAGTCATTGATCTTAAAAGTTCTGAGATTAACATAAATTGTTCTATTTGTTGCCTTTTGGGTTGTTAAAAATTCACCAACACACCTTTCTTTCCCTCCCTCCCTCTCCCTCTCTCTCTCTCTCTCTCTCTCGCTCTCGCTCTCGCTCTCACTCTTGCTCTCTTTCTCACTCTTTCCTCCCTCCCTCTCAATAAATGGTAGTGTGTTACTGTAATCACCATCTTTATATTCTTCTCAATTGCTCCATATTGACTAAGGGCATTCTGCTGGGTTTATATCCCTGACTATCTTTGGAAAAATTAATTATTATGATCAGATTAAGTAAAATATACTTCATTATGAGCTTGGATTTTGAATTCTCTCTTCTGCGTTAACCTTTGAATATACCATGTGATGTCTAGGTTGCTTTATAGTGATCTACAGTCTGCAATTTCAATAATAAGGGCGAGAGAACAGAGGCAGGGGCCAAGAGAAACAAAGAGATTGTCAGATGGCAGAATTGCTAGCAATTACAGTAATCAAATACTTGAGGTGCTCAAACATGGAAAGCATTTAAGTATTGATTCCTATTACTGTTCTTGGTAATGTTTCCATACATAATTTGAACACAATGAGACCATCATAAGGAATATAAAATATGCTCAGAAAGATTTTCCTCATTACAAAAATAACACATGATTGTGATGGAAGGTTTGCACGGTATAGACATGTGGAAAGGAGCCAAAAAACAAGCAACCATCTCTTTCACACCCTAAAAGAGCCACCATCAACGGTTTGGTCACATTGGTCATTTTTTCCCATATTGCAGAATCTTATAAAAGGTGCTGAAACATAAACTGAATGTTCATAAGATACAGCTTAGATTTGGGGAGTTGCAGGAATAAAGCAAATGTTTATCCTTTATTCAAGAAGTGTTGGTTTGTTTTTGTTTGTTTTTTTCTAGCTTTCCTATAAGACTCCCTTATTTCTGAATGAATTCATTATCCTGCACTCCAGTCATTAAATAACGTGATGCTTCAGATGTCGATCCAGGGCAATTGGGGAAGCAAGAATCCTCTAACCTTCCACTGGGCTTTTTATGCAAACACCCCCCTGCAGTCCCTTCAAAGTTAACAGGTCGGAAGCTCCAGAGCACAGTCCGATGACATTTCTCTGAGACAGACCTGCCTGTAATTGAGCACAGGTCGACAGTTAATAGCTGAACTAACTTCCCACTCCCAATGTTGTTTAAAACAACATACTTGGTAACATGCTTGTCTTGTTCTCCTTATGACATAAATATAATAAGCTACTTTCTTAGATGAGAAAAGTATCCTTTCCCTTCCTTATTTACTTGAGGGTGGACAGGATGAAAGAGAATAAACAGGGATTCAAGTCCTTATTGGTAGAAATGGAGCCTAATTTCTTTCAGCTGAATCACTGTATCATGATTCATTGTCTCCATAATCTCTAGCAAATAAAAAAACAAATATGAAAGACAATGGAGAAATTCCACGTACCTATTATTTTAAACTTCTCCCCAATAGATTTTCCTGCTCACCATCATTTACAGAAGAATGATTGTACTAATGTCTGTGTCTTATTTCTCTTTTCCCTCCATTTCTTTCTTACTTTTCCTAGTGCTCTCGCTGTGTAGAGCTTAAATGTTTATGTTTGTTTATTTTATTGCTTCTCATTTTTAAATAAGGCTAAGTCTTCCCAAATATGTAGTATTTGGTGAACACTTGGTATTAACAAGGCGCCAGGGCAATAACTTGGCTGGTTTAAAAGTGTTCCTGGCCGAAACCAGTTTGGCTCAGTGGATAGATCATTGGCCTGCGGACTGAAAGATCCCAGGTTCTATTCCAGTCAAGGGCATGTACATTGGTTGCGGGCACATCCCCAGTGGGGGGTGTACAGGAGGCAGCTTGTCGATGTTTCTCTCTCATCGATGTTTCTAGCTCTCTATCCCTCTCCCTTCCTCTCTGTAAAAAGTCAATAAAATATATATTTTTTTAAAAAAAGTTTTCCTGACTCAGAAACAAACCTCGATTTAAATCAGGAGGTTAACTTACCAAATAGTTACTTTCTTTTAATTGACAAAGATGAGTGGCTGGAGGCAGGGCGCCAGATTGAACAACCTACCTGAAGCAGTTGTAGTTGTGGGAGGCCACACAAGCCTAGTGACTGCTTTCTCAGCTCCTCTATTCTGCACCCCGGCCTTTGTCCAGCTGCCTCACAGTGCATGGTGAAGAGCCATGGCAGAAATGGAGGATGAGGGCACATTTGCTCTGTGCCTGCGTTCCTTGGAATTGGAATTTTTCACGTAGGCCAAGCCACAGCTCTTAAAAGTATATTAACAATTTGGTTGTTTCTTCCTACTCCCATTAATGGCAAATTGCTCCTTCTCTCATCATTCTGCCCAGATGTGTCCAGACTCATCACCTTCTAGAATTCGTATCATGGCTTCTTTGCCTGTAGAACTCTCTGATGGGCTCAGAAACACTGTGATTGTTTTTGTAGTTTATTTGGCTTGTTTTGATTGTTACAATGAGAAATCCTTTGGGACTTTCTTTATCCTAATTAGAAGCAAAATATCTTACCCCTTGCAATTTATTTATTTCCAAATATTCTTCCAAATTAGCATGAAACGCTGTAGCTATCATAATAATGAACAGAGTAAATAAATAGGATAAAACTAATCAGATGCTCCACCTTGAGCAAAGGAAGTGGTTTCAAGTTTATAATCTTAAATGTTAAACCATAAAAGAGAGTATATTTTCTTTATATTAAGAGGTGGGTTACTTGTTGAAAGCAAATATTTTATACAGCAAATATTTTGCTATTTTTATAAATGTTGAATTTTATAACAAAATTCTGGGTTTATCCTCTCTATGATTGTGAGAATGTAAAGGAACTATACTGTGTTAGGATCACAACAGCTCAAAGAAAATATCACCATCACCATTTACATAAATAATCTAGAAAACCAACTGAGAATCAACTGAGTAGGGCAACTTTTAATTCAAACAATAACATTTTTAGCCTATTAAGGACTGGGATCAATGAAAGCAAAGTAAAATAAAGCAAGCCAACCAACCACCAACAGCCAAATATTATACAGATAATTTGCAATTTGTATAAAAAAACACTTAGATTTATCAGAGTTACATTCATATCTCCACAGGCCACATCTCTACCTTAGCATTCTGGAAGAAATAACAGGCTCACACACTGTTGGAAGAGTAGCACAGGAATTGAGTGATTAATGCTGAATCAATACCGCTATTGAAGAATCTACCTGATTTATCTCACAGTCAAAATAGGGAAAACCATTTTGATGTTATGACTCAGCAGATGTCAAGATGTAAACCTTTCATAAAACAATTTTAAGACAATGATTAACCTGCTTACTCTGAATAACCAGGCAAAGTAAAGGCAAGAGAGGTATATGCCTCAAATAATATACCAAGTGTTCTTTCTGCTACTCATTCATATATTCTCTCTCTCCCTCTCTCTCTCTCTCTCTCTCTCTCTCTCTCTCTCTCTCTCTCTCCTTTCCTCCCTTCTATCCTTCCCTCTCTTTCCCCCTCCTTCCCTCCTTCCCTCCCTCCTTCTCTCTCCCTCCCTCTCCACCCCACATTGTTAGGAAAATATAAGCAATGCAGCCAGCAATAAATTTGACAGACTATTAGTGCCCCCAGAGAAATGATTTTAGTTTGAATTGGCAAGACCATTTTACTAAAACTTGCTTGGAATAGATCTAAGCTTTCCAGTGAGGTGAGGGAGAATTACAGCCCTTTGAAATTTACAGCCACGCAGTTTTCTGTTTTAGAACCCTCTAACTGTTTGAATAATGAGGGTTTTCCCCCAGAGACAGCCCTGATTCATCACAAAAGTCTCATCTCATAAACAACAGAACTTACTGAAGTGTGGTAGCAACACAAGTAATATAAAAGCTGAGAAAATTCTAATGTAGTCAATCTAAAAATCAATCAGCTGGCTCTGGCCAGTGTGGCTCAGTTGGCTGAGACTTATCCCTGCACAGAAAAGTCACTGGCTCCATACCTGGTCAGGGCACAGGCTGTGTTACAGGTTTGGTCCCCAGTGGAGGTGCATACTTGGGAGGCCATGATGTTTCTCTTTCATATCAATGGTTCTCTCTCTCTTTCCCTCTTCCTCTCTCCCCAAAAAATCAATAAAAACATATAAAATAAATAAATTAAAAATATAAAAATCAATCACCAGGAACTACCAGGGTTCTGGAAAACTAAAAATGGCCCCCATTTTTTTTTTTTTTTCAGAACCCTAAACCCATAGAAATTGAACTATTGCACTAAAGAGTCTTTGTATTTTATTTTATATAATTACTAGAAGCTAGAGGCCTGGTGCACAAATTCATTCAGAGGCAGGGTTCCTCCCAGCTGATGGGGCTATCTCACCCAGTCCCAATCAGGGCTGATCTGTCAGGGGAGGAAGGGACCATAGGAGGGCACACTATCCCCATCCCCATATCATATACTCTTCTCAGTCTCTCCACATGCACACTCTTCTCACTTATCAGAGTGAGTGCAAATGGCACATCCTCTGAGAAGCCTTTCTTGACCATCTCATCTCAGTCTCAGCATCTTCTTCCTTTCCTTATTGGTCCTCATCAGACTCTGCTACAAAAAAAAAAAAAAAGAAAAGAAAAGAAAAAAAAGAAAAGAAAGAAAGAAATAGTGCCTCTATTACTTTCCTTGCCTCTAAGGTGATGAAGGCAGACTCAAGTTTGATGATATGGGATGTTAGTTGTTTAGCATCTACCACACTGCAAGGCATAGAGGAGGAACCCAGTCCATATCAATGAATCAATAAATACATTCAATAATAGTTCCCTCATGGAGTCTCCTGTAACTTTTTCTTAGAGAAGTACCCCCTCTCTTCTCTAAGACTTTTCTCTAAGTAGTAATGAAATTATTGGGCTCTGGCAAAAACAAAAACAAAAACCATGAAACCTAAAACAAACTAACCAAAGTCTAAAAGAGATATTATCAACTCATACAATTAAAAAGAAAAAAAAAATCAGAAATTCATCCTTATAGAAATACCTGAACAGAGAAAGAAAGAGAATGGAAGAATTGTGACTGTTATAGCCAATTTTTCTAAGATTAACATTCACCACGACTATTATTATAGAATTACAATATATCAATCAGTGCTCTTTTTTTTTAATGCCACAGAATTTGTTAAAATATTTTATCCTAATCTATAATTGTGACATAGGTCAGGATAAAATAGTTGAAGGCCAGCAAAAAAAAAATCCATTTTAAAATATCCTTTTATTAAAACTTTTAACCAACCTGAGAGGAGCTGAACAGTCACTACACCCTCATGTTACAGTTGGTAAATAAAAGGAGGTTGTGAATGGTCATAATTTTCCCAAGTCCTGCATTACACATGGAATCCCTCAGGATGATGCCCTACACTTGAATCTCTTGACCACTCGTCCAGTCCTCTAACAATGTTTCCTTCCATTTTCTACTCATCACTGTCTTCATATTCAGTGATGGGCTTCTTGGAGTCTGGCAGCCATTGGTACAAACTCAAATTGCTTCTCTCTGTGCCTGTTGCTTTTGTTTCTTAGGCCATTCAAACTCTAAACAAGTCTTGTTTTACCCTAGCTCAGACGGGATTGGGGGAGGAATTTAACTGACATCTTCTAGGGAGCCTTTTCCTCTCTCCAGATGCCATGACATCAGTTGCTGCCTTAGAACCTAAATTTGCTATAATAATAAAAAGGGGTGACAAGGGACAGAAAGGGAAGATTTCAAGATTAAACAGCCCGGAACTGTATAGTCCTTATACTCCCCAATCTGTGTCCACCGGGTGTGATGGACATTTCAGGGTCAGAATCACATAGGAAGACACATGTGTTGAAATTAAACCTGAGCCCCACACTACCCAGTGTTTCCCAGTAATTAGAGTGAAAGCAGTTTCCGGAGCTCAGAGACCAGTAATACCACAACACAGCGGGCATGCTTTCTGCTCCCCTGTAAGCACATGGAGGTTTGTGGAATGCTGTAACAAAGGAAAATCCTGTGAGACGTGGATATGTTTTTATTGACAGAGTGCACACTGCCCAGCATCCATTGATCCTCCTTAATGCTTTTTTTGAGCCTTGTCTCTTTCCATCACTGTGACTTACAGCAGTCCATCTTGGAAGGTAAATATGTACAAGGACACTTCCTAATTAAAAAAAAAAAAAGCTTAATTCTGAAAGCTACTTCCTTTCTTATAAATTTCATTTGATCCATATATAATCGATGAACTTGACATGGACTTTTATGCAACTGCTTGATGAGCGTCATCTTCAATGGCCATGTTAAATATTTAAAATAAAAACAGATTGGATTTAAGTTTGTCAAATATATACCAACAATGGCCCTAATGCATTCCTTTACTACCAATTCTTGAATGTCTTATAACTTGATGAAGTGAAAAATCTGACACAAGTACACCTATGCCTCATTTTCCTTTCTCTTCAAATATATTACCGTATATTTAATCCTCTTTAATGATAAGGAAAATATGTTTTCCTTATGTTAATCTAGCATGTTCAGACTAGCAACACAATTTCTTAAAAACACAAAATTTAAAGTTATAAAATAAACGGGCCATGTGAATATAAGGTACAGCCCAGGGAATATAGTCAATGAATATTGTGATAACTTTGCACATGACAGATGGTTCTGAATAAATGTCATGTCATCTTTGTGGTTAATGTTTTAAAAAATCAGGAAATACACATTATAAAATAAATCTAGTACCTTCTAAAAGGTACTAGAAGCCGAAACCAGTTTGGCTCGGTGGATAGAGTGTCGGCCTGCAGACTGGAAGGTCCCAGGTTTGATTCCGGACAAGGGCATGTACCTTGGTTGCAGGCACAAACCCAGTGGTGGGTGTGCAGGAGGCAGCTGATTGATGTCTAACTCTCTATCCTTCTTCCTTCCTCTCTGTAAAAAATTAATAAAATATATTTAAAAAACATAAAAAAGGTACTAGAAAACACTGCCACAGTTATGAGATGTTTATAAGCCACACGTTAGATATTTTACATTGTGGGCACAATTACTGGGAAGACACAAATAATTACAGCAAATCCTGAGGGGCCCAGGCCCTGCTTATCTAGACTCAGGAAGGTAGTCCTCTGGAAGGTGGCAAATCACAGCATTACTCCACCATGCTCTTCATGGCCCCATATCCATAGCTATGGAGGTCACCTTTAGCTCTTCTGAGATGCTGGAAGAAATGATGGCTTCTGGTTAACCAAACTGACCTACTTGTGCCATCTCTTAATGTTGATGGAACGCCTATTTTTGCCAACATCATAGTGCCAGTGTATGCCCTGCAAGGGCAGTGCCTGCAGGTTGTCTGAAGCCTCATCAAGGCTGAGAATGAGAGGAGACTGAACATTATTAGATCACTCTACCTGGAGGTGAAGGAAGGCCTGGAGCAGCTGACAGGGGATCATCTGGAAAATCAGCAGATGAAAGAAGACACTGTAGATTTTAATGGAAAAGTAAGATGATTATTTCTGATTCCTCTTTTCAGATTGGCAAACCTTGTTATACTCCTCAGTTACAGGAGTATAATTGCATGCACTTGAAACCCTCTATCTGACTTAGCAGAGGTGCCTGGGAACCCATGATCACCACTCATTAGAATGACATCTTCTCCAATGGGAAGCCACATAAAGACATAGAAAATAGTTCATTGTGTTCATTATACTTTTATTTGCAAAAAATAAGTTCAGTATGATAGGTGAGTAAAAAATGTCAGTTTAATTTTATCTTTGATAGAAAATAGATGGAGACTTAGAGTTGTGGTACAGCACTATTTCATGATCCCCATTACTTTCTATGGAACTGGAGGAAATCATGTATACTACAGTATCCTATATAATAAAAGGCTAATATGCAAATAGACCGAACAGCAGAACAACTGGAAGAACTGAGCAATCAGTCACTATAACGTGCACTGACCACCAGGTGGCATATGCGGGACACGGTGGGCACTGGCTGTGGTGGGATGGTGGGACAGGCGAGTGGGGGCACCAGACCAAGCTGGAGCACCGGTTGCTGTCACTGGGGCTAGCCTCTGGTGGTTACTGATAATTCTTTGCTCCCATGTGCTGTGGTCCTGCCTGGCACTCCCACCCGCAGCTGGTGCCAGAGCTGCTGCTCACACTTGCTGCTCACACCTGCTGCCAGTGCCCGGCGCTGGTCTGGATCACTTGGTGCGCTGGTCTGGATCACTTGGTGTCATCAGCAGGTGCGATCAGTGGCTGCTGGGCCTAATCGCCCCTAAGGCTTCTCCCCTTCCCCCTGCTCCTGAGGGGTGATCAGGGCAGAAACCTCCACTCACTCCCAGAGAGGGTGTCGTCCTGCTTGTACCCACTGCTGGCACCAGCCTCAATCACTCATCGCCATCAGCAGATGAGAATGAAGCTGGCACAATCAGTGCATGTGAGCTGCAGCAGCAAGAGCAGAGCTACAGGCAGACAAGGAATGGGGCCATAGTGGGAGGGGTCGGGCGGGGTCGCAGAGGATTGGCCAAGACCCACCTCTATGCCTACCACAGCCTCAGGACCCACAGTTCCTTTCAAGGTACACAAATCCGTGCACTGGGCCCCTATTTTAACAATAAAGACTAATGTTTGAGCCTATTTGATAGACTATATAATAGTAAGCTTCCTAAAATAAATGTATTAGCTCAGCCTATCTAATAGAATTCTATTGCATACTTCATATTCTTGATGCTTTAAAAGTTACTAGTAATGAACACTACTATAAAAAAAAATACTGGAAAAAATAATTCTAGTAGTTATGCTTATTGAAATTAAGATGTTTAATGTTGTGAACACATAGATCTTTATTGAAATTTTAAAATGTATTTCTTTTAAATTTCACATATAAATACATATTTAAAAAATAAATGGTGTAGTTTTATTCACATCTTTGGCTTTACTTACATATTAAATTTCCCCCAAGTTAAGTTGATTAAAATTGTGTTTCTTTTGGATTGTTATTGCATATTCTTTCTAAGGTGTACTTAAAATGCCAAATTAATTTTACATCACAGAGTAATAGCATTGTTTGAAATGATGAGGGAAAGATAATTTTGAATTTTGTGAAGGTTTTTTATTGTTTTATGACAATAAAAGACAAACTATAACTGCATATGCTAATAGTCATTGGTGAAAATTTTTAAATTAGTTTTAATAAGTGAAAAATACTTTGAGCTGAATATTATTAATACAGAAAGAACTTTTTATACTTTTGCTAGTTTTGTAAAAGGGTAAGTTTTGTTATTTTTGGGTTTTCGGTTTTTTGGTTTTTTTTTTTTATCTGCTCCCTAACAAAGTTATTAGTCCCGTTATTTTATAATTTTTTTGGCTTAAAATGTAATTATTAAGGGTAAAATTCAATATATTCTGATCTTTAAAAAAATCATAATTTTCAAATTAATGGAGGGAAAATATATTTGATCCAGTTGAAAATAAGATAATATGTTTGATAAGTGTAAATGTGAACTCATTTTTCAAACCTGGTAGTACAAAATGGAATGCAGCAGGGAAAACCACTGTTGTGTGAGCGGCTGAAACGTAAGCAGGACTTCTGCAGGAAGAAACTTCAATAAGGAAGATTCTAGGAGGGAGACAAACAATAAAGGGAATGGAAGCCTGAGAGCATGCACAAGTTGCAAAATGTGAATTAATCACAACAGATTAGAAAACAGTGAGTTTTTTTATGCTCCTCAAGTGGGAACACAGTTGACTTAAAGAGAAAGGAATTACCAAAAAAATAAAAGTGGGGAATTTTATAGACCTCACCTACTACAGAGGTTGGACATTAGCATATCATTGCGTTATTCTGTAGTAAATTACCAAATGTTTTTGGAAAGAGGATGTGCTTTAGAAATACAGCTGTGGTAGCAATGTAGGAGAAAAATTGGAAGGTTTGAACATTTGCTTTTTAGGAATAGTATCTGCACAGAGGTGGTCAAGACTTGTATAGGTTAAGGTGAGTAAAGCTGTGTGCTAAAATAAGCCTGCCCTCTAGCTAACTCCATGGTTTAACAGAAAGCATTATTTTTTGCTCCATCAAATTCTAATGCCCAAAGGTTAGAAAGTAGCTTCTATGTCATCACTCAGAGACTTCACATTCTTTTTACAATTCTGCCATTCTTTGGGTCTTGTGAGTTCTGGATTGTCTTCTTCTGAATAGCAAGCAGGGAGAAGGGAGAGAGATCAAGGAGAACATGAAAGGTTTTTATGGGCCATGATTGACACACAAGCAGATTCCACTTTCCAAGTTCATCTGGCCACAACTGACTGCAAGGAAGGCTGGGAAATATTGTACAGTCATGTGCATAGGCCATTAGTTCTTAAAGGTTTTAGTGAATACCTTGCAGTTTCATGAATTTGTGTTTTGTTTCACTTTATCAGTGTCTTAGAGTTTTCTGTGTACAGAATTTTTACTTTCCTGGTTTAATTAATCCCTAGGTATTTTTATTTATTTTATTATTTTTTAAAATATATTTTATTGATTTTTTTACAGAGAGGAAGGGAGAGAGATTGAGAGCTAGAAACGTCGATGACAGAGAAACATCAACCAGCTGCCTCTTGCACACCCCCTACCGGGGATGTGCCTGCAACCAATGTACATGCCCCTGTCCGAAATCGAACCTGGGACCTTACAGTTCGCAGACCGACACTCTACCACTGAGCCAAACCGGCTTAGGCTATTTTTTTATTTTTTGATGCTATTGTAAATAGAATTATTTTCTCCTTTTTTTCAGAAAACTTATTAGTATATAGAAATGCAACTGATTTTTGTGCATTAATGTTGGTATCCTGCAACTTTACTGAATTAATTTATTAGTTCCAATAGTTTGGTCGGTATCTTTAGGGATTTCTAGGTATAAGATCATGTCATCTGGAATGCCTGTCTATACTCTTTACATTTATATTTTGTTCATGGGCAGTGATAAAGAAATAGGAGGTAAAAACCAATAAAATATAAAACAGTAACTCTCCACAAAATAAAGAAAATAATACTAAAAAGGAGTAGGAATAATTTTCTAAGTTCAGGGAATATCACAGAATTCTGAAATTGTACCAAGCCTAAGTATGCATTCCCATCCCCATCATCATATGATTAAATACTAGATGACTAGCGGGTGGCATTCTGAGGTGGGCAGGCATATATTCCACTTGGCTGACTTTCCAGCTGAGCAAATGTTTCTCTTGGCTTGAACACAGACTTCCATTTATTTTCATTGTGAATAATTTTCCTGGAAGTCACTGTTGTGAAAAGGGTGCTTCCCTGACTCCTGATCAACCAAGACAGCCAGAATCCTAAGCTTGCAAATGAGCTCAACAAGCAAGTTTCTTTTCCAAGATATCTCCTTGCTAATTTTCTCATTCCAGACTGTACTGGTCTTTCAGTGGGGATCCCCAGGCAGCAGTCATGAAATTAATCCTGATAATCCTCCAGTGGATTTGCTCACATAACTGGAGTTTAGACCACCCTAGAGTCTGCTGAGGAATCCTCATTCACCCTGAGATCTTACAGCTTATATTTCCCCTCTGCTCTTCCCACCCAATGGCAGAGATTGGACAGATCCCAAAGAACTCCCAGAGATATATAGAAAACAATTTCAACAAAACCTTGGGGACCAGATGGAGATATTTGTATAACTAAAACAGTGCTTTTTGTTATGAACATTCCTGTAAAATATCATTTCCTGTAAAATTTGGGAGAAAATAAGAAATATTAAAATGTTGACTACCCATCTCAGGAATATATTATCAGGGGCAACTGAGATTGTCTCTTTTTGTAGGCATCTTTAGTTCCTAAATTTTCATAAGGCTCAAGATTTGATTATTACCGTTAAACACACACACACACACACACACACACACACACACACACACACACTTTTGAAAACCAACTTTAGCCTGGCCAATGTATCTCAGTGGTTGAGTGTCAACCTATGAACCAGGAGGTCACTGTTCAATTCTCGGTCAAGGCACATGCCTGGGTTTTTGGCTCAATCCCCAGTATGGAGTGTGCAGGAGGCAACCAATCCATGATTCTCTCTCATCATTGACATTTCTATCTCTCTCTCCCTCTCACTTCCTCTCTGAAATAAATAAAAAATATATTTTTAAAAATTGAGTTTAAAAAACAATATAATTTACAGTGGAAGTTATAATTTATAAACATAGATGGGTTGATATAATTCTGTGACCTGATTCATTTGGATCACAGAATTCCAGATCTAAAAGGAGTGTCAGAATTCCTCTCAATCTTCTTATTTTACAGATGAAGAAAGTGATCTCTAAGGGGAGCAGGGTGACAAATCTTCACTGTCAAATGGTCACATTATTTGAGGGAAATATAGATGCCTGACCTTATGGATTAACCTCAAGCTTAGAAATTGCCATGCTCTCTTTGAGTTCATGCCTCAGTTATATTGTAAAAGTGAAACTGACCAGGAGAGCCCATTGAGACTCACTTAACTATTTACCAAATCTCTGACATGCAATTGGATCCCAGATCTGGGATGTTGTTGGTGCAGGAGGCTAATAAACATCATTTCAACTGTTAAGGACCACTGTGGACCATTCACACCAATGCCTTTGCTGAAAGCAGGCTCCTCAAGTTTCAATAAGTTGGTGGGAGGGGCATACATTTGCAACCTGAAGCCATTTGTGTTCTTTTGGCCACTGCTTCAGACTAATTATATTATCACAAATTGGCAACAATTTTTTTTTTTTAAATATATTTTATTGATTTTGTACAGAGAGGAAGGGAGAGAGATAGAGAGTTAGAAACATCGATGAGAGAGAGTCATCGATCAGCTGCCTCTTGCACACCCCCTACTGGGGATATGCCCGCAACCAAGGTACATGCCCTTGACCGGAATCGAACCCGGGACCCTTTAGTCCCCAAGCCAACGCTCTATCCATTGAGCCAAACCGGTCTCGGCGGCAACAATTTTTTAATAAAAAAGGAAAAAATTGACAGTGATAATTAAAAGAGACTGTTACAAAATTAATAATTATGTCAAACAAATAAAGCTGCCCAGTGTTCTACTCTAGCTCATTTGACTCATTTAGAAAAATTAAAGAAGACAAAATAAGAGGCAGATTGTAGGCATGTATTACCCAATAGAGACATTTCTAGCTCATAATCTACATCTACTTCTGTTTTTACACAAAGTATCCAAGAGGCATTCTCTTTCAGCATATTGGAGGGGAAAGCACACGCTAATACCAATAAATCGGATTTGTGTTTGGGAAATGTATGTGTATATACTGTACAAAAAATATATTTGCATACAATCCCAGATGGAGGAGCCAACAGAGCATTAACTTTAGTGGCAAGGATAACAATGTACACAGTAGGCTCGGGGATGCAATTTGTGTGTAAAACAATTCAACTGCTGATTATACAAGTGTCACGTTCTGAGATGTTGTGCCTTTAAATTCAGCAGTAAACAAGAAGATGGGACTCCTGCTGTTAGCCGGCACAGGTTTCCACATGTCTGGTTAAATTCTGCTTGTAGCTTCTTAAGAATTTCTGATTTTATATACTGATTGTTCACCAACTTTAAAAGAATACAAACCAGCCTGGCCAGTGTTCACTGGTTGAGCATCAACCTATGAACTAGCAGATCAGGTTCAATTCCTGGTTGGGGCACATGCCCAGGTTTCAGGCTGGATCCCCAGTAGCGGGGTGCAGGAGGCAGCTGATCAATGATTCTTTCTCATCATTGATGTTTCTATCTCTCTCTCTTCTTCTCCTTTCCTCTCTGAAATTAATTATATATTAAACAGTATAAAAACCATAAAAGGTATTTTATTTATAGGGTATGGTCTTAAGCACTCTATGAACTGTGCTTCTTTAATGATAATGACAAAAGCAAAATGCAAAAATTGTTAAGAATTGATAGGCGAAATAGGAGTACTAGCCATGTACTTGTTTCTAGCTATGTAACTGTAGTTTATTTATTTATCCATGCACTGCAATTACATTCATTTCACTGCAATTACATTAGTTTTATCATCTATACAATGGGCATAATAATACTATGTATTTCACAAATATTTGTGAGGATCTAAGTAGGTAATGTACATAAAGAACCAATCAGAGAAAGACAAGTATCACATGGTCTCACTTATATGTGAAATGTAATGAACAAAATACTCTGACAAACAAAATAGGTTCAGAGACATGGAAGCATAGAGCTGTCTGATGATTCTCAAAGGGAAGGTGGTGGGGAGGGAAAAGATCAATCCAATAGCATATATGCATAACCCATTGATAGAGACAATAGTGAAGTGTGGGCTGGGGAGGGAGCAGGAGTAGTGAGGAAGGAGTCAAGATGAGAGGGGAAGAAGGGCATGTAATACTTGAGAAAATATATTTTTTTAAAACCTCATTATAGCTTCTAGGGTTTGGGCCCCATTTTAACACAATAGGGTCAGAGAATGTGGTGGTGTTGTTTTCTTCCCTGAATACAGCTCAGGACTTTCCTTTAGCTTTCCCCTTGGCCCAGTTGCTACCCATTGAATGCAGTTATGTTCTCAGTCAAATGAAGACTACAGGTAGAAAAGGAAGTAGCCATAAGATTCTCTTCAGTGCCTCATCCACATACCAATTATAAAAGGGATGAAGACTATGTCACCCTCATTTCTGTGAAACCTACAGAACTAGAAGAAAATCAATTTCTAACTTTTCAAGGCATTCGATTTGCAGTACTATGTATGGCAGCTCTGGAAACTAACACACTCCCCTCAAAAAAGTATTTTATCTATACTGAGCTAAGTCAGTAGTGAACTGCAGGCTGATGGCAATAGCAAGGCAGAGCTTAGCAGAATCTACAAAAAATGTCATGTGAATGTTTGTCATGTGATTGAAAGTGCCCTCGCAAAGATGACTTTCACGGGACTGCCAATGGACCTTGAATTAAGGGCGGAAGAGGGGAGGCACTGTTGGGAGTTGGTGTTTTGGGGCAGGTAAAGGCAAACTTCCTCTCCCCAAAGGCCTCATTTACAGCCCCAAAGGGGAGAGGCCCACGGGAATGTAAATGACAGTAACATAGAATAGTCTCTACTTAATTATTGAAGAATGCGTTAGATTGCCTTTTCCTGCATGTGGATCTTTTCAGTTGTCAATGTTTTAGGGTCACTTATTACCCAGGAATGTACTTTTTTTCTTTTTTTTCTAGAATGATTGTACCAACTGTCCCACTTAAAAGGCTCTTGATCACTGAACATGGTGAAAAGTAATTCAGAAATGCTGACTGAGGAATGTTTTAATAACAAATATTGCAGAGGCAAGCCACAATGAAAGCATTTCTTGACCTCAAATGGAAAATATTTTAAAGAACCATAGTGGAAAGGAGGAGCAGCAAGCCTTTCAGAGTTGACAATAAACATACATTAGGCATTACCATGAAATGAACTTGACTAAACAGGATCTGTGAAGCACCTATTCCCAGGCCTGGGTCTGTTAGGGGCAATACAATGGTTGATAGCAACAGGAGTGTGATAAATATTAATGATGAATGTTACTGTATTTTCTGGCATATAAGACGACTTTTGGAACGAAAAAAAGCCTGCTCAGATTGGCCAGAGTCAGAGAGATGGTCTATTAAAAAAAGAACTGGTGTTGCCTCGGAAGTGGGGGTAGTCTTATACAGCGAATATAGGTCTAAACCTATGTTTTAACTATAAAATTAGGGGGGTCGTCTTATACGCTGGAAAATACGGTATGTATTTTTTTCCTTCTTAAATCTTTCTTTTTGTGAGTGATGGGTAGTGAATAGGGTCAGCTAGGCCAAAAGCATTACAACATTGTGACAGCAGCATTGGTAGGTGGTTAGGAAGCTTACGTGTGAAATAGATGACATGTGGAACCCAATGAATTGATTCCAGTGATTACTCGGTAGGCCCAGGCATATGGGTAGGAAGATAGTTTATGGGTGCAACAATAATCATAAAGTATACTAAAAGTAACATTAGTATGTTGGAGCTTCTGTGATTCTGTGAACCAGAGTAAATGCCTTTTACATATATTGACTTAACCGAATTTATGACACCATAAAACCCAATGGCACACAGAGATTAGTAATGTAGAGCTGGGAGTTAGAGCCGCATACTGAAGTTCTAGAGATCTGCCTTTAATCAGTCCCATACCACTTTTCATGACGGAAACAGGCCAGGTGTCAAAGCAAGCAATTAGTTGGTGTCATGGAATCGTTCAGAAGATGAAAATTAGGGGTGGATAATTTACAGAGCATATGATAGGAGATGATAGGAGGATATAGTAAGTATATAATATGTACAGAGACAAGTTGGGACATATTCAAAAAAGGTTTCGAATAAGGTAGTGCCTACTTACCTAACTGTCCAGGAAAGCGTTTATGTCCCTGGAGATGACTGAGAAGAATAAAGAAAGTTTTCCATTTTGTTGATGTTTTATTCCATTTAGGTTGCTGTAATAGAATACCGTAATGTGGGTGGTGGTTTAAACAACAGAAACATTTCTCAAGGTGCCAGCTGATCCAGTTCCTGAGAGCACTCTTCCTGGGGAGGGAGGGAGGGGGAGGGAGAGAGAGAGAGGGAGGGAAAGGGAGAGAGAGAAAGAGAGAGAGAAGAGAGAGATTGAGATTGACTTGGGAATTGACTCATGCAATTGAGGCGGCTGGCAAGTCCAAAATCTACCATGTAGGCCTTGCAGGGCCGAAGAGCCAGGGAAGAGTTTATGTTGTGCCTGAGTTCCAAAGGCAATCTGGAGGCAGAATTCTCTCTTGGTTGGCAGAACTCAGTCCTTTTCCTCTTAAAGCCTCTCACTGATCAGATGAGCCCATCCACATTATGGAGAGTAATCTGATTTACTCAAAATTCAGACTGGTTCAAAAGTTAATCTCCTAAGAAAGTATCTTCACAACAATATCCAGACTGGTGTCTGCCCTAATGCCTGGGTTCCCTGGCTTAGTGAATTTAACACATAAAATAACCAACACACCCACTTTTGCTGGAACTCCATGAAGGTACAGGTTATGACTACTTTGTTCATTGGTCTGTCAATGGATTCTAGAAACGCTACCCAAGACAATGCCAAGTATATAGTAAAATACAAACAAACAAACAAATAAAAACCTTTGAAAGATTAGCTGCTGTTGAAGACTGAAGCTACATGGTCCATGACCCAAAACTTCATGTAACACAAAGTGGTAGTAGAGACAGGAGAAAACACAAGAGAGGGTCTTGTCAAAGGGCAGAGACTAGTTACAACTTTTCTGTCCAATGTTACCTGAGGGATATAAGGTCATGCTGTGTCTACAAATGAATCATTTATGAGAAAAGACAGTTAAAGACCTACAGGTACCCACTCTTCCTGATTGAGGCAAAGGCCAAGTTGCAGGTACACTTCAATATTCTTAAAAATTATATGAAACAAAACTGGGTTAACAGTTCACGTATGGTACATGAGAAAAAAATAAAATCAGAGACTTCATCCCCTACAGACTTTTTTTTTTTTTTTTTTTATCTGAATGAGTTTGATTTATGCCATTTCTCCTGCTGGTGAATATACCGATCAGTAGATATTGTGTGGTGGACTTTCAAGGTCACAGACACAAGTAAATATTAGAGTTGAGATTGGAATACTTCACGTTTTCTCTGTCATTGCTATGTACACAAACAATTTTTTTTAATTTGAAAAGAGTTAAAAAACTCAGTCAGCCTTCTTTGAGATGCAGTTCCCATTAAGCATAGCTAACACAAATGCAATAGCTGTATCTTTGACCTGATAATCTAACCCTCTTTATTCCTGCAATCCAGGACTTTTTTTTAAATCATGGTAGTGAATCATTTACCCATTTTGAGAAAAGAGGGTACTGGTGTAGTCTGTATTCTGACTCAGAACTGGAGGTTAAGTGGAAATAGCCTTTGAGTCTTTAGTACTTTCCCCATCTGCTTCTGCATCCTTAGGGGAGGGAGGCTTTCTCACAATGTATTTCTTAGCAGTAAGCTTCTCTTTTGTTTGGTTTCTTTTGCTACAAAGTGCTAGAGACTTCCTGAGCCAAGTGGTCAGTAAAGTGGGCTTAAATGGGGTTAGGGAAAACCCTTTTCCAGCTTTGAATCATGTCTTCTTTCCTCTGTCTTTTGCTTTGGATTACCGCCAACTTTTATTTTGTTGCTTTAACCATAAAAATACTTTTATTGTTGTTTCTAAATGTGAAAATTGGATCTATATTGTAATTTAAAAAATTAGCAGCTCTGAAAATTTTAAAGGAAGTGAAATTCATTCCAAATACCCCTTCACAAGCTAACCATAGTTAATACTTTGCTAACTATACTGAAGGTAGGCAGATATCTTTCCCGTGAGTGTGTGATGGTAGGCACATGTGTATATATACATGCTATGTTAGCTAGCTTCCTATATGTGAGCTCTCTTCCTCATTTTAGGCTTCAGGCATTTGTCTTACAAATTTTGACCTGCCCTTTGCATTTCTGAAGTGAGCTTTCATGGACTGAGTCTGCCACTGTCGTTCACTGCCCCCAATCAGTATTTTAGTAGTATGTTTACACAGTAAAAGCAAGGGGCAACATAGCTTACATATGTAAACATGTGAACAGGGAGGTCTGTATTCAGAGATACCTAGAAATGTGTGCAAAATGTAGAGAATCCTATTACATTTCCATCAATCTGGGTAAATTTGAATTGTATGCAGATTTGTATGTGAAATAACTAGAGCCTGGAGCACACAGAATCATCATATTATGCATTTACCAATGCTTGCTGTTGCATGAAAAAGAAAAATCAACTTCATGGAACCATGTAAGGGAGGATTTAAGAAAACTGGCTGATAATGGTGTTATGGTTTCTCTAGTTCATCCAGAGAATGTCAACTCGCGGTTACTAATTGTTCTACCTTACTGGTCCCATTAGAAATTGAGTTTTGTCTCCTAGAGGCCTTGATGTGTCCATCTTGGGTAGGGAGGTGGCATTTTCTGGGATGGGAAACAAAGTTAGTTAGATACCTTAGAAGCACTGGTGAGTGACTGTTTAAGTCATGGCCAAGGACCCCATGCAATGTCCTCAGTTGCCCTCTGGGATCAGAATCGCCAACTCCATGTTTTGGAGTTAAGATGCATCCCCGAATCACATGGAGTAAGGAATATGGTGTTGAATCTGAGCCCAGGTCTTTCTGATTCCAGACTCCATGCTATTCCCACCACACCAGTGCTGCTCCAACTCTCTGTGGTACAGGAAACTGTGCTTTGCTTTCCTGTCTCAGACTCACACCTGGTCTGACTAAACATAAGTAATATGAAACCCCCCATGGAACTCAATGCAGGTCACAGGACATCCACAGTGATCTAACCCTGTTCATTGGGAAGAGTCCACTGACCACAGGCCATGTCCAATTGCCATAAATGCTTTGGAAGACCTGTGGTTTCTAGACTGCCTGCCTTCTTGTGACTGATAACTTGCCAAGCAGCCACAGTCTGCAGACCCCACTCTGTTGCACTGAATGAGGAAATAGTCCTAAGGCCTAACTTATCGTTTGCTTTATAAAAGACCACACATTATTACTGAGATGAAAGTGTGGAAGCTGGAATTCTGCCTTTATGGAGAAGTTAGCCTAACACTAACTGGTCATGAAAAGCTTTTGGTGGAATCAGGCATCCCCGTAGGAGCATGTTTGGTGCGTAATAAACAGGGAAATATGCTGTTTGTTCTCCATTAGGTGGAGGAAAACTAATTTCACAGTTTGTTATAGCGGAATGTTTGGCAGTCATTATCTTTATTCTTAGTCTGTGTTGTGGATATTTAATCCTTCCCTTGGAAAATTACTTTTAATTTAATGAGATATTTTGCCCAGTCCATTTGTAAATAAAGCAACCGTACTAAAATAACTCAGGTTCCCTGGGTCCTCATTTTACATCTGATTTCCTCCAGTGGCTCGGGCAGTCTACCTGGCCTATCTTCCCAACTTATCTTGCCAGGAATGCGCATCAGGGTATTTCCTATGGAAACTATGATGAGCCTTTAATAATTCAGCCATTCTGCTGAGACTGGTTTGGCTCAGTGGATAGAGCGTCGGCCTTTGGAATGAAAGGTCCCAGGTTCGATTCCGGTCAGGGGCATGTACTTTGGTTGCGGGCATATCCCCAGTAAGGGGTGTGCAAGAGGCAGCTGATCGATGATTCTCTCTCATCCATGTTTCTAACTCTCTATCCCTCTCTCTTCCTCTCTGTAAAAAATCAATAAAATGTATATTTTTAAAAATAATAATAATAATTCAGCCATTTTGTCACTAGCACAGCTTCCCCCAAGGTGTACTTCTCTAGAAGCCATTCTTCCATGAAGGATATTAAAATAAATATGTAAATGACTCTAGTAATAGCATAAGTGCTATAGGAATGATCCCTGTATTTATGGAAGTCCTTCTAACTAATTGGAAAGACATTTTAATATTTATCTGATTAGTTGAGAAAAATGTGACCTAGCAATAATAAATTAACTTGTCCTACCATTATATGGACGAGTCAGTATTCAGACTGTACTACATGAACTTCTAGTTCTCAGGGGCCAGAGAAGTTGAAGAAATTCTACATGACGTGATAGGTAGTTTTTTCAGCGATGTTTGCAGTATGATAACCTACCAAAGTCTGTCACTTCATCAGTCACTTGATAATGCCCACATCATGATAACTGCCACATTTCCTTTTTTGTGTATCTTCATTTATCTTTTATATTTTTTATTTTTATTATTGAGGGTATTAGAGATTTCCTCATTTTTTCCCACCATGCTCGCCAAGAGTCCCACCCTCCCCCAGGCCATCACCCCCTATGGTCTGTATTCTTAACTTGTCTCTTTTGTCTGTATAATTTGAAGTCAGGTAGTGTTATACCTCCAGCTTCGTTCTTTTTTTTTTTTTTTTTTTTTTTCTGAGCATTGCTTTGGCTCTTCAGGATCTTTTGTGGTTCCATACAAATCTGGTGATTTTTTGTTCTATTTCTTTAAAAAATAAATCATTGGAATGTTGATGGGGCTTGCACGAAAGCTGTATATTTCTTTAGGTAATATGGACATTTTAACTTTGTTGATTTCTCCAATCTATGAAAACAGAATATTTTTCCATTTCATTGTGTCTTTTTCAATCTCTTTTAATAATGTTTTATAGTCTTGAGTATATAGGATACAAAATCAATGTACAGAAATCTACTGCATTCCAATATATGAACAATTAAATTTCAGATAAAGAAATGAAAAAAGCCCTGGCTGGTATTGCCCTGTGGTTAGAGCATCAGCCCATATACAGAAGGACAGAAGGGTCTTAGGATTGATTACCAGTCAAGGGCACCTACCTGGGTGCCAAGTTCTATCCCCACCCCAGGCCAACTGATCTTTCTCTTTCTCTTTCTCTTTCTCTTTCTCTTTCTCTTTCTCTTTCTCTTTCTCTTTCTCTTTCTCTTTCTCTTTCTCTTTCTCTTTCTCTTTCTCTTTCTCTCTCTCTCTCTCTCTCTCTCTCTCTCTCTCTCTCTCTTTCTCTCTCTCTCTCTCTCTCTCTCTCTCTCAAAATAAATAAATAAACAAATAAAATCAATGGAAAAAATATCCTTGAGTGAGGATTAATAATAACAAAATAAGACATTTTTAAAAAGTATTTTGCAATTGCAAAAAAAAATAATAATAATAAAATACCTAGGAATAAACTTAACAAAGGATGTGAAGGATCCCTTGTAGTTTTCATCTGACATCAACAAATTGGTTACCAGACCAATCTTAAAAGTGATGACTCATTTTTACTAAGAGTCCAGCAGGACCAATCACACAGAGCCTTACATTCCTACTTAGCTTAGTCATCACAGAGGTCATCCACCTTGACCCAGACCCTTCTCCCTGTTGTCTTTGTAGAGAGTTTTTTACTAGGTGACTCACTTTCTCTCCTCCCACTATCCCACAATGCCTTTCTCCAATACCTCCAGGGTCCTGTGGTTTGTTATCAGCAAAAGTCCTTGCATCTTCCTTTTAGGACACTTCCTTTTAGGCTGCTTCTTAAAAGCCTTTCAAGAGATGACTCAGTTTTCTTATATTTTGCTAATGTATCTCAGGGTGCAGAGGTAAGAGTTTACAAATATATATATATTTCTTCATCCTAGTTCATTCTTCTAATAAGGTGACCAGATAGTCCCGCTTTTGGCGGAACAGTCCAGATTTCTAGCAATTTTTCCTGCATCCCGCAGCGTTTTTAAAAAAAGTCCCCATTAAATTTTTTTAAATCGACATGGGACAAATTGTTAAAAATCGGGACTAGGGACTGTCCCTCCAAAAGCGGGACATCTGGTCACCTTAGTCTAGACCTTTCTTTATTATTCTCACTGTCTTAGGAATAATATTTCTTAGATATTCACTTCACTTGTTTCTTTCTCTTATTCAGAACACTGCTCAAATATTACTCCTCTGAGGGACCTTTCCAAACCATCCCATATAAAATTGAGCCATCTTCTCCATTTATAAAAATCAAAGTCATTTAGGGTTTTGTTCTTGACCTAAAGGTATAATGATGCTCAAATCTAACTATTCAAGAAAGGTAAGATAAAATCAAGTCACAGGATTATGACATTGAAGTAGAACTTTATTCTTATTCTCAGAAATTGAAATCAATTTTACATCTAATTTTCCCTATTTCACAATACCACATGAAGTATTGAAGGGCATGTATTACAATTATCTACATAATCATACAAAGCATAATCATTATAAAAAGTAAGATTGTGCTATCCATTTTATGTAATCAGTTTTATATAAAAGATAAATATATGATAACTACTGCTTTAGTTGTGACTTCAAAGCTATGTTGCTATTGATTTTATTTTTTTTATTTTTTAATCCTCACTCAAGGATATTTTTTCCCTTTTAGAGAAAGTGGAAGGGGGGGAGGGGCAGGGAAGAGAGAGAGAGAAAGAGAGATACAGAGAGAGACAGAAACACCAATGTGAGAGACACACATTGATTGATTGCCTCCTACATGCATCCAACCAGGGCCTGGAGCCTGCAGCCAAGGTATGCGCCCTTGACCAGAATCAAACCCAGGACCCTTCAGTCTGGAGGTCTGCCAATGTTCTATCCACTGAACCAAACTGGCCAGAGCTTGATTTGAATTTTTCTATTAAAGGCCCTAGCCATGCTTCAAAGAAATGGAATATTTCTCCTTGGGTCTCAGTTGTTGTTTGTTTTTTTACCTCCAAAGGCAATCAAACTCCTGACGAATTTATGAATGGATTAGAAGTAGCAAGGATCAATCACTGTCAAAATCTCATCAAGTAGGAAACTAATTCCTCCAAAAACATATTTTTGTTGAAATGCTATTAGAATTGAGTCTTACATCAAAATAGAAGACATGAAAAATGTGTCCACTTTTGAAACTGCAGGAACACATGCAATGTGTCTTACTCTGCAATTGCACTGAACATTGATTCAGCTGCTGGATTCAAGGTTCACTTAATCTGGGAATGCTTAGTGCAAAAATAATGAGGCCATTCATTTTTTAGCTTTGCCTCCAATCCAATAAAGAGAGTGCGGTTTTCCCCTGTCAGGTGTCTCATTATTAGATCACTAATATTTTCAAAAATGTTTCTGCATAAAGATGAGGTTAAAGCAATTCATACATAGCCACAAAACTGTCCAGCTTCAATCTGTGAGGGACAATCATAAAAGTTGATCAGAAACATTTTCTTTCCCCATCTTGATGCCAGTTTTCTCATGTCCCAACTCTACATAGCCGTAGTTATTGAAATAGAAATAAACCTACTCTTTAAAAGGAGAAATGAAACGTACACAACGGGTATCAGACATCCATGAGTATAAAACACAGAAAATAAATTTTGGAAAGTTAATACCCATGTAGCTTCAGGCTAGAAAGATACAATAAAGGTGTAGCAGGTAAGGATGCATATTTGAATCATTTTGTATTTCAGAAAACAGTACCCAGTACAAATCTATGAGACAGAACTTTGTGGAATCTATTATATATATATCTTAATCACAGATTCAGACTAGAGCACTTTTTTTTAAAGATCTAAATCAATGGATGACCAGAGTAAAAAATGGCTCTCTATACTGTGTACTTTTGCTCTGTTTTGTTTTTTTGTTTTTGTTTCTTTTTTCTTCTTCTCTCCCACCCCGCCGCCCCCAAGCCAGGACAGGCTAATCAAGGCATATGATATGCACTCAACAGCACCTTGTGGACCACCTCATTTTTTGCCACCCACAATGAATTTCAACAACAAAAGGTGGTTAAGTGCATTGATGTTTCTCTAAGTGCAGTTCACAAAGCATTAATGACACATTAGGCACAGTATATGGTATGCTGACCAACTATTTTTTATATCTCTTTAGGAATTTTTATTTATTTAAAACATATTAAATCTTATTACATACTGGGGATATAAATCCTCATCAATCTTCTTATTTCACAGGCATGAAATTTATATATATTTAATTTACATTGAGGTGGGTCCTTAAAAAAAGATTAAAGTTCATTAAAGATTATACTAGTGTGTGCAAATGGCAGAAATATAAAGCATCCTTGCACTAGCCAGTTTGGTTCAGTGGATAGAGCATTGGCATGCGGATCAGAAAGTCCTGGGTTTGATTCTAATCAAGGGCACATACCTTGGTTGTAGGCTCCTTCCCGGCCCCAGTCCTGGACAGGCGTGTGCAGGAAGCAACCAATGATGTGTTTCTCTTACATGGATGCTTCTCTCTGTCTTTCTCTCTTTCTTCTACTCTCCCTAAAATTCAGTGGAAAATATCCTCAAGTGAGGATTAACAAAACAAAAGCATCCTTTCTCTCTCTTTACTGCAATAGTTTTAGCCAGTATTGAATTATATTCAAACCAACTCATTTACTAGCCATTTTGTGAGCTAATAGTTATAAATCATTGTGTTACATGCAAAGTTGTACTTAAAGGATTTGTAATCTAAGATAGAAAAAGAAGTAAGTGCATATTTGAGAATATCAAGAGTTCCAAGAGATGAACAAACATGATTCCTGGGTAGTTCAGAAGAATTTTAAATCCCATCCAATTGAAGGGCCTTAAAAAGGGTTTATAGGCAGCAACAAAGTAAAACTTGAAATACAGATACCCACCATTTGGGATAAAATGAGGCAGCAGTATTCCAAGCATCAGCTGGAATAAACAGAGCATGTGAAGTCATCCTCAATGTAGGAAAAGGCATCTTTAAATACTGTGATTTTATTCATATGTGGAATATAAAACAGAAAGCAACAAAGAAACAAAAAATCTCATAGATACCAATAACAGTATGGTGGTTACCCAAGGCAAGGGGTGTTGAGAGAGTGTGAAGAGGGTAAAGGAGGTCAACTATATGTGGGCAAAGGAGACTAGAGCACACAATGCAATATACAGATGATGTGTAATAAAGTTGAACACCTGTTATATATTGTTAATAATATATTGTAATTAATCATCGGCACCTCCAATAAGTTTAATTAAAAATGCATTTGCAAACACACACATGATACAGTGTGGTGTCAAGGGAGATCAAATGTAGTTACTTTCAGGGAGAGCCAAAGAAATGACACTTCATTCATTATAACGGAATTTTTCTTAACCAAGATTTTACACTGACCTTATTTTACTTATTTGGGATTTCATCTTTAACTACAGAGGCATTATTTTAAATGAATGGCTCATTTGAACCCTACACTTGGAAATGTCATATTTTCTACGACCCAACAGGGATTTGCTATATTTTTAAAGATCAATTTCTAGAGGAAAGGGTTTTATATATAAAACTTAATCCCTCAACATACTATATAAAGACAAAAATCCTTTAATATTCATAATGCTTATTTCTGGTTCTGTAATTTCTATCTTCTAAGGTGGCTTCCTTAATCTGAATGTAGTATATAAACTCAGTTCATCATCAAGTAGTTTTTAATTAAAGGTGTGTTAAGAAAGCTTCTATTTTAATGATCAGCTGTGGCATTTATAGCAGAGATACAATGAACTGCCAATTGATTTATTTTTTACCTCAGTGTCATTTTTCTATGACCGTATCCTGTGTAGGCAGAGAGATTATGCAAGTTCTAAACTAAATGACAATCCATCAGTAATAGCTTTAATCTGTGTGTAATCATCCCTTATTAATGTGATGCATTGGATATCTGAGAGCATAGATTTTCCAAGAAAATGTATCAATGAGTTGAAATTCTCATGAGATTGTTTCTACCTAGATATCACACCAATAGCTAAAGTAGACAAGCCATGGTGCTGGCAGTTATACTACAATACAAATCTTGCAATACTAAATAGAACTGATGGACTCAAAAGAATCCCTTTTACTGATGGTTAACCCAAGACTACACTGTTACCCAAATTACATTTTGAGGATCACTGGTTCATAACAATGTTAATCAGAATTTCAGGTAATTTGGGGTAAATGCAGTACATAGCATTATTATTTCACAAATCCCCAGTACAAATCAACTTATTTAAGAAACTAAGAATTTCTAAAGTTTATTATATCACTATAGGCCCAGTGTGCACAAAATCTTGCAGGAGTAGCCTGCTTCTGCTTGCCTCAGCTGGCTGCCCCACCCATCGCCACTTGTAGCTCAGATCCCAACCTCTGCCACTTGTAGCCCTCTGTCACTAGAAGCCCTTCCGCTGCTCACAGCATTCTGCCACTAGTAGCTCACTACTCTTCCCCGCCTGCTGTGAGAGCCACTGCTCACTGGCTGAGGGGAACGGGGTTGTTTGGGACAGACAGGTGCTCGATGAACCTCCTGGTGACCGGTCTTTGGTCATCATGGCATTAAAACCACTGGGTTTTTATTATATAGATTATTACACATACACCAGGAAAAGATATGTCAAAATCCTCATTTTGTTTTCTCCCAGTAGAGTTTTATAGCAAAACTAGTGGCTCAGTACACAAAACTCATACACATTAAATGGAAATTAATTAGAGGAATATTTTAATATTTCTATTTGCCCTTTCTCTATAATAGAAGAGCCAGAGATAAAAGAAAATTTGTAAAACATATATGAAAATCTCCCTCCTGTCAGAGTCAAGGGACCCAGAGTCAAGTCCCTGCCCACCTGCCTTGAAATCACATGAGACCCACACCCGGCCAGCCAAACCCCCATCAAGTCCTGCAGGGTGGGGGGTTGGGTACAGCCTCAGGTCCCCTGGCCTGGCGCCAAGAAGGGGGCACAGCATCAGGTCCCCTGTCAAGCCCTACCAGGTAGAGGGGTTCAGCCTCAGGTCCCCCATCAAGCCCCACCAGGCAGGGTGAGCAGCCTTTTGTTCATTAGATTCCACATATGAGATCATGGTATGCTTGTCTTCTCCACTTGGCTTATTTCACTTAGCTTAATACTTCCAGGTTCCTCTATGCTGTCTCAAAGGGTAAGAGATTCTTCTTTTTTACTACTGCAGAGTATTCCATGGTGTGAAGGTATCACAGCTTTTATCCACTCATGTATTGATGGGCACTTGAGCTGCTTCCAGATCTCAGCTATTGTAAATTGTGCTATTATACTATGGACATAGGGGTGCATATATACTTTCTGGTTGGTGTTTTAGGTTTCTTAGGATATATTTCTAAAAGTGGGATAACTGGGTCAAATGACAGTTTCATATTTAATTTTTTGATGAAATTCCATACTGTTTTCCATAGTGGCTGCACCGGCCTGCATTCCCACCAGCAGTGTACAAGGATAGATTTTATATATTTTGATTATTTAAATCACATGAATGTGTCAAACTAAATATAAAAATAAATAATAACTTCAAAGAATCTAATGTAAAAGATGAATGGTCTTCCCAGGAGAAACAAAAAATACAACAAAATCATACATACAATTTAGAGGTTAACACTGAAGCCACAGATCTGAGGGGATAAACCTCCATATTTTCATAGATTGAGTAGACACTCCCAGCCAAATAGAATCTGGATTCTCATTTATGCCACAACTCATTACGTATGTCCCTCCCCCGCCCCCACTGATCCCTCTAGCCTGTCCCCTAAAGTACCTTGGATAAATTTTTTAATCTCTCTGAGGCTTATCTCCTCATCTTCAAAATGGAGTTGTTGTTCCCTGTGTTACTAGAATAAAGAATAAAAAAGCTAACATATTAAATATTAGTATTGCTACTATAATACGATGGCTGTCAAATAGAATTAGGAATTCCACAGCTGAATGAAAAGGTTGTTTATCAGATCCTATCAAAGTAACTGATAGGTCCTGCCTCAGCAACTTGGAGGCAAACTGAGATTCCGATGGTGGGGTTCCATTGGATGAATGCTTGTACTTCCCCACCCAGATACTTTTTCTCTCACAATAATTATTTGGAAACTAGATGGCATCCTCAACCCAATGGTGTTGGGCATGGCTTCACTTGTTTCAAGGAGAGGAAACGAGAGATAGAGTCCATTCAGCCAGAGAAGGAATTCCAGGTTCCAGGTTTTTATTATGGTCTTACGAAGTGGTCGATGGTCTTACAGTCTAACTGGGTTCCTCGGGCACATGCCAGATTTGCCAGTCTGAAAGTAGTTTCTAAGGACACAAAGAAGTTAGGTTTGTGAACACATGTTGCAGGCAGTGTCATATTCACATTATAAAAATACTACAGGCCCCGTGCATGATATCGGGTATGGATAGGATCCCTCAGTCTGAGGGCTCATTGGGGATGGCCAAGGGCAGGGGCCAACAGGAGGTTGGTTGGCTGGTCTGGGGAGAAGGGGTGGAAACACAGTAGGTTGGCCAGCCAGGGAAGTTGGGCAGCCATGGGACATTGGCTGTGGAGAACACTGACAACCAGGGAGCAGTTCCTACATCGAGTGTCTGTCCCTGGTGGTCAGTGTGCATCAAAGCGACCTGTCATTCTGTCATTCAATTGCTTAGGCTTTTATATATATAGACTAGAGTCCCAGAGCATGAAATTGGTATGAGTAGGTTTTCCTTCTCCCAGCTGCCAGCACCGGCTTCCCTCTGGCCCCTGGGACCCATGCTTCCTTCCAGCTGCAGGCAGGCACCCAAGACCTGGGCTTCCCTCACAGCCCCAGCTTTGTCCGGAAGGTCATTAGGAAGGACATCTGGTCTTATTAGCATATTGTGCTTTTATTATTATAGACTAGAGGCCCAGTGCATGAAATTCATGCAAAGAACTTGGCCCCTGCCTCTGCCAAGGCTGCCTCAGCCCCTGCAGCCACAGCAGTTGCCTCTGCCTAGCCCGTCACAGTCCCAGCTTTATCCGAAAGTTTCAGGAAGGACATCCAGTCTAATTAGCATACTATGCTTTTATTATATAGGATAGATATGATGTAAAACTATGATTTCTGTGTTATTGGTAGCTTCCAAATACAGAGTGCACCACTAAAGAATGGTGTGTGAAGCTGTCCTTTATTTAAAGGGAACAGGATTGGGATTGGGGAGGAGGATTCACCTCCCTTTGTAGGAATACAGGGAAGAATCATAAAGCTGTCACCTTTCCCAACTGCTGAAATTGTCAGGGATTTTTTTATTTTTATTTTGTTAAGACAAGATCAGTTCTAACAAGGTAAAGACTTCGAAAAGGCACACTAAGCAGCCACTTATATCAATACCCTTGCAGTCTTAGACGTGCTTTGTGGAATTATATAAAGAGAAAAATGAGTTGATAAATCTAGCGCAGCAAAAGCCTGAGCAATTGCTTCCTATTCACCATCCCATTAGGAATTTTACTCTGGTTGCTGCTTTAGTCTCATTCCTGCCCTCTCGGTGGTTTTCACAGATGAGCTAAGAAGGCTTGAACTTAATATTTAAAGGCTTCAATTATGAGCATTGTTATTGAATGGCAGTGTTGCTGACACAAAGCACGGGAGTGTAAGTCCATTTATTTCCTGTTCTGCCATATGATTAGTCTCAAAAAAAAGGGGCGGAGGGGGCTTGAGATGTAAATGACAAGTAACAAACTAATAACATGTGCTTCTGACTAATTAGATGAAGCTCTCACTCTCTATGGATCTTAACCTTGAATGGCCACAATAATAGCATCATATGAGTAACCTGCTATTATGCATTTAAACTGTCCACTTCTCTGCCACTGCATATGTCAATTAGGAGAAAAGAATGTTTAGCTCATGCTGGTCCAGTGACATAAACCTTACAGCTCTATTCATTACCTTTTTCAGTCTCTTTCCTTGCAGAGGATGGCTTTCTTAGATCTCCACTTCTTTAAATGCTTGGTGACCTTCAAATTCACTTTGGTTGGTTCTGGACAGAAATAATCATGTCTACTGTTCTTTTTTAGGCTACAGTTGACAGGTGTGCTGTGCAGAGTTTCTCTCTCGCTCTCGAGCTGCTCTCTCAATGCAAAGGCAGCCGCTGGGAGGTTGTTGGACTTAGTTGAGAAGGCTGGTCTCGGAATCTGATAGTTTCCCAAAGACACAACTTTTACCTCAATTCTTTTTATAACTTGAAGTCTCAAAACATTTGGTTTTCCCAGTATTTTATGCTTCTGAATTCATAGACTATCCATAGAATGGCTGTTTTTATTTTATTTTATTTTATTTTATTTTATTTTATTTTATTTTATTTTATTTTATTTATTTCCAAGAGAGAAAGGGAGAGGTAGAGAGAGATAGAAACATCAAAAATGAGAGAAAATCATTGATTGACTGCCTCCTGCACACTCCCTACTGGGTATCAAGCCCTGATTGGGAATCAAACCGTGACCTCCCAGCTCAACGACTGAGCCACACTGGCCAGGGTAGAATGGCCTTTTATTTCTCATGCCTCCCTGCCCATGCTCTCCTCGCTTCTCTCAAATCATACTCTGCTAAGCACTTCTGATTCCAACTGATCCATATGACTAAGGTTTAATTTCCCAGCCAGTCCCCCTGCGCAATTGAATCAGGGAGGAACATAGTCTGCCTCCCAATGTACTGCAAGCAAAAGTCATATAAAATATTTTGCTACTGATACCTCCAATATTTTCATTAGGCAGGTATTGTTTATTTCATATTTTATTACTGTAGTGTTCCACATCCGGTGCCAATGTGTCATTTCATCAGGTTAGATCAGGCTAACAGCTCTGAAAACTCAATAACTATTAAACACATTGCCTCGTATGATGAGCCTTGCTACTCCGTGTCCAAACAGGTTGGTGCCGGGCTCTGCTGCACAAAGTCCCCCAGTTATCCAGAGCAAACCAAACTCTGCCATGTCACAGCCGTGGCACTACCAGCAACATTAGCTTCCTGGCACCGCTTTTCTGTCATTCAGCCCGTAAATGGCATGTCCCTTCCGCTCCTGGCCCATAGGTCTGGACTGTTTCTCTTGGTCCTGTGTAAATGAGAGGCTACCCTATGTAGGGCTAGTCATTGAGCAGTAACTTCCTGGTCTGCAAACTGTGGCTCTCAAACCACATACTGCACTTTGGCCCCTTGAGTGTGGCTCTTCCACAAAATACCACAGCGTGGGCTAGTCTATTTTGAAGAAGTGGCATTAGAAGAAGTTTAAGTTTAAACAATTGGACTCTCAAAAGAAATTTCAATCCTTATACTGTTGATATTTGGCTCTGTTGACTAATGAGTTTGTGGATCGCTGCTCTAGGTCAAACATATTGACCAATTATTTTGTCCCCTTTTCATCTAAGTGTCCTTGGACCCTCCTATTTTCATTATGGGATTAGACCTCCTTCGATATTTTATTCAAATTCTATCTGAACTTTCTTACTTCCTTCCTTATAAGCCTCTTATACCCAATAGAAATTTAATTTCTCCCATTGGTTAATTTTTTTAATGTTTGGTATCTATAGTTATACAAGAAAACAACTGATAAAAGACAAAACGTTAAATGTATACAGGTTAAATGTATACAGGTTAAAAACAAAATAGTTCCAAGGCCTAAAGATCTGAAATGACAACTGGAATATGTTATGCTCTTTGAAATATGAACAAAAACAAAATGCTTATTGAGAATGGCTTATTGAGAATGGCCACTGATATTTCATATTCATAATAAATTACAATGTCTTTTTTAAAGTTTTAAACTTTTGCTTATCAACCTAAAACACTGAAGTAAAATGTTAAAGATATAGCCACTTCTACAATCCATACATAATTAACATTTATGACATCCATTACAGGCATAAAAATGCTGTAGATGGATACAGATAGGATTAATATACCAGTCTGAATCTGGGCCACAAATCTTACCAGAAAGGAAAAATGTTCATGATAAGACCGCCCAGAGCTGGAAGTTGACTAAATGTGTTGTCCAAGTTCAATATCTCAGAGATTTGCATGGAAGGAGCACAGTAAAAGTTTTTAATATTCAGCAGCTATATGAGGAATGAAGTGTTCAGAAGGATTAAGTAGTCTGGTTAATATGTTCACCATTGGCTTTATGTGTGAAACAGTGGGTTTTTTGTTTGTTTGTTTTTGTTTTTTAAATAGGATATATAGAACTTAATTTTCATTTAAGTAATGTAATATAATTTAGTATTTCTTTGACAATTCAGAATACACTTGAAGATCTCACAGAATCCATGCAATAAATGTTGGTCTTCATTTTTCTGAAGATTTAAATAGAAGTTGGTTAACAGATAACTATCCAGTTAATAAAGGAACCCTTTGTGCTTGGAGTAATGCAGACCACAACCCTCATTTTGATCCCATCTTTTACTATGAGTTCTTAAGAATGGATTCTCTTTGTGGAACTTTCCTTGTCATCAAAATTAATGTCTCTTTTATAGTGTTGTCTGGAATATTCTTTGGTAAATCTCATGCTTGTATTAGAGTAACACTTAGGTGGTACATTGTATATTGTAATATTAACTATTTTATGGTATTCTATTTAAACTATCCCATGTATTTTCTTAAACTGGGAAATTAGCCAATTCAGTTCAGTGTGTATGAGTCTGTTGAAACTCATAACATTTAAGATCAACTTTGTTCTGGCTTACAGCTATGTCTCTTGTGTGCATCTAAGTACTCTCCCCATTTGAGGAAATAGACAGACTTTTACTCTTAATATGTCCAAAGTTTCTTCACATTCAGATCTTTATTTCTTAAGTACCTCTACTGGATTTCTTTTTTTTTTCTGGGCATCTTTCAAAATCAATTTCTAACATCAGGTCCTCCAAGACCTTGCTTGCATTGGATGACCTAATGCATGCAGAGTTCCCAGTACCCTGTCCGGGTGTAAAATAGCATGAAGAACAGGACACAGCCCTTTCCTTAAGGCAGCGGTCTGCAAACACATTAGTAACAGAGCCAAATATCAACAGTACAACGATTGAAGTTTCTTTTGAGAGCCCAATTTTTTAAACTTAAACTTCTTCTAACGCCACTTCTTCAAAATAGACTAGCTCAGCTGAGGTATTTTGTGGAAGAGCCACACTCAAGGGGCCAAAGAGCCTCAATTTCCTGACCACTGCCTTAGGGGAAATGATGTAGTGGAGACCCATACAGAAATCATTTCAATGTAAGGTGTTGGGTCCAGTAGTAGAAGCCTGCAAACACATTATTTGCTTGAACTCTCAAAACAGGTTGCTGATGTCCCGCTAATGGCAATAATCTTATTCAGCAATAACATAGTGGAAAGAGAAGCTTAATTGAACTGAGTTTTAACCCAAGATTTTTTACTTGTTTTAACTCTGAGTCAAATACTTAAAAAAAATATTTCTAATTGTGGCAAAATATTGCAGCAAAATGAAACACAGAGCCTGATTTTTATTTTATTTTTTGGCCAGCTAATTATTTAATGCAGGTTCATTGTGGGAATTACAATAATTTCACAAGCCAATAGCATATAGGATAATAGCTAGTAATAAGCCAGATAAAGAAATAACATACTCCATATAAATGGCAGGTTGATCACACTATTATTCTAGGTAAGGGAAGATGAAAGGAATAAAGTCCAAATTTAGTTTGAGGTGTACCTTGTATAGGAGTTTGATTTCTCAGGAGAGCCAGCTTAACAAGCCAAGGAGCTGCCATTCTGCTGCCAGCAAAGAAAACAAAAGTCCCTGGTTGCTAGAGCACATTGCTAGGGAACAAAGGCGCCCGTGTCCGCAGGCAGGCTGATCTCCCTCATGGTTTTCCATTACTGCTTACAGGGAGTACTCCCCACCACGGGAGGAGCTGATATCTCAAGAGTCATCAGCAAAATGTCATCTAAAGGTCAGCAAAGTGTCACCTTGCCCAAACCAAAACTTCTCAGTCTTCACAAATCTTCAGTATTTTTTAAGGTATATTTTTATTGGTTTCAGAGAGGAAGGGAGAGTGAGATTGAAACATCAATGATGAGAGAAAATCATTGATCAGCTGCCTCCTGTGCATCCCACATTGGGGATCAAGCCCTGCTTGGGAATTGAACCATGACCTCCTGGTTCATAGGTTGATGGTTTACCACTGAGCCACAACAGCAAGGCAGTATGTAATGTCCAAAGGCGCCCATTGCCAGAGTCGTTTCTCCTCATTTTTTTAAAATATATTTTATTGATTTTTTACAGAGGAAGGGAAAGAGATAGAGAGCTAGAAATGCAGATGAGAGAGAAACATCAACCAGCTGCCTCTTGCACACCCACTACTGGGGATGTGCCCGCAACCAATGTACTGTACATGCCCTTGACCGGAATCGAACCTGGGACCTTTCAGTCCACAGACCTACGCTCTACCACTGAGCCAAACCGGTTTCAGCTGTTTCTCCTCATTTTTATTGATGAGTCCCCAGCAGGGCCCCTCAGCAGCTGAGCTGTTGACCGATTACCAATGGCCACAGATAAAGCAATGATATCCTGACACAATTTACTTCATTCTTATCTCAAAACAGCTTTACTTCTAAAAACAACTATTTTTTTGTCCTTGTAATAAACAAGTGGATTAAAACTATTTCACTTAAGTCATAAAGAAGTAGTTTAGAAATAATAACCCAATACACACTTTAAAAAATTTAAGTGTATAGTTCAGTAGTGTTGAGTACATTCACATTATTGTTCAACCAATCTCCAGAACTCTTTATATCTTACAATCTTAGTATTTTTTAACAAAGGGTATAATAAGTGACATATGTGTCCAGTGATTGTTGAAGACATACATAAAACACCTACCACAGAACATGGCACACAGATAATGTTCAAATGACAGTTATTTTTTCTTCTGTCCTTCCTCTATAATGAAGCAATATTCTGTCTGCATGGATGGATCGCAGATATAGTACTAAGTCTCATATACCACTTTTTCTGATGTACTTCTACCAAGTGCCTTGAGAGATGAGTGAATAGATGATTGCATATGGAGAAGAGCAGATAGATAACTAATGGTAGGGATCTGAAGAAAATTCAAAGTCCCAAAGAAGTGTTTGTTGCCAATGAAAGAGACTACTAGTGAGGAATGCAATGAAAAACGGGGCACAGACTGTGAACCTGAAGCATGATGGATTATAGCAAACTCTGAAGCCGTCTTACTTTACCATCATACCTTCAATACGGATGCACACAAATAAAACATTTAAATCACAGATTGCCAATGAGTTAAACAAGGTCATGCAATGCTATTGAGGCTCAAATGCAGCTCTGTTTATTTCTAAAACCACCTCATCCCGTCACTTCGTCCTCTGAAACATTTACCCTTGTGGCATACAAAAATCCCTGACTTTTCGTGTGCATTACTACCTAAGGCGTCTAAAGGGGAAGCTAATAGTCACTGCCATTTCCTCTCCACAGAATAGTATTAAATATAAAGGCAAGTGCACACCAAGTAATTAATTCTTCCTCTTTCTTCCTTAATAATACCATTAAAATTAAAGCAAAGAGAAATGCTTTTAGGAAATCTCTCAACTTAAAAGGCTTCATAGAACTCCAAGTGAGAATTACACATGGGGACTATTCAACTGCTGCCAAATTATTTAATTGTATCTCAGGGCCTTGGTGTATAAAAATAATGTAACAAGAAGGTGAAAATGTATCATAATATTTGTATTTTAAAGAAAGCTCCAGCTATGAATGAAGGGAACTGGGAATCCACTACACTTGGGTGTGTAATTTAAATAAATGAAAACGCCAGAATGATTGAAACATAAACATTCAGGATAGAAGTCTGAAAGTAGTTGACTGCATGTTAATAATATGAATACAGAGAGGATAAAAGTGAGTAATGCCATAAATATTTTGAAATGAGGAATTGGTGTGTAGTTACACAAAAGATATGATGAGTGCAAAAGCTGTAATTGCCTATGATGGAAAATGGGAAGTCCACTTGAATTTTGCTAGGCTGGTGGTTGGCAAACTCATTAGTCAACAGAGCCAAATATCAACAGTACAGTGATTGAAATTTCTTTTGAGAGCCGAAAACTAACTTCTGCGCATGGGCCAGGAAGTTTCAATCGCACTGTACGTGTGCACCTGCACACGTTATTTTGTGGAAGAGCCACACTCAAGGGGCCAAAGAACCATATGTGGCTCAGGAGCCATGGTTTGCTGACCACTGTGCTAGGTGAACATGAAAACAATTTAGAAATAAAACATGTTGGCACTTTTAAAGTTACTTTGTGAAGGAAATGTATTTATACATTGTCATCATGAACAATAATTGAAGATGGGCAATAGTATATTATCAAACTTATGAGCTAGGTTCAAGCAAAATTGAAAACATACCTCTTATCTATAGTAATAAAAGTGTATATGCTAATTAGACCAGACATCCTTCTGGATGACCTTTTGGATGAAGCTGGGGCTACAAGGGAAGCCCAGGTCCCGGATGCCTGAGGGAAGCGGTGCTGGCAGCTGGGGGAAGGAAGGCCTACTCTTGCATGAATTTTGTGCATTGGGCCTCGTGTGTATTTATATTTTTATATGTTCCAAAATTTATAATAAGACATCATTGACAGTATCTTCCTCACATATACTAACATGCATGTGTACTCACATGCACATATATATGAACATTAGTTTACTTATATATGTGCCTATTACTATTTATGCATAAATTGTGATAGAGTGAAATGCTGTCTCTCTGATTCCATCTTATTCAAGCTTGCATTGTCAGGCTAACAGCTCCTGCTTTAACATGTAAATCATTAGAGGGATTTTTAGGGCTTGAGTCTTTACAAAAACAACCTGTCCTCTTTCCCTTCCCTTGACATAGAAGACCCTTTCTTTCTTAGGATGAATTTGAGAAACTGGAAGGGCTCCAATCTTCTCAAGTGGCACCTTGGAGGTCAATAAACCTTTCCTTACTCCACACGGATGTCTTGAGTGTTTGCCTTTTGAAGCATCAAGTGTGTGGATTTTGTACCTATAAGAATACGTTTTTATTGGTAAAATCAGGGTTATAGTATAGCAGTGCAAAATGTGTCACTGATGCTAATGGTGATGCCGGTGTACACAAACTTACTGTGTGCTGTTAGTCATACAAAAGCATAGCATGGCCCAGCCGGCCTGGCTCAGTGGTGGAGGGTCAATCTATGACTCAGGAGGTCACAGTCTGCTTCCCTTAATCCCCAATTGTGAGTGGGCAGGAGGCAATCAATCAATACTTCTCTCTAATCATTTCCTCTCTGAAACCAATAAATACATAAATAAAGCATAGCACTAACAATTATGTACAGTACATAACGCCTGATAATAACAATAAGTGCCTATGTGACTGGTGTAAGTATGTACTACTATACTATCTATTTTATTGTATTTTAGAGTATACTCTTTCTATTTATTAAAAAAAAATTGTTGTTAATAGTATGCCTTGTTACTCAGGCAGAGGCCTCATATGCTTCCTGTTTATTATGTCCCTTGGTTGCATCATTTTCTCTTGAGCTTGACTTAAACTTGTGCTCTTTTGTGCAGTTGCATACTGTACAGGCTTATAGTCTAGTAGCAATAGGCTATACCATATATCCTAGGTGTAGAGTGGGCTATCCCATCTAGGTCTGTGTAAGTCCATCTGTGATGTTCACACAAGGATGAAATTGCCTAACAATGCACTTTTCAGAAGATATCCCCATCATTAAGTGATGCATGGCTCTATTTTTCTCTACATATACCAAGGTAAGTATACTTCTTGCCTGAAATGCTAAAATAGTCTATAAATCAGTCATTCTCTTTCCAGTTTCCTCCAACATATTGTATAAATCACAAAAAGTGACACTTGCGGTTGAAAAAGTTATAATTTTCCTGTTTAAAACGATTTTCTGTTGCTCTTAGCATGAAGGTAGAATTTCTGATGTGATCAACATGCTTTGCAGTATGGGCTCTACCTTATATTCTACCTTCTTTCCATGACCATGCTCTCTCTGGATTTTATCTCTACCCTAGATGGTCTTCTTTCTTTGGTCATTGTTCTTGACTGTGTCTCAGGACCTTTTTTATATGATTTCTAAGCACTTGACATGTTTCGCCTGCTTCACTGTGGTAGGTGCTTACATGGTGGTCACCCATAGACCATAGACCTGAAATTCACATCATCTTGTAGCCCTTTTCACACCGAATCTGGCTTAGTGACATAACTTGCTCTGGCCAATGGGGCATTAGCCAGCTAAAGCCTAATAAGTTCTTGCACTTTAGACTGTTTTCTAAGAGATAATCTTTAAAGAAGACATCCATCCTCCATGCTATAAGAATGTTTGGACTAGGTTACTAAATTTTAAAACAAGAGAGGGAGACAGTAAGAGGGTGGGGGGATTACATGAAGGAGCACTGATGTACCTGAGTTGTGAGTAAAGGCTTCTTAAATCATCTATTTCAATATGGGTGCCAACTCAATGTATGCAGTTGATTGATTGCCTCTAAGCAATATCAGAACGAACAAACTCCACAGCCATGATTCTTGACCTGTAGAATCACAAACACACAAATAAAGTATGATTGTTTTAAATAACTACATTTTTTTAACTAGGAGTTGGAAGGAGATTTCTGGTTGTAAAAAAGCAATAACAACTGACATTTATCTAGTTAACCATACTTCTCTTTCATAATCAGTCTTAATCAGTGAAATCTTCTCAGAGTGATTAGACATTTAAATAATAACAATATTCAGTTCTTAGTATGAAAATATAATATATATATATATATATGTATATGTATATGTATATGTATATATATATACACACACACACATATGGACACCAGGACCTGCCTGTGCTAAGTTTATAAAATGATTTTCAATTGAGTAATTGAGCAACTGAATGAATGACTGGGTGGTCAACTCTCAGGGATGGTCTCCCAGATACTAGTATATTTTCCAACATCTACCTTATCCTTAAAATGTTTTAAAAGATGATGTAATTTATGAGACATTGTTAACTATTATGGCTATATGGAAGAATAAAAAATATCCCAATCAACTCTAGAATTAGCAGTTCAAATATAGCAAATAATTGAATGGTTAGGCTCTAAAAAAGGAAAAAAGAATAAAAACTTTAAAAGAAGATAAAAAGAAATGAAAAAATATAATCAGTGACAAGCTAATACAGGTGCTATAGCTGACCTGGGAGCATTTTATCATCATTAAAAAAAAACACAAGAAACTGATTTATTAAGTTACTAGGGGCCCAGTGCAGGAATTTGTGCACCTTGAAAGGAACCGTGGGCAGTGAGGCTGTGGTAGGCACAGGAGCGGGTCTCAGCCCATCCTCCACACCCATGCTCAGCCTCTCCTGCTGCAGCTCCCATGTGCTGATGGTGCTGGTCCCACTTGCACCCGCTGACAGCATAGACAATTGGACTCGCTGTGGGTGCGAGCAGGGTCGTCAGTAGGCGTTGAGTGGCAGCTGCTGCCCAGAACACCTCTCATTAGCAGGGGGAGGTGGAGAAGCCCTCAGGGGCGATCAGGACTGGCAGCCACTGCTTGTACCTGCTGATGGCACTGAGTGATTGAGACCGATGCCAGGCACTGGCAGCAGGTGCGAGCAGCAGCTCTGGTGTTGACTGCAGGTGCAAGTGGGGCCAGTGCTGGCAGTGGGTTCAAGTGGCAGCTGTCACCAGCCATCGTGCAAGTGGGGATGGTGCCAGCAGCAGGTGAGAGGAGGGCCAGCACCGGCAGCAGGTGCGAGCACCTGGTAGGACCTTGACTCGCGAGAGCAAAGAATTTTCAGAAACCACCAGAGGCTCACCCCAATGAAAGTGACTGGTGCCCTGCCTTGGTCTGGTGCCCCTGCTCACCTGCTCCAGCATCCCACCACACCCAATGCCTGCCATGTTCCACAGTAGCCCCCTAGTGGTCAGTGCACATCATAGTGACCCATAGTGACCAGTTGTTCGGTTGTTCTGTTTGCTCTGCTGTTCTGTCTATTTGCATATTAGCCTTTTATTATACAGGATAATTTATATACAAATAACCACACATATTTAAAGTGTACAATTTGATGAGTTTAGATATACGCAAATATGCATGATACCATCAAAATAATAAACATACGTATTAAATTTCATCAACAAATGAATGGAAGACCCCACTCTCTGACCACAGGGGTTATCATGTGACCCAGGCCTGGCCAGGTAGAGAACTGGCATCTCTAATCTACTGTGATTCAAATGTGAGCACTAGATTTGAGATATGCCCGTGAAAACCATTCCCAACTTTGTTATATAACTATTTCAAGAGGGAAGTATAGTTTTCACTCAATTGTTAGTTGGATAGAAAGTAGATGGGCCTGTCACTCTTGGTGGCTCTTTTTTAAGAAAATCTACCTGAGAATGAATGCAGCACAAGGGAAAGAACTAAGAGATGAATCAATGCCGATATCTTTAGCTTCCCTCTCTCACTCTGCTCCAGCTCCAGTAACCTCGTGTTTTTTCCTCTAACTTCCAAGACATTGTCACCTTCAGGGCCCCAGGGCCTCTGCCCTTGGCAGGCCTCGACGTTCATATGGCTATTCTCTCACTCATTCTGTGTCGTTATTTACTCATATATATAAACTTGTCATTAAGGCCCTCCAGACTGTTACTGAGGTTGTCACACACATCCTCACTGTCCCTGCTTTAGTTGTCTCCACAGCATTTATTCCAATATAATAAGCCAAATTTGGTTTTGTTTTTCAATTTATCTTGTTAAAGGTCTCTTTCACGCAGTAGAAGGAAAGCTACTTGGAGGCAAACCATATTTATCTTTAATAAAGGCAAATAAAACACTTAAGTTATGTTTAATATCAATAGGAACCTGATTATATGGTTTGAGAAAAAGTAAGTGGGTTATGCCTTATTCATAAGGGTTTTGCAAATTAGGCTCATGGATATAGACAAGCCAGTGTAGAATGCGGGAAGGAAACCAAATGTGCTAAGGAAAGAGGCTTATGATTAAGAGAAAACATGAGTATTTAATGTACTCTACTTAGGAGAAGCTTTTAGCCCTAGCTGGTTTGGTTCAGTGGATAGAGTGTCAGCCTGCAGACTCAAGGGTCTCAGGTTTGATTCCAGTCAAGGGCACATGTCAGGGTTGCAGGCTCGATCCACAGTGTGGATATGCAGGAGGTAGCTGATCAATGATTCTCTCTCATCATTGATATTTCTATCTCACTCTCCCTTCCTCTCTGAAAGCAATAAAAATATTTTCTAAGAGAGAGAGAGAGAGAGAGAGAGAGAGAGAGAGAGAAGGTTTTATAGAGAGCTTAGTGTATAAGGGTGGTCTGATTTAGTTTGTTAACAACTGTACAGTCACACAAACAGGAGAATTACAAGCCAATTGAATGACTACATGAGCATGCCATTCCTGTGTTCCATTCTGGATGAGGGGCTGATTGGTATTACCACTGTAAAACGATCTACTGAGCTGGCCACATCCATAGCATGACTTAAATTCACACGCTCTTACCCTGGCCAGTGTGGTGCAGTTGGTTGGAGCGCCCTCCCCTATATCAAATGGTGGCGAGTTTGATTCCTGGTCAGGGCACATACATAGGTTGTGGGTTTGATCCCTCATCAGGGGGTGTGTGGGAGGCAACCAATCAATGTGAAACATTAATGTTTTTCTATTTTACCTTTCTCCCTCTCCCTCTCTTCCTCTATCTATAATAGATTCATTTTTTTAAAAATCATGCACTCTTTATGTTAGCGATATTTAGAGCCTCAGAAAATTGCTGGAGGAGCTTATGAAGCACAATATTGACTACAGTCTCAATGAAATTATACCGCCAGCTGTTGAAGAGTAGGGCTTAATTTAATTTCAAATTTACTCTATGATGATATTTAACAATTTCCAATAAGTTACTGAATGATTGAATGAATCAAAACATGGATATGTAAATTTTGTGCCCTCATCGTTTGTGTATTATATGTATGAAGACAAATATTCCTGAGAGTAAGGGATTTGGTGGTATATTTTCAGAGGTGTCAAGATTCTTTTCTGGTCATCTTTCAACTCATTTCTTTAAAATAAAAATCTTATTCACATTGTAACATAAAATGAGTTTTTAAAATAATTTATAATCTTTCTATACCAAGAGACCAGTGACAAAAAAAGCCTGTCTCTATAGGGTATAGTATGGAACACCTTGAGAAATAAAGAACTGTAATTTCAGCTGGTTTTGCTTTATGCCATGCAATATAGGAAATGCATATTTTTATTCTCTTGGAATCATTTTTCTTGGTTCTAAAAACAGAATGTGATAAGTTTTGCAAACTAGTTCATCTAACTCTTAAATCCATTTGATTTGACAAATACAATCTAAAATATAGGTAGTTCAATGCTTCTTTTCAGGAAAAAATATATTTTCAGAACAGGAATAAAGAACTTAAGTCTGTAATATAAAAGGAATGAATTGGCATTGGCCATCATTCAAAGTTTTGTTGGACTCAAATTGTTTTTGCTTTCTTTTCAATAGTGACTTACATATATAAAATCATCCCAATAGGATTTTCTATAGCAGTCCTACTTGGGGGATTTCCAATGAATATACTTACCTTTAAGGGTAAATTCCAAAACCAATGACTAAATAGAGCTGAGACACAAATTATGTAAACACATGCAGAAGCTGCCTCTACTTCGTGCTTCTCAAACTGAATGTGAACATACATTACCTGAGGATCTTGTTAAAGGCAGATTCTGGGTTAATAGATTTGGGGTTGGGCCAAGAATGGCAAAAGGCATACATAGTAATCAATGCAGCCAAAAACATATTTTGAGTTGCTAGAATATTATCTCTTGGATTTTATGACTGACCATGTATCTTATGACAAGTCAATCATTTCCCACTTTGGAAAAATATCTTAAGAATTCCAAAACACTAATTTGATAGTATATATGTACCCCTATGTTCATTGCAACATTATTTAAAATAGCAAAGATCTGAAACCAGCCCAGGTGCCCATCAGCAGATGAAGGGATAAAAATGAGGCGGTACATTTACACAATGGAATACTACGAGGCTGTGACAGCCCTAATGGACGTGGAGAGCATTACTGTAACTGAAAAAAGCCAGTCAGATAAAGACAAATACCATATGGTCTCACTTGACATGTGGAATCAAATCAACAAAATCAACTGATGAACAAAATAGAAACAGATGCATGGATTCGTGGAACAAATTGACAGTTGTCACAGGGGAGCGGGAGGGGGTGGATAAAAGAAGGTGAAGGGATTACCAAACAAAATATATGCATGACACATAGACATACACACCAGAGGGAAGGCGGCGGGGCGGGGGTGGGGGTGGGGGTTGTGGAGGCAAGATAGAGGTGGGAAAAGGGGGTAAAATGATGGTAGAGACCTTGTTTGGGGCAATGGGTGCACAGTGCAGTGTGCAGATGATGTTTGAGTTGTGCACTTGAAACCTGCATGGTTTTTGGAACCAATACCATGAAACTTTGATCAGCTTTGCTTCCCACATTTCTGCATGTTTACTATTTGCCACAAAGGTAGCTTTCCGCAGGGGACAATGGGCTATTCATTTGTATTACAGTGTTTGCAAGGCTCTCTTCTGAACGCGTTGCTTTTCTGTCCTGAGAGAACAGAGGGTTAGGTGAAACAGACAAACACCTTTCTCCATCCCTTTGAGGAGCCCCAGACAGGACCCAAAGAAGAGTGTCTGCTTTGCCCTCTCCAGAAGGCAGGTTGTGATCTTCAAGCCTGGCACCGGGCCAGGGAGGAGGTGGGTAGGGCCTGGGAAAGTAAAACTGTCACAGAGATTTCCCATCATCTTTAAACGGCTGTTTTCATGTGATTCAGCATTCGGTGGGTTGCTGTAACCTCTGAATATTTACTAGCGTTCTGACAAAGGTGCTTCTGACAGTTTGAGCTTGATTTGTCGGGGCTTCTGTGGAGGGACGAGCCCTTGCAAGTACCTCATCTGCTATTTTTGCTGATGCCATGCCTCAGAGTATTTTTCAACGTAGATTTTTAGTAGAATATAGTCACACTTTTTTTTTTTTTTAAATAAAAGGCAAGGTCATCTTTGCTCTAGGCTAAAGGAGTCCAGAGCTATATAACTTCTAGCACAGCAGTAAGAGTTGTCACCAATAAAAGGGCTACACAGATAATAGAGACAGCTAGAGAAATTCTGATTTTGTGTAATGTGGTATATGATATTTGCCAATGGCAAATAGGATTACAGTGGATTACGTTAGTTTGGTGCTTTCATGCTATGCAGTGCACAACCCTGTGGTTCTGCAAGTTTGCCTTAGGTGGACCGGGGCAGGGGGGGTCAGGCTCTCGGAATCCCGCTATATCTCAAACAGCACAGGTCCACTTCCATCAGATTGCGCATAAAATTTCATTTGTAAAGAGCATTATTTTGCTTTAAAAGAAGATTAAGGTAATCACTTATTTGATTAATTTTGATCCTTAATTCCATAAAATGTGTATCTAATTACAGATGGTGAGAACTGAATTTGTAATTGTCACATCCTTATTTTATATCATTTCTCTTCTGAGACCCCCACCAGTCATTTTGAAAGAGATAGCAATCTATATATTGTCAGTGCACAGAAAAAAGTGTTTTGATCACGGATTTAAATTGGTGCTTATTTGTACAATGATTTGTGAGTCTTCTTACAGTGAATAAAGTAGAAGCTGTTCTTAAGAATGATAAATTCAGTATTGCTATTCTATAATTAGATACCTGACAAAGCTTATAAATGATTCCAAAACATTTTTTTGAGTTTATACTTGGCTATCATCAGGGAGGCTAAGAGAGAGAAAAGAGAGAGAGAGAGAGAGAGAGAGAGAGAGAGATCTAATAGAAGAAAGTGTGACTCCTTTAAGTCAAGAAACCTAAAAATAGTTTAATTCCACTTTTCTTGTTATTTCCGTCTATGTGCCTTTAAAATGTTGTAACTTTTTTTTTCTTCGAATGTTAGAATAGACAGTGATCATATCTGAGGAAAAAATACACATAGGTACCTGTTCTCTAGATACGTATGGATCTCAAGCAAAGAAGTATGCATTTTAAGTGCTTACAGTTATTCACAGTCAAAATGACTACTAGCTCTGGTTTGTTATTTGTGGGAAGACCCTCAATTTTGATACAGCTTTGTCTGTCCTCCAGGCTTTGATGTCTATCACATATTAAAACCCTAAAAATCTGAATGTCTCAAAGACTGCTTGAAAAATCAAGTCCTGAGTGTTTTCTGCAATGCTGGCCACACTATTTGCTTCTCTTTCAATAATAAACTTGCTATATGCTGAGTATAACATGTACATAAGCTAGGAAAATACAAACTCAACCCGCTATAGCCATATAAACAAAGCAAGAAAGTGATGTGGTGAGCTCCTGGAAAAGTCACTTAGAAGGACAATATGTGTCTTTTACCTTTGACACATAAATGGGCCTAATATCTTGATCACTTTTTCCTGCTTTATCATTCTTGCTGCATCCCTTACAGGCATCTTCAAACTACGGCCCGCGGGCCACATGCGGCCCTCAGAGGAGTCTCATCCTGCCCGCCAGGTTTTTTGGGCAGTGAGCGCAGCCGAGGTGTTACAGTAGGAATTAGTAGTTCATATAGTCCGGCCCTCCAGCTCTCTGAGGGACCGTGATCTGGCCCCCACTTTAAAAAGTTTGAGGACGCCTGCTACACTGTCGGAGGCATTGGCAAGGTTCTAAATCCATGACCTACAAATATTTCTGCCCTTCTCCAGAGTGTCATTTCCATCAGTACTCATGTGCTTTCTCTCCATGTCATTTCCAATCAACTGAGGGATCAGCACACTTTTTTCTCTCTCAAATATTCTGTAAATATTTACTAGAGACATTAAATATTTTAGGCTTTGTGGGCTATGCGCTGTCTAGTACTATGCTTCCAATGTGCTACTGTCACACACATTTAGCCATAGGCAAGACATAAACACATCAGAGTGGCTGGGTTTCCATAAACCTTTATGCGTGGGTAATGGAATTTGAATTTCATATAATTTTCAAGTGTCACATAATGTGTTTTTTTCTTCAACCATATAAACATGGAAACATTATTTTTATTTAGCTCATGGGCCAGACAAAAACAGTGTTTGCCTTGAAGGTACTTACTTTTCACTGAAGGATTGGACAAAAAAAGTACCCACCCCCTCCAAAAAAATGATAAAGGAATAAATTATAAACATTATGAAAATGTTGAATAATGAACTGAAAATGGACAGTAACAAAGTTGAATGTTACTTTATTTTTTATTTTTTTAAAATATATTTTCTTGATTTTTCTTACACAGGGGAAAAAATAGGGATAGATAGCTAGGAACATCGATGAGAGACAAACATCAATCAGCTGCCTCCTGCACATACCCTACTAGGGATGTGCCCGCAACCAAGGTACATGAGTCCACAGGTTGAAGCTCTATCTACTGAGCCAAACCAGTTTCAGCTAATGTTACTTTAGTTAGTGTGGTTAGATGGAGCCACTCTGAGGAAATAACCATTAAGGTACAATCTCACATTGGTTCCCAATGAAAGAAAATATTTTCAGTAATAATTACAATTGGAATGGCTTATAATGTGACAATATGTGTTAACGAGGTGGATTATTCCTTTTTATTTTTTTAATCCTCTCCCAAGGATATGTTTTTATTGATGTTTTAGAGAGAGAGAGGAGGGGAGGGATGGGAAGAGAGAGAGGCATTGATGTGAGAGAAAAACATCAATTAGTCACCTCCCATACATGTCCTAACCCTGGAAATCAAACCAGCAACCTACAATAGATATGTGCCCTGACCCATAACCTTTTGGAGTATGGGAGGACACTCCAACCAATTGAGCAACTTGGCCAGAGCAATTATTCCTTTTAATTCTCATAAAATCTCGATGATAGAAGATTTTAAAAGCTAAGGAACCCATCTGTGCGGCTCAGTGCTTGAGTGTGGACTCCTGAACCAAGAGGTTACCAGTTCAATTCCTGGTTGTGTACTCAATACCCAGTAGGGGGCGTGCAGGAGGCAATCCTCTCTTATTGATATTTCTATCTTTTCCTCTCCCTCTCTTTCTCAAATTGATAAAAACATACATACATATACATATACATATACATATACATATACATATACATATACATTTAAAGCCAAGGAGATTACATAATTTCCCAACGTCACAAAATAGTAAATGGTGGTATCATCATTTGAGCCCAGGTGGCTTGCTTCAAACTAACCCACCTCGCCCCATTATTTTAATAGGACACGGATTAGTGATAGATCACTATCTCTTGGGTGAGCTCTATGGCATCTTGCTTTACATGGTTGTCATTGCTTACATACTTTTATTCTAAACAATACATCCCTACACTGAATATGATATATGTGCTGTTGGGCATATAAGTGTATTGTGCCTGAGAATCTGTCTCTATCTGAGACTCAATGAATTAGCATATGGATGCTACAACCCATGGCAAGTTCATTTTAAACGTTAAATTTTGGAGGGCAATCATATATGCCTTATTTAAGAGAAGTCACTCTCACAGACAGTGGTATGTTTTCTACATCTTTTATTCAAACAAAGTTATGACTCTTGCCAAGTAGAGCTCTAAATTATCGTTCTCATTTATTTTCTGTGGGTGATGTTGTATTCATTGCACAGAAGATTCTTAATATAGCTGCCAATACTGCACAGTCAGTCATTGTCCTCAAATTTACTACAGATGAATCTTAATGCTACTTCAAATATTGAATTGTTTTTATTATTTGTTTGGATGTCTCATTGATTCTCCCTGAAGTGGCAAAAGCTGGATGCTGGTTATCTCTCCCTAGGTTACTATTGAAAGTTGTAGCTTTATCTATTTTGTTACTCCCTGGTTTGAATTCACATCGATTTCTAAGCTAGTGCACAGCGTCTCACAATTCTTCTAGTTTACCATACTTGATGCTTACTATAACAATATTGATTTCCTAACCAAATATTTTAACTTCACTACATGAATATATTGAGCATTAGGCTTGGAAACATATGTTTCTATTATTTCCTTCAGATAGTTAAGCAATGGAAAATCAGTACAAGCACCAGGTACCCAATTGTAATGTATTTATATGGTGCACCTGATACTCAGTTGAAGCAAGCAGCAGCATTGCACTTGCAATATCTTGAGTTAGGCTAACAACTGAACAAGAGGGAAGAGATTCTGGGCCTCACTAGGTGACAGTACAATCTCTTTCTAAGGCAGACTTCACTCTTGGTGCCTTGAAAGCCAGAGTACATACCACACAAAAGGGTTACTCTAACCTGCTTCCTGCTAGGGCATTTCCTGTGAGGTCTGTAGGGAAGAACCAAAACATTGCACCAGAGCATGAGCTGACAAAAAAAAGTAGCTTTGCAGAACTCCCTCCCAGGAGGGAAACATGTGTGGATTGAAGTTGGTTTATTTTTATTTAAAAAATTGTTATTGTTCCTTCTGATTGACTTATCTTTAAAAAAAAAGTTATCCTTGCTTTAAATTACTCACTTAATATTCTTAAAAATATTATTCCTTTAGCATTCTCCTTGTCTGGCACCTCACAGAATTTCTGTTTTGAAGACCTTGTGTAATGGGATTTCTTAGGTGTTAAATGTACATCAAGGCGTTACATTTTGCAAATAGCATAGAGAAGTTTCCAAGAGCTTTAAAAATGGATCATTGTCCCCATACCATAACTGTCTTGTATAAAATATTTAATATGTACATGGAAAGTCAATGCTTTAGGCAGATTGGAAGACTGCATTAGGTCCTCCCAAAATTTACATGTTGAAGTCTCAATCCCCAAAATTTCAGAATATGACTGTTTTGAAAGACAGAGCCTTTATAAGGTTAAGTTAAACCTGGCCTCCAGGGTGGAACCTAGTCCATTCTGATCCAAGTCCTTATAAGAAAAGGAAGTTAGGAGTCAGAGAGATCCTAGTAAAGACCATGTGAGGACACAGCAATGAGGTGGCCATCTGCAAATGTAGGATAGAGGCCCCAGAAGAAACCCAACCTACCAATGCCTTCATCTTAGACATCCAAGCTTCAAATCTGTGAGCCACCCAGTCTGTAGTGTTTTGTTATGGCAGCCAGAGCATGTGAACACACATCTTCTAAAAGAAGTCTTTCATGGAGTATGATGAAGGAAGGCAGCATAGGCCTGGGTTCTGACAGCTGAGGGAAGAGGAGATAGGGCACCAAGGCAGGGATGTAGGCAGTAGTCTGTGAGCTGGTCTGCCAGGTGACAATAAAATCAGTCTGTATGCACATAAACAGGGAGTTTCTCACTCCCTCTATCACCTATTCCCCCTCTCCTACTTTTTCCTCTTGTGAACTCTTTGTCCAATCCTCAAGGTTTCTTTGAATATTTTTATTTTATAAGATTATAATTACCTAACAAATATTTAAGGGAAAAGGGGAGTACCCTCACAGATAGTTCCATAATGCAAGTCAAGAGAAGCATTAGCAATTCCTTACTGTTACTGACAGGAAGAGAATAGGTGCTGGATGGGCAGTTTCTTAACTTACTGCTGTTGTTTCTTGACTATTTTAATTATTCATTTAGTCTTGGTAATTTAAGATCAGAGTCAACATTTCAGTGAATTCACCAGGGAAATATAAAGCACTTTATAAATACAAAGACGAGATTCTCCCTCCTATTATCATAATCTTACTGACTAGTGAAGATTTTTCAGAGGCATTTTTATGCTGTAGCGACACTTGTTTCAAAGGCTATAAGACAGTGGTTTAAAAATAAAAGAGAAAAAGAGAAGGAGAAAGGGAGGGAGTGACGGAAGGGGGAAGGAAGGAAGAGGAGAATTTTTGAAATTGGGCTGTTTGAGTTTCAGTCCTGACCCTACCATTTAACCAGCACTGTGGCATCTTTGGCAAATAACAATCTTTCTAAGTATCTGTAGACATGGGGAAATAATAGAAACTACCATTGAAGTTTATTTAATATTAAGGTAACCCATATAAAGCACTCAGCATAGTGTCTGACATGTGCTAAGTGATCAATACATGTGGGATGGTAATATATGATGATTTCACAAAAGTAATTACTAGAAGGTTTCTTTACTATAACAATACTATTCTAACGTGTAGTTCCATCATTACCGAGATGACTCCATGACATAGCATTCAGCATACTGGGGAGGCTCCTGATGAATTCCCAGGCATGTCTCCGTGAAATTGTGTGAATGAGTCAGGGGTCTGTTTGCTGGGTTCTCACTCCTGTTGCTGCCAGTGTGCACTCTGGATGCCAGGATTTGCAATTCTGCCTGGGCCCCAGGACAGAGGTCTCAGTTCCAAAATGACCCAGAGATGATAACTCCTTGTTAACAGCTCATGTCATGTATTGTAGCTTTATATCCCAAGTTCAGACAAAGGACACTTTCAGAGATGGGATCCTCAAACTTACTCATTTTGGTACCTTTCTACATCCTTAAACATTGAGGATCTCAATGAGCTTTGCTTATGTGTCTATAGATATTTACCATATTGGTAATTTAAACTAAAAAAATATTTAATCACTTTTCTTCAAAATAATGATACAATCCTTGATGTGGGGTTGGGGGAAGAGAAGAGATAAACCGAATAACTTACATGCATAGCCCATGGATATGGGCAAGAGGGTAGTGAAGGGCTGGCAGGAGAGGGTAACAGGGGGAAATGGGAGATATCTATACACTCAACAATAAATAATACATTAAAATAATGTTATTATCACATATTAATCTAACACATTTTAGGAAAAAGTTATTATTATTTTACAGAACAAAACCAGTCCTCTGTTCTGTCTGCTTGCTAGGGCTCTATCCACAATCTCTCACAGAGAGTCCCACACAAGGGACATTGTCAATCTATGAAACTCAAGCCTATCTAATAAGTCCAAATGTACTGAGCAAGCCTTCTAATTCTTTCCCGTCCTCAGGCTAAGCTCCCACATTTCTTTCAACACTTGAAGATGCTTGACTCTGAACAGAGTAAAATCCAAGCCTAATGCCTTGATGCCTCTAAGCTCAGCAGCCTCTCAGGCAGGGTTGAGTTCTCAAGTGGAATTAAAGGTTTTGCCCCACCCCTTGGTAGCTCCCTGGCCTAACTCCTTTGCCAGTTAGTTGTTCATTTGTCAGAAGAGTTTGCTGCGGGGGCTTTTCTCTGGAATACTAAGATGTTGCTACAGACCATCTGGATTTTAGCCCCCGTAGGTTTGGTCTGTTTTATTCCACACTGTGTTCGCAGTGTCTAAGATTGCACCTGACATGTAGGGAGCATTTGGGGGGAGAGTTGGATGAAGTGCAATCCTTCATTGTGCAGAAAAGCGACTTGCCTTTGCATCAGTTCCGCCACACTCAAGATAAGGAGGAATACTTTCTTAATTGAGGAAGGTACAAAACATATAAGATATAAAAGAGCTCTGCTCAAAATGCCCATTGTATTCGCCAAATGAATCAGAGTTCTGCATTAAAATATTCATAGTTTAACTTAGGCCAGACTCCATCTACTATAACTACAATGACAGTGGCATAGAATGGCCTCAGAACCCATCTTAAAATAGATGCATTACTAAAAACCAAAGCACACACATAAAATGATTCGTTAAGCCATAAAAATTAAATATTGAATCCTATTTTTTTTCCATTTGATTCTCATTGAATCATTTGAAACAGCGTTTTTAAGCAAATGCCCCTCTTATCAACCTATGAACAAGTAAGTCTCTTAACAGACAAATGTTTGGAAAATGCTAATATTGAAACTTTATGTGTAAGTCGTCTGTTGCAATAAAAGCATCCGTGTTTGTATGGTTGTTGCAAAAACCATTGTTTCAATGACTTTATGTCCAAAAGAAAAGCATTGAATCTGTCATAGCTAAATAGAATCCAATATATTGAAAAGACTGTTTTTATTATACTTCTTTCATGGCATTTTGCAGAGTTCTCAGTCACTGCAAATATTCTGTAGGTAATGGTGGAGAGAGGACAATTTCTGCAAAGATAAAAAGGAGAAATCTACAGAAATTCTAGTGGGCAGGATTGAGAGCACCTCCTTTCTCAAGAGGACTGGCCCAATGTAGGTAGGGTAAAGGATCTTGTATCCCACCAACCCTGCAGGTGATTGCAGAGGTGATTGCAGAATCTTAAATTAGCAGTAAACCAGATTGTCTGTGCAATTTCTTAGTTCGTTGCCTGTGACACACATTTCAGACAGAAATCTCACCCTTTTATGTGGTAGCCGAGCAGACAGAACCATTGCACAGATGTTCTTAAAACAATAACTCCACCTCAAGTAAAACAATTTGACATCACCTTTTGTCATTCAGAGATCATCCAAAATGTACCTGGTAAACTGGGGTGACCGTCTGTGTTAGTGAATTAGCTTTATTAAACTAAGCTTTCGTATCTTTATGATAGGAAATGGTTTTGCAACTTAAATCAAGGCAGCCACCAAGCTAGGTCTCTACCCTCCCACAGAAACTGGAAGATAGGAGACTCCCTTAATGCTTATATTTCAAAGTGACGGCTTCAAGGTTCTGGAAAAGGACAATCCTGAGTTATCAGGCCCATCTTATTTTCAAAAGAATTTATGTACAGTTCAAAGAGTGGAAGGATAATTACACATACAGGTTTCTAAAGGAAATGCTCTTGGAAAAAGGAGAGGAGAGAAATTTCTTTCAGGATAAAGTAAGCCTCTTAGTTTCAATTTGTATTTCTCTTTACAGTTGTTACCATTATCTTGAGTATACAGGGGTGGGGAAAAAGTTGGCTTACAATTGTAATGCAAGTAAATAATACATAATAAATAAATTTATAAATATAAAAACCTAAGCGATCAGATGACTGAAGGACCTGTTAACTGGTCACCATGTCACGCACTGACCATCAGGGGGCAGACGCTCAATGCAGGAGCTGCCTTCTGGTGGTCAGTGTGCTCTCACAGCAGGAGCGCCACTCAGCTGACCAGTGGGCTCTAGACGCTGGGCTCATGCTGGCAGTGCAGCTGCAGTAGCAGGAGCCTCTCCTGTCTCCACAGCAGTGCTACTGCTTCCCTCAGGCTGCCCTGTGGGGATAGGGCCAAAACCAGCAGTCCAACATCTCAGCGCGCTGACCACCAGGGTCCTGGGTTGGGGGAGGCGCAGGCCAGGCTGAGAGCCTCTAGTAATAATATAAGAGTACATTCTATGTTATGCTTATTCACAACTGTAAGCCTCCTTTTGGCCAACCCCTGTATATTTCAATAGATTAAATAAAATAAATTCACTTCCAACCCATTACCAACAAAATATCCTATGTATCATCTCTTTTAATAGCAGATTTGTGGGTAATTCACACTCTAACTGCAAAACATGTATGTGTCATTGGCATAAGTGCGCCACCATGGAAAGGGTTAACCAAAATGCCCACAACAGGTTAGATTGATAAGGATGAAGAGAAACCGAAAATAACTCATTAATATCAAGGGTAGCTCTAACTGGTTTGGCTCAGTGGATAGAGCATCGGCCTGCGGACTGAAGGGTCCCGGGTTTGATTCCGGTCAAGGGCATGTACCTTGGTTGCAGGCACATCCCCAGTGGGAGGTGTGCAGGAGGCAGCTGATCAATGTTTCCCTCTCATCAATGTTTTTCACTCTCTATCCCTCTCAGTAAAAAATCAATAAAATATTTTTTAATATCAAAGGTAGCACAAACTCTGAACAACTCTAATGGTGAGAAGGTAATAAAATGTCCTACAGGAAAATGTAAAAATCTCAACTATCTATAGGAGCCTGGCAAACTTACCTGGCATGTGTAGAAGCCAGATTTCTTAGTAGAGTGCAGAATGAGAATTTTAAGGAGTATTTAATAAGATGCCAAATTTAATTTATGCATATCAAATTGTATTAGGTCTTAATAACTCACCGAGTAGCTTATTTATAAGAAGCTCTTGATTGCCGTTAAAAATAAGTCTATGAAATTGCATAAATTTAATCTGTGAAGAAGCTACCATGCTACTTTTTTTTACACATAAATTCAAGGCACTAAACAAAACCCAGGACCAGGCTTCCCAGACCATACATAGCACATTCACCTGAGATAGGCCAGCCTTTGATATGGTTGAGTGGGTTCCCAATACCTGGGTGATGAAAGAATTTCTTCATTTAGACTTTCTCAATTCATGGTCTTAAATCATTGCCTATAGTTATCATGTCATTTATTTCTTCAGCCTATCACCAAAAATGCTGTTTGAAACAAAAACTTCACATATTAATATCTAACCAGATATTAATAGCTGTCAAGCCATTGGTCATTAATTCAGAGGCTCAGTTACTTTATTATACTCAAAGGAAGATAAAGCAGCAAGATAATAAACTTTGTAGTGAAGTAGATGGGGGTTTCAATACTGCTGTGACAATTTTATCACCCAAAGATGAGCACTTTAGGTCATCTGAATCGGTTTCCTTACAGAAAAATTGGGTTATAACACACCTCAAATGTTGTTTTAAGAAATTTTATGTTTGTGATGAGACAAGATGTGCGACTGGTTCAGAAAACATTGTCTTCATTTTGTAGCCCTTATTATTCACCTAAGTGTGAGGCAATTGCACATTAAAAAAATAATATATGAATAATAGAATTCTATCACTGTTGAGATGAGAAATCTTTATAAATTAGGAGCAATTATGTGAGCATTAAGTACTTTGGGGAGTTAAATAAAGGGATTCTGAAGAAAGCCCCAAGTTCACATCAGAAAGATTTTAGTCCAGTGAAGAGCCCTAGTTAGGAATACTTTCAAGAGCAAATCACAGGTGGATGGAAGTTCCTGTGAATCGTTTCCCTTAAAAAGAATTAAAATAAAACACACATACAGTTTAGAGCACACAGATGACCAGCTTTCAGATGATGGAATACGTTACCAACATGGAAAAGCCCTCCGATACCCTCTCTTCTCCCCCAATAGTATTTGTGTCTTAAGACTCTATGGCCACCTTTGTATAAGGAAGGTCCAGTTTGTCCATTGTGCTGTTCAGATAGTCTGTGTCTTGACTGATGTTTTGCCTGCTTATTCTTTAACTTGTAGAGTAAAACATGTTAACATTTCCCTTTGTAACAGTAGATTTCTGCATTTTTCCTTTTTGTCTGTCAGTAGTTCTGAACCTGTGTGTCTTAGTTTAGTTATACCACCTTTTATTTAGATTATGTTTGTACAGTATTTTTTAATATTTTTTCAACTTCCTGTCTGTATCTACCTGTCTATGAGTGTCCCTTGTAATTTTTGCTTAATCCATTATAGCAACCTTAGTACTTTATCTGAGATATTTACTTTATAGTATAATAACTATAGAATTAGATTTATACATTTCTTTTGCTCATCAGTTTTAAGTTTAATTTCTGAAATCTAAAGAAACAAACAAACAAAAAAAACACCCTTACTGACACTTTGATCTTGGATTTCTAGATTCCAGAATTGTGAGAAAATACATTTCTATACATTTCTGTTTTCTAGGCCACCCAGCCTGTGGTACATTGCTATGGAAGCCCTAGAAAACTAATACAAGTTATATTTCCTTGCCTTATGTATTTCTGCTGCCTCCTCCCCTTTTTATTTCCTTGAGAGGTTTGTCATCACTTTTATTGCTGTCCCTTTGAAGGTATGATATCTTTTATTATCTCTGGCTGTTTTTAAAGTTTTTTAATATCTGTCTTTAGTCCTCAGTATTTTAACATTATTTCTGAGTAGCTTTCTTGGGTTTTGCTGAACTCACTTGATTGCTGGGTTAACCTCTTTTATTAGCTTTGGAAAACTCTCGATTATTATCTCTGCAAATATCATTTAGGTCCATTCGCTCACTCTCTTTCCTCTCTTGGAATCTTAACTGTATGTTTCATACTTCATTGGAGAACATTCCACGTGTCATTAACTCTTTGTTTTAATACTTCTATTGTTCTCCCTTTGCTTTGTTATGGGTATTTTTTCTAGGGCATGTCTTTAAGCCCATGAAACCTGTGTTTTCCCTTTCTTTCATCTCCACAGACTACTTAGTAGCTGACATCATGGGCATTTTTGTTTCTAAGTTGCCCATTTCCTTCCTTATTTATGAATTTGGATTCTTTGGTGAAATCTTCCATGTGTCCATCTGTTCTGTTCAACTTTTCCTCTACATCCTTTAATGTAATAATAATAATTTTCTAAATTTTTGCCACCAACTCCAATATCTGAAATGAGTGAGAAGGCAAGTAAATACAGATCTCCAAACAACTGTTGGTTATGTAATCTGGCTTTCCCATGTCTAGTAATTTTTAATTATATACCAGATATATAAGCAAAACTGTAGTGGTTCCCCTTTTTCCCTCCACTATTCAAATAATTAATTTGGGTTAGGGATGGGACACAGTTTCAGTAAGGCTCAGTTTGTCTCTTGTTTGCCTCAAGGACCAGACCATACTAGATCTCTGATTGACAGCCTCGCCATCTCTATCTTCCAAGCCCTAAAAACAGGTGGAAAGTTCTTTCTTGCAGAGACCCCCATGCAGCTCTCCAGGTTTTCTTCTCAGATAGCTTTGAAATTTGGCAAGTATGCTGGTGAATGCTCCAACAGTTTTCTTGGGAAAGGTCTAAATTAATTAAGAATCACTCGTTTTCAGGGCATCTCACTCTGCCTTCTGAATGTGTTTCTGCATTTCTTATCTCCTGCTCCAAATAGCTTCAATGTCTTGCAAACATCCAGAGGAGGAGGCCAACACATTTAACGTGCAATCTGCCAAAGAGATAAGTCTATCCAATATATAAACACTAGAAGTTCTGTGCCCGAGATTTGTGCATTGGGGGGTGGAAATGAGGATCCCTCAGTCTGGCCTGCTCCCTCTTGCAGTCCAGGAGCCCTCGAGGGATGTCCAACCACGGTCAATCAAACACCCTTAGGGCTGCAGCAGAGGCGAAAGAGGCCCCAGCCACTGCCACTATACTCACCAGCTGTGCGTCAGGCTTCTGGACTTCTGGCTGAGTGGCACTCCCCCTGTGGGAGAGCACTGAAAACCAGGGGGCAGCTCCTGCATTGAGTGTCTGCCCCCTGGTGGTCAGTGCACATCATAGTGATCGGGTGTTCTGTCATTTGGTCAATCTGCATATTAATTTTTTATTACATATGATTCTTTACTAAAGTTTATATCTCAGCTTTGTGTACCAGTTGTTTGCTTTAGCCAGATTTTATATGAAAGCGATTACAAAATTGAATGAGAGCTTTTATAAAAACCCTGTGAGACATTTTTGCCAAAATAAAAAAAGAGCCTTCAGAAAATATTTTGTCAATTCATTTTCATGCAAGCAATGGGAAACCAACATAGATTTATATAATTTTAACTCTTCTTGGCTAACAGATGAGAAAAAGGGGTATATTGTATTAATTGGAACTCACTTAATTTAAATGCTAAAAGTTTCATTGATTTATTCAGAAAATATTTACAGATTGCCTACTCTATCCCTGTTACAGAGCAGAAACTCAAGATTCAATAGGGAACAAAATGGATGATAGTTCTTGCTCTCCAGAAACGTATAATTTAAGATAGGAAAAAAAATGGCTTTATAATTACAAATAATATTAAGTGATGCACAGTGTTAGGAAAATGTATAAGCTAACCTAATCATGGAGTGAATGCAATTTCCCCTGAAGAAGTAATAATTTATTCTTGTTAATTGGTTAATGTAATTTATTATTTTGTGAATTAGCTTTTCATTTTCTTTGCCTATTTTTCAATTGGGGTGTTTGTCTTTTTTAATTAACCACACTAAAAATAAAAAAAATAAAAAAGTAAAGGTCAACTAAATTCAGTATAATATCACAATCCAAAAGTAAAGGCTACATTTTTTAATGCATTGAACTGCTTTCAAGTCCATGAGTATATGTCTATTTTATAAGCATTTAATGTGATAATACAATTTTAGACCCTATTCTTTATCTCTAATAATACTATGTAATTACTTAATTTGATTAGTTAGTGCTTCCTTGTTTTTATATTCTGTCTTTCTAACCAAAATGTTTGCTCTGTGTATCACTAAGCTTGGCAGAAGTTGGCTATTAATAAAATATTCATTGGATAATAAAGGCAATGTGCTCAGTGAATACAATTCTGAAATGGAACTTTTTCCATGATGGTATACTATTACATACATAGATTAGATATATTGTTCAGTACTTTAGCTTTTCCACTTATTTGACAATGCTTTCAAATATTACATAATTAGCTAATATATTAACACCATGGTGCATATGGATTTTTCAAAATTGTCTTCTGCTTTGTCTCCCTAATGTAGAAAAATGGATTTTTCTACAGGATTACATCATCTTGCTTTTTAAAACGTATGTTTTAATTTTACTGTAAGATCTAGGAGTTAATCTATATCTGATATATTTTTAATGCCCCACTGTTTTTCACTTTGGTATTCTTTAAGAGCATGGTTCTGTTGTGAGGTACCATGTGCTAGCAATGTGACTTGGGTAAGATCATTTATCCCTTTACATGAGAGAAAATGTAGATGTTAAAAGTACCGGTTCACAGAAACCAGTTTGGCCCAGTGGATAGAGCATTGGCCTGCAGACTGAGGGGTCCCAGGTTTGATTCCAGTCACGCTCATGTACCTTGGTTGCAGGCACATCCCCAGAGGGGGTGTGTGTAGGAAGCAGCTGATCAATGTTTCTCTCTCATCGATGTTTCTAACACTCTATCCCTCTCCCTTCCTTTCTGTAAAAAAATCAATAAAAATATATTTATTAACAAAAAAACAAAAAAAACAAAAAAAAACATTGCCTCTAGAGTAGGGGTATCGAACTCAATCAGAGAAGGGGCCAAAATCTAAAATCCAGCCTAAATCGCGGGCCGAATGGTTTACTGAACAGTCATAAACTGTCATTGTGATGGAAACGCAGCGGAGTGCAGTGCAGCGCGGTGAGGGCCACATTGCAAGGCCTGGCGGGAGGGATTTGGCCCGAGGGCCTTGTGTTTGACTCTAGAGTCTAGAGTGAAAGGGCCTCAGGTTAAATCCAGCTTAGTTAGCCACACAATGTGATGTGAAATAGATATATCACTGGTCACTAATTTCCATTTCTCTCCTTGGGTAGAGAGAGAAAGTTATGTTTTTCTTATCTACTGAGGCTGGGTTCGTCAGTTGTGTTTGGCTAAGGAAACGTGAGTCATCTAGGTCCTTCAGGGCAAAAGCCTCCTTCCCTGGTCCTCAGATAGCGGAATGAAGATGATACAAAGCAGAGGGAAAGAAGCTAGAGTAAGTGAGGAATTTTTTGTTGTTTATGTTTACCTGTCCTAATTGGTTCAAAACTTAACCTCCACAGCCTCGTTTTTCTCATGCCTAAGGTCAAAACAGTTAACTTGTCCATTAGGGGTTTTGATACCAAGCAATAGAAAGGAATATTTTCAATTTTATTCATTGATCATAATATCCTTGAAACTTTTTCTTCATATGACAATTAAGAGACTGCTCTCCAGCTTTCACTTCAAAAGTCTAGGCCATTATTTCACAAAAGCTGCAGGGGTACATATGATTCATAGATGGATTTCTCAGTAGGTCCACCGAAAAGGAGCATAAAGTGAGGGCTTTAATTCCCACTTCTGTCTACATCTAACTCATGTGTGACCTTGCACAGGACTTTTTCTTTTTTAACTTCCTGGGCTTCTATTTCCTGATTCCTAAACTACAGTTAGTATCAATAATCTCATGTAATTGCAAGTTGTTTAAAAAAGGCTATATGCAGAAATGCCAGGCATTGTTCCTTGAATACACCAGTCACTTAAGAAATAGTGCTTCACTTCTCATATCCTAATACTGATACTATTTTAAAAATATATTTGTATTGATTTTAGATAGGAAGAGGAGAGGGAGGGAGGGAGGGGAGGGGGAGAGAGAGGGAGAGGGAGAGGGAGAGAGAGAGAGAGAGACACATTATGATGAGAGAGAATCATTGATTGGCTGCATCCTGCACCCTCCACACTAGGGATTGAACCTGCAACCCAGGCATGTGCCCTGACCTGGAAATGAACCATGACCTCCTGGTTCTTAGGTTGAAGCTCTACCATTGAGTCAGGCCAGCTGGGCAATACCTTCTTTTTAAGTGTGTACTTGAGCACAGCTCCTGGAGTGCTATGAGGGAATGTTTTCTACAAAATATGTGTTTTGGGAGAACCTTCAAATTTTCAGAACCCACCAAGGACCCATATTTCTTTATGCCTAGACTCAACTGACCCCAGGCAGCATAAGAAATTCACCTTGAATTAGAAATAAAGCTCTGGCCAGTGTGTCTTGGTTGTTTCAAATGTTGTCCTGTACAGCAAAGTTAGTGAGTTCAGTTCCCAGTTAGGACACCATGCCCAGGTTTCTGGTTTGATTCCTAGTTGGTAGGCAACCCATCCATGTTTCTCTCTCCCATCTCTGTTTCTCTCTCTTTCCCCACCCCCTTCTCTTTCTTTCCCTCTCCCCTCTTTCTCCCTTACTCTCTCTAAACTAACAAAAAACAATTAGAAATAAAACCATTATGACCACCAGAAAGGGAAGCTTCCTACTACTTTTGTGCCATCATATTGCTTGGTAATTTGAACTTAATTTTAAATATCCATGTTAATTTTTGTCACTAACATTTCAAGATTTACTGAATTTTTGTGCATTGCTCTGAGAAAACTAAAACTCTGCTTTTATCAAACACGTTTTTACAAACTAATATTCAGTTGCTACTTAGCATAATCATTCTTTTAAAATGCATATGTTTGGAATGGATATTACCTTACAATAGGAATCCCATCGTTAGTCTCAATAACACCTTATAGATATAATGGGTTATGTAAATTTGCCCTTAGTGGTTAGAATCACCATAACCATTAAACACCATGCTCTCGACTTGTAATTAGCTTTTGCAATGATGGTTTCTGCTCTCATCTTGCTTTGTTACCTCCAGAAGTTTCTGAATGTGTGGTAAAGGGCATTCAACTACAGCACTGTTTTATGATCCTATATCACAAAAGCCGAAATTGAGGATATTGTGGGCTCTGCCATCGTGGTTTCTGCCCAGTATTGTTATCATTCATATTTGAACCAATCTGGTTTTAGATGTCAGTTTCTTTTGCAGTGCAGATCAGTTCTTTCTAGAAAGAATACTAAGTATGCCCTCACTCTTGCCATACAGGGTAAGAGGTCACTGTTCGCATTTATTAGTTTGTTGGGTAGCCACTGAAGCTCACCATGATGGGCTAAACACTAGAAATATCTGGTGCAGAAATCATTCAAATCCAAAGCTTATGAACTGTGAGTGGATATGTCAAGGATAGCTCTAGAGAATCCATTCTCTGGACTGAGCCTTACAGAGTGAGGCTTTTTCAAATAAATGAAAGAGAATACCTTTCTAGGGAGAGAGAAATGTGTGTAAAAATATTAGATAAAACATGAATATAATGCATTTGGGGAACTGTGAATAGATCAGGATGATGAGAGCATGAGTTGCTTATTTGTAAGAAAATGGCTAGGACCAAAGACTGATAGCAGCCAGGAGACAGATTAGAGACTGCTTTATAGACAATGATAAGAAATTTAGATTTTATGGTTTATGCAGTATGGGGCTATTCAAGACTTTAGAGGAGGGAAGTAATGTGATGGTTTTGTGTGTGTTTTTTTACTTTTAAAAAGATTACTCAGTAATAGTGTGAAAGATATAGTGAAGGGGGGACCAGGGACAGATTAAAAATTTGTATAATAATCCAGAAGAAAGATAACATCTGGACCATACTTGAAGTAGAGATGAAGACACTGAAGGGGTGCATACATACAGAGTTAGAGAGGTATAAGTAAGGTTTGATATAATAGGAAAGATGGAGAGGCAGTAGAATGACTTAATAAAAAGAGGAGAACCCACATGGCTTGGCTCAGTGGTTGGGCATCAACCTATGAACCAGAAGGTCACAGTTCAATTCCCAGTTGGGGCATAGGTCAGGGTTGCCAGCTCAGTCCCCAGTGTGGGGCATGCAGGATGCAACCAATCAATGATTCTCATCATTGATGTTTCTATTTGCTCTCCCTCTCTTCCTCTCTGAAATTAATAAGTATATATATATATATATATATATATATATATATATATATATATATATATATATTATAGGAGGTATTAACTAGGAGAACATCGGGGAAGAATTTTACAAGAGTTTTGTTTTGCTTTATTTGCTCTTGTTTTTATTCTTTCTATGATAGTTTACAAAGATAGGCATGAATGGTGTCTTGCATCCCTGAATTATATATGTTGCTTCTCCAATCAAGAAACAGAATACATGTATTCCTCCTTTAACCTCAGCTAGTCTCATAACTTGCTTTGAGCTATAGAGGTGGCAGAATTAATAATATGTTTATGAGTCCAATTGCTTCCACATTTGCTTTCATGAAGACCTGAGCCATCATGTAATGATGGAGGGAAAAGGCATAGAGAATTTTTATGATGTGAGAAGGGAGGGAGGCAGAAAGAGAGACTCCTAGATGGTCTAGCCCCGCCCCCCTCCATGGAGACAGAAAGTAGGTGAATACCTTTTTGAATACTTCAAGTCGTGTCCCCAAATAAACATCACATGTAGCACAGACAGCATCCAAATGGAGTGTTCCCCATGAGTAAATAAGTTGTTCTGTTCTAAGCTTTTTAATTTTAGAATAGACTTTTTTTTTGTGTGTGTGTGTGTGGTGTGCACTAATTGATAACCAACAGTACCTTACTTCTCCCTTTATTTTTTTCTTTTTTAATTTTTTTTTCTGAGACAAGATGATAGGTGTGTGAAAAAGAAAACATTGTGATAATTAAGTTACTTAGAACACAATTTCCAAAAGGTAGTCAAAAGTTTCTGTTCTTTCTCTTTGAACAAATATATATGCTAAAAATTCCCTCCTATAATCTCTAAAGCAGACCAAACATATCCCATAAAACACCATCCATATAAGAAATTCACAAGCTGCAAGTCTTTGATATTCAGGATAAAATCCTTTATAATATGTGAATTTTCATTTGATATATAAACAAATCACAGTTATGTATGAATAATATCTTTATTCAAGTAAATAACAATTCCCAGTATTTATCTCTAGAAGGAAACTACAAGCTACAAGAGAGGAAGTTAAGGACAAGGAGAAGATTATTTTTGGCCTTACATATGCTATTGTCATGGTTTCATAATTATTCATTACAGCTGCAGAAATGCAAATTGTGAAGCTGACTATTTCCCATTAGTGAATAACTGATAAATGGCCTTTGGTATCTTTAGAGTTATATAGGAATGTTTTTAGACATTGAGGTTAATAATCATGTCTTTAAAATCAGAAAGATTTAGCTAACATATACCTTTGGATTAATTTATTAAATATTTCATTTATAATATCCCACCCTCTCCACTAAGCCAATAGCTTTAGCATGGTGGTTATTTTCTGTAAATGTCAACCCTATTCATAAGATGTTCTGTCACTTGCTTTAAGGAAAACATATTTGAAAGAACATTTTCATTATGGAGGAAGAAAGCAAGAGGTTATCAGAATCTGCCTGAGGAACTTTTAATAATTTTCCCACACCCACTAGTGGCAGAAGTGGGCATTTATTTGCAAAACATCCACAGCTCAGCTCTATAGCCCCACAACCACTTTGAGACATATTGTAATAGAAGGAGGAGGGGTGCTCAGTGTTCCCTTTTAAAATTAATTATTTTTGTTTTCATTATGTTATCATCTGAATAAGTGTCAAGGATTTTAGCCTACCTCAAGTCTCTTATCTGAGTAAAAACAACCTGTCCAAATTCATTTTCTACCCCAAATACCTATGTCCGCTTTGGTTAACAGTTTCCTATACCTTGCATTTTTTTCTTCCAACTCATTTATTCTCCCTCAATTTCAAGACTTGATCATATCCTGCCACTTTTTTTTTTCCAACACAGCCATCACAGCAAATATTAACCTTCCTGCTCTATTAATTTCTAAAGCCTTACTCTTTCCTCACAGTAAAATTATTTGCAAAATAAAATACTCAGACCAACAATCTTCTAAACCCTTCTCTATTTTTCTGGCCAGTGAAATGGAGTATAGTATTTCTGTTGATTCCTAGCCCTGGAAGGATGAGAAAGGTAGAATACCTATTGACAAAATACTTGGGTTTTCTGAACTTTTCTATTGTGACCTCGGGCTTGAACCTGAACTTTCAGGCTCATGTGTAGAATCCAGACTGGTTTCTAAGAGCCCTTTCAGATTTAATGTTTTATGTTTTATAATCAGACTTTTCTGCTGGAGTTCATCTGTGTGCTCTGTCATGTCATGCTGTATGAGCACATGTTAAAATAACATTTACTAGTATTAAGTCTATAATATGACAGACCTACTTTGAGGTATTAGAGAAAGAATACAAATGGAAGCAAGAATGACTCTATTCTCAAGAATTTTAAATTCTAGTGGGGAGGCAGAGACAGATGATAAACTAAACAACCAAATTAATAATCATAATAATCACAAAGGGGTAAGGATGTTATGCTGTAATGATGGATTCTTGCATCTTGATTTTAGGATGAGTGGCAAGAAAGTTTATCTGAGATGTCATTTGGACAAAGTTCTGTGGGATAAAATGTTAATGTTAGCCATGCAAAGATTGGGGAAAGGACATTCCAGATAAGACAAAAATTCTAAGGCTCGGTTAGAATACTAATAGGTAAAATGGTAAACTGTGGGAAAGCTGTAGCATCATCCAGGAGATGAGGATACTAGAGAAAGTCAAGTTAAAACAGGAACCAGATCAATACATAGAGCTTTAAGTTAATATAAAAGGACTTTCTTTGGCTTTCTTTCAAGTGGAATAGGGAGAGTGACATTACTCAAAGAGCTCACTTTGAATAATAATCACTTGTATGCCAATAATCATCCCCTTCACCTAAATAATAATACCAGGAAGTGCTTTTAAGATTTAATACCTATGAGTGTTATCCTATTACACTAGAGTAATTTCAGTCCAGATGTCTGACATCTGGAGTATATTATTAACATTGTTTTCGACTTCATAAATTGAAGGACAGGAGAGGTTGTTTAATTATATTATCTTACAGATTTGAATAAAAATGTGAATGGATTTAAATTATTAAATGATAGCATTTTTCAACTTCAAGGCAATTAGGTTGTAGCTATTTTTCACATATACACACTTAAAAATGAATTTTTTTCCAGATAAACCAAAGAGTTAACTACATTTTCGTAGACCTCAGACACTAAGGATTATATAGCACTTTTATCTTTGAATTCATATAATTAATAATTGAAACTATTCTTTTATTTTATAATGACTAAAGTTGATATTACTTCATGTTTTTTTTGGAGAACATAGGTTTCCACACAATATATATCCAGAGTAAGAGAAAATATTCTTAGGAAGCCTCTGAAATATTTACCATGTATATTGTCTTAGCTTTCACTACCAGGGTTGATTCTTAAAATTTGTTTAGATATTTATTACAGCTTCAACTCATTGCAAAAAACGATAATTGTCTTTTCATTGTCTGTACCCACAGGTGATTAGCAAAATATAGATCAATAGCTTGACTGTATATGAGAAAAATAAAAAAGCCTTAAATAATATAAGATTCTATCTGCTATCTATATGATGATTTTAAGAATCACCATAAAATATTTATTCTAGGGATGTTTGAGTTTTAGCAAATTGATCAACAAGATGAATTGAGTACCTATTAAGTTAAAGCTATACATTAGGTGTTTGATTGAAGCTAATGAGTAAAGAATTAAGTGTTTAAGTCACAGCCTGTCTTTTAACAGCTTTGAAGTATAATTGGAAAGGTAAAAAAAAAACCTAAAAATAAATGAGTCAGAGCACTAAATGGAATGGGAATCAAGAGGCCCGATTTTAATCTCAAGTAACTAAAATGCTCATGTTCTTTATTTGCTCAGCTATAAAAACAAACCAAACAAAGTAATTAAAGTTTAAGGCTCTAATATTCTCAGGGTTTCACAAAATAGTTAGATCATTCAAATGTATTGATATGAACCTCGGCCTTGGCAGATTGAGATATTTAGGAAAACACACATTGATTTCAGCAACATGACTGTATTATCAGACATCCCATACTGTCATATTCAAACTTTAACATAATATAAAAATGGAAATTTGACCCTCAAATTGGTTAATATTTTAAAATATATTTTAATTTCTGAGATGAAGAAAGAGGGAGAGAGAGAAACATCAATGATGAGAGAGGATTACTGATTGGCTGACTCCTGCACATCAACACTGCACATCAAGCCCCCAACCGGGGCATGTGCTGACTGGGAATTGAATTATGACCTCCTGGTTCATAGGTCAACACTCAACTACTGAGGCATAATGATTTATATTTTTTAGAAGGAGGAGGAGGAGAACAAGAAGGAGAAAAGCTTTTTGCCAAAAATGCATAGACCAAAGACCTCACTCCTGAAGATTCAAATTTATTAGGATATTTTCTTTATTATTTGTTTTAAAATTCAAATAATCCTGACACATGTGATGACTTATGATCTCCAAAGGGATTTTTGCTAGCAGTTGGTGTTTATATTTGAAGTGGATTTCATTACTCAGAGGGTATATTTAAGATACAGAGCATGGCTTTTGGTGGCGTGTGCCTACGAGACAGAGTTCTTTAAGTCTTTTGCCTGGACTACTACAAAGAGAAAAATGTTAGTGCTCCACCAAATAATAGCATTCATTAGGCAGGAATCCTCTGCTTCAGAGCAATAATTTTAATTAGCACAAAACTATGCAAAGATCTATTTATATAAATGACTTGTTGATTTGCAATAAGGAAGTAGTAATGTCCTTAGTTACCCATATCCAGAGTTGTATCATTAAGTAGCAGTTCAAAATAGAAAATAAAAGCATTTGATTTTGTCATTAGTTTCAAGATATTCCTTAGATATCAAGATAATTTGGCATTGAAACTTCAAGTCCCCTCCACTCTGCTATTTGTCTTGGATGGAAAAAGATTAAAAAAAAAGTTGTAGGCAAAATATAATGATCCTACATTTCTTAGAGTCTCTGAAAGATGAAAAGAGCAAGTACTGATTCACCACTTTAATATAATATGGTTTCAAAATAGCAGACACAACTAAAACAGCAAACAATCTAGAAAGAATATTCCAGGAAATGGAGAAGTTTAATATAATTATCACATGAGCAAAACAAGTGGTAAGAATATATAATAAATTTGAAAAAAAAGATTTTGGTAAACTAGTAACCCTGTTTTAATGAAATGAATAGGCCTTTAAATAAGAAATAACTCATTTATAATCAATGTGCTAAACACCATTCCTAATGTGGGTGAAATTTACAAAGTTGGTATTGTCATATACAGCAGTAATTATCAGCCCATGTGCTGCAGCTCAGTGGCGTGCCACAAGAATTTTCAAAGCATCCAACACCTGACTATAGTCAGGGGCACTGACCTCTTTTCTCTTAGATTGTCAAATAAGAAAATGACAACTGCCAACACAATAGCCATCCAGTAGGAATGAATCAAAATTATACCTTTTTTTCTTTTATCAGACTGGCAGAAAAAAATATATTTTTTGTTATGCCATGGGGTTTTCATAATTAGTATATGTGCCATGAGATGAAAAAGGAAGAAAATCACTGATATAAAGGTTAGCAAGCGCCAGGAAAAACTCATGATATTTTTGGAAAGTAAATTCACCATGAATTTAAAAGCCAAGAAACAGGGTACATGTTTTGCCTTCCAGTTCATTAGGATTGTGTCCAAATAATAATCAAAGAAATTTAAATATTGCAGAAGATAATTATGAATGTAATATAATTTAAAACATTCAGCCCTAACCGGTTTGGCTCAGTGGATAGAGCATCAGCCTATGAACTGAAAGGTCCCAGGTTCGATTCTGGTCAAGGGTATTTACCTTGGTTGTGGGCACATCCCCAGTGAGGGGTGTGCAGGAGGCAGCTGATCAATGTTTCTCTCTCATGGATGTTTCAATAAAATATATTTTTTAAAAATTAAAATTAAAACAAAAATAAAAACATGCATATGTCATAGTCAGAAATGTGCACACCTGTTGAAAAATGTTGATTCCATTTCAGCCAAACTGACAATCTGTGCGGAGAGCAAGATCTCAAGTGCTCCAAGAATAATGTTTTGCAGCTTTCTTTATGCATTTGAAATTAGGGAGAGAATATACATAAAATTAGCAAGATAGGAATTGGATACAGGATAATTAATAAGATTATGGCTCTCCTGAGGGTCATCACCGCCTTGGAGGCATAGTACCTCTAGTATTACAAAGGTGTGATAACCTATATGCACAACAACAATGGACAGGGCTGCTTACAGCGAAGATAAACCCTTTACTAGGAAGTTATATGCCTGGGGCATAACTACCCACCAGGACCTGCTCTCTGAAATTTATGATTAGATTATCCTGTTAGATTGCTTTACATGGAATCTCTTTTTTTCATCCAATCTTGTGACAAGCCGGCACAGCCATGGCATACTCAGTCCCACATTGGGCACTTTATGTGCTGCGCCATCTTAGCCAGGTTCAGTGAGCCTGAGAGGAGACGGTGAAGGATTGAGAAAAGACAGACAAGAGAAGAAAGCTGGGTCTGGGTGGGAAGCTGTCCTCTCTGATGGAGAGCTAGCGACAGCGCCAGGGACTACAAGGGTGTCTTTATTTTATAGCCAGATTCCAGGAGGCAAAGTAAGGGCGTGGTCAAGATGTTTACAACATTCTTATGGGTTTCCATCCTACTCAGACACACGTACCTGAACTCTATTAAGCCCATATCACTCAGACATGTGGGGCCACATGTTCGGACCATAGGTTCAAGCTGACAACTACAGCTGTTGGCTCTAACTGTGCTGGGAGGGCTCTGCCCTCCAGGCTGGGACTTGCATGTGGTCACAGAGGACTGTGCCCTCTCATCAGTCCAAAGCTTGAACCTGTCCAAACACTGTAGCCGCTCTCCATACACATATAATGGAATGTCGAGTAAAGACACCAAAAGTAAACATCTGAGCATTCTATTCCTAACTATAATACATGCCAAAATAGTTGTTGCTACAGATAGCATCTGGATGAGAACTGTTGCGGACATACACTGATCATGCTAGGGTTGTGGTATCATGTCAGACTCTCTGTCCCCACTCTCCACGTTCTCCTTAGTTTTGTCCTACATTTACGTTTGATAAGGTTGACAAGCATGGGAAGAGAGTAGAGGTTCCAGGTGGTGTGTTCACTATATTCACTCACTATATGGGTGAGGGAGAAATGGAGTGAGGGAGGAATGGAATGAGCACATTTCTTAGGACTTTATGGAGCTGTCAAACTGGTCAGAAATCCTTTGCTGAAATGTAGTGTGAGCCTTTTCTTGGTTTCTTCCTTTATTGTTCTATCACCTGCGGATTTGGCCTAACAAAATTATGATGATTCACTGTTATGCTGCAGAGCAGTTTATAATGGATACAGAAAAATCTTAATAATGTTTGGAGCTTTGGGGGTCTGTGAGTAACAATGGGAAATTGCTTCTGAGACCACAGTGAAATGTGAACCTCATTTAGAGAGACTGAGCGCAGGGATACTACCGCTAAAAGCAATTGAAATAACAGTATTTAGTGTGACAGGTCATCAAAAAAGTTAAAAAAATGCATTTAGCTCATCCAGGTGTGCAGCATTTCCTCACTTTTAAGCGACTGTTAGTAAGCAGGGCACATATTGTATTATGCTTTTTGGTGTTTTCATTATTTGTTTAGGGGACCGGGTAGGAATATTCTCTTGGAAGAGAAAGTGTTTAAAACACTCATAAAAATAAACCAAGTTAAGTATCACTCTGCCAGGTAAAACTTAGTATTAATATTCAATAGGAAGTGAAGCTCAGAGAGACAGTTATATCCGTCATTGGATGAATAGAAAATCAACTCTACGTTTATTCAAAACCTCAGTTTAGAATGAGGCCACACCTCTGGTTTAAGGTGTTTTCTAGTTGAATTTGGAAATTGTCCTCTCTTGGGCAAGTTTATACAATAACTGCTAAGGTATGCAAATGCAAGAGGAGAAAGAATTCAATTTAATTTTCTATTAGATATTTTTCAATTGCATATTTCACACATGTCTAGTCTTTGGGCCCAAGATGAAAATTGATGATTCTATCAAGTGGGTGGAAATTTTATAATTTACAAACAAATGTGGAGTTAGACTCTCAATACCAGAGTACTTTGTCTTTTCAGTTATTGACAAGGTCAACAGTAAAAATTGTTCTGAAGCTAATTTTGCAAATACATATGAGAATAGAGAAGTGAAATAGCTTGTTCAAATTTATATGTCTAATTATAGTAGAAGGAGGACTAGAAGTTGTTTGTTTTTTCTTTTTGAAATATTAACACATAATATTAACTTTACCATCCTAACTATATTTTTAATTCATTTCAGTGAGGAAGGGAGAGGGAGAGAGAGATCAATGATGAGAGAAAAATCATTGATCAGCTGCCTCCTGCACACCCCCTACTGGGGACCAAGCAGGAAACCCAGGCATGTGCCCTGACAGGGGATGGAATCGCGACCTCCTGGTTCATAGGTTGATACTCAACCATCAAGCAACACTGGCTGGGTCATCTTAACTATTTTTAAGTGTACAGCTCAGTCATGCTAAGAGTTTCACATTGCTTGCAACATGTCTCTATAACTTTTTCATTTTACAAAGCTGAAGCTCTATACTCATTAAACACTAATTCCCCTTCTTCCCACACAGCTCTTGGCAACTATCTTCCCACTTTCAGTTTCTATTAGCTGGACTACTTTAGATACTTCATGTGAGTGGAATCATACCACATTGGTCCTTTTTCATTTCCAGTGTGGGTTTCCCAGTGACTGATTCAATTTGGGTCCATAGGGATCCTTACAACAATAACAAATACATAAATAACCACCTTTGAGAAACAATATCAAAACAAAGCAACATTTTTCTATTTGGTTTAGGAAATAATTGAAACATAGCATTTGAAATGCTGATTTATTCAACAAAATGATATTTTGGGTTAGTACATGACTTCCAATGATAGATTAGGTCTCGGTATTTAAGGAAGATTAAAATAAATAGATCCCACTCTTGTGTTGTGCCAGGAATAAAAGCCTTTTAAAATACTTTATTGATTTTAAAGTAAGCTTAATATATTTTAACTGAGCATAGAGACTGGAGGGAGAATGCAACTAATGATGGATTTTTTAATAATGTTTTCATGAAACATTAAAATAGGTCTTAGTCCCACTCATCTTTCACAATGACAATATCCCTTGCTATATTCATCTTAAAATAAGCTTGATGTATTTTAATCCTGTGTGAAGGTCTCAAATATGCATTGTAATGTACTTTGGTAAAATATATAAATGATGACATCACGGTAAACAGTACTCTATGCATAAAGATACTGCTGAGCTCACTGGCCATTAGAGAACTGAGCTTAGCAACTATATTGCAAGCTTGGGAAGAGTCCTCCTCCTTTTTGTCAGGCTAAACATTTCCAAATCTGCCCTGCTTTGGCAAAACTAGGCTGTCTCCCACACTAAGAGAATTTGCAATTAGAGTTTATTTAGAAAACATTAAGTGCTATTAGAAAGCTCGTCTGCAAGCACTAATGAATATACTGTATTTAACCACCATCAGACAGATCAAATACAAGAGACTAATGTTCTAAAGTAAGCAATTTTCAATAATGAGAATGTATTCATAATTACGGCGGTCATTATAAGGAACAGACTTATCCCATGTCATTCATATTTAACTGAATTTTTAACTTCTCACCAGTGACCTAGTTGAATTGTAGCTGTTAAAGCAGACTTCTAGCAGATGACCTTTAGGGACATTGCATGCATTTTAATGGCAGGAAAGTGAGTTTGAAAAAGACAGGTATTATCTGATCGCGTGAAAGACTTTCCACAAAGAGTTGACTGCTAAATGTTTGGGAGATCTACGTCTGATCTTCAAAAGATCATTGGAAGCTTATTCAAGAAAGTGACCTCTGCATCTGGACAGTTGCATTGGATGATACCAAAAGGGTGTAGCTAGCCCTAACCGGTTTGGCTCAGTGGATAGAGCATTGGCCTGTGGACTGAAAAGTCCAGGTTCGATTCCAGTCAAGGGCATGTACCTTGGTTATGGGCACATCCACAGGAGGCAGGTATCAGTGTTTCTCTCTCATCGATGTTTCTAACACACTATCCCTTTCCCTTCCTCTCGGTAAAAACTCAATATAAGTTTTTTTAAAGGGTGTAGCTAAACTCAGGTTATGGGAGAGGTCAGGCTATGTCTGAAGATGCTAGAACTAGGGGGAGATGGGTCAGAGGAAAAGGACTGCTGAGAGGAATAGAACACCCTCTGGGTCATCATTTCCTTTCTGGGGAAATCAAGGTCAAATGGGTAAAAAAAAAAAAAAAAATTATAACCCTTGTATTTATTTATTTATTTTTTCCAACCACAGTTTACATTCAATGCCTTTGGCACCAGTTTCAGATGTATAGTCAAGTGACTGGAAATTACTCTGTAGAGTGGTTCCCCCCTCTGCTTTAACCACCCATCTGGCCCCATACCCAGTTATCTCCACATTATTGACTGTATTCCCCACACTGCAATCTGCATCTCTGTGGTTATCCTGCAACTACCAATTTGCACCACTTAATCCGTTCACCTTTTTCACCCAGCTCTCCAACCCCCTCCCCTCTGACAGTGGTCAGTCTGTGCTCTGGATCTGTAAACCTGTTTCTATTTTGTGTGTTTCTTTTGTTCACTGGATTCCACAGATAAGTGGAATCGCCTGGTATTTGTTTTTCTCTGACTGGCTTATTTCACTAAGCATAACACCTGCTTGCTCCATTCATACTGTTATAAAAGGCAAAATTTCCTTCTTTTTTACAGCCCAGTATATTCCATTGTATGACCCAGCAATCCCACTTTGGGGACTATCTCCAAAGAAACCCCAAAACACTTACTGGAAAGAATATATGCACTCTTATATTTATTGCTCTGTTATTCATAATAGCCAAGGTATGAAAGCAACCCAATTGCCCTTCAGCAGGGGAGTGGATAGAAAAGCAGTGGAGGGTAAGATTCTTTGCAAGCACAGGAATAAGAAGTACACACAAAGCTTCATGCAAAGATAGCCCAGTCCTCTCAAAAGTTCTTAAAACAAAATCTGCTTTTTCTCTAACAGGCATTTATCCTCAAACCCTTGTGGGTCTCAAATTTTCTGCAGGATTGCTTATTAATGCTGGACTCCAGGTCTGAGTCACCATGTGACACCAGCATGGAAAGTCTGACAGGGGGGTTTAGAAAAGAACTGTGGCTCCCAGAACTCTAAAATACTGGTCAGGGAGGACGTCATTTTTTTTCTCTTTCTGGATAATTCATTCATATGCTTTTAAATTTATTATTCCTGTGTTTGATCTAGGTCTGAGGCCCATGTAATCATAATGGCATCATAGAATTTTCATGCTAAATTGGTCTGTACTTCTCCCTTTAGAGGGTATTGCCCTCAAATACTATTACAGGTATTCACAGACTTAAAAACCAAGTTTCTGTCAATTCACTGACCCTTCTTTATTAGGTGATCTTTCTCTAAGAAATAAGAGCTATACAAAGTCTTAAAGTTTAGACTTGACTGTGAGACTCAGTTCTCTAAATGTCACAGCTTTTGGATCAGATCTTAATGAAAAAGGAAATATACATTTAGGCAATGGCTGAAAAACTTAAACATATAGAAAATAGGTCAATGAAATCTCTAGAGCAAAAATTATAATAGTACAAAGAACTCCTTTGAACATACAGTTATGCTTGTTGGAAGCAAAACCATTTACTAAAACGCTTATTCAAATAAGTTGCATATTGCAAAGAAATTGCTCAGATAGGTTCAAAAAATGTAAATTTTGCATATCTTCATTGTTGTACACTATACAACAGCATACTTGTAATAGGAAGTGGAAATCTTAGGGCAAAAATTTTTAAGAACCTAAGGGAAACTGCAGGAACTACTCCAATTCTACCATCTTACCTAATAATAGACAAACATGTAAACTGACCATACCTCTGCTACACCCACAGCCAATCAAGATTGAGTATGCAAATTAACCCAATAAAGTGAAGCCAGGAGGGGTGGGAAGCCTGCTATGAGGGTTGGGTGCTGTGGAAGGAATTACAGGAGTAGTGCTCCAGCCAGGATGGAGGACTTGCAGGCTCCTGGGAGGCCGGGAGCGAAGCCCGGGGAAGGAAGGCCTATTCTTGCAAGAACATTGTGCAATGGGCCTCTAGTTTTATGGATAAAGAGATTAAAACCAACTCTAGGTTTCACCTGGCTGGCGTGTAGACCTGAGTCCCCTGATGTCATGTTGAAACTAATGTACTGGGGCATTTCTGTTCAAAGAATAAAAATGAAGAGGAGGAGTACATAGGAGGGAAAACAATGTAATGTAGGAGCAAGGAGGGTAGGATCAATACTAGGACTTTGATAAAATGTAAGGACCTAAAAAACACCAACGATCAAGAAAATCATGTTGAAAAAGTTAAGGCGAAGGCATAGGGAGTTCTTAATTGAGGCTGGTTCTGAAGAAAAGCAAAATCAGTACAAGTGGCAATAAAGTGCAGGACTGCCAATTCTCTTTGTGGGCAGAAACATTTTTCTCTGCACCGGGATCAAAGTGTAAGAAATGCCAGATACTATTATAACAAGAGTCAGGCGCAGAGCCTCTGAATTTGAATGCCAGTCCTGACTGAAGTAGAAATGCATAGCATACTTGAGTCAAAAATTAGAAGCTTGGGAAATCAGAACCCCCAAATTCTGCCCATGACTAATTACCAAACTAGAACCTGCTTGGTTTGGGTCAGTGGATAGAGCATCTGCCTGAGGACTGAAGGGTCCCACGTTTGATTCTGGTCAAGGGCACTTACCTTGGCATGTTGTAAACTGGATCTCTATATGCAGGGGGCAGCCAATCAATGTGTCTCCCTCACATTGATATTTCTGTCTCTCCCCCTCCCTCCCAGTTCCCCTAAAAATAAATGGACAAAATGTCCTCAGGTGAGAATGAACAAAAGTATAAAGCTCATTTTTATAATTCATTTTACCCCACTAGAAAAGAACATAAAATAGCTATTCTTGCTAATGTATGTTTGGCATAAATATTTATATGGAAATAAATCCTCTCTAGAATAAGACATTAAAAATATTTTCTAGTTTGATATACAGAATAGCCAAGTAAGTATAATTGTTTTCCTTGACCTGTTGCACAATATAAGGCCCTTTTGTCATATCAAAGTCTATATTTTTTCTATTGAATTTAAAATATACTTTACTTTTCTACAAAAATACTGAGATTCACCTGGTTTAATTTTCATTTATGAATTCTCTGATGAATCTCCAGGTTTTCAATTTTAAAAGGGCAATACCCATGTTATTCAATATAAATTAAGTTCTTAACTTTGGTGTAACCAATACTATTATAATGGATTCAGAAACCCTTCTTGTCAGTCTGCAGTTTCTAAAATAGGTCATTATTAAAGGACACAAACAGAAATATGATGTATAACATGTTGATTAAAACTTCATTATTTCAGCATCTATAATTTTTTGGTCAAGTCTGGACTAAATTTTATCATACATACACACACACACACACAGGCGCAGGTACATTTGTTTCAGCATGCTATCAGGGGATCAGGTTTACAATCCAGCTGAGTGAGACTTAGAACAATGAGTTTTAATCTTTTTATACATAAAGTGGTAGAATTGGAATAGTTTCTACAGTGTCCCTTAGCTTCTTAAACAGTTTTGTCCTAAGATTTCCACCTCCTTTTACAAGTATGCTGTTGTATAGTGTGCAACAATGAAGACCTGCTAAATTCACAGTTTTTAAACCTATCTGAGCAATTTCTTTGCAACTTGTTATTACTTATGTTAGAAGTATAAGCTTAAGCAAATTAATAGGATAAACCAATTCATGTAGGAATGCTTACTTTCTTGTATATTACCTTTTGAAATTATAGCATATACATTATTTATAGGCAAATAAATATTCCACATGAAAATCTAATATCTAATGCAAAACTTCAACTTAGTAACTTGTAAGTAATGCAAGCAACTATGAATCTTAAAAACATAAATTAACTGTCTTGAATAATTTCTTATAATTAATTCCCTCAGAGGATGTATGTTAGGATTTCTTATGATTCCAAATGGCTTCTTAATTTTCTTAAGCTGAAAAATAATTTAGAAGTATTATATAATATTCAATTTAAATATTAAGTGTGGAATACTTATAGCAACTAGATTATTTTTTTCTTTTTCAAGATATTCTGGATGTGGAATAAAAAAATGCTGCCTATGAAGTAATATTAGATAGAATTTGTGGCAATATTCTTAAAATTTGTGTTATTTCTGTATAATTGAAACAATCTCATTTGATATTTTTATCAACAGGGAAATTCCAAGCAGATACATTTTATGTCATGATTCAAAATCCTAACACTAAATAGAAATCATCCCGATATCAGTTTATTCACTTATGGTCTCAACATGAATTATGTGATGGCTTTAACTGTTGGAAATTACTCAAAAAGACAGAAAAAGAAAACACACTAATTTTGAGTTTAACAAGCTTAAAATTTCTTAAAAAGTAGGTATTTTACTCAACTCAAGTATTTTTGGTATGTTGATTTTATTTTCAGTGCAAAAATATTTAGCCATAGCCACAAAGTGGTGCCTACTTTCCAGAGACAGAAAAACAAATTTCGCCTTGCTCAAAGATTTCAGCACCTAAGATAATTTATGTTCCACAAAGGGAAAATTAGATTAAAAAAAAAAATGACAGCGTATCAACATATTGGGCTATTATCAGAGGCTGTAATTTATAAGGTCCACATTGATTTTCTTCTCTGTAGGAGCTCATGCACATGCTTCCAGATTTAGCCAGAGGATTTTAAAGGAAATATAAGTTCTATGAAATATATATCTTCATGAAAGTTTATACCAGCAAATCATGAGCACTGAACTGAAGAAAAGGCAAGCTATATTTTATGTGATATTTAATTTAACTCCTCCATTGCCCTTTAACACATAGCACCCAACCATAAAGTCTAATTTTCTTCTGTTCCAATGGTTTTTAACATGATAAAGAACAAAAAGTTACAGCTATTTATATTGACTTAAGGATAAAAGTCAATTTGCTCTAGTCAAAGAGAGTATAAAAATAATGAATTGAAACAAAATTCTTAAAACAAATTTCAGTATCAGTAATTGAGATTTAAAAGGAGATCTGCCCTCATAGCAGAAATACCAACTAAACCATCTTTAAAAAAAAGCATATCTTGAAAACTTAAGCAAAAATCTTATGAGCAATTTAAGATTTAGAAGAGTGTAATCTAAACAATCAGATATTGATTATGTACCTTAATAAAGAAGAATGAATTTTCTAACAAGTGAATATTTTTTTTTAAATCTTTCACTTTTGAATGCCTGGTAGATTAAATACTCTTAAAGTCTCTTTCCCTTGAAGTGTGGAATTAAACCCTATCTGAAGCAGTTTTATTACATACTAGAGGGTAGTGCACTAATTTGTGCATCCAAGGGTTCCCTTGGCTTGGCCTGTCGGGGATCAGTCTGAAACCGGCTCTTCAACATCTCCTGAGGGATCCTGATTGCAAGAGGGCACATGCCAGGCCAAGGGACCCCATCAGTGCATGAATCTGTGCACTAGGTCTCTAGTATGCATGTAAGATCTTTGGTTAATCTTCCTCCTCTCCCCCTCTGAGATTCATAAATCTGTTCCATGTTTCAAGCCTGTGGCTTATGCTCCTGAGTTGAATATCTTCAGTGGTCAGTTGGCAAGTCACTTAGGCTTTTATGTATGTATGTATATATGTGTGTGTGTGTGTATAAATATATATATATATATATATATATACATACATACATACATATATACATACATATATGTGTGTATATGTATGTGTGTGTGTATATATATATATATATATATATATATATATACACACACACACACACACACACGCACACACACACCGTATTTTTCGGACCATAAGATGCACCGGACCATAAGACGCACCAGTTTTTAGGAAGGGAAATGAAGAAAAGATTCTGAAACAAAAAGTTCAGTGTTACCACTACAATGTGTAAACCCATAAATCATGCAGAGACTTTCTATGCTTTCTTTGCATAGTTTATGGGTATCTACACATTGTAGTGTTGAGAGAAGAGGCTGGAGAGTGTTTTACATTATGGTAAATGTTATTGGTTTGGTATCACAGAAAGTCTCTGCATTCAATATACCGGTATGAAGTTGGTTGCAGTACAAACATTTTGACAGTTACCGGTATAATAGTATGAAGAGAAATTCTGATGTAGCGGTGTTATCAATCAGGGCATCCAGAGGAGGGCGGAGTTTACTGGTGGGCGGAGCTCTACAGTACACCTACCCAGTAGTCAAGCACGGCAACAGAGGGCGGAGAGGAATGATTGGGGGAATAGACGCGGCATTCTTCCGGGCACGGAGTACGGGCCAGCAAGGGGTACAGGCGATGATTACGGTTTGGATTACGCAGTTACCGTACACCGCACCTGGGCTGACATGGAGATATGGCTGCAGCGAGGGCATGGAGGCTGACTACCATCCATGGGAACTCCTCTACCACTCGGGGTTTACAGAGCTGGGCAGACACTCTGGGCACGGAGGAATGGACAATGGCTGCAGCAAGCACACAGAGCCGGGCAAGCACACAGAGACCACACAGAGTCGGGCAAGTAAAAAAACTATTTTTTTAAAGTATATGTGTAGGCTATATTTGGACCATAAGACGCAGGGACTTTTTCCCCCCACTTCTGGGGGGGAAAAAGTGCGTCTTATGGTCCTAAAATTACGGTGTGTGTGTGTGTGTGTGTGTATGTGTATATTATGGCTTGTAGGAAGTAAAGAAATTATCAAACCAAGTATTGAGAAATGGTATCTCAGCAGGGAACAGTAATGACATGCAAATGTTAGGTGGTCCTTAGGGAAAGTATTGACATAATACATACTGTTATACAAAGATTGAGCTGTAAGTTAGTAGCAAAATGGGAGACATGTACTTACAACCCCACACTCCTTCACTAGCCTGGGGACACTAAAAGGGCATTAAAATGCCCCCACTCACCCTGGCTGGTTTGGCTCAATGGACAGAGTGTTGGCCAGTGGACTGAACGGTCCAGGGTTTGAGTCTGATCAAGGGCACCTGTCCGGTTGCAGGCTCAATCTCTAGCAGGGGGCATGCAGGAGGCAGCCAATCGATGATTCTCTCTCATCATTGATGTTTTCTCTCTCTCTCCATTTCTCTCTGAAATCAATAAAAATATAATTTTTATAAAGCCCCCACTTTAGTAGCAGCACCATAATCCTGGAAGAAACGAAGGGATAAGAACATCATGTAGGCTGCAGGAATTTTTAAGAGTTCAATGGGCCAAATTTGCATAAACAATGAAAAAAAAAACTACTAAAAAACAAGCCATTATGAATAAGATTCAGCAGGAGAATAAATAAACTGACTAGGAAACCAACTGACTTGGATACAACTAATTTCAGATTAAAATATAAATTAAATGGATTCAGAGTTTATTATATAAAACATGAAAGAAAAAATGCCAAAATTAATGAAGCAGCAAGAGACTACAAGAATGACCAAAAATACTTGAAAAACAATAGAATACTACTTTTGGAAGAAAATATGATTATTAGTATGAAAAACAAAGTGGATGAGAGGACAACAAATAATTAAGATCAAAAGAGAATTAGTAAACTAAACTACAAAGTATTAATATCGAGAATATGTCACTTAACATGTAAAACATAAAAATAAACATAAAACATGCAGGATAAAATGTCTATCATAAAATCTCAGGACAGAATAAAGAAGCAATACTTAAAGAGATGTTTAGTTTTAGTTTTGTTTTTTAATTGGTTTAAAAATAATGAATTACATTTACCAGAAGATAAATATACATAAGACCACAATATTTAGAAGCAAAATAAATAGAAAAAAATAATTTATAATTTAAAAAATATTCCATTAAAACTGCAAAACAGCCGGGACCGGTGTGGCTCAGTGGATAGAGCGTTGGCCTGGGGACTGAAGGGTCCCGGGTTCGATTCCGGTCAAGGGCATGTACCTTGGTTGCGGGCACATCCCCAGTAGGGGGCGTGCAAGAGGCAGCTGGTCGATGTTTCTCTCTCATCGATGTTTCTAACTCTATCCCTCTCCCTTCCTCTCTGTACAAAATCAATAAAATATATTTAAAAAAAAAACAAACAAACAAAAAAAAAACACTGCAAAACACTAAAGACACATAGAAGATTGAAACCTGGAGCCAGACAGGAAGAGGGATAAAAAACAGAAAATTCAATCACCAACAAAACAATGATAATTAGACTGTGAATTGTCTTCTTGACATCAAAACAGAAACTAATGGACAATGAAATCCAATCTTCAAAGACAAGGAAGTTAGAATTATCTACCTAGCAAAGCTGTAACTTAAAAATAATGGTTATCATTTTCAGATAAATTCCTTAATCTTGTGATGTGCAATGAAGCATAACTTATAAGGAAATGCATAGCATTCAATTCTTATATTAAAAGAACAATGACAGGCCATAAGTTAAATATATGGATTAAGATTTTAGGAAAAATACAGAATAAAACAACAGAAATAAAAAAATGAAAACATTAAATATATGACCAAAATTGAATAAAACAAAAAGATTTATAATGAAATCAACAAAGTTAAAAAAAAGTGGTTCTTTGAAAGATTAATAAAATAAGTGGGGTGAAAAAAGTAAGTGGCAAACTCTATTAAGAATAAAAGAGAAGCATAAATATATAAATAATGATAAAGAGCATATAACTAGACTTATGCCAGTGACTGAAAGATAATAAGTTACTACCATGAACAACTTTTACACTTAAGTTTTAAAAATTAAAATGTAAAGTTCTTAGAAAAATTGTGTATACTAACTCTGTCTCACGAGGAAAGATACCTAAATTTCTACTCTAGAACCTGCTTTTGCCACTCAATTCAGACTCCTTCTTCTTAGGGACAGATAATGCCTTCAACATACTTGGTTAAACCAGAATCTTGAGATTCACACCTGATTTCCTTCTTTCCTTCATCCTCTAAGTTTATAATGTAACTTTTGTAATTTTGAGACAAATTTTTTGGGACAATGCTATTTGTTATCTAAAAGAACTTTTGCATGAAGATATGCATAGATGAAAAACATCACATGGAAAAGTTATTATCTTTGGGAATAGAATTATAGATTTTTATTTTGTGTTTTTTTAATTATAAACAATGCAATAATTATAATCAGGAAAACAAATGATTAAAACAAATTCAAAACTTTTTTTTTAATTAGATATCCTTGGGATGTGATTGTCCTTTTTGATAATTTAATCCATCTCATCTATACCCCCCATCACAATGGATTTAATGACTAGACACATATGACAACAGGATAAAAAGTGCATTTACATTTGCACATGTGATTATTAATAAAGGCCTAAGGTCGAATCCTAAATTTAAAGATGTGAGGTTAGGCCCAGCTAGTGTTGCTCAGTGGTTGAGAGTTGACATATGAATCAGGAGGTCATGGTTTGATTCTTGGCCAGGTCACATGCTGAGTTGCAGGCTCAATCCCTGTAGAGAACATGCAGGAGACAGCCAATCAATGATTCTCTCTCATTATTGATGTTTCTAGCTCTCTGTCCCTCTCCCCTCCTCTCTGAAATCAATCAAAATATAAAATGTTTAAAAGATTTGGGATTAACAGTATAGATAGAAAAAAGTTGCCTTTGAAAGTCAGGATTGTGACATAAGTCATTAGCTACATGCATGTGGTTCAAGCATTAGGAAAATTGTGACATTAAATGATTCACAAGATCTAATGGTTTTTGAATATTGCTCTGGGTTTCATTTATATTTACGAAGATTGTATTCTCCATCTGATAGTGGTCCTATGATTTTTATTTTACATTTGTGTAAATTAGCTTTGAAAGACCAATGTTGATTCTTCTAATTTCTTATAAAAATTTTATATAATGTTTTTTTAATAGAAAACATTAGTTTGGATTTAACCAACCTAGTATATATTTTGAAATGCATTATTTTAAATTTTGAAATAATTCTTGGAAATATGTGTTCATTACAGATGCTGAAATCAAGATATATCAAAATTGGGTGATATTGCAGGCACTTGGTAAGTTTATTAAATACCAAAGAGCTTGGATACTAAATATGTAATTAATTGATAGAGTAATTCACTTAAAGTGGTTAGCTGGTGTAGAGAAAGAACACACATAGACATTAGCAAAAGGCAGATACAAATTTGAATCCTAACACTTCTTGGCTATGTGGCCTTATGCTTAGAGATGTTAAGTAATCTGCTTATCTATAAAATTTGAAAAACAATTCTGATTTTTAACATTGTTGTAAGAATCAGAGAAAATTTATGTGAAATGCCTGGCTTATGGTAATTTATATCTTCCTGACTACTACTACTTTACTAACTTAAATGATGCCATATATGCTGCAACTCTGAAGCTCTAGACCACCTGTCATATCATTAGAACATACTGGTTGGTTAGTCATTGCTCATTAGCTGTGTTGACATCTGCCTCTCCTGTTGTCTTTATGGCATTTTAAGTGAAGATTGTGGTGGGCTTTTGAGAGAGCAGAGGGAGAGAATTACACTCCAGTGTAATCAGGAGGAAGCCTATGTGTACTCAAGAGACTTTCTCTACAAATCTTCACCAATATCCAGGTTCTATAACCTGTGTCTGCTCATAAAGATGATACCAAGCCATGCCCTCTAGAGCAATCTTACTTGGTATTATCAGTTCCATCGTTGTCATGCCTGCTGCCTCTCCCTAAAATAGAGGAATCTCTCTATTTCTCAAGGCAATACCTATTCTTTCATTAGCATCACAATCCTTTATTCTTCACAACCCTTAATGCTCTCATTTTCATATTGATAAATGCACACATAACCATAATTACAAGGAATTATAATCCCAGAAAGCAATGTGTCTAGTCAAAATGATACTGCCATTGTTTTCTATGTTTTATAATATATCTGTGATCTTAGAGCAAATACCCCTCCCCCAAGCTTCTTCAGCCCTTATTAAGATGGCAATAAACAAATGGAGTAGTTTAGAATGATTATATTCACAAAGCAGGTAGTAATGTGTTCTATTTACTTTAATGTGCAGGAGGAAGAGGGTTTGAGAGGGTAGGGCAGGGGTACTATATGTAAGCCTATTAGCAAAGCATGTACAGTACGCATTTCACTAACATATGCATTCAATTAACAAAATTATGCAGAATAAGAAAAGTGAATACAATTTTAGCTAACTTATGCCCAGTTGATTCAAGTAGAACGTTGCAGATAGTCCAGAGAACATTATCAATTCTTCTAACAACTTCAGCCACTGGCCGAATCATCAAGTTATACGAGTATATCCACACATAAAATCTGCTTTGAAGACTACATGAAGCAGAATTTAAAATAATTATTGATCAGGGAAATATTCAGCATAGTTATTCCAAGGTACTTCACAGCATTTCAGAATGTAAAATGTTACATTTCATTATGGAAAAAAAAAATTCAATCCGATCAATAATATGTACAGACTCATTTGCTGGTAAAACTTTAAGCCTAATGGAAAAATTTTAAAAGCTGTAGCTGAAGGAGGCATTTAAATGTCATTTTGGTTATTCCTCTGCTACAGAATTGACTCAATTCAATTTACATAGATCATTGTTGATTCTAGTTCTACAAAATGGTAATGAAAAAAATAATGTCTGGCATATTTTAAGGTCCAAAAATGTCATTTTCCCCTCCCCTATATAATTTTAGTTTGTTGAAATGCAAGAGTGTTTTCTTTCAGTCTATAGTAGACACTTCAAATTCAATTACAATCAATATTGGTAAATAAAATTCTAGTGTAAAAATATATTTTCCAAGTTTCAGCTTATGACTGGCTAATAATAGCAATATGGATTATATTAATATTGTATCCCATGCAAGGTATGGATAATTTCTTAAAGTTATATAGTAATTTCTCCAAAGTACTAGACAGAGATAGTCATTAGTTATGTTTTTATGTATTCTTCCAGAGCTATTTTTAGTCTGTATTTGGTTTTCTTACATTTTATGGAATATATATTAGTATATTTATTATTTAAATTGCTGTAGAGCAGTGGTTCTAAAATTCATTGTGCATGTGTCAGAATCACATAGCAAGTCTCTAAGATCCTAGCTCCCTTAGCTTCAGACATGACTCTCATCCCTCAGGCTCTGGGGAAGTGGGTTAGAGTCTAGGAACATGAACTTTAACAATAAACGTTCAGATGGTTCTTAGATTGTACAATTTAAGAACACAGTACTGTAATGTTCTGTTCTGTGTGATCCTTGGAGGGTAGTTTAGGTTACCCTAAACTTGTGCTAATTTGGTAAGAAATTCATCTTTTTCAGGATTTGAAAGAATTTCAATGACAAAAATTTAGACAATTTTCTGATGAAATCATCTTTATTGCTGACTTTTGAGGTGAGTAAATAATTTACTAAGTTTAAGTCCTTTTATAGTTATGATTATACCCAAGTTTTCTACCTCCCCTTTAGTCAATCTTCAGAGATAATGTTTCCTTAGAAAATTGCCATTCTATTGTCAAACTAATTTGTTTGTAAGCTGGAGGGTGGCATAACCGATTGGAATAATTTCACCTTTTATTTTTATACTAGAGGCCCCATGCACGAAATTAGTGCAAGTATAGGCCTTCATAGTCCTGGCCGCCTTGTGGTCCTGGCTGCCTCATGCCACACACCCCCACACCCCCGGACATTGCAGAAGGTTGCTCCTCTTTCCCGTCTAATCAGAATATCAGAATATAGCTCTCTATATAGGAAGTTTCTTCTTTCTTTTTTGTTGGTTCCTTTCTATGTCATTTTTAAAAACATTTTTGGGGGTATTTTTTATAGTTTGATATCTCCTAATTATAGACATATTATTTGCATGTGTATCAATAATTTATTTTTACTCAGATATCATTTTATTACATTATTCTAGAGTCCTGATGCATGAAATTCGTGCAAAGGTAGGCCATCGCAGCCCTGCCCCACACCCATCTTGGCCTAGCGCCGCCTGTGTCTGCCACCATACACCCCCCAGCTCCCCAGTTCCATGGAGCACCCCCCCTTCCGGATCGATAGTCCTCCAGAAGGTAGCCTGGCCTCCCTCTTTGGGACAATCACGGAGCCCCCTCATCAATCACCCCTGGTGGGTAGCCTCCCTCTGCAGGGAGATCAATTGCAGAGCCCCTCTCCCCCCACACTCATTGATGCCCCGCAGAGCGTGGCCTGGGCCTCCCTCTTCAGGGCGATCCTGGGCCGCCTGACCAGTCGCATTGCACCCGCCTTGGCTGGCCTGGTGCCAGTGCATGTCCGAGCATGGTTGTCCAGAAGGTCATCTGGATGGTTGTTTGGTCATTTGCATATTATGCTTTTATTATAAATTTCTTGTTTTAATTAAATATTATTACTTATGTGAATAAAATTTTTATTTTTTGAATGTTTACTTTTGAAATATTTTAAGGATTTTGATTTTCAGGGGCCTAGTTAAACACTGTAAGCATTATGTAAGCATTTTTCTTTTACACCCAGCAACCTTGCTTAATTCCTATTAATTGTGATGGTTTGACTTTTGATGGCCTTGGGTTTTCCATGTAGACAACACTATGCATATATAAAAAGTTTTAATCTTGCCTTTTCCATTTTTATTTTCCTCTTTTTACATTTTCTTTTTATTACAAAAAAAACTGCTAATTTTTAAAATATATTTTATTTTTTTACAGAGAGGAAGAGAGTTAGAAACATCAATGAGAATCATAGATCAGCTGCCTCCTGCATACCCCCCACTGGATATGTGCCTGCAACCAAGGTACATGCCCTTGACCGGAATCGAACCTGAGACCTTTCAGTCCACAGGGCAGCGCTCTATCCACTGAGCCAAACCAGTTTCAGCTACATTTTCTTTTTAAATTGTGGCTGCTAGATCCTCCAGTACAATGTTGACTAGCAGTGATGAAAGACAGCACACCTTTATCATGAGGTGACTTTAAGGCAAACTTCAAAAGTCTCATAATAAATACAGTATTTGTTACAAAAATAAAAGGAGCTATTTCCTTAAATACTTTTATAAGTAAGTATCTTCTGTTGTATGAAAGTTTGAATCCATTTGACTTAAACTGCCTGTGAAATCAGTGAGCATTGGGCTCTCTCAGATAATTAATATTTGATTACCAATTCAGTATATTCTATTGTTTATTTCCAACTGTTTAATTGGTTTTAATTGGCACTGACAAACAACTCTTTTAAAGATAACCTATCAGTAATTTTTGCTACTTCTACTCATCAGATGTCTTCCATACTCAAAGCATGTTGGCATGTCTGCTGGGCCTTAAGAAATTATCTTCCATTTGAAGAGCTTTCTGGGCCTTAAACATGACAACGATTATGTGAGCTACAAGTAGCTGTAGCATTACACTCTTACTTTAAATAAGGTAATATACACAGTGTGGAAAAGTTACTACCCACTACCTATAAAAAGTAATATGCCATAATGTATTTTTTAAATCTAAAACTAAAAAATTGATTCCTGTCAACATGTTTATAATGTGATTAAGTTTAAATCAAATATGCTAATTTTAGGTGTCAAGATGCTAATTTTCATTTTTAAATCACCTTTCTGTTAAGTTAGAGCAAATTAGGTAGTTCCATGGATTTCCATATAAAATGTTGATCAAAAAAATATATGTGACTTCATAGTTGATGGTGTTTATGGCTTTCCCTCCAATTAAATAGGGAGAAGATAATATGTTCTAAAGTATTTGACTGTAACATTGCTTATGGATTTTAAAATATAGTAAAAAAAAGTGATTTTATAAATATATGTTACTCTGCATTAGTATTCCTTTAAGCTTCAAAGGCACAAGAAGTTTTCTTCAAAAAGCATAAGATTTATGCTTTAAAAATTCTTTTTAATCTTCCTCATAGTTCTGTTAATCAATAGCTGTAAACTTAACATAGTGCAAGAAAATTCAGCAGTTGAAAAAAAACGAGAATTAATAATATTGATGCTCTCAGGAAGGAGCTGAGTCCATATCTCCAACTAAAGACAAAAATTAGTGCAAGCCCTAGCTGGTTTGGCTCAAGGGACAGAACCTTAATCTGTGGGTTTGGTTCCAGTCAAGGACACATACCTTTTTGTAGGCTTTATCCTGGCCCTGGTGGGGATGTGTGCAGGAGGCTGTCTCTCTCACATTGACATTTCTCTCTCCTCCTTTCCATTCTCCCTAAAAATCAATAGAAAAATATTCTTGGGTGAGGATTTAAAAAAAAAATCAGTGCAATTTGGACTCAGTGGATGAATACCATCTTTTTCAGTTCACTGATATTTTTAACAGCACTACTTTCAGTATTTTCTGTAAGAAATATTGTTTTCACTTTTCTTTCATTTTTTGCAAAATTTTAATGAAATTCTCATATGCTGATTGTGAAAAAATGCTATCAGGATGCTCAGAATTTCTTGAAGCAGAAAAATATGGAATTATAATTAAATTATTTTAGTCATTCAACAATAACATTACACACTGAGTGCTACAAATTCAGTGGCACTTCCTGTGTGTAGATAAAGGGTAACAAAGGTTAGTAAGGTCTGATTGATGACTTCAAGTAAACAAATTCCACTATTTTTAACTTGTCATAAATAAATTACTGTATTTGAATTGGTCTAAGATTCCCTCAACTGTCAAATGGATGTTTCTCGCAGAAGGTAAAAACGTGAAAAAAATCCATGAACCTTCTAATTTTAAAATGTGCTATAAATAAAACCCAGTATAATGCAGAAAGTTTGAAACTAAAATGCACTTATTTTACTTTTGTACCCTCTTATTTTACTCAACATCAAACTAGATGGTGGCATTTTAACAGGAAACTACAGTCTTTGCAAATATAAATGTAATTGCTGCATGTTAATTTTATGAGTTTGACATAGTTTATTAATAAGGTCTCTGGTTATTTTTTTGTGTTTTTTCTACCTCATAGTGCCTTCTTGAACATCAAGCTCACCACCGAGTATTTCCTTCACATAAACATGTTTTTGCTTATTCTGAGAACAGAGGAGAGATAAAGTTCTCATTAGAATGATTGTGTTGTTATTAATATAAAAGCCTCTTGGAATATGTTCCAAACTGACTTTCATTCAATAGGGGTAAATGCATCTCATTTCTGTCTGGAATTTAATCCTTCCTTGGCTCATCAAAGTAAAGCACTACCTGCAGTTTATCTCTGCTGATCTTGTTTCCCCCCCCACTCTTTTTTAGTAAGACCCAAGACACATTGTGTATGGCTGATATTTATCACAGTAAGTACTCATCCATTCATCCTGTGCTCGTTTCTAGCTGTTTATTCCTCTTATAAAATGCATGTGCGAGTCACAGGCTTGTGAGCAGAGAGGAATCATTCGGATACAGGGAAGGGACAAGTAATCTATTTTAATATTGGCCAGGTAGTGTTGCTCCAGAAGAGGTCTAAAATCTAATTAAGCATCTGAGAGAAGGCAGTTTGAGTAAGAGTATGCAGACCAAGAACTGGGAATAAAAGACTTTTGAAGTTAATGTTCACAGATTCAAATTCATGAAAAATAATGCATTTTAACTTTCCCTGGGAATTTAATAATAGGAGAGGTTGTGTGTTATTTAAAACCAAATGATCTACTGTGATGCACACCAATGCCTTAAGGTGTGACACCGCTCCTCTATCCCAGGAATAAGAATCAAGTTTCACATTTGCTCTGGGGGAAGCACGGAACAGAAGATAGCAATGAAGTGGTGTTAGCCCAGTACCTCCTGTCTCATCCACTTCTCTTCTCTCTCAGATGGTAAGTAGACAAGGCTTTTTACCAGGAAGCAAAGGGAAGCCTGCTGTTTACCTGCTATTCTTCTCCTTGCTCTGTTCAATATTCCTTCCTAAGAGGAGCAGGTTATCTGTCTCATTGTTTCTCATGATTCATACTTTCTCTGCCTTTCTCTTACACTGACAGCTGTGAAACAGGCTCTGACCTTTAGGCAGTAGGAGAGAAAGAGCCCGGGTTTTTAAAAATTCTTTAAAGCAATAGTCAGCAAACTCATTAGTCAACAGAGCCAAATATCAACAGTACAATGACTGAAATTTATTTTGAGAGTCACATTTTTTTTTTTACTTAAACTTCTTCTAATGCTACTTCTTCAAAATAGACTCGTCTAGGCCATGGTATTTTGTGGAAGGGCCAAAGAGCCACATGTGGCTCCTGAGCTGCAGTTTGCCGACCATGGCTTTAAAGCATTACATATGTCCCCTTTTCCCCCCCTTGTCCTCTCTCAACCTGCCCCTGCTATCATTGCCTGTGTCCATTTGGTTATGCTTATATGCATGCGAATTCTTGATCTCTTACCACCACCCACCTTCCCTCTGAGGTTTGAAGGTCTGTTCAATGATTCTGTGTCTCTGAATTTGATTTTGTTCATTAGTTTATGTCTTCATTTTATTTTGAAAATGAGGAGAGACCTGGATAGCATTATGCTAAACAAAATAAGCCAGTCAGAGAAAGATAAGTATCACATGAAGAGTTCAGATTTGATGTATAGGACCACAAGCCCCAGAATCCCACCCCCTAGCTCTAGAGCAGCACTTTTCAATGCAATAGAAAAAAATTATACATGTAGAGCCACATTTATACATATAAAAGCCTAAGTGACCATCCAACCGGTAGCTATGATGCACACTGACCACCAGGTTGCAACACAGGAGCAGAAACCACAGGCATGGAAACATGGAACAGTGATCAATCTCAGAGAGAAAGGGGAGATGGAGGGTGGGAAGAGACTAACCAAAGCTATGCATACTAGAGGACGGTATACAGAAATGTGTACCAGTGGGGTCCCTAGGCCTGACCTGCACCCTCTTGCAATCCGGGATCCCTATGGTGATGTTGGAGAGCCAGTTTTGGTCCGATCCTTGCAGGCCAGGCTGAGGGACCCCACCAATGTACAAATCCATGCACCAGGCCTCTAGTTAAGAAATGAAAAGGCAAGTGACATTAAATTTAACATGTTTTATACATGCTATTAGCATTGCAACATGTAACCAATGTAAAAATTATGGCACCTTAGAAACCCAACATGCATTTTATACTCAGAGCATGTCTCAGTTCAAATGAGCCACATTTCGAGTGCTTAGTGGATACCTATTGAACAATTCACGTCTAGAGTTCTGTTTTTCATTCCATTGGAGGCTGGGAAATATTGTAATTTCTTAAATAGTTTCTTTAATAAAGCAATCCAGTGGTGCATATTATAAAACTAGGGGCCCAGTGCATGAATTCAAGCACCTTGAAAGAAACCATGGTCCACAATGCTGCTGTGGGCACATGGGTGGGTCTTGGCCCATCCTCCATGCCCCTGCTAACCCCTCCTGCCTGCAGTGCAGAGCAGGCACTGTTAGTTGGTACGAGTGGCAGCTGCTACCCCTGATTGCCCTTGTGGTGCTGCCAGCCCTGACCACCCCTCAGGAGCAGGGGGAGATGGATAAGCCCTGAGGGGACGAGTGGGGCCAACATCAGGTGAGAGGACAGGGTGGGACTGCGGTGCATGGGAGCAAAGAATATTCAGAAACCATCAGAGGCTCACCCTCATGACAGTGACCAGTGCCCTGCCTAGGTCTGGCACCCCTGCTTAACCATTCTGCTGCGGCTGACAACCACCATGTTCTGCTCACGTATCCTTGTAGTCAGTGCATGTCATAGGGACTGGTTGTTCAGTCTATTTGCATATTATGTATATATATATATATATATATATATATATATTCCTTATATTTTAATTAACAAATTATTATTTACTAATTATTAGTCTAGCTAAAGTGCAAAGCTTAGCTAAAGATGTTTATATGCATAGGGCAATAAAAGAGGGGCACTAAATTCCAATAACAATGTTTACATATCATCGACCTTTAACATGATATATTTGATGTTGTCCAATAAAGATAATTACTTTTCCATGGTAATGCAATGACATAGTGTGTGACCATTCACCGTAATAGAGAACTTTATCTGACTGCCAATAAAATAGCAAAAAAAATCTAATGAAGTTCCAAGGTGTCATAATGATAATCACCATTCCAAAGGGATATCTCACTTGATTGTGTGGAGACTTTAGCAGCAATTTCAACTATTCTACCCATTTATCAACTGTGGATAAAGAATGGCTCTTTAAACTTGCATGCATGTTTTACCCTCTGTTTTGGACTCACCTAAATCTTTAAAACACAAAAATCTCATTGCATAGTTCAATTATAAAAGGCTCCAGTGTAAACACTTAGTTACATAAAATTATCTTCTCCAGTATTGACCACAAATTAACATATAATGCACTTATTTTGCTTTTCCATACCATTAATTAATATTAGAAGTATTTGAATAACACGTGTGCAAGGTAGTATGAAATAAACATTAAAATTGCAGGCTCTGCCCTAGCTGGTTTGGCTCAGGGATAGAGCATCAGCCTGAGGACTGAAGGGTTCTGGGTTCAACTCTGGTCAAGGGCCCATGCCCAGGTTCCCCAGTAGAGGCTTGCTGAAGGCATCCAATCAATGATTTTCTATCATCATAGATGTTTCTATCCCTCTTCCTCTTCCTTTCTGAAATCAATATAATATATATATATACACATATATATGTATGTATGTATATTAATTGCAGGCTCTGTAGTCATAATATCTAAACATAAGTCCTAGCTGGGTAACTGGCTAGCTCTGTAATCTTGAACAATCTATTAAAACTCTCTGTGCCTATAATTCAAAAATGGTATCCTGGAACATATAAAAAGATACAGCTCTACCTCTGTGAATTTTTATGTAAAAAGAAAAAGGAAAAATACACATTGAAAAAGTTAAAATATTTTGTAACCACACGAAGTGTTCCAAATTCCAAACAAAATCCATCACCAAGACTCTTTAGTAAACATAACTTCTTCACTCCCTGACCTCTATATTTTTTATTGGAAGATTAATAATATGTATCTTAGCAACAACACCTGGATCCATGGCACATGGGAAAGTCTTGGCAGCATTCAAGGTTAAAATGCTGTAAGCTTAGCTTGAATGCCAAGAAACTATATGCCACTTTGATTTTGAAATGTATGAATAGATTTATATAGATGGATAAGAGAAAACAATTAAAAGGTGGAAAATGAAGAAATTAAAAAGGGGGGAATGGAAAATGCTTAGTAGATAGGTAAATATCAATTATGATAAAGGAGAATGATCTAATTTAAGCAAAAATAATTTAGGCATTCATCTAATTCCCACAAATAGACGCCCAAGTGTTAGGCTTTAGATGATAACTATGATAAGAATAAGTATATACTATTAAAGAAGAGAAAACAGGTTGTTTCATAAGCATAAAAAAACTTAATGTCTGCACACATATTAGAGATAATACCTATATAACATTTCATGGGACAAAGAATAGGAAGCATATGCAGTGCAGATTTCTTATTGGGTCTAGATATTAACAGTCTTATATGCATCACCAGCAAAGTTATTAGAATAAAGTTTAGCAGAGTGGTTGGAAAACATTTATGTTTTTCTTATACTCCTCTTTACATGTAGAAGTTGAAGAACAACTCTAAATGAAGACATCGAGTTTTCAATGGGTGTAGGAAAATTAGAATCTCCAACTGTCCTAAGTGTGGAATAAGACAGAATGCATAATGCAGAATTCCCTGAGATTGGAGAATGGGTTGTTCAGAAAAGATAAAAGAGGTGAGACTATCTAAGGAGCATTGCTGAGATGGAGTCCAAGGGCATTAACTTGCCTGATGAATCCTAAGGCAGGTTGAAATTAGAAGCCCAAATGTAATTATTCTGATTTAAAGACATCTTAAATTATAGTGTCTTGGAAGCCATTAAAATATTTATGTACTCTGTTCATTTTGACCATTATGTTCATATTCTGTGAGTCTGAAAAATGATATGCTTTAAAATTCTTAAAAATCCATATGTTTCAATCATTTTGAGAATGGATCTTACTAAAATATTAGAAACTTTTAAGATGAATTCCTGGCACATCTAAGCAATGGGGAAATAGTCTGGGTCTCTAAAATCTTTATCCTTAGGCAGGAGCTGGTGTCATAGACTTTATTTTTATTATTACTTTCTAACATAATTCAGGGGTTATAAGAGCATAGTGTAAGAATGAAAATAACACCCCAAGAGTATTTCAGGGGAAACATACACACACACACACACTCTCAATGTTTTCACAGTGATAGAATAATATGCATTTTTCCCCTATCAGAAAGTAATCCTAGAATTCATTCTGTTAATGCCATTATTTCATAATAAAGAGTAAAATGTAGAAAATGATGACCTGGGACAAAAACCCTTCTCCCCTGATTCCAAATCAAGCACTATTGGTTTTCCCCTTGTGCCATTCCAAGTACATAAAAATGAACAATTAGTATAAGGCAACAAGGTAACAAAGATTCAAGAAATCAGTAAGTAGAGAAAGGCCTTAGAGTCCTTTTACACAGGAGGAGGAGCTTGGAGTTGAGAGGTGTAGGTTTCAGGTGACAATGGCACTGAGGGTGGGAAACAAGCTTGGAGAGCAGGCTGTGTCTAAGCTGTGTCATCAGGGTCATGGAGTGCACATCCCTTTTCATGTCTCCTCTATGCTGCAGCCAAGATTTTAGTATCCCCCTCATCCCAGAACTCCCATGAACTTATTATATTTTTAAACAAGAAGGAGTATTCCCCAAACACTTTCACATATATTATGGCTTTTGGTTAGTACATGAGACTCTTTATAATTTACCTGTGAGAAAGCCCAGGCTCATACATGTTTACCTAATTTACCCATAGTCGTATAGCTACTTAGTCACAAAGATGGATTTGAATGCAGGTCTTATGGCTCCAGGCCTGTGATTTTCTATCACATCACAGCTAAGACCCATGCAGCCTGACAATGAGACCATTCTTAGGCAATGGAGAATACTTAGAATCGGTGCAGGGGGATTTTTAAAAGACTGCTACCCTTTTTTTTGTCAAGGAGATGATTATTACTTTAATGTGGATTTAACTTTAAGGAATTCCAGCTCAACTGTCTCATAAATCTGTTCCCCTCATGGCTCCTTAGGTGGCCTCGGGCTTCTTTGTTGGTAGAAAGCTCAGAGATTAATGTTGCTGGGATATGTCTAATGTCCCACATGCATTATATGGCTCTTATTTGCACCATCTAACTTCATCTAGTCAAGGGTAAGGGAAGGGTATGATAGGATTTCACTAAGTTAAAAATACGTATAATTTACTGACAATGATATTCTAAGTAGGTGTTAGGAAAAGTCAAAATACGTTTTTATGCTTCAGAGGAAACCAAATCCCTTGCTATGTCTATGCTGTAATTCTTTATCTGGGCCCACATTGAGTTCACCAATGACTTTCCAAATCCAGTCATGTTATTAAAGCCAAACAACACTGATAAAACAGTTGTGATATAATCAAGTGGGTGATGGCTCATGGTAAATTATTGTAGGGGAGGAACAATCTTATTTCTTTACCCTGCTAGTTCTTGGATGAGTCATTCCCTCTTTTGTAATAGAAAACAGATTAACAGGAGAAAAACAAAAGAAAGTTTAATGACATGTATACCTCTTGTATACATGGGAGATAGCCAGGAAAACTGAATTAACTCCTAAATGATCTCACCTTAAATACCATCTCCAGCTTAAAACAAATAAAGATGTTAAGAAGCAGGAGGATCCTGTTAGGAGAGGCTATTAGTAAAGCAGATTTTTTAATGCTGTTTCCATCACTAAGATATTCTGAGATTTAGTGATTTTTTTCTTTCTCGTATGGAGAGGAAGGCATTCTTACAAATGGAGATTTTCTTTATGAATATAAAAGTCTATTACAAATGGGTCATTTGTACTGTCCTTCTATTTCTTAAAATTAGATCATATCTATGCCAAAGAGACATATTTGGGGTTTAAACTAATTGCAATGATTGGTGCATTTTGCATTAGACCACTTTAACCACTCCTGTCATCTAAGTGCTATAGCAACTATGCAGGCACACTACTCAGACTTCCCTTCAAGAAAGAACTCACTGTCCAGCCTGTATAGCTGAGTGGTTGAGTGTTGACCTATGAACCAGGAGGTCACGGCTTGATTCCTGGTCAGACACATGATGCTTGGGTTATGGGCTTTATCCCCAGTAAGGGATATGCAGGAGGCAGCCCATCAGCGATTCTCTCTCATTATTTCATCATTCATGTTTCTCTATCCCTTCCTCTCTGGAATATGTATAATTTTTTTTAAAGGACTCACTCCCCAGATCTGGGTAGAACAGTTGAATTGACAACATCTAGATGTTAGCTCTTCTGGGTTAGCTTCAGGTTTCAAGCTAAGGTCACATTATCCCTTGGATGGCCTCTGATCTGCTTCTGAGAGGTGATGTTTGCCAAGAGCATGCTGTTTGGAAGGCATTCCCTAGCTAATGACTGAGCAAGGTGGTGATACAAGGGCCTCAACATTTTCTCCCCCTCCTGTGTCAGGCAAGGTGTGCTCCAGGGCCATCACTGCACTGGTAGAGATCTGGTAGATCTGAATTGCTGTCTGACAGGTCCCCTGCCCCATTCTGGTATCTCCTATTTCCTTTCAAAGCTGTTACTCCCCAGTAGTTCCAAAATACAACTTTTACAATTCACAGTAGAAATAGAAAATTCTTATCAGAAAAGCTTGGATTTCTTTAAAGCTAAAATGTTACATCCACTATGAAATCCCTGCCATCTCCAGGCATACTTATTTAAGTTTCTTAGTCCCACACATTATTCAACTTCTATTATAATAGATATCACAATGTAATTGTAATTATTTGGTGAGGTTGCCCTTTCTAAATCTGCCAGATGAAATAGTATTTATTCCTTTCATGATATCTCTGTTAAATGTATTGGTTGTCTCTATCTACATCACCCATTTAGAAAGGGGCGTTATTTCTCAGGAAAATGCTGTCATTTTTGAACAGTAGATTGCAAGAGATTAGAGGATTAAGGATGGAGGAAATGTCTGAGAATTGTAATCAGTCTCTCTCTGCTGGCTGAGCCACCCTTTCTGTACCCTCATAAAGAGACTGATAACTGAAATATGTACTGATTTAGTGTTCAAATACTAACACAGAAATTCACATGCACATCATATTCACTCTGTGGTGTTTAAATAGAAATCCTCCCTTGAATTCTACATTTCAACAATAAATGGTCTACAAAAGGATACCATTCAAAAAGGGGAAATCATACAACACAATAGAATTCTGAGAAATTATGCAACAGCTAAGCCCCACATTTTACATAAAATCTCTAGTAGAGTTGCAAATAATAGAAAAGGCAGTCAATAAGTCAGTTACCTTTTGGTTTGGTTTGTGAAAGCCTGTGTAATAAGATTCTTAGCTACCTTGGTAATTACGTTGAGCTATTGTAATATATAGCATATATAGAAATAACAAATAAATGGGATAAATGTATTATATAATCCTAAACCTCTAGATGATTAAAATAGTACCCATTTTTTAAGGAAGTGTACTTTGCTCTTTAAGATATGTCTTTTAGTTCTATGATAACTAAAAGTTATAAAATTCAAGCATATTTTTGAAGAATAAAAATAATGTCATTTATGGGCGGGCAATAATAATAAACAAAACAAAAAAACTGAATTCAAATCTTTATATGTTTAGGAGAAACAAAAGATATAAATAAGATGAAAATTATTAATAATTTTCCTATCTGAGCTATTATCCCATTGTTTTGCCTCTATGTTTTTACTAATACAGTACCATATTTATTAAAGAAGGAAGGCAAGGAATATGAGCAAAACTTTGCCATCAGAAAATTAAGAGTAAGATGGTAGCTGACCAAGAACCACCTATTCATGGCATGTCTCCAGGTTCAGAATCCAAAAGTAATTCAAATTGCCCTGGCTGGTGTATCTCAATGGTTAGAGTGTTGGCCATGCACCAAAGGATCATGGGCTTGATTTCTGGTCAAGGGCATGTACCTGGGTTGCAGGTTTGATAGCCCACCCCATTAGGGAAACAACCAACCAATGTGTCTTTATTGATGTTTCTCTCTCTCCCCCCTCTTTCCCCTCTTTCCTTCCTCCCAGTCTCACTAAAAATCAATGGAAAAAATACCCTCAGATGAGGATTTAAAAAAAGGGGCTCAAATCTAGATCAAATGAATATGAATACAGCCTGAGTCTGTAAAATAAAATCCTGTGACAAAGATGTCAGAACCCAGTCTGGACTGAAGCCAATAAAAGAAGGACATGCACTTATCCAAAGCAGTCAAACTAAGACAGAAATTTGTGAAACAGAAATAGGCCAAAGTTGAAAACAGAATCTATAAAAGGAAAAAAAACAAATTTTTGAAATATAAAAAGTATCTTGTTATGGTTTCTTTGACCCAAACATTTCGATCTCTAGTTTTAAAATTCATGGCACATAGTTTCAAAGCAATGCCTAATACGTAAAGTGAATTATGCATAATTTAGTTGTAGTTCTCAAGTGTCCATGTTCCCTTTACAATAAGAGTCACCCCTTATCCACGGAGGATACATTTCAAAACCCATGGTAGATGCTGGAAACCATGTATACCACCAAACCTTAGGTATATTTTTCCTATACATGCATATCTATAATAACATCTAACATATAAATCAGTCACAGCAGGAGCTAAACAAGTACTAGCATAATAAAATGGAACAATTATAACAATGTACTTCAATAAAAGTTATGTGAATGTGGTCTCCCTCTCAAAATACCTTATTGTGCTCTCCTCACCCTTCTTGTGATGATATGAGATGATACAATGCCTGTGTAATTAGTTGAAGTGAAATTAATGATAAAATGCCTGTGCAAGGAGATGAAGTGAGGTGAATGAGACATTATTAAGTAAAATTATAGTTACTTGAACGCACTCATTGTGTTGTTTACTTTCCTAGTTAGCAAGAGAGTTACAACAAGTCTTTTTATCTTTTTGTCTCACTTTAGGTTTGCAAAGGACAGAACAACCTATAATTTCAGCATAACTTTTAATACGTGTCAGTGAGGCTCAAGCCCTTGGCAGAAGGATGGCAAGAAGCATGCACGGAACCTGCAAATTTGCAGCCCTCTGGCCTGGGGCATGCTCCACTGCCTACTTTATTTTGGAAGAAGGAAATATATTTAAATTCAAAGTACTGTGCTATTTGTTCAAATAAGCAACATCTCTCCTCCTAAAGGAACTATATCTCTTTTCTAATGACAAGTTGCTATTTATTGATATATCATTATGATAAGTTTCACAGTCTTACTCTTATTTCAGTCTCTTGCTGGGATCTAGAAATCTGATATTCTTACAAAAACTGCTGCTTTGACTGGACAGGGTAACAAATATCAGTTTCACTTTTCCCATGATTCAGTCTTAATAAAATTTGATTTTTTTCTATATTTAAGAAGAAGCTTCTTAAAATTCATCACCACTGGGTGGTCTCTGCTGATTTGGAATGATCAAGTAGATATCTATCCTGTTCTTGGAAGTGCAGTGTGGCTACTGATAAAGACTAACTGCAACATAACCAGCCCAGCCAGTCTCTGGGAAGAGCTACGGCTGGGTGGGGAAGTTCTCAAAGTCAATGTAACTGAGAGAGCCCTACAGGCAAGAACCCTACAGGAAGAACTCTATGTTTTTATAATAAAGCTATTATGCCAAGTGAAATAAACCAGTCAGAGAAAGACTAAAACCATATGATTTCAGGTATATGTGGAATCTAATGAACAAAAGAAACAAACAAAATAGAAGACTCATAGATACTGTGGGGGGTTGAAACAGGGCTAGATGAAAGAAAAAAAGTGAAAGGATTAAACAGTATACTTTGATAGCTACAGAAGGACCATAGAGATGTAGATTACAACATAGGGAATATAGTCAACAATATCAAGATAAATAGGTATAGACCAGGTGGGTACTTGTAACGGAGTGGGGATCACTCTATAAATTACATGATTTTCTAAACACTCTGCTATACATCTGAAATTAATACAGGATAATACTGAATGTAAACTGTAATTTAAAAAGTAACAAAAGCTCTAAGTTTTTAACATTCCCTTCCCTGTTCCTTTTCCCCTCTATAGGCTTGCCATGTCTGCATGCATTTGGTTGCAACCTTTCTTTTCCTTGAATAAATTCTTTTTGGTGATGAAACACATAGCCTATACTATTTTTTGGCAGCGGATACTACTAAGCATCATATATGTTTGAAATTGGGAATGAATGGCTGGCTAAGGAGTGTTATGAGTACCATATATGGACAAACCATATGATAGAGAGAGACAGAGTCAGCCCAGATACTCAAAGGTGATGCCTGGGGTAGAAGGGGGTTCCTTCTGGGAAGTCTTTCAAATTACAGCCTGTGGAACTAGGAAATGCTTGAGTCACCTCAATGGTCAGGTAAGACAAAAAAAGATAAATTAAAATCAAACAAGCAGATTTCAATAGTGGAGTTTTCCTGATTTTCTACTTCAGTGCAAAGTTCTCCATCAGGCCATAAAGAGGTAATTAAAGTCAAGCTGTGCAGGAGATTAACTTTGATAGCATTGAAAGGGAAGACATAATACTCGAGATAGACTAACTTGTGTTCAGTACCTGATTAATTTTGAGGAAATAATTGAAATGTGGATTGTAACAAAGCAGACAGTTCTGCATGCTTTGCAAACACTCCAAAAGTGTTTGGTGCCACATTCTCTTCCCATGCAAGTACAACTCTGGGGCAAATGAATGACAATTGGGCACTTTCTTGTAGAATGACCTTGACCTAGTGCTTCCTGCTATGATTCCCACTTCTTGGCTCCCTGGAAGCACTCCCATCCACTCCCTGAGCCAAAATACCCTTCTAATATATACTCTCTTGTTCAATTTATCAATGGCTAGCATACCAGAAACTAGCTGAAACATTTACTGAACAGCATTGCTGTAACCTTGAGGAAATTATATCAATCAGGGTGATAACAGTACCCGTGTTAGAGGTTATTAAGATAAAGTGTTTATCACATACTTAGCTATTTTGCCCCATTATTATTGTTACTGCCATGCAAACTGCACAATAACAAGCCACAGAGGACCTGACTTAAACAGGGGTACCTGCCCTGCGGCAAACAGGCCTTCTTATAAAAGCTTAGGGGTTTCCTCTCACATATCCAGCAACCACCTCTAAAATCAATTTCCAAGCATAACGCATGACCTTGGTTTAGAAATAAATGGAATTCATTTGCAGTACCTGCTTCTGAGCCCTGCTTCCTAATGCTGGCTTTCGCTCACCAATTATCTTTAGTGGTTTTGCTTATTTCAAAATCCCCATAGAATCCATTCAAATAAAACTCTCCAGGACATCAAAATTGTTTGGCGGTAGTGCAATCCCTCGACAGTAAGTTACCAGTCACAAGGTATTTCCCCAAACTACATAGAAATGAGAGAAAGAACATGGAGCAATTAGCTTAGGTAGGGGCCAGAGGAAGCGAGAATGTGATGCATTGCTGAACATACAATAAAACTTATCAATAACCTAGCTAATCAATCAATCAACCTTTTCTCAGAATCCCTTGTCCCTAGGTAGCAAATTACCAAGAGAAAGCAAAAACATGTGAATTTGATCTAAAAAAGCAATAGAATGTCATTTCACCCACTTTACACATTTTTTGCCCTCTAATCTCACAGTCCCTTTCATGTGCTGTGTGAGATTAGTGGCCAATTTGGATATGTGCATGGAATTGTTTTTGCCCACAGAGGTAATCAGGGTGTTTGAGAGACTGAGGAGCAAAAGAGCCCATAAAGGCCTCTGCTTTCGGTTATAGAATCCACCTGAAATCTCCTCTCCTCCCCAGGGTGCCAATTGCACATCACTGGGAATGTCCTTCACAGGAACCAGAGTAGGCAGGCATTTGTTAGGTGCGGGCCCGCCCACCTACTGCCTCCAGGGCTCATCTTGAGAAGTGGAAGTTGCCTGGGCAATCCCAGTGCTCCACTGTTACTGGACTTTGGGAAAACGCTGCTCAACACAGTGGTGTTTTTACCCAGCAGCCTTAATACCATGCCAATAAATATAGGGAGACATAAACTCGGATTATTATTTTACGTTGCAAAATGTCCTCAGGTTTGTCCTGACAGGAGACCTCCTTATTGCAGAGATCAATAGCTTATATTCACAATCTGTTTTATTGTTATGGTTCAGGATCAAACCCGGTTAGCTATGTGTTTCCTTGAAAACTGACAAGTTTGGGGAGGGGAGGAAGAGAAGGTGGCCATATTGAAAAGAAAAGGAAAAGGAAAGAAAGAAAAAAAAACACCTTATATTAATGACTGCCCTGTCATGCTTTCAGCCGCATATCTATGTGGATTCCACTTAAGAACACAGAGTAATGTGGGTGTGGCTCAGGGTAAGATGGGTGTGGCTATTTTTCTGGCTATTGATGTCAACTGGCATTGCTGGTTCATTAGTTTGAGTTAAATTTACCAACCACCTTCCTCTTTCTGCATGAAGATTTGGGTGGAGCTATTTTCTATAGCATACTGATCAATAAGGTTGCCATCTTTATGTGAGGGGCTTCCAGCAAAGCATACAAGATAAGTAAAACTCAGGCCCTAGTATCATATAGAAATATTAACAGTGGCCAGTGCGATGGAGATACCAGGCAAAATAGGGTAACTGGGGAAATGCTTTTAGTGTAGTGGCTGCCACATAACCCCATAAATATCAGTGAAGATGATAATGACTATTATAATATTCACCTTTTTTCTCTTAAACTAGATCTGAGTGATTAAACTAGATCTGGTAATAGAAAATATTATAGTTCTAATGATCTCCTCTACACTGATATACACCGAATCTCTCAACCGAGTTCCAGAGCTGAACAACTGATCAACTAAATCCAATGTTCTCTTCAATGCATCTCTTGCAGTCACCTCCAAACCATCAGACTCAAAAATGAGATCGTCATCTTCACACTCATTCCCGGATATCTTTTATCCTGGCTCATCTACATTGGAAACCTGGGAATCCTTCTAGTGGGCCACCAGGTCATTTGATTACAGCTCCAAACCTCTCCAATTCATCACTTCCTCTTCCTTACACTTCCCAGTTCCTTTCCTTGCAAACATGCCCATTTTTTCAAAGGAATTGCTGCAAGATCTTTGGCATTCTTCAATGTGTTGAATTGTTATCCTTAACGTGATAACATATGCATGTATATAATACACATATATAATCTCTATATATTAAGTCAGCTACATACTTTGTGGGACCCTGTACAAAATTAAAATGAGAATTCAAAAACTGGCAAGTGTTATGAAAGGGTTTAAATATATTAAATTTTAATTTTTCCACAGCCTCTGTCTCTTTTCTCTCCCTTCTTCACCTTGATTTTTATTTGCTATTTAATGCCATGCTCCCTCCAGCATGGGGCAATTTTCAGGGTGAGTAAAGAAACGCACGGGCATCCTGGGCCAGGCCCATGATTCTGATACAGTGATTTTGTGACCTACCAGCACCCAGATTCTCCTCCTAATGCCTGCCAGACCAATAGACCATGCCCTAGCAAAGTGGGGGAAGGTAAGCGCCCCTTCTCTTAGGTCTAGTCTCCATCAACACATGGCATCCCAGTGACCCTCAAGATATCACAACCTTCATGTGGGATATTATTGGTACCCACATCAAGGGTGGGTGACAGTCTCTTCCCCACCCAGTTACCTCTAGAATGAGCAATAACACATGATAAAATAGTCCTAGAGGATTACAAATTTTCCCTCTATATAAACAAAACGCATTGCTTAATTACACAAACTTTGGAGTCACAGAGCTTTGCTTCCACCCTTCACCAGCTTTGTGATCTTGGACTAATTTCTTAAAGTCCCTGAGCCTCCAATTTTTGCAGATGAGTCTGCAAAATAAGATAATATTACCAAGTTGATAGGATTGTTCATAAGGACTAACTACACTCTCATTATATTGCTCAGCTAATTGTAGCTTTAACTGATATAAAATAGTCTACCTTATCCTATTTATTGCTTCTATGAATTCTAAATTACTATCTGTTATTAATATTTCAACTCCTGATTTATTTTGTTAGCATTTTCCTATTACAATTTTACTCATTTCTTTACTTTTAACATTTTGGTCTCATTTTTGTTGTAGTGTGCCTTGAGGAAGTAACATGTAGTTGATTTTTTTAAACTATGGGGAGTTTCATGGGGAAATTTAAGTAATTTTATTAGTGACTAGGACCATACATTTTTACTATTAGTATTACTTTTATTTTTCTTATTTCAGAGTTCTGCTATATTAAAAACAACTTTTTATTATTTCTTATTACTTAGTGATTTGGATATTATACATTCTCTTGGAGTCTTCTATTGGTTTCCCTTAAATTTTTAATAAACTTCTATTAACAGATGTTTTTCTGTATACTCCCAGCCCCAAAACAAAACAAGCTCTCAGTGCATTTTCACGTACTCTTACCACCTTTCCCTTCCATGTTCCTTACATCTGAGTACCACTTTTTCCTCTGTGTCATTAGCTTTTCTTTTTGGAATTTACCTTTTGTTCTTGCTCCACTTTTCCCCCCAGATAAATTTGATGAATCATTACCTTGCTGGAAAATGCATCTCCTTTCCCCTCTAATGGAGTGAAATTATATCTAGGCTTTACTCTCATTTCTACCTTTGCAGACACTGCTCTGCTGTTCCCCCGATTCTGTGTTGCAGTTGAGAAATCTAAGGCTGTTTGAGTCTTGTTCCCATTGTAGCTAAACAGTTTGGGGCTTAATGTTACCTCTTCTTTTTGGAGATTTTCAAGATTGTTATTTTCTTCAGGATTGTGATGCAGACATTTCAGCAAATGAGATTATATGTGAGTGTTTTACTTTTGCTAAGACTCTGGCAGACTCTTTTACTCTGAAGACTCAAGTCTTTACCAAGAAATGAGAATGCCCAGCATGAGCAGAGCATGTGGAGTCTGCTTTCAAGATGGCCCTGGCATTCAATCAGTCGTAATTAAACTCCCACAGTCTTGCCCCCACATTTATGCCTTAACAAACCCTTCTTAATTATTTATTGTGCTTTAAGAATAATGGGCCATATTGTGCTATGAAGCAAACCTGAGCATTATTATTTACAGCTATTAATTTCCATAGCATATTTTCCCTTGGGGGAAAGTTAAGACTTCTTTCACTCAATCCTCTTTCTGTGTTGGACTTATCTCACAGGCTAACCAGCCAGTAGAAACCCAGTGATAGATACATCACCCTCTTTTATTAATTTGACACAATTTTATCAAGCACTAATTTTTTTGCACAATGTTAGGCAAAAATTTTACCCTGGTTGGGCAAAAATTTCATTCAAATAAACATGTTGACTCTACATGGTAGGAGGAAGGAAAGTGTAAGGTCCTGCCACCAAAACCTTATGGACTATTTTGTTTCTCTTCTGTTTGTTTTCCCGGATTTTTATTTTTCCAGTTGGTTATGCCCTCACTGGTATGCTTTTCATTATAGGAATTCCTCTATATCTACTTATACTTATTTTGGGTCTGTCTGTGCGTACCTGTGTGTATACATACATGTGTGTCTTTACTGCTCTTTGGGAGACATCTGACTGTCCGCCTCATTGGCTCTGGCTGCATGAATTGCTGAGCTGCAGCTGCTAATAGGGAGGTATCCTAGCCCCTGGCTCAGGGTTATAAATGATGCTGACTGGCTAGAGGACACTGCAGGTAGGGACAACCTGCTCTACTTTAGAGCTGTGGTTTTCAAGCCAATCATTGTGTCTGAGAGAGGGGCGACATAGAAAGCTGTGACAGAGGGAAAGAATTTACCCTTTTTTAAAGGTAAAAATGTACTTAACCCATAAAGTGATTAGATATGTTACCAATTGAAGAGAGTTAAGGTGCGCATGTGAAAAAAAATAAATTTTTATAATTTATAAAACCACATTCTCATTTTTACTTTATGTAATAAACAAAAATAAAACTAAGCAAATATCTCCTGTTATTTTTCAATCTATGCCGAATTAATTCTCTATTGAGGGCTTAGAATGGAAATGTACTATTTCTGGTAAGGATCAAGTACACTTTAAAGTGAAAGGGAAATGGAGGGAAGCTATCTTGGGACAGAGAAGGATAGAGAAGAGACAAGATAAATGGTTAACTTTGGTTCAAAAGGAGTCAGGAAAGTTGGTGTTAGGTATACTGATTAGGGGTTGTAATTAAGACCTATATGACTTGTCATGTCAATAACTTTGATTTACTCACATTATTATTTTATTTACCATAGTATCTTCAAGGTAAAATGATGAAGATAAAATATATATCTCCAGAAAATGTTGAGATAATTATTGGTAACTGAGGGAGAAGGATACAGTAAAATAACTTAGAATTTCAAGCTTATAACAGCAGGATTCTGCTCCTGGCCCTTATACTAAGGTACTTTGGAGTCTTAAGCAAGTTATTTCACCTGCCTGGAGGGGATGTTCCCCATCTGAAGAGGAAGGTGACAATAGCTGTCCTACACTGATGTTGAGAGGATGAACACAATAATGTGTTTTAGTACCAAGCTCAGTGCCAGGTATATTGTAAGTGATGAATAGATCTGCTGCTGCTTTCCTTCCATCCTTTCCTTTAGCTAACACCCCGGAAGTCCTGCCTGCCATTGACTTCCTTTTTACAATGTATGTTTCATGTAGGATTTCATATTTCAGTCAAGTGTTTCTAGTCAGCACTTGGGATCCAAACGATCTGCCTCTGAAATTCTCTGTTATCCCTTGAAAGTTAAGCTAGTTGAGTAAATCACAGTACAAGACAGATTTAGTAAAACAGTGCAGCATCCAATAGTGCAGCCCCTATAATGTGGAGAGGAAAACAGTGAACCATTTGTACTCTCACAGTGTCTGTGGCGCCACGGCTAAGGCCAAGATAATTTGAGAAAGCAGGCAGATCATTTGAAGCTAATGTCATTTGGTCATATTCTCAATTTAGAGACTCTCTATTGAGTATCAAGTACAGCTCACACTTCTGAGAGGGTAACACATCAACCTGATTTTAGATCATTTGATATAAGGAAAAAGTGACTAGGAAGCTTTATGTAATTATCGCTATCACTGCTTAAGCCAAAGAAGGAGCATGATAGAGGATCAGAGACCAAAATCTAACCTAATTGGTGAAGTTCCTCCCGGCTAAAGGACTGGAGACACTTATAAAATTCTTAACTGGAGAGCAATAAATTCTCATGGTTAAGGTTTTAGACAATAAAACTCAAACATCAAGAATAGCACTGTGTGGCCCTCGCTGGTTTTGCTCAGTGGATAGAGCATTGGCCTGTGGACTGACGGGCCCCAGGTTTGATTCCAGTCAAGAGCACATGCCTGGGTTGAGGACTCAATCCCCAGCGAGGGGTGTGCAGGAGGCAGCTGATCAATGTTTCTTTCATCATTGATGCTTCTTTCTTTCTCTTTCTCTGAAATCAACTTAAAATACATATAGTTTAAGTTAGAGCAGAGTATGATCAGTTACCCAAAGGATTTACACAGGTTCCCTTCCAATTTCTTCCTGGTGTCTTGGGAGCAGAGTGTGAATATCCAAGAGGTGAGGAAGCCTCTTCATGCAAAGCCTGTATGCCCAGGCCCGACTTAGGTCCTTAGAAGGGAACTGTAGTCACCAAGTTACACTGATATATTATTGAGACAATGCAATGTCATAAAACAGAGAGCTGGGACCATTTGATTGAAATGTTCTTTCTTACCCCTCAATGGCACATCTGATTTGTAGAGAAAGCATTTGTGCTAGGACAGCGGTCTGCAAACTGAGGCTCTTGAGCCTCAGATTGCTGCTCTGTTGACTAATGAGTTTGCCGGCCACTGTCCTAGCCCATTAAGGCATTATTGTCATCTCAGAATTTTAATATTCCAGTTGAGAATGGGGAAATAAAGGGGGGAACATATATTTATCTAAATATTGATTCTTGACTTCAGAATAGCAAAGAAACTCACACAGAGTCTGTGGATCTTATGCACCTCCTCCAAAATGCACAGGGCCATGGGGATGCCACATTTTTTCAGCCCTGAGAAAGGGGGAAGGTGACAGGGTAATCTTCTCAAACTCTAAAGATCTCACTTGAAACAAAAGGATATGAATGTGCCATACAAAGTGGAAGAGTCCTATTGATTTTTCTCCCCCCACTGGAGTGCGCCTTATGCTTCTGAATCACTTTAGTGACTTAGACTTGAGATATTAAATGTCTGGTTACTGAAAGTTCACTCTGACATAGCTATTCTCGCTTCACTTATATTAAAGCACAGGGGAGGGCAAAGTGAGCAGCGGCAAAATTGGAAATAGGAGATGGAATTTGCATTAGGAGGATGTATTAAGTTGCTCTCCACTTACTTTTGATTATATCGGGAAGACTTGCTAAGACAATGAAGAATATGAAGCTTTTTAAAATGAATTTAAAATGAATCAGGCTTATGATGCCTGTTGAAGCTAAGAAGATAGCTGTCTGTTGTTTTACACACACACACAAATGAAAGAAATTTTTGAAAAGATATCTCTTATAGGAAACAAAATATTCACAACAAAGGTCTTATGTTTTCTCTTTCCATTTCTGACCCGTTTCCCTTCTTATGTGAACCTTTGTGTAAAAATTTTGCCTTTGAATGTCTATAAATTGTGACCCAGGAATAACAAGATGCTTCCTCAAGAGCCCCTCAAGAGCCTGCCTTCCAAACACAAGCGCAGTGTAATCAACTGGAAAACATCATGGAGACATAGAATCCTCCCTCTCTCCCCTGTGAGCATGTGATATCCTATTGTGCAATTTTGCAACTCTGCTTAGGTTGTATTTACTTTTGCTAAGTTAAAATGAATTTAAATTTAATTTTATGTTGAAAATTGTTTTGAAAACCCAAAACACCTAGAAGTAACTGGAGAGGCTCCAGGGGCCAGAGGCTGGGTGGAAAACAAGCAGAGACAAAGTAAGTTCAACACCGTGGAAGGAATACACAGCAGTAGACTCAGGACTGCTTTCTCGGGCTATTAATTCCTTTCTGAAGTGGACAAAACCAAGGCTTTGGCATATCAAATAGATGCTATTTTCAGACCCCTTGGGAATCATAAAAGTAGAGCCTGCAAAGATGATATAGGTAGTGTCAGAGATGCATGCCCCTGTGTAGACATCTTTCACTCAGAGAAAAATCACCTAAGAAACACTATCATATCACAGCTCCTTTTCTTATAGTCTGTGCTTGTTCCCATTATTTTAGATTTTATATATTTAGGGCATCAAGTGAATGCATCAGCAGAAGTTGGAGATGTTTAACAATTTAACGGATTGCTCATATTTTTGTATTATTAGACAATGTCAAATAAAGAAAACATTTTTTTTCAATAATTTAAGCAAGTTCTACTAGAAGACTCAAACTTCAGATATGTTGCTAGGTGCTGAGAACACTCTGAAGAATAAAACAGACAAGACCACCACCTTTGTAGGTCTTGCAGCATAGGGGCCAACGTGTGCACAGGTTTGGGAAGAGGGACAGAGGGGAAGCAGAGTGAAAGCACCATTGCCCACCTAGATCTGAACAAGCATAAGTATAAAAGGCTCAAAGTCTCAAACTCACTAATCGACATAGTGATGCAAATCAAAACAACAATGAGGTACCATCTCACACCTGTCAGAACAACTATCAACAAATCAACAAATGACAAGTGCTGGCAAGGATGTGGATGCGGAGAAAAAGGAACTCTTCTTCACTGCTGGTGGGAATGCAGACTGGAGCAGCCATTGTGGAAAACACTATGGCGTTTCCTCAAAAAATTAAAAACGGAACTCCCATTTGACCCAGTAATCCCACTTCTAAGAATATATTCCAAGAAACTAGAAACACCAATCATAAAGGATGTATGCACCCCTATGTTCATAGCAGCACAATTTACAATAGCTAATATTTGGAAACAGCCTAAATCCCCATCATCAGATGAATGGATTAGAAAACTGTGGTACATCTACACAATGGAATACTATGCCACTGTAAAAAAGAAAGGATTCTTACCATTTACAACAGGATGGATGGATCTGGAAAGCATCATGCCAAGTGAAATAAACCAGTCAGTGAAATATAAATACATAATCTCACTCAATTATGGATAATAAAGAACATTACAGCCAAGACCGGTTTGGCTCAATGGATAGAGCGTTGGCTTGGGGACTGAAGGGTCCCGGGTTCGATTCCGGTCAAGGGCATGTACCTTGGTTGCGGGCACATCCCCAGTAGCGGGTGTGCAAGAGGCAGCTGATCGATGACTCTCTCTCATCGATGTTTCTAACTCTCTATCTCTCTCCCTTCCTCTCTGTACAAAATCAATAAAAATTAAAAAAAAAAAAAAAAAAAAAAAAAAAAAGAACATTACAAACTGTTGAACAAAAATAGACAGAGGCAAAGAAGCATCGAACAGACTCTCAAACAGAGCAGGAAGGTAGGGGAGGATGAAGGGGTAAGAGATCAACCGAAGGACTTGTAAGCATGCATATAAGCACAACCAACAGTCTCAAGACATTGGGCGTGGGAGGACAAGGGCAAGTGCCAGTGGGTAGGGGAGGCGTGGGGGAGGTCAGTGGGGAGGAAAAAAAAAAGAGAGAGAGACATATGTACTACTATTTATAATACATTACATAATAAAATAATTAAAAATAAAAAAGCTAGCAGCAGGAAGAGAAGGAATTAGATGGATTCAGTAGGAGATTCTGATGCTAAACTTTATTCAGTGTACCTCTTTTTCTGGGCACAAGGCCAAGATCATTTTTTTCCTAAACTCCTTACTTGTAGGTGCAACAGTGTGCTTGGTTAGGACCAATGGGCTGTAGGAAGAAATGGTGTGTGTCACTTCCAAGCCAAACCATAAAGAAACCAGCGCATGAGTCTGTGCTGGCCCTTCTCCTACCTCAGTATCCTCAGAGAACTGTTGTTGAGACGGTAGAACCATGGGTCTGAAGTAGCCTGGAGTGTTGAGGTGCTACATGGATGAGTTTTCTGGACAGTAGCCCTGGCTGGTAGTGGGCCCTATAGAAAAAAGAAACACATTTTTTTATGTTAAGCTTTGAGGTGATAGAATACTTTCTGTTGTATGACTTAACATGCTCTGGCCACTGGTAGACACAACCCATGGCTACCTGGAGTCATGTACTTCTTAAAGGTGGGAATAAGGTGCCAGCAAAGGGGGCTTGGAAGGAAGGGAGACAATACAGCAGAATATTGTACTCTTAAAGCCAACAATTTCTTTCTGCCTTATAAAAGAGCATATAACCCCATTTCAATCTGTTTGCAAATAAGAAGCAGATTCAAAAATAAGACTTAAGAAAAAATATTATGTAAGATCAAAAGAAGAATATAAATAAAGTCTTCAAGAGAGGGGTTTTGTTTGATCTCAAAGTGTTACCATTTTATCATATTAGCAATTTAATTTCATTCATATGAAATGGACCAGTACAAGACTGTGGGTTGTGTGATGTGAAATTAATTTTACTCAGCTCCACCAGTAAAAACCCAAATAATATTTTGATGATATAGTAAAATGGGTTTCAGGTGAGTAAATGCTGATCATGAACTTATAGAAGAAAAGAAATAATTGTATTTTGTTTTGTTCCAAAACCTGGAAATAAACATGCAAAATGTATGAGACATAAATAGTTCAGTAATAATATACTTTACAAAAATTGTATTTTGCCTCAGGAATGGAAAAATAATAACTGACCCATGTAATGGTCATTTAGCAGCTACTAGTGCCAAATTCTTTTGGTGCTGAGAATCTGTTCATGTATTAACTCAATCAATGATGCACTCAATATTTCTAATTGCGATTATGTAGTAGATGTCTCTCAATTGTGTCTCCTCTGTAAATGTGGTGACACATGTATAGGAATACACTTTCTTTTTGCCTCTCTGACCTCAAGAAAATAGATATTAGCCAAAAGCATTCTGTTACAGGAATCTAGAACTAGAAACCACCTCCTAGCTCTTGGATTACCTAGTCCCAGTTTAGAAAATAGGATGGCATCACACTGTCTTAATTTCAGGGAGAACTCATTCTGATCTCACCAGGGGCAGATGTCCACTCCAGTCAATAATTATGACCAGTGAGGAATATGACATGGTACAACAGTAGAAATCTCCCCTCAATCCCATACTTATGAAACATTGAAAACAATCGAATGCAAGGCATCATTCTGATTGAAAGACTGTCATTATCCAAAATGTCAACAAACTCTGAGAAAGTGTGCTAAGGACCAGAAAGCTGGAATAATAATAATACATTGAGGTCAAAGGGGAAAATGTACAGGATGGGATGATCAATAGTGTCAAACCAGAACCATTTGAGATTTTATTCTCAAGTGTGAATTTTCAATAGTTGGGAGGGAGACTAAAATGATGATAGCATGTAAATAAACTAGAGGGAAAGCATTTATGAGCAGAGGCCAGATGTTTATTTTACCCTATGTGTATTATAAATTTGCTGTGAAAGAAAATAGGAAAGGAACTGAGACCCATTTGTAAAATATTTCTTGTTCTGAGTGTCCAACACACAGGAATTCTCTGATGAAATTTTAATGTGTTGTGAAATCGACAATAACATTCTCAAAGAATTTTCATATTACAGAAAACTATATTCAACACCATCTGTGCTGATATTTTGGCAAAGGACAGAAGGAATTCATGCTCTTTTTTTGGTGGGGGGTATTTTAATCCTTACCCAGAAATATTTTCCATTGATTTTTTAGAGAGTGGAAGGCAGGGGAGAGACAGGGAGAGAAATATCAATGTGAAAGAGACGCATCAATCAGTTGCCTCCCACACATATACCCTAACCAGTGCTGGAGATCAAGCCTGTAACCGAAGTATAAGCCCTTGACCAGAATCAAACCCAGGACCCTTCAGTCTGCAGGCTGAGGTTCTATCCACTGAGCCAAACAAGTTAGGGCCATGCTCACCCTTTTAACAAACTACCAAAAGGTTCTCACCTTGTGTTACCTCTCCACTACATTGGAACTCTGAATTGAGAAAATTATATACCTCATACTTCAGTTTCCTTTTCTGTAAAATAGAGATAATAACTATCTCCTGGGAGATAATTTATGTAAAATATTTAAAGCTGAGCCTAGGAATTAAGGAATTAGGATTTTTGAGTACCTTCAAGTGAGTTAGCTTCTTTCTTTCTTTTTTTTAAAAATATATTTTATTGATTTTTTACAGAGAGGAAGAGAGAGGGATAGAGAGTTAGAAACATCGATGAGAGAGAAACATCAATTAGCTGCCTCTTGCACACCTCCTACTGGGGATGTGCCCACAACCAAGGTACATGCCCTTGACCGGATTCGAACCTGGGACCTTTCAGTCCGCAGGCCGACACTCTATCCACTGAGCCAAATGGGTTTGGCAAGCTTCTTTATGTTTAAAAATAAGTCAGAGGTAAAATGAGATTAAGACTCCTGTTAGGAGTTACTAGTAACTGGGACACAGACAAGCAAGTCTATGATGTAATGTGCTGCTTGGAGTGTATGAGTTAAGGGTATTTGATTGTAAACATTCAGAACAGGTTCTCTGACTTGTTTAAGTAAAAACTTTGGTGTGAGAAGTAAAATGGGGTGATTAAGAGAACCAAAGGCCTACAACCTGCCCTGAGGTGGCTTGCCTCGTGTCTAAGTACCAGCCACCACAATGTCACATGAATATCGAAGGAGGTTCATTTGGAATCCCCAAATCTACCAAAGGAGACAGCTGCCCAGCTTTGAAGGCTTTCTATCAGAAGTAACACATACAAAGTCAAGAAGACATTGGGTGCAGCCAGTGTGGCTCAGTGGTTGTGTGTCAACCTATGAACCAGGAGGTCTCAGTTCAATTCCCTGTTGGGACACATGCTCATGTTGTGGGCTCAATCCCCAGTGTGGGGCATGCAGGAGGCAGCTGATCAATGATTCTCTTTCATCATTGATGTTTCTATCTTTCTCTCCCTCTCCCTTCCTCTCTGAAGTCAATAATATATATATCTCCAGGAAAAGGAGACCAAAGCAGAGAGAGAGAGGATAATGAGTGGATTGAGAAATTATTCAAGGAATCCAAAAAGTAGTAAGTGGGTAAGAGGAGTAATTAAAGAATTAAAGGAGAGTTGTCCTTTCTGAAAGATTTGGAATTTCATTCCGTGGGCTGTGGTCACCTGTGACTATGGGCAAATCTGACCTATTGCAGGAGGGCAATTTGTAGCTTCTATGGCTAACTTAAGAGCATATATCACCCAGTCATTTTTGGCCTTGCAAATAAAGTTGAGGCTTCTGGAGTTTCAGTTTTCTGCTCTAGAATGAGCTTTGCTAGTACTTTGATCCCTCTTCCCCAGTTTTGTATCTTCTCCCTGAAGGGAAGTGCAATCATGTCCCAGGCTCTGCCAAGAAGGGTTTTTCCTTTTCACTCCCATATTCCCCTTGCCTCTTAACCTTGCACACTGCTGCCACCAAAGGTTTCATTTTCCATTCCTGACAACTCAGCAGGAATTATTTCATTTAAAAATATATATTTTTTTATTGATTTCATAGAGAGGAAGGGGGAAGAGGAGAGAGAAATGATAAGAGAGAATTGTTGATCAGCTGTCTCCTGCACACCCCCTGCCGGATCAATCCAGGCATGTGCCCTCATTTCAACTGTGAGCTCCTGGCTCATAGGTGGTCGCTCAATCCCAGCCCCACCAGCCAGGCTACTGTTACTTCTCTGTACCAAGCAGAAGGTAGTTCATTTTAGGCTCAGACCTCCAACACCAGCCAGTCACTCGCACATGGAGCGGAGTATTGTGTACAGGGAAGGTCAGGAAACCTTGGGCCACTTCCTCTGTTGATCCAACAAGGGGATCCATGCTTCTATCATTGCTGTGGGGCCATTTAACAGAGTGACAGATCTCTGATAAGGGCCAGAATCCAGTGACCTTCCTCTCTGAGACCATCAATCATGCGCACTAGAATTAGGTGGCAATTCCGCTCCACAAGCATAGTGAGCAGACTTTGCTAATGGCTTCTGGCACCGTGCTGCAAGCCACCAGAGTCGCTGAACATGACAAAGCATTTGAGCTGTGTGAGTTAACGGGAAAAATCCACCCATGTGAATAACCCAGGTTTTTCCAATGCAGAGAGCTGGCTAATTTCCTGAGCACAACGCAAGTTTAATTAAAGCCAGTGGAGCAAGGGAATGCCACAGTCGGCTGTGTTTTCCTGGAGCTCACATCCTCAGAGCCAGGCAAAATAAGAAAAGTGATGATATAAGCATTGTTAGGTAAACAGGCTCGCTCACTCCAGGCACTTGCCTCAGTCCCAGGGGCACTTTAAAGTATTTACTGCGGCAGAGCTCCTCCCCTTTGTAGCCCGCAGCCTTTCTAATGTATTAACAGCCACACTTGGCTTCCAAGAAGCATAAGGCAGAAGCAAAACTCAATGGGGGAAATGCCTCTGTGCCTGCCTTTGGCGGGACTCTGGGCTATGCCTGTCCCAGCAGCCCCTTCTCTCCAGCTCCCAGGAGAGGTGATTTCAGAGACTTGCTGCAGGATTGCCACACCTGCTTTTGGGCCTGGGCAAACCGGCTTGACCACTTACAGAGTCCTTTATCTTTTTTTTTTCTTTCTTTCTTTTTTTCTGCTAGTACTTGCTCCTCTGGAGAGAAAAGTCTTTTTTCAGGTCAGAAAATAATAAAGTGAGTTTGTGCTTACTCCTCCAGAACTCCACAGAATAGGTCGTTTTAAAAACTGAAAATGTAATGGAATTTCCCTTTATTGTTCTCTCTTTTTCTTTTTTATCATCTATACTCCTTATTTCTACTAGTGCATACATTTTGTTTATTGATATCATTGCATTTCTTTTGTTATTTTTTTCCCCTAGTTCCGAAGAGCCGAGTACTGCTGTGAAAGGCAGAACCTACCCCAAAGAGAGGAGCCTTGCCCTAAGACCGTGGTGGGCAAACTGAGGCTCACAAGCCACATGTGGACCTTGGGCCCCTTGAGTGTGGCTCTTTCACAAAATACCACGGCCTGGGCGAGTCTATTTCGAAGAAGTGGCATGAGAAGTAGTTTAAGCTTAAAAAAATGTGGCTTTCAAAAGAAATTCCAATCATTGTACTGTTGATATTTGGCTCTGCTAACTAATGAGTTTGCCGATCACTGCCTTAAGAGCCAAGCCTAGCCTGGAAGAGCCCAGCCAAGCCCTGAGGACCCCAGCCTAGTCCCAAAGTGATTTTCTTTCCCTCTCCCTTCCTCTCTCTCTAAAAAAAGAAAGTAGGGGTGCTGGAGGAGCAGACTTACCATCAAGCAGGGGCCTGGTCCCTCAGCTCCCACTGCTGGGTTTCTCAAAGCTGCCCTGATCCCTCTGCTTCCAGAAGCTGGTTCAGCTTTCCCTTGGTTCTGTCAATCACCCATCATCCTTCTCACACCTAAGCTTTTCCTTAAGTAAGCCAGAGAACCTGTTCCCAATGTTCCCAATTGATAGATCCTCCCTTCCTCCAACTGATAGAGGGATGTAAACCCCACCTGCAGCCAGACATTCCTGAGCATTGAACCACCAATCAGCACCTGCCAAATACCCTAAGCCCCCATTTCTAAGTCCCTAGGACCCTAATCATAGGCTTTACATGAAACCACCAATCAGCGTGTGCTGAGTGCCCTAAGCCCCATCCCCTTAAAGGTGCTTGTACCCCGGCAGTGGTACTCTTCTCTTCAATAAAGCCTGTGTCCTAGCATCCCGGTCTCCGGCCCAACCTGTTTCATCTTTCAACAATCAAATACCCTTAACTCACACTCAAGAAGAAGCAGCGCATTGCATTGTGGGCTTGCTTATCTGTGCCACAGTAAACTCCTAACAGCAAGCTTAAATCTCACTTTAACTGACTTAATTTTAAACATAAGAAAGAAGCTAACTCATTTGAAGGTACTCAAAAGTCCTAATTCCTTAATTCCTAGGCTCAGCTTTAAATATTTTACATAAATTATCTCCCAGGAGATAGTTATTATCTCTATTTTACAGAAAAGGAAACTGAAGTATGAGCTATATAACTTTCTCATTTCATAGTTCCAATGTAGTAGAGAGGTAGCAAAAAGTGAGAACCTTTTGGTAGTTTGTTAAAAGGGTGAGCATGGCCCTAGCTTGTTTGACTCAGTGGATAGTGCCTTAGCCTGCATACTGAAGGGGCCTGGGTTTGATTCTGGTCAAGGGCATGTACCTCGGTTATAGGCTTGACCTCCAGCACTGGTCAGGGTATGTGTGTAGGAGGCAACCGATTGATGAGTCTCTCTCACATTGATGTTTCTCTCTCTCTGCCTCTCCCCCTTCCTTCCACACTCGTTAAAAAGCACCATGTTCTATTTGTCACGCATAAGAAATCAACATCAGTACATTACTACTGCTAAACTGTACATTTAGATTTCACCAAGTTTTTCCTTTTACTGAGACTTCATTCTTACTTTATACTTTTTACAATAATTCAATTTTTTAATCTGCATCATTTTTCCCAATACATAAAAATGTTAAAATGCAAATAATAATAATAATAACAATAAGATAGGCATCTTGCAAAACATTCTACATGCTTTACATGAATTCTTTCACACCACAAAATATCTACACATAAAAAAGTGGCTATTATTTCTACTTATCTATGAAAGCCGGGGTAACCAAAGAATTGAATAACTCATTTAAGGAAAACAGTACATAACAGAGCTATGATTTGAACCCCTTGCTTTATTTTTCTTTATTTTTGACAGTATTACAGATGTCCCCACCCTCGCCAAAGCTCTTCTCACTTTTCATGCTGCCCTGAGCTTTCTGTTAACAAGTTAAACTGGACCATACTGAGGTCAAATAAGTTGACTTTGCTGTTTCTGAACTCAAGCTAACTAAAGGGGTGGGTAAATTAAGGCAGGAAACCAGAGGACAGTGAAATAAAAGGAGATTCACCAAAAGAAAAGCCAATGCATATTAATTTTGCACGTTTTGCATAATCTTTAATGGCCACTTTAAATCACGGTGTGCTGCAGACATTAGGGATATAAAGCACACTCAACTTCGGCGCTTGTAGCTCGGACCTGGAACTGCATTCCACTGTGATTTGTTCCCATTTTCATTAGATCGTAAGCTTTTAAAAAATTTTATTTCTCCCTCCTGTAGAGTCACCCATAAAATATGTTGAGGGATCATACCTTCTCTCGAGGCCGTTTTTTCAGGTGCTCTATATTTCAAAGTGATGGCCCAGAGGTGGAACAGAGAATAAAACAGAGGAAGATACATTGAGAGGGAGGCTGCAACTGTGGTTAAAAGAATAAAGCAGAGAGAGAGACCTGAAGAGGAAATAGGCTCTTGGCTTAAAGGATCATCTCTTAATACAGGTGAGGATTGTATCATCAGAGTTGTATTTTCTTGAGACCCTGTATGTATTCATAGGTCTTAAAGCTTGGAAAGTAAGCTAGAAAGTTTAATAAAACTTATGGAAATCCAAACTTGTTTGGATAGAAGCTAAGCTTTTTCTGAGTGGGGTATATCTTTATGATTTGGTTAAGTACCCATTTGGCTGAGATTTAGTCACCATTTCTGGCTGAAAGGAGTGTTAGCACAGTTACGTGTGAGATGAAGACACTATAAAAACCTTGACGCTAACTGTGCCTAATATACCGAGGAGGAAATCAAATGCCAATGTTTGAAAGTTGTATTAAGCCAGGAATGTGTCTTCTAAGTTTTACTATGGCAGATTGTCACTTCTTGAGAAAACACTACTCAAAGAAATATTTGAGAGTCCTTGAGGAGTAAGTGAACATATAAACCCAGCTAAAATGGATAAAATTCCGGTCTTAATTATATTGTAAGCTTCTCAAGACAAGGAGCATGCCCCTCTTTCATGTACTATCCTTGAGACCTTTAAAAAACAGTCTTCCCTGATGAACCCATTATTTGTAATATACCTTCTATGACAGGAAAGAATAGGTTTAATCATTTGTACCAGGACTTTGAGAAATGATCCAAGAGTTTAAATTTAAAATCCTTAAGTTCTGCCAGCTCCTACTTACTCACTCTATGATTTCTGGAAAGCAATTTACAGTACGGAGTGCGATGACATAAAAGACAGTACTTTTAAAAATACAGGCTGATATACAATGTTGTGTTACAAATGGTCTAAAGTATAGTAAATAACTTAGCTGGCCCTTTGCTGCTTAATTATTTATATCATTTCTACTCAGAGTATGGGTATTATGATTGTGTAACGAGTTAAACCAAAGGATAAGATGTATCATTTATAAACATTATTCTCATCCCAACAGAGATACATGTTGCAATGAAAGCAGATTGCACAGAATTTTACTTACTAGGAAGAAGCCTGGCCCATAATTAATACATCAGAATTAATCTGGTTTTCAGATTTAAAAGGATAAAAATGCTTTAATTGCCATTCTTCCAAAGTAAGCTTTAATATATATATTAAGTGTATATATATATATATAAAGTATATATAAAGTACATATATAAAGTATATACTTTATATATGTACTTTATATATACTTTATATATATATATACACTTTATTATTTCAGAGAGGAAGGAAGAGGGAGAGAGAGAGAGAAACATCAATGATGAGAAAGAATCATTGATCGACTACCTCCTGCACATCCCCCACTAGGGGCTGAGCCTGCAACCTAGGAACGTGTCCTGATGAGAAATCAAAACAAGACCTCTTGGTGCATAGGTTGACACTGAGCCATGCTGGCTGGCCTCCAATGTAAGCTTTAGAATAAGGTAAAGCAGACCCTGAGCCTAGGATTTTGAGTGCTAATGATTTGTAGAAAATGCTCCTAGAAGAAAGAGGTAAAGATGTGGAAGAAGAAGGACATAAAAGGGGGGAAAGACAAGCAGGTGCAATTTGAGGGAAGTTCCAGTTTTAGCCTGATTCCCACAGGAAGCTATGGAGTATTTACTACACCTCAAGATTTGTGCCCCAAGAGTCAGGGGCACACCTGACAGTCATTGACTCCTGGCTGCAGTGGGAGTCTGGGTGGGGAGTTGGGAGGTTGTGACTGGGTTGAAAGCAACTTGACTCAGCAGAGATATCATCTCCCTTTCAGTTTCTTGTCTGCCTATCTGAGTCAAGGACCTTTGGTCACAAGTAATAGACAACACTTTAAGCAAAAATAAATTTAATACACTAACACCTGACTACTTCATAAAACACTAGACAGGCATAATATCTTGGTCATGATGCCATAGGCCAAGCATGTCAAACACAAGGCTAACATGGACCAAATAAACGCATGTAGCCCGTGGACAGTGAGTTTGACAAGCTTGATATAGGCCATTAGATATAAGCAGAGCAAGGACACCGGACCAGATACAGAAGGTCATCTGGGAACCCCCAGATGCCTAGGACGCAATGGACAATCAATTATAGGGTAGGGCCTGGCACCCAGGTGACTTTTCCTCCCCTAATATGCAGTTTGGACCGCCTGACCTTTCCTCCCTAGAGATAACAGTATAGAGCACATGTGTCAAACACAAGGCCCACAGGCCAAATCCGTCCCGCCAGGCCTTGCAATGTGGCCCGCACGGCGCTGTCATCACTGCACTCCGCTGCGTTTCCATCACAATGACAGTTTATGACTGTTCAGTAAACCATTCAGCCCGTGATTTAGGCTGGATTTTAGATTTTGGCCCCTTCTCTGATTGAGTTCGACACCCCTAGTATAGAGTGTGATGTTGTGTTTCAGCTCTAGGCCCAGATCAGCAACAAAACCAGCCACTGCTGACATCAGGACCAGCTGCATTAAATAATGACCCGCTGCCCTAGTGCTGGCCAGTCAATCAGCGGAGACCACAACCCTGAATGGACACACCTGGAAGGCTATTGAATATTCTATTAAGATCTTTCCCTGGGACCTCCCCTAAAGTCTCCACCCTTAAAACCCTTAGGATGGAGGACTTGTTTGCTCTCCCTCCTGGGAGCAAGTCTATGCCTTTCTCTTTTCTGTCCCCTTCCCTCTCCCCATACCCAGGCACATTACCATTAGCTTCTTCACTCCCAAGCTCCAAAGGCCCTTGCTTGACTTCCAAATCTCATTTTTCTAAGCCCATTTCATCTAGGAATTACTTCTACCTCTAATTTAATAAACGTTAAGTTTAATAAATTTAATAAATGCTTTCTTACATTTTGGGACTTGCTTTGAATTATTTCCTAGCCAGAACCCAAGTACCAACACTGCTGAACTCAGGTTTAATCTGATCCTACTGGTCAGATAACAGGAATCATTCCCGTCGTCCACAACAGAAGAACCACCCATTCACCTGAGGCTGGGATATGGCAGCTCTCAGGGAATCAGTGAAGGCTGGTACAATAGATAGCTACCCAAGCATTTCTACTGCACTGTAACCACAGAACCTGCTCAGACTGGTCCTATCCTGTGGAAGGAGGTACTTAATTGCTTTTTGGAGACAACAAACCAAAACTGCAAGTCATGCAGCTGAAGCATGAGCACAGGAGAGAACTCTGACCTTTTCCTTTGGTGCCCAGAACCAAAGGACCATATGTCTGGAACTCAAACACAGGAATCGTTTCAGAAGCAGAGGGTTCCTTATTCAGAAAGATCATGGGTTTTTGTTTGATGTTTGTTAATCTTCCCCAAGGATATTTTTCCCATTGATTTTTAGAGAGAGTGGAAGGGAGAGAGGGAGGAGGAGGATGAGGAGGAGAGAAAAAAATATAGATGGGAAAGAGACACATTGACTGATTGCCTTCCACATGCACACCAAACTGGCCCAGGATCAAACCTGCAACCCAGGTATTTTCCCTTGACTGGGAATAGAACCCGAAACCTTTTGGTGCACAGGCTAACGTTCTAAACACTGAACAACACCAGTGAGGGCTGGGAAGATTGTTTTTATGCCTCTTACCATAAAAGGCCAAGCTCCAAGGTCCTCTAGTTAATACTTGCCCCACCAATGCTTACACATACCTGTTCCCACTTATCCTTAAAAGTCTCCCCCAAAACCCGGATCAAGGGGGTTCATGCTTTTGAACATTAGCTTCCTGTTCTCCCGGTTGGTCCCATTCATAATAAACTAGCCAATCTTTCTGCACTGCCATTCTCTGTAACAGTACTACCAATATATATAGTACATAATGGCCCAACATATAGAAGAGTGTAAAAGGTGGTGATTAAACATTTTGCTCTTAAAAGAATTTAAGGTTTGCTTATTGGTATTTTAATTATCTTCTATTATACATAATGTCAATAAAATCTGGAAATATAGAAATGCATAAACCAGCATCCAGCATCCTGAGAGTTGCCTTTATGGTAAGATTGTCCTTAAATTATATATATATATGTGTGTATATATATATATATATATATATATATATATATATATATATATACATACACATACACACACACACACACACACACACACACATAGAGGCATCACAAATTAGTAGAACCTCTTAGAAAGCAATTTTATAATAAACACAAGAGCTTTAAACATGTTCATGGCCACTGACCGGTAATTCCACTTAAAAGACTTCAAAATATAGGGAAAAGCTTTATGTGCCATATATTCATTACAAAAGCATTTAGAGAAAAGTAGAAAACATTCTGAACATTCTTCAAAAAGACATTAAATAAATTACTGAAATATTTTTAGTCCTTAAAGTTCTGGTCATGGAGAGCATGAAACACCATGGGAAAATGGCAAGATAATCCTATGGGAAATAGCAGAACACAGTACTAGACGGGAACTCAGACAAGAATGTGGCTAAATATGCCCCAAAAGAAATTATCTCGAGACACCAATCATGATTAAATCAAAATAATGAAATCATAAGCTTTATTCTCTATATCCCAAATTGTTTCTAATGTGTTTATATTATTTTATAAAACAAGCAAAAAAAAAATGGCTAAAACTTTGCTAAAGCATCATCACTACTTTCTACATCAGATATACTTCATATTCTCTGAAGCCATTGCTTAAAACTCTTCTGAGTTACCAGCCTTCTTGAAACTTATTTTTTGAAAGAATTTTATGAGTAAAAGATGATATCTCTAAGAACTTGGAAACTACAGACAGGAAATTAGAAAAGCCAGCTTAAGTATCTACTGTGGAGGGCTTTAGAAGGGTCTGAACAAATGGCTCTGTTTAAAATAAAATAAAATAACATTACTAAAGTGGAGGGGGACTTGGAAATCCTTAGCAGTATTTGAAACTGTCAATTAGAAAGTAGCATTAGGATAGAAGGACCTACAGCATTTAGTACATGTCTTATAAAGCATTCAGGAAAGCTACACAAAGAACAGTAATTAGCACATGCTCAAGTAACCATCAGCAATGTAGATTTTCTTTTTCAAGTGACTATTAACCTGATTTTCCTTCCTGTTTATAGGAGGCTGGAGTATTATGAAACCACACAGATGTAAAAGAATTTACATCTCCCATGTTCAGAATACATAAATGGTGGCTTACTAATTGAAACTGTTTTTGAGAACAGTGCTATTCCTCCATGCGGCATGAAAAAAATCCTTATGACATCACCAGGGGTTGTGAATTGTAATGTAACAAATTCCAAATTATGTTACACAGAACACCATTCCCAAGAGATGTTCCTTTAAGGAAAACAGGGGGTGACATAGTAGTATGTCTGTCATATGTTGTGTGCATGTCCTCTTTAATAACCAATATATCACTAAAAATGTCCCCTGATAAAGATAACTATCTTATCAGCATGTCCCAAGCTTACTGGCTCATGTGAACTCCCACCCAATCATGCAGTAACTATTGCCATTGATAAGTAAAATATAGTCTTATGAAGATTTTGTGTGGTGTTGGCAGATGTCTTAGACTACATAAGACCTAGATTCAAATCCAGTTTCTACCACATACTAGCTCCAAGCATCGGAGTCAGTTACTTTGCTGTTGGTCCATAGGTCGATGGTCAACACAGCCATGCCAGCGAGGCTGGATCTGTTTCTATTATCTGAATTTTCTCCTGGCTATGGGTCATATATTTCTGTTTCATGGTAATTTTTTATTGGATGTACACATGATGAATTTTACATATTCAGGTCCTGAATGGTTTTTATATAATGGTTCTTGGTGTTTTTTTCTTTTCTTTTCTTACTGAGATACAATTATTTCACATCAGCTGCATCAGGTTGAGTCTTGTTTCTCAGACCTGTCAGGACTGGTCCAGGGCAGATTGCAGTTCATGACAAATTTGGCCCATTGCTAAGCAATACCCTCCTGATGACCCTGTCTAATGCCCCGTGTATCAGAAGCCTTTTCCCTCTGGGTAATGAGAATAGGAACTAGTCCCAGCCTGTGTGGGCTCTCGGGATTATTCCACCTGCAGGTGTGCATCAGTTCACAGACTCCAGGGCAGTCCTCTGCAGATTTCCAGTATTATTTTTTCCTCTCTGTGAAACCCTCCTAAGGGTGGGGAAAGTCTGGCCTAGGGGGCCCTATAAGGTCCCTGAAATCATTTGGTCTGGCCCTGCCAAGGCATTAGAGGCAAGCTAATTAAATGTTTGCTCAAATAGAGCAGGCTAATTTTTAAGTTGATAATTTTATATGGCCTGCGGATGATATTATAAGTATTCAGATGACACTTGGCAGGGGAAAAAAAAAAAGGTTCCCCACTCCTGCAAGAACATTCTTCTCTGGCGATTTTGTCTCCAGACTGACCTCCTCTCACTGCAAATTCTGTTTTCTTAGCTCAGCCAGACCATCAGGCTCTCTTCAGCTCCCCCTCTCTGGATGTTGGGAGAACCATGGTGCTCATCTTCTTTGTGTCTCTCCTCTCAAAGATCTGCTTCCTGCAGTGCCTGTTGCTCAATGCCTGGAAACAATTTCATATATTTTGCCTCGTTTTCTAATTGCTTGAGCAGGGAGGGGTGGGGGTGGAAATTTGTTTCCTTATTCTATCATAGCTGGAAGAGGAATTTAAGTGTTATTTCTAATTGTAGAATAAAACTTAATGTTCTCTAGAAAATGAATTTCAGGCCTCAGTGGGCAGAGGAGGGAAGTAATGTTTGTTTTGTGGTTGTTTTCTTTTCCCCATTTGGGTTTTTCTGGTTCCAGAGAAATGGAAGCCTTGTCTGCTTTCACACGAGGCCAGCCTTCTCATCCCTTGTTTCTATGCCTTAGTTACGAAAATGTTCTATGTGGATCATTGATCCTACTAGTTTATGGTAGTCCTCTGCAATGAATTAGGTCTCCATTTTGTCATTGAATAAAATACGTAAATGCAATAATTTGTGTCTAGCTTTTCTTTTTTTTTCCCTTCTTTTTTTTAATGTATTTTATTGATTTTTTACAGAGAGGAAGGGAGAGATATAGAGAGCTAGAAATGTCGATGAGAGAGAAACATTGACCAGCTGCCTCTTGCACATCCCCTACTGGGGATGTGCCCGCAGCCCAGGTACATGCCCTTGACTGGAACCGAACCTGGGACCTTTCAGTCCGCAGACCGACGCTCTACCACTGAGCCAAACTGGTTTCGGCTGTGTCTAGCTTTTCTTTTGGTGATATTTGTTAATTCATATGCTTCAGTGTGCACATAAGAATCAATTGAACCCTGGCCTGTGTGGCTCAGTTGGTTGAGCGTTGTTCCATGCACCAAAAGGTCACCAGGTCAATTCCCGGTCAGTCAAGGCACATACTTGATCCCCAGAAGTGGATAGGCAAGAAGCTGCAGATCCAATGTTTCTCTTTCTCCCTCTCCCTTTCTCTCCCTCTCAAATCAATAAAAACATTAAAAAAAAACCAGTTGAACCTTTTAAGTGAATATGCCTTCTACCCTGAACATTCCGTTTCAGAAGGACTGCATAAAGTTCCTAACAGTGATTCTGATACAACTTATAGGTGGGACTTATTCTTTTATCTTATTGGTGATCTTTTTCATGTTTTGTTGATGAATATGTCTTGGAATCGAAATGTCCATAATATAATCTAATAGGTCCTGATATTAGTGACCACAAAAACAAAAGAAGTTCTGCTGGAATTCAAAGTGTGACCATTTTGTATATTTTTTAATTAGCAAGTTTATTAGAGAATATCTACCAATAGCCCTTTTACTTGAATACTGGAGAACTAACCTCTCCCCTGAGACTGGATAATAGGATTTCTTAATGAAAAGCTGGGTTGGTAATCAGAAAAATAGCATTTCTTCACTTAAAAAGGAATCATGGAAGTTCCCTTTACTGGATGCTATGTCATCCATTTAATGATTGAGTTATAGTTTAATTTAATCAGAATTTATTCGTATGCTGGTCTTAGCACTGCAGATTCCAGTTTGTCACATGAACTATCCCCCTACTCACTCACATCTGAGTAATTGCATATATTATAGTAATTGCATCTAGTATCTGTTGTAGATGTGGTACTTGGAAGGTACAGGGAGATGCCCTCTTAAAAGTTTGAAACTAACACTGCAATAGTCATTGACTGAAGGTAACAATATGTACAAATAACTTAAAAAGACAAGCGGACTCATAGGCCAGAGATTTCTCATAATCTGATAGTCTGTAATAATTTTTTTATCTTCAAGTGTCAGAAAAAGAGGTTAGCTTGCCTCAATGGAAGCAAAAGAGAAATAAAGATTTCAGAATTCACCCGAAATCCATCCAGGACAAAGTAAAACTTAGCTGGCAAATTTTACAAATTTTACAAATAACTTTTTGTGTGTGTGTGTGTGTGTGAGATAAGTGTATTAAGCCATTAAACAATTTAACTAATTCTCTATAGACAACATTCTGATCATAACTTAGTTTATAGGTATGTCTATAGTGAGAGGAGTGAATCATGAGGACTAAATGCTTTCTCTTCTTTTTTCATTATAAATGAATACATTTTTATTGTATCTCAATAAATATGGTTTTTTGGGCTCAGATGATACAAGCCCCTGCCTGAGAAATAGGTCTACTTTCATGGAAAGACTAAATTATGTTTTGAGTCAAAAACACTGAAAACAGACCTGGTAAAGTCACCTAAGCAAACAATATCCATCATTCAGTATATTTAACAGCAATATGTCATCTGTATATTGTATAAATGAATGCATTTTAGTTAATCCATTCAAACAGTTAAAATGAATGATTATATATAAGATGCTTCGACATGTGTCTATCTTATAATAAATGTTCAACAAGTGTTAAGGTTATTGTAGTTGAGTTTCTCATGTACTAGGCACTTTCTCAGATGCTAGACTAATAGCTAATATTTTCTGTGTTTCTTACGGTCCAAGCATATATCTAATTTAATTCTTCTAATTATCCTATGCAGTAGATATTTAAATGCTCACCACATAATATAATAAAGTAATGATCTTTCCCAATGCCAATAGGGTTTGCATTCAAACCTAGTACTTCTGACTCCAGAGCCAGGCTTCCATTCCCTGTGCTAGGCCAGTCTTGGCTGATTTCACACAGACTACTCAAAACCTGTCTGGGATGATTCACTTAGATCACCAAGGTGAACATATATATCTTACAGAAAGAAATTTAGTTAATATCAACTGAGTTCAAAGCTATAACCAGAGAAAGGCAAACTTGCTACTTGAAGTAAATGTCATAAATTTGCATTAGCTGTGTGCTGTAAGGGTTGTCTTTTCATAAAGTCAGGAACAGATAAATTATCATAAATTTCCTTTGTCGCATGAACTATCCCCCTACTCACCTCATCCGAAAAGGCTGAATATTTCAATGTCTATACTTTTAGCATTAAGACTTCTAGGGCACATTTAAAAGATTATATGGTTTGAGAATGGAATGACCCTTGCATCTTGTTTTTGCCTCCCTAAGATATGAATCAAAGGTTCTATAATCTAAAATAACCTCAGTTAAATCTCAGGGATGGACATTTAAAATCTAAAGAGATGATTAACACTTTATCTTGTTTGCCTTAAGAATCAAGAGGGGACTTTTAGACTTGTCTAAGATGTCCTGGTTTTAAATATTTCTTCAGTGAAAAAAAAGTAACTGAGTTTTAAATGTTCAGATGTAGAAAATAAAGAAGAGATATCTGTTAATGTTTGAATTTTTAGGAAGGAAGAAAAAATCATGGAGATGTGGTCTTTAATGAGGCTATGTTTTTGATTCAATGATGAAACTAATGTACCAGTGGAAAGATTGCCTGGTTTGTCAATCATAGTCAATTGAGTCTCCAGGAATTAGAAAAGTCAGGGGAGGGCAGGGCTAAGAGGGAGAGATCAACCATAGGACTTGTATGCATGCATATAAGCATAACTAATGGGTACAGACACCACCTGGAGGTGAGAATAAGAGTGAATGAATGGGTGGGGGAGGGGAGACAATGGAGGATAAGGCCACATTTATAATACTTTAATCAATAAAGGAAGAAAAAAGTTAGGGCTTTTGAATATAAAAGGTTTGAATTGGCTTCCCAAACTTATCCTGGGAAGCCAAGACACTCCACCCATGGACCCTCACAAAGGCATGTCACCCAGGTACTGCCACTCCCTCTGCCTTGACCTCCAGGTATGCCATGACTTCCTCTGGGACCAGTGAGTAATAAACTTCTCTTTTTCAATCCCTATGAACTTTAGTTGAGCCTATACCCACAATTTGATGCCCTAGGGCTCTATTTACCAAATGTTAATTAATAAAGTCACAACAGCAAATATAATTACATGTCAACTTAATTTGTGAAGGGGCAAAGGGTTATTTTAAGTAATATTTTATGAGCTATCAATATATAAGCAAAAAAAAAAATTGGAAACAACTTGCTTAGATCAACTCTAAAACTGCATTTGGACTTGAGAATCACCATTTTAAAATGATTCTACCACCATTCTCAGAATGGTTAAAGAATATTTAGCTATTTAGCCTAAGAAGAGTGGATCCTAATTTTTACAAAAACTATCTTTGAGGAAATAGAATTAATGTTCTTCCAAATTTTCTAGAAGGTAGAACTAGAATCAGTAGGCTCATTATTTTTAAGAAAACAGATTTCTGTCTGGCCAGTGTGGTACAGTGGTTGAGCATCAACCTATGAACCAGGAGGTAATGGTTAGATTCCCAATCAGGGTGGTCATGGTTAGATTCCCAATCAGGGCACCTGGTCGGGTTGGGGGCTCTATCTCCAGTGTGGGGTGTGCAAGAAACAGTCTATCAATAATTCTCTCTCATTATTGATGTTTCTATCTCCATTTCCTTTCTTCTCTGAAATCTATATATTAAAAAAAAAAAAAAACACACACACACAAACAGATTTAGCTTAAAATAAGGTATAACTCCCCAATCATTAGAGCAGTCCAACAATGATGTCATTTTCCAACTCTGAACTTTTTTGAGCATAGATAGACAGATAGACAAAAGAAACACTTGGAGGGAGTATTTTGGTAAATTAGAACATCTCTAGCTTCCAGGCATGAGTAAATGTAGCAAGTACCACTGCACTAGTGATTAAGCTTGGCCTTGGACTCTAAAGAAGGAAACAAGTCAACCTATTTTTGGTAATGGTCAGCTTTCTGTCCTTTCTGATGATCAGTAGTGGGGAATCAATGACACCAGTTTTCTTTAGTGCATGGCAATGCCTCCAGAAAAGTGAATTTGATATTATATTTATGAGGTCCTTGTAGATGCCCCAAAGCAAAGGTACTTGAAAATCAATTACTTTGCCACTGAAAAGGAATCTCACAATAGCAAAGTACCAGGCAGCAAAGCACTGTTATCAAAGAGATTTTTCCAAGTTCAGTTCTCCCTTATTTGGGGGATGTATTTATTCCACTTGCTTCAACCAAAAAATTCACAGTCAATATCTCCACAAGGGGCCCTTTGTTCACTCTACTGGAACCACAAATAAAGTCTTTGCCTGCTGCAGCTCCTCGGCTGCCACCTCTGGAAATGCTGCCACATCTGGGCCTTGCTTTCCCCGTCAGTTTCAGAGTTTTTGATTCTGACTCCTTTGGTGTTTTATTCTCTCAGAAGTTATTTCCGCCATCTTTTCAAATACAAGTTATGAGGAAGAAGGGAAAAGATGAGAAAGCAGGGAGAGACTGAACGTAATTGAAAGCTGCCTTCCATTTCTGAAAGGGTTCTTTCCGTTGAAAAACCTAAGTCACAAGTGCGTGCCCTTGGGTGATGCTACCACTCCATTACTTTTTTGAAAATAAAAATAAATAATAAATAAATAAAAACTCCCAAGTCATTGCCTATGTTTGAACAAATAAATTTCATAGTTCACATCTATTGCTGAGTGGCTTCATCAACTGCATATTTGTTTTTATTTAAGCACCAAAGAACTATGAGAGTTGATTAGTACATTTATTTATTCAACAAATATTTATTGAGCTTCCTGTAGCCTTGCTTTAGATACTAGACAAGAGATAGGGAAATGACAAATATCTCCATCATCATGGGGCTTTATAAACAAAATCAGGGCTGAAGTTGGGGGAAAAGAACTCCTGGTACTTGTAAATTATGCATCTGCAGTTGCAGCTGCAGGTAAAGGCAAAATACTCACCTACTCTACTCTGATATTTATGTTAATTTCTCTTTTAAAATATATTTTTATTGATATTAGAATATATTTTATTGATATTATAGAGGAAAGGAGAGGGAGAGAGATATAGAAACATCAATTAGAGAGAATCATTGATCGGCTGCCTCTTGCACACCCCACACTGGAGATTGAGCGCACGATCCAACATATGCCCTGACCAAGAATCGAACCCTGACTTCCTGGTTCATAGGTCAAGGTGTAACCACTGAGCATGCTGGCCAGGCTTATGCTCATTTATATCTTTTGAAGAGAAAGTGTAATTGGATTTAAAAAAAGCAAACTGGAATGAGATGAATATGTGTGAGTCTTATGTATACTTATTGTCAATCCACAGTGTTTCATTTTCTTTTAAATAGGGACAGTAATGGCTACTTCACATAGTGATGAAAATTCAGTGAGACAAAATAGGTAAAATACGGTATATAAAGTGCCTTAGACTTCCTAGGTGATTGATGAATGTTGTTTCTCACCTTTCTTCCCCGTAGCTTATTTTAAATCTATTCTTCTTTGCCATCATGAACAGCAGACATGAAGATATATTCAGCACTGAAGGTGGGGTGTTTATGGTACCATTATAATTCGCTATTAATAATAGAAAAGTAGCAAAGGGAAGGCCAGGTCTATAGGCATGTCATTTGGGCACTTCACCAGGAAGACACAACTTTACACTTCTCAGGGATCCACCAAAGGGGAGATAGATGCATGCCCAGTAAAGCTGGGATGGCATAGGGAAGATACTTGCCTGTCAGTCACATCTGGGGAAAGAGATGGGTGACCAGAATGGGTGTGGCCACTGCAAGCCCTCAGGTATTTGGGATACATAATCCCCTAAAAAAGAAATTCCTTCTCTTGTGCTCTTGGAACTCTTGTTGCTCAGGTGTGCTCTCTTGGTTCTCTTAGATTTGTCTGCATGGGCCATGGCTATGCAGACAGCACACACATAGAACTAATGGACTGCAGCAGGAATATACTAAGCTACCCTGATGCTAAACTGGACCCAGATCCAACATGGGGTGGAAACTCTGGACACTGACTCTGAGTTTAGCTCTACTGAAACCCCAGCTGTACTTCTTCTATGGCTGGACAAAGGGAAATGCGATTTTAGAAACCCAGGGGTGTAACTCCAAGGAAATAAAGCTTTCTACCTGTCTACCATAGCATGTCCTCCCTTGGCCAGAACTAAGACCAGTCTGAAAGCTGATTTTTGGTGAGGTTGACTGAGGCCATGTTGTAACCACATCACAACCCAACTTCTATATCTGGTCCTGTTTCTTTCTCCTACCCCACAGTATTGCTTAAGAGAACACACTCAGGTGATGTTTTTTACATATTAATCACTATCTCAGACATCATTTTCCAGGACAGCAACATGCAACTAAGTGTCATCCCATTTCTGTCCCACCCATTGCCATCCATTGTCTTGTCTTGCTCAGATGTATAATCTGGTGTGAATTCCATAATTTGAAATCATATGGTAGCATTTTTGTTTTGCGCGCTCTCTCTCTCTCTCTCTCTCTCTCTCTCTCTCTCTCTCTCTCTCTCTTTCTCTCTCTAGAGGAAGAGAAAGAGAGAGAAGCATCCATGTAAGGACTGCCTCCTGCATGCCCCCTATCAAGGATTGAGCCCAAACCACGGGCATGTGTCCTGACTGAAAATTGAACCTGCAACCTTTTGGTACACAGGACAAGGCCCAAGTGAGTGAACCACACTGGCAAGGGCACATGGTAGTTTATGGATACATGGAATGCTGTACAGCAAGAAAAACTAACAAAGGATAGCTACGTTCAACAATTCATATGATCCCCATGAAACAACTGAGAGACAGAACCCAGACACAAAAGAGTATATAATGCAAAGTAAACACTGCATGTTCCTATAAAGTGTAAAAACAGGACAAACTAGTTTAGATATTAAAACACAGGATAGTGACTACACTGGGAGGGGAGTGTCATCATTAGGAGTGAGCATGAGGAGTTCATGTTGCTGGCAGTGTTCCATTTCTTAATCTGTGTGCTGCTTACACAAGTGAGTTCACTTCGTGAATATTCATCAAACTCTACTTATGATTTGTGTAGTCTGATGAATATTCACAAAGTGAACACAGTTTGTCAGTAGGTAGATTACATTCCAATAAAAGTTTATTAATATAACAAAACATGTGCACCTGATAACACAGTCTTTAGGAAAATAAAGTGACTCCAAAATTTAAGAACACAGGGGCATTTTAAGAAACACAGAAATAGAATATTCATGCTGATTATCATAAGCCAGACAATAATCATATAAAAAAAATAAACAATAGGCAAGCATTTGTGCACTACAGAATCCTTAAAATATACTTTCTACAAAAATATTTTCTCCTCCTTCATAATGACAAATTATCATGACCTCACAGGTGATTGTGACTGAAATATGTAGAAGGCACTTAAGATGGAGAAGAATAAAAAAAAAACACCATTTGAAATCCATTTAAAGAAAATTTCTCTCTGAAGAGCAGAAAAGCAAAGAGGGCAATTGGTGGCAATTATGACATGACAAAATCAATTAGCTTGTTATTGGATCAGCTTGTTTTTAAATAAATGGATTGATGATAATAACACACTCAGTTACCTCCTTTCTATCTGTTCAATATGGCAAGTAGAAGTCATGGAACATCGTGACTTTGCAAAAATGAAAGTTGTAGCTAAGCATTATTTTCATTAAAATGCTTGTTAGATAGGAAAAATAGCCCACAATAAACTAGCTTAAGCAAAACTGGAAATGCATTTAAAGCACGTGGGCATACCCCAGAGATTAACGTTAGTAAAAATTGGAATCAAGTATCCCTCCTCCTTCCTTCCCATTAAATGAATAAATAAATTCTGATAGAACACAGTATTAATGGTTATACTTTCCCCATGCTGAAATTTTTTAAAAAGCTTATGTTATCTAGAAATTATAAATAGCATTATAGATCAGGTTATAAAGCATCGGATGATCTCAACTGACTGCCATGGCTCTGATTCTAGAACAAAATAATACACATGGTTTTTCTTGGGCATTTATAATCCACGGGCTATGAGTTTTCTACAAAGGCATCAGGAACTTCTCAGTATAAACCTCTATTTGTCAGATGCAGCATCCTACATCCCTTCCCCAATACTGAAAGCATCTCCTTGTTCACTGACTCCCTTTGAGACCAAACTCAGGCTGCCCTCCCAGACCCCTCTGCCCAGTAAACCTCTCATGCTTGGTTGTACATTCTGGGCTGTGAGCTTGTTGGAAAATGTGTGGGACCTTCCATTTCCAAAGGCAACCAGGCAAAAGCATGTAATATTTTTTCTATTCTCAGATTCATAAACTTAGCAGGGGTACCCCTCTCCTGATAGCTATTCTCAAAGTTGACTCCCAAGGCAACACATCTATGCCTGAGTAGAAATCTCCTTCAGTGAGGAATCTGTGCATGGGATGTAACTACAGTGTCGTTGTGAAAGTTCTGGGCCTTAGCCTTGAAAGGACTGGAAGCTTCTACCTTTGTCCTTTTAGAGGCCTTGAGTGACTATGTGAGCAGCCCAGGTAAACTACTGGCAAAAACCTATTGAGAGCAAGAAAAGGAAGAGACACTCAGACTACCTGGAGCGAGCGAGAGCGAGAGAGAGAGAGAGAGAGAGAGAGAGAGAGAGAGAGAGAGAGAGAGAGAGAGAGAGAGAGAGATACCTGTGTGCTAGCCTAGCTCAACCCAGTCTTCTGACTGTCTTCAGTGCACCAGTCATGTGAATAGTACACCTTGAATATTTCAGCCTAGTTAACCACCTGGAAAATTTCAGCCCTAGTCATCATTGCATGGACTATAAAGACTATCCAGCTGAACGTAGTCAACATATAGAATTGTGAGAAATTATGATTGATGATCTGCTGTGTTAGGCCACAAACTTAGGGTTGGTTTCTTATGCAGCAATAGAAAATTAAAACAATTGCAACTACTAATATCTCTCATACTTGACTGGGTGAGAAAGGCAAGGTACTGGCCCCTCTTTAAAGGACATATAGGATTGTAAGACCTCGCCTGGTCTCGATCTAATTTCCTGCTTCTAAACTTAGAAGAGGTGGAGGTAACTGAAGAGAAAATCAGGGTAGCTACTTCAACAATGATTCTTCCCAAGTCTGTCTTCAGAATGAAGGTTCTGAACTTTACAACCTGAATTATTTCACCTCTAATTATGTGACTGCTACTTTCCCTGACAATAGAGCAGTACACACTTCCTCAGGCGGGGATGGTAGTAAAAGTTTTTAAGTCTGGGTGTGGCAGGGAAACAACATCTTGCTACATCTCTTTGGACAAGGCACCTGTCAAACCAAATCTTCTTGGTCTGACAAACTGATGTGACATAGAAATCAGCCTCTAGTTCTAACATAACTGAAGATAGCCCAATATTAGGGATCCTTATACCAAATACCCATTAGATTACATGACCATCACAGACAGTGTATACTTAAGGTATAAAATAGGTATAAAAAGGAGCCTTAAAACAAAAATTTATCTTGATGTTTCAGTAAAAGAACTAAAAGATTTCAGGATTTGAGATTTTCCTTAGTGATATACCTAAGCCAACATCATTGAGGTCAGGCCCAAGTTTATAATCAGGGAGTCAAAAGTAGAGTTCTTACTCTTATTCTCAAATTTTTCTTTGTCATCATTTTTATATTTTTCTTTCCTATTCTATAGATTCTGAGATAGCTCTTTTAGTTGAATCGTCTTAAAAGAAATACATGTAACAATCTGATCTGCTCACATTCAAACCCCAATGCCCATACAAAGCCCTTTTTAAAAAAAATGTGTTAAATAATTCAATGAGCAGATTATTATTAAAATAAATTAAATAAGTGGATGTAGTATATCTCTAATACCCTCTTGTAAAGCCTGTTTGCTTTAATTCTATAATCCCAACTGGATGCACCATACTTAAATGATCAGCATTAACTTGTATTTTTTTTCTATTCTGTTTAGAAACATAATAACAGTTGAGAGACATTTATTAAGAAAGCATTGACTATATTTGCACACTCTGAAAGAATATTTAAAAAAAAAACAGAATTTTAATTTTTATGTGCATAATTTGTTAATATAATTAGAATGGAATGCAATTAGGTAGTTTCAGCTCTTTCAGTGTTAATTAAAAAGCTAATTACTTGAATGGCTATAAATACTGAATTAGTGGGACTAACGGCTTCAGGCAGTTAATCCTCTATTTGTCATTTACTGAAGATCACTTAGCTGGGACTCCATCTTCATGTTGGGGATCTCCTACTGATAGAACATCAGGAGTTGTACAGTCCCTAAATCTTAGTGTATCTCTGAACCATTTGCCAATATACTGCATGCCAGTCTAGGGATTTGCTAACAGCCAGCAACCACTGCCTTTGTCTCAGTCCATTAAGGAATTTTATCGTCAGCAATTTCTCTGACTCCCTAAACCCTAGTAGTGATTTCTGTGTTTTAGTGAAATGAAAAGAAGCTCCACTAGAAAAACTAAAGGGAAGGGCTTCATCTCTGTGTTTTAAGAAATGTATCAACATTGGGTTTAAACACTAATAAATATTAAGAATAATGTTATTCTTACTAATAATATTAAGAATAGACAATGTGAGCATCAAAGAGATTAATTCAACCATTGGTGGAAATGCATCAAATACCATGTGGTGTCTTTTCTTATAGTGATGAAATTTATGAATATATAGTACTTAAACCAAAATGAAACAAACAAAATCTCACCAGTCACCAATGGAGGAGGCTAGGGAACCAGTGCATTATTCTTAAAACTATCAAATAAAGTATAATAATTCTAAAAAATCCCCCTAACATCCCTTTAAAATCAGCTCAGAGAACCTCCTTCTGGGAGGAATACATGAATAAGGAATAGTAGACTTAGAATGTCACCACTTTGCAAACCATAATAAAATAAAGCCTCTAAGCAATTATTATCCATGGTTGCCAAAACCATTTAGAGGGTAGGGAGCAATCCGATAACACCTCAACCCTCTGATCAACAGTATGTGCATATCATTATGCTTTTGCTGCAATAATATTATTTGAAAATAATCACAAAACTCAGTAGCATACAGCAGCAAACATTGAATGCTTGGTTAGGAAACAATTGGGTCTATGTGTCAACTGATATTAAACTGCAACTTTAAACTGTGAGTTGGTTTTAGGTCCACATCTCTGTCTTCACAATCTGAAACCCAAGATGAAAGAAGCAGGTGCTATTCGAAACACAATGTTCCCAGCAGAAGGCACGGTTTTAGAAGGGTAAGCCAGACTGAACAAATGCACTTGAAGCCATGGCATCTATATGGCATACATCATATCCATTCACATCCCATAAGATAAAGCAAGTCAAATGGCTAAGCTCAACACCAATGGACTGGAGAGATGTACTTCCTCTTATGAGGCTTGGGAAAGAGAGGGAGAATTTGTTCACTAGGATCTACTACCACATCACAAAACGAGAAAGACAACTACACATGATGTGCCTTTTAATGAGATCAGTTACGAACTATGCACCCTTGTCTCTGCAATGTTCTAAGCAAGTCTCTATATCAAACTATGGACCTACAGGAAATCAAAGGGCAGAGGAAGATTTTTAAGCAGTATCACAAAGAAGCCATTGGCAAATCTAGAATGTGAAAGCACTGCAGAGTAATGAATTCTTTTGGTCTACAAATACATTTTTAAAATATATGATTGGAGAAACAATATATGATTAAAAGATATTAACAGAACTCTCAGAAAAATGCACTTGGGAAAATCAAATGAAAAGAAACAATTGGGGCTATTTGAACAATAATTGCCTACCTGGTGATATCAAGGGATAGTGGCTTATAGGTGTGGTAATGGTATAATGGTTATGGTCTTTGAAATAACATGATTATATTATATAAATATACACTGAAATATTTAAGAATAAAATGTGATATGCTTCAAAATAATCTAAGGATGATCAAGCAGAGTAGGGAGAAATATAGATTAAAAATATTTGTGAGAGATGAGTACATTATCCTATTCTTTCTATTCTTTGAGTTGTTCCATAACAAGTAAATACAAAGAAAAAAGAGACACCTACAAAAATGAGAGAGAGAGAGAAAGGAAGGATAATTTATTCTCGCCTAACAGAAGAATATCTGGTTAAGAGGCAGATAATTTTTGGAGATGGTATTCTATTATAGTTCTTTGCTTTAATCTCCCTATTTATGGCCTGTATACAAGTCAACATTTTCTTATCTTTTTTATATATATGTTATTAATTTTTTACAGAGAGGAAGGGAGAAGGATAGAGAGTTAGAAACATTGATGAGAGAGAAACATTGATCAGCTACCTCCTGCACATCCCCTACTGGGGATGTGCTCCCAACCAAGGTACATGCCCTTAACAGGAATCAAACCTGGGACCTTTTAGTCTGCAGGCCAACACTCTATTCACTGCACCAAACTGGTTAGGGCAACATTTTCTTATTTTATAGTGGCAAAAACTAAGAACTGCTTGTGTGCATTTCAAAGATAAAAATGTATGAATTATAAAATCTTTTTCCCCTAAAAAATAAACAATAGGTTCAAAGGCCCCTTCCTCTCTTTGAGCAAAAGAAAACCTTTAAAAACAGATGTATTTAGATTATCTCAAAGAATGCCTCTTAGCGAGCTTAAACCTCGTCTTGTGTGAGCACGGTACTTTATTCAGCTAGGTCAGCTATCCCTGGGTAGCCACAAACAATTTTGCTTCACATCCAAGTAAACAGAGCCACTGATCAGTTATATTCATGTTTTCATAAGTGAATGCGAATGTGCATGTTTTGTGTTGAAAATATCTATTTTACTTGAAATGATAACCAAAGAGCAACACAGTTTTAGGAGCCACAAAGAAAATGGAATTTCAAGAGAATAAACATTTCAAAAAAGAACAGCTTGTAAATAGGGAGATCGCCTTATCTTGCTCCCAAGGAAATGGGCAAGGAAAACTCCTGTGTGACATTACAATCCATTGGAATTTTGATGAAGGAAATCATTTACTGTTCTCAGCATGTTAGAATTATAGCTCATTGATGAGACACCTACAAAGAAATCAGGAAACACTAGTTGCAGGCACCTGCCCAAATTATTTAAAGTTTGTCAAACTTGACTGCACTGGAAGGACACTTCGCTAATAATGGGCTTCGGTTTTGTTTCCACATGCATGAGGTTTTGTAGCTACGGCATGCTATAGTTTATTACCATGCATTGTGTATGAGATGACTTCGGTGAGCAGGTACAAACACTAAGGGAGGAAATGCAAGAAAGCAATTTCTGTTATTGCTCAATATACAGCAGTTAGGGATAATTTGGAAATTTTTCAAATAGCTCCTTTTGGGAAACTCTTAGATGTACTCAGGAGTGGTTGTTTTCTGCAGTGTAACTAAACAATCGGGCTGTGGCTGAGATTGGCATTGATTCCTCAGGGAGTTGTATCTAGTTGCAGAATAGAGACAGCATGTCACAAAGCAGGTATAAGATTTTGAATAAAAATCTCTTGAATCCCTGGCCTATGGGGATCAACTGATGGGGTACCATCCCATGCTTCAAAGGACATGGGTTCAATTCCCACTCAGGGCTCATGCCTGGGTTTTGGACTCAATTCCTGGTAAGGGGCATAGAAGAGGCAGCCAATTGATGCTGCTTTCTCATATCAATGTTTTTTCTCTTTCTCTCTTCCTCTTCCTAAAAAATAAAAGAATATATATTTTCTTTACTGATTAAGGTATTACATATGTGTCCTTATCCTCCCATTGTCCTTATCCCCTCAACACCCACTCATGCTTTCACCCCCCTGGTGTCTGTGTCCATTGATTAGACTTATATGCATGCATACAAGTCCTTTGGTTAATCTCTCCCCCTTATATTTTTTAAATTTTTCTTTCATATTGAGCCTCAGTTTCCTCTTCTCGGGGCAAGAAATAATACAACACACTCATTGCAAGTATGTCCAATATATTCAATAAAAAAGGAAAAGAAATAATAAAAGAATACAGCCTGCCTCACATAATAGCAATGAAGATTACATGGCTTCGTTTAATGATTACTAAAAAGCAGGCATTTAAAAATTGTGGCCTAATTCAAATTGTCAAACTGTTAAATGGGAGTCAACACATTTAAGTGAATTTTGTAAATTGAGAAGTGCTATGCAAATATAAAACAAAAGAACAACAGGGTTAGTTTGTTGTTTTGTAAAATTTGTTCTCAGGCATCCTGATGGTGGTTTGCCAAAGACTTACTTAGTGTGTTTTTTTCTTATTAGTGAAAAGAAGGTGTGTTAAAACTGAAACCATTTTGTCTTTTTACCTTGATATAGGATCAATCAGTTTGTGGAAAGTCTTAACAGGAGTTTGAATTTATGTATAAGAAAAACAACTATTATTTATTTTATTATAAATAAAAACACTAACTATTATTAGTGGCTATTTGGAATGGCTTCCACATGGTGATGCATGTTGATGTGTAAAATGCTGTAGCGACACTGCAAAATATGAAGGGCAATTCTCACGTGTAAAATCGAGCCACCAGAAAGGGCGTGCCCGAGAAGCTGCGCCTTCCTGTCTCTCTGTTCAACCGATCCACAGCCACACAGTTCATAACGTATATACCCAGGAGGAGGTGCAGAGGGGATGGGCATGCTCTTGATGGTGTTGGCACGTGCCTGCCACTTTTCATGCAAAACACTCTGAAACCCGGCCAGTTTTTCTCCGCACGTTGGACAGATCATTTGCTTTTGGCCAGAGACTCGCTATAAGAATGGTCTGGCCTAGAGATAAGGTTTTGTTTACAGATGCATAAGGGAGAAAGATTAAAAATCTAGGTGAGAACAGGGGAGGTCCTGCAACCTTGGCTCCTGGGGGAGGCACACTTAGGGGTTTTACAATGAGCACTGGGCAGAAAGGTTAATTATCTTTCAGTCAGAGAACCCCCTCCCGTTGCCAGCATGTGTGTTCTTAGCTGTGATCTGCTCAGAGACCCCAGAGTGCTCCATGTGAGAATATAATACACACATATCAGCTGTAAGCAAAGGCAGGCTGGAAATCATGGGGGCCCATGGAGGGGTCGAGAAGACTAAGTGGAACCGAAAAGGCTGCCATGTCAGACCCCATGGCAGAACTGTACAATCTAAAGTGAAACCGCTCAGGATATAGTAAGGTTTCATCTTTCATTTCTATCGATGGCAAGTACCAGTGACTGACAGGTTGGAACAATTATGAGACCGCCATAAATATCACGTTGATGCAAACTTCTAAACGCCAAAGGGTGTATACATGCTGACTTCGATTTTCTCCCATTCCTCTGCATAATAGAAATTTCTTTGGCTACAACACCTGTAAATCCAGAATTACATGGATTTTAGAGTTGTAGGCAAGCTTGAATCCTAGGCACTCTTCAGGAGGGAAGAATTACTATCTCTCAGCCTTAAATTTCTCATCAGTTAAATTTAAGATAGTAATGCCTCAGAGAATTAGAAAACTGCTTTAAGAACTAAAAAGAATTAACTATATAGACACACATATGGCACATGTAAGATTTTATATAAATTTATGCATATATTCCACACACACACACACACACACACACACACACATATATATATATATATATATATATATATATATATATGCAGATAAACATATACATAGATTCATGAATATATGAGGGAGAGTGACAGAGGAAGAGAGAAAGAGACAGAGAGACACATATTTGCTTAGAGAGACAGAGAAAGTGAGAAAGATACTTGAGAACTTGACCCAGGGTTAACACGTGATAAAAATCATTTCTTCTCAAGTGAACCTGGGAATAGAAACTATAAAGACACTAAAGCCTATAGATCTCTCATATATAGGTCACAAGTCCTGCGTCATAAAGCAAAAAGATTCAAGATCCTAAATGAGTTCACCTTTTATCAGTCCTGAATGCCTTCCATTATTATTTTTTCCTAAAGATATGGCTTGTTGAAATCTTACTATGAGATGGTATCTTCACTAAGAATATAACATACATTATCACACACCATCCTTACCACACACTACTGACCTCAGTTACCTCCTTTATGTTGTAATACAAAATAAAAATTGAGTTAGGTAATAACTTTCCCCAAGTTCATATTGGAGAACTCTGATTCTTGTAGGTTTTTATTTTTTTAATTTGCTCTGCCATATATCGCAAAGGATCCTACAATTACTGTGCCCTTGTACTAATTCAAATCACTTTTTATAAATGTCAATTTGTAAAGGTTTTTTCTTTATGTTTTATCTTTCTCATTAATCAGATGTGACAAATAATATCCATGCTGTATACTTCAAAAGTTTGCTAGTGGATCAAATATGGTATTGGTATGTATAAGTACTTTGTCAATAGTAAAGAAATACACATGGATGAATCCTGATAGTGTTATGAGCTCACATATTGCAGTGAACACTAAACTGTAATCTGAATTAAAAGAATCTCTACATGATTAAGAATTAGGAACAATAATGTTAAGAATAATGTTAAATGCCGATTTTCTCCTAGTAATATTATAACACTCTTCTTACAGTAAAATTAATAAAAATGGATTGTTCCTTATTAAAGCATCAAGTATATAATATAGAACTTGCAGTTTGGGGTAAATCATTATAATGTGCAATTTTTGTTGGTTTTATAAAATTTATCTATTTAATTGATGATCTAGTAATTATAACTCAAAATAAAACCTGGTGAAGCTGAGAATGCTTTCTCCACTTCTGAGTTGGCTCTTTTACATAATTCTATGTTCTAATAAATTAGGAAACAAAGCCCACCTCAAAGGTCCTATGTACAATGTAGAAATATTTCCTGACAACTTTCTGCAATTCTGTGTATTTTTAATTTTCAAATATCCTCTTTCCCAAAAGGTAAATTTTCAATGAAATGAAAGAATTTTCTGGAAATATTTAATGAATCAGCTATTATGTTTTTCTGACAGTTTTGACCAACTAGTTTGCTATTTACAAGTAAATAAAGGAAGGCTATGAGAATAAATTTATTATAGCCACATCCAGCTATACTCAACCAAATCTGGATGAAAATTGAATTCTGTACAGTATCTTATTCAAATTAAAAACATAGTACCTTACAGATAAATCACTCACTTTAGGTAAATAAAAATGGATGAAGAGGGTTTAAATGTAGAGTAAGGACCAAACTCTAGCTGTTTCTTGTAAAGGTTCATATTACCACCCACAAATTCACCCTCCAGAGTCCTTTAAACTTGTGAGTATATGTAGGCACTTGTAGGTATCCATTAAATGTATGCATTTCTTGAAAAACCTTTGTCAATGTTACTCTATCATCATTCCGCAAATAACTCTTAGATTTTAAAGACTCAATTTTCAAGAATCTCTTACAAATTGAAAATAATTATATCATCTTTGGAATGAGGCTTAACTGTTTGCAAGTTAGAAACATTCTTACTTAAGGGACAGAGGAGAATTGAGAGATTAAGCCCAACCTTTTTTTTGTTTTCTTATATATGAGAAAAGGAAATTTCAGAAAGATAATGTTTCTTGCTCAAGATCAAATAACTGAACTGATAAACCTAGGTCTCTTATTCTAGGTCTAATGCTCTTTATATTAAAGCTACATGGCTTGTTGGTCCTCTTCCCTCATGTAGTGATATTCTAATAGGAGAAACAGAGAATAAACAATAAGATAAATAAACAAATGTAGCAAATACAAAATCCTATATAATAAAAGGCTAATATGCTAAGTGTCCAAATGTTTGACAGTTCGACAGGCATTTGACATTCACTGACCACCAGTGGGCAGACACCCGGACTGATAGGTTAACTTGCTACTGGAGTCCAGATGATCAGGACTGGGCAAGACAGGCCAAACACACCCTAGAGTCCTCCCATAGTCCCTCTCCAGCCCGATTCATGATTGGTGGGGGCCCTCAGCCTGGCCTGTGCCCTCTCACAATTTGAGACCCCTCAGGAGATATCAGAGAGCCAGTTTCAGCCCAATCCCCACAGGCCAAGCTGAGGGACCTCACTGGTGCATGAATGCGTGCACTGGGCCTCTAGTACTATATAATGAAGAGGTAATATGCAAATTGATATCACATCCTTGTACAAGATGGCTGCCCCCATGTGGTCACAAGATGGCCACCACAAGATGGCCAGCAGGGGTGACCAGTTGTAGGTTATCAGGCCTGAAGGGGACGGCAGTTAGGGATGCCCAGGCCACCATGGGAAGGCAGTTGGGGATGACCGGGCCTGCAGGGGAGGCAGTTGGGGAGAAACAGGCCTGCAGGGGAGGGCAGTTGGAGGCAACCAGGTCATCAGGGGAACAGTTAGGCATTGATCAGGCTTTCAGGGGAGTGGTTAGAGGGTGATCAGACAGGCAGACAGGCAAATGGTTGGGAGCCAGCAGTCCCAGATTGTGAGAGGAATGTCCCTCGAGGGGTCCCAGATTGGAGAGGCTGCAGGCTGGGCTGAGGGACACCCCTCTCCCCACCCCAGTACACAAATTTCATGCACCAATCCTCTAATATGTTAATAATGAGCAACCTGGACTATGTACTAAGTGCTTATCCTAAAGCACTGTGAGAGACACAAAAATAAATGGTATGTCTTTATGCCTATAAATATCCTTTAATGACACAGGTCTTGCTATAAAACAATTTTACTTCATGTTATTTTATATTATGAGATTTTGAAGCAAACCTTTTGCAGAAACTTAAAAGTAGATTTCCCAGTAAAACTGCATTGTGTCCCATTTATTGAAACAGGAGTGCCTTCAAACATTCAAGATTCTAAAACAAGACAATTCAATAGCCACCAGAATATCAAAGGATCAGTCATCTTTTTATTCTCAGAACCAGGGGATCATAAAAATCTCTGAATAGAAAGATACCTAGAGGGCATTTGGTCCAAGGCTTTCCTGGCTTCACAGTAACAAGAAACACCTGGAGTGCTTTTTAGTCTCCGATTTCCAGGTTTGGGCCACTAGAGACTGACTCAGCAGGTCTTGATGGAGACAGGCCATCTGCACTTTGTGAACGTTTCCCAGAGGACTCAGACTTCTAGCCCGGTTTGAGAATACAAATCTTGCCCAATCCTGGATCTCTCATTTAAATATGGTAGGTGCTATATTTTCTGACAAGCTGTCATTTACTCTTGCTCTAATATATACCAGATTAGAGCTCTTACTCACAGAAGCTATAGTTATTAAAATATTATCCATATATGTGTAACATATACAGGGTGGGCAAAAGTAGGTTTATAGTTATGAGTGTGTGAAACAATTACATATTATATACTACTATATAATATATATCATTATATACTATCAGTTTAATATGCTATTATATATTTACTAGTGGCCCAGTACACAAAACTCATGCACATTAAAAAGGAATTAATTAGAGAAAATATTTTAATATTCCTATTTTCCCTTTTTCTATAAAGAAAATTAGTAAAATATATATGAAAATCTTCCTCCTGTCAGAGTCTGAGACCCAAATCCAGCCGGCCCCACCCCCATTGGCAGTGATCCAGACCTGGCCGGCCCCAACCCTGTCAAGCCTTCCTGTGACCCAGAGCCTGGGGTGGAGGAGGCATAGCCTCAGATTCCCCATCAAGTCCTGTCAGGTGTGAGGGTGCAGCCTCAGTTCCCCTGGCGCACCCTCAGGTGCCCCAGCCTGGTGCTGGGGTGGGGGCGTGGCCTGAGGTTCCCCTGGCCCAGCACTGGTGTAGGAGGCATGGCCTGAAGTTCCCCATCAAGCCCCCCAGGGCAGGGTGGGGAGCACATCCTCCCCAGCCCAGCACCACACAGCCTCAGGTCCCTGCTGATCTCTCATTGCAGCTCATTACTGGAATCCCCGGGAATCCTGCCTCTGCTGTGGGCGCAGCCATCTTGTGATGGCATGAGGGTCAATTTTCATATCACCTCTCTATTATATAGTATTATTATATTATTTTTCATATGAATATATGTGTATGTTGTTATTTGCTAATACATGTCTCCAAAAATGATGCAGTAAGCTCCCTGAGGGGAGAGTCTAGGGCTGTTTTCTTCACTATTTCATTTCTTGCTTTTAGCTCAGACTTTAGGAGACAATTGTTAAGGTTTTTTGAATATATAGCTGATTCAATGAGGTCCTTCATTAGTTTGGCCTGAAGTCAGTATCTCTCTCTCTCTTTCTATCTCCCTTTCTCTCTCTCCCTCTCTCTCTCTATCTCTTTCTCTCTCTTTCTCTGAAACATCCATCTATTATGCTGGTTTTGATAGTTATAGGCAATTTAGTCCATATTTCAAACTTTGGGTACACAAACATAAGTATAGCATTCTCCTCACTTCTCTCAAGGCCCTACATGCCTAGAGAGACAGAGCAGATGTTTTTAATTTTTAAAAAAATGCTAAATGCAATTATCAATTGATATGGAACAAAGGTGGGAATTGAGAGGAAGGCAACTCAGTGAGGTATGACATAGGTAGAGGAAGGGAAGCTGTCAAGGAACGCTTTTCCAGATAAGTGATGCTGAGTAGAGTCTTGACGACTTACTGAATGCTCACGGACCTTAAATCATACAGAACAAATTATGCTACTCCTCAATAGGGTAGCCTTTTACAGGGCCTGTCTCTCAAACCTTCTCTAAAAAAAACACCCAAATTCCTATAATTATTTCTCACACAACTATTATATGTCCCTTATTGATTTTTTTTCTATAGCAAATTAATTTAAACCCCCTGAATTGCATAATCTAAAGAAGACTAAGGATAAGAAATACAGCCTATGGCTTTCAAGTTAAAGAGCTGGAGCTGAACTCGCAAAGGCACCTACTTTGTTCATGAGTAACCTGACCTCTGTAATTCTCATGTAAGTTACAAGCAAATAACACTGATATGCACACTAGAGCAGAACCAAAGCCTCTCACTGTAGCATGCTGAAAACTGAAAGATACACCAACATAAAAGGGTTTCAAGTGAGATACTGACAATGTTAGTTTTACCATACCTTCACAGACTAACTTTCACAATCAACAGATACACAAGAACCATAAATATCCTCAAGTAAGCCATGCTGTTTAATGAACTGTGGAAAGATGACTTTGAGTTAATGTTGTTGTCATAGAAACAATGCTTGCCTATGAAAACAGCGCCAGGGCTTAGAGAAAGGTGGACTTGTCCTGCTTAAGGAGGAAACGGTGAAATGTCAGAAGACAGACACAGATACTAGCTAGCTGTAAGGATAAAATGCTATAATCATTCTAAAAGTTCATCTTTTCTTTGTTTTCTAGAGGCATATACTTAGTAAGGCACTTCTCGAATCTTTAAAATATAACTTTTAAACTAGAAGTGATGAATCCCATTTCTTCAAAGAGGTTTGGGGAAATCTACTAAGCTCCTCTGAAGAACCAAATCGATCTCGGGCTGCATCCATATACGGCAAAGCACAGACCCCCAAGGTGATCAAACAGACCCAACAGCTGCTAGACATCTGTTAAACCAGTGAGAGAAAGACGCAGCTCTGATGCATTTCTCCTGGGAGGTTTGTATCTAAAATGAGACTAGAAATCACATTCTGTCCTATAAAATAAATCTGACAGGCCCCCAACAGGGCAATATACCTGTATTTAATAAATGAAAATTACTAAGCTCATTTCCTGCACTTACTTTCTCCCACACAACCCTTCCTCATGAGGCTGCACATGATACGTGTTCGGCTTTGGAAAAAGGAATTTGAAATGAAGGGGCTATATCAGCTGTTTGTCAAGGCATGCGTTCCTTAGGAGGTACATAAAGCAAAATGTGCAAACGGTAAACTCCTGAGGGTAGAATTCCTTTAAGCATAGGAAATAACATATGGTAAGCATTTTGTATGTTCTTTTTGCTTGGTTATAATTACTCAAAAAATAGATAGTGTCCATCTCAAATCTAGAGAAACTGCTCATCTACTCAATGGCCACCCAGGTCATGGCCAAGAATGATGCCATCATTTGTACTGAGGTCTTCACACCAAGATATATTTATCGTATTACTAAATATTCACAGTATTTTTTATAATATATTTTATTGATTTTTCATAGAGAGGAAGAGAGAGGGACAGAGAGTTAGAAACATTGATGAGAGAGAATCATCGATCAGCTGCCTCTTGCACACCCCCTACTGAGGATGTGCCGGCAACGAAGATACATACCCTTGACCAGAATCGAACCTAGGACCTTTCAGTCCGCAGGCCGACGCTCCATCCACTGAGCCAAACCGGTTTCGTCTCACAATATTTTCTTATCCATAAAACGAGAGCATTATGTAGAGGATGTCTGAATTCTGAATTTGTCTCAGTAGATAAAAAAGAAGATATTATTGCAAATGAAGTTCCAGATTATCAAAACTGTAAAAATAGCTCAATGACTTTCTTCAAACAGAATATTATCATGTTAACTTATGGGATTTATTTTAATAGTCACTACTGAAAATGAAGGCTATAGGTTCCCCTGACCAAACAAATCCAACTAGTAATAGATACTATTTCTTAGGAAGAGATGTCTCTGTTTAAGGGCATTCTGCCTGATCATTATCAACAGAGAATCCTTCCCAGAGGCAGTGCCATTTGAGATTAGTATTGAAGAGCTCAGGAAAATGAGCAGGGAAGGCGGGGCTATTGTGCTCAGAGGGCTAGCACCGGAATTCTCAGCATGTGCTCCCAGAGCCAGCATCATCAGCATCACTTGGGAAGTTGTTGCAAGCGAACCCTGCCTCATACTCAGGGGAATCAGAAAGGGTGGGGCCCAGCAATGTGTGTTTCAACAAGCCCCGTAGGTGAATGTTATACACCCCAAAACGGAGAAGCACTGGGCTAAAAATCAGTCATTTGAGAGAAAAATGCTGAGTTTGAAGGACCTCAAGGTCTTCAGTATGGCTCCACTTTAGACTGAGTAAGGATGGTGGGAAAGGATGAAAAGATGAAAACAGGAAAGAGGTCCCGATGCATCATGTGGCCTCTAATGGGGTTTGTGCTGAGTCCATTAGAATGATAGAGAGCTACTGACACGTTTGTAAGCAGGAGATTAATAAGAAATGACCTGTTAAAACAACGCCTGAAACAGACGGAGCCCCTGACAGGATGAGGTTACCTAAGGAAACGATGTCATCACTGGTTAGGAGATTAAAAGATGGCACAGTTACAGAAGACATCCAGGGGCTGGGAAATGGCTACCTAACTCCAGATTAAGATTGGAGGAGGAGGAGGAGGGGCAGGTAGGGGAAGGAGAAGGAGAAAAAGGAGGAGGAGAAGGAGGAGGGCAAGGAGGAGGAGGAAGACAAAGACCTGTTTTGGCTTCTGTGGGTGCAACAAGACTCACTTTATGGCTGTCAGAGCCCATGTGATAAAGAGCTTGTGTTTGAAAACCCAGATGTACCAAAGGAAGTCTCTTAGTATTAACCAATTATCAGAAGAACCCACTGCATCCAACTCATTTTACTTTTCTACTTAGAAAGCCGTTGGACATTGGACATTAAGTTACCACCATAAACAAGTCCGGAGGCGGGGTGAGGGGGAGGATGGCATGCCGGAGGGTGTGTTCTCCAGAAAGTCAGCTGAAGCCTGTGATGTGCCAATAGCTTCACCTTCACTTGTTCCCTCCGATCGCTGGGGAGTTCAAGTTTAAGGGAACGCTCACCTTTTTCTCAACTAAAGCCCTTGCCTTTGAGAGGACAGGTTAAGACTTCAGAAGGAGTATGTTTCTAAAGCTTAGGCACACATGCCCATGGAACGTGCACCCAATTCCAATCGCTGCGCTCCCAGTGGCGGAGAGCAATGCCTCTCTCCCAGCTGCCTTGGCGTTGGCACCTGGCACCACAGATGTGATTTTTCTTTTTCCATCCACCTTTCACCTGGAGGCCCTCGGCCCTTCTCCCCACTTCTTTGTGACGCGGGGGGGGGTCAGGTCACAAAGGCAGATGCAAAAGCAGGCGTGCTCAGTGCCGGGGCCACTTCAGACTGGCTTGGGCTCCGGTCCTGATGCTCCAACCCCAAGGGCCCCCAGACGCGAGTCCTGACACCTCCATCCTCCACGATGGCCAGTCAGCTGTGCCTCCCCGCTGCCGTCCGGCGCCTCTCGTCCTGGAAACCCCTGATGGCCCCCCGCCGGGACGTCCAGGCGGGCGTCCGCGTGGCCATCCAGCGCAGCGACGGGCGCATTCACCTCGCCGTCGTCACGGAGTTCAAACGTGAGAACACGTGGGTCACGGTAGAGTGGGTGGAAGAAGGAGTCAAAAAGGGCAAGAAGATTGACCTGGAGACCATCTTCCTCCTGAATCCTGCGCTGGCCTCCGCGGAGCAGGCCACGCGGTCCAGGTCGCTGTCCTCCTTGTCTCTGGCGCCCTCTCCGGCCATCGGGGACCAGCGTGTGGCTGCGCGGTGGTTTGCAAGGATCCCCCCCCAAAACGAGACGCCCCCCGGGGGGGACAGCCTGGTGGTGAAAGTCCCCGGCACCCCTTGTGTGGTGAAGTGGAAGAAGTCCCCCTGCCTCCGGGGCATTGAGAAGCTGCAGAAGCAGCGGGAGACCCGGCGGCAGGTGCAGGTGGAGATCCGGGCCCAGCGCGCCCTGGATGGGCACACGGGGAACCCCAACTTCGAGATCGCGCACATGATTGAGGAGTACCGCGGCCAGCTGGGCCCCCGCGAGGTGTCCCAGGGCCCGCCGCCACGGGGGGACCGCCGCATCTGCGTCTGCGTGCGGAAGCGGCCCCTCAGCCCGCAAGAGGCCCTCCTGAAGGACCTGGACATCATCACCATCCCCTCGGACCGCGTGGTGCTGGTGCACGAGGCCAAGCAGAAGGTGGACCTCACCCGCTACCTGGAGAACCAGGCCTTCCGCTTCGACCGCGCCTTCGACGACCAGGCCTCCAACGAGCTGGTGTACCAGTTCGCGGCCCAGCCGCTGGTGGAGTCGATCTTCGGCGGGGGCATGGCCACCTGCTTCGCCTACGGGCAGACGGGCAGCGGGAAGACGCACACGATGGGCGGCTCCTTCTCGGGGAAGGCCCAGGACGGTTCCAAGGGCATTTACGCCCTGGCAGCAGAGGATGTCTTCCGCCTGCTGCACGCCGCGGCCTATGCCAAGCTCGACCTCCACGTCTACGGCACGTTTTTCGAGATCTACGGGGGCAAGGTGTTCGACTTACTCAACTGCAAGAAGCAGCTGCAGGTGCTGGAGGACGGCAGCCAGCAGGTGCACGTGGTGGGGCTGCAGGAGCGGGAGGTGCGCTGCGTGGAGGACCTGCTGAGCCTGGTGGAGCGCGGGAACGGCTGCAGGACATCCGGACAGACGTCCGTCAATGCCCACTCTTCCAGGAGCCACGCCGTGCTCCAGATCATCCTCAAGTCCCGGGGCACCCTGCACGGCAAGTTTTCTCTCGTGGACTTAGCCGGGAACGAGAGGGGAGCGGATACGGCCAAGGCCAACAGGAAGAGGCAGCTGGAAGGGGCGGACATCAACAAGAGCCTCCTGGCGCTCAAGGAGTGCATCCGCGCGCTGGGCCAGAGCAAGGCGCACACCCCATTCCGGGCCAGCAAGCTCACCCAGGTGCTCCGCGACTCCTTCATCGGGCAGAACTCCTCCACCTGCATGATCGCTACCATCTCTCCGGGGATGTCCTCCTGCGAGAACACCCTCAACACGTTGAGATACGCAAACCGCGTGAAAGAGCTGACTCTGGACTTCAGGCCCCCCCAGCGGGCGCTCTCTGCGGTTGACCAAGAGGTGCCAAGGATGTTGGAAAATCACGTCAGAAATTCAGAAATGTCCCTTCAGAGGTTTGAATGTATGAAAACACCCCAGCCTACACAGACTGAGAAGGAGGGAGAGACCAGAGAAATGGAAACTTCAGCGACTCCGTCAGCGGAGGAAACCATGACTTCCTGTGAGGAACCCAGCCAGGGGCCAGGGGACACCATCCAGGAGCCAGCTGGCGGGGTAAACTATGACGTTCACGTGTGCATTGTCCAGTTACTGTCCACTTTGGAGCAGAAAATAGGTATTCTGACTGAGATTCAAAAGAAACTGAAATTATTACGCTCCGACCTCCAACAGAAGAGAAAGGTAGAGTGAAGCCAATGGCAGCAGATCAGACCTGAAATCACGGATAGGGTGCTGGAGGTGCTACCTTTCTTATAAATAAAAAAAAACTGCCTAAATCATCTAGATATAAAGAAAGCTTTAGTCATCTTAAAAAACTCATCAGAAATGTTCTCTTTCTTCTTCCTCTGCATTTCTGTAGTTAGTTACCATATTGTATGCAGGGCAGTGGTTGTCAACTGGGAAACATTTTGCCTCCTAGGGACTGTTGGCAACGTCTGTAAACATTTTCAGATGCCAAAACTGCGTATAAAGGGAGTGGTGATGCTGGCATATAGTGGGCAGAGGGCTAAAGATGTTGTTCAGCATCTTACAATGAACCAGACATCCTCCAGCAAGAAATAGTCATATAGTTAAAAATTTCAATAGTTGTGAAGTTAAGAAATCCTACTGTGAAAGAACCTAGCTCTGAGCAGGACAGACACCCCAGATTTGTGGCTAGGAAATCAAAGTACTGTAGAGTCAGAGTCAAGGGATGAGACTCAGAATACAATGCAGTATATCTAAGGATAATACTTGTGAGGCATTTTTGTTCGGAGGCTCTGTGTAAGAGCCTAGAATTGAGAAGGATGTTTATTTTTCATCTTTGCTTTGAAATGGGAAAGTACTGTGCATCTTTGGAGTGATTGTGTGTGTGTGTGTGTGTGTGTGTGTGTGTGTGTGTGTTGCATAAGCATTGGCTTTGTTGGCTATGGTGTCTGTAAGCTTTTATTCCACTACACTCTTCACCAAATTATGTGTTTGTGTGAGTCGCATAAAAAGCCTTTGCCCATCAAATTAAGGTAGGGAACAAGTCAGCAGATCCATAGCAGAAGGTCTGACCCGCAGTGAAATACATCCTATAAAAGCTTCAGGAGGAATGGGAGAAATATCAATGCTGGAGATCAATTCAATCAAGAAAACATTTTCTTGATTTAGGGATCACAGAGTCTATCCTTTCGCAAACAAAAAAGATTAATCTGATATGTAAATATGAATATGATAACCCTACCTTAAGCAAACATTTTTCTTTGTAAAATGCCATGATAAAATAATGAAGGGTCTTTTGGTTCAAGTCTAGCAGTTCCAAATCTTTTAAGAATAAAATGGAATGATTTGCAAACAAAGTGCATGGCTCTTTGTGTTGGGGAAATTTGGGGATATAGGAAATAGTATTCCAATACCATTACTACCTTTGGTAGACATGGCCTATTATTTTTCAATTTTTTTAAAGTTACAAAGGCCTCACTGACATTGAGAATTCTGACACCTAATAATTCCATCATGGAGTAGAATAGTAATGTCCTGAGCAAAAGCTATCAGTGTAGCTGAAACTGGTTTGGCTCAGCTGTAGAGCGTCGGTCTGTGGACTGAAAGGTCCCAGGTTTGATTCTGATCAAGGGCATGTACCTTGGTTATGGACACATCCCCAGTAAGGGGTGTGCAAGAGGCAGCTGATCAGTGTTTCTCTCTCATCGGTGTTTCTAACTCTCTATTCCTCTCTCTTCCTCTCTGTAAAAAATCAATAAAATATATTAAAAAAAAAAAAAAGGCTATCAGTGTAAAACAATCAGGATCACCAGGAACATCCAATTTTTAGTAACTAGTCAATAATATGGCCTCTAAATATTTTCCTCTGTTGGTTTATCTATGAAGGTGAAGTTATATTATTATTATTATTATTATTATTATTGCAAACAAAACTCTGAAAATCTGTTCTTTAGCACAAGATGATCTTCCTTTCAAAATGAGACATTTTATTTTTTAATTTTTAAAATTAAATTTATTAGGATGATATTTGTTAATGGATCATATAGTCTTCAGTGTACATTTCTGTAAAGCATGATCTGTATATTGCTTTGTGTGCCTACTAACCAAAGTTAAATCATCTTCTGTTCAGCATATTTTTTACCTTCTTTACTATTTCCTATCCCATCTCCTGAGATTTTTTAAAATCTAAGTAATTTCTTATGCAATTAAAAAGTATGGGGTCACTAATCTTACCTAGGTTCCAGCCCCATTTCTATTATATAATTATCTGTAATTTTAGGCAAGTAACTAAGCCCACTGAGCTCTTCCCTTCTATATCAACCACAATAATTATAGCATCTCCTTCAAAAGATTGGAAGGTGCATGTATATTCTCTCTCTTCCTCTCCCATCTGTTATGCCAGTGGCTAGTGCTTATTATTATTTTTTGGTCTTGTCATTGTCCTGTTGTTCCACTGCTACCTTCACCCTTGCCCTCTCTCCACCACCACTCCTATTATACACACAAGTTTACAGCTTATTAGGAGTTTCAACAATCTGATATTAATAACACCATTTTTGGTATTTTATTTTTAATAAAGTGTAACATACAGTGAAGTGTACAAATCTTAACTATAATCATTCCATGAATGTTTGCAAAGTGAATGCACACCTGTAACCACCACATGTATTATTAAGATATAGAACATAACCAGTGTCCCAGAAGCCGCATTCCTTCCTCGTTTTACTCATCAATCGCTGCATCACAGATAAGGCCTATTCTAACGGATCCATAGTTCTGGTTACCATGAATTTTGGAGGATACCATGTTTGACATCTTAGTTGAAATGCTTCACCTTCATAGGAACTTGCCTTCCCCAAACTATGAGCTTGCTAAATTATCTGCTAAGGAGTTTTGTTTTGTTTTAATTGATTTTTCTAGAGTGAAAGTAAAGGATAGGGAGAGAAAAATAGAAACATTGATTGCCTGCCTCCTACACAGCCCCCTATGTGGGATAGAGCCTGCAACCTGGGCAAGTGCCCTGACTGGGAATCAAACCAGTGCCCTCTTGGTGCATGGTTCAATACTCAACCACTTAATCCACACCAGCCAGGCTGTCTGGTAAGTATGTAAGCTCTTTTCAATAGCTTTATGTGTTTTTACTCCCTTTAGAATATTGCCCAGCTTTACAGTTATACAATGTTTAAAGAATAATTTGCACACAGAATGTATGTCTCTCTTTTCTATGGCCCCTTTTCTCCAAAATCAGTCATTGGCTAGTAGGCCTGGGAACTTTGATTTGGGACCCCTATGGGACCACGTACCTGTGAGGCAGCACCACTATTTACTTGGCTACTGCTTTGCTTGGGCATACTCTTCACACACAAGAGTCAGCCTTGGGGGAAAAACAGGAGTGAATGTAATGACAGTGTCAAAGTATTTCTCTTTTTCTCTGGGATCTGTTATTATTTTTTTAAAAGCTTTTACTATATTAACAGAGTTGTGCACTCATCACCACAGTCAATTTTAAAACATTTCATTACCCCAAAAGGAAACCCTACACCCTTTAAGCATTGTCCCTTTATCCCCTAGCCCCCAATCCTAAGCAATCGCTAATTCAACTTTTGTTGCTATAGCTCTCTGCAATTTTGACCCTTTATATCCTGACTGCCTTTTTGTTTTTTGGTACCTTCCTAAACAGAAGTTTATGTCCTAAAGAGAATTGTCTTGCTAAGAAGTGTGTCCTTAGTAACATAGCTCATTACCCTATCTTGATAATAACATATTTGTTGGCATAAATGACATAAATGATGATTTATGCATTTCATACATGAGTTTGGAGACAAACTACATATCAATAAAATTTCTTATAATAAAGTTCTAATCAATCTCGTCATACTTAAGGATATTTTTATTCTATGTTGAAATTTAACCAGTAAGGGAGAGCAGCATATCAACATAGGTAACTAATGGTACCCATTGTTGGAAAGTAGAAACAGAGATGACAACATTGAATGCATTATTTGCTACCTGGAGGGATGTATGTTAGTACATTCTATGATACATGACTTGTTAGTTTTTAGAGGGTTTTTATTTAGTTTTTGCTTGTCTGTTGCAGGTTTGAAAAAAATGAGGAAAGTTACAAAAATGAACAGAAAGTCCTGAGAGCAATTTAAGTCCCAAATTTTCTCAATTCTTTCTTTGGAAAGGCTGTGTAAACAAATTTGTTTGTGCGTATGTATATGTGTTGGGGGCGAGCAGGATGGCACACCCACACACACACACACACACACACACACACACGCACAGAATTTTACATACATATTTATATGTTTTTCTTATGGATTCTGACCTCCACATCTGCATAATACAATCTAAAATCTCTCCTTTAGTTTAAAAGATTTGCTGGGTTGCTAACTAGTCTTAGTATAATTGATTCTGTCAAGCTGTTGTTCTTCCTTAACACGTACACGTGAATATTTCCACTGATGTTAATTTTTTTCTGGGAATATACATGGTACTTGAAATTATCTCAAAACACATAGCATTAAATTTAATAGGAACATTAGAAAATCAGACATTATGTAAATGAAAATCTCAGAAAATAAATTAATTGGGGTCCATGAAAAGAGGATTGTTGACAGTTCACACAGATACCCTGAAGTTTGAAAGGAAACTGTAAAGTAAATTAATGCTCTAACAAGATTATTCAGAAAATGTCAGAGCTTCTAAAGTGAGAAGAATAAATACTTTCAGTACCTTGGAAACATTCATTTACACACAAAAAGTTGACATGCAAATTATACTCTATGCTTATCTGTTAATTAAAGCAGCTTTTCTCCATTTCTGTAGTGGACAAACTCATTTTGAATTGTTGCATGAACCTGCAATTAATAAAACTGCTTTTGCAATACTGAACTTAAGGTTTCATAATTTCAAATTATCCTTTCCACAATTAGTCTGTGACACTAAGGTTTTACACTATTATTCTATTACTTTCTTCAGTAAAATTATTCTCAACAGCATACATAATAAAACAGTATGAGAGTCCTAGATAAATATTTATGTGCTGGATTGAAGAATGAATAAATTATTTTTCTTTGCAATTTGATTACTGATTTAGAATATGTTTAATAGCAGAAACACAGTGTGTAGCATGTACCGTTTAAGAAAGATGTCCAAATTGCCTGTTATTAAAAGTGTATAATATTATCTTCAAAGCAAACCTGTCATTTATGAAGTATTTGTACAATTCCTTTTAGTTTTCAAAAGATCAACTACTGATAGAAAATCTTAACACATCATTTTTCTGCAATGTAATTTTTTTTCAATTCAAGGTATCTTCTTTCTAAGCTTAAATAAAAATAGTCTCAAAAATAATCCTATCTAATAAAAGAGTAATATGAAAATTGACTGTCACTCCAACACACAAGATGACCATCCCCATGTGATCAAAGATGGCTGCCCTTATGTGGACACAAGATGGCTGCCACAAGATGGCCAACAGGGGAGGGCAGTTGGGAAGGATCAGGTCTGCAAGGGAGGACAGTTGGGGGCAACTAGGCCTGCAGGGGAGGATAGCTGAGGGGGGACCCATGCCTGCAAAGAAAGGCAGTTGGAGAGAACCAGGCCGGTAGATGAGGGCAGTTGGGAGGGACCAGGCTGGTAGGGGAGGGCAGTTGGGGGCAAGCAGGATGGCAGGAGCGGGCAGTTAGAAGTGACCAGGCTGGCAAAGGAGGGAAGTTAGGAGTTACCGAGCCACCAGGGCAGGGTGGTTGGGTGTGACCAGGCTTGCAGGGAAGGGCAGTTAGGGGCAATCAGGCTGGCAGGGGAGCAGTTAGGCATCAATTAGGCTGGCAGGGGTGTGGTTAGGGAGTGATCAGGCCGGCAGGCAGGCGAGTGGTTGGGAGCCAGTAGTCCTAGATTGTGAGAGAGATGTCTGACTGCCTGTTTGAATGGGCAGTCAGACATCCCTCGAGGGGTACCAAATTGGAGAAGGTGCAGGATGGACTGAGGAACATACACACACACCCCTCTTCCTATGCATGAATTTTGTGCATCAGGCCTCTAGTAGAATAAAATATAGGAAGAGGATTTTAATGGCTTAAAAAAGATACTGAACCAATCAATAATTGAAGATAAAAAGCTAGGCAGATCCAGATAGCCTCCTGTACTTGGGTATTTGAGGGGAACATGAGGAAAGCCAGCCACCAATCTGAAGGTCAAATAGAAAAACTTGAATGGTAAGAGAGGAAATAAATGAAATAATCAAGAAGGAGGAAACTGGGAGAAATACTCAAAGCAATAAGCACAGAGTTTTACTCTGAAATAATTGAAAATAAAAGTTTTGGCATGGTGCCAGGTAATATACCTTGCTGAGGCATATCATGAGGTCTGTGAGGACCAAAAGGACACTATACTGGGCCACACCAGTGAATTTGAATTGTTAATCTTGCGCTCTCTGGACATGGATCCAAATGCTGAGATTGAAACCAAAGGAGGTAAGTGAACAACAATACCAGCCAGACTTAGATTAAATATTTTGGAATTGCTTTCATGTCGCCTCCTAGTAGCTATGTGATGTCAAACAAGCAATTTGACACTCTGCATTCTTTATTATTTTCAAATCTCTTTTTAAAAAGTCTAAAATGATAACACTAATCTCTCAGAGTGACTTGGGAAATCAACATAAAAAGTCTCAATAACAAAATTATGTTGATAATCTTTTAAACTGAAGTTAGTAACCTGGGTATACAATTGCCCCTGCCTTTAAGGAGCTTATCATTTAAATGAGGAGGCAAAGCCTTGCACTGCTGAGAAATATATTTTAAAAATGCTTTTGCCTGGCTGTTATGGCTCAGTGGTTGAACATGGACCTATGAACCAGGAGGTCAGGGTTTAATTCCTGGTCAGAGCATGAGCACTAGTTGCAGGTTTAATCCCAAGGGGGCATGCAGGAGGCAGCCAATCAATGATTCTTTCTCATCATTGATGTTTCTGTGTTCTCTCCCTCTCCCTTCCTCTCTGAAATCAATTATATATATTGATTTTGCTATATTGTTATAAGAAATGCTAAGGGAATATTGAAGTCCATGATTAGCTTATCCAAAGGGACAGGGGGACATTTCAGGAAAAAAAAACAAAAAACTGATCCATTCCTCATTTTGAAATGAGATGGAGCAACCCATTTGACCAAAAATAGATAAACAGACATTCAAAGAAGTAAGCAGGCTTAATTACTTCTTGAAAGTAAAGGAAAACCAGCCAGAAGTTGGCTCAACATTGTCTTTCTCAATAAAATTTAGGCTCCTTGAGGACAGGGATAGTGTCTTATTCAGTGTATCAGAATCTCACATGATCCTTGACAACTTACAGCTTGCCAACACTCATGTGGGGAGATTTATACTTTTGATTTATTTCACCTAGCTACCGTAGGAGGAAAAGTAGAATTGTCTTTATTTGAAATTTTTAAAATCTACTTTGAGAAATCACTCTGCAATGGCAGAAACTAAAATTTTCACATGGGCAGTTGTCACTGGCAAATGCCTGGTCTTTCACAGTTGCCTGTGTTGGCAAAACAGCTGATCTAAGGAAGGGGTCATATCTTTAGTCTGGCATCCACCTGGTCTGGGCTGTCCAACCTGACTTCTAGCAAGAAACTCCACTACATACCTGCTCCCAGGTCCTCTGGAAGCCAAGGACTGAGGGAAGAGATGATGTTACTCTTATTGACACCTGTGTCCCCAGAGTCTAAAATGGCACCTGGTACACAGAGGAAAATAAATAATTGTTGCATGATGAGTTGTACATAGGTAGCTCAAATATTTCCCATCAACACAGTCATTTAGAAAAAAAAAAGAGAACATGAATTTTTAAGGGGCTAAGATAGTAGAAAATTGTTAGTGAAGGACAGGTCAGAAAAGTAGAAGAAAAAATGGGGGGAGGGGTGTGGGAAGTAGTACAGAAACCACAGGAGAAGAGACTTTAAAGAGAGAGAGCAGTTTACCATGTTAAAAAAGCAGTTATTGGATAGAATAAAGGCTTCAGAGAAGGTGTCTGGTTTTTGACAACGTGTAGTCAGTAATAACATTCCAGAGGTCAGCTTGAGTAGAATAGCTGCTCCAGAAGTCATTGTCAAGAAGCTGAGGCATCAGTGAGCAGCCTGGATACCAAGTAGGAAAGGGATTTTGAAATCCTAAACCTCTTTGCAAATGCAATCAGGATAGACAGCTTGCTAGATTCAAGGGCTGGCTGTTGCTCATTCACTAAACTCTCTAAATGCATGTTTTTGAGATCAGGCACACCCTTTTTCGGGTTCTAGCAGAATAGGTAACATCAATGAGAACTTGGGGAAATGGTTGTTAAATTTTAAGAGCCTTCTTTGACCTTCATCTAATCTTCTTCCATAACATGCTTGCCAGGTATAAGAAAAATAAAGACTATCTTAAAATAATGTCACATCCACTATTTTTGCTAGGTCATCTTCCCGCTGCCAATAGCTTAACAACGTCACTTAAATAAATTAGAATTTAGCTTTCTGATTACTTCTGATTCTTTTAAGCAAATGATATAAAGTTGATTATGGCGACAACTCCAACCATGAGATTTGAAGTGCGGTCCTCAGAAGTGGTCTCAAATACATTACTCTCCATCTCTCTTCTTTCTCAGCTTCTTTATCACCGATGTCCACTTTGTATAGGTTTTCTGTCAATCAGGTTAGCTTACTCAATATTACATGGACTTAAAATGTAATTAATCACGCTCTAGAAGGTTTCTTTCTTCAACCTCAGCCCATACTCCTCTAACTCTCCTTGTCATGACACCTATTTGTCAACACATTAATATAAGAGAATGAGCAGTTTTATATTGGTTATATTTTAAATGATTCAGAAAGTAATAGGTTGAGAATATTAATTTGTTTTTTGGTTGTGTTTTTTTTTTTTTAGGGAAAACACTAACAAATATTAATATTTAAAAGGTGTTGCCAATATTTGAGTTTTTTCTACCAGATCCTATAATTTATCTGTTTAGTGCAAGAATTGTTTATGAAGAAAATACTAAAATGAAAGAATTTCATAGTTATTTTTATTGGCAAAACAGTGACATCTATTGTTCGATGTTGTATAAAATGGAATTTAAAAATCCAAAGCAAAGCCATCTTTTTGTATATGTGTGTGTGTGATTAGCTCCAGAATAATGATAACTCTCTTAAATCTATTGTTTCAAAAAAACAATAGAAACCAAGATCCTGATGTGATTTCACAGACCTTCTGAGCAGTGCTTCAACCTAGATTTTGGGATGCTTTTCTCCCCCGAGAAGCTCTAGGGATTGTTGATAGGGAAGGGGAAATTGGAGACTGTAGCTCATTGGTAACTGGTGTATTGGACCCTAAAAGCAGTATTTTCTTCTACCATCAAGATATTGTCCTTTAAAATAAAATTCTAAAATAATAAAAATGACCAGATTGATCATTTTGCAAAGAAAATCAGCCTTTAAAAATTAAAGACTTAAAAAAAGAGTAGTTTTACAAAATAACAATAAAACAAGCTTTTGTTTAGTCTCCTAACTCTCTTGAAGCTCTCTCCTTTAAATTAAAATATAGTCAACCTGCACAATCAATTTTTCAATGAATATTTTGGAGCTTGTATTACATGGCAGCACTCGGCAACGTATTCATTGGCCCCTCACAGCCTTCTTCAAAAAATATCACAGAAGCCCTAGTCCCCTCCTCCTCTCTCCCCCTCTCTCTCCCTTCTCCCTTTGTTTCTCTTTCTATTTCTCTTTCTATTTTTTTGATCTCTCTCCCTGTCTCTCACACAGGCATATACACCTCCCCTGGAATTTCCCACATTCTGTTCTGGAAAACAATCACCTAAAGTCTTCATATGAATGATGGACACATCCCCTGAAAAGTCTTCTCTGAGTTTCCAAATCTGAAGTAGTTACCCTCATATGTGTTCTTACAGCATCATCAAAACACTTATTAACCTCTAATTTTTCTTTCTTCTTATAATTTGCTAGAGGCCCGATGTACAAAGATTCGTGCAAGAATGGGCCTTCCTCACCCTGGCTGGTGGGTGTCGTGAAGGAACAGTCAATTTGCATCTTACTCTTTTGTTAGTATAGATTCCTCGCTATAGAACTGGACCCTACATTAGAGGATAGGAACCATGACATGAAATATCTTCAAGTCTTTATTACATATTTGTCTTTTTCTAAAGGCATAAAGTTACCTACAGATGCATCTTATATAATTTAAATTTCTACATATAGTCTCCTATTTAAAACTAGTGAGATATAAATATTATTTAAATTTTCATTGCTTCAACTTATACTTTAAGTTATGGTAAATTTTAGACTGAAAATAAATGTTATATGTTCTCTCAGAAATGTTCATATTCTAATAATATCTGTGTCCATGCAGACAACTCCCAAATCCTTATACATTATTCTTTCCATAAATAAATGTGAAAACATGATGGTTGTCTTTTAAAAAGATAAGTAATTGGGAGTAGATTTTATTCATAAGCACATCTAAAACCATTAAAAACAAGAATTTTGGCTTTAGGTCAATCACTTTCTGGAGTAGACAACAAAAGATGTAAAACTGGACGGCCATAGTATTTCTTTCCAGGCACTTCCTTATTGTATGTCAGACAAAGGAAGGGAGACTCAGCTACTCAATCTTCTACCCCAAAACTATGCTTCTAAAACAAGGAACTAACTTAATGGATATTTTAAAAGCCACTTGGTGAGAAAACAACTGTTGTTTCAACTGAATTCTTTACATTTTGTTTGGTTTTGAGTCATTAAACACATGCTGATTGACCATCTCAACAATCAAATTAACAAAAACAGTTGCAAATGTTAGCTTATGCTGGATGTGTCTCTTTTTACCCAACTTAAATTCACACCTACTGGAGAACTGAAAGTTGGTTCTCAGATTTTGTCAATGAAATAGATTCTAACTTTGATAGTTGGATATTGTAATGAAATGCAGTGATTGCCATACCACATTAGCAAGATTATCTTAACATACTGCAGGCCAATCATGACCATTCTCATGTTTTTGTATTACACAGTGTATTACATAAATGTTAAAGGCATGACTTACAACTAAATGCCCATTGCATTTTGAAGTTATTTATTACATGTTCTTACAAGCTAATATCTTCTTAAAGTATGATATTTTGTAAAAAGTTTTTTGTACTTGTTCAATAGAAAGTTATCTGGCCACTGGGTAAAGCTAGCAATAAAACTACTGGTGTGCAATGTGTTAAGAAGACAATATTGCTGTGGAGAATACATGATCAAAATTACAGAGTACATCTATTTGTCAGACCTGGTGGAGCTACTCAGGTTTCCATTACAGATGCAAGAAAACAAGTATCCTCGCACTTTCTGTCTGATCATGGCCACCAAGATCAAAGGGGAGAATAGAGAGAACAACATGGTAACACAGGGAAAAACATGGAGAGAAGATTTTTGCAACTCAGGAATAACCTCATAACCAATAAAGCATCTTTTTTTTACAAAATAAGAATCTAAAATTTGAGTTTAGCAAAGCCCTAGCTGGTTGGGCTCAGTGGATAGAGCATCCATCTGTGGACTGAAGGGTCCCAGGTTCGATTGCAGTCAAGGGCATGTACCTTGGTTGCAGGCTCCATCACTGGCCCTGGTTGGGGCAAGTGTGCTGGAGGCAACCAATGGATATGTCTCTCTCACATGGATGTTTCTCTCTTTTTGTCTCTCCCCCTTCTTTCCACTTTCTCTAAAGAACAATGAAAAAAATAGCTTCGGGTGAGAATTAACAAAGCAAACAACAACAACAAAAACTATAGCAAAAACAAGACCATGACACCATGACATTGCACATTGTTGACATAGAATCAAATGGAATTGGCTACAGATAGAATGGACTAGTAGCTGTTATTCAAAACAGCACTTCTTGACTTCTGCTGAATTTCTCAGGTTTTTATTATGTAAAAGAATAGATTGGGCAGACTGTTCAATGATATCTTGTATTTTCTATTAAATGACATATTTTACTAAGTTTTGGGCATGGGACAGATTATTACTTTGCCTTGAAAATTCAACAAGTATCTTTAAGAAAAGCATTTTATAATAATATTTTAAAATTCAATTTTCATGGTCACACTATGTCACACCAGTATCATGAGCTTTGATCAGTGGGTGTTTTAGTTGGGCTTCCCTGGAATCAGACCCAGCAATGAGGTTTTGTATACAAAAGACAAGTTACAGAAAAGATTCCAAGGAAGTGAAGGGAGCCTAACAAGGGTGCAATGGCACATAAGTGAATAGAGTGGTTGACATCTCATCTGCCTGGGAATTTTAGAGTATAATATAAGTATGCTTCAGAATTCTACTGACCGAAAATAAGGAATCTGAGCTTCCATATTCCTCTGCCTTCAGACATTCCCTGGACATTTCAAAGGGGAATGTATTTTCCAGGGAACTCTGTCTCCCCCCATGTACAGGAAAAAGAAGGGGAAAAAAGTGTCAGTAGCTTAACCGGGCAGTCCTTTGCTTGCTGTTGGAAGCAGAAACACATAGAAGCTGGGAGTGAGAAGGGAAGGATATATCAAAAACAATATTTAAAAGATGTACTCCTAAGGGATATTAGTGGAGCATAAACGTTGTACACCACAGTTGGGTTTTAATAGCTCATATTCAAAGATGAGAAAATCGAGATTCAGAAATGAAATAGGATTTATACACAGCCATATACAAGTAAAGGTATAAAACATATTATGCAAAACCCTGGATGTAAATACTTTGTCATTTTCAATGTTTATCCCACCCCCCCACCCCATGATAATGTTATTTATTTTCCTAATTAATATATACCCTCATAATAAATTATGGGCTGATATTTTTCAGCACTTTCATTTCCAATTACTTGGAATATTTTCTTTTTCTTCATTCATGAGGTTCTATAGCCAAGTGAGCCAGAGGTCACCACCTGGGGTTTTGGCAGATAATATAAAGCAGTGAGTCAGGTCCGATGAGAGACAATAAGGACCCGTACCCCAGGAGAGCTGCTGCCTGTCTAAGAGGAGGCAGCCGGTGCTCAGACCAGATTATTGTTGCCACAGGGAAATAAAATAAAAATCCAGTGTTGCCGGCGCAACCATTTTCCTCACGCTTGACCAGAAGTCAGGATGGTTCACACGGAGTCTTCTCATTCCTGTATGCTGGCCACTGACCACCACCCCCTTTATTGGAGGCAATGTTGTAAAAGTCCTGTTTCCGTGCAAGTGAGCTGCCATTTTGTTCCTCTGTTCTATGCCAGCAGGGTTGGTATAGCCTCATCAAAAATCACTCAAGTTCAGCCCGAGTTGGTCTGGCTCAGTGGATACAGGGTCAGCCTGGGGACTGAAGGGTCTCAGGTTCCATTCTGGTCAAGGGCATATGCCTGGTTTGGGGACTCGAACTCCAGTAGGAGGCATGCAGGAGGCAGCCAGTCAATGAGCCCCTCTCATCATTGATGTTTCTATCCCTCCCTTCCTCTCTGAAATCAATAAAAATATTTTTAAAAGTAAAAATTAAATTATTCAAATTCAAATAATTTTGAACTGAGATGCTGGTCAAGCCAAAATACATAGAGAACAGAGTTTACCTGTGGGTCTGAATTTGAGTTTAGAATCCCTACATTAAGCAAGTGCTTCCAGGAACCATAAGCCTTATTCCATCCAATCACAAGATATGGTTCTTTTCAAAGCACATGAGGTTTTTTTTTTTTTGTTTGTTTGTTTGTTTTAGTTTGGAGTATTAGTGAGAACCATAACCAAAAATGAAAGTCCATAAATCTTTTAACATTGTTTTAATTCCTGTCAAAACATTTTTAATATACATGATTGGCCATTAGGACACTTGAAAGTCATACAGAACAAGAAAAAATTCATTATGCTCAATATCGCTTGCATTAAAGGCTTGTAGTATATATGGTCCCTACATACTAAAAATATTAGTGGAACTTCCTAATTATTATGATAACCCAGAGAGTACCCTAAGAAGCAATACTTTCTTTTTGAGAATCAATGTCCTAAAATCATCATAAAAACAGAAGCCAGATAATTAAATTAGCAAAAAAATGTTGTGTGAAGCAAATGAGTTAGACCTCACTTTTTTCAAATGACGGCTAACATGGTATCTGGGAGAAAGTACAATTTTGAAATCAGCATCAACCATGGTGGGGCCAGTCTTAAGCATAGGGCAAAATAATTATTTCTTATCTATGAAGTGCTCTGTCAATCACCTGAGACTGACAAGCAGTAAACTAAAACAATCTTTAAGACTGTGGCTATCATACTTGTAGTTTTTAATAAAAGGTCAAGATGAATTAGGCCAATGCCTTTCATCTATTCAAGCATTTCATTGTCTTGGCATGTACCAATTTCTTAGATCCAGAGGTCATCAAATATCTGTGTTAGCTGAAACTATGATGATTTAATAGTATAGGTGGATTTTAGAGAAAAGGAAAATTTGATTCTAAAGTCCTGAAGACATTAGCCAGTGATAATCATACCATTAATTTTTATGTGAACACAGGACTAGAAATCAAAATGAAGCTCTGATTTTTAAAATAATTTCCAGATGGTAGGCTCTGACATTGTCTTTTAAATTAAATGTTAAATAAATATATATTTAAGTTATTTTTTCCATTAAAGAATTTTGAGCAAATAGCAAAAAATATATTTCTAAAATAAAATAGTTTCATAAGTTCTGGAAAATTTGAAGCAATACTTTGTTTTTAAAATCTTAATAAAATTGTTTTCATCAAATATCAATAAAAGTACAAGAAAACATAAAAAAAAAATCTAATTCTGTCTTACTAAATGTTAAAGGGAAAGGCATGAATGAATTCTCAAATCATATTGCTAGCAAAAACAGAACAACATTGTTGGATCAAACAAAGTCACAAGAAAAGTGTTAAAAGCTAATGGAGTAAAAAAACATACCTAATCTAATTATTGGGCTAATAAAACTCAATAGTCATAGAATATAAAAAACATGAATTTGACCACAGGAATAGTGTAGCCATTTGAAATGGGTCTGGAACCTTCAGATTATGAGTTTACTGAGGAAATACAGTGAGTAAAGAGTTTGATATGGGAACATAAATTTTAATATAGAAGCAAATGTATTTTTCCTATAATTATAGTATAAAGGTTTTCCATGTATTTCTCATCCCTCCTCAAATTTAGCAATCAAAATATATTTCTTTGACAAGATGGTTGAGTGATGGTTCTTAGAAATTAAAAGAGAATCTGAAAGGTCAAGATTCTAATCCTTATCCAACCCTGACACATGCAGTCTTGAGCAAGATATTTAATAAGTCTTTATCAAAGTAGATTTAATTATTTTTAACCATTTTAGCTCACAATATTTTATATTATTCTACAAAAAGTTATATCAGGAAATTGCCATACTTTATTCCCTTTACTAAATTATTTTTATTAAAAACATAATTTAATGGGATTTTCTTGACCAAGATTTATATAAAATGTTAAAGAACTCACTGTTGGCTATATAAAATTCTTAATACTTTTCTAGCAAGCTTTCCTCTAATATACACAGAGATTCCATTAATTATTGAACAATTTTTTTTTATATTCATCTGATGAAACAGATACTTTGCTTAACCATTAGGGAAACATAGCCAAATTCTTGAAAGAGCTTTAAGTTATTAGGTAAATATAGATTGCATATGCATATAAATTTATAACATAGGATAGTAGAGGTTAAATGCCATGAGAAATGTATGCACAGGGGTATAAGGGAACATTGCTGACGATAGTGGTTATACAAGTTCCCTTAAAAAATTGTTGAATGGATAATATTTCACCAGAGAGATGTTTGGGGAGGTAAGGAAATGGAAAGAAATTCTGACATGGTAAAAGATATTTCTGACAGAGGGAATAGCCCTAGGAAAGATAATATTTTGGTAAGTAGCAGGAATTTACATATTTCCTTGAGGAAAGACTATATAAAGGGAAATAATATGGGATAAGACCAAAAAAGTGAGGTATGATAAAAATCATTCAGTGGCAATAGGAATCTGAATATTTAAATGTGTGACAGTGACATAAAGAGAGCTTTATGTTGTTAGCACACTCTTTAAAAAAATGGGATAGTATTGTTAAAATACCCTGCTGTCATAATGGGGAAGAAGGTAGGCATTTTTGTAAGATGTTGAAAATATGCAAAGGGTTTAGTGGCACATATCTTTTACATCCCCTTTATGGAAAGTAATATCAGAGAAATATGAAAGAACACGGTGTGATTTAAATTACGAACACTATGAGCTTTAAAGTTTACAAATCATAAAAGCTAGATGCCCTCCTCAACGTATAAAAAACAAAAATACCTCCCACAACACTGCCTTTCTCCAAAATCTCTAGAAATCTTCCTGGATTCCTTCAGCAGCACAAAACTCCATCTATGTGCTTCATGCAGAAGATATATGATTTTTGCATTTGTTTATCCAATTTTCCATGAGTTTAATCTGAACAGCTATCTAATTTATTCTCGGAGGATAAAGGAAAACAGCTTGTCTCTTCTCAGAGAATATGTGGACTGAATTATTTATTTTTAACTTCTTAAGAAGCTTATAAAATGCAGGATGAAAGGTCAGGACTAATTAAGAAAAATGGTTTGGATTCCAACAGAAGAAATGTATGTTAATTGGCAAAAAAAAAAAAAAAAAAAAAAAAAAAACACCCAAAACAAAACCTGCTATAGCCATTACCCTGTTGATAGCAAAACTGGAGTGGACTAAAAAAAAAGTCTTAGTTTTAACAAGTTGTGGATTGAGATAAGTTGATTTCAGTTTTGAAGTAATATGATTTGTGAATAATATTTCTCACTGACAGGTGTGTGTTTTCATTATCAAAGGCAACAGGCAGCTACTGAAGATACTGGCAATGGACCCTTACACCAATGGATTGGTAGGCACCCGGGACCCGGTTTTGCTCCAGGACCCGGGGCTTCCCTCCAGCCCCAGCTTCATCTGGAAGGGCCTCTGGAATAATGGCCGGTCTAACTAACTATTACCCTTTTATGATTATAGATTTATACACAGAATGTTAAGAGAACAGAGAGTCAGAACTGATTAGCTTGTCCTTGTTCTATGCTATACAACCACCTAAGTCTTCAATAAACAGATTGCCCAGTTGATTAATAGTGTCCAAGAGAATACATCAAACTTGAGATTTCATCAAACTTATCCCAAGGTGCAAAGTGCTGATGTATCTTCCCAGTTGTATTTCTAGTGCAAGTGTCATTCTTTCAGACTCATAGCCGGCGGAAGAAGCCTGCCCACCCCATTCTATCTTCTCGTACACCTGTGGGATAAGACACACCCAGGCCTAAGCCTTGGACAGGAAGCCTACACCTTGCTCCTAAAGCCCCAGGTTTGGCATCAGGAGTGTGGATTTTGGAATAAGAGAAGTCTCCATTCAGACTCCCAATCCCTATAAACATAATAGGGCTGGGAAACTCATCCTCAGTTTCTTCATCCATAAAGTAATAACAAGAAGAATGTTCATTATAGCCGAAACCGGTTTGGCTCAGTGGATAGAGCGTTGGCCTGCGGACTGAAGGGTCCCAGGTTCAATTCCGGTCAAGGGCATGTATCAATACCTTGGTTGCGGGCACATCCCATGTAGGGGGTGTGCAGGAGGCAGCTGATCCATGTTTCTCTCTCATCGATGTTTCTAGCTCTCTATCCCTCTCTCTTCCTCTCTGTGAAAAAACAATAAAATATATATTTTTAAAAAGAATGTTCATTATAGAAAAATTTGTAGTAATCAAATAAAATACAGTTATGAATGGCCTACTATTTGGTAGGCATTTAATACCTCTTACCTATTGGATAGGCAAGCTATACGATGGTTCTGATAGCCTCTTAGTCCCTGCTCCTGCATGCTGCTGCCTGCTACCAACTAGAGAGCCAGGGCCTAAACACGTGGCATTCCATCCATGCCACTAGCCTGTTTTCTGCTCCTTGCTTTATATCTAAGAAAAATGAAATGAGCTCTTGAGATCTAAAAATATAATTTGCTTACTGAGTGCTTATTGGATTCCAGACACTGAGCTAAACGCTACATTCATTAAATCATTCAATCATCTCACATTTCTTTTAACCCTAATATTATTCCAGTTTTAAAGATAAAGCACTTGGAATTTAAGACAGTTAAGTAATTTGACCTTAGGAAGTAGCAGACCTCTTCTGGCGGTTCCTTTTAAAAGTTAAAAGTCACAGTCCAAACCCGATGTGAACTCATCTATTATTCCATTGTAAAAGGTCTTTACACAACTAAGTTGAAAGAGTAAGCTCCTTAGTTATCCATCTATGTAACTACATTTCTACCCACCTGTTTGTGCATCTATCTATGTATTAATGCATCTACCTATGTGTCAATGTATCTATCTACCTTCCTATCTTATTCTGATTAAGAGTTAATATTTATCTTACTCTTTCCAAATACTACAAATATGTCATTGCAACACACAAATGAATTCACTGATGACTAAGCCTAGAAAACTTTCAGATGGTGTGTTTTCATTTTTTCCTTGTTTTTTATTTGTTTGTTTCTTGTTTCTTTTATATTTTTAATTGGTTTCAGAGAGATAGGGAGAAGAAGAGAGAGATAGAAACATCAATAATGACAGAAAATCATTGATTGGCTGCCTCTTGCATGCCCAACAGTGGGGATCGAGCCCACAGCCCATGCATGTGCCCTTGACCAGAATCCAACCTGGGACTCTACTTTGTAACCTGACGCTGTATTCACTGAGCCAAACTGGAAAGGCCTAGTCTTTCCTTTTGTTAACATTACTGTTTTATTATTATTTTTTAGTCTGCTCCGTGCTATTTTCTTGGTGTATTTCAGAGCTATTTCTTTCCCCCAAGAACTTATTTCCCTCTGCTACATGGAAGCATTTTAACTCTCAATTTACACATACACATCTCAGCTAGACCAGAGTTTACAACATTTAATGCTTCTAAAGATCAGGTAGAAAATGCATCTCAGAGAAAGGCGACAGGTGACAATGTTCCTTGCTGATTATTTTAGTCAATGGTGAAGGACAGCTCTGCCTGCCTCAACTGTCGAGGGGGCATTAGGAACTGGTAAGGACCATGTTAACCTTGCCTTCGCCTTGGAATCACTAAGGAAGCTTTTTTGTTGTTGTTGTTTAATTAGGCTTTTTATTTAGAGACACGTGCACTTGTAAAGACTACATAGAGAGTTCCTATGTATGCTCTTTTACCATTCTCTATATATTATAGTAACATCTTGCAAAACTACAGCACAATATAGCACAGCTAGAATAGTGACATTGATACCGTTAGGATGTATCCATCACCACAGGAATTTCTCCTATTGCCTTTTTATAGCCACATCCATTTCCTTCCCCCCGTGTCCTCCTGAATTTCTAGAAACCATTCATCTCGTCTCCATTTTCCCAGTTTTGTTATTTCAAACATTGGTATATAGGTGAAATCATATAGTATGGAACTTTAATTCTCTGGAGATTCATTTTGATATCAAGATGTGTTTTTGGTTCTTGCCTGTACTAATGGTGTGTTATGCACATTGATTTTTCAGCCTGATTGTACCCTGTACATAACTGAATCCAAATGTACATAGTATTCTGCTTTTTTATTGATGATCCAAGATAAAAAAGAAGTAGTAGTACCAATTCAAACATACAATAACAAACTGAGGGGAAATATCCATGGAATTTGGAGCAGGATAAGATCACTTTTTTCTCACAGTCCTAAGAAAAGTTTTGTGGAAGAGGCAGATTTTGAAATGGACTTCAAATGATAAGTCTCAATTGGATATATAAGAGGTAGGTCAAGACTACAGAAAAAAAACACAACTATATGAATAAAGAAAAGTCAGTTAAGCTTGACTTTCATTGTGCCATTGCTTAGCTGTCACTTAGCATAAATTGCTTGCTGTTTTCATCTCACTCTTTCCTATTATCTATCCAACACTTTATGCCAGTAATTTGATGTTAGCTTTAAACGCACTCCTATAGACTCAGCACATGGGATTTTGCAAACCTTATTTCTCCTTCGGCTCTGCCAAAAGAAGGCAGCAAATGGAGCCACCTCTTCCCCTCCCCCTCCCATCCTGGCAGCATCACCTCATCCTCTCTTCACTCCACAGTAACAGTATATGATATTTGCAGAAGCAACAGTTGAGTCCAGATCAAAATTGTTCTAAATGTCACAGAACCAGGCCTCCTCGTGCCCCCCTCACATGCACTGACTCCAATCTGGGACCCTCCTCCTCAGAGATTTAGGTGCCAGGTCCCAGGTCCAGGGACCTGCCTCCAGCTCAGATGCTTCCCTTCCAGCTCTGCAGAACCCTGGAGTCAGAAATCTGAGTTTCACTCCATGAGACGCCTCCTCTTCCAAGCCTCTAGGTATTAACAATTCCAAACTCTTTCTCTTGCTTCTGCAGTCTTAACTTGTGGCTGTGTCCTGACAATGATGCTATGTCGATATGATGTAGTTCTCTTTTTGTCTTTTATGATACCCATTGAACCATCTTATACCCGCTCAAATAATCGGTGTGGCTTCTGTCTGCCAGTAGGACTCTGATTAACTCGAAAATATATGAAATCCAATTTCCTCTTTGGATTTGTCCTTAAAATCCATATTTTCTAAGCAGAGCCTAGGAAATATTTACATTATTCATTTTGACAGTTCATTTACTCAATATCCACAGAGTACCTCTGACATGTCAGCAACTGGGTTAAAGCTGGAGATACAAAGAAGAGTAAGACCCAGTTTCGCATTCCAAAGGGATCACAGTGGCATGGGGAGATAGAAATGCAAACATACAATTGCAATCGCAAGATTGCAAGCAGAATGATGAGATCCAAAGATAGCACTTCAGGGAGTGATAATATGCAAGGGACTAAGGAGGCACTGTCCCATCTGAATGTAAAGAATACACAGACAGCCTGGCCAGCGTGGCTCAGTGGTTGAGCATTGACTTATGAACCAGGAAGTTCTATTCCTGGTCAGGGCACATGCCTAGATTGTGGGCTCAAATCCCCAGTGTGGGATGTGCAGGAGGCAGCCAATCAATGATTCTCTCTCATCATTGATGTTTCTGTCTCTTCCTCTCCCTCTCACTTCCTCCCTGATATATGTACTTTAAAGAATACACAGACAGTTAGCAGGCAGTGGAAGGGGTTGGGGGACTCAAGGAAACACAAAATCACTTGGAACTATTCAATATCAACAAATAGAATTTATTGGTTACTTGAAGAGTACATTGTTATGATGGCATTAAAAAAAAAAGGATATTTAAAGAGGTGTTAATGGAGGTCCTTGTTAACATGCTGGAGAGTTTTAACTTTATCCTTTAGGCCAGACACATTAAAAAAAAAATTAATTCACTGCAATCCTCTAAACATTGAGAGACTTCACACAAATTTCTGGCTTTCCTTAAAATATCAGACCATCTGGCTATACCAGACCCACAATCTGTACTATGACAATGGGCAGGGTATGAGTAATTACTGCCCTCTTTAGGTGTAATTCATGCCTTCCAGCTGATCAAAGTCTGCTTGCTGCCCTTTTTTTCTTTTTTTTTAAACTAAATTATGTACCTGGTTGACTTATTTAGGCATTTGACATGCTGCTTTACTAAATGAGAAATGTTAAAGCAGGGGAATTCCGTGATTAAATGTATAGTTTAGAAAAATCACTGCAGGTAATATAGTAAATGATCTAGAATGAGTCAGAAGGCTAGATGGTGATGCTATAAAGCAATGGTGCTGAAAGTCTTTTAAGAGGCAATGGTAATAGGGGTGGAAATAAATGGGCTAGATTTAAAAGATAAATGGAAAAATAAGATTGGTAAGATTTGGGAAAGAGCCAGTAAGAGGGATTTGGGGGAGTAAATATAAATGCACCCATTATTTACAGGGTCTTTGGCTTTTATGTCCAGCCATATACAGGGTATCCCCCAAAATGTATACACACTTTAACAGCTGATAGCTCAATTTTGAAAATGAAACGCATTTTAATAAATACTGCCTTTATACTTATTCAAAGTGTGTGTATACATTTTTTTGGGGGGGACACAAAATAGATAGATAGATAGATAGATAGATAGATAGATAGATAGATAGATAGATAGACAGGTAAGTAGAAAGATAGATAGATACGTTGAAATTCATAGCCATCTAATTGGTTGATCCTTGATTATATGATTAACAGCTTTTCTAATTGTTATCTCTTATGTTTTCTACCAGACAAGGTTTCCTTTATGGCACTCTGACAACAACCTCTGATGATTATTAATTGCTCATGCGCATGTCTCCATCCCAAGGTCACAAGTGTTTCCAATTTCTCAGCTTCTTTGATATAGTCATGTTTTAATTGGGCAAGTGTCCAAAAATTAAAAAGTGAGGGCATTTCTTCCAATGATAATTAATCAGATACTAAGTACTATTTAATAGTATGAATAGCTCTAGATAATAAATAAAATAGACACTTATTATACTCATAAATCCCTAAAGAGATAATTTGCAATCAGTTTCTGAAACTGGTACCCTATCAGCCAGATGACACAAACTAACTCATTTTTAGGAGAAATAATACCAAGGTAGTCAGAACATGTAATCAGAGAGAATACATTTTTGAAAATACTAGTAAACTCAGCATATTCAAATATTGGATTGATAGTATAAAGCTAAAACAAAGCCAAATGTTTGGAAAACATGAATATACAGATGGTTTTTATGCATTCATCTGAAAAGATTTCAAGTTTTGAATCTTCATGGGAAACCTGGTCAAGTCTTAACTGATTTTAATTGCTGTCCAGCCTACTTTTGTTTGAAGCTATTCTCAAATTATTTAATTTCTTTTGTGCTTTGGTCAATGAAATGTAGAGAACTTAATTTCACTTCCTTCTCTAGATACAAAAGTTATAATACACACACATACATGTAAGGCAATGTTATTTCCTTAAAAATGGTATTAACTCGCCATGCAAATTTGTAGACCCATCGGTTATAATTTTATAAAACACATATTTATTATTTTAACAATTTGATCCACTTATGAATTGACTGTCAGTACACCTACATAAAATAAAAGTGTTATAATGTCTTCTGATAGCCTAGAATATGATGAGAAATATATATTAGGAATTGTCCACAGTTGAATAACTCAACGATTGCCACTGGTACCTTACAGATGACAATTTTAACTTCTATCCTTAAATCCTGGCACTTGACTTTCCCTGGTAACTTACAAGGAGCATGTTAAAGAGAAATAATCAACATGAATTTACATAATTCCTGTTAGTCTTTGTAGGCATTAAATAGTGCAATTAAAAAACTTTACCTATTAATTCATTAGTGCCAATATTAGTTCTATTCAAGTTACTAGAATTTGTTCTTAGAGTTTTCTTCCAATTATCATGAAGAGAACATTATTGATAGCTTTGCTAGATTCCCTCCTATTCTCTGTACCTTTTTCTGAAGAGATTAAAAAAAAAAAAAGATTTAGTAAGAAGAGGGCAGAAGCTTAGTTAATTATTTAGCAAATACAGATCAAATATAATTGAACCAGGCGGTGACCCTTATTCATTTGAGAGCCTCAGTAGGAAAGAATATATCACAATTTATTTCTTAAAAAATAGCTACAAAAGATGCAGAAGAAGCAAAAGGACTGAAACACCCCAGAGCTCCCACAGGAGCCCTTAAGCCCATACGCAGGTGCAGAGACAAACACATGTGTGCAGGCTCAATGTTACCACAGATGAGGACTTCTGAAGACTTCCTGCAATCAAGAGACTCCCCGTGCTGTTTGTTGCCTGCCAAGAATCCCAGCCCAGTGTGTCAGGCTGAAATGATGAAGCTGTTCATTAGCTAGCAGGTGGCTGAGCTAATTGATTTGGGAGGCTGTGTGGTCTAGTCAGAGAACAAGATCAAACTTCAGAGTCCGACAGCTCTTCATCTCTAGCCAGCCCAAATACTGAATTAGCTGTAACTTATTTTATAACTTTGAACCTCAGTTTCACCAACTTCACACATCAACAAGAAATCACACCTTCTCCAAACTGTAAATCAAAGGTTCTTGAAGAGTAGCTTTCAGTTTTCCTTTTTCATACCTATTGGGATTGTTCAAAGGTTTGCCTGAGCTCAGAAATGACCTCTCTCCTCACTCTTCAGAAAAAAAGAAAAGAAAAGACAGTAAGTATAATAGGTCATCTCTAGTCTAAGCTAGTCTGGTTAGAAAGATGGACTGACTAACCATTGACCTCAATCCAGAGAGAACTGCATTGCAGTGCACAGCTCTTCTGGCAGACTGCTTGGGTGGATCTCTTGGGAGGAAGAAGCACAATTTCAAGCTTGGATGATGATATTAGGCATCTTCAGGATTTTTGAAGCCCGGGGGCCTAAGGAGCTGACATTCAGATCAATGTTGACTTTTTTAAGAACTGTGATCTGAAGGTGGTAAAATCCTGCCCTCAACAAGTTTACACATTCACAGAGAGACAGATGCATACATGGACGGGTCCCACCAGAGCATCAAGAAGGGCAAGGACCAATCTGTAGCATCAGGGAAAGCTTCCTCAAGACAAGGTTCTTGGGAAATAAGAAGATCAGGCAGAGAATACAGGAAAACATTTAGGTAATGCACATCAAGAGAGCAAAGTTCTTTCCAAAGTATATATTGAGATTTTACATTTTTCAGAAGAAAATCCCCCAAATTTTGGCCTGTTAATAGATTTCTCAGTGCTGCCAGGAATGGTTTTATAGTATATCTCCCTCCCTCTCTGCCCATCTCATTTCCCATCTTTCTCTTCCTCTTACTCTCCCTCTTTCTTTCTCTTCTTGAAAATCTCACCCGTCACCCCATTTCCTCCTAATTATTCCACTCCTCATCTTTAGGTCTAAAGGTTAAGTGGCCACAAAGTCCAAGGGCCTTCATTTAAAGCACTCAAGCATTTTCTAACCACTCAAGTCTGAAGTCTGAGCCATGTGTTTTCATAGCAGCATCTATTTTCCCCATGGGTATTTGTTATAATAATATAATAATTGCCTCTTTATGTAACAGTACAGGGACTTGGGCTGGGGCCAAAGAAATGCCAGATGGCCAGAAGAAACTGAGCTGACGCCAAGAATGCAGCCACTCCTCGACTTCTTAGAAAAAGAAAAAAAGTAACCGTAGTTATTCTTATCCCTTTTCTAACCACTTAGCTCCTTGTAAATGTCTAAACCACTATTCCACAGGAGGCATTTATCAAAGTTTGACCAATATGTGGCCATCCTAAGGTGTTGATAGTGAGCAATGACCCTCATAGTGCAGGCAAACAAAAGAGTTGCTAAACAACTGGATAGCTCAACCCTGACATGGAAAATTCAATTTCTATACCTTGCATAAGCTCACCTTGTCCCCAGCATATAAAACTGACCAACAGAGTCATTTAGGGAGTCACTCTGGAAGACCTTCATTTCCTCTCTATTGTCCCCCTTGTTCTCAAGCATAAGCTTAATAAACTGTGTCCAAACATGTCCCTGGTGGTTCTTCTTGGTTTCCACCTAGGAGAATCCAAGGACCCCAAAGCAAGTAACATTTACTTTTCTTGCCATTCTCTAGGTGCTTAAATGCCTTGTGAGCAGGGTCTCTATCTTGTTTATTCTCATTTTTTACACTTATAATACATCTTACACAAGCAATACATAAGCTAATGAATACATAAATGGATATAAAATTACATGAATATATGGGCGCATTTATATACCTCCCAACAAACATACATACACACATCTACAGTAAATCTCTTATGTCTTTCATTGTTAGTACCTCTGCTGTTTCTGCCATGTACCTAGTAAACTAAGGTAGGCACAAAGCAGGAACTACAAACCACAGGCAATTACTAGAACTTCAATTCAGCAGGTTCTATATAGTTACAGGGTACAAATCCAATGGCCAGTTATTGTAACTGTGTAAGGTCATTGTGCTAGTCTAATGACTAAACTGGTATAAAACTGAGGCTCTATATAATTTTTCTTATTCCATTATTTTATTTGTAAATGTTAAAAATATAGTTTAAATTCAATATTATTTCATATTGGTTTCAGGTGTATCACATAGTGATTAGACAATCATATACTTTACAAAATGGTCCCCCAGAAACAAATACCCATCTGGCACAATACAAGGTTATTATAATATTATTGACTATATCACCAAAGCGGTACTTTACATCCCCATGACTATTTTGTAACCAACAATCTCTACTTCTTAATCCTTCACTTCTTTCACCCAGCCCCCACCCTCTTCCATCTGTCCACCATTATTTAGATAGAGCAATAGATCTCTTTGTATATGAGTATATTTCAATGTCATTGTTTTTTGCTCTTTAGATTCCACATATAAGTAACATATACAGTATTTTTTTTTTCTGTCTATTTCACTTAGCTTAATACTACCCTCTAGGTCAATTGGGTTCTGCATGGCCTATGGGGCTGAAGCAATGGGTTTTAAAGGAGCCTGACTTCATCAATTAGAGTGATGAGTTCAGACATGGGGATTTAAGTAAAAAATATGTCCTTGCTTTCTCTCTCTTCGCACCATGGCATCAATGAACTAAAATTGTATTCACTGGAAAGTTAATTGTATTCTTATTTTCTATTTTCCATTTCATTGCCTTGGTCTTGTCAGAAGATATTGGTTTAGCTTCAAGGACATCTACCACCCGAAACATCTAGGAAAATGTAGCCACTTTGCACAAATGGGGGCCTTGCTTAATAAGTTTCTCTTTCCTGGGAAGCTGACAGACACCTTGGTAACCAGGCAACCTCCTTTTTCACATAACCACAAGCATCATATCATACATGATAAATTAAAGAGGTATCAATGCACTGCTCTCCACAAAGATGAACAAAGACACATAACAGTGGTAAAAGCTTGGAAACAGGAATCGATGAGGGAATCTAGATGAAGGATCCTAAATAGACCATAAGACGATGGACGAAATGGCTGGGAATCTTCCCTAAACTGTGCTTTGTCAACACCCTAGGGCTCAGCTCTTCACTGGGGGGCAGTGACCACTGGCAGTGGGTGAACTATAAGCCATATGAACATCTGTGTAGCATTTCCTTGAGTATGTGAGTGGCATTGGATTACAAGATTGCTAAGTAGCAAGGCCCTTCCTGCATCTCCCCAGGGTACTACAGTCTGACAATTAAGCAAAGCGCAGGTCTTGTAGCATGGCTAATTTGTCTAGGTGCCATGCTCCATGTAGTTTATTAATAGAATGGTAGAGAGGAGAGATGTTCCCCTCCCCTTACACTCAGGAAGCCCTTCAGCTCAGAGTGATCTGTGTCTCTTCCCAAGGCTTCGCAGAGAGTATGTGACGCTGATTTCTATGTAGTCTTGAGTAGGCAGCAAGAGAATTGGGGAGTCTCGGGAAATAGGCCTCTGGATGTGATGGGGAGGTCCAAGCAGATACTGGGTAATATTTTTATGTAGAAAAAGTGTTTTTTCCTATATCTTACAAAAAGAAAGGGGCAAGAATTCACTATAAAGAGCATGACCAGCCAAAACTGATTAGGCTCAGTGGATAGAGCATCAGTCTGCGGACTGAAGGGTCCCAGGTTCGATTCTGGTCAAGGGTATGTTCATTGGTTGCAGGCACATCCCTGGTGGGGGATGTGCAGGAGGCAGCTGGTCGATAGTCTCTCTCATCGATGTTTCTAGCTCTCTGTCCCTTTCTCTTCCTCTCTGTAAAAAAATCAATAAAATATTAAAAAAAAAAAAAAAGCATGACCATAGCAAGATCACTGAAACTTAAAGTCAGAGCAACTAGTTTGGGTCCTGCTATGTTCTGCTTAGGTGTCATAGTGGGCAACAATTGTAAATCCTCAGTCTCTATTGGCCCATTTGCCAATATCTGATAATAATGCCAAGTTTTTATAGTGTTTTTAGCCAGATCAGAAGAAATACATTGGATCCTCTACTTAAGCAGGCATCTATTAAAAAAACAGAGTTGGATAATAAAAAATAAGATTATTAAGAATAAAATAGATTTATTGCACTCATTATTATCAGATACTATGGCATGCTTTAAATATGTATTTTTAAAATATATTTTTATTGATTTCAGAGAGGAAGGCAAAGGAAGAGAGATATAGAAACAGTAATGATGAGAATCATTAATGGACTGCCTTCGGCACTAGGAATCAAACTTAGGCATGTGCCTTGACTGGGAATCGAACCATGACCTGGTTCATGGGTCAATGCTGAACCACTGAGCCACACTGGCTGGTCTAAATATGTATATTTATTTAGTCTTCATAACAGCTGTAAAGGGAAATTCCTCTGTTCTCCTCTCTACACTCAACACTCAGACTTCACTTCTGATCACCAAATTCATAGAGTTTTTTCCACACCAAGCAATTCTCTGAAACCAGTGGGGTATCCTACAATTTAATTTAATTCTGACATATTAAACTTAGTGTCAAATCCCACTGTTAAGGTTTCAGTCCAAGAAGGCTTCTCCCATTTCAGATGCCAATTGCAAGACTAGATTGTCACTGTTTTTCTGACCTGCTTGCTATAAATCAGAGATTCTTATGACCCCTTCCTTGAGTTTGATCATTTGCTACAGTGGCTCACAGAACTCAGAAAAATGGTTTACTTACTACATGACCAGTCTACTGCAAAGGATGTAACTCAGGAACAGCCAGAGGAAAGTGATTGCGGAGAGTATGTGATGCTAATTTCTATGTAGTCTTGAGCAGGCAGCAAGAGAATTGGGAATCTCGACAAATAGGACTCTGGATATGATGGGGAGGTCCAAGCAGGTACTGGGTAAATTTTTTATGTAAAGGTTTTTTGTTGTTGTTGTTGTTTTTTGTTTTTGTTTTTTATGTAGGCAAGGTAATAGGGAAGGGGTGCCACCCTGCCAGCACCTCCATGTGTTCAGCAACCTGGAAGCTCTCCCAACCCCAGACCCTAGGAATTTCCATAGAGAGTTAATTACTTAGACATGATAGGTTAAATCATCAGCCTGTGATGACTGACTCAATATCCTGCTCTTCTGCCTTCACCTCCCCTGAGCCCTAGGGCGGGAATTCCCTGGCAACCAGCTTCAATCCTAAGGCTATCTGAAACCCAAACTACCAGTTATCTCATTAGCGCTTGCGCGTGCGCGCGCGCGCGCGCACACACACACACACACACACACACACACACACACACCACCAACAACAACAACAAAACACAAAACACTCCCATCACTTTAAGATGTCCAATGGTTTTAGGAGCTCTGTGTCAGGAAATGGGGACAAAATCCAGATACATGTTTCATGTTATTCATCACAATATTACAATGTGACTTAAGAGGTATGTACTAGTAGTATAACCATTCTATAGATGAGAAGACTAAGAAATAGGGTGATTCAGTAATTTTCTCAAGGTTCAGTGGGTGGCAGATATTTGAAGCCAGGCAGTCTGACTCTGTTAGGTAGGCAGTTAGGTAATTAACAGAAGAGGAGGGTTCAAAGGGAACACTACCCTGGAAGTAACTGGGAGTCACCTGCCTAGTTTTGCCAAATGGAGCAAAGCAAATTGCCTAGTTATGGCAGGAACGATAGCTTTACAGCCACCCAGTGGGAGGGAGAGAACTGGGAGGGGAAATCCCTTTTACAGAGTGCATGCCCAGTACAAGCCAAATGTAGAAGCAGAACTGTGAGGCATGCACAGTAGCAGCCAACATGGCAACATTACAAGGGGGAGGGCACAAGCCTGGGAAAATTTGGGAAAAGATTGGATTGGTTATGGGAATAGACCCCCAGAACATCCAGGAAAGAGACTGGATAAGGAAGAGCCCATACACAAGCCAAAGAAAAAGATGGGTTTGAAAGAAAGCCTGCTCTTTCCAAAACCCAAGAAAATATAAGGAAGCTTAGCAAGGATCTCAATGCAGCCTCTGCTTTTTAGCCTGCCCTCTCTGCTTCTCTGAGAGTGTACTATCACTTTTTGCTCTAAAAAAATCTTGCTACTGTTGCTTAAAACTCCTCCTGTAGGAGTGTCTGTGAAATTCTTTTCCCTTGGCACCCTTGATGAACCTATTTCATCCAGTAACAATTCCAGAATCAATGCATTACACTGCCATATATATTTTTAATATATTTAGTTGACTTTTTTTTTTTTTTACAGAAAGGGAGGGAGAGGAATAAAGAGTTAGAAACATGGATAAGAGAAAAACATTGATCCGCTGCCTCCTGCACACCCCCTACTGGGGATGTGCCTGCAACCAAATTACATGCCCTTGACCAGAATCGAACCTGGGACCCTTCAGTCCCGCAAGGCCGACTCTCTAACCACTGAGCCAAACCGGTTAGGGCCACTGCCATATTTTTTTAACATAATTTTTGTTTACCAAACCTTTCATAACTCCTTTCATGCTGCTTTTAAAAAAAAATAAAAATAGAAAAATAAGTTACTTTTTTTCTCATAGAGTGCTTTACTTTCTCTTTTCCCTTGGCTGACATATAGTATTTATATGATTTTTTAAATGCATGTCTTGAAATAATTTAAATTTACAAAAAGGTACAAAGATTGCACAGTGTTCCCACATTTCATTTCCCAGTTCCCTTAATAACATCTTCTATAACTATGACACATTTGTCAAAAATAATAAGTTAACATTGGTACAATAATGTTAGCTATAGGTATACACTTTTTATATTATTTTATCTGTTGACAGAGGAACACTCAAGTCATTCCAGTGGTGGGAAAATACGAATTTAGGAAAAGCTATCTGGGAATTTCTGTCTCAATAGTAAAATATTTTTTAGGAGCTTATATTCTCCCATTCCACCTGAAGAAATATCTGCTAATTGCCTTTAAATGTGGATTACTAACAATGAGGAGAGGAAGTCAAATATATTTCTGTGGCTCTTAAAAGCCTTTTTTTAGATGTACTCCTTGTGCTGGGGCTGGTGCAGCCCAGACATGATCCCAGATTCCAGGCTCTTAACTCCCAGGAAAGAATTCAAGAGCAAGTCTGAGTGAGAATGAAATCAAGTTTTATTCATATAGAGAAAAGGAGGCTGTGTTTTCCTGGACACAGGATCAGGGGTTGAGCTGCCCATTGCCCCACTGGTTGCAATTCTCATAGGGCGCTACTGTGAAAGATGCAAAAGTACACATCCTCCTGGCTTGTGTGGCTCAGTGATTGAACCAGGAGGTCATGGTTTGAGTCCCTATCAGAGCACCTGCTTGGGTTGCAGATTCGATCCTCCTATAAGGTATAAAATGTGCAGGAGGCAGCCAATGGATGATTCTCATCATTGATGTTTCTCTCTCTCTCTTCCTCTCCCTTCCTCTCTTTGAAATCAATAAAAATATATTAAGCCCTAGCCGTTTGCTTAGTAGACAGAGTGTTGGCCTGCAGACTGCAGGGTCCCAGTTCAATTCAGATCAAGGGTATATGTCGGGGTTGTGGGCTCAATCTGTGTGGGGCATGTAGTAGACAGCCAATCAGTGATTCTCTCTCATTATTGATGTTTCTTTCTCTCTCTCTCTCTCTCTCTCTCTCTCTCTCTCTCTCTCTCTCTCTCTCTCTCTCTCTCTTTCACCCTTCCTCCCTGAACTCAATAATCTAAATATATAATCTATACATATAAAAGCCTAAGTAACCATCCCATGCTCCATAACCACCAGGGGGGAGATGCTCCTACCTGTAGCCACGATGCACACTGACCACCATGGGGCAGATGCTCAATGCAGGAGCTGCTGAGCTGCAGTGACTTGGCAGCTACGGTTCTTGGGTGCCACACCTGGAACTAGAGAGGAGGGAGCCCAATTCCTTGGGGGGCACAATTCTACCTTCAGCCTTGGGTTATGTTGTTGCTGGGGCATTTTGGCCCTGAATCTGAGTTGTGGTGACTGTAGATGCCCTTCACCATGACGCCACCCCAAATTCAGCTGGCCAGGGAGGAACTGTGGGAGGTTGGCTTCAGGGCATGCCTGGCCTGTCTTGCCCAGTCCCACCTTCTAATTAATTTTCTTTCAATGTGCATGAATCTGTGCACCGGGCCACGTGTGTGTGTGTGTGTGTGTGTGTGTGTGTGTGTGTGTGTGTATGTGTAAATATAGATAGATGATAGATGATAGATAGATAGATATAGATATAGATATAGATATATAGATAGATAGATATAGAAAAAGTACATATCCCTGTGGATGCAGGTGAACTTGTGAATGAGTTGAATGCCAGGTCAGTCAGTTCTTGAGATTTTATGTGTTTCCAAGGGTGGGTTGTTTCTTAAGTTTGAGGCACCAAATTGTGACCCCATGTTCTAGTTGTGAGGGGTCTTGTTCCTAATGTTTTCCATTCGGGAAGTTTCATGGTATTTATTCCTTATATTTATCCCTTCTATTTGTGGTGTCAGTTTTCATTATAATGATGGTATACTGAGCTTTGAGGTTGTTCTCTGGTCAGTTTTTCCTCCATCTTGGATTGATCTGGTTTTAGCCAGTCTGTTAGGGGCAGAATTAGAACGTTGAAACCAACAATGATTTTAAGAAATATTAATCACGCTCTGTTAACCATGATTGTTTTATTCTGATTAAAGAAGGCACATTCTAATCTGACTGCATGTAGGACGTGCAGCTCACCCCTATATGCAGCCCATCCTCCCCATTTGGAGCTGCCTATTTTCATGGAAAGATTAACAACTTCCCTACAGAAATCAGAACCACCAGCTCTTTGAAGACCCATCCCTTGCATATCACTAAGCCCTTTGTAGATCTCCAGACCCTTTGCATATTGCTAGCCCTTTGAAGACACCAAGCCCTTGCATACCACCAGGTCATTGCAAATCTCCAGCCCCCATTACCTGTAAACTGCCCATTTGGCATACCTGTTTGCTTACTTTTTCATGTAAACTTTGTCCTTCTACTCAATATAAACATCTGGCTTATGGTTGGGTCCATGACTGCTGCTCTTCCATATTGCATGCAGTATTGAAATGCTCATATATGATTCAACCCTGTCTCTGCTTAATTGGCTTGAGTAGTGACAGGGAGCATGGCCCCATTGATTGTCTGGTTACAAGTCCTTGTTCATAGTTTCTGTGACCACCACAGGGGAGTCCTGCCATAAATTATTTCCTAGTGATTATGTGTGGAGTTGGGGGCTCTGGTGAGAGGACCTAGTAGCTTATTGGCCTGTGATGCCTGCTTCTCTTTTCTCATTACACTCATCAGGAGTTTCCCCTAATTTCTTCCCATCCTGCCTCATTTTGATCTGGGAATGTGCTCCTTTAACCCTGACTCCCATAGTGTAGTTAGAAGCTCTTCCAACAAACAAATCTTCTGAGAATCTGGACATGAACTAAGCAGTGTATGATCTGTATGGCTACATTACCCCAAAGGGACAGAGCCTCTGCATTTTGGGAGGATTCCTCTAGCTTATGGGATTTTTTCACAGATCAAATGTGATGCTTTATGCCAAGGCATATTGCACTAGGCCTGATTTTTGTTAATTGCTCAGAAAATTACTGAAATCTGTACTTTAAATGCCTAAGAGGAAAGATGTTCAGAAGTTATAAATAAATGCAAAAATGTTGATAATTATCTACATGCTCTTGGCAGTGGTTTCTGTTTATATGTAATTGTATCTTTGATATATTATATTTTGATAATTACATTTTTGACATAAAATCTAAAGTGCAATGCACTAAATTTAAAACAAAAAATTCTTCCTTTAAGTGTATAACTCTAACATCCCACATGCTACCAGCATTCCTTAAGATAAGTTCTGAAATTCACTTGGTTGGGCAATGCAAGATTACATTGTGAAAAATTCCACAGGGTAGAAACCACACAAATGAAAAACTTGCCTGTAGGAACAACAGTCATCTTCCCCCAGTTTCTCTCTGTGTTTCCTGTGAGGTCTAGCGCTTCTGTGAGGCTATTGCAGGCTTTGAGATCCAGCTGTTTTGTTCCAGGTTGCTGCCGCATTTGGGTCAGCTATGCATCAAACAGTCCATTTTGTAGATTTCATGTTTTATTTATGGTTATTGTCTTAGACATGATTTCGCCTATCTTTCAGCTGCATCCCGGCCAGAACGACTCTTTAAAATAACAAAACAGCGTGAACAATAGCAAGTGCAGTAGGAGTATTTTCCTCTGTGCAACTGACACTGCTGTCAGGAAGTAAGGATTTGGGTTCGGCCTGAAGGCTTAATGTAAATAAAAACCTAAGTGACTCAGTTTTTTATGACTAAAGCTCTGCCCGTGATAGAACTCTTTGTCACTTTAACTCCTGCAGGAGGAAGCTAACATTGGCGCCGGCCTGCGTCAGGATATTCAATTAACTAAGTACAAAGGTGACCCTCTTATCCAGTGGATGCCAAGGCTGAAGGCTTTTTAAAAACCTATTATTTTGTTCAGGTGACTATATTAGATAACCTTGACTACGAACAAGTTCTTTCTGATTTTATAACTGCTTATTTGTAATTTTGAAAGCCTCTTGCCCCCCTGCCCATGGACTGTAGCTACAAAATGCAGTTACACTGTACTTGTCTAAGGCTTTGAAGTTTACAAACTAATTTGATGTACATTTGCTTCTCAGAACAACTCACAGCATTTACATAAATAATATTATTATTCCTGTTTTACCAGTAAGGAAACTGAGATTTATTTCAGTTGAAGGGCTTACTTAAGTTTACAATTGATAGAGTTGGTATTCAAACTGTAGTCTGCTAGCTCTTCAAGTTATGGATTTATTTTACTACTGCATGCTACTAGATAGCTCACCATGCCAAAAAGCCATTAGTTCATGCCAAAGCTGAGGGCTGTGCTGGTCTAATGTTGAGTTGAAGATGCGTGGCACTTTATAAAGGAGAAAATATTTTTTCTTTTGTGTGTGTTTTTGTTTTACTACTCAAACAATACAAAAAACTATGTTTTTTATACTCTCCCAATCCCACAGTTAATTTTTTACCCATCATGATGTCAGGTCACATGACCCTTCACTATTTTCAATCATCAGTTGCTTGTCCTAACTTCACCACTCTTCCTACCAACCCACCAGACCACCCTTCTCTCTCCACAGTCTATATCACTAGGAAAAGACTTCCTTTTCCCATCAAAACTCCCTCAACTTGCTTTAGCTTGCTTCCTCCCCTCCCTAACTCAGTGGTACTTACGTCTTCGTAGCTGCACAAAATAGGTAACCGACTTGTTAAAAGGATTGCTTATTTGTACTATGAATATTATCGTATCCAGCCTCCTCCAAGAATGGTTCTATCAATTACCCTTCCCTTGACTTAAACCATTTCTCTCCCTTTAGATATTTTAATCAAAGGAAGCAAGCCCCTCCCATAATAAATCACTGCACAGATTTCCTTCTGATGAGAGAATCTGGACTAGATAATGTATTTCTTTTCTGAAACTACATTTTCCTTTTTTCTTTTTCTTTTTTTTTAATATATTTTATTGATTTTTACAGAGAGGAAGGGAGAGAGATAGAGAGCTAGAAACTTCGATGAGAGAGAAACATCGACCAGCTGCCTCTTGCACACGCCCCACCAGGGATGTGCCCTCAACCAATGTACATGCCCTTGACCAGAATCGAACCTGGGACCCTTCAGTCCACAGACTGACGCTCTACTGCTGAGCCAAACCGGTTTCGGCTCTTTTTCTTTTTAGAATGCTAATGAACTTCATAGTTAGTATATAATAGTTAATAGAAAGGTATATTTCTCTATTTTTTCAGACATAATCTTTAATATCTGCCTTTTATTTCACTTTATTAATTATATTGCTCAAATCCTTTATAGCTTTATTTTATTTACTTTATTTGTTATGGAATGATAGTGGTATGTCAAACATGCCTGGAACAACTGTGTTTCTGTCAAAAATGTTCACAAAGTCTCAATGCACAGGTTGATACTATAGCAATAGATGACTAATTACGCTGTATTTGAATTACAACAGAATTTATCTGATGTCAGTTTTAATGACCTTTTACTTCTGTCTCTTAATCATTTAAAGCATTATTTTACTTTTTATTTTTCAAGATCATATTTTATGGATGCCAATACCCTTAACCTCTGGACAAGACATAGTCTACTGAGATTCAGTGATAACCCTGACAAAAAGCACATTGCTCACACTAGCCATTGGGTGTATTATTGACTTTCTACTGTTCATCTGGTCCAGTGGTCGGCAAACTCATTAGTCAACAGAGCCAAATATCAATAGTACAACAATTGAAATTTCTTTTGAGGGCCCAATTTTTAAAATTTAAACTTCTTCTAAAGCCACTTCTTCAAAATAGACTCATTTTGTGGAAGAGCCACACTCAAGGGGCCAAAGAGCTACATGTGGCTAACAAGCCGTGGTTTGCCAACCACTGATCTGGACTATATATTACTAGGGCAATGAGTACTTCCACCCTGGCCTTCACCACTGCTTGAACCATCCTAATACACAGATGAACTGAATCAATCCCCAATAAAAATGTAGGTAACTTTATAATAAAAGTATAGATTTGGCTTTACTTGAAAATTCAGAAGGCTTGAGAATTTGGACCCACAATCCTTGGCAGCAACAGTAAGAACAAACTGGTTCAGAGCTCCCCCTGTAGATGGGGCATGTGCTCTTCACCTGGCTTCATGCACTTTGTTACCTCTCTGGCCTCTGTAGTCTTTATTGTCTTCAAATTTTGTTTATACACCTGATTTAGACACTGCTACTGTAGAATTGGAACCTCTTCACAGAGATCCATTTTTCTGTGCCCCTGTCCAGAATAGCACTACATTTGTAATTACCTTCCTGTCTCTGTAAGACAGAGAAGTCTGGGAACCAAAGTAGAACAATCACAGGCTTTGAATGAGAGAACAAAGCCCTGTTCATTGGCACCTCCGCTGTGCTGGTTTTACAAACCCCGAGGTGTAGATTCAACTCACTTCCATGCAAAGCACTATCTTCTGTGTCTCTAACATTTCAGATACCCTAGGCTTTCAGCACAACTGGTATTATTGCCTTTTTCTAATTTACACTGACATTGTGGGTTCTGCTCTCTATTCATCAATGGAGCTCTTCCCCATCCATCAGCAAAAACGTAATGAGCTTTCAACTTGACTTGGGACTGACCTGCTTTCTGCAAGCATAAGATGCGCCCTGACTCTCCTTTAAAACTCAACTCTGACCTAGCATCTGTTTCTGACTTCGTGTGATGCCAACTCACCAAGGGGAGGATGTATCCTCTCCATGCACGAAGAAGAAAGCATCGCTGTCTTTCAATAAGCGTGTTCTACTTCCTATTGAAATTCCCAAATAGACGGCAAGCCACCCGAAAGAAAACCCATAACAACACAATTACCTAGAAAGTGAGTATATTCTTCCTTGTGCATTTAGAGGGAGTTCTCAGGAGAGAGAATCATTGCAAAAGCAAAATGCCTGAACATTTCAGACCCAGGGTGTTTAAAGGACATAATGGGAACTCAAGCAGGGATGCTAGATACAGTGTGATTCCGTGCAACTCTCTCATAGAGTATCGTGTTTTCATGGCTTATTTTATAAGGTTGTCATGTTGGAATTTATTCTGCCAAGCAGTCGTTTTCTTTTCCACTGTGCTGATCTATATATCTAACCACATATCCATGTCTTCATCTCTTTTTCTTAATCTAGTCATCCTTCAACTATTTCTTTACCTTTCCAAATATGACATGCATTTTTATTGCTTGCTTTATATTTCTATTGTTTAGTGGGAGCTAGGCTTATTCCTTAAAATATATTTTTATTGATTTCAGAGAGGAAGGGAGAGAGGAAGAAGGAGGAAAGGGAGAGAGAGGAAGAGGGAGAGAAAGAAACATCAATAATGAGAGAGACTCCTTGATCAGCTGCCTCCTGCATGCCAACACCAGCGATTGAGCCCCAACCTTGGTATGTGCCATGACAGGAATAGAAACATGACCTTCTGCTTCATAGATAGACACTCAACCACTGAGACACACCAACTGACTAAGTCTTTTTAAAAACTTGAGGTGCCATGAGCTATGGTGACAGCTGCATCTCCTGGTCCTCACCTTCTTCTCACCAGAGCTCTTTTCACTTTGACATTGCAAATTATTTTAATGTTTATTTGTCTCTAACAATAGTCATGTATACAGACTTCGTAGCAATCTACAACTGAAAGGGATGGACATGCTTGAAGATAAATGTGTAGACAGTTAATAATAATGTATATACCCTAACAGGTTATATATACATGGGGCACATGTGTGGTGCATACACTGGCATTTGTGTATGTGCCATTAATTAAACAGTTTAGTATTTTTATTTTAGCAGCCCATTGTGCATGTGAATGGGTTTCACTTGCTCCCCACTTTTGCACTTGCTCACTGGGTCCCTCTCCCTCTCTTGGGCTACTTTCACCACTACTGTCTGTGAACAACCCTGGAGGCTGGCACTTGTTAGAAGACTAGTAGACCCTAACCAGTGTAAACTGAAGTGGTAATGGCACATTAGACCCTAATTGGCACCTTAGCCAGAAGAACTAAAAGATCATAGAGAAAGGCCTACCACTGTTGAGAAATGCTGGCTCTTTGAGAACAAAGACTGGCTGGTATAGACTACTTGTAGATCCCCTTGCTTCTTTACCTATTAACCTCTGGCACGTTAGGTATATAGTCTACTTTTGCTTAGTCAGTAAATGTTTTCAAAGAGTAATGAACTTTTTTGAACTTAAGAGCATGATCTTGCTTTGTAGACAAGAAATGTTTATTTTAGAAAATTTGAGAGCCGATGCCAATGCTTAGAGGTGGTGGAAAGGTGGCCAGTGACATGAATATTTGTTAGTTTTAGCCACTTGGCATCCATGTCCCCTTTCTAATGTTAACCCGGTGATTTTCTTTGTTGGAAAATTATCTCACCAAGTACCATGTATGGTCTTAGTGGGTGAAAACTGAGGTACTGAGCACTCTCAGTGCAAGATCTTTCTTCCTACTGCCTGGCACATACCAGGAGCAGGCATCCAATCTAAAGTTAGCTAAGAGCTTCTCTCTGCTAGGACACTGAATCATGAGCAGGTCAAGTAGGGAAAGGACAGATGGACAGTGTCCTTTCATTTGAGTACTAGTTCCTAATCTAAGATTCTTTTAAAAATACTGTTATGTTGTTTCTGCAGTCTAGCTCTTATGACTTAAATTTCAAGTCTGTGGTCTTTCCACTGTAAAATACATCCTGTCAGAAATAAGCCTAGTGTTCAGCTTATTATGCTAACTCGGGGCTTAAGAGCATCAGCACTGAAGGCAGACGACATCAGTTCAGCCATAGCTTTGCAACTAATCAGATGACATTAGGCATAGTGTTTGGTCCTTTAGACTTCTACTTCTTCCCTGGGAAATAAGTATAATTATACCACCAACCCCATAGAATTTGATATATGTAAAGCACTTAGAAAAATGCCTGAGATAGTAAATGGATTCAGTATTTAATATGACATTTACCAGAGGTCTGGTGCATAAAATTCGTGCATGGCGGGGGGGGGGGGGGGGGGGGGGGGGGGGCGCGAGTCCCTCAGCCCAGCCAGCACCCTCTTCAATCCAGGATCCCTTGGGGGATGTCTGACTGACGGTTTAGGCCCAAGGATCCTCAGGCCTAAACTGGCAGTCATACATTCCTCTTCACAATCCAGGACTGCTAGCTCCTAACCACTCACCTGCCTTCTGGCCTGATCCTCCTAACTGCTTTCTCTTGCCAGCCTGATCCCTAACTGTTCTCCCCTCCTGGCCTGATTACCCCTAACTGCCTTTGTCTTCACCCTGCCACCATGGCTTTATCCTGAAGGTCATCCAGAAGATGTCTGGTCTAATTAAGCATATGGCTTAAACTATCTCCAAATTATTTGTTTAGTCTCTTGTCTCCTCCCTCTCTCTCTCTCTCTCTCTCTCTCTCTCTCTCTCTCTCTCTCTCTCTCCACACACACACACACACACACACACTAGTATCTCAATTAATCTTTTCACAAAATATTTCACCATCCTGCTTAAACCGATGTGATAAATAAACTACCCAAATCAGTTCTCATCAAAAGAAAAAGAAAGTCAAAATTGCCAAGTTCCATATTCTGTAAGTAAGATGACACCACGAGTATCTAAAACAAGCTCCTTAATTATTATTCTTCCCAAAGTTGTGCTGTGGTGAACGTAAATGTCAGTTATAGTCTTTTCAGGAACATCTCAGAGAAGTTTCTGCTGTCATAATTACAGAGCTGCTTTATCAGAAATATATTCCCGAGCATCTCACAGAGCTCACCGTGAAGAGGCATCATGAGTGTCCTCACTGTCCTCTCCCAAACCTACCCAGTTGTTGTAGATGTGTTAATGTTCTAAAGTGATTAACTCAGTAGAAAGCATTGGGCTAAGAATTAGGCCATGGACATGACAAACAATGGAAACCTTCTGAATATTTAAAAGGTTGGCTCTCATTATCAGGAACAGGGTAAAGGGAAAAGTTACAGTGATCTAGAAACCTGTGTCCACTGTTTGGAAATTATAATACTTAAAAAGGGATACTGTGCTTATTCACATTGTTTTAATCTTATTTTCTAGGCTTTTGGGGGGAAAGAGAAAAAGAAAACAGCAACCATCTATTCTGAAACGTTCTGGGAGAGCAAAGTAAATATCCTAGAATGATAACAAGCTGAAGCAATTTAAATAGCTGGCCGGCTCTGATATCTGTCAGTAAATAACACTAATAGCTTGCTATTCACTCAGAGTCTATTTGGAAGATAAATGGTACAAGATAGGATATTTTATATCCTTACTCTGTTTACCAGCCTGAGATAGTAAAAGTGTAAATGGTTTTGAAAATATAGAGACTTTGCTGAAAAAAATATTTTAAGGTTTTTCTATAGCATTAGCATGGCTTTGACACATTTTACTGTTTTATGAAAATTTCAATATAGCAAAACATATAAGTGGTCCCAAGGACAAAATGCATACTAAAGGGTTTTGAAGGGAAGGGAACTCAAAGTATTTTATTGTACACTCTTTTGCTCAAGAGGGAATTTGGAAATACCCTTCTTTGTCTGAAATGTAGACCATGGGTTCCATAGTCATTCTTTACACCTTCTTAAAAGTAAGTTAAGGGAACAAAATATTCTAATATACTCATACAATGTTCTTAATGACTAAAATCAAAATAAAACTGATGTCAAGTAATTCTCATGCCACCTATAAAAATAATATTGCCAAATATCATATTTGGCCTCAGAAAGCATTAGTATTTTTTTGTTCAATATTCTAATTCCCATTTCTTAAAAATAAAAATCTGAATTATTATATAAGTTAGAACAAGCCCCACTTTGGCATCAATATATACCAGTCCAGTCAAGTCATTTTTCTAAAAATTAATATTTCATAATTTAATTAATACAAATGGCATTTTCAATATGTCCTTTAATTGCATAGTTTCAATAAAAAATAAATGAAACAATCCTGAATTAATACTGAAGTTTCATAACTACCTCTTAGGAGAAAGTTACAAATACAGTTCTAGAAATCCTGGACAAGGGCATGTTCCTGTAATAGTATCTTAATAAATCTTCAATTACTTTCAGACAGATCCTGAACCAAGCGGATACACTGGGAAGCAGTTCTGCAATACAGAGAAATCTCTTAGTGAAGATTTTGTAAGAATATAAAGATACTCTGCACAAAAGGTTGAAACCTGTGCATTCATTACCTTTTTTATTAGGTTGCTGCGCCCATAACATGACTGTACTCTTGCACCGACCTTCCTACATTTAATTACTTTCTTCTTCAAGGCAGCGGAATTGTCAACAAAATTCTCTACTCTGAACTTTATGTGTCCTCATCCTCACTACCAACATATTACATAGTTAACCTTATCACTACAGTGGTCAGAGTATGCATATTAGGTAAGTATTGGGATCTATAGAATATCCACATATATGGCTGATAGGTATGTAAGGAACCATCCCTCCATCAGCAGCTGACCATGAAGATGCAGGGAGAAGCAGGGGTCAAAGGGAAAAAAAGCATATGCCAGCCAATATGGACAAGTGCAAGTGGTGTAGGGTGAGTGTGTGCAATTGTGTGTAAGTATGAGTTTGTGTGTGTGTTGCAGAAAATGAGAATTCTAATCAGTAAATAGATGTTGAGGAATTTTGACTGTTTTCTTTTTTTTTTTACTTTTTTCATTCTTCCTATATTTATTGGATATTTATTAAGAATTAGGCTCCAAGGCATTGGGCATGTCTGGGGCACAGTGCTGTGACTACATAAGATAATGGGAGAAGATACGAATAAGCAATTGCACAGCTTGGAAGTATGATAATTGGGGTGAGTACAAGGGTCTGTGGGAACACACGAAAGGACATACAACATAATCTCTGAAGCAGAAAGGTCTTCCCAGAAGAGGTGATGTCTAATCACAGGCTCAAGGGAGAAGTGCAAAGTGAGCCAGTGGAAGAGAGAAGTGAGATCTGCAGCATGAGAAGGTCTTTCCAAAGAGAGGGAATAAAACATGCCCATGCCCCAAGGGCTGAGGTTATAGGCGCGTTTTCAAATGTGCAGCTAAAGTAGCTCAGTTGGACTTGTATACATGCATATAAGTACAACAAATGGACATAAAACTATGGGGAGGGAGGGGAAATGGGGGAGGGAGGGAGGGGGGCAAAAAAATCATTAAAATATGTAAAAAAAATAAATAAATTAAAAAAAATAAAAAAAAATCTTTACATGTGCAATCTGAAAAAAAATAAATAAAAAAATAAAAAATAAATAAAAAAAAAATAAAGTAGCTCAGTTGGGCCGAGACCGGTTTGGCTCAATGGATAGAGCATCAGCTTGGGGACTGAAGGGACCCAGGTTCAATTCCAGTCAAGGGCATGTACCTTGGTTGCGGGCATATCCCCAGTGGGGGGTGTGCAAGAGGCAGCTGATCGATGACTCTCTCTCATCGATGTTTCTAGCTTTCTATCTCTCTCCCGTCCTCTCTGTACAAAATCAATAAAATATATTTTAAAAAAATAAAATAAAATAAAGTAGCTCAGTTGAGTTGGAGAGCTGGGTGCCAGAGTGAGGATGTGAAACTCTTCTTGTCTCCATTAGGATTAGTGTAGGGTCTCTGTAAGGCAGCAGGTAGAGACAGTCGAGGAAAGGATTAGGAAAACAAAAGACAGCGGAGACTGAGGATCAAGAAAATACTGTAAGAAAAAATGGCTCCCTACTGCCTCCAAGCTGCTCCTGAAAATCTGTTTCCTGCTAAGGAGTGTAACATTCAAAGTAGCTGCTTTGGTTATAAGCAGTAGAAACCAACTCTGAATAACATAAACAAAAATATAATTCATTGGAAGGCTGTTGGGAGCCTATTGAATAAAAGTAGGAGTGATACAAAATGAATCTTAGAGGTAAGCAGGAAAGAACTCAGTTCTATGTACAGTGAGCACTCTATTTTAACCCACCAAAAGCCTCGCTAATAACCTGCTTCGTATCAGACACTGTACAAGGTAGGCGATGGAGAAAGAGATTTGAATAAAATAGTTATTGCCTACTTTTATTGTTCTTAGAGTCTAGCAGGGTTGGGGGTACATGAAATAACCTCCCCCAAAAAAAACATTTATGATAGCTGCCTCGAAGGATGCTGATGACAGAGAAACAGCAATTTTAGATGAACACATCAGGAATGATGTAGGTGACATTTAAGCCTAGATGTAAAGAATGTGTAGTTACCCAGGTGAGGAGCATGGGAGAACTCCCTTCAATGTGAAGTCAGTGTACTAGAACATTGTAAAGGCAGGAGGGTTGGTGCCAGGAGAGAGAGAGGACTGTGGGATGAAATAAAACCAGAGAAGCAAGGCTGAAGCGAGGTCGCGCAGAGGTTAGTGGATCATGCAAGCATGTGGTCTTGTACTCAGAAGTACAACGAGGGCTACTGAGGGGTTGTGAGTGGAAACATATGCTCAGGCTTGCGTGTAAAAGGCTGACCTGGATACCATACAGAGTTGGGAGTAGCAGGCAAGAACAAAAGTGAAACGGTCAGGACAGAGTCTCCGAGTAAGCTGAACACATTAAATAGCTACGTGACAGATTTGTCTGTCCACAATGCTTTTCCCTTTCTAGAGTCTGGTGTCTTTGAGGAATTTCTCCCTCCAAGAGTGCTAGATGAGGCTGTTAGTCTTGGTGCTCAAAGGCGGTTACTCAGAGTGTCCCCATCCCTCCAGAGTACTTAGGTCAAAAAGGGGCAAAGATTCAAGCAGAATCGATCAGTGCAGAGGTGGGCAAAAGTAGGTTTACAGTTGTTAATACAAGGAACACAGAGTTTATTCTTGTATTATTATTTATTAATTGATGGGTTATTTGTATTACAACTGTAAAGCTACCTTTGCACACTCCTGCATCTTCTATGGATTCACATGTATCTGCCAGAAGAGAAAACTCCTTTTTATGGCAGTGGCAAAGCTGGCAATATGCAAGCATAATGGAGCTGGCACCCACTTCTAAAAATATGTGAGCTAGGGTCGGAAATAAAAAAAAATATTTTCATATGTTTTATAGACCACATTAGAATAAAGTTTTAGCGAAATTCACATGATGGGAAATGCAACTAGTTCTTCAGAACCAAGAAAAAATATAAAATCACACCAAAAAGAAAAAGTCTAGCTTATCCCAGCATGTGTGTAAGCATTTATGAAATTCAAAATATGTTTGAAATAATGTTAACTTATTGACATATATTACCCTGGCCAAGGCAATTGAATACACCTGTACAAAGTTCAGTCTTTGCATGCTCCACACGCTCAAGCTCTGCCTGCACTGGCATTGCAAAACCAGAGGCTTAAAATCTCTCTCTCCTGAAGTCAGGGAGGTCATTCTTTCAGAATGCCATTCACCTCCTATTTCAATCATGTGCCCCACAGCAGAAGAGAGAAATCTTAGAGAAATTTTAGCTCAAAGTAGGTTTTGTATGGACAAGGTTAACCAACTGGAATGGTTACTTAGACATACTTCTTTGAATATAAAGGCTGAAAATAGAATCACTGCTAACAGATCATCAATCTAAAGTAAAGATATAGTATAGCTAATGTCACATAAGTTAATATTAACATTTTTGTACAGAATTTCACATTCACCAACTATATAAAATTGTATATTACACACACACTCACACACACACACACACACACACACACACACACCTTTTTTGTAGAGCTCTTAGCAGATTAAAAGAGGTCTGACATACCTCATTTACTACTATGGGTTATCATAAATATAGTGGTGTTCTGACTACTACCAACAGAATTTTTAGAATCTCTAAATGCAGTTCATTTAATTTACAGTAATCAAACTTGAAAGTACATCAAAATCTCAATATTAGAGAGAAATAACATTCAGTTAACCTCTAAGTGAACATCTGTAAGTATAACAGGAAGAAGAACGCTCTGTAAGCAAGTTGCTATTAGCTGTACTTAATAACCTGTATGGCCTGCTCACTCAACACTTAGAATGACTGTAGCAAGCAATAAGGCATCAGCCCTGTTCTATAGTAGTTTGAATTTTTTTACAACATTTTATGGATACTCTACTAATGATATAAGGGTAACTAGCATGTTTGTAGGTCACCAGATTTTAGAAAGTATTTTGAAGTACATTTACTTTTATTACAATTCCATCTTTATCCATTATTTCACAGACAGGAGAACTGAGAGTCAATAGATAAACAATATAACACCCAGAATCACGGAACTAATTGAAAGAGGCTTTGGACTCTAAAAGAGACTTCCTATCCTAAGATTAGGTCTATTTCTCTTGCAATACATGTGCCATGTATGATTAAGGCACTATATATACATCTATTTTTTTTCTGGTTATTAGGCCTGAATAGAAAGGGAACAAAAAAACAAATTTCAGTAACCGAAAAATTGCTGTTTCTCTAATTCTGTTCAATATTTGAAATGCTTCCGGGAAAATATTGTCAATCTTGACTATTAATTATATTGCACAGTTTCTGAACAAGCAAGATGTTTTGTATGGGAAGCAAGCATTTGTAGAAATAAAGTCTGAAACACACATGCTGTTTTCTGTGCCAATTAGGGTCCCAGCAGTGATTTTTTATTCCAAGGCAATGCATTTCTCTCCATATATAAGATGAAAAGCTTTACTAAATCCACCTGCACCAAAACAAGGAGATAAATTGATCCCTCCGTGGGAAAACTAACATCTTCTAAGAAGTCGGTGCAATATTTGACTCTGCAGGTGAATGGTCCAGGGTGGAGATTTCATCACCGTGATGAGGGGAGATAGTCATAAGCATCGAGTGTTCACTTCAATATGAGATGTGAAGCTACAGTGGACTCGTGTGTCCTTAAAAGGCCCATGTCTAGAACATCTGGTTTTAGAGAAAAAAAGGTCTTTTTCATAGTCACCCATGGCCTACCATCCACTTATCAGAACTTTATTTCATCTTTAGCAAGAACTATATCTCTATCTCAACGAAACAGTCCTATATGCTGACCTTATTCAACTTGTCAAATATAAGCCTTTAAAAAATCTCTTAGATTATCTAAATAAAGCCCATTGACTAAACTACCTTTCCCTGTGCATTTTTTTATTTTGCAACCCTTAGGACACATCAGAGTCTTCAAAAGATCATTTCACTCATAACCTTTGGTATAATACCTCAGTATCTTGCCTGGTGTATTCTTCAAAATGGGACCAGACTCAGCCAAGACCCACGTGAAGAATGGATTTGTCCCAAGATTTCCACTAGGCATGGTCTGTGTGCAAAATACTGGGCTAGATACGGGGACCCACAATGTACATACATGGCTTCAATAACCAAGTGTATCCGAGTCTATTAGGAAAACCACCCCAAGAATACAACACAGTGAGATCCATGTTATATGGTACAGGGTTGGCGGAAAGCAAATCAACCAACATTGCTTGGGCATGTTTACAAAGTTCTGATAAGTAGATGGAGACTTGCAGGAGGAGCAAGCACTGAGCCAGAAATGCAAGAAGTTCACATTCATTGTGAGATCAAAAAAGAAATTTTTTTCTAAGCTGAGGAAATTATACAGATTTTAAAAGGAGACAAAAAAAAAAAGTAGGGAGGTTTAAGTTATTTCCATTTTCTCAGAATATGGAAAAGAACAGTGGGGGTTAGATTTTGAAAGGTAAACAGGAGCCAGATCATGAAGGATCCTGAATGAAAAAAAATAAAATAAAAAGAGTACGAGAGTTTGGATTATTTCCAAAGTTCATTATCTATTGAAGGGCTTCATTAAAGTGCTGGTATAAAATCAGTACTATAGAGAAACAGAAGAAATAACAGGGTTGAGAAAATGTGCTCAACTTTACGATCCTGTTTCAAATATTTAGGTCATATGTATAGGCACAAACGTTCTCTAACGTCAAAGCTTGGTGTTTCCTACTTTAAACTAAAAAGACAGGGAGGTCCTGGCTGGATGGTTCAGTTGGTTGGAATGGCATGCCATGAACCAGTGGTTTGGGGTTTAATTCCAAGTTGGGCACATACCCAGGTTATGGGTTCGAAACAGAGGCGTGTGAATTGCATGCAATCAGTCTCTCTCTCTCTCTCTCTCTCTCTCTCTCTCTCTCTCTCTCTCTCTCTCTCTCTGTCTCTCTCTCTCTCTCTCTCTCTGTCTCTCTCTCTCTCTGTCTCTCTGTCTCTCTGTGTGTGTGTGTCTGAAAATCAACAATATCATATACTCAGGTGAGTATTAAAATATAAAATAAAATAAGCTAGAATAAAACAAAAAGGCAGGGAGGTGCTCTTTAAGAAGCTGATAGTCAGCTGAGGCCACTGCAAACTAATCCACTTCTATTTGACCTGAAAGGTTTTTTTTTTTAAAGGTGCCCTTTTAATTAGAAGTGATAAATCTTCTTTTGCGTAAGTGACACTTTTCATAACGAGGGGGGAAATCAACCTATATTGTGTAAAAAAAAAAAGGGGGGGGGTTATATAATAAGGAAGCCAACCTGTAGACTATTAGCATATGCCATTAAGAGATCATCAGAATATAAACCAAAAGGAGGGATATAGAGAATGAAATGGGGTAGAGATGTTTAAGAGGACTGGGTCATAGATCAGATGTGGAGGTGAGAAGGAAAGGAGAGTGATAAATCTCATGTTTCTTACATATAAAGGTTAGAAGTACAGGTTATATTCCAGAAATGTTTGTTGGCATGCTGTTTTAAACCAAATCAACAAACATTCAATTTAAGGTGGTGATTCTGAATCAGCTCTTTGGCATCAGAAAAACATAATTTGTGTTATAAATTGGCAAGCTAGTGATTTCTGCAGTGCCTACAATTGAACTATGTAATTTACAGACCATAGAACACTTGGTTTAGCTGCAGAGGAGAGTAATAGTTTCAGTTGATGCCATTTTATAGCAGAGAATATTGCATGAATGGTTTAATTGGGCAATTAGTTCTATTGCCCAAAAGCATAGAGCCAAAGCAAACATCCTCAAAATATGTAATCAATACTGCTACATGTAATCAGTTGATTTTAGACTGTAGATAAATATATAATAGGACTAAGCCAAATATTTTGATGTGATTATATAACACTTTATAGGGATTTATAAAAATACTAGAGGCCCAGTGTAGGAATTCATGCATGGGTGGGGTCCCTTGGGGTGGCCTGCTGGGATTGGGCCCCAGCTGGCACCCCCAGGCTCACAGCCCCAGCTCACACCCTCAGTCTTTCAGCCCCACAGCCTGGCCTGGCACTCCACCATGTCCTGGTGCTGCTCCCTCACCTGCTTCACCACCCTGCCTGCAGGCCAGGCCATCGATCAGGACCAGGCCCTTTGCCTAGCTCCCTCAGTGACTGGGAGCTGGGAAGTGGCCCCACCCCCCACTGCTGCCACTGGTCACTGTCTGTGGGGTGATCAGCAGGGCAATGGGACCCATGCTTGCACTCACCTTGGCCTGGTGCCACCTGCACATCTGCTCCATCATCCCACTACAGTCCCACTCATTGGGGCCCACTGGGTCCAGCAGCACCTCCACCACCGCCCACTGCCAGCACTATGTTGCCAATACCTGTCATGTTCCACATTGCCCCCTTGTGGTCGGTGCACGTCATAGCTAGTGGTCGAACTACCAGTTGAACAATTTTCATATTAGGCTTTTATTATATAGGATTTAAATAAAACTATCTATCGCTTCCCAGATAAACTAATCTTACTAAACTAGCCTATAAAACTTCATTTATTTATGCAACCTGTGGTTATTGAGCACCTATTAGAATCCAGACACCATGCTAGTAAGTGCTGGGGAATACAATGGTAAAAACCATGGCCTCTATAGTTTATCGTGTAGAGCACATGTGTCAAACACAAGGCCCGCGGGCCAAATCCTTGATAGCATGTGAGTTGGTTAACAGCACTGTTAAGGAAAAGATTGTTCCACTCATTTTAAATTCACATTTCTGGTTAACACTGTCAGTTTATGACTGTTCAGTAAACCATTCGGCCCGCGATTTAGGCTGGATTTTATATTTTGGCCCCTTCTCTGATTGAGTTCGACACCCCTAGTGTAGAGGAAAACATAAGTGTTATAATCATAAAAGCCTATAATTACAAACTGGGATAAAACCTCGCTAGAAAAATACAATAGAGAGAAAAAAAATGCCCCCTTCCAACACACACAAAAAATTTACATACTAATTCATAGAACTTGTGAACAGATTACCTGGCATGGAAAAAGAGACTTTGCAGATGTGATTGATTAAGTTAAGGATCTTGACATGGTATTGTCCATCTAGGCCTCATGTGATCACAAGGGTCCTTTACAGAGGGAGGCGGGAGGGTCAGAGAAACAGATGTCACAGTGAAAGCAGAGGGTCAGAATCAAGGAGAGAGTTGATGATGGAGGGTGGGGACACAAGCTAAGGAATGCAGACCATTTTAAAAGCTAGCAAAGAGAAGAAACAGATGCTACCCAAATGCCTTCAGAGAGAGCTCAGTCCTGATGATATTTTGATTTGAGCTCAATGAAAATAATCTTGGTCTTCTGATCTCCGGAATAAAAAATAATAAATATGTGTTATTTTAAGGCACTAAAATTGTAGTAAGTTGTTATAGCAGCAATAGGAAACTAATGGAAACCCTACCCTTCCTCCTGTGCATTCCATCTTATCATTCAAATATGGGTTCAACTGTCGCCGTTCTATTTCTGTGAATGGTGACTCAACATTTCTATATTAAGGAGGTACACTAAGTAAAGAGGAAGAGGCAGCCAATGTAAGAAAGGGTAGGTAACTGTAGATTTCCTGAGAAGGTAGAAAACCATGAGATGGAGGACCAGACACTAGAAGGATTAGTCTCAGGTAGAAAATGATAATTTCTAATTTTCTTTCCTTCCTCTTCGGCTTATTTTAATTGTCCCCACAAGTTTAGTCCCAAGCCATTTTGTATTGTTAAATGGCTTGGGGGAGAGGGGGCATATGTGTGTGTTTAGTTGGTCTTATTCAGAGTTAAACTTGGTGGGAAGGGGGACCAGAGAATCAACTGAGAAAAACTGGTTATCAAAATGAGTAAGCCATGGGCTTGGCCTTAAGTGACCACAGGGAAAGAGAAAAATAAATAACTGGATTCCTGAGAGGTAAGCTGACTCTGCTTAAAGCCTAAGAGAGCAGCAGAATGTGGCTCAGGGATTGTGTTGAATTGATGAAGGTCTTAGCAGCTCTACACTGCTATGGTTAGATTTCCACTTATTTCTCCATGAAATGCCCACTACATGGAAACATTAAAAAATGTATAATGTATAGGTAATGTATACTCTACCTACAGGTAGTATACACTGAGTGGCCAGATTATTATGATCTCTGAACACATAATAATTTGGCCTCTCAGTGTATATCCTATATAATAAAAGGCTAATATGAAAATTTCCTCCTAGACCAGGAGTTTGACCAGCAGACAGGCCAGCCAACAGCCCATGTCCCCTCCCCCTGGCAAGGCTGGCTGGACCCCACCTATGCATGGATTCATGCACTGGGCCTCTAATATATACTGAGTGGCAAGATCATTATGGGTTCAGAGATCATAATTATCTGGCCACTCAGTGTATAGTAATAATAGGTAACGTATACCCTACCTATTAAATGATACTCATACTAAATCAAGTAGAGAAGTATACAAAAATAAAACCTGTGATTTGATACTAGACCACAGAAGTATTTTGACAACCAAATTAAGGGTTACCTTTTTATTGGAATAATAGGAAATTTATGTAGACATATAACTTTATAGAAAGAGGAATGATAGATAGATAGATAGATAGATAGATAATAGATAGATAGATAGATAGATAGATAGATAGATGATAGATAATAGGCAGGGTAAAATTCCATTTACAAATTGAAATAAAAGGGCCAAGGTGGAAGTCAAATAATTCATTTGAGTCTTAGGCAGATATGTTTGGAATAGTGACCATTGATGAGTGACTGACAAGTAGAGAGGAAGAGATAAATATGTATGTGCAGAATTTCAATTATTCATGTATTTTAAGAAGCAGCCAGGGTTTAACCTAATGGCATCTCATTTATGGTCAGTTATTATACACTTGGAGGTGGTCTAGCAGGCCTGGAGAAGAGAGTGTCTTTTTCAAGAAAACCCCTTTGTGACAAAGTACTGAGAAAGGACAGCTGCACAGATCCTGGGAGGAAAGAAAAGGTTGAAAAATCCATATTGCTTTGAATAAAGAATGTTCAAGTGCATATCAATCATTTATCTAAACTTATTATGATAAAACCATGAATTATGTTCACTCCATATTTTCAATTAGATGGTTCAACAGATGGTGAAGATTTACAGAAACGTTAACATTCTGGATAAGACAAGTTTAATAAATTTGTCAATGGGAATCTCTGGGGCTATGGGAAAATGGTCGCATGCCAAATAAAATGGTAGTTAGGTTTGCAAAAAGGCACAGGACCAGAGTGAGGGTTATTTTTGTTTTTCTGCTATTAAATTCCAAGTCCTGATTTGTGAATGTTTTTATAGTTATGAGAACTGTAGAAAGCTTTAAAATATGCTTCACAGATGCCCACATATGAGGCCAATAGATCTGCCACAAGAGATGGCTATTGGCAAAAGTGCAATACTTCTGTCTCAAACAGTCCCTAAACTCAGTAGCAACAGGTCCTCTGAGGTCTAGCTTCTCTTTGAAATACAAGTAATGAAAAATTATTCAAATCAGAGACATCCCACTCTCAGCTCTCACAGTTTTTCTGAGCCACACAAATTGTACACCTTAGCAAGTAATTTCTGTATCCATCCATGGAAAGAAACAAACAAAAAATGTATTCAATGTTTCCTATTCCAATAGCATAATAGTAAATATTATCTTCTTTATACTGGTAGTGGGCGGTGGAGGAGGGGGGAGAGTCTCTTCCCTAACATTGTATTAATATGGCGAGAATCCGGAATCCTCTTTAGAATGCCTATAGCTTCATCAGTGAAATTCTTTCTTGGTTGGATTTTTTTCATTTGCAGTGAAAAGCACAGCCATCAGATCACTATAAACATATTTCTAACACAGTCACTGACATTTCATTAAGCCAAACAAATAGAAATACAGTTTTAAGAAAAAAAGATCAATGAGTATTATTTATAAAGTGGTTTTGATGGTATAGATCAAATCCTAAAAATTCTACAAGAACTACTTTATAAAACTGTACATTAAACCAGGGCTACCTAATCCATTTTAAAGAGAATTCAGGGATGTGAGTCAAAATTCTACTTCTTGCCTTCCTAACATAAGTGGGTTGGGTACTTCCCAGAGTCACCTAGCTACCAAAAGATGGGTATTGGTGGCTATCCAGCTCGCTGGAATGCAAAAGCCTCTAAGCATCTCTGCTCAACTTGGCTTTCAATCCTGCCCATTCTGCCTTACCTGCTTATGGGTGGGCAGCCCTTTATACTCAGAGTTAGTCCATTTCAATAGTGGCACTTGCAGTTCCTGTTAAGTTGCTGGTATGTTCTAAACCCCTCTTCCCCACCCCTACCCCCCCCCCCACACACACACACACACTTGAATATAAATGACCTACTTGTCTTAACCCCAGCACTCTGGCTGAGACAAACATGTGGAATTCCATTTTCCCCAGAATTGGTCTGACTGCCGGATTGGCACTACAACACCCCTGGTGCCAGCATTTTGGTCTCTGATGGTCTCACTAATAGATTTTCCATCTGTTATTCTGTCATTTTATTGGTGTATAACTATATTACTTTATGTAGCCGGGAACTGAGTCAATAAAGACAGGGTCTCCAGCCACATTCTGACAGGGTAATTTAGTTAGAAACCTGCCCCATTCAATATTTGATATGTTGTGCGTTTAGTATGGCAATAAACAAACAAACAAAATAAATAAATAAAGGGCCTAATAGTAAGACTGTAAGCACAAGTTTTAAAGCAATTGGCTGGTATATTTAATATGGAAAACATTCTAAATATTATAGAGTTATACTGTTATTTGAGTCTTATAGACAAGAAAATAGTAATAAAAAAGACAAAAATGAAATAGATCAAAGTAACTAAATGAAAGATATATAGTTTTAAGAAGGAAGAAAGAAAAGATAGAAAAGCAAAAATGCATAAAATTCCTATAATAAAAAAAAAATCTATTAAATCCAAGCCTGGTGATATTTTCAGACAACAGTATGGTGATTACCAGAGGGATATGGGGGATGTGAGAGAGGAAGAAGAGGTATAGAGAGGATAAATGGTGTTGGAAGGAGACTTTACCTGGGTTGGTAAACACACAATGCAATCCTATCTGGTAATAAAGAGGGAATATGCTAATTGACTGCCTTGCCCTCAAAGATGGTGGTGCCCACAGCCACAAGATGGTAGCACCCAGTCCCTTCAGCCATGTTGGGGTGTCTACCTCTGGAGTTCCCTAGTCCCCTCAGGCAAGCCTTTGCTGCCCAGCCGCTCAGGACTGGTTCAATGTACAGGCAAGCCTCGGATGTTGACTGCCCAGCTGCCCAGGGCCGCCCGAGGCTCAGGTAACCAGGGCTGGCCAAGGCTTGCAATGCCGGCAGTAGCAGAAGCAGAGGTGTGATGGGGGTGTCACCTTCCCCTGATCACTGGGTTGCCTTCCACCTCAGAGGGCTTTGATCATTGAAAGAGGGAGCAGGCTGGGCTGAGGAAAGCGCCCTCCAGTGAAAGAATTTTTAAGCACCGGGCCTCTAGTATATAGATAATGTATTATAGAATTGTACACCTGAAACCTATATAATTTTATTAACCAATGTATCTCCAATAAATTTTTTTTTAAGTTTTTATCAGAAGATAGAAAAGCTTCAGCTCTATCTTGAAAACACAGGGAGGACTATCTTCATTCAAACTCCCAGTCACATGCCCTGCCTGGTTTCTGGGCCTAGCTATGTAATTTACTTCGATCAATGAGATGTTAGCAAAGATCACATAACTAGGGGCCTGAGAAGTGATTACCAGCCTCCACTCTCTGTCCAGTTTGTCTCCTTTCTCCATGAAAACATGCTCACAGGAGACATGGTGAGCAGAGCTGAGTCAAAGTTGTCATCCTCGCCAGTGCCACCCCTGAGCAGGTGACAGTCAACCAGCCCTCCAACAGGCAGCTGACCGCAGGTGTATGAGTAAACTGAGACCAGAAAAATCACAAGCCAGCCCAGGACTGTGAGCTAAATAAATGATCATTCTTTGATGCCACTGATTTTGATGGTTGTTTGCCATGTGGCACAATCGTTGCAATAGACAACTGATGGACTCCTGCAAGTGATTACCAAAAGGAAATTTTCACAAAGAGTGCAGAAGTCATTTAAGTTCATTTGTAATCAGGACAATTCAAAGTCAATGAACAAAGAGACACAATTTCTCACTCATCAAATTGAAACTCATTGTGTTTTGGCAATAAGCAAAGTAGCTGAAGCATTGACTCTGAGTGGAACTGTGACTTGTATCCTTCCTGGAGGGCAGGATATATCAGAATTTAAAGCATGCATTCCATTGGACATAACAATTCCAATTTTCTAATAGCCTCAGTGAAAGGCACATGGATATTGTATGTATAAAGACATGTATAAAAAACAATGTTCATTATAAAAAATGGTTGAATAAAATAAAATGAAAACAATATACTATATGCACTTCACTGTGAAAATAGGTAAGTAATTTATAGTATGTCCACATTCTGGAATGCTATGCAGCTGTTAACAATAATTGAAAATGATTTCTATTCTGTAATAAAGCAATATATCTGACTGCTATGAACTAAAAAAGCAAGGCAAGAAAGTAGGCAGTTGCTGTAATATTATTCATATGAATGTATATTAGTGTGTTTGTGTGTGGGCATGTTTAGGTACAGATACTTAGAAAAAGGAATTATTATTTATGACTTTGAGAAAGGAAGAAAATGGAGGGGGGAGGAAGAGGAAACTATTATATTTTCTCGAGATTTAAGTATTTCTTCAAACTTTTTCATTTAATACTGTGAAATAAACACATTCATTAAAAAAGTATTAAGTGTAAAAAAAATAACACCAAAAAAAATCTAGGAGACCAATTGGTGAATGTTTTGTTGATTTTAGACTGTGGTAAGCTGTTCAAAAGGGGTTAAAAATGGAAAGAAAACTGTCATAAAAATGGTAATCTATCTGAGTATATAAAAACTAAACATTTCTTCATGTAATAAATCACTGGAAGCAAATTAAAAGTTAATCAACAAAACCCTTTAAAAAGCATTGCCACAGGCATAGAGTTAACATCCTTCATACATAAACAGATCTTACAAAACAGGAGAAAAAGATAAAAAAGCACTAAAGAAGGTAGAGGGCACAGGAGCATCTACAAAGGAGAAACACAGACAGCAAGCATTAAAAATATGAAAATAAAATGAATCAATAAAATGTACTTTAAAATATTACCAAGGTGTTATTTTCACCTTTTATACTGAAAAAGAATAAAACATGTTTACAATGATAATACCCCCAATGGGACCATAGTGAAAACAGATCCTCCCAGCTGCAATGATTTAGAAATTGCAGAGAGAGAGAGAGAGAGAGAGAGAGAGAGAGAGAGAGAGAGAGGACGTGAGAGAGGCATTAACAATGGTTATCTCTAGATGTTAGGAATAGGAATAATCTATTTTTGTTACTTCTACTTTTTAAAAATATATTTTATTGATTTCAGAGAAGAAAAGAAAGGGAGACAGAGATAGAAACACCAACGATGAGAGAGAATGAGAGAGAATTATTTATTGGCTGCCTTGTGCACCCTCCTGAACTAGGGATCGAGCCCACAACCCATGCCTGTGCCCTGACTAGGAAGAGAACTGTGATCTCCTGGTTCATTGGTGCCATGGGGGCTGGGCTGTTACTTCCATTTCTTAAAAAGACTAAAAAATTATTCACATCCTTATGGCTTCACAATACAGGATATTTTTAGCAGATGGTCATGCATCTGCTACATGGACTATGGTGGACCTTTGGCACTGGGTCTTGCCAGGAACTTCTGACTCCTGAAAGGACTAATGGGACTGAAGGTGGAGGCAGAATATCAAACTGAGGATGGATCACAATCGCTACAGTCATCATTAGAAAGGGACTGGAGGGATAATAGGAAGACTGTCATCAGTCTTTGGGTGCTGGAAATGCTGAGTGAATTTATATTATCTCTATCTTTGGCAAATCCCAGAGTTATAAAAATTAGTGTATATTACATTTATAATGGAAAAAAAAAATGTTCACATACCTGCAATTGGGTATTTCTTTGAGGAAAAGGTTTGTTCTCAATCTCTATAATGTCATCTGGTTTTATTTCAATCAATTTTTAATATATCTCAAGTGATAAAACTTTCATTGTTTTATCGGCAAGTTTCCAGTATTCATCATAATATCAAGAAACTATTTTTATTATTCGTCCTACATTTTTCCTTTATTAACATCTTCCTCTGGCCTTTGAAAGATAATTTCAAAGGCTCAAAGAAGTCAACCTCTCTATATGCGGTGAGGGTTTGTGCTTCTTAAATAACTTTAATCTTAATACTTTTTGCTGTATCTTTAAGGTCCCGCCTTTCATATCAGCTAATATACTCGTCTTTCTCCTGCCCGCTGCCTACAGAAATCCTGCTTTAATTATACCAGTGTTGAAACTTCAAAAGAAAGCCAGAGCACAATGGATTTATTCTTTTTCCATTTAATATTTGTTAAAAGAAGTTTTCTTTACCTCTGAGGGAAAGAAATCAAAATAGGATTGAGTGTTATTGAGACTGGTCCTACAACTCAGTTTCAGTCGGGGTGTTTGAACCAGACGCGGTAGATGGAGGTCAGTCACTGCGTTTTTGTTGCTGTTGTTGTTTAGGAAATCATGCACACATTCAATCATTCTCCCAACTTTCACTTTTATCCTTGCATTAAAACTGTTTCTAATGAAATTGGATGCGTTCTCTCTTCCCATACAATATATAGTAAGTTAAACAAAAATCAGCCTGGACTGAGAATTAAAGTAATCATGCACCTAGAATTAAAGTTTAGAAAATTTGCCGAAACCGGTTTGGCTCAGTGGTAGAGCATCGGCCTGCAGACTGAAAGGTCCCGGTTTGGCTCAGTGGTAGAGCATCGGCCTGCAGACTGAAAGGTCCCGGGTTTGATTCTGGTCAAGGGCAAGTACCTTGGTTGCAGGCGCATCCCGGGGGGGGGCGCGGCAAGAGGCAGCTGGTCAATGTTTCTCTCTCATGGACATTTCTAGCTCTCTATCTCTCTCCGTTCCTCTCTGTAAAAAAATCAATAAAATATATTTAAATAAATAAATAAATAAATAAATAAATAAATAAATAAATAAAAGTCATCTTTAAGCCTTTCAAAAAAAAGTTTAGAAAATTTTAAAAATGCAACTGTAAAAGATTCAGTTTTACTGAGGACAAGAAGAAATCTAATAGAAATCTAAGCTCTAGACACCTAAATAGTATTATAACTCTTCTGCTATTCACTAATCACACTGCTAGCTAGCATTCATTGGTTTCCCACTACATCTTAAATAACAACCAAACTCCTGGCCATATCTTTTAAAGCCATGGTGTGTTTCAAGCTTACCTTTTTAACTTTTTCTGGGGATACATTATACCTTACACCTACCTCTTCCTTCCTCAAACCCCCTGGTTTCTGGCTCTTCACCAGTTCCTAGAAAATACAAGTCATTCCCATGTTAAGCTCTTTGGGTCTGCAATTCCCAGTACCCAGAATGTGTCTGTCCCCACTTCATAGACTAATACCTTTTTATCTTTCAAGGATGAAAATGTTTCACTACCTGATCCTTTCATCACCTGCTTTTAAATCTCTTCACACTGGTTTTTTGTTTGTTTGTTTGTGTGTTTTTTATTTTTTTATTTCTAAGCATGTGTCACAATTCATAATTATATGAAGTTGGCCCTTAAACAATGCAGAGGTTAGAGGTGCTGACCCATGATGCAGATGAAAATCACTCACAGCAACCAATATCATAAATAACAGATTAACACCTATTTTTTATCTTATATGCATTTTATGCTATATTCTTAAAATGCATTATGCTAGAGAGAGGAAATGGTTAAGAAAAGCATAAGGAAGAGAAAATACACTTATGGTATCTATTTTAAAAAGCTGCATATAAGTGGACCCACACAGTTCACACCTGTGTTGTTCAAGGCTTATTTATCTATATTATTTATTGGTTTTATTTTTTAATATTTTTTATTTATTTCAGAGAGGAAAGGAAAGAAGGGAGGAAGGGAGAGAGAGAGAGAAAGAGAGAGAGAAAGAGAGGGAGAAAGAGAGGGAGGAAGAGAGAGAGGGAGAGGGAGAGAAAGAGAGAAACATCAATGACAAGAGGGAATCACTGATTGGCTGCCTCCTGCAAGTCCTACATTGTGAATCTACCCCACAACCAAGGCATATGTCCTAACTGGGAATCAAAGTGTGACCTCCTGGTTCATTTCATAGGTCGACACTCAACTGAGCCATGCTGATCAGGCTCTAGTGGACTTCTTAATGCCTAGCTCCCTCTCTAGATGCTAAGAATTAAGAAAAAAGGTATAGTGTTAATATACCACTAAGCATCTAGCATAGTGGTTCTCAACCTTTCTAATGCTGCGACCCTTTTCTGATGGTCTTAGGCTTTATAGCAGCAGTTCTCAACCTGTGGGTCATGACCCACAGGTTGAGAACTGCTAGCAGGGTTGCCTAAGACCATCAGAAAACACAGATATTTACATTATGATTCATAACAGTAGAAAAATTACAGTTATGAAGTAGCCACGAAAATAATTTTATGAGTTGGGGGTCACCACAACATGAGGAACTGGATTAAAGGGTTGTTGCATCAGAAAGGTTGAGAACCACTGATCTAGCAGAAAGCATACAATTCATGGTCAATAAATATTTGGTAAGTAAAAAAATCAAATATAAATACATGCATACATATAAACCACCTATACCCATTGTCAGCAAATTGCGGCTCTCAAGCCACATGCATGCAGTTCTTTGGTCCCTTGAGTGTGGCTCTTCCACAAAATACCAAAGCCTGGGCGAGTCTATTTTGAAGAAGTGGAGTTAGAAGAAGTTTAAGGGTTTTTTTTTTGTTTTTTGTTTTTTGTTTTGTTTTGTTTTGAAATACAACTTCCATTTATTTTCCCCCAGAGAACTTTTCTTCACTCTTTAAAGACTTAGCTCCTTACATGGGCTTTGGTGGAGGTCCTGGGGCAGCACCCGCAGGCCTAAATCGGGGTGGGGGTGTTCGGTCCTTCCAGGCTTCACGAGACCAATTCCTCACTACCTTGCTGTGAATGGCACCGCTCACAAAGTAATGCAGCTTTACATACAGCTTGGGAAGCACATAGGCGTCCAAGACACTTGGGGCTTTGGAGATGTCCCTGTCGACTGCGGCCTCCACTATGTTTCAAATGACAAACTTTTTAATGGCCTTGTCCTTGGGCACGTCCCGGGCGCAGTTGGCGCAACGAATAGGCTGCACATGGCCTCGGCCTTTTTTGGCACGACCGTTATTCCTTCTTTTCTTGGTCATTTTGGAAACAAGGACCCGAGTGAGCAGAAGTTTGAGTTTTTAAAAATTTGGCTCTCAAAAGAAATTTTAATCATGTACTGTTGATATTTGGCTCTGTTGACTAATGAGTTTGCCAACCACTGACCTATACTAATGAAAGCACACTTCAAGGACTCTTCTGTAATGAGCTATGGCTGAAATCTTGGATTGGGATCAACCCTAGAGATTTCACTTAAATATAATTACTTCTCTAAAGACCTTACATCCAAAAATAAATGTTAGTAGTTCTTAGGGTGAGAGACAAAATTCATTCCATAACAACATTATACTCAGTACCTTTCTCAAAACTTGCTACATAATAGATGTTAAGAAAAATATTTTTTAAATTCATCTTGCTGCCGAAGCCGGTTTGGCTCAGTGGTGGAGCGTCAGTCTGCGGACTGAAGGGTCCCAGGTTCGATTCTGGTCAAGGACATGTACCTGAGTTGCCGGCACATCCCCAGTAGGGGGTGCGCAAGTGGCAGCTGGTTGATGTTTCTCTCTCATCGACGTTTCTAGCTCTTTATATCTCTCCCTTCCTCTCTGTAAAAAATCAATAAAATATATTTTTTTAAAAATTCATCTTGCTGCTGAGTAGATATCTGAACCTCAAAGCAATCTGTAGTAATTAATAGAGGCAAAAATGTTCCTAGAGTCACAGAATATTAAGGTCAAAAGGAACTCGAAATGTCTCACTTTCAATCTTTTACTTTTTTCTAAAGTTTAGAAAAAGGTAAATCCAAACATCCTGCAGAACACAAGAACAGGGCACCTCTAAGCACGAGTCTTAAAAAATAAATTCAGAGGCGAAAAACCAGAAATTGTCTCCTAGAAACTATCACACATTAAAGGTGAAGTCAAAAGTTAAAAAAAAAAGAAAAGAAGAAGAAAAAGAAAAGAAAATGTGAAAATGTGATTACTTGTCTTGTTGATGACAGCAATTCCCTCATTAAAAACCCTATCTCCAAAATAAGATAAAATTCTCCAAAACAGCTCTTCAAAACTATTGAATACTACTAGAAATATAGTGATTTGGCTTTTAAATACAAGCAGTCAAGTTTTCTCTGAAAGTTTCAGGTATGTTTCTTTTACATGAACACCTCAAGAAGAGATAATCCAAAAAGCTTGTCAACCAAACGAGCAAAAGTTAACAATCTTGAGGCTAAAATCTATGTGTGATTTCAAAGACTCAAATGCTTTTCAGTACTACAGTGTCTAGTCTTACTTGTTTCAGACATGGGTGGAGTTTATTAATTGTGTCTTCCTTGTAAATTAAGTCTTTGCTCTTAAACCTATGCAGTAGATACATTTTGAGTCTTTTAGGCCTATAATCAGAAAATGTCTTCTTAGCTTTCTCCATGCTTTAGAATAATTATGGGGCTAAGCATAAATATTAATTCCTACTCAATGTGCATGCACTCTGGAATCTCCAGGTGTGAATAGCAATATCTTATTACACGAACTGGAGTATTCATTAAATGCTTTCTGATAATCTTTAGAGACTACCTTAAAATTACTATGCATATGAGTAGTCTGTAGAACTCAAAGTTCTCGGAAGTAACCAGTGAATACTTTCATGGAGGAAAATCTTATTAATCTAAATATCAACATGTAAGAAAGAAAGGTCAAGAGGTTATTTGGAGCCAAGTTTCTTGACAAGAACTCCAGGAGAAGGAAATTTAAATACAAGATTGATATTTCATGCCATAATTACAGAATTGCAACAATACTCTATTTGGGTCAATGCAGCTCACCTGTAAATGTTTTGCTTTTCATTATTTTGTTTTGTCTTTATACCAGTAGGATGTTTGCATACCTTTGTGAAACTCCAGAAAAGAGATATGGAAATACAACTACTATGAATTTTGATGATTTCAATGTTTTTTCATGTTATTTTTTAAAATATCAATGCTACAAATAACATGTTCTTCTTACGTACAGCTCTACGAATTTTAACATACATATAGATATGTGTATCCATGTCCCCATAATAGGATAGAAAACAGTTCCATCCCTTCCCAAGCACGCTTGTGTTACCTCTTCATAGTCTCACCCTTCTCTCAAACCAACCCATGGGTCAGTATATGTTTTAACCTGTTTTTGGTTTATATTTATTCTTTTCTCCAAACAAAACCAATTTAAAAATAACAGTTTTACAAATATCAACACACATGCATAGAATACATGAGATGTATGTTTCTATGAACATGCCATGTTATATACTTGTATTCATATTGAATACTGTGTACTAGTGTAATATATGAACATACATAATTGTATAAACTCCTCTTAAAACCTAAAAACAATTAATAGTGCCTAATACTATTAGGTCTCTCAGTTGGAGGTCAAGACTATAAGGACCTTTTTGAATGAAAAAATAATCATAAGATCATACTGATCCCAGGCTAGTGTTAAAGACTCAGTAAGTAGACAATAGGTATAAAGACTCTAAATACTTAGAGAAAGTTTGTATAAATGATTGTTTGTATTTGCATACCCCATATATATGCTAATAACAAAGTTTCTCTGGAGATGATTTCCTGCCTGAGGCACTGTATTTTAAAAGTAACATCAAGTTATGTTTATCTTATGAGAAAATAAAGCAACACTGGTATATCAAGAAGAATCGCATGCAAGCTCAAAAATAAAGAAAAATCACAAAAGAAAAAGTGATACATTATTTCAATAACACTTTTCATTCTTATTGCATATTTCATCATAAAGATCAATAAAATGTTCCAAATCATAACAAATACAGGAATTATTCAGCCTCCTGTCTTAACAAATTATCTCAGGAATGTAAGACAAAAAGTGTATTTACACCCACCCAGCCACACCATTTAATGATTTAGGATAGAAAGTTAAACTCCAGGGGGGGAGATTGACTCAAGAAAGTAATCAGCATCCCCTTAGTAGGATTTTGCATCTTAAAGTATACAGCTCATTGTTAACAAATAAAAAACAAGTCTATGGCAACTGCTCATCACCTTCTTCCTAAACTTAAAAAATATGGATATTATCACAAATGTCTCCAAATTGTCCACAAAAAGGTAAAAGGGAGAGAACTGAGCACTATCATCCTACCTTATTTGCAGGGTGGTGGTGTGTGTGTGGGGGGGGGAGGTTGTCATGGTATTTTTCCATGAAATCGCCAGGCCTTGGAGAATGTGAGTCTTACACACTGTATCTAGAGCAAAGCTTTCTATCTTCAGCGAAATAACAACCTCCTTCAGGCATGTTGTTGCTAGGTTACTATTAAATAGAATTACCGTGGTGTAATATACTCATAAAGAGTCAGGAGATAAGTAAGAAAATAATTATAATAACTTTGTCATGTTTATGCAACTTGATGTATTAATATATATCCAGAGGCATTATTCTAGGGGGAGGGAAGATAGATTTATTTTCTGTTTAGAATATTCTTAGTGATTCATTGGATGCCTCTCATATATCCCAACGCCTTGAAAGCATTTCAATTAAAGAGGATTCATAATCCACAAGCCTAGGTTCCTGAACTTCTTTGAATCAATACTGATGGACACAAATGCTCACATGTGACAGAGTAAAAGTACAAATGTTATATTTTGAGGGATCTTTGAGATATACAGGGTGAGGCCAAAGTAGGTTTACAATGGTTCCTACAGAAAAAATACAATAATTTATATATATAAAACCCTAAGCAACCTTTCGAACATTTGACCTGTTACTATGATGTGCACTGACCACCAGAGGGTAGATGCTCACCATAGGAGCTGCCCTCTGGTGGTCAGTGCACTCCCACAGTGGGAACGCTGCTCAGAGAACTTAGCAAGCGGTGGCAAAGCCAGGCACCCAACCAGGGCTCAGGCTCCTCCCTAGCTGCCTGGCGCTGCATGCACTGCTACATCCCAGATTGCAAGAGGACACAGGCCAGGTTGAGGTACCCCATCAGTGCACAAATCCGTGCACTGGGCCTCTAGTAAACAAATAATAATGTAAGGATAAAATATGGTTTGCAAGTGTGTTCACAGATGTAAACCTACTTAGATCCACTCCTGCATATATTCTAGCCTACAACCATTACAAAGAAATGCCAAGTATCTCAGTTTAGGGATTATGCAGTAGATTCTTAAAGCCTTTCATCCAATAATGTTGCTTCTACAAATGGCTCGGTGTAGTTACTATTGTACTGGACCTTGTTATACAAATCAATGATCATTCCTGGGTAATAATTACTGGAAAAGATTTTAAACATAAGGTGCCTAAGCCAGAAACTTGTAGATGGAGCCTTGCATCAATATAGTTTGAAAGCTCTATTGGTCAGTTTTATGAGCAATGAGAGAAAAGACCAGCAGGTCTGTGGACCATCAGAGAGTACATTCTTTCTTCTAAGGTTTTAAAATGAAAGGGCAAAGATCACACATCTTTACAATTGTCCATTGGTTGGGTTAATATTGGTAGAATATCAGAATCACAATATATAATTTACACTCTAGAGAACCAATTTTAACTGAATGTATTTCCTGCATCACGCCTCCCTTATCTTTTTCATTCACACTCCAGAAATTACATTGCTTTAGAGAAAATAAAGGGATAGCAGGAACAGTGAATTCCATCTGGAAATTTTTAAAAATAAAACTAGAACCAAAAATTGCAGCTCTAAAATGACAGTTTGGGTTTTGCAAGTGAAGTATAAAAAATAAATCTGCTCAGAAATAGCAAATGTATTTTTTCCCACTTACTACTTTAGGAAAGTGACTGTATAATGTGCAAAATCACTATTGACATTCAGGCAATCCCTGAAAAATAGGTTTGAGTAGGATGAAGGATTAACTATGAGCTAAACTAGCTGAATTATGCATGAACAAAAACATAATCTAAAAGGGTATAGACTGATTTGCTTTTAAATTCTCTTTTCCTAGGCTGACGCTTCAGAGAACAAAAACAAATGTTTTTATTTTTCTCCCCACTTTACACAAAAAGGGTTTTATTTCTTATTGTTCATCATTCAGCTAACAAGCACGAGGTATTGTTATCCTTTATTTTAGGAAAATTTAGAAAAGTGAGGATCTAGTAGGATTCTCAGCATTGGAAAGAGAAATTCTTTCAAATCCCTACTTTTGCCATATTTCAAATATTTTACCTCCAGGCTGAACCTTAGCAAGCTGAAGGCCAAGCTTTTGCTCTGATTCTTAGATGGAAATATCCCACCTGTTGCCTCTTCCTGCCTTTAAGTTCCACGTTAGCCTCAGGTCGACCAGCTGCCTGTCCCTGGGGCCTTTCTGGACTGGCCCTGATTCCTCCAACCCTCAGGCAAAGAGAGTCTATAACTGAGCCCCAGCTATGCCCCATTGTTCTCACATGATTTTGAATGTTTCCCAAAATCTCAGATGGAATTTTGTCATAAAATCAATGAGTGAGGAGCTTGTGCAAAAAAGAGAAGTCTTGATTGGCAACAGTTCCTTAGGGAGTTACTCAGGTTTCAAAGTTTGTTGTCAGCATGACATCTGCACATATGTGTAGAAGTATAGGGAAAAAAGTTCATATATGTGTAACTGATAACAATGGTTATCTATGGGAGAGGGAGTGGGATTCATGTTGGTGGTCAAAGGAACTTTCACTTGTTCTGTAATATTTTAATTTTGTATTACTAATTTATAATGTTAAATGTGTAATAATTTAATTTTATATTAATTGGTTACTATGCGTGTGTATACTTAACATTTCATAGAATTTAAAACGTTCTATAAAATACACTGTAAAATACAGACTTTCATGCTGGAGATCTTAACCTTGCAAATGAGATGCCCTTTCTTTTGAGAATGGGAATATATCCAAATTTATTATTCCAGCCAGTGATACATTTAGTTTGTTGCCTATTTACCCAGATGAATGGATATTGGATTACAGATTTTATAAATGTGTTCATCAAATGAGGGAAGCAGGAAGGTAAAAATATGGTGTGTGATCCTCAGCTCTCCACTTCTAGGCCCAATGTAGATGCCACTGAGATTATACATGCTTCCAAAATCCTTCTCAAAACAAAGTTTCAGTAGGCCACTCTAATCTGTAAGTATTGGCCCAGACAACCCTATGAAGTCTTCTCTGGCAGCCAGAGCTTCTTAATAAAGCAGATACCCAACCTCTCTACTGGGTCTTCTGACCTTGAAGGGCATCAGAATACTCAGGGTGATTCCCAACATACATATACCCAGGTTCCAACACTGGAAAGTCTGATTTTGTAAAAACATGACTGAATCTTCACAGACTTATGATGCCAACAAAAGCCCCAGCTGATATTGACAAGTTATTTATGAATTACAGTGTAATATAATCGCCATTATAAATTTATAAATATTGATGCAAGTGTAGGTCTATTACATGTAGCATCCGATGACTTGGATTGTAGTTCTGATCCTAGAATTCATTAGCCTCATGATCCTGTGCAGTCATATAACTGCCCCTAGGTTTAGATTTTTTATGGACAAAATGGGCTTACTGCTTTTATTCCTCATAGTCACTTCAAATCAAGAGGATCACTTGCTTGGCCATATCTTGGCCCCACCTCTGGGAATGTGGATGAATCACTTCTCTTGGTCCCCAATATCTTCAACTTAAACATTGGGATTGTGTTACTGGACCGATGGTTCTCAAACTCTATTCTGAATCAGATCCCTTAGAGACAGTGTAGGCTCTGGGGATGTACATGTGAGTATGTGTGGGTTTGGGAGAGGGAGTTGGAGAGGGTAGAGTGGACGGTAGAGCATAAATAACATGCAATAAGGATCCTGGCCCTCTCTCTCTGCTTCACAAACAGGGTTTTATGTTTGCATATTGAGTTCTTATGTGAGAAATTTTACTGCCAAATATATTTTAAAGCGCTGAACCTGATGAAATCTGAGGTCAAATCCATCTCAAAATTCTTTAAATCTAATGCACAGGATTGTTGGATTCAAATTAGATAATGATTGTTAGTGTGTTTCGCAAAATGAAAAGCTATCAGGCAGGGTTGCCTTGCAAGCATATCATAATACGGGTTTAAATTTTCTCAGCCTGCAAAATAGACTAACCTTTATTCTTTTTTATTGTCAGTCTTGGCTTGATTTCTCTTGCCCTCGACGGTTATGCTGCTCATAAAAGAAACACTCACCCGATCACACTCTTCTCCCAGACTCTTTGTTCCTAACCTCAGCCAATTTCAGCAGAGATGGAACCTATATTCGCAGTCACCCTGCTTCCTCCCCTTTCCCATCAGGCAGGGCTGAGAAAATAACCACATGCCTACCATAGATATGGATGTTCAGGGAAGAGTGCTTGGTCCCATTAGCACCATGCTAATGGACCTCCGCACAAAACCGAGTCTGTGGCAGTCAGTCTTCCCTTGACCAACAGAGCTGAGTGAGCAGTTTGGGGTTTGTTTCAGGGTCTAGTCCAACTCATGATTCCTGATGCCTCATACCCATATGCCTCACTTCGAAGGTTCTTGACAGGACAATGCTCAGCTTTGAATCTAGCCCTTCTGTCCTGATAATGGTGAGTATATCATTTCACACATGTGAACCAGGCATGACTTGTGAGGAAGACTCACTTCAACAAGTATTTAAGTCATAATGTGCCTACTATTTGTCAAGGTCACTGGTTACATGGATAAGCAGATAGAGTGATTGCTTTTCATGAGCATAGAAGCTGGAGTAAGAGCCAGACTGTAGCCAATCACTAAAAATGCAACACAATCCGTGGAAAGACAAAGGCCCATGTGTAGTGTGTTAGAAAGGGCAAGGAATCCTGAGCCAAATTTGAGTGCTTGTAGGTAGGCTTCATGGAAACACACATTTACTCATGAAAACTAAGACTTAGCCCAAAAAGAAAGTTGGAACAGATTTTCCCAAATAAAGGAACAGCATCCAGATAAAGCAGGCAAAACTACCATTAGTGTATTATTACTAGAGCATACTACAAGAATTCTATGCAGAATGACCAGAAGTTAGTTAAAGAATGAGACTGTGTCTCTCAGAAGGAGTGTGTGTTAATGTTAAAGCATTTGGATTTTATCCTGCAAGCGGTTTAAACCCAGAAATGACCTACCTCTACAAATTCTACTTATTTTTTTATCTATGTCTTGAAATGGTTTGTTTGGGTAACTCTCTGCCTCTCGTTTGCTATTTATATTTGCACATCAAGAGACTTTTTTTATGAAAAAGTACTTATAAATTATATGAGACTGTTGCCAGAAATTGCAACTACTCTGAAAACATTTTGCAAATACTGCTGTGAAATATTTTAAAGCACATACGTTTACATTGAAATCTAGATTCCTAAACGTTAACCTTTTTCTAAGTGTTTGCAATGACACATTCCATCACTGGCAAATAGGTAGCTCATTTACTGAAGTTTACATTTTAGTGACATGGCTTAACAAGACACTAGAAGCCTTATTTACATTTCCCCCTAAAATGCTGTTAGAATTATGCAGATCTGTTCCTGACGTGGCCATTTCCTTACCTAATTATTTTTCACATATTAATTTGCGTCTTTTGAGTCACTTCCTTCACATGTTCTCTGACTTCAAAGTATTTTGAGGTACTCTCACACATTTATGATATTTCTTCCCCTCTAGATTAGAAAATGTAGCCATTCGCTACCTTTATAACAAGATCTGAATAATCTTAATAACAATGAGAACAACACAACAGTGGCAGATACCAGAGATTAAACTGACAATGGTATGACTTACTTAATTCTTAAATGCTCTCATTTAATTTTTATAACTATTTTAGGCGGCTGTCATTAATGTTTATCTCCAGTTTGCAGAGGAGAAAACGGTATTTATTTAGAGTCAATGCATTTTTGCAGATCAGGCAGCTGGTAAGTGGAACAGCTGTTATTCACCCCAGCCTCGCTGACTTCAGAACCTGCCTGGTTAGCCCCACCCTAATGTCTGCTCTGCAATCATAGATTCAGTCATTCCCTGATTCATTCCACAGACGTTAAGGAAGAGCCTGCCCACTGCTGAGACCCTGTGTTGGAAACTGCAAAGGATACAAAGAGGAGTAGAACCTGCATTCTACTCTTAGGAATCATACAGTTCAGAACATAAATAAGGAGAATGCAAGGTAGAAACACGATGTAAAATATGTATTGCCAGAGTGCCTAGGAAGACAAGATGTGTCCGCTGGATGACTAGGACTGTTAGATATTCAACCTCCTAAACACTCAGAGAAATGCAAACAGAAACTGCAATTCAATAGCCTTACTCACTGTAGTTTAAAAAAAAATTAAAAGCCTGCTTCTCCTAAATCTGAAAGAAGATTTAGAACAAAAAGTGTAAGCATCAGAAAATAGTACTTTATGGCAGGAAGGACAAAATTGCTGTACAATCTGCAACTACTGATTAAAGCTGTGGTTGTTATAAAATATGGGACAAATAATCAGAATGTTTGTGTAAATAAAATTCCTAAATAAGACCTTTGTTTTGGAGCTCTGTGGAGAGGGGCATGAGTATGATCTGCTGGAAACAATGGTTCTTGAAAATGATCCTGGATAAACTGAAGCACGGGATAAAATCAATGAAAGCAGGTGTTTTTGAAAAAAATACCTGCCTGTGGTAGAAAGTTTTAAAAATGTGTCCGTGATGCTTATGTAACAAAGACAACATTGGAAGATGTGATGAACCTGAGTCCATTTGAAGACCATAAGCCCTAAAATGTATTAACAATCTAAAAGCACATTTTATGCCAATAGTTACTACACAAAAGCAGAGGTAAATATGAGACAGAGAGTACAGGACTTCCTTGAGAAGAAATCCACAATAGGGCCAATGGAGGAAAACAAAGGATGTTCAGACTTTCAAGATTTAGACACAGAAATGGTGGAAAAATACATGAAGTTCCAACAGGAACCAAAATTCTTAAGTACCCATGCTGCCATAGACTCAGGGTCAGAAGCAAACCAGAGCTCACAAATCTTAAATGCATTCAAGGGTTAAAGAAATAGCAGTGGTAGGAAACGGGATTAACTGAAGAAAGCCCACAACAAATTTAATCAATGAGTACAGTAATAGCAATATGTCTTCTGAATTCAGCCTTCAGATCACCAGTTACTCTTGCTGGCTAGTCACCTTAACTTCCGGTTGTCACATACCTAGGAAACATGCTTCCATCCTCATGGCTAAATCCTCTTTCAATGTTCATAGCACCTTATCCCTTTCTCAGTATTATGTGGTCAACTGAAAGTCCTGGGGAATTGGAGCAGATAGAGTGGTTTTGTTGTGTGTCCCTGAGTTTGGTGGAATTTTGACTTTTTCTTTTTAAAGCATCAATTCGTTTCAAAGGCTCACTAATCTAAATTATCATACAGGTGTGGAGTTTTAAATCTCATAAAATAAATAAGGTCATTGTATTCAGCACATTCCTGACATTTTAATGAAGCATATTAACAAAAATTATGTTCCAAAGTCATTACACAGAGTTTTTATTCTCTATTACATAAGAACATCACTGGATCTGAAGGAAAACTCATAATAAAATTATGTTATGGTAATATTATCGATAATGACATAATTATAGTGACATTAATGATAATAGAAGAGACTTGATTATAAAATATTCCTCTATGGTTGGACACATTGAGCATAAATAAGAAGCCATCATTTGTAACATGTGAGTGATTCTCTGCTTAATTTTTCATATTGAATTTGCAGGAATAGTGACAATATTGAGACCTATAATGTATTTGGCAAGGGGAAAGATGTATTTTCCTTAATATCTGGCACTAAAACTATCTATCCTAGGACATTTGAATTTCCCATTGTCTCAACATTGTTATAATACAGTGAACATATTAAAGTATTCTAAACTTGGACCCACTTTAAATAAATCAATGCTGTTTTTCAATATCGCTGTCCCCCAACTATCCCATCATCATCATCATCATCTAGATCACCTAAAAGTGGCAGATTTAATGGCTCCAGAATTGAAGAGAGTCTAAACTGTGAAGGAACTGATTTACTACTGAATCAATAAAAAAACTGGTTTTATTTCTAGAGATAGTTTCTGCAAAAACAAAACAAAACAAAAACAACAACAACAACAACAAAAACTTAGAAGAAGCATTGTTTGCTTTGCTTTCCTGTGTACCAGCTGAAGGGCTTAAATTCTCTGCAGCTTAATGGAATGATCTGTAACGTTGGAAGTTCCAAATGGGAGAGTAGAATGGTGAAAGGCCTAAAGCAGTGGTCAGCAAACTCATTAGTCAACAGAGCCAAATATCAACAGTACAACGATTGAAATTTCTTTTGAGAGCCAATTTTTTTTAAATTTAAATTTCTTCTAATGCCACTTCTTCACAAAAGACTCACCCGGGCCATGGTATTTTGTGGAAGAACCACACTCAAGGGGCCAAAGAGCCGCATGTGGCTCGCTAGCTGCAGTTTGTTGACCATATGCCTAGAGAAATTACCTGGGGGTGATTGGCTGGTGATGTGGACAACGCATTCACCTTTTCCAAGGTTGTGCACTCAGTTGATCAGGATTAGAACCAATCTCCCCCATGTCCTGGAGTTGACTGAGTATAATAATTTAACCTACCAAAACTTGCAAGGGCTGGAACATTGAAGGCAATTCATGACATTTCTATATTAAAGAAGAGAAACAGCCCCCTAATTACAATATAAACCCCCTGGAGTCCCTATCAATAGTGGGAATGGCACTGGTTATGTTGTTTACATAGAGAGCTTTGCAATATGGTGATCAAAACTTGCCATGAGTTTACTCAGCTTATTGCTGCCAAATAGCATCCAGAGCCTACTTGGGTATTGATTATATATGATGTGTATAATAATTGATTATATACAATGTGTATAATCAATCAGAAAAGCCATCTCTCCTTTGACGGATATGTTCTGGTTATACAAAGGCTGAACCAAAGCTTTGTAATGACTACTTTTCTATACTTGTCCATCTCAGATCTTAGAATGTAAATGTAGTGCTCTTTTTTAAAAGAAGAATATTGTGCCTCCTTTTTAATATATAAGCAATTTCAAAACTATACCAAAGAAAGAATAGTAATAATGAACCCTTAGGTACCTATTATATAGCACAAATAATTATCAGCCTTTATATAGCTGATCTTGTTCATCTATAATTCCATCCACCCTGTTAGCTTTTTAAACAACTAAAACAAACCTTTGTGTTAGAGCCCACCATTATCTGACATTTACAAAGCAACTCATGCTTCCAAATACTAAATAATGTGGCAGAGATCACATCTAGTAATGGCCAGATCTGGGAAATTACGGCAGTTTTATCTATTCCAGAGTTTTTTATCTGTTTTTGTGTGCTCCATGAAAATTAGTGGAGTCTAGAGCCATGTCAATAGCCGTATCAGTCACAGCACTACCATAAAATAGATGGCACACTTAAATTGGGTAATTTGGAAAAAGTTAATAAAACCACTATTTAAAAAGGATTAAAAAGTTCCAGGAGTTAGTAAAATTGGGAGGAAGTGAGGCTAACCCTATGCCCAAAAAGGCAGAGGGAAGGAGAAACCCAGATGCAGAAATGGCTGCATGAACAGAATTGCCTGATAGAAGGCCCTGTATATAAAGGACACAGTCAACATGGATGAGTCCACAGAGAGTGGCCATGGCTATTATATTCTTGCTTCTCAAATATTCAAAACTAGTCAAATTCCAGAGATCAGGGTGAAGTTGGTAGATGTGGAGTGGGCAAAAGTTTTATGTCCAGCACAATTGTCTATCTATATGCAGGAAAGTAACAGTGTACTATTTTGACACAAGGAACCCTATTCTTATTAGAAATTTAGGAATCTTGGTGAAGAATAAAAAAATAACACATATTTTGTTGCAAAAGACCACATTGCTTATTATGCTAATAATACAAATAGAAAATTTTCAAGAATTTCTAATCATTAAATCAAAATCTAAGTCAGTTAAAAAACATGTTTAAGTGTCTATGGATAGTCAACACATTATATGTACTTAATAAATGTTATTTGAATACATGTTGACTTGGAAAAGCCCAGTTGTGTTTGAAAGACCATGCCTATGAACTTAGGGAGGAACAGAAGCAGAATATAGCAGTCCCTCTTCCTTTCTGGTTTAATCGCTGAGCCAGAGATAAATGTCCGTTGCAGTGGTCACATCCCTAGCTGCATTTCAGAATTCCTAGGGGTGCTTTAAGAAATGAAGATGTTTAAATCCCCCAGGGGCCACACCTACTCAATCAGAATCACCAGAGAGAGGACCTGTCAATCACACCTCTCAAAGCCTCAGAGGTGATTGTCAAGCATAACTAGGGCGAAGAAACCCTAATTTGCCTTGAACCTCTTTATTATGAATTCATGATGTGTATAAAATTTGAATGTGGAATGAGGAAAGGAAATCCAAGAGGACTTTGTTGGAATGTAATTCCCTTAAAGGCAGACAGCGGGGTCTCTGAATATTTGAATGCTTAGAACAGTGCCTGCCATAGTGCAGTAGGTATTCAATAATAATTTGTTAGGTGAATGCATGACTCAATTCCAAAATGAGATAACTCACACAAAGAATTTAGCACGGTAACCACCAAATTAAAGCATGACCACAATTAATCTATTTCAGTCTTCTAATTGATTACACATCTATCTGCTTTTATTAGCAAATTACCCAGGCTCTCCCGTCTATTATTTCTCAGTCCAGTGACGTAGCCAAACACTAGTATTGCAGAGAGAATTAAAGAAAAATATAGACTGCCATGAATTCTCATAATTGCACTACCAATTGGGAAGACAGCCCTTCAGCCAATGGAATATATAGTGATTGTACATTTCTGAGTAATATGCTTGCTAGTCCAAATTTGTGTACTATCCATAAAGATTTTCCTTACATATTTCCTACATTGTATATCCATATGTCTTTCCAAGTTTTAAATATGCCCGTATGTCCAGATCGTAAGGAGTATTCTTGCTTTGTTTTTTAATGTTTTTTTATTTATTTTAGAGAGAAAAGGAGAGGGGAACAGAAAAACATCAATGTGAGAGAGAAACACAGATTGGTTGCTTCTCATATGCATTCTGAGATCAAACCTGCTCCCTGGGTTTATGCCCTGACTAGGAATCTAAACAGTGACATTTTGGTGCATAGAACAACCTCAACTCCCTGAGCCACACCAGCTAGGGCCAATGCTGCATTTTTAAGAGTCCTTTTTCATGAAAGGTTAGGGCTTTGTGTGGCATCTGAAGCACCAGTTGAGACGTTCCTTTCCCATCTTTCCATTGCCTCGGAACTTTTTAACAAAGGTTAATTTGGATCCCTTCTTCCTCTCTCCACTCCCCTCCTATAAAGAGCCGTCTTCTCATATCTTGCTGAGGCAAAAATAATTTAGAAATCCCATGGTTGGCTATTAAATAACAATTTATTGCTAACACATAGTGAAAAGTATTATTTATCATATGTTGACGCCACATCAGATATTAGCAACCTAAGTTAATATTTATGAGAACATGTTCTGTCCATCACTCTTTTAATAGGCTTTCATTTGTGCTCAGTGTCCAAAAGATTCCTTGGCCCATGTTGCACGACTTCTATTTATATGGACTTCCAGAAGAAGTAATGCTATAGAGATAGAAAGATTAGTGGTTGCCATGGGCTAAGAAAAAATGGAGGCCTTGATCATGCCAAATATGAGGGTGATGGTTAAGGTTTGTGGGGTTTCTTTTTGGGAAAATTAAAATATTCTAATATAATTGTTGTGATGAATGCACACCTGTGATATACTAAAAGCCAGTGAATTTAAATGGGTGAATTGCATGGTGTGTGAATTATATCTCTACAAAAACCTATTTAAAATAAAAAAAACATTTCATGGTAAGTTTAAAAGCAATCATTACTGAAACAAATTGGTCTAATAAAAGTTCTGAGAAATTCTAGAGTAAAATATAAATAATTAAAATATTCAACTTATTTACTCATAGATAGACTCTTATTCATTGTTTTGCCTGAGCCTGCCCACTTAAATCCTGAAGTTTCACCCTAGCATTTTCTTAAACACCAATTTCAAGTACAAATTGTTGAACTTATTTAATCTTCATGACAGTTCTTCATGAAAGAAGCTATTTCTTTTTTAGCAGATGAAATAACTGAAACCCAGAGAGATGAATGAATTTGCCTAAGATATCACAGATAGTTAAATGAAGATAAGGGGTGACCCAGTTCCCCACACACATTTTTGTGACATTAAAAGTATGATGCAATTTTATATTTATTGATATGGAGAGAGGGCTACAATAAATACTGGGGGAAAGCAGACACTTAAAATTGCTTATGTAGTATATATTTTGTAAAGAGGATATATTTAAATTTGCAAATGTCTCTGTGTGTATTTGTGTGTGCATAAGGATAAATACAAAAAAGAGTAGTTAGAGACGAATACAAAATATATTTTCAATTTCTGAGCACATTCCAATTTTTCAAAATACATGCATTAGTTGTCAACAAAAGAAAATGAGGATAAATAACCCTCTTACTTCCTACCCCTCTTCCTACTTTCTAGCAGGACATAATGCATCTTGAAAATGTTTTATGTGATAGAGATGTAGCTAGTGATCTTAATTTTTTGAGGGGGGATATGAAACTTTGCATTTTTAATTCATTCTCCTAGATTGATCCCAATTTTCATATTTTCATTATTATTAACCTTGAAATTCTGCTTTTACCACCACAGATAGAACACAACCTAGAATGTTTATTTTCTTTTTATAGCTGACAAGTTGTGGAAATCTACAAAGCACACAGGAAATTAGAGTCAGAAAAGCCATGAGAGAAGAACAAGTCAAGCCTCTTCCTTTTAGAAAGGAGGAAAACAGAAACACAGAGCGTTTATGGAATTTCCCAAGCTCACACAGTTTGTTTATTGGTGAAAGTGTAGGTTAATCTTTGCTTCCCTTAATTCCCAGCCTCCCCCGCACCGCGCGCGCGCACACACACACACACACACACACACACACACACACACACACTTCCTGCTAAATGACATATGTCTCCAAGAAAACAACTTGCTGCCTGTTTCCACCCTGTCTAAAAACACTCATAGTTCCTCTTTGCATGGGGAAAAACTGTCAGATGGTGCCAGGCAGGAATCTCAAGACCAATCCTGTCGAGCTGTAAGAATGAATGCTTTAAGTTGTCTCTCTATCCCAATACACAACACAAGAAATGTTTTCAATGTTGGTTCTGTGGCAGAACACACCATCTAACTTCACGTCACACTGTGCCTACCAAGGAGAGATTGCTGGGCCCCCTTTCCAGTCCTGGGCAGTGGCTGATGGGCTTTGGATCTGTGCCACATAGAACTCCCTGCTGTAAGCTGTTGCCCTGTGGGATTGTCCTCCATGTGTCTCTGTGACTGGTTTTGTCTTCACATCAGGGGAATGCAAGGAGTTCAGGGAAGCTAATGAGTATGATCCCTAGGAGGTCAGGGATTTTGCTTTTCACATTATAGAAGTCAAGGTTCAAGTTCAATTAAAGAAACTGGAGAGAGAGAGAGAGAGAGAGAGAGAGAGAGAGAGGGGGGGAGAGAGAGAGAGAGAGAGAGAGAGAGAGAGAGAGAGAGAGAGAGAGAGAGAGAGAGACGGAGAGAGAGAGAGAGGTTTAAAAAAGTCTGGTTTTGGAACTGATCTTACATTCATGGCTAAGCCTCAATGTTATTACAAACTGATCTGATGCTTGCAATTAAATCATTTATTCTCTTGTTTGGTCATAAACAATCTCACAGAACATTTAAAACAAGGTCACTCTGCAACACAAAAATGCTAAACTTCTCATTAAGTGATGGACTACTACTTCTTTACTAAGGGCAGCTTAGTTCCTACGTTTATATGCCTTCTTATGTATAGGATTATTTTAAGTATTATATTCAATCATAGAATTGCCTCTCTTTCCAAGCTGTGATCTTCCCTAAGACTGGTCTGTCAACTAGATGGTGCAATTTTTGAGAAAAGGGACCACAGCCTCTTTTACTCACTCTATCCTCAAAATGTGCAAAGTTACCAGCACATAGTATGGTCCAGTTGTTGAATTGTCATTGGTTGACAATTGACAACAGTCATTGGTTGAATGAATGATTTAACAGTATAAATGAATTTGCAAATAAAAAAAATAAGATTGAAGTATTCTTCAGAGTCAGACAACTCTACCCTACCACTTGGGCTGCAAATTATTTAACATCTAAACTGAAAATACATATAAGCCACACTCTGTACTATAGCTGTACACATCCAATTGGCTGTCTGACATCTCCATTTGGATGTCTAGTAGACTTGTCAGACTCAGCAGGCCCAAAACTAAGCTCCAGATGAGTTGCTCCCTATAAAAGCCGCCTTTTATGGGCTGTTTCACATCATTCACCAATGCCAGCTTCATTCATGTAATTGATTATGACAAATATTTTATTTTAATCCTCACCTGATGACCTTCTGAGAGAGAGAGAGAGAGAGAGAGAGAGAGAGAGAGAGAGAGAGAGAGAGAGAGATGACCAGGGATCAAACCAGCAAAGTTTTGGTGCACTGGACACACTGGACAACACGCAATCAACTGAGCCATTCTGGCCAGATTTTATGTCATTTTTTAATCCTTCATTTCATTTCCTCCCAAAGTCTACAACAGGTTCATCATCACATTTTGCCATCTCTATTTCCAATATATTTGCAATTTGACCATTTTCTATCATCCTTACTGACATCACTCTGATCTAAGCCATGATATATCTCATTAAATTAGGTCTTACTATATCACTATCATTGTTGTCCTTGAAACCTGTTCTCAAAATAGTAGTCACGTTTACCTCCTTGAAACCATAAGTCACGATTGCATTTCTATTCAGAGAAAAAGCCAAAAAGCCAAGATTCTTACTATGAGTGACAACGTTCTGTGAACTCTACCCCTCTTACCCTTTTATTTATGTTTATGCCCTTACCTTCTACTTTGTCTCTTCTTCACTCACTTCAACCACACTGGACTCCTTAGAGTTCAATTTCACCAGCAACAAACAAGGAATAATGAGAATAATATAGAACTGGGGTTTCATCACAAGTATTACGTGAGATCATGCATATAGAATGTATCCCAGAGCCTGCTTCTGGGAAGCATTTAATAGAAGTGAATAGCACAGGCTGTTACCATTACCATTATTGCTGCTTCCCAAGGAAGCAACATTCAAAGACAGTATCCTCAGTTTGATCATTGACCTCTTTAACCATTAGATTCAAAATCACTTTAAACTGCTTCCCAAAGTCAAGTTTACCTTCCTACATTTAAAAAAAAATTGTCATGAGTTTATTTTTCATTTTTACTTTTTAAATTTGTATTACATTTATTGGAGTGACATTAGTTAATAAAACTGTATAGGTTTCAGATATACAATTCTATAATGCATCATCTGTATATTGCATTGTGTGTTTACCACCTCAAGCCTTCATCCTCCTACCATCATCTTTTATCTCCCCTTTACCATCCTCTACCTCCCCCACCCTATTTCCTTCCGGAAATCACCATACTGTTGTCTACGTCCAGGAGTTTTGTGGGGTTTTGTTTATTGTTTTATTATTGCTTTTACACTCAGCCCCCCAAATCCTGTCCCCTCTGACAGTTGTCAGTCTGTTCTCTACCAATGAGCCATTTTCTGTTAGTTTATTTTGTTCATTAGATTCCACATTTAAGTGAAATAATTTGGTATTTGTCTTTCTCTGACTGGCTTATTTCACTTACCACAATACTCTCCCTATTCATCCATGATGTAACAAAAAGTGATATTTTTCTTCTTTCATAGCCAAGTAATACTCCATTGTGTAAATGCACCACAGTTTTTTATCCTCTCATCTACTGATGGACACTTGGGCTGTTTCCAGATCTTAGATATTGTAAATAATGCTGCAAAGAACATAGAGGTGCATATTTCCTTTGAATTAGTGTTTCAGATTTCTTCAGATATATTCCCAGAAGTGGAAGCACTATGTCATAAGGCAGTCCCATTTTTAATTTTTTTGAGGTAACTACATACTGTTTTCCACAGTGGCTGCACCTAATCTGTAGTCCCACCAATAGCACATAAAGATTCCCTTTTCTCCCCTTCCTCACCAATACTTGTTGTTTGTTGATTTATTTGATGACAGTCATTTTGACAGGTGTGAGGTGATATCTCACTGTGGTTTTAATATGCTTTTCTATGATAATCAGTGACATTGAGCATCTTTTCATATGTCTATTGGCCATCTGTATGTCCTCTTTGGAGAAGTTATTTGCCTATTTTTTAATTAGATATTTTTTTCTTTTTTGGTGTTGAGTTGTACTTCTTTACAAAATTTCTATATTAACCCTTTGTCAGATGTATCATTGGCAAATATGCTCTCCCATTCAATGTGTTGTCTTTTCATTCTGTTGATGGTTCCCTCAATTTATTTTTTTTTAATTTGCTTCAGACCCTGGAGGGACTTTCAAAATGCAATTTAAAGATATTCTGAGTTACAGAAACAACAATTGCAAAACACTAACTGGGTGGGTAAACACTATAATTATAAAAATTCTAGTATTTTTTTAGAAAATGCAGCTCTATTACTCCAGTTATGTTTATGTAACAAACAGCATAATATGTTCTCATTCGTATTTGAATACCATGAGCAGGGAGCAATAAATAAGATTTAAATTTGGGTAATGAGTTTATTTACTTTCTGAGATTTTTTTAAAGACAGGAGCAAAGTGGACATTTTATTGCATTATTGTTGTTCCTGCTTATTTGTTTTTAAATTTCCCTTTTGTCTTTAGGCTTGAGAACATCTAGGAAATTGGGCACCATTTCTCCTGCTATATAATAATGAGTGTGAGCAATGAAATCTTTACACATTTACCATTGATTTACTTAAAATCAATGTGGGCAAGACTTTACATCTGTTTCTCATAGTACCATTCTCAACTTTGAGAAATGTTGGGAAATTTCAATTAATATGATTAAAAGACAGCTCAGTGGGTAGAGCGTCGGTCTGCGGACTGAAGGGTCCCGTGTTCGATTCTGGTCAAGGGCATGTACATTGGTTGTGGGCGCTTCCCCAGTGGGGAGTGTGCAAGAGGCAGCTGATCGATGATTCTCTCTCATCACTGTTTCTGGCTCTCTATTTCTCTCCCTTCCTCTCTGTAAAAAAAAAAAAATCAATTATATATATATATATATATATATATATATATATATATATATATATATATATATATTTTATTATTATTATTATTTTTTTTTAAAGACAGCTCGATCCATCATTGGCCCATTAATATTAGACAACCATCAGGTGTCTCACCCAACAGTCCTTTCTTTCGGTAGAGAATTCACTTTCTTGGTCTAATGTCTTCCTGGATGGGTGCATACTCCTTGATGTGGAGCAACACAAGGGTTCAGTTTCTTTTCAGTGACCTCCAAAAATCCTGAGACCTTGAACTAGAAGGGATTTTCCCATGTTCTCTTTTCTTCTCTTGTGTTATTTCACATTCAGAAGCCCCAAATCAAAAACAGACACCAGTGTTCCTGGATGCCCCTCACAATAGAGTCTACATGTCAAAATAGTTGATGTTCCTGGCTCATCTCTCCCCGTAGATGTAAGCTCCAGGAGCACAGAAATGTTAAGTTATGTTTCCCTGACATATCCATCTTGTCTAGCACAGCAAATGTAAATTGAATGAATGAATTGTTTCCCCAATACAACATGTAGGATCATGTAACTTGAATATCTATCATGTTGGTGATGCCAAACATGAGAGAGAGCCAAGAAATGTCCTTGATTTGTATATTTGGAAACCATCGGTCATGGGTGTGAGTTTAAGTTTTAAGTATAAAACATTTAAGTTTTATAAGAAAGAAAATTTAAAGAAAAATGTAAAAACAAAAACAAAAACATTTTCATGGGGCTTATAGTTACAAAAGTCTGTTTTAAGCTATTGACAGTTTAACTTCATTGCATACAAAAAAAACTTCATGTTTTATTAAGTTATTAATGTCACAATTTACATCTAATTATTTTGTGTATCCATTAATATAATTTATTTGTTAGTTATTTTCAATATTTTTCCTATAACTTTTATATTAGAATTAAAATTTATTTATCCACTGCCATTACACCAACACAGTACTCCACAGTTGCCTATTTATTTACTTTACCCGTGAGTTTTTACAATCTTATTCTGTTTCTGGGCTACTGAGGGTCCACCACTACAGGACATCGTGACCAACAACACCATCTACCCCTTTCACACAAAAGGAGATAGAAAAATAGCAGAATGGTGCATTGAATAACGAAGAGCACAGATATAATTCCTGGGTCTGAACAGGAAGAGATGGAGTTCCTGGACACTATAAAAAAATCTGCATATACACCGATGACATGATTACAAATATATAACAACCTCTTCTTGTTTGTTTTGTTAATCCTCACTTGAGGATATTTTTCCATGGATTTTTAGAGAAAGTTGAAGGGAGAGGGAGAGAACAGAGAGAAATACAGATGTGAGAAGGACACCTGGATTGGTTGCCTCCTGCAGGCATCCTGTCCAGGGCTAAGGAACCTACAACCAAGATGCGTGTCCTTGACCACAATCAAACCCAGACCTTTCAGTCTAGGGGCTGAAACTCTATCCATTGAGCCATACCAGGTAGGGCTGTAACAACCTCTTCTTTACCCATTATTCTAAATCTTCATCAATTCAACACTGTACAGGCCTTCAATTGATTGGATGAGGCTCACCTACACTCTGGAGAGTATCTACTTTACTCAACATCCACTGACTTCACTCTATTAAATTTAATTGTGTTTAAATTTCACGGAAAAACACCCTTAATAATGTTTGACAAATATCTTAGCACTCGATGGCCCAGCTAAGTTGACACATCACTTAATCAATTCACTTCCCTAAAGCTGTTTTCTTAGTTTCAGGTAAAAGTCTTTGAACAATATCTCTCTATGTTCTGACGGGAGTTATTATGGCTGAAACACATTGCCTCTACTATTTCTTTTGGATGCTAGTCATAGCCTCATATCTAATCAGAGTCAGAGTGCCTGCCCCTCCCCAACCTCACACCTTTTCGTGCACATTATGTGTTATGAACAACTCCATCCCGATATGCCTCTCCTCCTTCCCCCGTTCAACTAATAGGCAGGGCTAAAACTAAGTCCTTCCCTCGAAATAATTACCCTGCCTCAGATTGATCTTTGTTTCTCCTATGAGTGTTCCTCCTGGTTCTTTTCTCTCGATGCCCCTTCAAGAAAAGCCCTGGCCTTCTGCAGCCTCGTAATCTATGCTATTCATTCCTAATTGAAGTCATGCTTAACCCAGTTTGTGAGATATTAATTAATCCTTCAAGCCTTCCTTCAAGCAAACGCTCCTACTTGAAGTCTTACTTCACTTATGTTTATAAAAGTTTAATTACTTCTCCAAGGCAGCTGCTTTTGAACTTTTTTCTTTGACACCACCACTCCTGATACCATTTTTTTCATAGATGTAGATTCTCAGATGCCCTCTAATGTAATAAATGAAGTGGATTGATAACAAATTTTATTTTCCACGTGGACAGGAATAAATGTACACATTTCCTTTTATAAAATTAACTTACAAAACAATGAGTTTACTTATATAATTTCATAGCACCTCTCTTTTCAACATCCCAATCAAAATTTGGATGAAAAAATAATCTCCTTAGCCAGAGTCCAAAGAGTCTTCTCATTCTCTTCTAGCCACTGGCAACAAGCATAACATCCTAGTACCGTATTTTCTGGCGTATAAGACGACCCCCTAATTTTACAGTTAAAACATAGATTTAGGCCTATATTCGCTGTATAAGACTACCCCCACTTCGGAGGCAACACCAGTTCTTTTTTTAATAGACCGCCTCTCTGACTCTGGCCAATCTGAGCAGGCTTTTTACTAGAACACAGTGTAGCTTCGGGTATAGAACATGTATAATTTGCATGCATAAAAAGCCTGCTTGGATTGGCTGAGTTAGAGAGGCAGTCTATTAAAAAAAGAACTGGTGTTGCCTCGGAATTGGGGGTCGTCTTATACGCCGGAAAATACGGTAATAAGCTCCTCATTCATAACCTCACTTATGTCCATCGGAATGTCCTTCCTCTGGTCTCCTTCTGTACATATTTTATTCATGTTTATTTTGATATGCATGCAATATAACCTACAGTAAATAATTTTGGAAACTTTAGTTCATTCCCTACACTCTAAAAAATACTTTATCAGTAACATCAACAGTTCCTTGAAGGCTTGTTAGAAATGCACCAATATTACTGTGTGGCGGGTGATATTTAGAATGAGAATGTTTCAATTTTGTTTTCTGGTCGCTGACTTAATCAAATGTCTTGAGTAATTGTGTTCAATTATGGTTTCTTTAAATCGGCCATTTAATCTAGGTGTCTACATTTAAAGCTGTAAATTCATATGAGTATTATCTTACAGTTGTATTGCTAGGCAAGCATTTCATTTTATTATTCAAGTTTATTTTTATTTTTTTGCTCACAATATTTTCTTCTTCCCTTTTATGAGCCCCTTTCTTCTTTTCTCTTTCATGTTATCTTTTTATCTTGTTTTAATGAATACTTAGCTTACTTATTTTAATTATTTTGTTTGCTCGCATGGTAGGATAAATTTACAATCCTTTACACACATACACACACACACCAAACACACACTTTATCCATCAGAATAATAGGACTTCTGACTATAAGATTAAATCAAGATTGATAAACATTCATGGAAATATAAAGAACAGATATTAAAGAGCTAATGAGTTTCATTATTATTCCAGTTGGCCTCCGTAGGGCAGATAAGAAATCAGACAACATAATACCATAATGAGGTTCCACTGATTCTTAAAATCTGAGTGGGTTTCACCTAATAAACAAAACACCATTTCTTCAGTATGGGTTTAAATGGTATGTTTTCTAACAAAATACCTTGTACATTAATTAGAGCTCATCCTCATCTCTGTCCAACTCCAAAATTGGTGCAATTTGGGGTGATAAGCATCACTGCTAACCCCCCCAAAACTGGAGCACTCCTCTAGATAACTCCCCTTCCCCATAAAGAGGGACGGAGGAGGGTGTGGCACTTCATGAAAAAGAGTGAAGTTGCCCTGCAGGAGACATGGAGCTTGGTAGTGAAATAAGTCAGACAGGAAAAAAAAAATTTTTGATGATCTCACTTACATGAGGAATCTAAAAAAAAAAACTGGATTCATAGAAACAGAGGAGAATGGTGGTTGCCAGGGGGATGGAAAAAATACAGAGAGGTTGGTCAAAGGGTATAAACTTCCAGTTATAACATGAGTTACGTTCTATGGATCTAATGTATAGCACGGTGACTATAGATACTAGTACTGTATCATATACTTAAAGGTTGCTAAGAGAATAGGTCTCACACAAACAAAAAGGCAATCAGGTGAGGTGATGAATGTGTTACCTGACCGTATTGTGGTAATCACTTTCCATTATATAATATACATGTATCCAATCATCATCTTGTACACCTGCAACTTGTATAATGTTGTATGAGGATTATATCTCAATAAAACTGAGGGGGGGGGGTAAAGATAGCCATAAATAAGATTGTGCCTGGGGTTTCACCTTCAGGAGCTGGGTGATGAGTGTGTCAACATTGGCTCCTTGGGGCTTAATAAAAGTTTCTTAAAAGCAATGATATTGAGGAAGAATCTTGAAAAACTAGTAAGTTTTATCAATGTGGGTGAGAGAGAAAAGATCTAGGAAGATAAAAAGTTAAGAACAAAGATGCAGAACTCAAATATAACTGAGGAAAAGGCATGGAGGCAGTAAATGGAGATAAAATATATCCACTTTATCTCTGAGAAAAACTATACTGAAGAAAGTGATGATGATCTGAGACCCTGTAATACTTTCTGATACTCTCAGGTGATAGACGACTCCTGGCATAGCCCCATAGATGATCTGTTCCTGGTGATCATGGCCTGGTGTTATCCCCTCTGCTGATTGTGGCCTGGACACCATGACTGGCCTCCAGTGATTAGAACACAGCAAGAAGCATAAGATGTCCCTTCTGAGACTGATAGAGAAGCTCTGACTTGCTTCTGTTTTTTTCTTTAAAAATATTTTTTTTATGGATTTCAGGGAGGAAAAGAGAGGGAGATATAGAAACATCTCTGGGGATGTACCCTGACCAGGAATGGAACCATGACCTCCTGGTTCATATATCAGTGCTCAACCACTGAGCTACACCAATTGGGCTTGAGTTGCTTCTTGCTTATTCTACTCTCTTTCTTTCCCTTCCCAGCTTGCTTACTCTGAGGAAATGAGCTTCCTTGTTGAGAGCTGTCCTGTGCAGGGGCCCTACAGAACAGACTGCTAGCCAGCAATGTCGTGAGCAAACTGAAAAGTGAATCCTTCCCCAGGCAGTCTTCAAATGACTGCAGTCCTGGCCAATGCTTTCATTTCAACCTTTGTGAGACCATGAAGCAGAGTATAAGCCAAAACTGTATCACTGATCCACTAAACTGTGAGATAGCAAATGTTAAGTCACTAAGCATTGTGGTAAACTGTAAGGCAGAAATAGATAACAAACATCTAGAGACCACAGTCTCACCAAGGAAAGAATTCCTAATACCAAGGAGAGACTGGGTCTGTAGGAAAAAAACAAAGAAAGAAATTTAAAACAAAAAAAAAACAAAAAACAGTAGACACTATGCCACACACCCCTGCTTCTATTTCCCAAATTCACCAATTAGATAACCACATGCTCTTTCCCCAGAAGTGTTACTCAAAGAGCAGAGCTGTCCAAACATGACTCTATGCTGCTTAGAAAACAAGCTAGCTAGGTGGAATCTGGGCTCTCCCTTTCCTCCCAGCTAAAGGGGGACCCTTCAAGCTTAAATTACTTTGGGACTGGGACCATTCTTTTCATGGTCTAGGACCTGGTAGGCAAACTGTGGCTCATGAGCCACATGCAGCTCTGGCCCCTTGAGTGTGGCTCTTCCACAAAATACCAAGGCCTGGGCAAGTCTATTTTGAAGAAGTGGCATTAAAAGTTTAAGTTTAAAAAACTCAGCTCTCAAAAGAAATTTCAATCGTTATACTGTTGATAATTGGTTCTGTTGACTAATGAGTTTGCCGACCACTGGTCTAGGAGACCACATCATCCCACAGACCTCAGCTCCAGGTGCAGGGCAGCTAGCTTTTGCAGACAACATTGTAAGTAGCAAACCCTACTGCACTGTGCCAAGTACCCTGTGTGTTTGTCCACTGACAAGGCCACTTTCTCACGTCTATCCTCAAGGTACTCAAGGGGTGTGGGTGGGGGTCGAGGCCTCTAGACTTGAGCAGAACCCTTTCCAGGTTTAGTCGATGCTCAGGCTGGCATGTCTCTCCTGGGGATAATGGAGAGATTGGAGCTGCATGCATCTCTGTCACGTTGTTTCTGGCTTAGGAGATGTCCTTCTCCCCCAGTGTAGTCTAATCCATAATTCATGCTGTGTTGACTCAAAGGATCTATTCTAACCAGTTGCACACACACCCTCACCCAGGACATGACCAACAGAAGTGAATGAGAGACAGAAGAAACTCGTTAGAGTTTCTTCTGCATTTTTCCATGCGTTAGAGTGAAAATGTGAGAAGAGAGAGTTATGTATCCTCTCCCCACTGCCTACATAAGTGTGTGCACACATACACACACATCAATAAAAGGTAGAAAAGTATGAAAAGATAGGACATATTTGGGAAATGCAAGTGAGTAAACATGACAAAATAAAAAGGTAAGTTCAAGGACATTGAGCGGTAGAGTGCCAGAGTGCTACAACAGTGGGATCGCCCTTGTAAAACTCCCCATTGCCCCACCCAGCAGGAGTGGTGCCTATTGGAGTTGTGCAATGCAGAGCCCTGAAATGATACCACTCTCATCTCCTTTTCTTTCCATAGACTGAATGATTTGTTCCCCCCCCAAATTGGTCATTTGAAAGGCTAACTCCCAGTTTGATACAATTCAGAAATAGGCCTTTGAGAGGTCATTAGATTATGAGAGTGAAGCTCTCGCTATAGCGCCTTTAAAGAAACACAATAGAACTGGCTTTCTCCTTCTGTTCTCTGTCCATGAGGATACAAAGAGAAAATGGCATCTGCAAACCAGAAAGTGGGCCTTCACCAGACACTGCTCTTTCCACAGCCTGAAGAACCATGAAAAATAGATGATTATTGTCTAAGTCACCCAGTCTATTGTAATTTGTTAAAGCATCTCAAACTAAGATACCATTGGATTTCATTGGTTTATTGGTCTCATTTAAAATTCAAGATAAATAAACATCTACCTTTAGGAAATGATAATTCGGTCTATGTTGTCTATAACATGTTTTAATCATTATTATTATCTTTGGCTAATAGGAGAAGAGGAAAGCAGTATTTAATATCCTTCATTCTTTTTGTTTTAACTTGGAACAGTAAGGATGGGACAGAATTGCCCCTGAAAATTGCTAAGGCAGAATGACTGCTAAGTGACTTCTCTATTTTTGTGCTGTCTCAGAATGATCCATTGCTCCAATATTACTCAAAAAAAAAAATCTCTGAGAAGCTAATGAATTTATTGCATAAAAGGTAGGAGAAGCTGGGGGAAGTTCAATTGGGAACAAAAAGCAAACATATGTACTACTCTTTGTAATACTTTAAACAATAAAAAAAATAAAAATTTTAAAAATCTAAACAATCTGACAATCTATAGCACTACTAACCAATAGAACTCTCTGTATGGTAGGAAATACTATATATAATTGCTATTCACCAGTGGCTAATAAGCACTTGAAATATGGCTAATGCAACTGAAACATAAATTTTAAAATTATATTTAATTATAGTTAATTTAAATACCATTTCTATTGGACATATTGCATAGTGACAGTCCTATAGTTTCAGCATCATCTGTCTTGCCTCCTTACAGAAACTTTAGAATTATTAAAGCCACACTAAGTATGTCTCAAGCCAGTTCTTCAACATTGTAGTGGGGTATGAACCCAATTAGGATATCAGATCAGATGGATTCATTTCACTTTAAATTCCCATTTGAAAAATATCTACCTTACACACACACACACACACACACACACACACACACACATACACACACCCTTCCGTCTTACCTCCCTAAAAACACAGTCTTAGTGTTTAATGTTGACCCCCCAAAAATCCATAAATTTCAAAAGATGTCTTATGATATCAAGGAAGCTAGAGCTTTGACTCCTATTTTAACCAAAGCTATTACAGTCAGGACCAACTTCTATTCAGTAACCTTATCTTCAAAAATAGCTCTAATATCTTCCATAGCAAATCACATGGAAAATTGAGTTTGTGTTGAAAGCTCCAGAAGAAAAATGTTAAGAAACAAGGCTTTGGAAATAGATCTTTTATGGTTCGTTATGGATGAAGCTGTGGAGAGACAGCATGGCTAAGGGAACCAGCCCACTCCTAAGGATCATAAAAACCTGCGCCCCGTCCCACTGCTACCACTTAGTAGGTGTGTGATTTAATGAACCTCTTGGAGCCTGAGATTCCTTGTCTGTAAAAAAAATATTTTCATTCTGGACTCTTAAAATCACTGTGAAAACTAAATAGGAATACATATGCAAATAGCTTAGTAGATAGTTGACTTTACATGTCTTAATCCCTTGCCTTTTGAAAATTAATTGAAGCTATGTATGTTCCAGAAATATTCTGTGAACCAGACACTTCTGTGAAATAAGAGTTCAGTGTGACTTTGTAAGTAAGCTCTATTAAAGCAGGGTATCTCCAAGCCCCAGGCAGATGGTCACATTCGGGAGGGGGGGGGGGGGGGGGCGGGAAAGCTTCTTTTTCAGAAAATCCTCTTTGATTGGTACCTTCATTATGATTCGGCAAAATGCCACTTATGACAGATGGATATGAATGCAGGCAAGCAAAGAGGCTGCGCTTGTATCCCCATCCTGGCATATGGCACCAGATTCTCTCGGCAGGCTGGGAGGCAGCTGCTGTGAACTTTCCCCACCTGCAGATAGAAGCTCTGCAAGGGTGCCCAAGCTTAGAGAAGAAGCAGCCAATTGGGCATTCTCTTGGGTTAGAGACCACTTCTCTTGCCTTTTGAGCACTAGGAGTCCCTTTATACGTTTTTCTTTAAACTCACTGGGAATGAAGGAGCTATTGAACCATTCAATGACATCTATATTTTCATTAATATTGAGAAGACAGCCCTAATTGTTTGGCTCAGTGGATAGAATGTCAGCCTGTGGACTGAAAGTTCCCAGGTTCGATTCTGGTCAAGGGAATGTACCTCGGTTGCGGGCACATCCCCAGTGGGAGGTGTGCAGGAAGCAGCTGATCAATGTTTCTAACTCTCTATTCTTCTCCCTTCCTCTCTGTAAAAAATCAATAAAATATATTTAAAAAGAAAACATTAAGGAGACAGCAAATCTTGGAAGGGATGTATTTAGATCTCAATTCAACAACTGGCCATTAAATAAAATCAATGAACATATTCGATCTTAAGGTGAGTCCTCTTCAAGTGGAAAGAAACAGTACTTGGAGGTAGTTTGGTGATGATTTAAGAATAACGATGCAAAAAAAGAGTTGTAGTGGTCATGATGATATCAATAATAGTTATAGAAGAAATAATAGTATTAATGAACATTTACTCACTATTATTTATGAGTTGTAGTTCTACAAGCTTGATAGGATTAGCCATTTAATTCTTCTAGACACCTCATAAACATATACATTTTGTGAAATAGATGGGAAAATTAAAATAGATGCAGAATGAGTTTCAAGAACTTGCCCACAATTATAAAGCTAGAAAGGTGGCAGTTAAAACCCAGGTAGTCTGGCTCTAGAACCTGCGTATTTAAGCATTTCTGTAAATGTTAATGGAATGGTAACTATTTTCTTTTTCAATTGATTTTTTATTGATTTTTAGAGAGGAAGGGAGAACAAGAGAGACAGAGACATCAATGATGAGATAAAGTCATTGATTGGCTGCTTCCTGCATGTCCCCTACTGGGGACTGATCCTGCAACTCAGGCATGTGCCCTTACTGGGAATAAACCAGTGACCTTTTGGTTCATGTACAACACTCAACCACTGAGCCACACTGGCTGGGTGAGAAAGATAATTATTTTTGTAGGGTGGGGAAGAAGGTTTATAGGAAATTGAGTATGTTAATGAAATTTCCATTGGTGAAAGGAAATGACAGCTGTAGGGTCTGTGAATAATTTATAACTGGTACCTCTTGCTTAGGTCAGAATAGTTATAAAGAGAAGGATTAGTCAAAGTCACTCCTTTTTATGAGAACCCAGAAATAGTGCTACAAAATTCAAAATCATTACAGGCACATTACAAAGAAGCAGCATAATTTAAGCAATCAAGCAAACCCTGAAAGAATTTGTTTTTATATTTTAATTGCTGACAGAATAAAGTTAGTTAATGTGTTTTATATTCCTTAAATTCACATTTGATATTAATCCTAGACTGTATTTATATGTGCTTTCACATACAGCACATTAAACACAACCTGAACTGATAAAATTGATTTTAAATCTGGATATTAACCCCTTAACAGATGTATCATTGGCAAATATGTTCTCCCATTCAGTGGGTGGTCTATTTTGCTGATGGTTTCCTTTGCTGTGTAAAAACTTTTTAGCTTGATGTAATCCCATTTGTTTATTTTTTTGTTTGTTTGTTTCCCTTGCTTGAAGGGATGTATCAGGAAAAAAAATATTGCTATAAAAATTTATTGCCTGTGTTTTCAAGGGAGCAAAGAGAAACATGATGAAAACTCAAACATGTCTAATGCTCATGGGAATGAGTTAATAGAGCAAGGGTAACTCCAAAGCCTAAGTCTCTGAGTGGTCAAAGGATATAGGAATCCTTTGCAAGTGTAAGAGCAGGAAACAGTTTGCCCATTTGGGGGGAAATATAAAAACAGGAGGGGGGGGAATCAAAGTGCATATAAATGACATACAGATTGAGTCAAAGACAAATAAGTTCAAGAAATTATTAACCTGGGAATGGGAGGGGGGAAATCAAGAGCAGGGAGTCCACTTGCCCAGTATGCAAAGTCCAATGGGGCTGAAGTCTGCACACTTTATTTTTCATAGAACTATCTCATAGAGCAAATTCAGCAATTCAGTATGTACCCATCTTGATTGAGGGAACTTTCTAGAAACTTTATAATGACTGTTAACAAAAGGTAAAAATTCCCCCCATTATTTCCAAAATGCTCGAGTAGACATTTAGGTGAGCAGCACAGATTGCACTACATTCTAATTCTATTCCCTTCTGTAGGTTCCAAACTAGGAGAAAGGAAAAGCTGACACAAGAGTTCTGCATGTTTGATTTCAACAAAAGTCCTTTTTGTTCTCAGAGAATATTGTATTAAGAGTCCTGGGAACTCTGATTTGAAGTCTAACATGACAAATAGTCTAGATTCAATCTTTTATAATGTTTTAATACGTTTCTTATAAAAACTTCTTTTCTTTCTAGAAATTGATTCCTTCATTTGGGGAAATTTTGTCACTTAGCTCACTAAAATAAGTAGTTTTAGTGAGAATTGCAAACTTTTCTGAGGGCACAAAGGTTGGTGGTATTAGAAGAGAGAAAGAAAAGAGTGATGACAGCATATGATTCAAGCAGAGTATTTTCTTGGGAGTTTTCAAATTAGAATAAATTTAAAAATATTTTTCTATGGCAACGGAGTTGGGAAATGTGAGCCTGGAAATGGACAAGGTCATTGAGAAAACTGAAATAATATGAGAATGAGGCTGATAAGGAGGGAGAAAGAGATAAAGAATGAAGATGGAGTCTTGACAGCACTCAGTCCATGGTTCACAGAACCCCACTTTCCATTAACTTCGTTTATATAAAGTAGATCTCAAGTATTCCCTAAGTCAATAATTTTAACAACAAAAAGTTCTAGCTAATAGGAACATGGTTATCTGCAAAATAAAGTAATATGCAAATGACAGACACATCCATCCACTGGGAAATCTATGATAGGCAACAAAAAGTCATTATTAAGATCAACATCTATCAATTCAAGGACTCAGATATTAGGTTCATTATAGATCAAGTTTTAGAGCATTTGTTAGAATAATGTCAGATGTTAGAGTCTGTTGGCTCTTTCTTACATCCTTCAGCATGAGGAGGATAAGCTAGACATCTGAGTGCAGAGAGAGAGGGCAGGAAAAGGATTTTGCTCACTTTTCAGACAATAGCCAATGGTCCCAGTCCAACTAACATCAGAGAATCTGTGCCTATTAAATTTCAAATTCTCCTCCACATTCTAAACGAATGTGCTGCTGTAGATATTGAGGGAGCCAGAGGGATTGGCAAAGCCTACACTCTATAGACATCTACCCCAAGCGTGCTCTGCCAGGCAAAGGTAATAAGGCCTCTCTGTAATCTGCATTGATAGAGTCGGATGCAGCCTATGGGCAGAGAGCAGATTCTCATTGTGTTGGTATCTCAATCAAGGGAGAAATCAGCCTGAGGCAAAGAGAAAAGCTCTTAAACTAAGGCCATAAGGACAAAGGCATTTTCCTCCAGACCATTACTATTTCAAAGAGTGAGGTAAACAGAATTAAGGCTAACGCTAAGCAATGTTTTGTAATTTGTCACCTGACAACTGAAGCTCAAATACTGAAATCATCTTGCATTTTAGTTGGGTTTCAGAGAGTTGGATTGCCAGAAAACCTCAGACATGCCGAGGTATACATATGATTGGTCTCCCCCAGCACAAACTCATCCTCAAACTTTCCATTTTCATCAAAGAAACTGGGCTGATGAATCTATAAAACATGTTCTGTGGCTGCACTACTAAGGGTAGAAACTAACCATGTGTGGCTATTACATTTACATTTATTTAAATTTAAAATATTAAAGACCCCATTCCTCTAGTCACATTTCAAGTGTAAATGTGGCTCGTGGCTAACACATCAGTTAGTGCCAAAAAATGTTCCTATCTGTTGAATAGTACTGTTCTAGGACACAAATGATGAAACCTGCTGTTGGGTGAAAACAGTAAGAAACAGCACAAAAAGTTTTCTACCCAGGAGGCAGGATCTGGGATATCCATGTTGGCTCACCAAGGACATAGTACAGAGGCAGAAAATTTTATTCACAGAAGTCCCACCATCTAAGACCTTCTATCCCCATCGCTTGTAACACTCTCCCAGTCCAGTGGATTGTGATACATATTCTGGCTGGTAACCATTACAAGCTACTTCTCCTTTCCTTCTTTTATAACTGAGAGATCTTATTTGAATTTTAAAAACATTTCTCTATTATTAAATATTTTGGAAGTGATGTAAAAGTCAGAAGGCAAAAGATAGTGATGTATAATTCTAATACAGAAAAGAAGAATTGGTAACACAAATTTAACCTACCATAAAGAATGTGGGGAGCCAAAAGGGTGAGGAGGTTTACCCTGATTACTGACCATTAATGCTTCACTAAAACAATAAAACAGAGAATTCTACACCTTCTATTCATTGCAGGAAGGTCAAAATTTCCTGATAAGTTGAACCCAATGAGCCACCATTAGAAAAAAAAAATTCAATAAACGATGAAAAAGTTAAGCAAATAATTGGTCCTACCAAATGATTCAGTAGCATTACAGAAGGAAATGAGCACATAAGTCTTTAAACAAGTTTTAAAAGCATACTTTTAAATACTACAGATCATAAGAGACTAAAATAAATAAAACTTAAAAGGAAATATTCAACATGGATGGATTCTCTAAAATATGAATGGTCATACAATGAGAGAAAAAGAAGGCTGACTGAGTAAAAAAAGTGAGAAGACAAAGAAAAAGTTAAGAACCATATGATTTTACTCATCTGGGAGATACAAAACTGAAAGCAACAAATGAACAAAATACAAAAAACAAACAAAAATTCATAAATACAGACAACATTATGGTGTTTACCAGAGGAAAGGAGGGGGTGGGTGTTAGTAAAGGATAAAGGGGGTCAAATATATGGTAACAGGATAAAATCTGATTTTGGGTGGTGGATACACAATGCAATGTACAGATGATCTATCATAGAATTATATACTTGAAATCTCTATAATCTTATGAACCAATGTCACTCTAATACATTAAATTTTGTAATCCATTATTTTAAAAGTACATGCTGTAGATTATTTTGTAATCCATTATTTTAAAAGTACATGCTGTAGATTACACACCAGTATTTTAAAAGAAAGTGCTAAATTAGAATTCAAAATGACTCACTAAAGCATGATGTTCTGAGCTGACTCTAAAGAAAACCAAGTAAGAGATGAAAATGGTCAACAGTTGGAAAACACTCCAAAAAGATGGAAGGAAAAAGGCAAAGAGATGGTAATCATGAGATAAAAGTTTTAGAAGAAATAAAATGGAGAGGCAACAAAAGGGTAATTGGTGTGCTTCATGAAGAAAACAAAGCCCTGAAGTCAATATCTGAAGCACAGGACAAGAAGAAAAATCATGACCTGATCAGAATCATGACCTGCAAATTGGCAGACACAATATAAAAGGCAAAAAAAAAAAAAAAAAAGGACAAATTTATTTAACTGGGTCATATGCCAGAATTAGAAGCTTAAAGGAATTACCACTAACCTCCTTAATTAACACTACTGCCAAATCCCAGTCAGTTGCCCTTCTGCAAGATAGATGCTTAAAATGGAAAGAACTGCTATTTCTCAACAATCACCATGACATGACATATTATTTCCTTATTTACAAAGGTCAACACAAGAGATCCTTCATACCCCAACCATTTAGGCACAAGTGATCATTTTGCTGAGAAGTATCTTATTTCCTCTTTCCTTTCAAATTATTCCACTTTCATGCTAATGCAATTTTCTTGCCAAATTAGGAACTCATTTGGTTGCTTTTAATTTAGGCATAGACCAAAGGCGATATGCTTATATAGCTTTCCTTTATATTTTTATTGCTTACCTCTAAGCAAAAAAATTAAAAAATTAAAAAATTAAAAATAAAATAAAATAAAGCTCAGCAAGGTTTATAGTTCACAAGAAGTTACTCTTTAACTCAAGCTATTGCTTTTAAATTCTTGAGTAATATTTTAGATTGTTTTTAAGTTTACAGTAAGGGATGCCACATTGTAGACATGGTAATTTATTCAAGTTTTATTAAACAAAAATGGACTTAAACTAGGACTGTAAGTTCTCACAACTGTATAGTTAGAAACTGTCTTGGGGCCATGCTTCTCATTTACACCAATTTTCAGTAGAGGTGGTGGGTTGTTGTTGTTTAATTGCCTTTTTAATTTAGAAGAGCAGGTCATTCTGATTCAATATCAGATAGGCCTGCCTTGGATATTTTACTAATGTAAATCAATGAAAGAAAAGTAAAAAATTGAAAGATCGTAATTGATTACATAAAATCCAAATATCTTCGCTGCAAAGTCAATTAACACCGAACTAGAAATCCAATATTATACTTCACTTAAAAGTTGACTGCATTAAACTAATGATGAGCTTAAATAAGTGACTAAGTGAAAGCATCAACAAATCAGCAATGGCAAGTTTAACTTTTATAAAGCCATACTATGGGACAAAGTAATAATTTTGGACCAAGAAATATTGGCTTAAAAGCATTTTCACAGTGACAATCATATCATGTGTGTGTGTCATATACACTTTAGCACCTTCTCTTTAACTGCTCTCCCTAATTGCAGCCTTCTCCCCCTTATCTTCTACATTCCGTGAAGAATAGGAAATATTTGGTGAGCAGATGTTTGTTGTTGCTGATTTTTTAAAAAATATTTGGCAAATTTAGGTGTTACTCTACAGCAAAGGGGTGTTTACTTTTTTGCTTACATGTACCAGAAATTGAGTCCCAGATAAATAATTGAGAACTTCAAGTGTGGGTGCTCTATTTTGGTTAGGCCAGATTTCTCCATTGATTTCTCTATCAATGCACCACTGATACTGACATGTCTGGCATTTGAATCTTCAAACCAGCCATTGTTATAGGACATACCACAACATAATGAAACTCAATTCTCTTCTCAAGAATTAATGAAATGTAACAAGATCTGTACATCCTAAAGAAAAATCACTTAAAGAAAAACTGGGGAAAAAATCTCTTGCCGAAACCAGTTTGGCTCAGTGGTAGAGAGTCAGTCTGCGGACTGAGAGGTCCCAGGTTCGATTCCGGTCAAGGGCATGTACATTGGTTGCGGGCACATCCCAAGTAGGGGGTGTGCAAAAGGCAGCTGGTCGATGTTTCTCTCTCATCGACGTTTCTAGCTCTCTATCTCTCTCCTTTCCTCTCTGTAAAATATCAATAAAATATATATATATTTTTAAAAATCTCTTGTTGTAAGCCTCTTCCTTGCATTCCAAGTCTGTATTTTGAGAATAGAAAGAAAATTGCCCTATTAAGGAATATTTTTAAAATTACTCTCCCCATATTTGTTCAGCCTAAGTTATCAACTGTCATTCTCTGTTCCTAGGTGCAATGGTTATAAACAAGTCTGAAGTATACAGAAAATAATGGATATTCCAAATACATTTATATTTGCCTACAGAATATGCTTTCAGAGATACAGCAAGTGTTTATCTTTGTTATTTTTGTTGATTCATAGTTGAAATTACTTGGAAGCTTTGAATTAATAAAAGCAATGTTCTAAATAACATGACCTAAAAAATTATAGAAAAGAAAAATTTAATACATATAGGAGGAAGGTAACTGAAATCATTACTAAAGTTGCAAATTCTTAGTTTAATGTTGATTCAAATTCTTAATAAAATGCTAATATCAGAGGCAACCATGTTAGAATCCTATACAAAGTATGAAATTCTCAGCTTATTCCAAGGACCATCTCTTGCTAGAAATACAAGTGATGTGGACTGTCTATCCCAGCATTTCTCAGAGTGCGTCCCACAGTCCCAGCAACATCATGTGGAAAAATATCCAGGGACCAACAGGTTTGAAAATTTTTGCCTAATATACATTTCCCTGTAAGAGATTTATTTAGGCACGTCAAAGGAATGAAAAATCTTGTAAGAAGAAGCAGTAGCTCTGTTTAACTGTGAAAGGAAATACAGTAGGATAGTTTAAAAGACCATGGATTAGACTGAGTGTATTCGAAGCCCAGCTTTGCTTCTTACTATTTTCATGAACTGGAGAAAGTTACTTAACTTCTCTGTGTCTGATTCCTCAAGATAATAGTAATGCCTACATCAAAGAATATTCTTGTGAGAATTTAAACTAGTTAATATATATGAAAAACATTATCTGGCATATTGTGAACATTACAGGACATTTTAGTTGGCATGTCTCAAATTTACCTCTGTCTGATTATGTGAATGTGTGTGTGTGTGTGTGTGTGTGTGTGTGCACATCTCTTAAAAATGGTCTTGTTCTAAATCATTTTAAGAAAAGGAAAACCACAGTCACAAAAACCAAATCTCATTTACTTTGGTTCACAGGGAGTAGGGGATAGGTGGGACTGGAACTCAGGACTCCCCACCCTGTTCAGGTCCAGTGCTTGGTGGCATTCTACATTTCAACTCTCTGTCTTCTAGACTAAAGCACCTTTCTGCTAATATATTTTCCCATTTCCTATTGACAGCCAATTGATCTTTATGGATTTCACCTTCCCTTAAATTCCAAAACCCCACATTTTTGAAATGTCTGGGCAATATCTTGAAATTTCAGAAAGGGTTCAAATTATCATGATGTACTGATACCGTTGTTCAGTAATGTAGAAAAAAATCTGTGTGTATACATCTCACAAAAAAAATAATTTCTAGTCTTTATATTATAAATGTTTTTGGAGGGAAAAAGAACTCTAAGTTGTTTCTGTGAAGACATTCTATTTCGAAGGGCCTTAGAAGTAATAGTTTTGGGGGTTTTTTGTTTGTTTATGTTTTTAATATTTCCTCAAAGTCTACCTGCTTTCTTTTATTTCAGATATCATAACTGTTTCTAGTGTAGCTGAAATCCAGGCTTCTAATAAAGCTGCAGTTTGAATGGAAACAAAGGATGGTGTTGCCCTGGCAACCGAAACCACATAAAGTATCCACACAGCACTTCCATCTCCAGCAATTATTTGCTACTAATTCTGTAGGTTTGCACCTGGATACCATGGAGAATGGAGCTCTGTCCTTGGACTATTTCAATAGAGAACCCATTGAAATTCTCATTAGAATTAGATGGTTTCATGTGGGGCCATAGTAGATCTCTCAGAAGTGAATGTGAAAAATTTGTGTAAATGAATCACATTTGGCCATATGGCAAACTCTAGGTAAACATCTGTTGTTACATTTTTTTAAATGAAAACTGAGTTTGGGGAAGCCACATATTTAGGCTCTAAAGAATGAAATTTGTGATATTAAAAATCCCACCATATGTCTTCACATTCCTCAACATCCCTTCTTGACGTTAGCCCTCAAACTTGCTCATTTAGGGCATATGATGGCAAAAGGAAATATCTTTAGCAGAAGGAATATAAGTGTTCTGAAAAATACCATTCTTTTATTATTCAGGATCTCTCATTATCACTTAAATATGAACAAGTTGAAATGATGAACTTAGTTCTGCTGCAGGTGCCACCTCACTTCAAAATCAATCACATACCAAGAATTGTTTAGATATTAAAAAGAATGCTACTAAAAAATACACAAAATAAGTATAATTCATAAAATATTCACCCTTAAGTAGGAGCTTGATAAATATCAATGGATGAATGAATGGGTGAAGAACATGTTTGATCATAATTTAATATATGAAAACTAGGGGATTCATGCACCAGAGGTCCCTCAGCCTGGCCACTGGGGATTAGGCCGGAATTGGCTCTCCAACATCCCCTGAGGGGTCCTGGATTGTGAGAGGGTGGTTCTTGAGTGGCACACCCCAGAATTAGGCTCCCCTCTCTCTGGTTCTGGGTGCATCATCCGAGAATCGAAGGTGCCAAGTCACTGCAGCTGGTAGCTCCTACATTGAGTGTCTGCCCCCTGGTGGTTGCTGTGCATCATAGCTACCAGTAGGATGGTCAGATGTTTGGACAGTCACTTAGGCTTTTCTATATAGAGATAAAACCTTGAATTCTAGAAAAGAAAGATATCTGGCACAAAGTTGTAATTGCATGCTGGTGGTTGTATCAAAACATTCTTCTAAGGGTTTTAGCAAGAACAGTATGCAAACGAATACAAATGAAGTTATTAAAATTGTTTAGAATAACCTCTCACATTCAGTGCCCCTTCCTTGTTCCCACATCCCTGGGAAGCCCACTACTCTCTCTTTTCGCTGGGTGTTACGATCTGAGTCTTTACTTTAAATTTCTTCAGGGTATGAATCATACCTTATTCATATTTATAAAACTAACACCTCATGAGTTGATTTTTATTGTGTATTGAAATAAACTGAACTAGACTTGCTAGACTTTTGAGAAGCCTGGCCATTGTCAGAGTGACATTAGAGATGCTCATGTCCTTCTACTCCACAACATGAAAGTCTTTCTTCTTCTCTTCTTGGGATGTACATGGCCTCAGAGATGTCCTTATCTTTTTGCGTTGTTCTGTTTGTTGCGATTCCTTTTGTCCAGTTGAGACTTATTGATTGCCAGTCAGTCTTAAATTACAAGTGAAGTTGTATTTCTCTTTCTTACCAAACACACTCACTACGTATTCATGGGAATTACCAAGGATTTATTGACTTGGGGATTTTCAACATCCAGGGCAGGTTTCCCCTGATCACATGGAGGAGCTTCTCTCTTGAATTCTTGTACAATAGCCCTCCCACTCCATGAAGACTAGCACACTGCAAATCCCTAGTTACTTTAAAAGGAGGCAAGTTTTGGGCAGAGGGAAGCCATGGATATTAGCCTCCATAGAAATATCAATGTTGTTTAAACAGACCATTTTCATTTATTAGGAATAGCATATTCTATTGAACTACTTTCCTTCTTTCCTTCCTTCCTTCCTTCCTTCCCTCCCTCCCTCCTTTGTTCCCTTATTTATTTTGCTGCTGATTATTGTAGTGTGCTTTTAGGCTCGGTATCTAATGGGATAAATTTAATTCAAAGGGAACTAAACAGAATAGCAGGAGTTTAAAGTTATTCTAAAAAAAATCAGTAATTAGAGATCCTGGATAGCTTAAAAATGCGTAATTAGTATCCAGAATATTTTTACGATTTATCTGTTTTGTTTTTTATAGGATATGAAGCATGTTATTTAGATTTGGTATTTCTAAAACTTGTTTCATCTGTCACTTCCTCCACTCTGATACTGTAACTGAAAAGACAGGTTCAGCAGCCTGCTCCGATGGAAGCCAAACTCACGAGACAGGTGCTGGTGCAAAAGGAAAGAGGTTTTATTCAGGTGCCATGACCTGGGAGAATGGTGGACTCCTGTCTCAAAGACCACTCTCTCTTCCTGCTCAAGCCAGTGGTTCTGATAGGAATAGGGAAGGGAGAGATTGTTTTTCTATCCAAATATTTTGCCATCTTTCCTTTCTGTGGGCCGTGGAGAACCAATTTCAGCATGTAATAATTATAAGGGTTTTACCAAAAGATTGGTGAAGCTTGGGGAGCTCAAGAGGGTTGAGTCACTTGTAGCTTGCCTGTTGGAAAGGACTTCAAAGCATCTCCCCAAACCTGGATGGGATTAACTGCCAGACAGCTCAGGGCATTCTATTGCCTCCTGCTGGCCAAACATCTGAACAGCTGTAGGCTATTTCCGAAACTGACAATCTCTGTAAACCCTTTGACACCTTACTCTTTGAAGTGTATGTTTACCTCTTGCCTTGGGACAAATTGTGTTTAATAAAACCACAGGTCCTTAGTCAAGGAGGAGAGTCTTCTAGCTCCTTCAGCTGGAAGCTCCTCTGACCCCCAATGCCTTTCAAAAATATATTTCATCACAGACTCCTTCTTAATCAATTACATGCAGCCCTTTCTCCAGAATGCTGAACTCTTTGTAAGGCTGAAAAAAAGAACCCGGTAGTGAGCCCTGTCACTTCATCATTCTAGCTTCTGGTGAGCTGGGTGTAAGAACCTTCCCTGCACCATCTTGGCCAGTGGGCGAGACCCCTTGACTATCTAAAGCAGGCGTCTTCAAACTACGGCCCGCGGGCCACATGCGGCCCGCAGAGGAGTCTGATCCAGCCCACCAGGATTTTTGGGCAGTGAGCGCAGCCGAGGTGTTACAGTAGGACTTAGTAGTTCATATAGTCCGGCCCTCCAGCTCTCTGAGGGACCGTGATCTGGCCCCCACTTTAAAAAGTTTGAGGACCCCTGATGGGGAGGGGTCTTGCTCCTCTGACCCCCAATGCCTTTCAAAAATCTTTCTTGTCCATCTTGGCCAGTGGGCGAGACCCCTTGACTATCTAAAGTAGTAGTGTTCCTATCAGGATAGGCAGATATGAAGCCTCGGGATGCTGTCCTCTTCAGCCCTCTTCCTGATGCTGGTCACTGCGCCCACACATCCAGGGAGCCAGTTAAAGTGCCCAGGGTGCCTCTGGAGCCCAGCACTCCCGTGTCCTCTGAGAAGCCCTGTGTGGCCTGTTCCTCCAAAGTGGCCAACCTGGTAGGCACTCCACTGACAGCTGCCTATGGTAACAATACCAGAAATGTCACCATTGCACATCTCTTGATTCCAAACAAACACTAATTGTTCTTTTAATCTTCCTATAATTGGGGAGCGTGTCTACTTTAACCATTTCTATGCTGAGCCTGACTTTTCACTGTCTCTAAACCAACGAAAGGCGTCTTTGCTTTGCTATTCAAATAAATCACCTTTGAAAGTAGTTGGTAAGAAAATGGTTTATTAAGGGGTACTCTTTCACTCCTTGTTTAGGGGACTTTGCAACGATGCTTTCATTATGCTGACCTTTGCTAAAGAAACTTTCAGCAGTTCAGCTAAATATTTTAGTAACTGTGAGTGGAGACTAGAATATTTCTTTTCTGGGGACCTGCTGCTTTTTGAGGTGGGAAGCTATTCCAAATACCACTGACTGTCTCAAAGATGCAAGGCCCCAGGAAGCAGATTCAAAGTACAGTCAAGTTCCACGGAGTACTCCATTTCCTTTATCTTAAAAACAGGTTTCCGGCAGATATATAAATGGTTTCCAGTGACACTAGAGTGCATCTGATCATCCAGTAAATTCTAATAAATGATGACAAGTTCACTAAGGATTTGACAGATTGTCCTCTAGTTAGTAGTTGGACATTGTTAACATGAAAAGAACTTTGTTAAAAAATATTCTAAGAGCCAAGGCAATGACATGTCACAATATATTTTAAGGTGTTGAGACAAGCAAGAAAAAAGTCACCATAAGAATAGATTAGCTACATAATAATAAGCCGTTGGAATTGGCTGTAAGACCTATCCAGTTTTTTAACTGGTTTTATAGAAACTTTAAATGTTTCCTTCCCTCCAACTTTTATCTTTTTTTAAAATCTGATTTTGATGAATGGGAAAATGGACTACTAGAATTTTAAGATGAAATATATTACCTTTTTATATGGTATCTGGAACAATGAATCTCAAAATTCCCAAGAAAACCTGTGAAAAGTGGGTTTTCCCCCAGTAGATTAAAAAAATACCTGTCAGCAGAAAAATATGCTTCTATAATACCAGTTTCAAAATCAAATTGAGGAATATTAGCAGTGATGAAATATTGAAATTTATTAGTGAAGCTTGGATTCACCTTCTCTCTATTCATAAGTCATCCCACACATGAATATTTTCATCAACTAGTCTCATGATTCACCAGATATACCCTGTTTCTTTCTTATCCCTACGCTTGGAAAAAAGCTACAAATTTTCACATAAACATTAATATTTTTAAATGCTATTAAACACATTTTGGATCATTATAATGTAAACTACTCCAGCATACACTTTTCAGCACATCATATAAACCTATTTGCCTTGATGCTTTGTGTTCTGCTAATGGATAGCATGGTCATATGCAGTTCTTCTTGGTCATAACACATTACTTATTTCATTTCTAAGTGTGATGGGATGATCGTTTTTAATTTGAAAAATATTTAAATGGTTCTATAGCACACATTTTAACAAATTATCTTTTAAGGTTCATTAGCAGTTAAATGAAAATAAAATAGTTATTTACAAAAAGCATATCAACTTTAAGTATCACAATTAATGTGGGAAACCTTTGACTTTTGCAAATTAAACTTTTTACAGCTTCAATCATCTAACTTGTTAATTAACATAGCTCTCCTGGTCCCACTCACAGTAGGACTTTTGGTCATGAGGAAAAGAACTCACAGTAGGACTTTTGGTCATGAGGAAACCTTAAAAATTTTGTAAATACATAAAACATAATTTCCCCATTAGCATAATAAAGCCATATATATATATATATATATATATATATATATGGACTGGGTGTGTTCAACATTTGGCAGTCTGCTTCACTTTGTGTAGTGATATCAAATGGCCCTATTGGATGAGCTTTCACAGATGTTAACTCCTGATTGCAATGAACTTACACAGAAAATTTTGAAGAGAAATCTTCACATTTTCTAAAAAATGTAAAATACTTTGCCACAAAATGATGTCACTGGACATTTCTATTTAAAAATCTCTTATTTGTTTTCTGCATATATATATATATATATTTTGTATTTTGGTTTGGGTATTGGCAAAAATGGGTGGGTTTTTGGATGATAAAAATCCACATGGTTGCACGGAATGATTGGGCACCAGGATTCCTATTACCACTATAAGCACTTTTCCAAAATATAGCAATGTATTTATAGCCTATATTTTCATTATTCTCTACTTCGTTGAGTAGAGCATGGTACTACTCAGTAAAACAGGCGAAACTTTTTTCACTTAGTACTCTGGCTTAGCATACACAGGCATACATCCCTGGGCATTCCCAAAGTTTGGATGCATCAGCAAAAATTCATTACTATGTGCAATATATCTAAGGTTGAAAAAAAAAAAAAAAAACCTCAAGAGCACCAATGATACTTTATCTTAAATTACAAAAATCCTTAAAATAATTTAAAAACTTAAAATTTTATACTTAATCTTTACTTTGTAACTAAATTAAGTAATCTATAATAATAAAAGCGTAATATGCAATTAGACCAGATGTCGTTCTCAATGAAGCCCAGGTACTGAGGGAAGCCTGGGTCCCAGGTGCCAGAGAAAAGCTGGTGCCGGCAGCCGGGGGAAGGAAGGCCTACTCTTGCATGAATTTTGAGCATCAGCCTCTAGTCTATCTATATAAAAGCCTAAATGACCAAATAACTGGAAAGACCAGTCACTATAATATGCACAGATGCTCAGTGCAGAAGCTGCCCCCTGGTGGTCAGTGAGTTCCTGCAGTGGGAGCTCCACTCAGTTGACCAACCCATCCAGCAGGCCACCAACCCAGAAACAGCCACTCACTCCCTTAGTAGTCCTACAGGTCCAATCTCCAGAGAATAGGCCAGGTACCAATAGACAAGCACCATTGGCATGATCCTGACAGTGCAACCGGCCTCCTGGAAGTTGACGTTGGGCACCATGGCCACTTCCCCTCTCTAGAAGCTCCACAAGGAAGAAACAATATAAAAGTGGCCGCCAGGTGGCTCACGACAACCTGTGTGAAAGTCAGTGGGACAGATCCAGATCCCAGGTCAGCAAGGGCATTCTACTGCCTGCCCAGAAGGCTAATTGCAACCCAGCCCACTGTTCCCCCCTGGGGACCTCACCTGTGCATGAATTCACGCACCCTGCCTCTATTTATCCCATATAATAAAACCCTAATATAAGTGTCCCATCATCCAGTCAACCAATTAAAGTGCAATATGCTAATGATATGCTAAGATCACTCAACCACTGATTATGACATGCAATGATCGCCCAGGGGCAGACAGTTGACCAATCAGTTGCTATGATGTGCACTGACCACCAGGAGCAGATGCTGACCTATACGTTAGCTTGCTGCTGGGGTTTGACCAATAAAGACTGAGCAAGATGAGCCAGACATGCCCTGGAGTCCTCCTGCAGTCCCTCCCCAGACCCAATCACACACCAGTGGGGTCCCTTGGCCTGGCCTGCACCTTCTCACAATTCAGGAGCCCTAGTGGGATGTCAGAGAGCTGGTTTCGGCCCAATCCTGCAGTACAGACCAAGGGATTCCACTGGTCATAAATTCATGCACTGAGCCTCTAGATATAATATAAAAATGAAAATAATAGGACAAATTGCCTGCTATTGCAACAGAAGCAGCAGATCCAGAATATACACAAGAACTGGCTATTTTGAACCAATTACTAGGCTTTGCATTAAAAATAAAATATATACATACCCATCTTCCTTACTATTGGCCTCTTGTATTTGAATATGCCCTTCCTCTCTCAATCTCAATAATGAACTCTTTTTTATTATTTATGGTCTACTATGTACCCAACCAAAGCAGAACACTCTGGTACTGGTGGTTTTCAAAGCAGAGCTCAAAAACTGAATCACCTGTTAAAACACAAATTGCTGGGCCTATTCCAGCAAAATTTATTTTCTTAGTCCAAGAAATTGCATTTCTAACAGGTTTCCAGTAATGTTGCTGATGTTGATCCAGAGGCCACACTTTGAAAATCACTGCTCTACAACTTACCTTGCCTAAGCTGGGTCTAGGAGGCAGACCTGATTTCAAATAATCTCTCCAAATTATCCTTCAAAACTATTGTTTCTTATCAGGTTCTAAAATGCCAGGGTTAGGTGAAAGAGGGAAATCCATAAAATAATGGTAGAACATAAATATTTGACTAAGTTGCTTTCCTTCTCATTCCTCCTATTTTCCCCCTTCTACCTCCAGGGGAGCTAATCTCATTTAATTGATTAAGGAAATGTTATCTAAATGAGATGATTCACACTACTGTGTAAATGGCTGATTTGGAGAAGCAAATTCACTTGTTTGTTTGTTTTTTAAAGCAGCTTGTTAAACTAAATAAAATGACCTTTTAACCTTAAGTATTTCAGCCAAGTTGAGTATTACGAGTGGGGAGGCTTTTCATGGTACCCAACTTATCTCTGTAACCTCTCATTTTTGTCTGAAGAAGCAATTTTTGTGTAAATGGGGGAGAAATAAAATTATAAAAAACACTTTTTTTTTTTTTTTTTTTTTTACTTTTGATACAGATAACTTAATAGGAACCAATTTCCAGCAGTGCCCCCAATGACAATGGCAACTATTGAATCAGGCCTTACTCCTTTAGCTGGTCCCACTGAGATGTGGGTGACCAGAGGTGATACCTGTTTCAATCTCCCGGTGGGCCTTTTTCTTCGCTCTCAAGGAGGCTACATAGCTCTGCCTTATAGGTTCCTGAAGAGCTGCCCTCTGCCCACACAGAAGAAAGGCAGCTAAAGATTTAAAAGAATAAAAGCCTACAAGTAAAAACTGCATTAAAATGAATAAGTGAATAGGTAGATAAAAATAACTGATTGATGGATAGCTATAAATCCCTGGTTTCTTTGTTATCTGTATCTGGTTAGTGAGCTTCAAGAATTAAAAGTCAAAGAAGAAAACACTGGGAAAATTTCTTGCTATGAAAAAATAAATAAAAAGCATGGAACTTTAAATCTCCTCCTCCCCCTCCCCACAAATAAAAGGACAATGGAGATAATTAGATAATCTTTACCAATTTTCTAGAAACTGGCTAACACTGTGTTTTGTTTTGTTTTACATAAACTAAAACACAAAATACACAAGTTGGAATCCTCTTTGTTCACTTTTCCAGTCCTTTCTCTGTCTCTAGGGGAAACCACTATTATATTCACTATGCATTTAATTTATATTTTACCACATTTATAGGCACCCATGGGAAAATGTATTATTAATGCTTCATACATTTTAAGATATTATTTTCCATACTTCTCCAGTAAAGATCTCCATCACACATGCTTATACAAAAATTGCATATAAAATAAAGAAATAATATAGTATGTTTTTCCAAACTTTCCCTTCCTTGATTATTTTCAAATCAGAGTCATGGATACTTGGGCATTTGTCTGACAGAGTGGGCTACTTTGTGGGTTTCCAATTCTCATAGATGATCAACGGTTATATACAAGTGAGCGTCTCTGGTCCTCCTTTGTATGTATTGTACTTTTCCTATTACTAGGTGTACGTGAAGAACAAAGCTGATATATGTATCAAGGGCAACCACGATGCATTTGGCAGGGGTCTTCTCTGCTTTTCTGGATATTTAGGTCATGCTAAGCATACTGGCAAACAGCTTCCTATAGAGCATTTTCTATTAGTTGACAAGAATAAAAGAGTATAAACCTGCCTCCTTCTCAAAGTGATGACTGCCCCAAGATGGACCTAGGATGGAAACGTGTCAGTGACCTGAGGACATGATTTTTTTTAAAACTGAGCTGCTTAGTTACAAGAATGATTTCATCTAAGCCCCACACAATAGGCTTGAATAGTAATGCAGATGGAGAACCCTGGATTTGAATGGAAAGTAATGAAAACAAGCTGCTTAGCCTAATGATTTCCACTTTACTGCAGCAGAATTTTAGGGCACCAAAAATATGGTTTTGTCACTGCAAACCTACCACATGCATTTATGATACAGCAAATGTATGGCATAAAAAAGAATGGAGCAGCTATTTTCTTCCTAAATTTGCTAAAACTACTGAGTTGATACTAATTTCCCTTTTTATAGAACACATTCCTAAGGGAAAATATGTTCTTTAGGTAGGCATGAAATGTTAACAATTGGAACCAAATGTATTTTCTATATATTTAAATTCGCAAGGAGCTATATATGAAAGCGTAAGCAAATACTATTCATTTGAAGTTAGTATTTTGGGAATGTTAAGTCATTTTGCTTATTTAAGAAGTTCTTTCATGTAGGAAAAAAAAATTGAAATGCAAGATCCAGAGACAAAGTTCTGTTCTTTAGTTTCCCACTGATCATCTTTATAATAAAAATATAAGTATTAGTTTAATAATTTGAAATATTGCCAAAAGTATAATCATAGCTTTATTTTTTATTGCAGTTTTTCTTTGTAGGGAATGTAATTTGTAAGTAATATTTTCTTGTGTTATACCTACAGCAAGACACTTTCAAGCATGAGCTTTGGTCTCTTTATCTGATAAAAGGGTTGGGACATACTAGGACCTGAACATACTAGGACCTCTCAGATCCCTCTGACACCACAATCTTTGATTCTAACCCCCAACTCCATCTTCTCCAACCTCTATTTGGTGGGTAAAATTGAATGATCCAAGCCAGAGCAATAGAAGATTGCTAATTTAATAATAATAATAATAATAATAATAATAATAATAATAACAACAACAATAGCTCCCATGTATTAAATGCCTATTGTGGGCTTTACAACATTACAGCTAAGCTGCATGGTCAATCCTGCAAGGCAGTTGTAATTATACTCATTTTTAAAAGAATTTTGAAAAATGAAAGCTAGTGAAGGAGCAAGGGATGAGTAGGTGGAACATGGAGAATTTTTAGGGCAGTTCAAATATTCTGTTTACACGATAATGATGGATACCTGTCACATGTACATTACCGTATAATGGACATCATCAAGAGTGAGCCCTAAGGTAATATGTGGACTTTGAGAAACATGATGTGTCAACATAGGAAGGTTCATCAATTGTAGCAAAGGTACTACGCCGGTGGCTGTGGTTCATAATGGAGGAGGTTGAGCATGTGTGGGGGCATCTGGGAAATCTCTGGACCATCCTCCCATTTTTATTGTGAACCTAAAGCAGCTCTTTAATAAATAGTCTTGCCGAAAACGGTTTGGCTCAGTGGAAAGAGTGTCGGTCTGTGGACTGAAAGGTCCCAGGTTCAATTCTGGTCAAGGGCATGTACCTTGGTTGCGGGCATATCCCCAGTGTGGGATGAGCAAGAGGCAGCTGATCGATGATTCTCTCTCATCGATGTTTCTAACTCTCTATCCCTCTCTCTTCCTTTCTGTAAAAATTCAATAAAATATATATATATTTTAAATAGTCTTAAAACACACACACACACACACACACACACACACACACACACACACACTACAGATGACATGCCAGAACTGGCATTTTACAGACTAGTTAGACCAGTGGTCAGCAAACTCATTACTCAACAAAGCCAAATATCAACAGTACAACAATTGAAATTTCTTTTGAGAGCCAAATTTTTTAAACTTAAACTATATAGGCAGGTACATTGTTTTTAACTTAATTAGGATACTCCTAAGCCTTTGCTAAAAATGTCCTCAATCTGATTGAGGCATGTGGCTTGCCAGCTGCTGTTTGCTGACCACTGAGTTAGACAAAACCAGCACCAGATGAAAACTGGAGACGTGAGAAACATTAAGTTTCAAAACTCTCATCAGAAATTTGTATTTGGAGTCTAGTAGAGTTAAGCGCATTGGTCAGAAAACTGAATGCTGTTAGATAATCTTCCTTATGTCTCAATGATTCTCCAGTTATTCAGTAGACAGAAACTCTTAATAATTAGGGCTTTTATGGACCTTGAGAGCTTGTTTGGAGGTTCTAGCAGGGGAGCACAGCTACTCGTATACCCTTGACCGAAGACCGGTCCTCTCTTCTTGGGGGAAAGTCGTCCTCTTCAACCGAGCGTGCAACTTCGGGAGGGACGCACATGGTGAGGGAGGAGGGGGACACCCGCCTAGCCAGCCAGATCAGCCGAATCAACCCTGTCGATCAATGGGGTGACAGATGTCGCAGCCAGATCGCCCTCACATCCAATAATTAGGGCTTTTAAAAAACTGAAGAGGTAATGTAATGTATAAGAGAATGTTTACATATTATTAAGATGAATGGAAGTAAAACTCATTTCATATTAAAAGGAGGGAAAGATTTTAAAAGAGTGACTTTAAATGTTCTTTAATATAGTAATTATAGCATACTTATAGTATATTACTTCAGCTTATAAAGTCACAGAAATACAGATGTTAATATTTGGAAAACAAAACTAGTCATAATGGGAAAAGTGTTTGAAGTCACTTTAAATTTATTTTAGAAACATGGTTCTACCAGTTCTTTTTGATTTTCAACATAAGTTTGTTAGAAAAAGGTACTGAGCTTATCTTTCCAAATATCAAACAAATCCTAATATATTATTTTTTTTAAGTATGTTTTTATTGATTTATTTTAGAGAGGAAGGGAGAGGGACAGAGAGACACATCGATGAGAGAAACATCATTGATTGGCTGCCTCCTGCACACCCCTTGGAGGATAGAGCCTTCAACATAGACATGTGCCCTGACCCAGAATCAAACCAGTCGCCTCTAGGTTCATGGGTTTTTTCTCAACCACTGAGCCACACCAGCCGGGAAAATCTAAAGTATTCTGATTTTATTAACTTCTGTTTTCTTTATTCCCATGTTGATAACACAGATCAAAGCAAGATATTAGGAAGAACCTAACTTGGCTCTGTAATCATCATTTCATTTGTACTCTTCTGCGCATTTGAACTATGGCAATTATTGTAATTAACAGCAATGCAATATATATGAACACTGCTCTGATTTATTATTAAGAATATGACGAGCCAGTATTTAACCATGCAGGATACAAACTGGTTGAGGGGAGACACGGTGTGCTGATCCTTCCATGTAAAGCAAGTATGATGTGCCCCTTTATTGAAATGTCATATATTAAACAGGAGGCAGGGAAGTCTATGGGCACAAAGTAAGCTCCCAATGACTTCTTTCCTCAAGATTATACCCCTACATAAATTACCAAGAATGCACATCAATGTCTATAAAGTCTTGGAACAGTTTACCTCCTCACTGAGAAATATGTGAGAAGAAACTGCTCTTTTCCCACTTGAGCTGTGGGAGGGTTTGCTGCTTAGAACTAATATGTTCATGAGAAGACCCAAGGACAAGCATGATGGAGCAAAGAGAAGAAAAGAACTTGGTAAGACCATCCAGAACCTGAATTAGTCAACTCTGGGCCAGCCTTCCTCAGGACTTCTTGATGTGGGAGACAGTAAGTTGATCATCATGTAAATCCTTTTTAGTCAGTATGGTTTAGCTTGTAATCTGAAAAGCATCACTACAGCCACAGTGTGTCTTAGAAAATAATAAAAATAATAATTTATTGAAAACCTGAGTTTACATTAATGGAGTTCTAGACCTGCTACACTTACTTAGTTCTATGTATTTCTAACTACCTATCCACATATTGCAAGATGCAGTTACAGTTCATTTTCTTTTAAAGTCTATAATGTAAAATGGGCAAGGATGTGGCAATTACCTCTTAATGCTCAAGGATGGCTTTTTTCTCTGTTCTCATCTCTACCTCCGATTCTTGCCATGACAGCGGCGGGATGGCTTTTAGGAGAAACGGGGACACATTTTAGGCTGAGGACTACCTCAAAATATCTCCCAAAATGCCTACCACTGCATTAAGTATCAGAAGAGGAAGAAAAAAAAGAAAAAAGAGGAGACAAAAAAAAAAAAAAGGAGGGGGAGAGAAGGATAAAACAGGAATTACCTAATATTTATACTATAGGTAAATATTCCACCATGACTTCATTTTAACCATTTCACTGCCAAAGTACTCCACAGAATAAAAAGGAGGCAGAAGATTTGGCCTGGAGTTTAAGAAGTGAGCAAACATTTGTAATAGGGCAAATAATGACTTGTTCTTCACGGCCTATACAATGACTTTGTAAAGTAATTGGCCCATCTGTCAGCCTGAACTAAATGGAATTACAATTTATTTTTTTAATCCAAGTGTACAGATAAAGGCAGAAAGCTTTTCCTCTCTCTCCCTTCCTCTAAAAATCAATAAACATATCCTCAGGCAAGGATAAAAAAATATGGTAGTTTTATGAAAAGTGTCTTTCTTGAACTAATGAGAGGTACCTGCACTACTGTCATTTTTAAAACTGGGATATAAAACTCCCTTGCCTCAGCTGGTACCTGACAACCATTACATGCCAGATGTCAGTTATTGTGTGCTGTGTTTTTTCTGGTCATAGTTTTACTTAGTTGCTTTTGATCTTATTAAACTTCACATCATGCCCAAATGCTGAGGAGTGGCTATGAAGGGGCGCTGAGTTGTTCCACTGACTCAGTGAACTGCTGAGCGTTGTGGGAAACAGGAGGAGAAGGAGAAAGAGAAGTACCCACAGCTCTGAACCACCTGAACAAAGTCATCGCTCCCTGTGACCGTCACGCAGTGAAGATGAGTCAAGAACTTCTTAAACGCCCTTCAGACTCAGTGGAATGTTTGGGAGATCAGTCTTTTTAACAACACCCAACTTATTACTCTATGCATGCCTTCATCAACAGCGTGATGTGTTGAATATTCTGTAGGGTAAACAAATACTTGTTGCTGCAGTTCAGAAGCCTGAATTTTTATGTGACTCAGTATGTCACTAATAATCATGTCACTGCATTAACCTACACCCACTAAGATACTCAATAGGAACATGATGTTTTGGTTTTCAGCTCTGTGAAATGTTGCTATGTAGAAGTGTTCTTTGTATTATAGAATGACCCTACAGCAAGTATTCTAATATATAATACCTTCTCACTGGAAACTGTTTTCATGAAGGACTAAGATTCCCTTAAGGGTTGGAAGGGCAACCCTGTAGAGGACACAAAAAGTTATATAAATTTACTCTTCACAAAAAAAATAACTTTCTGTGATATAACATAATAGACTGTGCCCTAATATTTTTGATTGCCAACACAGAGCCTGGTAAGGAGGATATGTCTCTCTGTATTTTTTAGAATATATTTTTGTTGATTTCAGAGAGGAAGGGACAGAGCTAGAAACACCAATGATGAGAGATAATCATTGATAGGCTTCCTCCTGCACATTCCACACTGGGGATATGGTTAGGGGAATAGTTAGGGGGCTATCAGGCTGGCAGGCAGAAGCAGATAGGGACAATCATGCAGGCAGGCAGGCATGTACCCTGTTTCCCCAAAAATAAGACAGTGTCTTATATTAAGTTTTTTTCTCCCAAAGTTGCACTAGGTCTTATTTTCAGGGGATGTCTTATCTTTCCATGCCCTAGGTCTTATTTTCGGAGGATGTCCTATTTTCAGGGAAACATGGTAGTTAGGAGCCAGTGGTCCTGGATTGTGAGAGGGATGTACAACTGCTGGTTTAGGCCCAATCCCTACCGCAGTTGGAAATCCCCCGAGGGGGTCCCAGGTTAGAGAAGGTGCAGACCAGGCTGAGGGACACCACCCCTGGCCTTTAGTTTTCAATAAAAACAGGAATGCTGCAGTGGCTGATATTCCATAGTCTCTGTGTATTCTTCTCCTATCATATTGTAAAATTCAAATTTATCTGGAATAGAAACATCACTAATATAATGTTCACTAAGATATGAGCAATCCATTAAACCTTGCTCTTTCTGGCCAAAGAGATACATTAACAATAAGTTATTTGGAATGGGAATAGACTGAAGGGAAAATAATTAGACTGAAGGGGAAGAAAGGCCAAAAAGACAATCCTTATCTTTCTATTCCTCATGTCTTGTGATATGTCTGACAAACCATAAGCACTCAAGTATATGAATGGATACATGAATCATTAAAGAAATGCATGAATAAATAAATGAGACCAGCTCAAGATAACCTTTGTCTCATTCATATTTGTGCCTACAGATATACCGGAGATAATATCTAATTGTTCCATTGCTTCAGAGAAAGCCACTTTATAGGAAATTTTCTGGTTCTAATTGTAATTCACATCTTAACTACTATTTTTAATCTCTTTCTACAATATATCTTATGAAAAATTTCCAATTGTTTCTATTTATCCGGTCCTCTCTCATGATGATTTACCATCCAGTTAATTTGACAACACTATTTAAAAGTTTCTTTCTCTTTTGTTTTCTCTTCTTCCATCGAAGGATTAACTCTTAAAATCACTATGTAGGAACATAAGGGGAAGCAAGATAAAGCCACAGTAGCTCAGAGTAAGGTGTCAGAGCTCAAGAGGGGTAGAAAAAGGTGTCCACACATTGAGTGGCCATGGAGACTTGGAATAAAAATAAGAGATTTATTACATACTGATGGACTAAGCGAATAAGTCAATGAACTACAGACAATGGGACCTAATTTTTTCATTGAAGGAAGTTATAAATATGGAAAGGGGAAAAACTAGAATGCACCACAAGAACTGTGTGGTGTGGGATTTAAATTGATACTATCAGTGTGAAGTCATATGTATGGAGAAGGAAGAAGAAAAGAGAGATAGGTGAGTGTGTATGTATATATAGAGAGAATCTGGTTTTGTACTCTGGCAGGGCCCAAATACAGTGATATCCCAATATTAATAAGCACTTCTCGCACCAAATATTGTTTTCTAAATATTATGGTCTATTTAAGAAGGACCCATGATTCTTGTAGAAATGTTTGCTTCCAATCCTGAGATTAAAAAAAAATACTTTCATAGCAACTTTCAAGTATACAATACAGTTTCAGAAACTATAGTCACAATACTGTACAGTAGATCCCTAAAATATTCATGAATAACTGCTCTTTTGGCTGACAAATAACAGAAGACTCAGTTATCTGAATTAATTTGTCTATTAAGTGGACTTCTGATTTTGTTTATAAATTAAGTAAGCAAGGTGAGATCATTAAAAACAGGCAATCTGATTTTTCTAAGGTTTACCCACAAATTATTTGGTATGTGAATTAATTCATCTCTACATTTGCTAATTGCTTAACATTGACCCTTTTAGTTGATGAAATGTAAACATGCATGTCATCTCATTAATGAAGCCATGTCTCTTGTGAATACAGCTATTTCTCTGAACCTTAGATCAATGTTTCTGTAGGCAAGCATTCAGGACATTTCAAGTTTTAGGTACTGTTTTTTATTCTCAGTGTTAACACATGAAATAGTTTAGACAGTATGCAATCAGCATTAAATGTGTTAAGATAAGAGTCTCCTCACCTTCCTTGAAGTTAATTCATAAGGATTTTATCAGGATAGGCAGAGTACCTTGGCAGCATTGAGACATAGCATTTTTTTACATCCATTTTGGAATATTATGGTCTGAAAAATGTGATGCAGTTCTGATTTTGTCGATGATATATCACTAGGGTCGCTTCAAAGTTGTAATAATACAGGGCATGTGGAAAGCAAAGGAATATATAATAAGTGCCTTAACTTACAGCAATAATGAGTACAACAGTTTGCTGAAGTAGCTGTAAATCAAATGTACTGTATCTATTAAAAAAAAAAAAAACACACAAAACCATAATACATTTAGATGGGATGCTATCCTGACGCTTCCTTACAAAAGTTGTGAAAACAAATGAGGAGGAGATGTCCATGTTTCTTTGGGGACTGATCTGCCCCCGAGCAAAAAGAAATGATGATGTAGAGTTGTGTTTGGAAAATTGCTGCAGTTCAGTTCCTCTGGTAAGAGCCAAAGCAGGGCAATTACATCTGGGACATAATCAAAATCAATTCGAAATAATAAGAAACCTGAAAGTGCAGAGAACAAATGACATTCCAGGCTACAGAATTGAGGAAATATATTTTCTAGTTTCATGTATATTATATTTGGCTGACTAAAGATTTTTCTTTAAAAAGAAAAAAAGTGGAGATATAACCTTAGGTGTCCCATATTATGCAAGCCTACCTATTTTTATTTATTTATTTATTTATTTATTTAAGCAGTAGGTTGGGCTGTAGGTTAGGGAGATATAAAGGGAGAAGGCATGCCAATGTTTTCAGGCCTTTGTTCATAGTTTCCACACACATTTTCAGCATGTTATTCCAGTGGAAACATCGTTTTAAGTCTACTTACTGACTTTTCCTGAGGGAAGATACATAATTGAGAGGCAAAAATCAATCCATCATAAAAGAAAACAAAGTAGTGGAAATTAGATTTCAGTGGAATTAAATCAGATAGACTTCGTTTTGAAATTATGCTGCGATCGAGAGAAACAAGATGCTTTCATGTTTGTGTTGAAAAGATATTAATTATAATTGATAAGGAACTAAGCTCAATGTGTTGCCATTCACACCATGTTTTTAAAATAATAAGAACTGGTTATGGAGCAAAGATACATACTCAGGAAATAGTTTAATAAGAAGATTAATATTCATTTTCATGCAATTCCACTGCCCAAAATTTAATATGAAATTCCTATCTGCAAGGTCATTAATGCTCAGGTGGGTCCAACATGAAGGAGAGTTACTCTAGAAAGCCTGAACTAGCTTAAGTAGAATAGAGCACTGGATTAATATCATTAAAGAAATCAAGATTGCAGCTGGAATAGCAATGGCAGATGTTAATTAGATTTCATTCTATGGTAGAATGCAAGTCCTACTCAGTGTCCCTGGGAAAATCACCTATATAGATAGGGTTCTGAGATAACTTTCAGGTATCTTCAGAAGCTGTGTATGTGTTTTGATATCTTCTTACATTTATTGGCACTGTGAAAACCAATGGGATGCAACAGGAATCAAGCTATAAGTGATTTTTGCCCTTCAGAGTTTATAGCTTAGTGGGGGGATATCCATGAAAGGAAATTACATTAGTATGATATCTATATCTATATCTATTGATATATCTATATGCCTAAGCAACCTTTTGACAGACCAGCAGCTATGACATGCACTGACCACCAGGGGGCAGACGCTCAATACACAAGGATGGAAACATGGAATAGACTGATGAATCTCAGAGGGAAGGCTGGAAGAGGGAGGACAGGAAGAGATTAACCAAAGATCATATATGCATATCAGTGGGGTCCCTCAGCCTAGCCTGTGGAGATTGGGCTAAAACCAGCAATCCAACAGCCCCCAAGGGATCTTGGAATGAGAGAGGGTGCAAGCTAAGCCAAGGGACCACATCAGTGCATGATTCAGTGCACTAGGCCTCTAGTGTAAATAAGAAGACAAAAGATGATGGATGTTTTACCTGCTAGTCTTAGGAATGGAAAGGGTCTAGTCAATAATCCTACTGATGGTTCTTTGAATTATTCACTTTGCTAACCTCTAGATAAAGCTTGATATGGATACCATTTCTATGACTGTTTGTGTGCCAGTTGGCTTTTGCTATATAATGTACCACCTCAAGATTTGGGACCTGAAACAATGGCTATTTATTTGCTCACAAGTCTAAGGGTCAACTAGGTGGTTTGTCTCATCTTGATCATCTTGGCTTATTTCTACTGTCAACATTCAGCTTGTCAGGGACTAGACACTTGGGGTGACCCTACTTACAAAGATGGACCTTCAGATAGATTTTCTGGGTGTTTAGAATAACTAGTGTTTCATTTTTAATAAGCTAGCTTGGACTTGCTCATATTGTGGCGTAAGGATTTGCAATAGCAAGAGAGGGCAAGGCCAAAATTGCAGGAACTATACAAATATACAAAATGTGATATAAGTCTCTGCTTATATCACATTTTGTAATGCCCCATTGGACAAAGAATGCCAGGTGGCCAAGCCCAGATTCAAAAGGTAGTAAATAGAATCTTTCAGTTGATGGATAGGACTGGAAATATGCTCTATCACACTTTGTTAAAAGAAGGAATAACTTTGCTGTTAGGACACTTTTCATGATAAAACTTTTCAACTTCTCATTAATTTAGGATGAAGTCTGAACTATTAACATTGATGTAAAATGTTCTCCCCCTGTAGAGGACAACCCCCTTGACCTTGTTCTCTATCCTCCCTAGTATTAAAACTCTAGTCAGGGAGTTATGTAAACTGTCCTGACAACACTGCAGCAAATGATATCTGCTCATCCTGTAAGACTTAGCACAGCTCTATATTTGTTCAGGTTTTTCTTATTATTCTAAATAAAAATAGCTTTGTGGCTCTAGTCTAAAGCGCTTCTATCCAAATTGATGTCAAGGGAATTGTCTGCTATTGATTTCCTAAACTGAGACATATTGTTGTTGCTTTTAATATTAAATTCACTAGAATTGTATTTAACCATTTCTTGAATGTTTTTCTCCATCACTAGAAAACAAAATCTTCCAGAATCAGAGCTATTTCTTTAATGCATTGTCCCTCAGTAGATTGTCCATAAGTGCATGTCAAATTTAAGTATTTGTCCACTTTAAAAATGTATATATTACATGTAATTTTTCATGATTTTATTTATAAAAATAGGTAAAACAAGATACTCATTAACTTTTTATTCATCCTGAAATAATTTGTAATTTCTCCTAATATTTTTATTCCAACTATGGAGCTCAAGGCAATCAGTTTAATAGATTAGGGCTTTTTAAAAAGTAGAGAATGAAAACTGTCAAAACATGGGAATTGGCCAGATGGTGGCAGATGAGGAATCAGTAACCCTTGAGACATTTCCAATAAACACACTTAGTGCATGAGCCATTTTGTTCTTTGCAAAACCTTTGCTTCCCTCATTTATGACATCTGCTGAGAATCTAGGAAGGAGTGAATGCTATCTGTTCACCACAGCAGGTGCAGAGCAACTGAAGCAAAACAAAAGGTCAAACAATCACCCTCTGCAAAGAAGTATGAACTTTCTCCCATGTGGATATCAGTTTCCTAACTTCTCTTCTTGCAAACTTGCATAAAGATATTAATAAGATACCAGGAAGTCTGATTGAAAGTGATAAATTAGCCAATTAGCTTCTTGCTTTATATATCAAATACCAAGCATATGGACATTTGGAAACATTTTAAACCTTAAATAATAAAAGAGATTGTTAAAAAAGTGGTTTGCTTTACACCAGCACCCTGAGTAGGTACAGCATTTATATCTACTATCCCATGTTTTAATCAAGATATTTTCTTTCTCTCCACTTGAGTAAAGAATCCTGAACTGGAAAGCTGGTGACCTACAGGCTTAATCCAGGCTCGGCCACATAATTAGCTACATGATTTCTCTAAGCATTTATTGCCTAATCCATAAAAGAGAGACATTAATACCCACCCTCGCTACTTTATGGAGTAATGAGGATACAATAAATAATATACATAAAAGTACATTATAACGAGGAGAACAGTAGGGGGGATTGCATTATTGTAGTGTTGTAGCATAATATCTAAGTGCTGCCCCGCCCCCTCAAATTTCTCATTCATTACCTAGACCAAACTCTTCCAATGATTGGCTATGTAACCTTTAGCAAGTCATTAACCTCTCTAGCTCACATTTTTTCTCATCATGTAAGTAAGGGAGCTTTGCTAGATAATATTAAGGGCCTCTCTATGCTTTAAACATGTGAAAAAACAATATATGTTTTAAAATTTTATCATGGGATGTTGTTTGAAAAGATAGAAAATAATGTGAACTTGCTCTTCTTTAAATAATAGCCATTTGCAATGTTAGATTAAAAATTAGATTTATACATTAATTACATTATTTAATTAATGTTGGTTATTTATATCAAATGTTTAGATTCATGATTGTAGTAGAAACAATCTCTTTTATTATTTAGCTCCTGGATGTATGTATATATTTTTAACTTGTCCCAAATTGTTTGGTAACTTCTCCCATTGAAAGACAGGGTCCATATCCATATTCTTTGGCTAATCCCTTGACCTTCTTGGATGGATGGATAGAGGAAGTGAAGTCTTGAATAATGACCATAAATGTTGAGATAGGGGGAAAAAACTGCTCTTTAAAATTGACCATGACTACTTCAGTCAGCTAGAAAAATAACATATATTTCCAGTAGGATAGATAGCACAATCTTCAAGGAATCAGACTGATGGTTTATGATGGGTTTAGTTTCCCAAATGAATTAGGAGGATCAAGAAAAGTTGCTAGGGAGAGGAAAGGAGAAGTATAGAGGAAGAGAGAAACTCAGCAACACGCAGGAGGCCATACCATTTTATAGCTAGAGTAAGTTTGGGGTGAGGTTAATGCTGAGACAGAGAAAAAAAGATCCACAAGAGGAGAGACATGATAGAGAGAACAAGAATTAAGGTGCTACTTTAGGTGATATTCAAGTTCAAACTCCTTGTCCTTAATCTTAAAAGACAAGGAGACTCCAGTATTTGGGAACTATCAAGGCCCCTCACCTTCAGGTTGTACCTGCTTGATACTATATTTCAGAGCCATAGTTCAAGTATTTACTTTTCTGGTCAACAATGAGAGGCATACTTGAGAACATGAGTGGGGATTCATTTTGATGAACCCTACCAGTGGGCATGTCTCAGGACTTTTCTTTTAAACTTAAAATGTAAGACGCTGGGGCTGTGGCAATAACACACTTGGATAAGAGGTTGAAGTGCTCAGGTGAAGTGTTACTTCTTCACACAGTGTGACCTGAGACAAGTCACATAGCTTCTCGGGCACACCCTGTCCTTATCTCTAAGTTGAGAAAATGAGACCAGATCAATGGTTTTCAAACTTCTTAAACTTCAAAAGTTTTAAACTTTTCAATGTTACATATGCTATATTATATACTTAATAGATGCTATCTTTTCTGTCAATATATTTTAATTTATTTCAGAGGGGAAGGGAGAGTGGGAGAGAGAGAAGGGGGAAGAGAGACAAGAGAGAGAGAAAGGGAGGGAGGAAGGGAGAGAGAGAGAGAGAGAGAGAGAAGAATCATTGACCATCTGCCTCCTGTATGCCCCACTTTGGGGATTGCACCAACAACCTGGGCATGTGCCCTGACCAGGAACTGAACCGTGACCTCCTGCTTCATAAATGGACACCCAAACCCTAAATCACACTGACTAGGCAATAGATGCTATCTTTTATGGAAATAAACAGGCCAAAGGTAGATGGCAAGATGAAGATATTCACAGTTGTATTCTGTGTTTTGACAACAAAAAGTGATAATAGTTAACATTTGAGGTGGGAGGAAGGAAATTAAAGTGAAATGTAAAATTCTGCCAGTTTCAGAAAAGGTGAGAAATTAATTCTGCATTTTTCATATATACATTCTATTTTTTGTTTTTAAAATGTAATGTGTAGGGAAAACACAGACTTCCGGGATTCCTAATAAAGGGACATGGTGCCACTGGTTCAGAAGTACTGCCAACAGTCAGGCATTACACCGAAATGCCAGTGTAGCTTCCGTGTCCTCCTATCTTTCATGTCACACCTCGTTTTCATTGTGTAGTACTGATTCGAAAGTCACATAACCTTCTCTCACACTCATCCATTATGAACAAAAGCAGTTTAAATTAATCTCTTTCTTTTTTGGTTTGGGGAGCACTGGTGAGGACTAGAGACATAAGGGCATCACTGTAGGTTTTGGTACAACATGGTTCTGAAAAGGTTTGAGCTGGGTCATCATCACTCATTAAGAAATAATTATTATCTTCAGCTAAAATGTAATTAAATCTAAAGCAAAATTGGGTGAATCCTTCTGAACATAAGAAATGTTTTCACTCAAGCGTCTACATAGATTAAACTCTATCTTCCTATAAGCCTCTCTTTTGACCCCAGGCCCCCATTAACTCTGCACTACCTCTCTCCTCTCTCTCATGGAGATGATCTAGAGCCAGACTAGCTGAGTGCACATCCCAGATCTGCACTTACTAGTTAATCACATCTAATGTAACCTTGAACAATTAACTCATTTAACTTGTTGTTTCTTCCTCTGCAAATACCTACCTCATAGGTTAGATTAAATGCTAATATATATGAAGCATTGTAAATAGCTGGAAAATAAAATGTTTAGTAATTATTGGATATAAGTTATTGGAGCACTAGTAATTATTAGATATAAATTATTGGAGCACTAGTTAAGTATACAATTTTACCTATATGTTCCCAAAAATTCTAGTTTAGCACTTCTTAGTTGGGATTCAGGAATCTGTATTTTAACACTCCGCCAGGTGATTCTCATCATGAGAGACGTTTGGGAAACACTGAATATAACAATACTTATTGTTATTATTTAAACCAACTTTCCTAAGAAATTGTATTCCTTTTCTTATCTTTCTCATACTAGTCAGCCCTCAGCAATCTGGCAGCTGTGTCAGATGTTGGGTGAAGTGTTCTTGCTAAGACATTCGCTCAATCCAACAGATATTTTTGTCTTTACCTTTCCTGACATTAGGCGATATTTGACACTGCTGATCATTTCCTCCTTTCTATTGTATTATTTCTCTGAAGTCACTCTCTCTGGGATTTCCTCTACCTTTCTAAGTAGGGTAGTCCTCCTTACTATATTTTGAATGTTTCTTTTTTTCTTTCATTTTTCATGTTTTTAAACGCCTTAAATGCCAGGTTCTGCAATTCTCTTCTAAGTCCCAGTCTCACTGCATAGTCTCCGTGATCATATTACCCTGTACCTTCATTTATGAATCTCTGTTCTGAGCTAAAGCCTGTTTTCTGAATACCAAGTTGATTTAACTACTGACATCTCCACAGAAATTATGTAGATTCAACACATTTGTAAAATTCATCTCACCTTCTCTTGCTCCCCTAAATTGGTTATTCTCATGAGTTCCTTATCTCAACATTAAACAGCACAGACAATAGGGCCCTGCTAGAAGAACCCAGTAATCAAGAGAGGACAATTTGCATAAAATACAGTTTAAAAAGTGCACCATTGGATTTGTATAATGTGATCATATTCCTAGCTAGCGGAGACAAATTCCATAAGTTATCTTTGGCTCAACTGTCTATCACAGTGGTCGGCAAACTCATTAGTCAACAGAACCAAATATCAACAGTACAATGATTGAAATTTCTTTTGAGAGCCGAAAACTGACTTCTGCGCATGGGCCACCAAGTTTTAATAGCACTGTACATGTGCGCCCACACATGGTATTTTGTGGAAGAGCCACACTCAAGAGGTCAAAGAGCCACAGTTTGCTGACCACTGGTCTATTGTATCCTGTCCAACACTGGCAACTCCAGGCCCTAGATCTGTCATTAGTCTATCATCCTTTAATCTCCGATGCAACTCCCCCAGTCCAGGCACCATCATCTTTCCAATTGACTTAATAGGAAGTCAAATGTCTTCATATAAATTTTTTAAATTTTCAGATACTGTTCTCATGTACCAGTTTGGTTTCAACTCTACTTTTCCTTAGTACTCTACAATTCAGTCCTACTGAAAGTTTCTCAATTGGCTACACTTCCCTTTATCTGTCAGCCATGCCTTTTTCTCTCTTTAGATAGAATAATCCATTTCTTCTCCTTACCAGGAAGGCTTAGCTTCAGCCTCCTTGAGATTTAGACAAGGGTTTGAGTCCAATTCCTTTATTTAGGAGATCAACTCAAAAGAAATGGTCAGGAAGTGGGTGAGACAGAATGAAAGGGAGGCAACACACGGTATAGTATTGAGCATGCTGTTGCTGTGGGCAATGGAAACTCATTTCCACTGGAAACATTCATATATAATGTAGAATACATTTCAAAATAGTCCCACACAAAAAGCGAGGGAGTTAGGCTTCCAATTCTCCATCTCTTCTCTCTCCTTGGCTGAAATCCTCATTTCTTGAGGACTAGGTCCTTCAACCTTCCTAGGGCCATGATGGACAGGTTTGAGAAACCCCTCATGACAGGTACTAGAAGTAGGAGGCCCTTAGCATGCAGTGGGAGCATACATAGGAATCCAATCTGATCACTGATATGCATTTACTATCCTTTTCCTGTGCTCTTTGTGAGTTCCATATTTCCTTGATCTTGTCATGTACCACATGCTAGTGAGAGAAATGACAAACAATAAGTTACAGCAAACCATATGCCTAATGTAACATGGTTTCCCTAAAACCTGTCCTATCATAAATAAGTCATAATTTGACTGAACTCTCTTTTGTTGAATGGGGTATTTTGCATTTGGTAGCAGTAATGACATCTCTTTAAAAATTGTTCCAGGTGTTACAGACTTTTATTCACTTCTTTCTGTCTCATTCAAGTAGGAAGATTGGTATTTGGAAATGAATCTTCACTGTTTGAGACATCAAAAGATAATTGTTAAAACATGATTTTCTCACATTAAGTCACCGGTGTCTAGTTTGCTCTTTATCATTAGCCTTCCATTTTTAAAAAAAGCGTTTCAAAGGTTCCCTTTTGATGCTCACATTTGAGAAATGCCAAAAGACAAATATTTATGCTATAAAATAAATGGAAATGTCATTTTTAATATGTTCCAAGTACTTGGCACTTGTACTGATCCAGAGATAACTAATTGAAAAGACAGAGTTGTAACAGTGAATTCTGGGGAAATAATCAGACATTTGCTATTTGAATGAATGGGTTCTGTGTCAAATGTTGCAGAGCTGAAATATTATGTGTTGTTTTGGATTTATATATCTCAAACAGAATTTAGTTCTCTCTCTTTTTGGTTTTTCTTTACAGCTTCCATTTTTTTTTTGGCAGAGAAAGTCATCATTTCTTTTCCCTGCTCCAAACATTTCAGGATTACCACTACCAAATGGGACGCAGCCAGTGTCTTCATCATAAAGAACATGAATGATGTCTTGTTTGTTTCTCATTTTCAATACTTTGCTGGTAACATTTAAATAATATTTTTGAAGCTCCAATTATTTTTGAAGGCCAATCACTGTACTTAGTAGTTCACACATAATACAGCAGGGACAAAAGAGGGTTTATAGTTGTTCATGAGGAAAATAATACAATAATTAATATATAATAACACAAGAATAAACTGTGTTTTGCATACTCACAACTACAAACCTATTTTTGCCCCATTCTGTATTACATGTAACATTTAGAGCAAATAAATGAGATAACTATCCATGTTGGAACAGATTTAGATTGAATAATATATAGAAAGCCTAGAGAGATAAAGTTAGGATGTGACTCTAAGTCTAATATAGGTATTATCAACCTACCCCATTTTACAGATGAGGTGTAGAAATATTGATGAATTTGCCAATGGCCTTACAATCAGTAAGAGAAAAGTAAAAATTTAAACCAGGAATGTCTGGCTCCAGAGATCATTCAACTTTTGCATTACATGCGCCCCCCCCCCAAAAAAAAAAGGTTTAAGTGAAGGAGCCAAATAACTTTTATGCAAGTCTCAAAATTTTTATAAACAATATGACAAAAAGTATTAATATAAAGCACAACTTATAAAATGGGCATTAGGATAGATTTAATATTAGTAGGCAGAAATGGTTTGATAAAGGAGTCTAGGAAAATAGACATTATAAGGAACAGCAAAAAAAAAAAAAAGGGAAATTAGAGAAGGTTGGGTAAAAATGAGGGTCCATCTTGGTCTGCATAAACACTAAGATAATCATGCAAATGATAATGAACTTGAGGGTCAAGAGATCTAAGTCACATTTCTGCTCCTTCTGCACTGGGTGATCTTGCTCAAGATCCTTAATTTCTCTGGATCTCTAATAGAAATAAAAAGCCCATCTCACACTGTTGTTTTGAGGATTAAATGAGTCTAAATGTTCAAATTATTGTTAGCTGAATCAAAGGGAACTTATTGATAAAAACTGGACAAGGCTATTGAAACCTGGGGGAAGACAGTGATCAGTATCTTAAAAGAAAGCAAATGGAAAAAGCAGTGTAAAAAATGCTAACCAAGAAAGGAAATGTGTTTATAGTATGCTCTATGTCTGAACAGAAAAGCAAGAGCCATAATAATACAGTCACTGTTTTCTGATACACCAATGGAGGGGGAAAAAGGTATCAGGTAACTATATTACAGAAATAGGAAAAGGAATTTAGGGTGGAAGTGGGTAAAGGAGCTAAATGTTTCCCACATTTTCAGAAATAAACTGTAAGTTCGGGATAATGTCAAATTGATATCTCAAACCAATAAAACAAGACGTTAAAGGACAGGCACATTATCTGTATTTATAAAAGCCTAGTTGACTGTTACAACCAAATGACCTGTTTACCTGTAGCTATGATACACATTGACCACCAGGAGGCATGCTCAATGCAGGAGCAGCCCCCTGGTGGTCAGTGCACTCCCACAGCCAACCTCTCACAGCTGACCAACCTCCTGTGATACCACAACCCCCAACTGCCCCAATCATCAGCTAAGCCGAGGCACCCCACCTGTGCACAAATTAGTGCACTGGGCCTATGGTCTAAAATAAAATAGGGGGAATACAAGAAGAAACAAAAAAATTAAACTTACACAGAAATTAAAATCAATTGTCTTGAGAGAGTAGGGTTGTGGGTAGGATCGGAAAATATTATGATTTGTTACAGACCTTTTAAAATGTTTTGTCTTTTTGACCCATGTATATGATTTACTCTAAAACCTAAGATTTCAGCTGAAAGTATATAAAAGTTTCTTTCTCAACTTCAGCAAGGAATCCAAGTCAGAGAGGGATTAAGAGACTAAGCATCAATTATGGAATTTTCTGTTTCTGGGAAGAACTATGCTAAATCATTAGGTCCCTCAGGGTTTTCTCATTATTCCTTTCATGAACAGGTCACTTCCTCATTGTGCCCTTTCACCCACTCTGACCTCATGGTCAGGATTTTCCTTCCTTCCTCTCCTTTTATGCTTTTTAAAGTCTTTCTGCATTTTACAGAATAGCTAAAATATCTCATTTGTGAAATGTTTTTGCTTTCATCTTTTCCTTTCCCCATTTAGAGAGTAGTCTCCCCTTCTCCAAGGCTTTATTTTTCATGGTGCTCCAAAACTATTAAATAGAAAATTTCAGGTATAAACAGTTAATAAGTTTTAAACTTTGCTCCCTTCTGAGTAGCATGATGAAATCTCACCCCTTCCCAATCCATGCTGCCTGGCAAATATACCATCCCTTTATCCCAAGTATCCACACTATATACACTACCCACCCTTTGATCACATAGTAGCCTTCTTAATCATCAGATATTTTGAGAGAGAGAAAGGAAAGAGACCACATTCACATAAAACTTATTACAGAATATTGTTAAAATTATTTATTTATAAGTTACTTGAGGCCCCGTGCATGACATTCGTGCACTGGAGGGGTGGAGGTCCCTCAGCCCGGCCTGCACCCTAACTCAGTCGAGGACCCTATGGGAGATGTCCACCTGCCAGCTTAGGCCCACTCTCCCCTGGCAGGCAGATAACTCCCCAGGGGATACTTAGCGCTGCCATGGAGGCAAGAGAGGCTCCTGTCAAGGCCTCTGGCTGAGTGGCATTCCTCCTGTGAGAGCACACTGACCACCAGGGGTCAGCTCCTGCATTGAGCATCTGCCCTCTGGTAGTCAGTTGCATCATAGCAACTGGTCGTTTCCGCGGTTTGGTCTATTTGCATATTTCCTTTTTATTGCATACAATTGTTGTTCATCTTTCACTATGCCCAATTTATTTTCATTATTTTAATTGATTCTTTAGAGAGGAAGGAAGAGAGAGAGAAATATTAATGTGAAAGAGAAACATCTATCCGTTGCCTCCCACACTCATCCCAACCGGGGATTGGACCCACAACTTGTGACCTGACTAGGAATCGAACTCATCATGGTTTGGTACATAGAACAACACTCCAACTGAGCCACACTGGGGCCAGGATCATAGTGATTTATAAACTAATTTATAAACTAACTTCTATCATGTATAGGAAGAACACAGTAATATGGGGTTTGGTAGCATCCACAGTTCCTAGCATCCACTGAGGGTGTTAGAATGCATCACCCTGAGATATGACTACTGTACTTATGATGTTGGTGTGGCACAATGAAATTTTCCAAGATCTTTTCACATTGCTCCATTTATTCTTCGTTTTGGCCAGTCGTTTATTTGTTAATGTAACACCCCTAAAGAGGTTCTACTCTAAGTCAATTACCTTGACAAGAACTGGTGTTAAAAATGTCACCAAGGATGACAGGCTTATTGGCCTCATGGAGCTTCATGTTTTCTGGGGGACACAAACATAGTAGGCGTGCACTAAGGATATCTGCTTGGTTCGTGGCTATTTGACCTTGTGAATGAGATGGAGGAGAAGGAAACAGTTTCAAGGTTAGACTTTGAATTTTTTTCCTCAAATCTCACTGTTTCTGTAATGACTTTGTTTCAGCTTAAAATATATAATAAATCAAAAATTCAGCCATAACAGCATGATTTATTAATCTCATTTTCTTATGTAAAATAAAGTAGCTGACTCGGTCTTCCTCTCTCTTGCTCTTTTCATTCCCCTCCTACCTTCAAACAACTCAATCAACCAATAGCATGAAGCTGCCCCACACTTCTGCTCTGGCTACAGAAATGGGTTGGGGGTAGGTACACTACCTATGTCCAAGGCTTATGCACAGAATAGGCCTTTTGTGATCAGTTTTATTTCCAGCCACACTCCCACCCCTGGCTGGTTCCTGTTGGTGTTTCAGTTTCCTTTTACCGAAAAGATGACATCCTACCGACAGTTCAGGGGGGGTCAATATCACCTTCCCTGAAATGCACATGAATCCTAAAAACTAAAAATAGGTTTGAATCGAGCTGGGACTCACACCCAGGTCTTCTCACTCGAAAACCTGGGCTGATTCAGTCATGCAACCTCATTTTCTCACTCATTGAACCCCGATGACTGGTTAGTGTTTAAGGACAGCAAAAAGGTCATTTATTTTTCTATCTTCATGGCAAACGGCACAGGTTCCCGCACAAGTAGTTGCTCAATAAGTGTTTGTTGAAATGAAATCTCTATTACAGCCTTTTTGGGAGCGCACTGTCTCTGAAATTGCAACTACCACTATTTCTTGCTATTCCATTGTTGCTCAAACACATTTTTCTCAAACACCGTTCATTCCATTTCTGGAAAGATTGAAACTCCTACAAGTCATGCTCCCTGTGCCAGAGCCACAAGAGAAATAAGTCTGAAAGCAAGAAAAATTGTGTTTAAAATGCCTTTGGTTCTCTAGGGTTTTTACAAGAATGAGACATAATTATTTATCACAAGAAATCGATGTGGGCATTTGTTTTTCTATAGCACATAGAACACAAACCTATGCAAGACTGCCCGGTAAGCTGAAACCTGTGTCACAGAACATTCCATGCTAACAGGAAGCCATGAAGATGTGCTCAGACTTGACAAATAAGAAAACAGGTTACAGAGTAAACATCTAAAAACCTAGTGACAGAATACTAGTGGATAAAAACGTAATGTTAAGAAATAGAAATATACAATGAATACTTTTGTCTCTGGTTTTAAATGCATTCATCCATCCATCCATCCAACAAATATGTACTGAGTTCCTACTAGAGGCAATGTGTTAGAGCTTTCACTCTACTGCTAAATGTAAGAATGCATATAACCTATGGGAACGCCATATGGAAAAACCTATGAAGGAAAAGACATTCTATTAAGTTAACATGGTTACCTAAACCTCAGTATAATATTTCATTTTCTGTTTTTAGTAATAGTCAATTCTTTACAGCTTTGTTGAAGTATAATTGGCATGCCAAAACTGTATAAATTTTATGTGTACTATATGAGAAGTTTTATCTGCTTCCCTAAAACCAACACTATAATCAAGAATTCACTAATAATATGTCTGGAACCAGAGTTTTTATTTTTTATGCTGTGATTTTTAGTTCAAATTCAACTTCATATACATATACATTTCAAGTTATCTATTTTTTGCTAGCTTTATTGAGGTATAATTGAGGCAATTTTAATGTACTTAAACTGTATAATGTAATGATTTGCTATACATATACATTGTGAAATGATGTCGACAATCAAGTTAATTAGCATATCCAGTACTTCATAGTTACTATTTTTATCAGAATGCTTAAGATCAACTCTCAGCAAATTCCAGTTATATAACTGTGCTATTAATTATAGTCACCAAGCTGCACATTAGATCTTTAGAGCTTACTTATCCTATAACTAAAAGTTAGTATTCTTAGACCAATATCTCCTCATTTTCCCCACTCTCTAGTCCCTGACTACTACCCTTCTACTCTGTGATTTTCTAAGTTCAAGTTACCTTTCTTTTTTTTCTTTTTGGTTTTACATATTTCACCTAGCCAAATATCCTCCAGGTTTTTGTCTTTCCAGGAATTTTCCCATTCCTCTAAATTGTCAAATTTATTCACAAATTAGTTTATTATATATTCCTTAATTATCTTATATGTGTAGAATCTGTAGTGATAGCACTTCTCAATTCAAATATTTGATATATGCTTTCTTTCACTTTCCCTAATCTTTCTAATTAGGGGTGTTTATAATGTTATTTGTCTTTTTCAAGAAACCCTTTTAATTTTATTTTGAGGCCACATTTTCTGTTCAAATTTTCTTTCTACTGCTTACTTTAAATGTAATTTTCCCTACATTTCTGGTTTCTTACAATGTAAGTTCTTAACCAAAGAATTTATAAGAACATAAGCATAGTCCATGGACACAGACAATGGATAGGTAAAGGCCTGGAGCATCCTGGGAGATGGGTGGAAGAGGAAAAAGGGAGAAGATGGGGGACATCTGTAATATTCTCAACAATAAAAAACATTTTTTTAAAGATGTAGGCTCAGGCCATTTGAAACCCTTCTTTTTTTAAATAGAGTCAGTTAGAGCTATAAATGTCCTTTTGATACTATTATACTTTATTTGCATCTCACAACTTCTGGTATATTTTCATTTTCATTTACTTCAAAACTCTGTAACTTTGATTTCTTCTTTGACCCATGAGTTATATAGAAATATTCTATTTAGTTCCCAAATATTTGGACATTTTCCCAATTATTTTGCTTATTGATTTTCTGGTCATTGAGCATACTTTGTTTGATTTAAATCCTTTTAAATGACTTAGAGGCATTTTGTGGCTCAGAATGTAGTCTATATCAGTGGTTGGCAAACTCATCAGTCAACAGAGCCAAATATCACCAGTACAATGATTAAAATTTCATTTGAGAGCCAATTTTTTTAAACTTAAACTTCTTCTAACGCCACTTCTTCAAAATAGACTCACTAAGGCTGTGATATTTTGTGGAAGAGCTACAATCAAGGGGCCAAAGAGCCGCATGGGGCTCACGAGCAGCATTTTGCTGACCACGGGTTCATATGGTAAACGTTTCAAGTGCACTTGAAAATAATGTATATTATGCTTTCATCGTGTGAAGGATTTACATTTATTTTTTTTATGCTTTATATGTTTCATTTTGGATAGTTTCTAGTAACTTTTTTCAAGTCTAATAATTTTTTCCAAGTCTATTAATCTACATGTTTAATATACTAATATTTGAAAATGAATTTTTCACTTCAACTATTTAGTTTTCATTAGGGTCTTTTTATATCTGTGATGCCCCTATTTAACAAGCTCAATCTTTCCTTAACCTTTTTGAACATACAAAATAAAATTATAATTAGTTATCTTGGTCCACTAATTCTGTGTCATTTCTATATATATTTCTATTGATTAAATTTCCTTATTATGTGCCCTGTTTTCCTTCTTCTTTGCATGCCTGGATATTTTTTACTGGAAGACAAACTATGATTTTTACCTTTTATTTTTTTAATCTGTCTTCTTGCTTCTTACTTTGCCATCAGCTAATTTTGTTGTCCTCTCTTATGAATTTTATTAACCTATTTCATCTCTCGACCACACCACAGTTGATAGTGTAGCCTATAAATTAGTTGCCCAGTGATCAAGTACATACATATTTAAAGCTTCAAGGTAGGTATATCTAGGTATCTTCCTTACTCAATAAAGAGGTGTTGAAACTTTCTTTAAAAGGTGCTTTCAGCCTAACAAACACTGTAATTTGCAAATTTGAGACATATCAGGAAAAGCAAATAGAGGGCAGAATCAGAAGCAACGAGTAGAATTTACAAGGAGATAGATTTTGGTTCACAGGAATAACTGACTGTAAAAAATACTATTGGGTACATTTTACTAGAGATTTAAGAATTGCATAAGGTGAGATGTTCAGGTTTACTAGTAACCTTGACATTTTGATTTTTAAGTATTTTAGATTATTTTAGAATCAACCTAAACCACTGGAATAGTACTCAACTTTCATAGGAGAAATGTAAATGCTGGCATTACTTCAAACTCTTAATTTGAAATGTAAGTGAAAACAATTAAAATAAATAATTTAAAAGAGGGCAAAAGATACAACTCACTTTTTTTTTTCTTACTTTATCAACGCTAATTATTTCATGTGACCAGGAGACAGAATGAACTAATTCCAGAAAACTTTCAAATAGCAAAAGTGGTCTCAATTGTTCTTCTGAAATTTAAATATGAAGGACTAATTTTTCTTTACCCTGACAGCTTTTCTTGTAACTAGAAAAACTAACGGAAGTGCATCTGATAATACTGCCTAGATGGCTCTTATTCACCTGCTGTTCTCTAGACACATCCTGCTTTTATCAGTGACATTCTTCTTTTCACAGTTCTAATTGGCAGTCAGCATCTAGCTTCACCAAATGTCTAAGACAGCAGATAAGAGGAAAAGGTTTCTCAAAATAGGGCAGCATCCTCTCAAAAGCATAATAGTATGATCTGCGAGATTACTCATGAAACGGAATCTTTATACTCTGAAGTCTAAACAAAACACAGGAGAAAATTACTGAATATTTATATAAAAATATTCTGGGTGATCCTATCACATTTGGGGCTTTTCAAATGAAAACATTGTTAAAGAATTATCCAAAAGGAAAAAAAATAACAAAATTGGAGGGAAAAACACACCTTCTTATAGAATAAGAATTTTAAAACCACCTATTCGAGCTCATTTCCAGGCAAATGTTTGTAGGAATACACTGAAAGAATTATTAAAATAAAATTTTAAAAACTGATCTACATAGATGTACCCTCCTCTTCTAGAAGAACAAATGTAATATCCAGGCATTGACAGATCATTAAATTAAAAGCAATTTTGATAGTTAACTATCCAGAAACAGAAATCTAAATTGGAAGCATAGCTGTAATCACTCTGTGGAAAAATCTCCAGCATTACACACTGACGGAGAAGTAAAATCCTTTGATTAAATTCAGTCTGTTGCCCCTGATGGGGATACAGGCATCATTAGATTTCAGTGCATATTTTTGTTATCTTGCATTCAATAGAGGGCTATGCATTTATTTCACACAATTGATTCCAGTGGTTTAACTCTGACTGTTGCTTTTAAAATTATCTAGTAATTTAATAACTTCTCATGGAGAAATTTAATTGTAAACACTTTTGTTGTCTCCATAAATTGTTCTGACTTAAAGGTAGTAATTATTTACTTTTACATAAATTTCCTTTGTGTGTGTGTGAGAAATAAAACACCTTATATTATTGCATTGGTTTGCTTATCTCTACACAAGCATAATTATTCTTTCTTCATCTCTTAAAACTTTTTGAAGATAGCAGCAATGGGAAAATTTGTAGGAAACAAACAGAAGATAGGATTTGAAACAGTTCAATAACTATGGGAAATTGTTCTTATGAACACTATAAAAATAATACCCATTAAAAATTTTAATGAGAGATATGCACTCTTTTCCCAATGTTTAATATTTTCTTTGAACCTGTATCAATGATCATTTGCTTCCTCTTACATGAAAACATCACCACCATAGCCATTATCTTCAGCATAATAAGTTTTTCTTCATTATCACTCAGAGCTTCTAACTTGCTCTCAATTTTAATAAGGAATCAGTGACATAGCACTTGGGATAGTTGCTGCTAATGTATACCTTTCTGAAAGGTAATAACATGCCTCTCATAAAAACGTAAAATGAACACATGTCAAAGATATTAACTCATTAGTTAATGAAACAGCATTCAAACTAGTTCAGCTGAGAATTTAAGGCGTGATTTATAGAAAATTTCACAAAAGAATGTTAGGATAAAATGGATGGAGGAGATACAGAACTAGTTAATATATAGTAAGTTAATACAGCATAACCTTTGTGGTTATCTAGTCTACTAGAAATAAATGATTTGCCTCTCTATCCAACATTAATCTACAAGTTTATCTCTGCCTCAGTAGAGAGTTGACCAAAAGGACAAACTTAGCACTGCATTGAAAGAAACCCCAATAGTCCCTTTTGTCATTCCCAATTTTTATATTATTTTTACAGGTATTTGAACATAACTAATGTATGTATATTAAATATATAAGGAATTGGATCAATGGAAACCAGGTAGATATGGAGAGTATACACACACACACACACACACACACACACACACACACACACACACACACACACACACACACTACTAGAGGCCCAGTGCACAAAATTCATGCACTCAAGGAGGGGTATCCCTCAGCCCAGATTGTGAGAGGGAGCAGGCAAAGCTGAGGAACCACACCAGTGCAGGATCAAGGCCTGGGAAGGATGCAGGATGTTGGCCAGCTGGGGAGAAACTTCAGGAGGGCTCCAGTGTGTGTCTGGCCTGTTTTACTCTTTCCAGATGGGCTAGATTTCAGCAGCAAGCTAACCTACCGGTCAGAGCGTCTGCTCCCTGGTGGTCAATGCATAGTCATAGCGACTGGTCAACTGGTCAACTCTCTGCCCCCTGGTGGTCAGTGCACATAATAGTGAGCAATTGAGTTCTATTAGCATATCATTAGCATATTTTGCTTTGATTGGTTGAGTGGCCAACCAGACAATTAGCATATTAGGATTTTATTATATAGGATTGTTGGGATATCATTGGTTAAAACAGTTATTATCATCCTGGGCTGTGAGATCAGTGATTTGAGCATCAACCCTTGATTCCTTTCTCAGGTTTGACTCTAGGGAAGGTAACATAGTAGTGGGTTCCAGGTTCCCCGCCCCTGTTGGGATGCATGCAGGAGGCAATCAATTGATATGGTTCTCTCATATCCATATTTCTTTCTCTCTGTCCTCTCTCCCCGTTCCCCTTCCCTTTCCCTCTCTTTAAAATCAGTGGGGGGGGGGAGGGATCCTCCAGTGAGGATTAACAAAAAACAAACATACACACACACACACACCACAAAACATGGTTATGATTAAAGGCCATAGGATTGCTGTCAAGTAGGATCCACTAGACAAATACCAAGATGATGGAGGGCAGGGCAAACAGAATGAAAATGTAACTGCTTTCTGAGCAAAGCTGGGAAAACAGTCTTGGGTAACATAAACATCATTACTCCTCTGATGTCTTGAGAACATGAAAGATCTGAAGGCATTTTGTAGGTTTTTGAGATTAAAAGCACTGTTTGCTCTTATCCTGTTGAGAATACTCCTATATACGAAGCCTCCGATAGAGCGTGACTGCTTTTTAAGTCACATATTGCGAGAGAAAATTGATCAAAAGTTCAAGTCTGTGCATGGTTGCCTTGAAATATGTTTAACTTTATTTTATGTCAAGACCATTTATCTTTTATTTCTTCTAATATTTGAACTTTGAAATTTGCACCCAAAAACTTAAATTTTCCTTTCCCATTTATAAAGGTAAGGCAAACACTAGCTTTTTAACAAATTTAAACTGTTTTATATTTCCTTAGTATATTACATCTATCTGATTCTACATTTTAAAATATTCCAGCTTAGACAGATTTTAGCAGGAAATCATTTTCTACTCTAAAGATGAAAACCCAATCACTGCTGGTAGATGAAGTATTAATGGGCGATGGCATGTTGTAACAGTGCAATTTTTAAGATTTCACCTCTGGTGAAAAGAGTCTAGAAAGAGGTGGAAGGAAATATGCAATCTGGGATGGTCTCTTGTATTTTAGAAGTATTGAGGAAAGAGTATAAGTGATACTGGCTGTGTGTTGCTAAGTAATGTTGATACATTTTCCATGCAAAATGATAAGCTCAGATATAGTAATCAGCAATGTAAAACACATCATGAGGGTCAGAAGAGCCTCTGGATTCACTGGAGGGATCCCCTATCTCCTGCAGTTGGGGGACAGATAGAGCTGAAGAATAGACATAATAGAGTGTTATTATAAGAATGATAGAAACTCAGAGAAGACTGAATTCTCAGTGTTGGTAAATCTCCTATGCCAAAGTCAGGGCCCTGATAGGGATGGGTTAGAGCACATGTGTCAAACACAAGGCCCACGGGCCAAATCCGTCCCGCCAGGCCTTGCAATGTGGCCCGCACCGCGCTGTCATCACTGCACTCCGCTGCGTTTCCATCACAATGACAGTTTATGACTGTTCAGTAAACCATTCTGCCCGAGATTTAGGCTGGATTTTAGATTTTGGTCCCTTCTCTGATTGAGTTCGACACCCCTAGGTTAGAGTATTGATATTGGGATGAGGGTATGTGTGAAGAGGCAACTTGCATCCCCTGATTACTCTGATAGTTTTGTATCTGCAGAAGTGACTCACTCTCTTCTGTTGGTAAAGCCCTTACCCCTTGCCAAAAGAGTATACAGAAGTCTCAAGTGGAACAGGTGCCTTATAACATTATGCTTTCTCTCCTTGGGTTGCCCCCACCTACCATTCTGGTTTCTAGAATCATCACTAGAGTCAAATCTCAGCATTATCTGGTTCAGCTCAAGGATAAGAGTAAATAGAACCACATGAACTTCAAGACCTGACTAATACATTGTGAGGAACCTAAGAGTGGATTTTGAGAGTGCTGAATTAAGGGGGTTAACATAAACAACTGGACAAAGAAGAGTTTGTTAATGTAAGACCTGCTGTTGTGACACAGAACTTAACATCCTGACAAGGGTCCCAAGAGAAGATTCTAATGTGCTGTTGGACTGGCAACAGGAACCTTGGAAAGAGGAGAAGTACAGATGTCAGACTGCCATAGCTGACCATGAAGAAAAAGATAAAGAGGCTCAGGAAGTGGGCCTGTTAAAATAAATCCACTATATAAGAGGATCAACAAAATCGTTAGCTAATTACATTTCTCAGAAGGATCCAGAATGCATTCCATTCTATTTACAAGAGTGATAATGAATGTGTGGAGGAGAGGGTAGCCAACATCATTTAGTGGCCTGGGGTGGCGGGGCTATGTAAGCAGTATGGACAGCTGGAGGTCCTAACACAAACTAGGCTCTCTAATAGCAATGGGTATGACCAGACACTGGGAAAAGAGAGGTCAGGGGGCAGTACCTAACCATCAGCAGCAAGGTGGGCCTTATTGCAATGAGCCAGACCAGAAACAGAATGGCAGGCAGAATGTAGAATCAAATAAACATAATATACTAAGGAAATCTAAAACAGTTAAAAATATTTATGTTCAATAGACAGATGATGCATTGTAGAATTGCACGTATGAAACCTATGTAATTTTATGAACCAATGCCATACCAATAAATTCAATTTTAAAGCATCACCAATGACTTCATCAATCATGCCCATGTCATGAAGCATCCATAAAAACCCAACAGGATGGGGTTTGGAGAGCATCCAGGTTGGTGAACCAGAAGGCATCTGTGTGCCGGGAGGTGAGGTAACCCAAATGCCACAGGGACAGAAACACCTGTGTTCCGTACACTTCTGGCCCTCACCCTATGAATCTCTATGGCTATTCATCTGTATCAGTTAATCTCCTTTGTAATAAAGTGGTACTCTAGGAAGTCGAAAGAATTATTTTTAGCATCACAATGTTGGAAAGAAGTACAGGTCATGACTCTGGTTTTCCCTTGGGCAATAAGGGGAAAAGTTAAGCAATTTAAATTTGAGGGTATGTGGTGAATGAAAAGCAATGTGTTTATTCAATTAAGTTATGACTTTCTCAGAATAGTTTCAATTTATCCCTCTACCTAACAGAAGAATATTGATCCCCAAACACTAAAGATTTTTTCATATTGTATATTTAGTCTAGAAACTTAACTTGTTCCAAAATTTATCATTCTTATACTCAAATGTAACAATGTTTTATAGATAAAGTAAAAGAAATAGAAATAAAAATTATATCATTTAAAATTATATAATTGCCAGAGTGGAATAACAGTTGGATTACCGTATTTTTCGGACCATAAGACGCACTTTTTTCCCCCCAGAAGTGGGGGGGAAAAAGTCCCTGCGTCTTATGGTCCAAATATAGCCTACACATATACTTAAAAAAAAAGTTTTTTTACTTGCCTGGCTCCGTGTGGTCTCTGTGTGCTTGCCCGGCTCTAAAATGGTTCTAAATGCTGCTGTTTACTTTACAGGGTTGATTACATGTGTTTATGACTGTGATGTTGGTTTTTAATACACATAAAATATTTTAGGACACTATTTGTTTCAGAATCTTTTTTTCTTCATTTCCCTTCTCTAAAAACTGGTGCGTCTTATGGTCCGGAGCGTCTTATGGTCCGAAAAATACGGTACTTAATAATTCACTCAAGTTATATAAAACACAGTCATTTCTTTTAAGTTAAGAATCATAAATTAAAACCTTTTGAGTTAATGCTAAAAGTATGACAACAAACTTTAACATATACTTTAGGACTGGTTTACTTTTCTCTAGTTTTTAGACATTGTCTCCTCTGGCAACATGGCATGGCATTTCTAATGATTCTACATAAGCCACAGCTCAATCCACAGGTTGAGCTATAGAAGTTTTTCTAAAGATATAACAGACACTTGGCATTACAAATCATTCATTATGAAACTTTTATCCCAGCATGCACGGTCTGTTTGAAACATGGCTTGGGATTGCTCTATTCTGAAAGATCAAATCTTTGGACACATATCAAAAGAATAATCCTTAAGAAAAAATATACAGACAAAAACTGAGCTTTGAAAGTTGTATCCAGAAATGATAACAATAACACCTAACCCCAGAAACCTCAGATTTAAATTAAGAATATTGCTTTTATTGCACTTTGAACTATATATATATATATTTTGTTCAAGCTGAAGCATTCAGCAACTAACAATGTTCCTGTTAAAAACACATTGAAAGGAAACTGGGGTATTTCTTTGTGTAGAAATACCAAAATCAGGAATATACTGTAATCATATTGCATTTTCTAACAGTGCCATAGAGAAACAGACAAAGAGCAAATAAAAGTGCAGCTAAAACCTTTAGATTAGAGCTATCTCATATTAAAGGAATTTAATATAAAGACATCTTCATAACAATCAACATTGTCTCAGGAAGTTAACACACCACAAGCATTTTTTATCTGCCATTGAGTACTGCAGAATTTAATTGATGCAGTCCAAAATTCTTTGCAAGCAAGACAATATAAAAGGTAGTGAAATTAGCCCTGAGCAGGTGACTCAGTTGGTTGGAGTGTCATCCATTATACCAACCAGGTTGTGGATTTGATTCCTGGTGAGGGCACGTACCAAGATTGCAGGCTTGATCCCTGGTTGGGGAGCTTATAGGAGGCAAAGGATCGATGTTTCTCTCTCACATTGATGTCTCTCTTTCTTCCTCTCTCTCTAGTATTAATAAAAAACATATCCTGGAGGGAGGAGTTTTAAAAAGTTACTTAAACTACTAAATGGTGAGATAGCTAGAGAATTGTGTTAAAATGATAAGATTGATTATATTGAATATGTAAGATACTTATTAGAAACACAGCTTTGAAGTATAGGTGTCTCTGTTAGATCATATTTTCAACTCATCATGACAGTGTTAACCTTAAGAGATCAGTGTGCCAGGTTGCTTGTAGTCATAAAGAGACAAGAATACTTCAGAAAAGATGATATCATGGTCCACAATGGTGGCAAATTACCTGAATATTGAGTCACTTTCAACTTCTCTTTGGAAAGGTTTCCTTTGGAGAATAACCCATGTCTTCCTGGGTTCCATGTCATGCAGGACAGGAAAGACTGTTCACAGATCTTTGTGGCATGCCACAAGAATAATCATCCATCTCCCTATTCCAAGACATGCCATTTATTACCATTGAAAGAAGACTATATAGGTAGGTACTATAATCAGAAAAATCAGTGCACTAGTATATCCTAACTCCATTACTTTTGAGCTAAATTTAATGTCTATTAACCTCACTGATACCTCCTCCCAATCCCACCACTCCCTCCACTGTAAAATGGATAAAATGCCATCCACCACTCCTGAACACACAAAGATCCTGAAATATATAAAGCATTCAGTGACCATCCCTTTTTCTTGTCTTGTCCTGAAAAATACATCTGTAATTAAGTATAATCTAGCACATAATTTTAATAAATTTCCTTATACTAAACCTTATATGCTTAGTTTCATTTTCTGAGAACTTCCCCATTAAGAAAACAAACAAACAAACAAAAAAAGCAGCAAAGGATTGACTTTTGAAAAAGATACCAACCCACTGTCTTTATTTGTGCTGTCTAGAATAAAAATGACACAATTTATTTCCCAAGCATCTAACAAATGAGGATGTTCCCACTTACGTGTTGTGCAAACTTTGTAGCCAAGTCAATCACATAGAAATTACTCAGAGTCTTAGTGAGGATGATGGTTTAAGATATCTTCTTTCCTCAATGTTTGCTCACATCAGAAAGAAACATTTAGAGGAAAATGAAATTACTCTTTATCATCTTAGTTGCCTATTTGATCAAGCTATGCTCAATTCAACCTACATAAAGCAAATGGTCTCTATGGATAAGTGAGTCAGAGTCCAAGATTGCTATGTTGTGACTATTGTAAAAGAAAAGTATTCCACTGAAATCCTATTTAAAAAAGCAGTAGATAGAGTGAAATGGGTGATGATCCTCAATACTGTTATAAATTCTCCTGTCCTGTGACCGAATGAATAAGAAAGATCAGTATGTGGTTCACTCATATGGAAGAATCTTGATTGTCTGTGATAACATGATTAATATGTAGTTAAGTTCAATATCAGTTCAAATATTTCATCACCACCTACTATGAACCAACATTATTCTAGGCAGTTAGGATAGAGAGTTAATGGGCTACAGTCCTTGCCTGAGGGGAGCTCACAGTCTAGTTAAGGAAAGGCTTAAGGCAGAAATATCAAATCTTTATTTTCATTATAGCCACATAATCTGAAGGACAGTTCCATATTTTTAAAATGAATTTAGTAGTATTCCTACATTATTTTAAGAATTAGTTTAAGTGAAAAAAGCATAATTACCAAATACATTTCTATAGGGATACTATGTATTTTATCACTTTATAAATGCCAATGTACATTTCAAAGAATAATGACTCTTTTAAAACAGACCACCTCAATAGCATTATCACATACGTATAAAAATATTTTCACATCTCTTCACACCATCCAATAGCTACTCAGTGTTCAAGTTGCCAATTGTTGCATAAATGTCACTCTCCACTCCCCACCCCCCGCAACGTGTTGTTTAAAGTCAGAATCCAAAAAAATGTCTGTTCATTTTTATTGGTTGATACAACTATTAAGTCTTTCTCTTGAGTCTACAGATATTCACTCTTCCCCTCTCTCTGTCATTTATTTGCAAATAAACCAGATTATTTGTCATGTATCTTTTCCCACATTTTGGGTCACCTATGGCCCTGTTGGGTTGTTTAACAGGAGTCTATATATTTCCTGTAAATTGGATCTAGAGCTTGATCACATTCAAAATTTTCAACTTTCATTTATTCATTGATTTTCTTTTTTAATTTTTGGCAGGGCTATCTCATGGTTAGTGCTGTGTTTAGTACTCAGAAATTATACATGGCTGGTCATTTCTCTTTTGCTAATAGATGCCTAGATCCAGTCATTCATTAGGGCTGGAAAAGGGTAATATTCTAATTCTATCATTTATCCTCTCTTTATTAGCCAGAATACTTCTATAGAAAGAAAATCTCTTCATCTGCTATTTAGTTTCCCAGTGGAAGAGTACATAAAAAAAAAGTCCGCAAAAGTACTTGATATTTCCACTATATTTGGCCATCTATCTATATAAAAGGCAAATATGCTAAGTATCCATCTGGATAATGATGTCATATAGTATCACTGGGCTTCCTCTCCCTAGCAACTAGCCTCCTTGGAGTTTATTCAGCCTTAACACAATTTGCTTTATAGCCAGGTGCAAACATTTTACACTTTAATCAAATATCTGTGAAGTGTTTTCCCATGCCTCATCTCATTTGATCCTCCCAGAAGTCCTGGAGTAGGTAGATAGGAGACTCAGTGGAATCCTATTTTCTTTTCATTAGCCAGAAAATTAGAAAGCCTAGAAACTTGACCTGACTGAAAAGAAGAAATGATGGAACTTGAAAATGACTTCAGGTTTTCTCATTGTGCAGAATATAACCAAGCATTGCTGCAGTTAAATATTTTGCCCTTTGTTTTCCCTGTGTGATCTAACAATAATACTCTGCTTTGTGTTGATATTCACTTCTGGGTTGCTGACAATTACCTGAAAGTGAAGTTGGGGTGCTTGACTGGGCTGGAAAAAGTTTAGCTAAATTAGAAAGGTGGTCTAATTAAGTAAGTTTATTCTATATCTACAAAAGGCTAAGTTGACTTGTAAGATATATATAAAGCTCTTGCTGGTGCCAATCGCACATGTGTGATTCAATCTGTCATTGTAAATCATGAATTTGATTAACACTTCTATTATATAGAAAGGGTGAATAACAATATTAAAATATGTCTTCTAATTTCCTTTCAATGTGCATGAATCTGTGCACCAGGCCACTAGTTGTAAAATAAGTGAAATTATTAACCAATTTCACTTTCCTTTTAATGTTATGAGATCATGGGTTTAATATATTGCTTTTTTTTTTTTAGCCTTTAGGTTTACTGATTGGTGCTCAATTTGTCTTACTGTTGCTCAGTGAGAGCCTCCCTAGCATTCCCTAAACTCTTTGTCACAGGAGTCTATGACAGTCTCTGCACTTCGCTCAATACAAAATAACCCAGACTCATCATGTACACTGTGTGTGCCAGACATCCAAGGAACTGTGGTTTCTTTTAGTAGGAAACACTATTTAGAGAACACAGCAAGGTCACTAGGATTGCTCATTTCTTCTGACTCGGTTAGCTTCTAAACCTTTTCAGTGTACAGAGTTAAGAAATGTTTTCCCCCTACAAGCAAAAAATACATTAGGGATACTTATTCATATTGACACTTCTAAATCAGATTCAGAGCTTAACCTCTTTCATCCAATATACATTTTCATTTTCTTCTGAGAAATTCAAATTTTCAGTATTCCAGAGAATCTACACTTATTTTACTTTATAAACAACCTATTTAAATGCTTTAGGTTCTACCCAGCTGGTGTTGCTCAGTGGGTGAGCATTGACCTATGAACTGGAGGTCACAGTTCTATTCCCATTCAGAGCACATGCCAGGTATAGGATGGATTCCTAGTAGGGGAGCATCAGGAGGCAGCTAATCAATGATTCTCTCATCATTGATGTTTCTATTTCTCTCTCTCTCCCTTCCTCTCTGAAATCAATAAAAATATATTTAAAAATTAAAATAATGTTTTAGATCTTTAATGGAGTTTTAGTGAAACAGAATTTTCATGGCTCCAAATTCTACTATAATAAAAATAACAATGAACATTTATTGAGCATCTACTGTGTAATATTATTGAAATTTTACAACAACCCCATACAAAGGTGTTATGATTCTCGGTTCATAGGCAAAACAATTTAAAGTTCAGAAGTTTGAGTAATTTATAGAAGGTGATACAGTTATTAATTGGGGTCCCAATCAGTGATTTGTCTGACACTAAAGCTCAAAGACTTAACCAATTACTAATGATTATGCTATGGTGCCTGTTTAATTAATTACATTCTTCTCCAGTTATCATTTTCCACTGAGCCAAGCCTATTAGCCAGAACCAGTGGCAGTTAGAGAAAGTAAGTGGTACATAAATAATTAAGGCTTTATGGTCTATTATTCCACACATGCTATTTAATTATATATGCATGTCTGTGGAAGAGGCAGCGCATACCTGGAGAAAGTCAATATTACTTAGCCTGTGGGGTCACATAAGTTGTTAGATCATAGATTCTCAGAGCAATACCAGAAACAAACCCAGTGATCCAATGTGCTCCTGAGAGGAAACTTTGCAATGCTCTCCCAGGCTGTGCTTTTAAAGCCAATTAGTATGTTGAGGACCCCTATTTTTATATCTTTTGTTAAAAGTACAACTGAATTTTGCATTGCCAAGCATGGCTCAAATACTAGAATGCAGCACTTTTAATTAGCTTTAAATTTTTTTGGGGGAGGGGGTGACATGCTAATATTCATTTTCAATTTGACTTTGAAGTAAATGCCCATAGTCATGATTAATGCTCAGAGTACTGTACTTGAATCAAAGCAATAAGTACTTGAATTGGGTAAATATATTAATTCTCTCTGCTATACAAGGCAAAAATGCTTTTTTATGTGAGTTAAAAGAAAAAAATTGTTGGCAATGAATATAGATATGGAACTTTCTGACCTAGATTTCAACAAGTTTGAACTGACAAAAACAGATTTATGTTTTTACTAGAGGCCCAGTGCACAAAATTCATGCACAGGTACAGTCTCTCAGTCTGACCTGCGATTAGGGCCATGTTTTCTGGTTGCTGGCACTGGGCCCCATCCCCTGCCAACACCCACCCCTGGTTCCCCATATGGCAATCAGAGACTGCCAGCTGAGGGAGGGACCAAAAGGTTGGCCATTCCAGGCCACTTGTTAGCCTTGCCCCCCCAACACCAGTCACCCTCTGTGTGGGGGGCAACTGATGGGGCAGGCCTTGGTTTGGTGCTACCACATCTGCCACTGCCCCTCCTCAAATTCCCCCTTCCCCATCAGGCAATCAGAGCCTGCCAGCCAGGGGGAGGGTCAGAGAGGTTGGCCAGCAGGCCCTGATCAGGTGATTGGGGTCTGAAGGCTGGGAGCAGCTCCTGCTTTGAGCATATTTCCACTGGTGGTCAGTGTGCATCATAGCAACCAGTCATCCCACTATAAGGTTGATTTGCATATTACTCTTTTATTAGGTAGGATTGAGGACAAAGTAAAGGAGGCTAATGCTATGTCATTATACTATGCCATAGAAGAATTACACTAAGGAGGTAAAATTCACTGCTGGGTCAATTTTCTTGTGTTGTAATTTAAAAAGTAATGTGTAAGCCTGGCCAGTATAGCTCAGTGGTTGAGAATCAACCCATGAACCAGGAGGTCACAGTATGAGTCCCAGTTAGGGCACAAGCCCAGGTGGCAGGCTCAGTCCGAAGCAGGGGGCAGGAAGAAGGTAGCTAATTGATGATTCTCTCCCAGCATTGATGTTTCTAACACTTCCTCTTCCTTTCTCTTTCTGTATGTATGTATGTATATATATATATATATATATATATATATATATATATATATATATAAATAAATAAATAACAGCGGTGAGTATGTGTTTGTTTGTATTGAGAATAAGGAGGGAAGGATTAGTTTAAAAAGGAACCTTCACATGCTAATATTATCCAAGCTTTGTTTTTTAAATATTCTACAATAATAATTTCTTATAACAACCTATTAACACAGTTATTAAAACGTCAATGGCCAAGGATGAGAGATACTCTAGATTAGGGGTGTCGAACTCAATCAGAGAAGGGGCCAAAATCTAAAATCCAGCCTAAATCGCGGGCCGAATGGTTTACTGAACAGTCATAAACTGTCATTGTGATGGAAACGCAGCAGAGTGCAGTGATGACAGCGTGGTGCGGGCCACATTGCAAGGCCTGGCGGGACGGATTTGGCCCGCTGGCCTTGTGTTTGACACATGTGCTCTAGATACAAAGCCATGTAATAGAAATCAGAACACCAGATTAAAGCACGAATATGTATTCATTCATCTACCCACCCATTCATTCCACTTACCTTGTGCCAGATACTATTCAAGGAATCTTGTAGATCATCTTTAGAATTCTTCCTGCCATACCTCAGCACCTTGGACAATACCTGGAATTCTATAGGCACTCTGAACTGTATTCTGTGCTCCATCTAAAATCTCAAAATGTCTTTCCATTGATACATGGCCTAGTTTAAGGCAAATTATCAAAATAAATAATGGGCCCTAACTGATTTGGCTCAGTGGATAGAGCATCGGCCTGCAGACTGAAAGATCCCAGCTTCCATTCTAGTCAAGGGCATGTACCTTGGTTGTGAGCACATCCCCAGTGATGGGTGTGCAAGAAGCAGCTGATTGCCGAAACCAGTTTGGCTCAGTGGATAGAGCGTCGGCCTGCAGACTGAAAGGTCCCGGGTTTGAGTATGGTCAAGGGCATGTACCTTAGTTGCGGGCACATCCCCAGTAAGGGGTGTGCAAGAGGCAGCTGATCGATGTTTCTCTCTCATTGATGTTTCTAACTCTCTATCCCTCTCTCTTTCTCTGTGTAAAAAAAATCAATAAAATATATATATTTTTTAAAAGCAGCTGATTGATGTTTTTCTCCCACTGATGTTTCTGTCTATCCCTCTCCCTTTCTCTCTGTAAAAAAAATAAAATAAAATATATTTTAAAAAAATTAAAATGATGGAAAATAGAACCTGAAAAAAAAATATTCCTTACCTAAAGAAGGTAACTATATATATATAGATTTCAGAGAGAAAGGAAGAGGGAGAGGGAGAGATAGAAACATCAATGATAAGAGAGAATCGTTAATTGGCTGCCATTGAGCACACTGGCTGGGATTAACTCCCTTTTTAATGATGGCTCAGAGCTGTGGCTCTTTAGAGGCTACTCAAGCTTGTGGTTTAAGTGCAATAGATGCTATGCTTTTGCAGGCTGAACAACATGGAAACAATTCATGTACAAGCATTTGTAAATAAAATGCAATCAAGTGACAGAAATTAACATGCAGAACCAGACAACTTTCTTGTGTCTTGTGATTACTCTTATCTTCCCCTATTGATAACTTTTATTATTCACTCTGGAATGAAAATCTGTCACAATGTGACAAGCTCTACAGGGCAGCTGAGAAAACCATTAGAATGCTGACAACCACAGTGCAAGCTTCAATCCTAGCTTGCATGTCACTCTCTGGATCTCTAGTTGTGAATAGAAACTGGAAAATTCAGTATCACTTTCATGGGGGTTTGATTGTTTGTTTGTTTTTCAAATGTTAACAAGATATTTTTTTCAAAGACCTTGTCAAATTATTCTCTCAAGTTCCAAATGTACTTCTCAATATTAAATTCACAGAGTTAACATTTCCTTCTCCTATATCTGTTGAAGAAATTTAGTCTACCAACCTTTCTATTAAGTGGCAACTCCAGGGTCAGAAACTGGAGAGTGAACCTCAGCAAGAACACTTGCTACTAAGCATAGAAGTAAGACCCTTCCAACCTTAGCAAAAATTAAAGGGCAATCATCTCTGGAAGTTGATCAGTATACATAATCAATGCAAAGTGTTCTATACAATTATCCTCTCCATCTTTATAACAGAGAATTCTTATACCAGCTTATTTTATTTGGTTAACAGGAGCCCAGTCTTAACACTAGACATTCGAATGTTTTAAATCTTGGTATTTAAACATTGTGTGACAACTGACTCTGGTTGGACAGCTGTGAGATAAGGGTTCCAGGAGTCCTTCTGTGAATCTTAAACTAGAGATTTCAGCATATTTGCCTCCCCCTCTCCACATTCTTTATAAACTATCATTTATTTGGCAGTTTTATGTTTACCTTCATCTTTGCCAAATTCTCTTAGATATAAGCATAAAAAGTTTTATAAACAAATAATGTAAGTTTTAGACTTTACATACATTTCTTGTGAACAAACTGAAAAGCAGGGGTAGGGGGGAAATACTTAAAATATGCATAACCCATGGACACAGACAATAGTATGGGAAAGGTTGGGTGGGGCAAGGCTGGGTGGAGAGGGGCAAAGGAAAAGGTGAGAAATGGGGGACACTAGTAGTACTGTCTACAATAAATAAAAATTACAACATATATATTTACAGTAATATAAGAGAAAAATGCTAATTGACCATACCTTCACTGTGCCCACACACAGCCAATCAGAGTGAATATGCAAATTAACACAAGATGGAGATTAATTTGCATATGCAAGCGGGAGCTGTGTGAAGCCTGCTATGAGGGGAAGAGGAAGGGCGGAGAGAACTACTGGAGTGGTGCCCCAGACAGAAGTGAGGACTTGTCAGCTCTGGGGCTGCTCAGGAGCGGGAGACATGCTGGCTGGGGTGCAGGAACCTGTGAGCCGGGACTTGCTGGCTCCTGGCAGGGGCAGGGACTGCCAGGTGCTGGGAGGCCCAGGAGCAGGGATGTGACAGCTCCAGGGCAGCTGGGGTGGGGAGCAGGGACTTGCTGGGTCCCAGGTGGCCTATTCTTGCACAAATATTGTGCAAAGGGCCTCTAGTATATATATAATTCATTAAAATGTTTTTGTTTGCTTTTAAATTAGAAAAATCCTAGATACATTTACCATGTTTGATTCTAATCTGGTGTTATCTACCATTACTTGGCTTTTGTTTGTTTGGAGGTGAGGATTACATTTACTGCTAATCAATTCATTCATATGCATTTTATTTCTTTGTCAACACAATTTGCCCAAGAATAGTTTAAAATTCTTCTTTCTGAGAGCATTTTCCAAAGTACAATAAACATTTTTAAAAATATATTTTTATTGATTTCAGAGAGATAGGAAGAAGAAGAGATAGAATTATTAATGATGAGAGATAATCATTGATTGGCTGCCTTCTGCACGCCCCCTGACCTGGAATGGAATCTTAACCTCCTGGTTCATAGGTTGATGCTCAATCAATGAGCCATGCTGGCTTAGCTCAAAGAACATTTTTAATATGGAAAATTTTATTTTAATAATTCATTCTTGATTATTCTTACCAACTCAGTATATTTCCTGTTCAATGAGTTAATGTTAATCCATTTCTCCGTTCTTAATGCTTCTTCTATGATTTCACAACTACTTATCAAAACAAATAGCTTAATCCTATTTCATTTCTCTCAACACCCTTCATAATTATCCTGTGATGTTTAAAGCTGCAGATAATTCACATATGAAAAAAGCTTGTCTTTAAGGTGACCTATTCCTCAAATACTCTGCCTCTGATAAAACCTGAAATCTAATTTAAAACCAAGTTCAGAATAACACTGTAGAGCATCCATGCCAATATTCCTACTTTAAAGATTTATGACACACTACCGTTTTAACAGGAATTAAAAGAATAAACATCCAAAAGGGGATTCTAGCTTAAAGTAGGTTGAGAATTCATAAAAGATCACCTATTGCTTTAAATGAGTCCATGAATTCCAGTCTTGATAAATTGCTTTCCAGAATGACGAATAAATTTAAAGGTATGATTGCATGGTCACTATCATTATTCTTTTTTTAAATATATTTTATTGATTTTTTACAGAGAGGAAGAGAGAGGGACAAAGACTCAGAAACATTGGTGAGAGAGAGTCATCGATCAGCTGCCTCTTGCACATCCCCTACTGGGGATGGGCCCATAACCAAGGTACATGCCCTTGACTGGAATCAAACCTGGGACCTTTCAGTCCGCAGGCTGACGCTCTATCCACTGAGTCAAACCGATTTTGGCTACTATCATTATTCTTGGAGAAATTATGGAAATGTGAATCACATTATCACCAAAGACAGCTGCATATTTCCATTTCAAAATTAGCGGGTTCTGAAAACTTATACTACATCTTTAATAAATTTGAGAACTGGTTGTTAATGTAACAGGAAATGACAATGTGGAATAAAAAGTGAGGCTAATTGAAAATCAACACCATTTCCCTGAGAGGAAATTAATCTGAAGTAACATGATGTCCTTTCCCCAACAAGTCTTTTTTTTTATATATATTTTATTTATTTATTTATTTATTTATTTATTTATTTATTTATTTATTTTTACAGAGAGGAAGGGAGAGGGATAGAGAGCTAGAAACATTAATGAGAGAGAAACATTGATCAGCTGCCTCCTGCACACTGGGTACATGCCCATTACCAGAATCAAACCTGGGATCTTTCAGTCCGCAGGCCAATACTCTATCCACTGAGCCAAACCAGTCAGGAAGTTTTTAAAAAGTTACTGATAAGTTTTTAAAAGTTGTTAATCTGTAAAAAAAAAAAAAAAAAAAGAGGGAATTATTACCATTTGTAACACCATGGATGGACCCGCAGAGCATTATGCTAAGCCAGTCAGAGAAATATAAATATAAATATAAAAATCCCATGATCTCACTCATTTGTGGAATATAATGAACATAAACTGATGAACAAAAAAGATCCAGAGACAGAGAAGCATCGATCAGACTGTCAAACCTCAGAGGGAACGCAGGGGAAGGCGAGGGTAAGGGTATGTAAGCATGCATATAAGTCTAACCAATGGACACAGACACAGAGGGCCGGAGAGGGCAGTGATGAGAGTATGAGTGGGGAGTTGGGGAGCAATGGGGAGGAGAAAAGAACACATATGTAATACCTTAATATAAAAAAAATGTGCATATAGGACCAATTGCTCATCTCAGGGTAAGAAAAAAATAAATAGAAGTTACTGATTAGCAAACCACCACCAATAGGATGTATTAATTTCAACAAAGTAAAGTTGTATAATATACTCTTTGAAGTAAAATAATAAATATTAATTAGGTAATAGTACTCTTATGAGGATTACTGAAGTATTGATTAATGATTTCCATCTAAAATAAAGTTTATACTATAGCACTGTAGTTTTCTGCCTCTATTTAGTACCACTCAATATTTGATTGGATGAAAAAAATATTTTCAAATCAGATATTAACTTTTAAAATCAAATTAAGTATCAAAAGCTAGAAAGACTGGTTAGAGTAATATTCTAAAACAGCTAAAGTTTCTCCAATCAAGGTAACCATTAGAAACCAAAATAATTTAGGAAAAATTTTAATAAAATTTATTGGGTTGACATTGGTCAGTGTGAACATACAGATTTCAGGGGTGGGTTTCTTTGTTACAAGACCTGTATATTGTATCGTGTGACACTACCCAAAAGACTTAGAAAATATGATACAGTAGGTTGTGGAAAACTTGGTTTCATAGTAGATCCTATGGCAAGATCTAGAGGGTTTAGTTACAATTTTTATTCTTTCATTCACTCATTTAATAACATATAAAAAATGTGCCATGTACCAGGTCCTAGTCTAGGTAAAGGTTTATAGTACTGAATCAGAAATAAGGATTCTTCTCTTTCTAGCGCTTATGTTCTGGTAAGTTGTGACAGAAGATTAACAAGTAGATAAATAACCAGTATAATTTCATGTAGGAATATGAGTCAAATATGTTAATTATTAGATGAAGTAAGTACAGTGGGGGACTAATTTAGTCAGGTAGAAATGGCCACTAATAATCCTTTTCATAGTGTGTTGACACTCAATTATTTTAAATAAAAGTGAGTTGTTCTAAGTGACTTGGTTATAAATATGTAACGTTATGATTTATAATAAAAATTATATATATATATATATATATATATATATATATATATATATATAGTCTTGGTTCTGAGTTTTGGCACAGAATTCTTAAAATCCTTGGGAAATCCCCCCCACTGCTTCACTTGATTGGCCTAAAAAATAAATAAATAAATAAATAAATAAATAAATAAATAAATAAATAAATAATCAATCCTTGGAAAATCCTAAATAATGAGAGTCATTAAGATGTATTTTGTTATGTCATTGAGGTGATTTGTGGATAGCTCCTAAGGATGAGGGCTGGTTACCAGTGGAGCCAACTATGTTATTAGATGGTTGGTACCTCCAATCTCATTCCCCAACCTCTGGGAGGGGGAAAGGGCTGGAGGTTGATTCAATCACCAATGGGCAATGAGTTCCTTAGTCATACTATGTAATGAAGCCTTCATTTAAAAAAACAAAGGGACTGGGTTCAGAGACCGACCTTCTGGCTTCTGAGTTGGTGATCTCAGGGAGATGCTGGGTGAGTGGTACACCTGGAGAGGACATGAAAGTTCTTCCCCTTTTCCCCATACCTTGCCATACACAGTTCTTCCATCTGACTGTTCCCCAGTTATGCCTTTTTATAATAAAGGCATAATCCAGTATGTAAAATGTTTCTGTGTTCTCTGTAAAGTTAATCAAACCCAAGGAGGAGGTTATGGAAGCCTCTGATTTATAGCCAGTTGGTCAGAAGCACAGGGATCTTGGTTGCTAAAATGTGGGGCAGTGTTGATGATCCTGGATGACTGAGAGCCTGATGCTATCTCCAGGTAAAAAGTGTCAGAATTCAATTCAGTTGTAGGACAAGTAGTTGGTGACCAAAGGATTGCTCGTTGTTGACATCAGGAAAGTTCTAATCTTCCCCAGGTTGGACTTAATACAGGAGCCCAAAAAGAAAATAAGCAACCACATCCATTTTCATGTGACATTTTCTAATGATGGACCCTCACATTCACAGTCCAATTCGTTGTGAATGCACAGTTGATTTAAAATGTTGATTGTATTAAAAAGATGTAAGGATGATACTACCAATATAATAACAATCATATATTATAAAAGTAGTATAAAAACAAAGTTACAGATACTACAAATCACAAATAGTATAAAATATAATATTGAATATATCCTAGAACAGGGAAATTTCACCAACTTTTTGCTAAGAAGCAAACAAAGACGTACAAAAATTATCTTCTGGCCCCAGGAGACACTGATTTTTCTTTGCAGGTGTATTTTAGTTTTGCTGGTTTTGTGCACCCTGAGAACACCTGATAGATTCACAGGGGAGGAGGCAAATTACCAGCAGTGTGCCTTGGGGTCATCTCACAGGCCCATTTTCTTCTCCCACTCTTTACCTCCTAATTAGACTCCAATTTAGACTTGTGCTCCTCCGTCAGCAATACTCATTCAGTATAGGAAATTAACACCCTATTTGTGTCCCAATACTTTAGTCCAAGCCGGCCACTGGAGATTTTATACAAATTAAAAGAATTAAGCAGGATTTAGTCATTATAACACAGTTATTATATTAAAAAAATGAAAATGGCCGAAACGGGTTTGGCTCAGTGGATAGAGCGTCGGTCTGTGGACTGAAAGGTCCCAGGTTCGATTCCAGTGAAGGGCATGTACATTGGTTGCAGGCACATCCCCGGTAGGGGGTGAGCAAGAGGCAGCTGGTCGATGTTTCTCTGTCATCGACGTCTCTCTCCCTTCCTCTCTGTTAGAAAATCAATAAAATATATATTTTTAAAAAAATGAAAATGCAGAGCTTTGTGTATTGATCCAATATAACCTTAAATTCAATAAAGAAGCAATTTAATACAATGAAGGATTGTGTTTTCTTCTTTCTTTGTTTAATGAAGCTTTTTGTCCCATCAGTACAAGAATTGTTCATGACCCGTCAATGATGACAGTATTGTCTTCATTTCTAGCAAAGAACTATTGACACTTCTCATTTCACCTCTTGCTCCAACCACTTGGCCAACAGCACCATCAGTGTTCCCTGAACACAACCTGTACCTTCAGACTTTTGTGATTTTTTAGGTAGTTATCTCTTTAGCAGAATACTTGACAATATTCTCTATGTGCAGATCTTGGAAATATAAAAATGAACACAACAAAATCCTAACCTTAGGAGAGTAAACAGATATATGGAGAAGTAGGTATATTAAGAAACACTATGCAATATGAACAACTGCTGTAAGAGTTATGTAGAAAGTGTGATGGCAACTCAAAATAGCAGATGTCCTTCTATATTCTCTTCTTGAAATATGTATTTGGCATTTCCTAAAATATGTCTAACCCTCCAAGAACTGGCACAAATATCTCCATCTCAATGTTCCTTCAATAAGAAACAGATCTATGCTCTGGCTAGTGGGGCTAGGTTGGTTGACTATTGTCCCTTGCACCAAAAGGTTGTTGGTTCAATTCTGGGTCATGGCACATGCCTGGGTTATGGGCTCAATGCACAGTACATGGTGTGCAGGAGGCAGCCAATCAATGTTTCTCATAGATGTTTCTGTCCCACTCTATCTTCAACTCTCCATAGGCATGTGGCCTTAACAACTGCTTAGACAAACTGTAATTAGAAGTGAGCCTCTCAAACTCTCTTTTTCAACACATTAGTAAATGGAATAATGTCTAGCTCTATACATTTCTTTTTTCCCCCCATCTAATTGTTTTACTGGGTAAATTAAACAGCTTAAGAGATGATTCATTTTGTTCTGTAACCTTCTAGAAAATATTTCAAGTTTTAATGAACTTCCAATACATAAAACAAAAGTACTTTACCATACACAAATTTCAAGTCAAAATACAACACTCTTATCTATTTTCTTTCAGTTATAAAATCCAGGCAATACAAACTACATAAAAAAGATAAAACACTTTCACTGATCCTCAGTACAAGAGAATAGCACAATGGCAATTTGTTCCCAGAGCTCAGAAGAGGGACCGACCCCATAGTCACCCCATGACAGACGGAAGCATGTAAACAAAGCTCTATACATTTCAAAGCTAGTAGGTAAAAATAAATTGAAGGAAAATGGGATTATGTTGAAGATTAAATAAGATTGCTTATGAAAATAAATACAATTTGTTGAACATCCAACAATTTGTTGAACAGCAGATGGATAACCAAGTTTAATAGATTTTTCATGTTATACAGGTAGTATTCATATTTTTATTGATTTCATAGAGAAAGGCAGAGAGATATAGAAACATCAATGAAGAGAGAGAGTCATTGATTGGCTGCCTTCTTCATGCCACACACTGGGGACTGAGCCCACAACCTGCACATGTGATCAAATAGGAAATCAATCTGTGACCTCCTGGTTCAAAGGTCGATGTTCAAGCACTAAGCCTTGCCAGATGGGAATATGGAGCTATTACTAATTGCTATCTTTGTTTCTCTGATGTTTCCCATGTTGTCTCCAATGAAACTATGAGGAAATTACCAAAGTATCAGTTATCTGATTTTCTGCCCATTTCTTTATTAAAGAATTGAAGGCAAAGATAATTACTCATCAGAGGTAAACATAAGAAGAAAATCATGCAAACTGCAATCCTGGCCCTTTCATTTCTCTTTTCCTCTTAATGATCCGTAACAATGCAAAATATTGAAAGGATTTTCTGATCCTTAAATAAGAAACTAAGAAAAAGAATCCCCAGCCCATTTATTATCCTGATTTAGGCAACATGTAATTTCAATTAAGTTTCCCCAAACAACCACAAAGGTAATTGCAATTTTGTTGAATTGTTAGCTGATTTCTCTGTATCATTTGCTTCTTATGTGAAGAAGCTGTATCGACAGTAAAACCACGTGGCACACTGGCATTGGGGCTGTGGTCCATTAGAACCAGAGAGAAAGGGGGAACTAAAGCACCTTTAAAAATCCTCCAATTGAATTTTTGTTACTTATATTGGCAATCCTTTAAACACAAAGTCATAAATCTGTAGGCAGTACTAGGAGGCCACCTGCTGGAAGAACTGGCTGGATTTTGCTGCCCTGTTTCCACAAAATATAAATTCACTTAATGTGGATTCAGTTATGAATTTGTCGAATTCATGTGTCTTTCACCAAAAGCTTTCAAACTACACTTAATAATGACAAAGACAGAGTTATTACAAAGAAGCAGAAGTCTGGAATAGAAGAGAAAAATGTTCAAAGGACACTAACAGGAATGAATATGAAAATACAAGAATTTACAGATTTTGAAATGATGTCCAAAATGGGCTATCTGCCTTTCAAGATTGCTTTTCTTTAATCTGTCAGGGAAGTTCAGTCTCATAATTATTTTACCCAGATACTATACTCATTCACAACTTATTTAAATTGCAATATTTTCATTAATATTAAACTATACCTATTAAGAACCTGCTGGCATTAAAAGAAAAACAAGAGATTTAATTTGGGATCAAATAATGGAGATCCCCCTCCCCCACCCTTTTTCTAAGCTATCTAAAAATCACTCTCTGTTAAAACTTACTACCTACAGTTCTGAGTGCTGATAAATCAAAGATGTTTGGTAAAATATGATTAATATAGCATTTTTCCAGATTGTTTTGTTCAAAAGTCTGTGCTAAATATAGCTACCCACTTTCTTGTTTTTGCTGTGTAGTGAGCATGTATAGTGAGCATGAAAGATACGTTCTTTGATGATGCTGTTAGGATCTAAGGGTCATCCCTCAATGTGCTCTCTGTGTATACCACAGACACTATATAAAAACAAGATTGATCTGAATGTGAACTATTTCCAAGACATAGTTCTGAATTATTATCCTTGCCAATTTCCTGTTCAGTTTGCTTTATTTATCACTTTATTCATTCTCTAGATTAGAGAATAGCATGTCTAAAAATCCAATTTAATTAAGGATTCCAATTACTCAAGCTATGACTTTATTTTTTAAAATAGTTTTTATATATTTTTTGTTTTAGAGAGAAAGGAAGGGAGATAGAAACAATGATGAGAAACATCATCAATTGCCTGCCTCCTATATGCCCCCTACTAGGGATGGAGCCTGCAACTCAAGCATGTGCCCTGACAGAGAATCAAACAATGACCTCTTGGTTCATAGGTCCACACTCATGAACCATGGAGCCACACTTGTCAGGCTATAATTTTATTTTTACAAGCATTTTCATGATCATAGGAAACTTAGGTAATATGGCTGTGCAAGGATAATTCTCTAACTCCTGTGTTGGGCTGGCAAAACTTGATAAACCCTGTATCAAATGTAGTTGCTTTATTCTGAAGAACTTCCTTTGATTTGCATTGGTTAATCCTTGCCTAAAGCCCTTCAGAATGCATCCTGTAATCTGCCTTAACCTATTTAATGCCTAACAACAGCCTTGAAAGATATGATTCTTATTATCTTCTCTCTACAGGTAACTGAAGTTCTTAGGAATTGTGTAAATTGTCCCGTCACACAATAGTAAATGCCTAAGGGAAGATTTAAGTTCCTGATAAGACCACACTGGATTCCACTAGAATATCCAAGTTCTTTAATAGAGCAAAACACTTTTCTGTATCTTCACATTGAATCCTTGCCCTTGTGCCTCCGATAGTATAAGTATTTCCTTTATTTCTCCTCAAAGTCTACCCGCTTCACCAAGCTATAAACTCCTTTTTTACTGTTTACATATTCTCAGAAGTTGGAATAAGCCCCGATATATGTAGTAGTTGATAAATTAGTGCTAGTTGAATAATATTTGTTCAGGGAGACTTCATTTTCCTTAAATGGCCTAAGTGCAATCTTACATTTAGTTTCACTTATATTTCAGTGAGTGTAGTAGTTTACAATGAAAAGGGAAAAATAAATGATGTTTGCTAAGGACCTATATATTAAGTGTCAATTTCTATGAAGTTACCTTCAGTTCAAGCCAACAGGGGATATAACGTTATACCTACATTAGAGACAAAGAAACAGAAAAACAACGTGGTTAAGTAACTTGCTCAAAGTCATCCAAAACACACTAAATGCATTCGCAGCCTTTTTCTCATTTCTTTTGATGCTTCCATTTATTTTCATAGCCTCACCTATCAATCACCTCTAGGGAAGTGACTACATTTGGATTTATGTCTATCATCCTTCACAACCCTAAAATGCATTTGTAACTGTCTTGGACATTCTCAAGAAATAGTCATGGGATAACTGTTTGAATACATTTCTACTAAGTGCCATGCATTATTAAAAGAGTTCTGAATATCTACAGTGAATCTATCAGCCTATGTCTACCTACCTGTAGAGACTCTCAAACTAACAGAGTTAAAGCAATACATATTGTTACAAAATCCATGAACAAAAGGGGTTTGGTGGCAGGGTAATTGGAAGAAGTAGTCTCTGAGGAGTTAAAAAATTAAGTTGAGGTAAAAAGAATGCAAAAGAATCAACCATGCAAGACTGAGAATTCTACTTTACTATAAAAGTAGAATAAAAGTGATCGAAAGAGAAGGAAGAACAGGTTTGAAGGCCCTTGGGCAAATAAGACTACTGCAAATTTTAAGAACTAAAAGTTTGCCTGTATGCCTGAACAGAATTGAGAGTTCGTAAAGGGTTTCCAGTGGGCCATTATAACACTTTATATTATGATATATAATAATCATTCTGACCACTATGTGAGGAAGAATTCAGAACTGAGCAAGAATGGAAGTAGCAGTAATCATTAGGAGACTTTTTCAGGAGTCCAAGCATGAGATAACTGTGCTTGGGAGCAAAGGGCTGGAGTGCAGATGAAGTAAAATAGGAGAGCTTAAAAACATATTTTAATTCAGAGAAAATAAATTGATGGGTTGAAGAAAGAGACATATTAGGAAATGATACTTGCATTAGTGGAACACTGAATGAAGACTTCATTTGAATAACTTACGAGAAGGTGAAGATCATCAGTGTTGTTTTTTTCTGGGAACAACATGGTATGAATAGAGGTAAGTAATACTCGGTATATAGGTAAAATGGAGAAATTAGATATAGGGAAGAATTAAGAGGAAGGTCTGGGATATGATTGATTTATGAGACCTGAAAGAAGTTAAACCAGACCATATATTACTCCCCATAAGATGTCCTGACTTACTTATCTAAGACTTTAGAATTCCCATGATTTCATTCATTAATTCTGTCTAAACTTCTAATTCTATTTTAAATGCTCATGAAGGAAAAGAATGATGTGATGTATCCACCTAAACTCTATTTACCATAAAAGTCCACAAACTGTGTTTGTTCTTCTATCGTGGTGCTTGTCTTATTCCACCATTGATCTTGAAGATCATTAAAGGCGAGACTATGTCTTACGCTTCTTGATATCCACAACAGCAGTAGGAATTCTATAATCATTTGTTGAGGGTAAATAAGTGTATGCTTAATAAAAGAATATTTTAACTCTGGGTTCCTCTTAATAAGGATTATATATTTTATTAGTAAAAAGGAAGTAGAGTTGACCCTTGGACATGTAGGAGTTAGGGGCACCAACTCCCATGCAGTCAAAAATTCATGTGTAACTTTCAACTCCCCTAAAACTGCCTACCATTGACCAGAAACCTTACAAACAACATAAACAGTTAACTAACACATATTTTGTACTATATTCCCTTTTATTAAAGTAAAGTAAGCTAGAGAAAAGAAAATGTTATTAAGAAAATCATAAGAAAGAGAAAATACATTTAGAGTACTTATTGGGAGAAAAAAAATCCACTGTACTAGTAAGTGGATCTACACAGTTCAAACCTGTGTTGTTCAAGGGTAAACAGAACAGAGATAAGTTTCCTTGAGGTCAATTATATTTGGTTTCCTGTTACATATATTTGGATTCATTCTAAAATTCCTCCAATGCCATGGCATTCTCTCAATCCCACAGCTACTTTAACAAAGCCAATCTCTCTTGGAAAATTTCGCCCACCAATACAGGGATCAACAATCTACAGCCCATGCCTTGGGCCAAATTGAGCACACAGGGGCCAAATCTGTTCACATTCATTTAGTTATAGCTCTTTTGCTACACTTGATCATTGCAACATAGACTATATGACCTACAGTACAAATGTCTCCTGGACATTTACAGGAGATTTATGCTGATACTTGCATTAGTGGAATGTTTTGAATGAACTTCTTCAGATTCTTTCTAGAAACAGTTTGGTAAGAATATTCCTATGCAATATTAGGTATATTGAAGCCTTACTATTTAGCCTGCTTTCATAACAAAAGTGAGAAGTGATAACTAGGATCAGAGCTGAAGAACATGATGAGGGAATGGAATTCAGGACAAAAACGTGCAGTGGAGGAATTAAGAATCAATAACAGGATTCAAAACAACAAATTACCTGGATCAATACAAACTAGTGAAGTTAGTTAATTTGTCTTTAGACTTCTACTTTACACTCAACTGTTCTCACTCCCAAGGCCATCTCCCTAGTCCTGTTCTCCCACTCCACAAAAAAAGAACTGTTTCCATATTCTTACAGGCTAAGCCCAAATTCTGCCTGCCTTGTGAAGTTCTTTTTAAGTATACTCACTCAACAAAAGTAGGCATGATGGCTCATACTTGAATTCTTAGAGCATTTTGATTGTAGAACATACCATGTAATACTTATTTATTCCTCCAGAAGATTATAAATCCTTTGGAGGCAGATGTTTTTCCTAGCATTGAACTAGTTTAACTGAAATTAATTCATGTTAAGATATAAATATACCAAAATTGCCTGACACAAATTTAGAACACACACACACACACACACACATATATATATATATATATATATATATATATATATATATATATATGTGTGTGTGTGTGTGTGTGTGTGTATATATATATGTATATATTTATATATATATATATATATATATATATGTATATATTTATATCTTGAGAGATAAAATATACAAATAAACAATGGCCAGACCATATATGACAATAAAACTTTAACCCACAACTTCCATGGCAACTGGTCCAGGAATCCAAAGCACTATCTTTATAATAATTAGCCCTAAATAGTCAGGACTTAGCAAATGACTGCCGCTCCCTAATTTTTGCACATGCTTCCAATTTAAGACCAACCGAGAAAGCTATACATACTCTACAAATAAATCACATATGATGCCCTGCTTGTAGTTAGCCTGAATCCAGCTTCCCTGTGTAAGAAATAAAAGCATACCTAAAGCCTTCTCTATTATTTGTTTCCATTTATAAAGCTTTGCCACTCCCTTGCTTATCTTTGTGTCTCACCCAAACACAAGTGGTGGAAGTAGACTGGCTTGCTATAGCAAACTTCTCTTGGTTCTCATTTAGGTTGTCTTCCTGTATATCCATACTCCTTATTTTTCTTTCAAACTTAGGTAAAGCCCTGAAGGCCAAGCTTCAACCAGATTAGTTGAATGGTAGAGGCCACCATAGTCTTATCTGCCTGTTTGATCCCACTATTAATCAAAATGGAAATATAAGGCTAGGGATTCACAGGCATTGATTTCAAACTAGAATGGCTTCAAGACCAACTGAGGACTTCCACAGAGAATGAGACTTCAAAATTTGCAGGTTGTCTTGCCACAGCAAGGTACAGTCCAAGAATCATGGTTTAATCTGGCCACAGGTTCTTTATAATTCAGAATATTTATTTCTTTGTCAATCACCACAGGCTTAAACTTTACTTCTGCCCAAGGACACTCACACACATGCCCAGCCTTGCTCACATTTGTCACATCTTGCACTTTGGTTCTATGTCTGACTGTGACCTGACCGTAGCTTTGACTCAATCATGGCCATGATTTCAGTGGTTTTCTAAAGTCCTCAGTCACAAACCTGGAATCAAACTCTGACACTGGACATTTCTTTCCAGACTCAACATGACTGGTCTTTGTGATTCTGAAGTCAAAAGTTCTGAAGACTAACTAAGACAGGACACAGATCAGCAGATAATAAGTTATTGAAAAACCAGAAAAAGATTATATACTTTGAACCACAGAGTTGAATTTGAAGAGACAAACAAACAAATTGAAATGTTTAAGATAACACAAAAGAAGCTACTCTATACCCATAAAAGTAAGAGATGCTAGGCTACTTGGGCCCTTGGGTGTTCATACAATTAACATTCTCAGGCAACCATCCAATGGCTCATGAGAGGAAAAGCATTGTCCTTGACTAAAATAAGATGGAACTGTCAAAGGTATATGTAACGTATTAACCAAATTATGAAACATAAGTTGGGTTGCACTTGAGACAACACGGGAACAAAATTCAAATTTTTATTTAGCTGCACCATATCTCATGGAGAGTCTGTCACTACTGTTGTGTTTGAGGTATGTGTACCCCAACCCCATCAGTCATTGTAATCAAGTTTTACCTACATACTGATAAGTGAAGCATGGCTAACCTGCTGTATTCAATAGCAGAACCAGTCTTCGAGAAGGAAAAGTAACAGTCAGAGTTAGAGGTGGAGGGTTTAGTCAATGGCCAACAGGCCTTAGCAGCCAGATCTTAACTGCTACCTGGATAGAATTATCTTAAAATAAATAACAGGTCAAGAATGTCAGCATTTTCATTTTCCCACATTTTATTTACTTAAATTTATTGCTACATCAAACAATGAAGGTGTGGGGAGATGAGTGCTTCAGGAGTGCCCAGGGAGGGGGAAGATTAAGTTCTTTCACCTTGGACAATGGACAATCCTCAACATAATATCAAAGCACAGATATATATATTCAAAGGGGTACTCTGAAAGTGGAACTTGCTCCGTTGATATGTAGCTTCTAAACCTGGCCAGAGGCAATTATAATAAATAAGTTACCACATTCTATCACCTTTAGGAGCCATATGTCTGAGAGTATATAGTGCAAACTACAAATAGTAAATAATACAAGCTCAGTGCTCCAAGCAGTGAAGGGATGGAATGTTTTCAAAAGGAGGAGATGGTGCAATTTGTGTGTGGATATATAGGCCTGTTCTCATAATAATTTTTCCAGAGTAAATGAGTAGTTTGAGAAGAATTGGAGCCATACACAGGAAATACAGTGTCATCAAATGTTCAGTTAAGTCAGATACACTTGGATCAGGCTCAGAATGCATATTGGACTTCCTTCGGCAGGTAGGATGTGACTAGTCAGTATTGGAGACCTTCTTTACACACATTCTTCCCACTGCTGCTCTTGACTATATATCCAAAATTTTACATTCTAGATTAAGTCATCTGTACCTCAAGGAGTTTTCTACCAAATATGCACACATTTGACATTCCCTAACTTGCAATATCACTTAGAGGCATGATCCTAAAGTAATACGTAAAGTTTTAAGAAAACAAAGGAAATGGTATGATAATTAGCTTTAAAAAATAATAATGAAAATGAAGAACCATAAATATATCCATTCATATGAGAATTCCTTTTAAAATAATTTATGTGCACATGTTGAATTCTTAGGAAGTGATTCAAGAATTTTTTGAAACACATTTAATCATGAAGTAAAATTCCCTTTAAAGAATATTCAATGAAATTCAAAGAATGGGGGGAAAGGACATAAAAATGATTTTCTTAATGTGGAGATATGACAGATAATTTTATTTTCTTCATTATTTTATGTCTTTTCCTATTTTTATAATGAGCATATATTGCCTTCATTATTTTAAAAGAATAATAATTATAATTAAATAAATATGAGAATATATATCCAGACACCCCATGGAGAGATAATACTGCTAGCTATTATTAGTTAACACATTAGCCAAGCTTATGACAATTAGTGAAGCATAGGGATAGGGAGAATGGTATAGAGAAAGTGAAGTTTGTTTTTAGAAAATGTGACTCAATTGAAGAAATAATAATCCCTTCTAAGTTTATAATACATTGCCTTTTGCAAAGTGCTCTCATATACTTCATTTCATGAGGATTAAACTTTGTAGTCCACATATACACCCATATGCAGACACAAGAGGCTGTCATTTGTTATTTCAAACTAGGGGCCCAGTGCATGAAGATTTGTGCATGGCGGGGGTTGGGGGGGTCCCTCAGCTCGACCTGCACCCTCTCCAAACTGGGAGCCCTCAGGAGAGCCATCTCCAATCCAGGAGTTTCTGTCTGTCATTGCAATAATATGAGCAAATTGTCTGAAAACCCAACCCAGTTTGGTTTGTTGCTCCAGAATAATAGAGGCTTTTTTTTTTCTTTGCTTCATTGGTGGAGATATCTTCATTTAGGATATCTTCCCTTTAATTTTTCCTAGACACTGATTTTACTTATGTCTCTCACCTTTGCTTTCCCTCCATACCCACCACAACAGTAAATGGCTCCAGGCTCACTTTGTCTAGTGTCTAGGACATGTGTGTCAAACACAAGGCCCGCGGGCCAAATCCGTCCCGCCAGGCCTTGCAATGTGGCCCGCACCGCGCTGTCATCACTGCACTCCGCTGCGTTTCCATCACAATGACAGTTTATGACTGTTCAGTAAACCATTCGGCCCACGATTTAGGCTGGATTTTAGATTTTGGCCCCTTCTCTGATTGAGTTCGACACCCCTAGTCTAGGAGATCCATCTACCACCAGAACTACTATTCCCAGAATTCCTGGTACTCCCCACAGTCTTGGTTTTCCATTCCTGCTCTGTCTCTGACCCTAGGCCTCCTGCTTGGCCAAGTCCTCTGAGCCACCAGCTCTCCCTCTCTGCTCTCCATCTGGTGCCTATGTATGCAAATTAACTACCATCTTTGCCAGGTTAATTTGCATATTCTCTCCTGATTGGCTGGTGAGCTTAGCAGAGGTATGTTCAATTTACATGTTTCTCTTTTATTATATAGGATTATATAGGATGCTTAGGAAAGAAATAGCTACTCCATAGTTCCAAAAGTGGGTTTTTATAATCAGGAAATAAGCCTAGTTTTTAATGAGAAAAAAAAATTGGAAATCAGTCTCATTAAAAAAACAACAACTCACAAATGATGGCATAGTATTCCCCATTATGCACACTTCGGTCGCTACAAGTCCTCTTGGCTCCCTATTAGAGACCAAGGCTGCCTGGTCAGAATGCAGACTAGTATCTCCATGGCTACAGCTAACGCTTTACTGGCCTTGCTTTCCAAAGCCATGCCAAGAACTCTCCCCAACCTTATCTTCACTGAAAGGGCAATGATGTTACAAGCCTGGCCTGTGTTACATGTGCACATTCTAATTCTACAGACATGCACTGTACAAAGAAACAAGTCGGAGAAGTTGGGGGAATTAGGTGTAGCACCACGTCCTAGCCGCATGCTGAGGGCCAGGTCCTGGGCCAGGGACAGATGTGCATCAGTAACCACAGAGAGAGCAAGCCCTTTGGGGATAACCTCATAATCGAAAAAGCACTAAACTAAGATTTGCTCACTTTATGTGTATGTTAATTCTGCATCGCAACTTCTCTCAGATTAAAATAATGCATCTCCTTCTGTTTAAGTAACAGGTGATTGGAATAATTTTTTAAAAATATATTTTATTGATTTTTTACAGAGAGGAAGAGATAGGGATAGAGAGTTAGAAACATCAATGAGAGAGAATCATCGATTAGCTGCCTCTTGCATACCTCCTACTGGGGATGTGCCCACAATCAAGGTACATGCCCTTGACCAGAATTGAACCTGGGACCCTTCAGTCCGCAGGCAGATGCTCTATCCACTGAGCCAAAATGGTTTGGGCTGGAATAATTCTTTTAGCTTTTAGAAGAAGAAAAAAACACCCACAAAGGAAAGAGATCAAATACTGTTTGAAAGCAGAGAGGCTAGACCACCTAGTGAGGCAGCAACTATGTTGGTGAAAGGGTAGCCTAAGAATTTGACCAGCAGTCCTTCTGGGAAACACCTAGGAACAAACAAAAGGTAGGCGAGGCAGCCTACCTTGTTGTAAATATTAACCACCAAGGCCGGGAGTGATTAAAATAACTAGCCCTAAAAATTCTGAGTTTAAGTCATCTTCTCTCAGTAAAACTGTACACTAGTGTTATTTTGTGTATCTGAGTGGATGCACAAAGCCAATGAAACTGTCATCACATAAAGTAACTTGGGCCATAGTCATGTATCCTACCCAAATCCTTCATCATAGAGCCAATCCTACCCACTTAAAAACCATCGGTTCCATGGCCAAGTTAAACTGATATGGGTAGATCACCCTTTGTCTTGGCCTCATATAGGAAATGATAGAATTGCTCTCATAAATCTGTTCTCTCATTTTTCTAGTTCTTTTTTCAATCCGACTGATGCCCTTTGTGTTTAAATGGTGATCACAGTATCCTTTATCACCATCATAGAAACCTAAGAATGCAGTGAATTAACATGAAATCATTTATGAGACAGGGACTGCCTGCCAAATTCCTCACACTGTGCTAAATGTGGTGAAATAGTGAAAACAAAACAAAAAAACTTTAACAGTAGTGTCTAATTGGGAAAAAAACAAAGAAAACAAGTGGGAAAGGGAAATTAAGTGAGGCCTTCATATATTGTATAATCCCAGAATTTACTCTTGCAATGCCATGGAACCACAGTGAAATTAATACAGACTCTAAGATAGGAACACCGCCCAGCACCCACCAATTGAAGGCACTCCGATCACAGATGAAGTGCCTTCGATTTCTGAAAGATGTGACTTCAAGAACTTCCTTCTCTTTGCTCTGAGATACACACAGGTGCCATGTCCAGCTCACCAAGATTACAAATATAATGCCTAGGACCAGCCTGATGCATGAAAGGAACCAAGTACATGCTCCAGTGGGTAGGCTGTCCCCTTGAGGGCAGAGACCACAGACGGACTTCTATGAGAAAAGTTGAAAAGAAGGAGGGCCCTTCCATTTTTGTTTACAAAGGCAGGTAGGTGGAAGGGCGAGTTACTTACCTGCCTGTGTTGGCCTGCATGCTGTTGGGTTTCCCTTCTTTGCTTGAGTGTCTTGATTTCAGAGCCGGTCACGTAGAAACTTATCTAAGGCTGATCACTACTTCCAGTCACTTTTACATTTGGAAAATAACCATTCATAAATCATGTCCACCATCCATGGCTTCTAAAAGAGAGCAGAGGTGGTATGTATAATATTAAGTTTTGGTATCTACTCTATGTAGACAACATAACAGGCACTTACCACTTTGGGTTAATGCAATTATTGCGAGGTATGGTGATATCATGGTTAAGAATATGGAATTAAGGTAAGAGCCAGAGATAAGGGAATTGATTCTTGCCTGTGCCCATTACTCAGTTGTGATCTTGGATAACTGACCATTGCCAAACCTTAAATGGTTGTTAAACGAGGACTACTAGAGCACCTACTTCATGGGTTGTTGTGAGGTTCAACAAAATGTGTGTGTGTGTGCAAAGTGCTGAGACTACTGTCTGATGGAAGCACTGAAAACTGGTAACTACCATTTTAAGCCTTAGCTATGACAACAACATCAGACCCATTTCACAGACGAGGAAATAAGACCCAGGGGTGTTAAATAATCCCCAAAGCCTGTGCTCTTTGTGGCATATCAATGCAGTAAATAACATTATCACCATTCCTGTGTGATTTGCAAACTGCCTGAAGCCGTGATTCCCAAAGAGTAGACAAAACGTATTTTATATAATAACAATGCATTCCTCTATCCCTCACGCCCATACACAAGCATCCAACTTAAAGGACAATGCTCAGAGGGAATCATGGGCTCTGTGATGTGTATTTATAAAATTCACATTATTTCCTGGATGAAGATCCTATTGCTTTTGTTCTCTCACCCACGCTTCAGAGCTACCTGACTTTCTTCTTTAAGAACCAGTTGCCAAGATGTTCTGGAAACAAAATGTTTCTTAGCAACATTTTGTTTATATAGAGAAAAACATAACCTTACTATCACCTACTAGAAAAAGAGAGATCCTCAGCATTTAAATGGTAGAAACCTATGAGAGCTCTCGGTTTGGATACAGTTTTATGTGCTTTTCTCTTCTTCAGAAAGGTGTGTCCTTGCCTTTAATAACAGTGTTTCCTTGGAGCTACACCTAATTGTATATAATCTCTCCCTGGGTCCCCACTATTGTGTTCATGAGTACATGTGTGAGCACAAAAGCTCATGAGGGTGCACAGGTGCATGTGTTTGAAAAGAGACACATGCCTGGGGAGGTGTCTCTGTCTCTGCTGGTTTGCAGGGGGTGGTCCCCATTCTACATCTCTGCCTTGCACCCTGTCAGAGCAGTCCCTGTTGCAATGTTGGCTATTTAGAGGGTTTACTCTTTCCGGAAGCAAACTTCACTGAACTGAGAAAGGTGTCTAGAAAAATCTGACAAAAAGATCAATAGGTCTTGAGAATAACTGGCCTTCGCTGTCGATGATCAGGTCCCTCAGAGAGACTGTTTCCTGACCCAAATGAATTCACTTGCAAGTTTGGAATTGAACTTGGGGAAAGGGTAGCCTTAAAGACACAGCAGACACTGTGACCACAGCAGCATATGAGGGGATCAACAAGAGTTCCCCTTGGGCTGCTTCTGTATTAGTTCAGGTAGTACAGAGAAAAGAAACTATCAAATTTGGAAATTATTTAATCATAAAATATATATTTGAGAGAAAGAGAGAGAGAGAGAGAGAGGGGAGAGAGAGAGAGAGAGAGAGAGAGAGAGAGAGAGAGAGAGAGAGAGAGAGGTTTTATTTTAAGAAATTGGTTCATGTCATATTGGGAACTGGTAAATCCAAAATATACAGGACAGACCAGCAGGCTGGAGACCCAGGGAAGAGTTGATGTTGCAGTCTTAAATCCGAAGGTGGGGAAGGTGGGGAGGGTGGGGAGGGCGGGACTAAGGGGGAGAAATCAAGCAAAGGATTGTATGCATGCATATAAGCATAACCAATGGATACAGACATGGGGTGAGAGGGAGGGCGAAAGATGGGAAATGGGAGAGACAATGGAGGGATAAAGACACATTTGTAATACCTTAATCAATAAAGAAAAAAATAAAAATAAAAACCCGAAGGTGATGTAGAAACAAAGTTCCTTCTTCTTTGGGAGTACCTCAATCTTTTAGTTTATGGCTTTCAACTGATTAGATGAGGCCCACCCACATTATGAAGGGTAATCTGCTTCACTCTCCATAATCTCCAAACTGATTTAAATGTTAATAGCACCTAAAAAACATCTCACATCCAAATCTAGACTGCTGGTGTCTGACCATGGACTAAGCACCACAGCTTTGACAGTTAACACATAAAATTCAACATCCCAGTTTCCCAGTCAGCACTGATTCTCTTCCCTCATTGTTACCTGAAATTAAGCAAAATCCTCAGAGGACCAAGCAACTACCTGGGATATTTTGGGTGAGTAAAAAGTCACCTGAGGCATAATCATGCTGGTTATGCTATGAAACATGATATAAAATCAAGACTGAACTTCTTTTTCTTGTAATTCCTTTTTTCATTTTGAGATAACAATAGATTCACATGTACTTGTAAAAAAAAAAAAAACAACATAGAAAAGTCTATGTACCCTTTGCACTCAGTTTCCTCCCAATGGTAATACTTCGCAAAGCTACAGCACAGGATCACAAGCAGGATATTAATATCGATACCTACATGCAATATATAGAACATTTCCATCACCACAGAAATCACTCACGTTTCCTTTTTATGGCCACACCTACTTCCCATCATGCCCTTACCCCTTCTCCATAGGCAAACACTAATCTGTTCTCTAGATCTATAATTGTGTCATTTTAGGAATGTTATATAAATAACATGTTAGGTAGCTATTGGGACTGACTTATTTCATGCAGCATAGTTCTCAGAAGATTCATGTACATTGTCATATGTCAACAGTCTGTTCCTATTTATTGTCAAGCAGTAATTCATGGTATAGCCTGATGAACCACTCATTCACCTATTGAAGGACATCTGGCTTGTTTCCAGTTCTGGCTATTACCAAAAACAGACAGACAACCAAAACGGTTAAAAACTTCTGTGTACAGATTCTTCGTGTGTGAGAAAATAAGTTTTGATTTCTCTGGAATAAATGCCAGAGTGCATTTACTGGGCCATATGGCAGTTGCACATTTAGCTTGTTAAGAAATTGTCAAATTGTTTTCCAGAGTAGCTGGACCATTTTACATTCTCTCTTGCAATGTATAATATGTCCAACGTCCCTGACAGCGCTTAGTATTGTCATAATTCTTTATTTTAACCACGCTGATGGGGTATGGTGATATCTCACTGCGGTGTACATTTGCATGTTCCTGATGACTGATGATGTGGAACATCTTTTTATGTGTTTTCTTGACATCGGAATATGTTTTTCATTGCTATGTCTCCTCAAAAATAACTGATATCACTGACAGAACCAGAGAAACCAGTGGCTGCAAATTAACTGGATTTGGCAAGGTCTGTCCCTGTCTGCTGCTTGTCATCAGAGGGGGTTTTCTGTTAGCATAAGTAGAGTCCAAACTCTTGTAAAATGCAGTTTTCTGAGTCCCATTTTTATGCAAAGCCAAACTTCAGTATTTTTTTTAATACATCCTTTTATTGCCTTCAGAAAGGAAGGGAGAGGGAGAAAGAGATAGAAACAAGCATCAATGATGAGACAGAAACATTGATCGCTGCCTTATGCATTCCCTCCACTGGGGATCAAGACTGCAACCCAGTCATGAGCAGTGACAAGGAATCAAACCATGACCTCCTGGTTCATAGGTCCACTCAACTACTGAGCCACACCAGCCAGGCAAGATCTCAGTATTTTTCAAGGCTCCCAATTTTGTTATCACATACTAGGACAGCATTCTGATAAAAAGGTGTGTGTGTGGGTGAGGTGGGAGGCCTAGATGCAGAACTTTTGACACCAAGAGAATACTTGACAGTGAAAAATGAGGATCCGGACACCAGGACTACTACTGGAATTAATTTGCACCTCACAGCGTAAACTGTCGATAGGCAATGGCCTTGTGGCAGCACAAATATTTCACTGAGACTGAACAATGTGTATGTAGATAACGCAATTTGTTTCCAAAAGAAAGCGGCTGCATTACAAATTGCTTTTTCCCCCTAATTGCAGAATTTTACTGAGGAGTCTCAAGTGTTTCCCCTGGTTCATCTCCTGAGGTTTCATGTGAAGGAAAAACGCAATTCCAAAGACTGAGGATGACTCGTGCTTTGTTGTGCACACACTAAAACAAGTAAACCTGCCAAGCACATGGCGATATTACTTCTACCTTATAAGCCTCAGGGTCCCAGACTGAGAGAGGAAAGGTGCATGGAAGAAACAGGATAATTGAAACTGACGGGCAAAACTCTAAAGCTTCCTAGAAAGGAATGAGGACGGAGGTCAGAACGTTTCTCCAATGAGGGTGTCCAACCTGTCCTGGTTTCTCCAGGAATCTCCTAGATGGAACACTGGAATCTCATGATATCCAGGGCTTTTAGTGTTAAAACTAAAGCCCTTGACTGGCCAGTGTGGCTCAGTAGTTGAGCATCAATCTATAAACCTATAAACCAGGAGTTCACTGTCCACTTCCCAGTCAGGTCACATGCCCAGGTTACAGGCTTGATTCCCAATAAGAGCCATGTAAGAGGCCATTTATCAGTGTTTCTCTCTCATCATTGATGTTCCTATCTCTCTCTCTCTCCCTACCGCTCTGAAATCAATTTAAACACACACACACACACACACACACACACACACACACACACACACACACTAAAGTCCCATGTCCCTGGAGCAATATATCCCAGGAGCCCTGTCAGTCCCAGGAAAACCATAACAGACATTTGCCCTACCTCCAGCTCTCCGTCCTATTAACTTCTCGGTTTTAAGTGAAACCTATGATGTGTCTGCATCTAGCTCCTCCCCTATAGAATGTAGAGGAACTATTCTATCCATTCACAGGATATGATAATAAGCATGATAATAAAAATGGAATGCACTGCAAATAGTGACCCTCTCTACAAGCATATGATACCAGCATCATTCATGACTGCCCCAAGCTAACAGTCTATTTGTCCTATATTTTCCTCAATTGGACTCTGGCAAAGGAACTGCCATAAAATGATAAAAAGCGTTGCTCTTTTGCTCCCCTCTTTCCAACCAGAACAGTAATTTCTGCCATACTGTTGAGAACCCATCAGCTAAGCACAAAATATCCTCTACCCCCAAATTACTCACTGCTGAATGTTTCCTAATCCTCTAATTCCATTCATCTGACATCACTTTACAGATATCTTGCAAATAGCACAGTTCAAGTGAGCAAGCATGGGGATAGATTTGAATAATTGCATGTTTATGTTCAAGAAGAATGTAATAAAATATTTACAAATCGAGTTTCCTGTGCCATGTAAAAGGCAGCAGGGCTGGTTGCAGACTGCCTGCTGCATCATAATGATAGCATTTAGGAAGGTAATAACAGGGCTTGGGGTAGAGGGTCTGGGTGCGTTTCTGGAATGCAGATACTGGAGTGGAACATACCAGCAGATGTAAGCACATTCATGAGGTTTCCAAGTTAATATCTCAAACACTGGCAGGTGCCAGATCTTTTGTTTTACTCTGTTAGTAAATGTTAACAGATGGCTTGCAAACATGTTGAGATCTGAAGGCTGGCTGATCATGTAGGTCTGACAGAAATAATAGGGAGCAGTCATTTACCGCAGCAGAATGTGAGAGAAGGAAACCTTCAACTTTAAACCTTAAAGAGAGAGCAACCGTCTCACCAGGGCTCGCTAACAAGAGAGAGCACTGCCTTCCAATCGTCTGTTACCTCATCACTAGCATCTGAGCTTTCCCTTTCACTTGATGCCAATATGCAATATGAGAATAAGGACCTGCCACCTCCCAAACCATAAGCATTTTTGAATCTTTGATGCAGCAGAAACCACCATCATAGAGAGACTTCAGTTGCCATGGGAATGATTACACTGTCAGGAAATCCAGTCATTCCACTTCCCTCTGAATCCAGCTCAACCAGGGACACAATTCTGTCTCTTTCCTTCATTTTGGGAAGGAGGACACTGGTAACCTTTCAGTAAAAGAATGTTAATAACAGGGCTCCTCTACCTGTCTGACTTCTCCCTCTCCCATTCCTATCACCATGTTGAAGTATGATGTAGGGCAGCCAGGACCAAGAGAGTGGCAGCTATTACGGAAAATGCATGCAATAACATATTGAACTTGATTCTTGCACTAGTGTGGGGGAGATCCAGACAAGACAACTGCCCCCATTCGAGGCTCTGAAATGACAGAATCAGTGGCAGATGTATTGGGGTTTCTAACTGTGAAGGTGAATGTAAGCTCAAGTCATTCAAAGGAGACTGCTGGCAAATAACCATTCGATAGTGAGTAACTCCAAAATGGAGATGCCTGAAGAACTATGGGTTGCTTTTGAAGACAAGTGTACTCACTCTCTTTTATTCTTCATCTAGCAAGCTTAATGGAGGGCCACCTCCATGCCAGGCACAGTGTTGGCTCAGAAGATATATCTGAACAGACCGGCCAGGTATTGGCTGTCATGGAGCTTATGTTCAACAGAGAAACACAGACACCAAGGGGCATCCCTTTGAGATGGCCATGTCTGGCTACACTAATGAGACATTAATGTCCCGATAATAACCTCACATTTTACCTTCAGTTTTTCTCTATGGTGAACAATCCCAATTAGAGAAGCAGAGGTGCAGAGTGGCTACCAAGAAAAAAAAGCAGAAAATTGCAGGTTCAAATTCCAGTTCCACCACTAGTTGTGCAATTATTTACCTTAGCTGACCTTGAGTTTCATCAGCAGGGCTTCTGAGACCTGACACCCTGTCATCCCCAATATTACAGGGTGTATTTGTGTGTGTGTTTTTTTAAATAAGCTTATCAACTTCACGGAGTTATGTGTCTATCACACTACCTAATTCCAGAACATTACATACTAAAATCCACTGAACTGTACACTTTGAAAAGGTGAACCTTATGGCTTGTGAATTATACTTCATTAAAGCTATATTTTATAAAACATTAGCATCTTAATACTACCTACTACATGAGGTTGTAAGAAATAGAAATAATGTATGTAAAGGATCTAGCATATAGATAGAACATTTTATTTCAATAAAAGTGTTATTTGAAAAATATCACTCACCAGAATGGTACATTTGCATCAAGGATAAACCTACAATTTACATATTACAATCACATAAAGTCCATAATTTACCATAAGGTTGACTCTTAGTGTTGTACATTCTATGAGTTTGGGCAAAATTATAATGACACATATTTGTTGTCATGATATTATACAGAGTACATTCACTGTCCTAAAATCTTCTTTTCTCTGCCTATTCTAATCTCCCCTCAACCCAGCCCAGGCAATCACTAATCTTTTTACTGTCTCCATAGTTTTGCCTTTTTTTAGAATGTCATATAGTTGGAATCAGACAGTACTGTATATAGCCTTTTCTGATTAATTTCTTTCACTTGGTAAATGTATTTCAACTTCCTCTATGTCTTTTCATGACTTGACAGCTCACTTTGCTTCAGTACTGAATAATATTCCATTATATACATCTATTCACTTACTGAAGGAAAAACATCTTGTATGCTTTTAAGATCTGTAAATTATAATTAAAGCTGCTATAAACATCCATTTACAGGTTTTTGTGTGAACATACATTTTAAACTCTTCTAGCTATATGCCAAAGAGTAGGATTGGTGGATGTTTTGAAATGAGTATGCTTAGTTTTGTAACAGCCAAATTGTCTTCCAAAGTAGCTGTACCATTTTGCATTGTCACAAACAATGAATGAGACCTCCTATGGCCCACATTTTGGTCAGCATTTGTTACTGTCAGTGCTATGGATTTTGCTCATTCTTATGAGGATATAGTTGTATCTATTTTTTTATGTACCTTATATCGAAAAAAAGCACATAAAACCATATATGGATCATAAAGGTAAACACTGATGTTTCTATTACTTATATTAGGAAATTGAACATTGCTAATATTCCAGACATTTCCAGCTTTCCTATGTTGATATATTATTTTTCTATTTCCTTGCTAAACTAATATGAATACAGCCATAAACTTCCTTTGCTTATAATCAGGTGGCCAGCTACATACATTTCTCTGTATCTGAGATTGCAGTTATTGGGTCCTTGGATCATATCTACAACACTATCATAAAATACCTATTTTAAGAAGCGATTATACCAATTTGTACTGCCACCAGATGTATTAAAGAGCTCCAATCATTCTATATCCTCCTCAATACTTGGCAGTGGGAAGACTCAATTTTTGTTCTTTTGATGGGTGTGTAATGAGACTTTTGTGCTGGTTTTAATTTGCATTCCTTTGATTGCTTAGGAAACTAAACACTAATCCAGGCACCCTTTCAAATGTTGACCATTAAATCAGAAAAGATAATTTATTACCTGATGATGCTAAGAAAACTTTAAGCATCAGGCTTGTGGGAAAAGTTACTGTAGAAAAAGAAAAATTCCTCATCTTTCAATATAAGGGGTCAGGTGAGTACTTGGAAATATCTGGGGGATCACTTTGTAAAGTGATCTTTGTAAAGTGATCTAACAAGTACGTTGTACACCTGAAAGCAATATGTCACAATATTTAAAGTAAACTGTAATTGTAAATTTAAAAAAAGAATGAGTGGAAGGTTATCTTTATCACATGTACAATGCATACTTATTTCAGAAGGGACAAAACCCAAAGTTTTATGGGGTATTCCCCAGATAGTGCTTTGGGGCAGACACTAAGAAATGGTCAGGATTTGAGGGTTTGGATTTTTTACAGCTCTCTATGCATATATAATATGGCCTAAAATATACAGTTTAATTTCTTATACGGATTTCAGAGAGAGGAAGGGAGAGGAAGAAATAGAAACATCCATGACGAGAGATGAGAGAATCATCAATCAGCTGCCTCCTGCACACCCCACTGATCTTGAGCCCACAATCTGAACATATGCCCTGACCTGGAATAGAACCATGATTCACAGGTTAATGCTCAATCACGAAGCCAAACCAGCCAGGCTAACATATATAGTTTACATATTGCACTTGAAAATGTTTCATTTGCTACTTGAGCATTCAAGCTAGATGCTAATTTATCCAGAAAATAGGTGAGGTGTGAAATTTTGGGCCATAATTATTTCTAAAAGTGAATTATCATTTCCTTCTTATTACCCAGTTTCCATTTAAATAATGAACTACATCCTCAAGTGCAATTGCAAATTCTGGTAAGTGTGACCTCTGCTAACATATCAATTTAGGGCAGCTTCTCCTAAATTGTTTTCCCTCTGACATCAGGGGAATTGATCACAAGGGACTTAATAACTTGGCTTTACGTCTACATCCTTTACAAATCTGTAATCACTTCGCATCAGACATTCCATTAAAGAGCTGATATTTGCACAACAAATCACTGGTTTCCTCCAAAGCATTTGGCTGAATGGTCCCACGAACTAATTAGCGTTTATTACAACCTACATATCTTCCAAGGGAAGCTTCAAGCAGGTAAGACAGCATATTTTTAACTAGGAGCAATATGTAACTACTTAGAAGACAGAGAATAAATTTGAAAGCCTACATATCCTTTTAAACCGCCTATTACTTTCCGAAACCAATAAACACTAATTCCTCAAAAGACCACGCCTGGCCATTCTGATAAAGACAGATGTGCCCTGATCAATATATTTTAATTAAACAGAGAGCATTCATCAATGTGGAGATGCACATCCCTCGGATCAGGCGGACTGCATCAGCTCAATTGTTATAATTGTTCCAGGTTCATCCTTCTGAGGATGCATGGGCATGTGAGCTCTATTAGGGAATATCTGTCTATATTTAGATTACAACAAGAAAACAAATCTTCCCAGGGAAAAGGTAAGTAAGCATGGAGCAAGCACTTTAAGAATTTGCCTGCTCAGAAGACAAAATAGATTCAAAACCTATGGGTACAATAAACCATGCTTTAATTTCACCTTCTATATTCCTAAGGCCTCCTGAGGGAGAAAGAGAAGGAATAAAAGATACAATCAGGAGATACTGTTCTCACAATCCATGCAATAGGATGCAGGCTTTTGTTCCAATGGTTTGCTGATCCCAGAGGAACTGAGTCCTTTCTGGTGTGGTTGAGGGAAGATTAGGATGTTGGTGATCAGGTCATCCCAGGTGAAGCAGAAGCAGCCTCTTACATTAAACAGCAAAGCATCTGTTTGCTCAGCCTGCCCCCCAAAAAACTCAAATTCCTCTTTATATAAGGAGCCATTTGGTATATTTCTGACTCATACCATACAGGCACAAATCATATGTGAACCTGTTTTGTTTTATAGCCTTCCCTGTTCATTTTCTTCCTTATTGCTTATTTACTTGTTTATCTGTTTTTTATTACCGGTACTTCCAGAAAGTAATTTCCATGAGTGCAAAGGCTATGTCTCCTTAAATCACCATAGTAACCCCAGAAACTGGAACATGATGTGACATACAGCAGGCTCTCCATAATCCTTTGTGAAGTGAATGAATTAAAGGGAAGTGGTTAAAAAGTGGCTTGCACATTCAATAAGTGTTAATATTTTCCCCACAAATTCCCAATAAAACTGCCCAGAGCAAAACAAACAAATAACCCTCCTCACCCCCCCCCAAAAAAAGCACATATCAAAATATTTTTCTCAGCCTTTTCTAGTCTTCTTAGAAAATGCTATTGTAGGATTAACTCTTTCTTCTCTCCTGAATATTTTCACTCAGCAGTTTCCATCCACACTGCCAGATACAAACATGCTGTTGAGCCAAAGTACATTCAAAAATAAAAATAAAAATAAAAATAAAAATAAAAATAAACCAACCCAGGGCATTGAAGATGAAGAAGCTCTAGCCTAGCAGACTTGGAAACAGAAGGAGAATATGAAATCCCAGGAGTGCCGTCCAAACTATCTGACAATTCCTTGGGGCAAACAAGCATACCGGTTTTTACCCGGATTACTAGACCACGATCCAGAAAGTTGATTCAAACGTTTTGGGATAAATAAACCACAAGCCACACTGCTGGCAGCCAAAGTAAAGAGAGACTAATACAAATTTTCCACTTCCTGTTTCAGATACGTTAGACCAGATGTGGAAACAATTTTTTTTTTTTTTTCATACCTGAGCCAGCTTGACAGTCTAAAGAACTGCTGCTTTCTCTGATTTTAAGTTTTGGATATCCCCTTGGAAGGAACAAACACCATCTGTTAAGAATCACTCCATCAAACAAGGAGAGGGTATTCCTTTCCTGTACGTTTAGAAGCCCTGTTGTCTGTTGACAAAATACACGCTTTGATCATCTTTATTGTGATTTCATTTACAGCCCTGTGAGGGGGAATGTAATCTGCTTAACTGCCTTTATTGGAAAGCAGTTCAGCTCAAGAAAATCTTCCATATTTCTTTACCTTAGTCACAGCTGTTTAAAAAATATATCATTAAACTACCCAGTCAACTGAGCAGCAACCTATGAACCAGAAGGTCAGAGTCCTATTCCTGATCACGGCACATGCCCAGGTTGCAGGCTTGATCCCCAGTGTGGGGTGTGCAGGAGGATGCCAGTCAATGATTCTCTCTCTCATTGGTATGTTTCTCCCTCTCCCTTTATTTCTGGAATCAATAATATATATATATATATATGTATGTGTGTATATATATATATATATATATATATATATTTTTTAATGGGAAGAGAGCGTTTTCAAGGGAAAGCAAAGATAGAATTACTGCCCTCATTTCCTGTAAGGAAATATTCCCCAATTAGCCTTCTGTACACAGAGGCATCCATCCTTTACAGGCATTGAAGGAATGGACAACCATTTCACGGCACAGGTAAAATGTTTCTTTCCTAAAAAGAAAGCTTGCTGGAGGCATTGAGGGGAAGCATTGCAGCTCTTTATCTAGTAGATAAGAACCATGTCAAAGGAGACATCATTTCTGGCACCCAGTCCGCAAAGATGCTGAGCTCTCAGACTGGAAATGGGCGCTGAAAGTGTTAGATAAATAGGAGAGATCTTGCCTAGTTTTGGGGTCTTGACAAGAAGGAGTCAGAATGCTTAAGGGTGTCATCCTAGAGTGCAGTTATGAGCAATTTATAAAGTAGGGCAGGAGTAGAAATAGAGAATTTAGTAAGGCTCTTACTGCAAACTAGCTAGCTAATGCAACAGAATCTTATATTGTGTAAGCCAAGTGGTTTAGAGCCCTTGAAGTTATTGTGTTTATTTCATTTTTGTTATCCCTTTGTGTTTAGAGAAGTCTTTTAGAAATCTCCAGTCTGTATTAGCTCTACTAAGAGGAATCAAGAAAAAGAGATTTGGCTCAGGTTCCATCAGAGTGATAAAAGAAGAATATAATGGAGGGTGAGAGAGGAAGGGGAAGAGAGAGAAAGAAAGGGGAGGAGAGAGGAGGAGAGAGTGGAAATAAGAAGGAAAAAAAAGAGAGGAAAGAAAATTAATTTGAGGGAGAAATATACTATATAAAATGAAAGTTACTTCAATGTCTTTAGTTCTCCAACCATGAGATTCTGTGATGAGGGGTAGTTTGCAGTGTAATCAGAAGACACAAAGGACACAACAGAGAATATGTCCAAGCGGCAGAGTTCACTGTCAATGCTAAAACATTTCACAAATGCAGCATTTCACAATTGAGCTTTCCAAAAGCAATTAGAAAGATACCCCAACTTTTCAGCACCATGAGCAAGGTAAAAGAAATTCACAAGTCTGGAATATACTTGCCCAGAATTTTCCTTTTTTGTATACCTTCTACCCAGTTATTTTCCATACTTTTTAATAATATTGCCCTTACTCTAAGCTAAAGGATTTGAACAAAACATCCCTTTATTGTGTTATCAAATATTTCTAACCTTTCTTTTGGAAACACAAATAAAGGCAATATTTTAAGAGGTACCAGGAACACTCTTAGAAAGGCTGCAACTTCCACTGCCTTCGGCTTGTAGTGATGATGTTTTTATCACTATGCCCTCCTACATGATGAACACTGCGAGAAAATAGGCCAGATTTTATTCTAGCATCTTTAACAGTAGTGTTGACAATATTTTATAACTATATTATGCATGGAAATTTCTTAGCAAATTTTTATTAAACACCAAAGACCTATCGTATCATGCATCATCTTCAGTGTGAAATACATACATACAACCTGAAACACCCATTTTAAAGGTACAATTTGATGAGTTTGACAAATGCATATGCCCTGTAACCACTATAACAATTACGGTATAGAATATTTCTTTCATAGCTGAGCGTTTTCCTATGGCCCTTCCTAATCACCCCATGGTCTCTCAGCCCAGGGAACTTCTAAATTGCTATCACTTTAGAAGTAATTTGATTTTTTTAGAGTTGTACATGAGGAGAAATATGCAGTGTGTATCCATTTATGTCAACACTACTGTTAAAGTTCCAGCCACAGCCTCCCTTTCTCACTTGTTTCCCTTTCATGAAGAATCAATTATGAATGGCCTGTTGTCCAATCTTTAAAAACGTGTGTTTTCTCTTTGTTCCAGCTTTCTAATTGTTTTCAAGTTTGTTTCTTATAATTCCATCTTGAATGGGACACATTTTGTGATTTGTTTGAACATATGCATCAAGACTATGATTGGGTGGTAGTCATTGATTTTATTTTCTAGTCCATATCATCTGGGGAGAGTCCAGAAGCAGTCAGCTAAGAAGACAAATGGAACGTTTACAAAAGACAGCAGCCTATTTGTATATTGGTTTCTGGGAGAATTTTAATTTACATAGTTTTCTAGTTTGAGGGTGAGACTAGTAGGAAGATGGAGCAGTAATACCTTAGTTTCTGGATGTTGGGTACAATTAAAGCATCAGGGAAAATTGGCAAAAGCAGCTTTTGGTGTCAGAGAGAAATGATTTAGACCTCATCTTAGTTGTTTATTAGCCATGAAATTTCACTCAATTTCTTTGAGCCTCAATTTAATTCTGTATAATATGGATACAACAATGCTTACATTATATAGCTGTTATCAGGTTTACTTGAGAAGTTACATAAATAACTTCTAAGAGTTTTTGAAACTATTGTAAAAATGCCAGATTCCTTCTATTGAGCTGGTTGAAGAAATTTATTGAGATTTATTAAAGATGTGCTAAACTTGTTCAAGGCGATTTCTTTCAAAGCAGAGAAAACAGAAATTTAGGAGGGAAGAACATGTTTCTAGATGGTGTTTCAGAGAGTCTTAGTCTGTCAGAATTAAAATAGCTGTTAGAAATAATCTCCAGAGACTTTATGCTCTTCAAAGAAAAGAAGAGAGAAAAAAAACACACTTTTAAAAACAATCTTATTTGGCATCTCTATAGGTTATTCTCCATTTGACTTCTCCCAGCTGTTCTCACATTTTCCTGTCTTGCCCTGTCCCCCAAAGGGCTGAACCCTCGGGTGTAACCCTTGGCTTCCTTGCTTACTGCTTCTGCTCCTATTTGGACAATGAGAAAAACCACTAAGAGTCTAGAGGACAGGGAAGAGGAGAGGTCCGTGTATTTGCTGCATTTCTGCTCTGGCTCCTGTCCTGCCTTGACCTTGCATTTCTGCAGTGTTGGTGTGCACCACCACAGCTCCCTGTGGATGCCTCCTCAGCTCAGCCCTCTCGGTGTCCATGAAGAAGCTATTCCTTCCCTTTGTCTCTTTAGGTCTAGAGGTGGCAGAGCTTCCTCCTTGCTGTTGCTTATCCTTGAGTGCTTACTGGGATCCTGGAAACTTGCTCACACTTCTTTCAAAAGTACCTTCATGAAGTCTCAGCACTGTAACTCTTTTGAGTAGAATTTTAACCCCCACCAAACCCTGATGGTATTCATCTCCTTAGCCGATGAAACACATGACCACAGACTGGTGACTAAAGCAACAGAAACATATTCTCTTATAGTTGTAGAATCCAGAAGTCTGAAATTAAGGTATTGACAGGGCCACACTCTCTCAAAAGATCCAAAGGGACAACCTTTCCTTGTGTCTTCATGCTCCTGGTGGTTCCATGAGTTCCTTGGCTTGTAGCTTCATTATTTCCATCTCTGCCCCTTTATCCACATGGCATCCTTCTCAGGCTTCTCTTCCTATAAGGACACTTGTCATTTGATTTCCAGTCCAGCGGGATAATCCAGGGTGATCTCATCTCAAGATCCTCAACTTAGTTACCTCTGCAAAGATACTTTTTCCAAAGAAGGTCACATTCACAGTCTCCATGACATAAAGATATATTTTTGGGAGACACTGTTCAACCCACTTCACTGACTCATACAAGATACTAATACTTAAAATAAAAAAGTTAACCTGCTATAATTAAAAGGAAGGTAACTGGACCACACCTTTCTCCTCCCTTACTCTATATGAAGGAAATAGAAGCTATTTACCTACTATCACAAATCCATTTAGTAGGACTTCTAGACAGGTATTTTCCTCATGAAGCTTTCTCTTTCCTGAGAGGCTAATCATGAAGTCAATGTCACTTACATATGCTATTAAGAAAATTAGACATTTGTGGCTAGGTTAATTCTTATCTTCCTGTTTGTTTGTTTTTTTTGGGGGGGGGGGGTTTGCTTGTTTGTTTTTATCTTGCAGGGGGGATACTATGATTAATGCTACTTAACCTAATGATATTTTTAAAAATATTTTTTTATTGATTTCAGAGAGGAAAGGAGAGGGAGAGAGAGACAGAAAATCCTTGATTAGCTGCCTCCTGCATGTACCACACTAGGGATCCAGCCTGCAACCCAGCTCGTGCCCTAATCTGGTACTGAACTGTGACCTCCTGGTTCATAGATTGACGCTCAACCACTGAGTCCCACCAGCCTGGCTCTTCCCATTTTTGAAGAAAGTGAATTTTTATCTATTCTCTGTTTCTGCCTTTGTGATTTACACAGAAGAGCTCCAAGAATTTTAGATCGCACCAGGTCAAATGATAGACTTATATTTTGTAAAACCAAGGAACTACAAAGAAGTGCCAAGCAGAATGTCATTTAATGCTACCTTTTGGCATTCTGTTATTACTGCTGTCAGGCCATGGAGCCCCGAGAAAGCATATACAATTCTGATTTCAAAGATGCAGACAGCAAGTGAGGTAGAATCTTTAAACCCCTGTCAGCAAATCTCCCAATTTCCTGACAACAGCTCTACCATGATATTCTAAGTATGTCTTCGGGTTATCTGGTGTCTTGCGACATTTATAGATAGAAAATACATAGGGGACTTATGGGGGATGAAAGTCAATGTCAAGCAAAGGCTTTCTACTGAAGGGTTGGTGAAAAGCTAAGGAATATGGGGCCAGGGCAGAGTCCAGGATAAGTATTTAAACCCTTCTTTGAATTTTTTTAGGATGTCTCCTGTGTGCTCTACACTATTTGGTAAATATGATACTAAAGAATTACTTTTAAAATATATAATACATGACTCTTGATTAAACACAAAATCAATTAGCATTATGCATTTTACTCAACTCATTAATTAGTGAGGTAACCAGTCAGGTGTTAGAATAGGTTCAAAGGAGAATTCCAAGTACCACATACAGAGACATATAAGAAAGGCCAAAGTGAATTTACCAATGAATGCAGAATGGCAATTAACAAAAAGAAGTAAAATGGAACTGCATTCTACCATACAGCATTTCTATGGACCAGAATCACTGGAATTGTTTCCGTTTGTTTTGTTTTGTGTTTACCTCTTGCCAGAGTTGTAAATTTGTTCAAATCCAAGGAAAGGTGACTATAAACTAGGATTGTGCACTATACAGAATAAATGGTGATTGCCTTTCTTTTCTTTTTCACAATGTTCCCCAAAGTAGATAACTTTTCAATGACCTTCAGAAAAGGTTTTTAAACTTTAAACGATCAGTATTTTGATTCACCTCACTTTGGTCAAATAAAATAATGTAGAAGGCAATGCAGGGAAAACACAGGGAAATTATGTTTCATAATTGTAAGTCATTGCTTTTCATTCAGCCTTGCTGTTGTTTCTTTATACACGGCAAAGTCCTCATATCAGAGCTATTGCCAACATCTTTCTCCATCTTCTCCAATTGCTACCATATCTGAAAACACACCTTTATCTATCCCCTCGGTAAAGAATATATTAAAAGTAAGGTGTTTAGAATACAACTTTAAGTTACTTCACTATGATTAAAATGCTATAGAAAGGTCCCTTTAAATACTTATCATTCAATGAGAAAAAATTTTTAAAAGGAAAGTAGAACCAATGGGTTGGGGATACAACTAAGAAAATGAGGAAAGGCCAAAAGGTCTTTTTGGGGCCCAAGACTTTTACAGAAAAATTAATGAGGTCTTAGCCTCTAAAACAATCAAAGCTCCAAAAAATAAATTGATTTTTAAAAGCCTTTCTGCTTTAGATAACAGCTTGAAAATACCACGTTAGTATTGTGTGCATTGCATGTTTTTATCATATGTAATTGATGTTATGCTTAATGCAGCCTGACATTTCAAATGATTAAGGGCCTGGTGGGGGCATTAACAATGCAAGACCTTATTTGCATTTACACTAATGATTTTATAATGGGATTTTATTATATTAATTATGACTACTGGGAGTCAAAAAGCAGCAGAAGAAATCCAAGGAACTTCACTCTTTGATAAAAATAGCTGTTACCAAATTTGTTGACATGGATGGTTATTTGCACAAAGGGAAACAAAAGATTTTATGATGATTAATCATTGTAAGCTTGATATGCATTAGAGTCATTACTAAATTAATTTATCCATTATCACTGGGTTTTAGGTGAATCTTTTTTTTCCCCCTCCACAGCATGAAATGCAAATGAGTTGGTTGGCATGCAACGTCAAGTTGGTTAGCTCTACATTCCTATATCTGGCCACTCCTCAACCCAGTCTAATGGCAAGTCTCAGTTTATAACTAGTGTCTCTTTTGCTGTCATAGAGTGTTTGGATGATGTATAGTGTAGGTCTTTTTTTTTAATATATATTTTATTGATTTTTTTACAGAGAGGAAGGTAGAGGGTTAGAGAGTTAGAAACATCGATGAGAGAGAGACATCGATCAGCTGCCCCCTGCACATCCCCCACTGGGGACGTGCCCACAACCAAGGTACATGCCCCTGACTGGAATCAAACCTGGGACCTTTCAGCCAACGCTCTATCCACTGAGCCAAACCAGTTTCGGCTAGTGTGGGGGTTTTTTTGTTTGTTTGTTTTTTGTCTTTATTGTTTAACGTATTACAAATGCCTCCTTTTCCCCCAATTGTCTTCTCCTCGGTTGTTCCCAACACACCCCTCCCCCTGACAATACCCTCACCCCCCCTTCTATCTGTGTCCATGGGTTATGCTTATATGCATACATACAAGTCCTTTGATCTCTCACCCCCGGCCCCGACTCTGAGGTTAGATGGTGTATAGTGTTAATATATATGGCAAATTGTCTATTGGAAGCAAAACTTGCTAGAACCCCTCCCTCTGGAGGTGAAGAGGGAGCCTCAACCAATCTATGCTGGTTTGAACCTGCAGATACTCACTGATGGTAATGAGAGAGAGATTCTGCATCATCTTTAAACTCTTTTGTCTCCCACAGGCACAGTAATTCCTTTGTGTTTGTACTGAGAGCTTTCTCTACAGATGTGAACATCTAAAGCTGCCAAATAAAATATTTGTAAGAAGTAACTTTCCTATGTACCCTCAAACCAACCAAGTGCAGGAGTGTAGGTGGGGTGGGAGCCGGGAGCTACCCTCGCAGCCAAGAGAGCAGGAGGCCACTCAGTCGGGATGTGCGGAGAATTATGAATTGCGCCGTTCCCTAAAAGCGATAGAGACTCGGAAACGGTGTAATTTGCCATGCCTGTTGGTTACTCCGGCAATAGACTGCTTGTAATAAGATTTCACACTTTAATTCGTCTGAGAACCTCGCAGAGCTTTACAAGCACTAATTACTGAGCATCTCGCCATGCTTAACGGAGACAAGCGAAGGCTTCCCCACAGATTCTATTTTTAAAGTTGGTAAATGGGAAGGGAAAAATCCACCATTCTGCACAGCGCCGAGGGAGGATCAGAAGGAAAAACTGCTTGCCGGCATCACAAGCTTTACAAGGAAGGCCACCGCAATCGCAAAACAGTATGAAGTTCAGCCTAGAAATCATGTATTTTTTTTTTAATGAATGTTTATTTATTCAAAACTGTTATTGAGCCGAAGCTGGTTTGGCTCAATGGTAGAGCGACGGTCTGCGGACTGAAAGGTCCCGGGTTCGATTCCGGTCAAGGGCATGTACCTTGGTTGCAGGCACATCCCCAGTAGGTGGTGTGCAAGAGGCAGCTGGTCGATGTTTCTCTCTCATCGACGTTTCTAGCTCTCTGTCTCTCTCCCTTTCTCTCTGTTAAAAATCAATAAAATATATTTAAAAAACAAAACAAAACAAAAAAAACCTGTTGTTGAGCCCTAGCTGGTTTGGCTCAGGCGACAGAGCCCTCAGACTGAAGGGTCCCAGGTTTGATTGTGGTCAAGGGCGCATGCCTTGGTTGCAGGCCCGATCCCAACCCTGGTCTGGGTGCGTGCGAGGCTCTCTCACATCAGTTTCCCTCTGTCTTTCCCTCTCTCACTCTCTCTCAAAAAAAGAGAAAAAGAAAAAGAAAAAAAAAGCCTGTTATTGAGTGCTGCTGTGGGATAGACAATGAGTGAGGCACAAGAAATAAGAGTCCCTTTGGGGTGACAGGCATGCAGACAGGGTACTGTAATACCCTGCATTAAGGCTGTGGTGAGCAGGGTGCCTTCATCCACTCAGGGAAGTTGGAATTTCACTTGGTGCAGGAATGGAGAATGGGTTTTCATGGGGGGCGGGGGGGGGGGGGGGACGACAAACCACCCACCTCCTTTGCAAAGGCACAGAGACAAATTTCTGAACCAGCAAATAATGTGGTGCAGTTTCAGTTGAATTGGGGGAGAGTTCAGCGCAGATGAGTTACAGCAGACGTGGGCAGAATGAGTAGAGTTAAAGAGAGTATAAGGGAGAAGAGAATAATATCTTTTCAGAAGGTAAATTCTTACCGTTTAAGCAAAACCCAATATAATATCATCTGGTACTTAAAAATTATAGCCAACACGTGCTTTCACGATACCCATATTGTTACAGTAATTTCCCAGATCTGATCCATTCATATAGCAGCCACATTGCTTTTCAACTTTTCCTAATCTTCTTAGCAAACCATGCACTGAAATCATTTATTCCGAGCTTCTTCCTCCAAAGGGATCAGGAGAACATTCCCACTGTAAATTGGTTTCCTCGCTTCCTTAAAGGTAAACCGTTCTAGCTCTAATAGAAATATAATATATAGCCTGTCATTTTTCATTGGTAGTTTGGTAAAAGTTGGGCTTTTAAAGACAACGTAAATATTTATTTTATGCTTCCACCTAAGGATGAAAAATGTACTTATCTAGTTTCTTCCCCTATAAAAGACTCCAAGTCAGTTTTAACTTGGGAATTTTAGAAAGCTATTGAGGGGGGGGGGGGGTGAGGAGAGATAAATAAGTGTTTTGCAAACCAAAATGGCATCACTGTCACTGTTAATTTGCTTTAAATTGCCATAGAAAGGAGATTTTCATTCCCTGCTAGAGTTTCTTATTGGTTTAAAACCAACCAGTGGATATTAGATTTTATGGGCTCAGACATGAAAGGTATGGCTAAATATTAATCTTGCAAACTACCACACTTACAGCCAGATCCACACCCCTAGTGGACTAAACACTTACCTTATGGCTCAATTAAAAAAAAAAAAAAAGGTTTTGTGTAAGTCTAAAAAAATGATGTCCCATTTGAAATGACCCCAGACACTGTGATGGGACCTAACTGTTCATTGTGCATAAAGAGAAAATAGCATAATATGAAGCTTTTATATTTGATGTCTATGTGTTTCCTAGCAAATGTGGCATCTGTTTGAAACCAATAGAATGACACCATAGGGAGGATTCATATGAGAGATTGGGATATGGGTCATTCATTCATCTATTCAAACAAGCATTGATTGATCTTCTATTATAACAGAACAACAAAATGTTCTATACTGACAAAATAATCATTAGAAGTCTCTGCATTGTGCCACATAGTTGAAAGAAGCAACTGTTATTAAGTAAGAACAATCTGGTAAGCATTAGAAAAATACATTTAGAGGACACTAAAGAGGAGACAGTTCACCTACCTATGAAGGCTAAAAGAAAACACCTACACATTTGGGCTAAATTGAACAATTGTTCTCAGTCCAAGTTCACTGTGATAGAATTAGGTATCTATACCTTGACATTCCTCCTGATGGGTGCAGTAGACTACCCCTTAACATTGACCATGGCCATGTTATTACTTTGGGCAAGGGGATATTGGGGACATAAGTGGACACTCTGATTACAGATTTAGGCTTGCCCTTACACTCTAGAAGAACACTCCCTAGAGAGCTGCTGTCACTTCGCAGGGGGGCGGGGAACAAATGACACATCTAGACCCCACCAGCCTGAAGCAGGCCCACTGGGCTAAGCCTAGTCTTGATCACCCAAACTATAGAACTGTGGCCTGACAATAAACACGTGTTGTTGCAAACCACCAAGTTTTGGAGTTGTTGTTGTTGTTGGTAGTGGTGGTGGTGGTGGTGGTGATAGTGTGTGTGTGTGTGTGTGTGTGTGTGTGTGTGTGTGTGTGTTTATGTAGCAAAACTGACTAATGCTGTGTTTAAGCTGGATTTTCAGGGAGGACAAGAAGGAAAGAAATTCTAGGTCGATGGAACAGCATGTCAAAAAAGGAATGGAGGCAAGAAACTGCATGATATTTCTGAAGCATCAAGTCGTTAGATACTGCCAATATACAGGTTATATGAAGGGACTGACTGCCTCAAACTTAAACTGGAAAGATTGGTTGAGACCACACTGTTAAAGCATTTGGAATGTATTCCCGATATACTTGAGTAGATGAGGAATATAGTGCTATTAGTCCCTACATGAACACTGCAGGAACTACTAGTCAAAGGACCCACTTGTTTTTCTTTCCAAACCATAGGCCTAAGGTTGACTACTGAACTGATTTACCCCACTGGAGAAATGATTTTCTTGGGGCTATGCTTGCTGTCAGGGCCCAAACCTTGTTCAAACATCAAGAGCTAAATGACTTTTATCCTTTAATTCCATTTCAGGGACCCTAAGTCTTAGTGAAGGAGAGGAAGCAGCAGTATGACATCCCTCTGGCTTCTCAGGTCTCACCTGCACAAGGAGTCATTATGACGGATCACCTGGCTTTTCTCGGCATTTGCACTGGGATTGACTTTAATTTAGTGTGTTCAGTCTTCCCCAGAACCTCTGGCCTCCCTGCAAACATGGCAAAACTTGAACAAATCTTTGCCAACGACAGGGGCCAGGGCATCAGAGACAGCCCTCTGTAGTCTCTTAAGTAGGCAGCAGATGGGGTTGCTGTCACAGTGACTATGCTAGAGATTTATGGGGACTATGATTGTGGTTCAGGGAGCCTGCTCAAGCAGACATAAATCTTGTCAAAAGAGTCAGTCAAGCCATATAAAGATGCCATGAGGAAAACACAATAGTCAAGAGCTGTACTTATTAGCATTACAAAAATCAAGGTATGCTATAAATCTCATTTACATACAGACATACCCATCTTGCTTTAAGTCATCTTTATATTAAACAGTATTTCTATAGCACCAATGGAGAGAGGGAGTAGGCAACAGTTCCTAGAGGGAAATAAGTCAATGTTTTAAACAAAAATATTATAATACCTCCTCACATGTATGCAGTGCCCTCTAGTTTATAAAGAGCTTTCACATTCGGTATCTTATTTTTCTTTTCAAAATATGCTTTTATTGACTTTTAGAGAGAAAAAGAGATAGACACATCATGAGATGAAATCATCATCTATTGAGCCTGCAATCCAGGCATGTTCCCTGACCAGGAATCTAACTGTGACCTCCTGGTTAGTAGTTTGACGCTCAACCACTGAGCAACACTGGCCAGGCTCGGTACTTTTAACATCACTAGACTTGTGAGCCAGGCAATGCAGATACTTTCTAACTTCTATGGATCATGAAAGCAAGCCTTTGGAAGTGTAAGAAAAACTTCCCTACTTTCTCAGTTTCTCCGTGACTAAGTCAGGATTCAAAATGAGTTATTTAACTCCTGGGCTAAGCCTCTAACAGTAATTGAAAGAATCTCAGAACAATCACACTTCCACTGTATGAGTTCTCACAGTCAAATTCCTAGCTAACTAGGAAGCAGAGTCATTGCTATAGATTAAGATTGGTATCTCCCCAAAATTTGTATGTAGAAACCTAACTTCCCATGTGATGATAATAGGTGGAGGGGATTTTGGGGGATGATTAGGACATAAGGGTGGAGCTCTCATGAATGGGATTAGTTCCCTTATAAATGGGGGCCTGGAGAGCCCTCCCTTCCTCCGAATGAGAAGGTGGCTGTCTATGAACCAGGAAGTGATTCATCCTCAGACACTAGGTCTGCCAGCACTTTCCAGCCTAGAGAACTTGAGAAATAAATGTTGTTTAAGTCACCCAGTTCATGGTATGTTTTCTATCACAGCCTAAAACAACTAATATAACTATTCATTTTGTTCTGGGGCCTTTACCTAGCCAACACTGTTGGCTACGTAAAATCAGGGGAATGTTCAGAGTGAAATGGGAGCAAGGGATTAATCAGTGAAACCACAGTAACCTTTACATCTATGTAATGCCTCCGAGTATAAAAAAATACGTTCATAGCTAAAATTAAAGTTATTGATTTTAACTCTGTTGTATCTTTTCTCAGGGGATGCATTTGTGTCAAAATAGCTTAAGTTGCAAGTCATAGAATTTGACTTACATAACTATGTATCACTTAGCAAGTTCTAATTTTATAATTATTTAGTTGAGGAAGCATATGCCCTAGCAATGAAAGGCTTGCCAATAATAATTCATTCAGTTAATTAATTAAAACTCAAAACCTGTTATTTTAACTAACAGGTCAGATATGGCACAATTATGAAAATTGTGATTCCTCAAGGCTGTAGAAGGATCACTTCACCTTATTCCCAACTCAAATTGCCACCCACAGTGAACACAAGCAAACCACACACACACACACACACACACACACACACACACACACACAAGTTTAGGATTTGGTCTATATCTAAATGTCAACCCTTATTCCCCTGTTCATTCTAATAAATAGAATTGTTCTGGCTACTAGCATTTCTGTAAATCACCAAAGGCTTAGTTTTCATGGCTTGATTTTCTGCTCTCTCTAAATACTGATTTCACTCACCTATCACCTCCAGCAGCCATTCTATTTCATCTGTTCTGTACCAACCCAGTTGAAACACTAAAACCATTTTTCTTTAATTTTTTTTTAAAGTGCAGTCAAGTATTATAAGTAGCACTTATAAGTAGCATATTTTACTGAAGGTTTTGCATGGTTGGAAAGGCTGACATTACAGTAAAGTATATTACATAAAACCTTAGCTGTAGCTATTAACAGTCATGCCCTACCCAACATTAGGAAATTTCTCATTGGCCACTTCATTTGTCATATTTTTCTTGGGCCCCCACTCTTCCCTCATCATAACTCAATTCTCATAACAAATCTGATAAATAATTTTGCTTGTCATCCATTATTCTATCTACCTTTGCACATTCAACTATTTTTATTGTACTCTGCCAAAACAAATGTCATGGATCTATTATTTCCCCTTTGGTGGGACAGAGAACCTATAAAAATTTTAAATTTGTCTGTCCTTCCTTTCTCCTACCTAAGTCACTCTAAGTGGAAAGTTGCAGTGATGAGGTACAACTTTCACAGTAGAGTCAACATTAGAGAAGAGAAGTGACTACACTCGACTCAGGTTTTAAACTACACTTTTCATAATCCTTTACTAGGGTGTAAGCAATGAATTTCCCTTGAGAATCACAATTGGCTGCCAAAATAACTTGACATTCTGTCTGTGTAAGGTAGTGATCCTGGCCCTAGCCAGTTTGGCTCAGTGGAAAGAGTGTTGGCCCATTGGTCAATGAATTAGATTCCGGTCAAAGGCACATACCTCCATGGCAGGCTTTGAGTCCCAGCTCTGGTCAGGGCATGTGTAGGAGGCAACTAAAGGATGTGTCTCTCACATTGATAATCCTCTCTATCTCTTCCCCTTCCCTTCCACTCACTCTAAAAATAATGGGGAAATATCCTTGGGTGAGAATTAACAAGATATGATCCTATTTGCAGGTTGAATCAATTATGTTCAAAGAGAAGAGCTACCCTGTTTCCCTGAAAATAAGACAGTGTCATATTAATTTTTTCTACCAAAGTTGTGCTAGGTCTTATTTTCAGGGGATGTCCTATCTTTCCATGTGCTAGGTCTTATTTTCGGAGGATGTCTTATTTTCGGGGAAACATGATAGTAGCGTGCATGTCATCAGTCAAGATGCTCATAAGATTGGTAAGCTCCCTGTGATTTAATTAAGGAGGACGTTTCTATCCTTTTATGTTTTAAAATCAATGTGTGCCCTGGTTCTGGACTCTCTCTTCCCTAGTCATGTAAGCTGTTTTAAGTAAAATTCACCATTGTTCTCTGTTTTGGGCCCTGAGTATGATAGATAATAATTATTAGAAAAAATGTATACTCCTTAATTTTTCTCAGCTGCATATACTTTTTGTGATGCACATGCTAGAGAGATGTTCTTATCGCTATCTTCACCCCCCGAATTTATCTGGAAGCTGGTGATGATGTTCAAGTTAGTGTCATGGTTAATTCAGCACATAGCACCAGAATCAGATCCTGTCATCTCTGTGATCAATAAATAATGAATTCCTACATGTCATCTTCCCTAACCTATTGGTAGCATTTGACATAGTTTATTTCTTCTCTTTAGTTACTTAGAGTTACTTAGAGTCTGCAATCCAGTGGAGTTCAAAGGGGATGATAAAAAAAGGTTGTACAAACAAGTTTCACACATCCTGTTTGACGGATGAAAGAAATTAGCAGCCACATAACCCAGGAGAATGCCTTGGAACCTAATTAATCAATGTTTGTAAATTGCTTTGAGACTCTGAGTGAGAATATACATGTGAAAAGTTGTATCATCATTTTTCTTATCTAAAGCTGTTTGTTTCTGAGATGATACATTGCTGAGTGGCAGGAAGCAGAAACCTGCCCAGATGAAGTGTGAGGAAAAAGTATTTTATATCAAAAAGTAACAAATTTCTATTAAATTTTATGAAGATTACCTTTTCAACAAGCAATAATAAATATAAATAATTAAACAATAAAACTAGGCCAGGCATGTGTGATCTGCAGTCTTTAATGCGTACCTCAGGCATGTGATAAGTCATCATGATACAATCATATTGACTTTAATCAAGAAGCCTGCACTAATGACATAATAATTCATAGTGTTGTCTATTTGTCGACACAATAATATCAACATTTTTACAAGTTCACAGATTTGTTTTTTCCTTGTGCATCACACACACACACACACACACACACACACACAAAAATCCAAAATGCTGATGGAGAACACATGTCCTTTCCCCAAGGCCATTACTTAAAATTAATTGTAAAATCTGAAAGGGCCTTTAGCTTTAAATGTCAGATTTTAGGGTACAAAAAAAAATGTGAACATAGCAATTCTTTTCACTTCCTGTTTTGTTAGATTGTTCCTGTGATGCAGTTACACAGACCAGGAAAGGGACTCTTTCAAAACTGAATTTCAATAGATTAAAATCTATAGGAATTTTCACATGTCTACTCCTCCTGTCTCATAAAAAGGACACCTCAAAATAGTTCCTTTTAAAAATTGTGGATTAGTGCATTAAGGAAGAATAATTAGACTCTACTAAAATTTCCAAATAGCTCTCTTTTGCATGCAAGTTTATCAGCAGGATTTATCTCAGAATTCCGTGGCTGCCAAAATACCGTAAATGTTCATAACACCTGGCTGGTTAATATTTATATTGCAGTGACACATTCTAAAAAAAGCTAATTAAATTCTAAAATCCTATCTCTGTGAGACCCATGGATACCAACTTGTGCAACTCCCTAAGATACCACTCATAATATATTCTATTTGAATGATGTTCAGGACCCAACTGCTTAGGCATCTCCAGGGCAATTCTGATATGATATAACCATTTCATTCATTTCATGACTTCATTATTCTTTGGCTGTCCCTGAGGTCTTGAAGAATGTCACTATTTCTTATGGGTTTTTGATTTAGCATGTAGCAGAGGATGGCAACCCTTGGATTATATGCCCTCAACAAGTAGATCAATCACTTTCTATTTAAAGCCTTTTTCTTTCTCTATTTCAGAGAAACTTGCCACACACTGTACGAGTTACCAACTGGAACATATTCCCCTTTTTTTCCTTGTGTGATGCTAAGCTTTAAGTCTTTGATGGTTCTCCAAGGCCTAAAAATTTACTCCAACCTAAGTAGCTCAGTTTATTTTTTCCAGTATCACTTCCCACCAACGGACTCACCTCCTCCAAGTTGCCACAAGCTCTGAGAGCCATTGGCTATTCCACTTTTCTCAGAAAGATCATGCCCTATGTGCCACCATCTGTGCTTGGAATAACATTCTGAGGTGTGTGTTTTCTCTTGGGAAAATTATATTAATTCTTCTGAAATAGCTTTTGTTTTTTCCTTTCTGACCCACTGACTTGCCCAGTCAGGTTTATTTTATTCATCCAAAGAATATTTATAAGATGCCTCTTATTTGTTGAACGTTAAAAGTTGGAGACTCAACAAGAACAACAAAATTATTCCTTGACCTAAACTAGATTACAATATTTTTCAACCGGCAATCTAATGCAGAAGACTGAGTGCTTGCACACCTGGGAGCACCTAAGCCAACTTCCTAATGACTCAGGAAAGGCTTCCTGAATAGTGGGATATCCAAATAGACCTAAGAAAAATAAGGAATTAACTGGGTAAAGAGCTAAGAATCTCATTCCCATTAGAAGATTAAGCTTTCCCCGCAATTTGAGAGTACTTTGAAATGTATAAAGCTTTTAGATACATCTCTGAATTATTATTATTCACATTTTGCAGATGAGAAAGTTAAGACTTACCCTCAAAGATGTGGGTTCAAATAGTTTTATATTCCCATGTTGTCCCATGGTGATGTTGGATCATGGTGTAGGTTCACCATGTACCTGGTAAATCAGTCAAAATCCAAACACTAGATAGAACATACCCAATAATTTGAATAGAAGTTTAATATAAAGAATTAGTAACTAAACCATAAAGATATAAAGATAATCCTTAAGAATACCCTATGACTTAGGGAGAAGTCTAGGATTCAGACTTTGTCAGAGAAGATGTGGTTCTTTCCCATTGCATGGTATAGACGTTCTCTGGCTTCCACAAGCCAGACTTGGTCCATAGTTAGTGTATGAACAGGAAACACTTCTCCAAGGTAAATACGACTTAGGCTTCCAGACAGGCATGCAGAGGAAGTCGGGGCAGATAGAGCTTGCACACAGGAGGGCAGCATATGGCCTGGGGTGCATGTCAGCAGGGTCAGAGAAATAATCCTCCAAGAATCAGATGGGTTGAGGGGGAATAACATCAAGGGTATAGGAAGAGCAGTGTATTAGTATGCCCTCAGTCTTGGAGACTCCATCATAAACAGAAGTAAGGTAGAATATAACTGCTGGTTTCCTTCCCATTGACTGATTTCCTTCCTTCCTTCATTCCTTTGTTCCTTCCTCCCTTTCTTCCTTCTTTCCTTTCCTTCATCCTTCCTTTTTTTTACTGCTTTCTTTCCTTCCTTCATTCTTTCCTTCCTTTCATCTTCTTTCTTCCTCCCCCTTCCCTAATATCTCTCTTTTTTATATTTCATTCCATGATTTAAAACAACTTCAACTAAGTTATAACATTGAACTATTCCACACTTCTCACTCTCCATCATCATAATGTGTTAAGTCCTTGCGTTCTTCCATCATCTAGTACAAATACATAAAAAATGTGAAGTTGCACAAAAATGTCATTTTTCATCCATCTGTTTTCTCCCATCCAAGTACTAACCAGGCCCGACCCTGCTTAGCTTCCGAGATCAGACGAGATCGGGCGCGTTCAGGGTGGTAATGGCCGTAGACTTCATCCATCTGTTTTCTATCAGACCCCCCTCTTTGTGATAAAGAAAAACGTAATATGTAGAGAAAGTTATTCAGTATCATAAAGGATCTTAAATAGATGTCATAAGGGGATAATGGTTAAGTCTTTTTACAACTAACTCTATATAAATTCCAATTTAGGTTTAGACAGAAAGAGAAAGGATAGAGATTTTAGAATATTCTACCATTAAGTAGAATCAATTTCTATTTGACTCTTAGACCTCTTCTGCATTACAAGTAGTCATCTACACTTTAATATTTCTATTAATTGATCTCCAACTCACAATATTTGAGGTAAATAGTGTCATCATTTAATATAAGGAAATTGAAGTCTAAGGAGATCACAACCAGAAAGCAAGTGGCAGAACCAATATTCAATTCCTGGTCTATTATACTCCAAATTTCCTTCTTTTCTCCTCACATTACCTTAGGTCAGCCGTCAGCAAACCGCAGCTTGCAAGCCACATGTGGCTCTTTGGCAAAATACCATGTGTGAGCACGCATGTACAGTGCCATTGAAACATTGTGGCCCATGCGCAGAAGTCGGTTTTCGGCCTGGGTGAGTCTCTTTTGAAGAAGTGGCATTAGAACACTCAGGTGGCCAAAGAGCCGCATGTGACTGAAAAGCCGCAGTTTGCAGACCACTGCCTTAGGTTAATAGAAGCAGACTTATACAGGGAGGAATTACTCATTTTGCAACTCATGTATTTACTAAACGCAAATGATATACAAACATTTCTTGCACCAGATCAAGTATTTCTGTGTTTCTTCCTAACTAAAATAGTGCAGAGGACAGGAACCATGAAATCTAAGAGTCTAAACCCTGAGATGCTCCTTAGAATGAGACAGTTGATTATCTGACATTTAACAGAACAAAGGGGAGGAGGGGAGGAGGAATTGTCAGTAGCAATACACTGTGGAATGAAAGAGGGCAATGTTCAAGATAAATATAATTCTCCTGTCATGACCAAGAAAGACTCAATGAAACAGCTCTGAAAACCCACAGCAGCAGGTAATTACCCCAGAGCTGAGACATCCATTTAGAAGAGATGAAATACAATGATCAAGATCAGTATGATACCAGAATATCATTAAAGTTTTACCAATAGGGCATTCTCTGTTGGTGTTTATAACCCACATAAAATTTGTAATATCTTCAAAAACAAATGCTTCTATAGCCTTTAGCCATTCATCTCTACTCTTGACTTGAACTAGTCAAGAGGTTTTATAGTTGCCAAGAGAGAAGTCATTTCCTGGAGGTTTTTATTCATGTTCAAAAATAGAAATCGGGAAATCCAATCAATATATTATATATATTCTCTATTTGGCCTTGGATAACATTGAGAAGCTAACGAAGATCATCACCAGAATCCTTCAGTCACTAGCTTCTTCCCACACACATTACCCTCTCTGTTCACACTCAGCGCTGTTCACACTCTCAGATACCAAGTGGATCCGGTTCTCCCTTTCTATCCTTTAAAATTACTAAGTCTAATTTGTAAGGAGATTTTAAACTCATTCATGGTCATTTAGGCCTGGTTGATTGTATTAGTTATCCATTGCTGTGTTAACAAATTACCACAAATTTAGTGGTTCATAACAATATACACTTATTATCTCACAGCTTCTGGTCACCAGGCTTCACTGGGTCCTTTGCATAGGGACATACGAGGCTGCAGGGCACTGCCCAGTCTGCATCCCTTTTTGGGGAAGAACCTGCTTCTAATTTCTCCTGGTGGTTGTTAGAATTTCTTTCCTTAAAGCTGTAGGATGAAGAGATTCAGTTCGGGGCTAGCTGTGGGTCAGAGGTTCTTCGAGGCTTCTAGAGGACACCTTGTCCTGTAGACTTCTCATTACTTATGTCAACAGGCCTGAAGGGAGATGGCTAGAGCACATCAGCCAGCAAGATGGACTCTTATACAAAGTGATATAATCATGACAGTGACATCCCTTCAACCTTGTCATATTCTATTGGTCAGAAGAAAGTGATAGGTCCTACCACACACAAGGAAAGGGAATTACACAAAAGCATGACCTCTGGGAGGCTGGGGTCACCGGGAACCCCCTTTAGAGTATGTTACCATATAAAAATGATGTCTTTAAGAGACAACTTTTCTAAGCATACATGCTTTTAAACAAGAATCAAACGGTTAAAGTAAAAGAATGATCATGCAGGGCAATGAACAAGGAACTGTAAGGATATTTGAGGGAGAGAGATTAGCAACATGTCTGCCTGATTTCTCTGAATCTAGAGATTTCCACAAACAGCATAAGCCTGCACAATGTGCTAGAAGCTTTATTCTACACCCATGTTTTACTGTTATGTACTCATACTAACTCACAATACGGTTTGGGTCAAATTGTATATAAAACCTTTCAAGTCAGTAGTTTGTTCGTCTGTAAAATTAGGAATAACCCAACCTTACTGACAAGTTTGGATCCAGGTTAAATAACCTTATAGATAAAAGGGACCTGGTGCGTAGAGTTGCTTCTTGCTCTCTGTACAATGCAACCTTCTCCTGCAAATGAAACCCTACAGGTGCCTTAAGATCTCAAGCCAAGACAAAAGGAGAACATGATGTTTCAATAACAGTTTTGTGGATTTCTTTTTGTCTTTTTTTTTTTTTTTTAATAATTATGGCCACTTTTTAAAAATATCTTTTTTTTTTTTTTTTTTACAGAGAGGAAGAGAGAGGGATACAGAATTAGAAACATCAATGAGAGAGAATAATCCATCAGCTGCCTCTTGCACACCCCCTGCTGGGGATGTGCCTGCAACCAAGGTACATGCTCTTGACTGGTATCGAACCTGGGACCTTTCCGTCCGCAGGCCAATGCTCTATCCACTGAGCCAAACCGGTTTAGGCTTTTTGTCTTTTCTTTAAAATTCTTCAAGTAATACTATCAACTATAAAAATATATTTTTTTTAAAAAATAATTATTCTCTAATTCAGTGAAGGCAACTGTCAAATGCCTTTTTAAAATCTGAAATATGTAAATATGTTTATTTCACAAAATTGTAAACATCACAAATAGAAATTCCCTTTGACTACCACCTGCATATGCAGTTTTTGATCCTGGTAACTACTTTCATTGATTTTTTAATTTTTTTCCCCAAAACTTCTACAATGCAGTTATAACCAATTTTGCAGATTGTTTGGTCTTACAAATTTTATAGATATATAATTGATTAATTGATCATATTATACTCTACAGTATAAGAACTAAAGTTATTTAACTTGCTTTCTTGTTCAGCATAGTTTCTGGAGTTATATCCACATTAGCACCTATAGAGTAGGATAATTTTTAATTGTTTCTTAATATTTCCATGTCTACTAAGGCTCTATTGTGGATTAATAGTCTTTTTATTTTTATCTGTTTAAATATGCTTGAATGAACTTCCTTGAATGTCTCAATATGCAGATATAAAAGTATTTTCTAAAAAAAAAATAGGTTGATGTAACATAAACTAAAGATTTTTTTTAAATTTTTAATATACACTGCCAAAATGCCCACACCAATTTATATTATCTCAGCAGGGAAATATTTTTATGGTTATATAAGGCAATATGGGCTATGTGCCTGGTGCAGCCTTTGGTATATATTAAAGTACTCAATAACTGTTAACTATTACTGTTACACTGAGCTAAAAATAAGTCATTTTGTAGTAGTTTGGCTTGTTGGGAGGATAGAATTTGGAAGAATATCTAGGACAATTGGTAAGTTTCACTAAATGTCTGAGTGCAAATGTGAAACTCAAATGAGAGCAATGTGATGAGGACAAATTCTATACTTTACAATTTTGCTTGAGGCCAACTCAGAGTTTACTTAGAACGCTTATGTATTGAAATTATTACCATATCTAGCACAAGGATATAACCAGCAATGTCCTCAAATTGGTGAGGTTGAGAATTAAAGCCCCAAATGCCCTTTAATAGAAAGTTTCAAGTGAACTAAAATATTTTCATAATGTTATGCATGCTAGAGTATAATAGACTTAAGATTTCATTTGACTTAATAAATATGACCATATAAATTGAATCTGACTTAAAATGTAATGACATGCCAGCCTTGGTACATTGCCCAAGCGTAATGAAGTACTAAGATAAGATGAATCCTAAATGATAAAACTAAATGACAAATGACAGGATTTCTCTTTTAAAGCATTCAGGGATTTGACAACCTGAGCTAGATTAAAAGGAATATAATTGGATTTTTATTGGTTAGGGCATGACTTAACGATATTCTGGATAATCAACGGAGAGTTACCAGAAAACTCCACTGATAGAGAATCTCTGTAAGAAAGAGAGAGAGAGAACCTCAGAAAGTTTTTTCCTGGAAAAGCCATGTCCTAACTTCACATCAAAGCCAGAGGGGCGAAAACTGCAATGAGCCATGGGGCAGGTTCTGGTGTCATTAATTAAATACCACAGCAAGAGCAGCTGCAGGAGGCTCCTCTCAAAGTAACTGCCCTCGGGTTAAATCTCAAGTCATCTTCCCTGTTTAAAAGTAGAAAGACCCAGCATGGGCTTTGGTCCAGAGAGAAAAAGAGGAGTTTCTCAAATAACTTTTCATCTGTGCTCAAGAGACAAACGCTGTATGGACCTGCCACGCTCTGTTTCCACTCAGCCCCTCTCTGCAGGACCACACAAGCCAGAGGCTTCACATCTGAATTTGTATGCACTACCAGCAGAACACAGATTTTTTTTTCTCATGTCCACGACCTGCAGTACTGATCAAACTAATCCTTTAATTATAAATGTGAAAAGCTATGCACCAATCACTAAAACAGACTAAACAATGGAAAGAATGCAACACAGAATTAAATTGTTGTTGCAGGAATCTGAGGAGATGCTCAAATAATTATAATTATCACCCTCTGAGAAAATCAAAAGGATTACACATTTATTAAAAATTAACTGGTTACTATTTTAAAAGCTATAAGAATTTGTACCGGTTATAGTTACTAAAATCCATGTAATGGGTAGGGAGTATGTGTTAGGCAACCTCTAAAATGGTTCCCAGTGATCCTACCTCCTGGCATTCATGTTTTTGTTTAATACCTTCCCTTTTTGTATGAGCTGAATCTAGTGATTCTCTTCTCACAAAAGGAACATGACAAAATTGGTAAATAGTACTTCAAAGATTGAGTTACAAAGAGACTGCGGCTTCCATCTTGCTCTTCTTCTTTGATTCTCTTGCTTGTTCACTCAGATGGAAGTTAGCTGCCATGTTGTGGGCTGCCCTACGCAGAAGCCCCTATAGCAAGGAACTGTGGAAGTTCTCTGGGGAACAGCTAACAAGCAACTGAGACCCTTTGTCCTACAGCTTTGAAGCTTGCCAACATGTTCAGAGTAGATAATCCCTCAATTGAGCCTTCAGATGAGACTTCAGCAATGCCCAACAACTGTCTGCAGTGAAGCAGAGGAACACAGTCAAGCCATGCCTGGATTCCAGATGCACAGAAATTATGATATAATAAGTGTTTGCTTGTTTAAGCCCATAGATTAGGGGTGTCGAACTCAATCAGAGAAGGGGCCAAAATTTAAAATCCAGCCTAAATCGCGGGCCGAATGGTTTACTGAACAGTCATAAACTGTCATTGTGATGGAAACGCAGCGGAGTGCAGTGATGACAGCGCGGTGCGGGCCACATTGCAAGGCCTGGCGGGACGGATTTGGCCCGCGGGCCTTGTGTTTGACACATGTGCCATAGATTTTGCAGCATTTTATTGCAAAGCAAATGATAAGTCATAGATGGATGAGGGATGGGACAGGTTGTAGGAAACTTCAGCGAAGGCCAAATAGTAGAACAATTCCTATTAAAAATCAAATTAATGTACCAAAGATCAAGTCAAAAATTTTCTTATAACACAAGACAAAAAAAACAGTAAGAAAAAAAAATATATATATATATAATATATATAGGATATATTAGATAGGATGTATATATTATATATACATATATACAGATATACAGATATATATATATACATACATCCTATCTAATAAAGATGGAATATGCTAATTGACCCTTATGCTATCGCAAAGATGGCAGCACCCACAGCCAATAAGGAGAAAATATGCTAATTGACTACCACGCCCTCAAAGATGGCAGCACCCACAGCCAATAAGGAGGGAATATGCTAATTTACTTCCACATCTTCAAAGATGGTGGCACCCAGTCTCCTTAGCCCCACCAGGGCAGCAGGTACATGACACCTGTCTCTGGAGTCCCCAGTCCCCTCAACCTCCAGCCACCCAGGGCCAACCCAAGGAGCAGGCAAGCCTCAGATGGCAGCTTCCCAGCCACTCAGGGCTGCCCAAGGCTCAGGTAACCAGGGCCAGCCAAGGTTTGTGCTGCTAGCAGTAGCAGCAACAGAGGTGTGATGGGAATGTCGCCTTCCCCTGATCACTGGGTGATCTCCCACCCCTGAGGGCTCCTAGACTGTGAGAGTGGGCAGGCTGGGCTAAGGGAACCCTCGTCCAGTGTACGAATTTTCTTGCACCAGGCCTATGATATAGTGGTTGGCAAACTGTGGCTAGAGTGCCACATGCGGCCCCTTGAGTGTGGCTCTTCCACAAAATACCACGTGCAGGTGCACACATACAGTGCAATTGAAATTTCGTGGCTCATGCACACAAGTCAGTTTTTGGCTCTCAAAAGAAATTTCAATTGATAAAATCATACATATTTAAGTTAAGAGATGTGGAGATTAGGCTACAAGATGAATTGACAGGAAAGTAATGATACAGAAAAGTAATTTTTAAAATTCCTAAGCTAAAAACGTCTGAGTCATCATATACAGGGAGTTTAAGAGAGCTAAAATTGTTATTTAAAAAGACATCTAATAGTGAAATTTGTTAATACCCAAGAACAAAGATATAATTCCATAAGCTAAACAGAAAGTAGTGAGAGAAAAATAAATATTTCCAGAATTATAGAAAACATTCCAAGATGTCTACAAAGAGTTCATGGAAAATATTTTAAACTCATCTAAATTATATTCAAATATGACTCTAAATTATATGAGTAATTATTTTATGAAATGCCTAAAATAAAAACAACTTCAGTTTAAAATGGCAGATTGATTAAACATTTCTCATTTCTACAGATAACCCAAAATTAGGTACATTACTTACACCAGTAAGTAATTTTCAACCCTGCACTGCAAGGATTTTTAAAACATGTAATACCTGACTATTTAGTCAGAGGCAATTACCGTATTTTTCGGACCATAAGACGCTCCGGACCATAAGACGCACCAGTTTTTAGAGAAGGGAAATGAAGAAAAAAAGATTCTGAAACAAATAGTGTCCTAAAATATTTTATGTGCATTAAAACCCAACATCACAGTCATAAACACATGTAATCAACCCTGTAAAGTAAACAGCAGCATTTAGAACCATTTTAGAGCCGGGCAAGCACACAGAGACCACACAGAGCCAGGCAAGTAAAAAAACTTTTTTTTTAAAGTATATGTGTAGGCTATATTTGGACCATAAGACGCAGGGACTTTTCCCCCCCACTTCTGGGGGGGAAAAAGTGTGTCTTATGGTCCGAAAAATACGGTATCTCTTTTCCCTTCGATTTTCAAATACAAAAATGACAACAGTCATCACAACAGCTGACCAGAATGAATGAATAAAATTTATACCTTTTTTTGTCAGATCAGCAAAAAATATTTGTTTTGGTGTGTATCAAAATTTTAGTAACTAGTTTACATGTGCCATAAGATGAAAAAGGTTGAAAATTGCTGACTTAGATCAATATCTTGATTCACAAGTAACATTGTTAACTTTGAATTAAATTATCAAACAATTCACCAAATTTGAACCTCATGGTTTTTCAATTGGTTAGCACAACCCGTTATCCCAAATAAAATTTCTACAGGAGTGCACCTTTGGATATTATGTATTTCATAGCTGACAGGGATGCTATCTAATTAGCTATTTATATGCAAAGCAGAGAGAAGGATAATTAGAGACATGGATTATGCAAAAGCAATCACACTGACAGAGGGCAGGAGAAACTGGGAACATATTGAATCAAATTTGTATATACATTTCAGCACTTCATCATGTTTCATTTGTATTGTATTACAGTTATGCATCATTTAACATGCTATAAACGAAGTAATATCCTAATCCATTAATTGGTAAACTAAATATAAATCTCATAATATATCTGTTAGACTACAAATATAATAAGCTTTAAGGATAAAAAGAAATAAACTGCCTTTGGAAAATGTCTTCTTTAGCTCCAACATCCTGAACTCTCCCTAGAGAAATAGGGGGAATTTTTAATATGAAAAGCACAGAATTCTTATCAAAAAAGTAAAGTCCTGGCTTATAAAACCTCTCTAGTTATCTGTTGCTGCATAAAAGATCGATAGGACAAGTAGTTGATCATGCTCACCATTTGGGGGGAACTGATATTTGAGAAGGTATAGATAACTAGGACCCCAAGATAACTAGGACCTCAGATGGGGTGACTTCAATGGCTGGAAGTTGCTGAGAGTGTGGCTAGGGCCATATGTCAGGGGCTTACTTTCTTACTATCAATTGCTTCTTTAGTTCTTCTCCATGTTGCATTTGCTGGAGATTAAATGCCTAGGATGGCTTCACCCTTCACATATCTCTTAATGGATGGACATCTCTCATTTTTTGCTCTGCCATGGTTAGCTTGTAATTTCAGGGTAGTAGTCTTACATAATGGCTTTGTTTTAAGAGTGGACATTCCCAAGATATAGGATGGAGAAAAGGCTGGTCTTTTTTTGTGTTTTTTAATCCTCACTCAAGTATATTTTTCCATTGGTTTTTAGAGAGAGTGGAAAAGACAGAGATAAATATCAATGTGAGAGAAAGGCATCAATTGGTTGCCTATTGCATGCACCCTGACCAGGGCCTGAGCAGGGGAGGAGCCTGCAACCTAGATGCATGCCCTTGACCTCAATCGAACCCTTTGTTCCATAGGCCAATGATCTATGCACTGAACCAAACCAGCTAGAGCAAGATGCCAGTCTTTTAAGGCCTGGACTAAGAAACTAGCATGGCAACAATTCCACCATGTTTTATTGGTCAACTTATTGGAGGGAAGAAGACATAGATGTTTCTCTTGATAAGAGATGGGCAAATAATTTGTAATCATCCTTAATGTGCTAAAGAACCTTATAGTCACCATGATGATTACCAGGAACTGGTAGATCTTAGCAGGATTCTGTGACATGACCTCTTGCAGGTTTTTACTTACATGGAAGCTCCCATTTTCCCAAAGGAAAAGCAAGTCAGAAATAGATTTCTATATCATGCATGGTGTCAGGTGGGTACCAGGTTTATCGGGGGAATCACTTAGTAATTTATGTAAGTGCCCAACCACTGTGCTGAACACCTGAAACTAATATAATGTTTAATGTCAACTCTAATGGAAAAGCATCTTGTAAGTTATTGTAAAATGTAAAGAAAAAGGAGAAGGAAAAGGAGGAGGAGGAGAAGGAGGAAGAGGAGGAGGAAGAGGAGGAGAGGGAGGGAGGGAGGGAGGGAGGGAGGGAGGGAGGAGGGAAGGGAGGAGGGAAGGAAGGAAGGAAGGAAGGAAGGAAGGAAGGAAGGAAGGAAGGAAGGAAAGAAGAAAGGGAGGGGGAGGAGAGGGAGGAGAAAAATGTAATTCCAAACAATAAATTGTTTTGGCACAAGTAATTTTTTTTTTTAAATCTCTTTCAAAGTTATTGTACAAAACATCATGTTTGTCCCTTTAGTTTGGCACAGTGAGCTTAGTATCTCAAATCCTTCCTAACCCCTATTTAAATTATGTAAAAAAAAATTTCAAAAGGGAATACATCCATAAAGCAGATAAGGAAAGAAAGATCATTACAGGCACAGATTAGTTTATATGTTTCTGAAATATGGAAGGTGTGTGACATCCTATCGACAAACCACGGAGAAATGGAATCAGTGCACAGTATCCTAAGGGATGCTGCAGGTGGAAACCGCAGATGCCTCCAGGCTCATAAGTTAAGTAGGAGCAACAAGAGAGCAGAGCCTGAATGGGATCCCCTTCATCACTGCACATACAGGTGCACCATTTGTATAGGATGAGCTGAAGAGCGAAGAGCTGTTCTTTAAAGAAGCTGAGTGACCTGTCTAGCAGCCTTAGGGTCTGAACAGTGAAGAATTAGCCTTGCACAGTGAAAATTCTGACCCTTGGTCCCTAGCTCCTGGGAAATAACCTATAAGCCTTTGGATATCCTGCATGATAATAGTGTTCCTTTACCTTAGGGTTTTGGCCTACACCAGATAGTCTATGATAATAATATGGTAAGGATGGGGCCTTTGGTCACCTACCATGTTTTCCCAAAAATAAGACATCCTCTGAAAATAAGACCTACTTACAGGTTTCCTTCTGAGTAAAATATAAGGCATCCCCCAGAAAATAAGCCCCCCCCCCCCCCCAAGGCTAAACATGAGAGATTTGGTCCACTGATTCTGAAAGAAATGGAGTCACAAGAAATTCACCAGGAAATTCAGGAATTGCATTGTTATGATGATGTTCCAGAAGATGATGACATGATTGTCATTGAATAAATGAGTAAATTCTTGATACTGTAGAATTCACAGTTTGTCTGGTTTGTGACAACTACCGTACTACCATACCGTATACAGGTAATAAATTTCCTTTATTTTCATTTAACAATAAATGTGTACGGTATTCTTCTTCATGGAAAAATAAGACATCCCCTGAAAATAAGACCTAGCGCATCTTTGGGAGCAAAAATTAATATAAGACACTGTCTTATTTTTGGGGAAACAGGGTAGTAATAGGGGATGGAGGCTAAGGTAGGCCATAGGGGTGGTCAGCCATGTCTACATGGCCAAGTCACAATAAATAAATTAAGAAAAATCAATTGCTAGGCTCGGGTGAGTTTCCTACATTCCCTCTATATATACTGTCACTCACACACTGTTACTGGAGCAATAAGTGCTGTCCATTTAAATCACTGGGGGGAAGGCAAGTATGTGCTCCATACCTGGTCTCTTCTAGACTCTGCCACAGATGCCTTTTCCCACTGCTAATTTCAGTCTGTATTTTCACTATAATAAACTATAACTGGCAGTATAACCACATGTAATTGAACCTGAGGGTGGACACCTGGGGACCTCACTGTTCCTATTGAGAGGACTGGTCCACAGTGTATGGCCTCCTCATTTTATTTATTTATTTTTTATATTTTATTGATTTTTTACAGAGAGGAAGGGAGAGAGATAGAGTTAGAAACATCGATGAGAGAGAAACATCAATCAGCTGCCTCCTGCACAACCCCTTCTGGAGATGTGCCCACAACCAAGGTACACGCCCTTGACCGGAATCGAACCTGGGATCTTTCAGTCTGTAGGCTGACGCTCTATCCACTGAGCCAAACTGGTTTCCGTGGCCTCCTCATTTTAGCAGTTGGGTAGATATTCATATTGCCTGCCTTCTCCCTGTCTGATTATTTTAAAATTCAATTAACCCAAATGAACAGACTTTAAAATAATTTCTCCTACTCAAGAAAAGTTTAAGGCCTAATACACTGAAAAGAAAAGAATTTAAAATTGTTTAGAGTTATGCAAATAACTACTTAAAAAAACCAACAGAAACAGTCAAAGGAATTATCTTTGTGGAGTGGAGTGAGAGTCATGGAGTGTGAAAAATGTTTTACCCTACTGTGTTTTTAATATTATTTTCACAGACATAGATTCTCTGATATTCATGACCATCCAAACTAAACAACACGTTTCAGTTCCTCTAGCATTAAAATGTCGTCTAATTGCTAGGTTCTAGTCAAGGAGATATGCTCAGAAAGGTGTGGGAGTCTTCAGAAATCATCTTTAAAAGGCATCTGTAGCCAAAACAGGTTTGGCTCAGTGGACAGAGCATCGGCCTGCAGACAGAAAGGTCCCAGGTTCGATTCGGTAAACGGCCTGTACCTTGGTTGCAGGCACATCCCCAGTGGGGGGTGTGCAGGAGGCAGCTGATCAATGAGCACTTGGAGGAGCAGAGAGAGCATACGAGCCCTAGACTGCATAGCTCCAAACTTTTACATGAGAGAAAAATAAGCTCTTACTAGTATTTCTGGTCTAAATCAAAGTTATTCTGAGTTTTCTGCACGTGCATTTAAAAGTAATTGTAATACATGTATATTTATTTTATTAAAACCCAATTCATGTTCTGCCATTCATTTTACTTCCATCCTATTTCCTCAAACTGCTTGTTTCCTCTTTTTATTTCTTTTAAATAACTGTATTTTTAACGTCAGTCTCTTGATAATGAGATCTTTGATAAAGGGCAATGGTTGTTTTGACGAGTTTCCTCATTTGGAAAGAGCTCCTAGGTTATCCTCTTATGCATCCTTGGAGTAAGGCAAGGTGGATATGCTGCCTTCTATAATAGCACAGCATTCGTGTACTTAAGCACCAATATTTTGGCACCTTTGAGAAGAACAGGGCTGCAAGATGCTATTGCTGTCAGCCAACCCCTTAAGCGATCAGTGCAATGAAAATGGATTTTCAGACAACCCGCCAACATAACTAGAATATTCCTTTTAGTCTTGCAGATATGCATAAGAATCTCTATTTCTTCCCCAGGTTTTCATAATTATTATTTTTTACTTCCTTGCTCATTAGGTAAAGGCATAATGTAAATGGTAAGTGTTGTTTTCAGACTGGGTGGAATGGGATGCTGAGAGAACCTGACAACACCCTGGAGGAATTGACCAGATGTTTGTCATGCACATTTCAAGTGCTATGGCCTGAATGGAGGTAAATGTTACAAAATGAAAATAAAAACAAAAAGGCTACATATTCTTCACATTAACCAAGACAACATTGCGCCTTAAGCCCTAGCTGCCTTGCTCCCATGGTGAAATTATTTCACTCAACTTTAGTTCTGCTATTCCCAACACAATAAAATGCCTGTGCCCCTAGCCAAGTGGGTAACCACTGACACGCTGATTAAGCATTCTGATTAACTGTACAATAAGTCACTGAAATTGCTGGTGCACAGATGGGCAACATTTATTTAATTGTTTAATAGCCTGCACTCTAATGGGAACTTGCTAATGCAACTACAATTGAGAAATGATCGTGCTGTTTCAGAAAAACATGAATTGATTGACCTTTTATGTACTGAGGTCATCATGTGGGTAAACTTGCAAAACTTCATTTTAACTCTTAGCAGTCCTGATGCAGGAGACCTCTCTGTCAGGAGAAGGCTCAGGGGAAAAAATCTAACCGAGGCACTATATATTTTAAAATGTCCTCATTGTTATTTTGTTTTGATCCTATTAAACTTGTTTTATATTTGTTGTGGGTTTGTTTTTTGTTTGTTTGGTTGGCTGTTTTTGTTTTGTTTTGTTTTTTAGTTGATTTCAGAGAGAGGAAGAAAGGAGGAGGGATAAAAAAACATTAATGATGAGAGAGAATCATTGATCAGCTTCTTCCTGCACTCCCCCCACTGAAGATTGAGCTCAAAACCCATGCATGTGCCCTGACTGGGAATTGAACCTTGTTTTCCTGGTTCATGGGATGACACTAAACCACTGAGCCATACAGGCTGGCCTTGTTTTATATTTGCATTTGCTTGTCTGTCAGATGTATAATGTGTTGACCAAAGTACTTTAGGAAACAGAAGACACAATTCATAACCAGTTGAAGATTTATTTATTATCACAGGCCTAGTCTTTCGGTCCTAGGCTACTCTTCAAAGTCAACTGGAATAAGAACTTGAATATGGACCCTTTCTCATCTGACAAAGAACAACTATGATCTAAAACTCATCTCAAAGTTCACTAGAGTTTAAAGTCAACAAATATGTCTTGAGCACATAAATATTCTGATTTTAAAATATTAAAAATACAAATAATATTGTGTTTCACACAAAAGCATAAGAATCTAGAAATACCTCAGAGACCCTGACTTGTAAGACCTAGCAATCATGCACAAAGCAGGTGCCATAGTGGCCAACATGTCTGATTACTGAAGGTCAAGTGGGAATAAAGGTATCTCCATATATGCCTGTGTAGAATACGATGACAGAGGGCCATGGCCAATACTTATAATGTTATTGGAAGGGATCAAACAAGCCAGTTAGTAGAATATAGTTGGTGCTCATAAGTCCCATAAGACCTTGAACACAACTTCTAAAATAAGAACCAGAGCCCTGAAATGATTGCAATTACTCTAGATCAGTGGTCAGCAAACTGCGGCTCACGAGCCACATGCAGCTCTTTGGCGCCTGAAGTGTGGCTCTTCCACAAAATTAGGAGTACCCTAATTAAGTTAATGACAATGTACCTACCTATATAGTTCAAGTTTTAAAAATGTGGCTCTCAATAAAAATTTCAATCGTTGTACTGTTGACATTTGGCTCTGTTGACTAATGAGTTTGCCGACCACTGCTCTAGATCAATTGAGATAAAGCATTCAATTAAATGGCTGCTTGAACTAGAAATAGGGAAAATAAAAGGTCACATTTCTTACACACTCGAGCTTGTGGTCTGAGATTCATATCCCTGTATGAATGAACCATTATGCGCCTCATACTTTCCTTATTTCTTTCCTTTACCTCTCTCTATGAAATCCAAATTAATAAGTGGTACATGAAGAAATTTGGTAGTCAGAATATTTCAAATTGGGATTCAAGTATGGAGAAGGAGTCTATTTTATTCTATTATCTTTACTTTAGATCCTGGAGAAAGCTATGGCTATAAATAAGAAATATACTTAAGGTGGAAACTTATAAAAGAATCTACTTTCTCCAAACTTCTAGGCCTGCATATAATTCACTGATGCCTGTTAAGTTCGGTCTATTTTCAGGGCCTTTTTTCCCCTTTTCTTGGGAAAAAAAGGACACAAAAACTATATAAGTATATAGATTTTGAAGAAAAGAAAATTGTGCATTTTAGAAGAGAACTTCTTGTAGTTATACTAAGTATAGTGAGACCACAGGAAAAATGTTTTTCTAAGATTTGTTTTCTCTTCTAAATTCTATATAAAGAAAAGTGCCATTAAAGTCTCTTTCATGATTTTTCCCCCCTCTCAAATGCAATGTAAACATTTTGGGAGAAAATAGTTGCCTACCTCTGTGATGTCACAATCTAAATGGTGTAATTCTACTGGCATTCTTGAGGGCATATGCTCAAGCAAAAATATCCCCTATAATTAAGGAAAAATACCTGTTATGGACACAATGCACATTCTTTACCGAGTCTCTACTTAGTTGCAAAAAGGCAGCCACCAGCAGGTATTGTAAAGGGCCTATACTAACTGGCTTGTTTGATCCCTTCCAAGAAAAAAGTCAGTCTCTAGGGAAGGAGTAGAGGCAGAAAAGCTTCGTTTTTGATCACCACGGCCTAAACCTAGATTGTCTCCATTCAAGCGAAATTGTGCCTTCAAAGTGGTAGTGGGGATTTACTCAAAACATATTTCTAAAAGCCAAAAGGCATGCACTAGTCAGCATATTATGGTCTAGAACTCAAAGTCTAAAGGACTAAAATCAGAGGTGAGTCTAGATAAGAAGGAGGAGTTGAAAGTTTTGGGGTTTTTTTGCAGATGTCAAGACCAGTCACATTCTTCAATTTTCAGTTGAATGCATAAAAAATATGAGATTTGAACTTAGTGGTGACATTATCCAATCACGTACTTGGCACAATGTTTGATTCTTTAATGTTAATGTATAAGAATAAAGTTATAGCCTAAATGAAATAGTCTAGCCATATTTCACATAGCAGTCCCAGATACCTATAATTCTCTTCAGCTGCATTACTTCTGTGTTTGCTTTATGTGATTATTAATTTAAGATAACTTATGACAACTAATAAAATTCGCTGAGTAAATAAGACCACTGGGTTTAGCCCAGAACCTAATTCTGGTGTATAGTCATAATAAATGTTTATGTTTATATATATGGTCTCAGTAGAATTGACTCAAAGTAGTAAATGCAGGAGTTATTTCTTTCAGCATACCTTAGCAATGAAGACAATTTGTTCCCACTAAACATTGTGTCTTAAAACAGGGACATGTCAATGTTATTAAAATATTTTTATTATTATTAATGGAGAAGCAAATTATAACATAATTCTCACTGTTTATTATTCAATCAGGGACATGTCTGCATGTAAAATTCCTGCTTCTTTTGTACATTTTAGTCACCTTTGCTAAAAGTTGAAAACCAGACTTTTTAATTATTCACTTTGCGGCAACATCTGAACTAATTACTTTACATATATAAATATATTTAACATTCCCATCAAGTGTTCTACTCTGCTGCATACTACACACGGAGTCTCCATGGCCACACTCTGAAAGATGATAGAGCCTGAAATTGCACTCTAAAATTGGAAATACCTAACTCAAGCATTCTCCCTAATCACACTCACCTACCCTGACCATTTATTTATCATACTAAAATATTCCTACTAAAATATTCCTTTGATGTCAGTTAGGTAACCAATAAATTAATTCCTCCATTCTCCTATCTAGCCCACTGATTTTCATGTCCCCAAGAAACATGACAATGTCCAGTGACATTTTTGATTTACACCCCTGAATATGTAAGTACCATTGTTATGGAATGGGTAGAGAGGCCAGGTAAACTACTAAAATCCCTACAAAGGACAGTTCCCATAACAAAGAATCATCTAGTCGCAAATATCAACAGTGCCAAAGTTAATAAACCCAGCATTTAGTTCCCTACTGTTTTTATTTTCTTCATCAACAGTCCTCTAAAACAGCATACTAGCAAATACCCCCCCCTTTTTTTTTGTACATAACACCTTCCATCACCACTCTTTGAAGAACTCCCAATCTTATGTTGACTATTGATTCCCTACAAAGACCAAGTGATTGAGCAAAACTAAGGGTATTCAGATCACCAAAGTAAAGAAGAATGCCATCATGGGAGGATATTAGAAAGGGCTCAGAAGAGGGAAATCAGAAAAAGATATTTATAGGGCTGTGTGCTGGCACTAGGTCATTTTAAGGCAAGTATGAAAAGATAAGGAAATAATGAGAATGGCAGAATTTATGACACAGGAGCCTGGATTGGTGGGCACAGAGATAGGATCTTAAAGTGACTATTGATAAACAAGCTGCTAGTCTTGATAAGTAAGCTATTTTGGCTGTTTCACAATCTGAACTTCCAAGAGAAAATAATTCTTGAAACTAACAGTTTTTAGTTTTGGGTTTCTTGGTTTGGTTTCAGTCTGGTCCCAGTAACTGTTTAGCACAGATTCAGAAATACATTCTTTATACTAGAGTTGGATAACATAAAAACAGAACAGTATGTTGGATTCAATTTTTAATTGAACTTAATAGCTGGACTTCATGCTTCAACTAAGCAACTACATATGGAGGAAGAGAATCACCTAACTGTACAGCTTCATATCACTATATATAAAATTATAATTGCCTATTTTAATGGCCACAAAACATCTCCCAGCAATCTTACTGTTTCTCCAGTAAACTCATTCTCCTAGTTACTAATTTTATTTCTTCTCCAGTCACCAAAAACCTGAGTTGATGAACTTCACAGAGACAACAGAACCTATCAAATAAGAGCTCTGCCATCTTCTTTCCCTCATGTCTCCTCTCCAATCATATGATTCCTCTTCACACTTGCCTACTTCAATTCCTGAAATATGGCTTCCTTCTTATTCCATTAAGATCTAATAACATAGTGTTGCCTCTTTTTGGAAATGTAACTTCTCCCTATTTTTAATCTCATTTAAACATGAGTTTCAATTTTATTGCCATTTCCACCAATAATATCTTTCCTTACCTCCCAGTACATCATACTGCCCAATTTGAATTCTATTATTTCATAACATCTAGTATTATTTTAAGTCTTTATAATTATCAAAATTTATAATTAAAATTATCTGTGTTTCCTAAGAGAATATTTGATGAATGACTGATTGAATGGATTGAATAACTAAACTTGCTCAGAGGGTATGAATAGCTTATGTAAGGTAGAAGAGCACCTAGCAATCACCAGAACTCTGAATGAACCCACAAATTATCTGACTTCCTAAATCATGCGTCTCCTTTATACTTCATTGCCATACTAAGAAATAATTGTAATTTTTGTTCTCTTTGCCTCCCATGTTCTCTTTTTTCTTTATTTCTATTTATATATTAATATCCATCTAAGTGTATTTTATACTGACTTTTTTATCCATTTGAGTCTTGAAATATAGGAATTTTCTTCTTTAGTTCCATGTAGTTCTAGTTCTGAATACAGTTTGCACCTATACATCAAAGTTTTCATTCCACACTTAATTTTTTTTTACTCTTTTAGTTACCAAGTCTTTTTATCTTTGAATTACATGAACCTTTAAATGTCATAACTGCTCTTTGAACTAATGGAACAGCCTTGGGATGAGCCACTCAGTTCTCCCTTTAAGAAAAAACAACAACAACATGTCATTCAGCACAATGAATTCAGTTAGCAGGCAGCCTTCAGCTATTAGCACCTTCAGGAACTGCCTCAGCTCTCAGGCCAAGCCCACATTCTTCCTAGGCAGCCCTCGGCCAACCACTGAGCACCATTACCTGGCAACAGTATCCTCTAACAGGCCATCTTTGTCCTAGAACTGCCATGTGGGTTGGTAGACTGGGTCAGATCTGCATTTGAAGATGAAACTCTCCCTGCACAATCTTGCTTTGTTTTTCCTTTTCTTTCAGATCTTTCTAATGATTGTAAGGCTTTCCTTACTCAATAAAACTCTGACATGCCATCCCAAAGTCATTGTCCAGGGATATTTGAATGGCAGGCTAATTCAGGACTACATTTCTATGCCATTGGTGAGTCGTTAAATCCAATTCACTGTTTATTAAACACATATGTAGAAATGGAGTGGGTATATGTCTTAAGAGCTTACTATGTGCCACATATATTATACAGTATATCCTAGCTTGGTTAATCTTTATAATTTAGGTGGGAAGTATTATTCTCACTTTAGAGATAGGAAACCTGAAACTTAGGCCAAATACTCTGGCCAGTTTCACCCAGGAAACCAGCAGCAGAGTTATGGATGAGACAAAAATCTGTCTGACTCAAAATCCTGGACTCTGCCTGTTATACACATGGAGTTATACCAATAGTAACATGAGATGTTGGTTTCTATGAATAATAGAAGAATTGCAAGATAATCTTTGCCCTAAAGTATTTATAAGACTTCTAGTTCTAAACATGTCTAAATCTGTAAATATGAATTAAATGCTTTTTTTATTGTGGACAAGATCCAGGAAGCTATAGAAAGTCCCATGTTAAGCAGAACGCCCATTGCTATATCACGCTTACCTTTAGAATTGGTCATACCATAGCCCCAATTTTAAACTGAATGTCAAATTTAATTTGCCTGAGGAAGCCTGATGCTAAAAGTCTATCACAGATCACAAAAATAGACTTGACAGCTGCCTGATGGATCCACCTGATAAGGAGGATAGGAGAGCGGATGATAAATCACTGTTCAGAGCATTCTTGCCTCATACTCACCCATCCCCTAAACAGCTTAATATCCAATTTGAAAAGATTTTGTCTTTGTAAAGCTAAACATAAAAAAAAAAAATGTACCATTCCAGATCACAAAAAGGCTCAGCCCATATACTTCTGCTACCGAGGATTTCCATTAACCATTTCCCTGTCTTTCCAAAAAAATAGATTTCAAGGTTTATCTACAATCTTACCTATAAGAGAAATGCTCATTTTCATTTCACTTCATTGACTTCCTGTTTTCTAAATCTAGAACTACTGATAATTTTATAATAAACTTGAATATTTCATTTATTATTCAACACACATTAATTGACTACCGACTATTGCAAAAATATAGTTGTCACTGTAGGAGACACACAAGTAGACAAAGGCTTTTGCCTTTAGAACTTGAAATCTAGTTGAGGAGGCATAAAATCAAGAAACTTAGGGAAGCATTTCTTGGTCAATAAAAGATCGAGGACAATAACACAACAGAGTTAAATGAAATAACATATATATCAATTATTTTAAATTGTAAATTGTTGATAAGGTAAACAAAATGCGACACAGTAGAGATAGAACCAAGTGTCATTTGAGTATAACTGATGATGTGTGGAAATCATATTTAAATTAAGCTCATCAGGGTGAACAGATTTTTGACTTTGGAGAAGAGAAAGATGAACAATAAAGATTGAGACAGTATTTAAGCAAATACATGAAAACGTTTCAAAAGGAGTAAGTAGTCGGAATTATTTTGTGCAGGGATAACACTTTTAAGATACCAGATTTGAAAAGTAAGATAGAGTCCTCTCATATGAAGCCGTGATTGTTATGTTAAAGACAATAAACTTTTTATTGTAGGGCTGTTATTACAAAGGACATGTGTTTGTTTTGTCCTGAGGCTTCCACTGTTTTCTGTTTAAGTTTTGTGGGCTCAAAACCCTTTCCCTATGCCCCGTTATTCTGGTGAGATTTTTAACCATGCCACCCAACCTCGAACTCCAGGGGTGGCCATACAATTTAAGTTTAAAACAAGGTGCCAAGGCCTAGAAAGTTGCATTTTTGAGCAGAGCCTTTTAGACAGTGACTATGATTAGAGCTGAGTAATTCGAAGGCCGAATTCTAGAGAAGTCCAGATTCTGAGATCTCTAGAGCTGCCCTTATCTAGAACTCTCTGAGGTCTGATCTTTCAGGTTTTCTTTTAACACATTGTTACTAACATTAGACAGGTTCTTGTCTCATCCCGGGCCACCACATCACACACCTCTAGTAGAGCAATGAAGAACTTTGAATAGATTAATCTGATCCGAATTACAGTGATTGTGTGTAGAATATATAATGCTTCAGAAAATAAATTCAAGTTAAGAAATCATAATAATGAGGATTTAGAATTATTCCAACACACACTTTCTATTTAAGACTTCCTGAAGCACATCTCTATCCATGACTCTTCTCTATTTAAAACTTTTCAGAAAACACATTTCCAAACTGATGAACCAAAACAGATCCAGAGACAGAGAAGCACTGATCAAACCTCAGAGGGAAGGTAGGTGAGGGTGAGGGTTTGGGGGAGAGATCAACCTAAGGACTTGTATGCGTGCATATAAGCCTAACCAATGACACAGACACCAAGGGAGTGAAGTCATGAGCTGAGCAAGGGAGATTTGAAGGGCGGGGGGGCAATGAATTGGAGGGTGAGGACATATATGTAATACCTTAATAAGAGGGGGGAAAAATACATTTTACATTTCCCACAGGAATGTCAAAATTCTTTGACCACGTATGCAAGCTCCTCAAATCTAGCCATCACATTCATTTTCAATAGTACTTCTTTACTCCTTTTCAGGTATCAAATTTCAGGTGGGAAACTACTCACCATTGCTAGAACTTCTTGATTTTTGCCTCCCTGCCTTATTGAGCTTCCAGAGACCTGGCTCTTAGAGCAATGAGAACATTACTATAGGGGGGAAAAAAGGGTCAAGGGAGAAAGCCTATTCTGTTCTCCAGCAACAGAATATAAATATTGTAGTTCACCCTAATGGCCTGGCCATTTGTATCTTTCTAAATGGCATGTGCATATTGATGAGCAAGCCAGGCACCTGGCTGGAGCAGTGACATTATCATGTTAATGTCTTAGGTGGTAAACAGTTGACTGTGTTCTGTCCTGAAGGTGTTGCCCTTCCTATATTAATGGCAGGGTTTTTTCTACCTTTCCAGGTGGGCTACCTCAGCAAATTTTATTAGCAATGATGGGAGTTAGGCTGCTAATTGGCTGGGAAGCCCTGAAATGTCCTTCTTAGTGGCCTCCTGGTCAGCTTCGAGTGTAGACCAGGGGATGCCAGCTGGTTGGTTGTGTAGCAAGGCTCTGCCAACATCTGGGCAAGAAGCCATTACTGGCTAGTGCTGGTTGATGATGTTTATTGAGCACCACCTTGTGCGGAGCCTTTAGGACTGCCAGCAATTGAAGGGGAAATATGTCTTGTGACCAGGGGCAGGGTGGAAGGGGGAGAGGGGGGGAAGTGTTGCAAACTAATTGAAGGTTTAGAACATGCACATATGAAGAGAAGGTAAATTAGGAACACCAAGTAAAAGTGACACCTGGGCCAAAGGAAGAGCACTATGGAAATGTCATTCTCTCTACCTATCCTTTTCCAGGGCTGGCCCCCATCACTTGAGGGAGTAAGCTTCCAGGAGCTCCCCAAACTTTCTCTCTTAGCACTTGTCACCTTGAACTCTAATTAATGTTTACTTGCTTATCTTCTCCACTGGGCTTTACACACCTGTCTGATTTATAACCCAACCTCTGTGTGCATTCCCTGGCACAGAGTAAACACTCAGTCATGAAATATTAAATAAGAAAATCTTCCTATTGAGGTAAACTCGGGGTATTCAGCTTCTTGGTGGGAGGAATACCCTTTAACAGGGAAAGGCCCCTACTCTGTGACTCTGCATTTCACAATTCCTTCTGATTCTCCTACTTTGATTATTACTTTTACCAAAATATTTTCTTTTCTTTTTGAGTTATAGCTTAAAAATTCTGGGTTTCATCCTAATATGGAAGTACATATTTTCTTAAGACATTTTTATTAAGAAGACTATTTGAGGAGAGGAGAGGTGAGAAAAAAGACAATTCCTGATTTCTTCATAACAACAGAGCCTCAAGTACTTGCCTTTTACCAGTAAGAATCACTTTTAAGGGGATTTATACTATAGGTACGAAATAGTTCAAATATTTTAATAAAAATTGTAATTCAATCACCAACTTTATAGTTATTCTAATTTCTTATTCTTGCTGAAAATAAATACACAATAAATATTTCTTGAATGGAATGAATTACTACCATCACTGTGCATCTTACTTATACTTAGAGTTATCTTTTCAGTTATGAAAATGATTGTTCCAGAGAATGTGAATATTCTTATCAGTAAATCATGATAGCAAGAAATAGAAGCCAAGAGATTCTCACTTTCTTAAGTACCTCTTAAAACTTTCTTCCATGCGTCAAATTTTCTCAAGTTATACCATGGATAAGGGTGACAAAAGAGGAGTAAGCAGGAAAGTGTTCTGTGTTGTTGGTTCCATCAGTTCTGCTTTGGGTTACTGCTTGAGCAAATAGCAGTATTAAATCTTTTATTATGGTTGAGTACTATATATGTACCATTTCTTCTTTAGCCAATCATCTATCAAAGGACACTTTGGCCTTGGCCAGTTTGGCTCAGTGGATGGAGCATTGATTGGCCTGTGGACTGAAGGGTCCCAGGTTCGATTCTGGTCAAAGGCATGTATCTTTGTTAAGGGCATATCCCCAGTGTGGGTGTGTGCAGGAGGCAGATAATCAATGTTTCTAATTCTCTATCTCTCTCCCTTCCTCTCTGTAAAAAAAATCAATAAAATATATATATATTTAAAAAGATACTTTGGTTGTTCCTATGACTTGGCCACCTTAAATAATGCTGTAATGAACATAGGGTAGATATTTCTTTGTGAATAAATTATGTGTGAGAGAACACTTACCAATCAGAACCTATGAAAATAATCTAACTTAACAAGCTCCTGGAATATAATGCAACCAAACAGCTTTTTGTGTGTGTTTTCAAACAAACAATAAAACTATCCTAATGTCATAAATTCCTAGCTCCAACAGTTTGGAAATTATACAAAAGTCAAGAAGACCCTGCAAGTAGAAAGTTCTCATCAATTATTTAAAATTATTAAGTGACCTTTATATATTCAGAGATTTACAACATTTTTATGTACAGAGCCAAATAGTGAATATTTTTGGATTGACAGTCATTCACTTCTGCCATTATATCCTTAAAACAATTATAAATAAATGGGCAGGGCTGTGTTCTAATAAAACTTTACTTACAAAAACAGGTGACTGGCTGGCCCAGGTGTTTATTGATCAGAGGAGAGAGCAATGGTTTTAAATAGGCAGATGTGGGTCCCATTCCTGACTCCTACCGTCTTAACAGAGTAGCCTTAGACAAATGGTTTATTCTCTAACCAGACTCCCTACCTCATAAAGTCAATGAAATATGCAGGTAAAGTGACCATCTCAGTGAATGGTAGTTGCCTTCCTTTCTACATAGTACCAAAGGAAATAAGAAAACAGACTAAGTGAATTTGCCTCTAACTTGTTGAGCTACTTGCAAAGTGGGTCAAAAAGGTCTCTGGGGAAAACTTGGAGAATATATTGTGTAAATAAATTCCATAGAGAAAGATATCACATAAAAGTGCCAGAGTTTTAATTTTTAAAATGAGCAACTTAATATCTGGAGCAGAGTTTAATGGGTTTAAAAGAACAGAACGGGGATGTGTTATTATTGCCAGCAGGGGACTACCTAATTGAGAGTCCATCACCTACCAGGGAAAACACAGCTGGAACTCAATCAACTCCTGGTGAACAAGCAAAGGATGTGCAGGAGGGTTGGGGAGGAAGAAGACAATGGGTTGCTTAGAGAGATAGGTGCAAATAAATAAATAAAAAGGCCTGGCTCCAAGGGAACTTCCAGCAAGCTATCTCAGAAACAGAACTTACAAGTCAGTGTCCCAGGGGTACATTGGGATTTACTGAAAACCCTCCACATCCTTCTCCTCTCCATCAATAGTCATGAGGTTACAGCAAACTTAAATTTTCATCAGGGGGAAAAAATAAAAAGGGAAGACACCCTTGATCACAATACTGGCCAGTGCCTTTCCCTCCAAAGAAGGTATTACAACGTCCAGAAATTGCCCAGTTGCTGAAGGCTGGATAAATTCTCCCCTACATGTTCTCCAGCATGCTGGCTTATTCAAATGATAGGGCAGCATGGGCTTTTTCTTTCTCTGTCTTCCATTTGTTCTTAAGCACCTGAAAAGAAAGATCCCATGTGCTGTCATTGAAATTATATTCACAGTCCCTGGTTAATTGTGAAGAGTTTGATAAATATTTGTTAAATAAGGAATAAATATCTGAATGTGGACTAAAGAGGAGTCCTTTTTTCCTTTAAGATATTTTGATGGAGAATCCAAGATGGCTGCACAGGTAAACACCTAGCTGCAGCCGCACACAACAATTTCAATAAAATACAACTAAAATATAAAATGGACCTTACCCAGAACTACAGGAAAGTCGAGTGACTGGAAATTCTACAACAAGAAGCAAGGAGAAAATCAGAAGGAAGAGCTGAGGAGTGGTAAAAGCCTAAGGTATGGAGACACAAGGCGCGAGGAGAGGACAGAGCTGGAGAGGAAGGGTGGGGCGGCTGAGTGCCTGGCTGGCGTTCCCTAGCGAGAAGGAGATAAAAGCTCCGACTGTGCTGGGCCCCACTTCAGACTGCTCTGAACCCCAGTTCTAGGCCAGACCCCAGGGACCCAGACTCATCCAGAGGGTGCTGGGCTGTAAGGTGGAACCCTGGGGGAACGGTGAAGGGAGGTCCTAGAGGCACACACATTGCACACAGAAAAGGGACGGTTGGCTGTGCCGCGGGATTGCCCTGGTGGGAAGGAGACAAAAGCTCCAGACTGCTCTGAACGCCACCTCCAATCCCACTTCCAACTGAACTGAACCCCAGTTCCGGGCTCATTGGGGGAGAGCTTAGACTGTTTGGTAGCAGGCAAAAATCTAGGGCACCTTTCTCTCAAAGGTGCATGCAGCAAGAACTGAAGGACCCTGGGGATTACTGAGACCCAGGAACCGCATAGGGCGGGGCTGACAGAAGCCAGGCTATAGGCTCCACCCTGAAACCCCGCCCCATCAAGAAAGCTGCGAAAATGCCGAGACAATGAAATAGATCACAAACGAAAGAAATGGAGGATAAAAAGCGACTGGATATAGAGTTCAAATCTACGCTTATAAGGTTTTTCAAGAATTTCCTAGAAAAGGTCGATAAGACCTATGAGGATATGAAAAGGGATCAACTAGAATTAATAAGGAATCAACAAGAAATGATAAGGGATCAACAAGAAATAAAGAATACATTGTCTGAAATAAAAAATATTATACAGAGTCCTAAAAACAGAATGGAAGATCGCAAGAATCAAGTCAAAGATTTGGAACATAAAGAGCCAGAAGACACTCCTCCACAGAAGCAAGAAGGCAAGAGAATCCAGAAAATTGAAGATAATGTAAGAAACCTCTGGGACAACTTCAAGTGACCCAACATCAGAATTATGTGGGTCCCAGAAGATGAGAGAGAGCAAGATATCGAAAACATACTGAAAGAAATAGTGACAGAAAACTTCCCCCACCTAGTGAAAGAATTAGATTTACAAGTCCAGGAAGCGCACAGAACTCCAAACAAAAGGAATCCAAAGAGGACCACACCAAGACAAATCATAATTAAAATTCCAAGAGCAAAAGACAAAGAGAGAATGTAAAAAGCAGCAAGAGCAAAGCAGGTAGTTACCTATAATAAAGGAGCACCTATATGATTGTCAGCTGATTTCTCAACAGAAACCATACAGGCCAGATAGGAATGGCAAGAAATATTCAAGGTGGTAAATAATAAGAACCTACAGCCAAAGATAATCTACCCAGCAAAGCTATCACTCAGAATTTAAGGCCAAATAAAGAGCTTCACTAATAAAAAAAAAAGCTAAAGGAGTTCATCACCACCAAACCAGAATTATATGAATTGCTGAAGAAGGTTCTTTCGGAAGAGAAAGTAAATAAAGATAAAAATTATGAAAAACAAATACTTAACTATCAACAAGTGAATCTAAAAACCAAGGAAATTAAAAAAGAAATCTGATGAACAATATTAACTGTTGAATATAATAGAATCAGAGGTATGGAAGGGGAGTGAACTGACGATTCTTGGGGAAAAGGGGAGAAGGGGATGTAGGAAGAGACTGAACATAAACTGTGCACCTATGGATGAGGACAATGGGGAGTGGGGAAAGGGAAGAGGGTGGGGAGGGAACCTGGTGGAGGAGAGCAATGGAGGGAGGTGGGAGGGAAGGAACATTTGTAATAATATGAACAATAAAAATTTATTTAAAAAAAAAATCAACCTCTTGCCAAAAACCGGTTTGGCTCAGCGGATAGAGCGTAGGCTTGTGGACTGAAGGGTCCCAGGTTCAATTCCGGTCAAGGGCATGTACCTTGGTCGAGGGCACATCCCCAGTAGGGGGTGTATAGGAGGCAGCTGATCGGTGTTTCTCTTTCATCTATGTTTCTAACTCTCTATCCCTTTAAAAAAAAAAAAAGATATTTTGATGGCCTGTCCAACATGGCTCAGTGGTTGAACATTGACCTGTGAACCAGGAGTTCACAGTTTGATTCCAGGTCAGGGCTAGATCCCCAGTGCAGAGTATGCAGGAGGCAGCCAATAATTTTCTATCAACATTGATGTTTCTCTCTCTCTCTTTCCCTCTTCCTTCCTCTCTGAAATCAATAAAAAAATATTTTGGGGGGAAAAGATATTTTGATGTTCTTTCAATCCTCAGTAAACTGTCACCCTTTCAAATTTAATGTCTCTAATTCCCATTGTTTTGATCTGTGAAATACTTCACTTTCTTGTTGAGGTCTAACTTATCAGAGAGTCAGGCAGTTTGTGTTTATGAATTCTTTCCCCCTTCATGTCAATGTGCTACTAGCCTCAATCATTTCTTGGTGAAGCATTTGCCTGCAGATATATTTGCTCTTGCTGTCTTCTTTGTAAATAACTTACAACAGAATGAAGCCAGGTCAATTTAAATAGTAGTGATTTAAAAAAAATATTTCCATTGAAGTAGTATGCATTCTAGACCAGGCCAACATTAACTTTGCTTCACCTGAAATTACCTTTGAAAATGATTCAGGCCTTTGAAATGCATTGCCTTTTATATCAGCAAACCCAAAACCTTACTGCTCTTAACCAATGTCAGAGTGCAATGTACACTAAGTATGGAATCCACACACTATCAATAGAAATCGCATGTAGATCTACAATAGGTGTTAGGGCCAAGAGTTCAACTTTTGGCATCTGATTTTTGGTGATCATATCCTGATCCACCTTAATTAGTTGGTAAAATAGAGTAAATACTCAGATCATATGGTTATTGTAAGGGTTCAATTAGTTATCATATACAAACATCACTTTTAGTAATGTCACACACTAAGTAGCCACCATGCCACTATTGTCATCCTGTGGATCACAATGAAGAAACACTGGCTGTCTCTGAAACCTACATCTACAAAGACAATGACACCCACAAAGAGCACGTTTGCACTGCAGAGTGCTTTCTTACCACAAAAGTTCACCGGGACGACTGCATCTCCATCGCTCTCCGTCTCACATACAGAGAAAGTGGGCTCAGAGCAGCTCCATTGTTTGCCAAGGTCATACAATAACTAAATGATAGAGAAACAGACTAACATCCCAAATCAGACTAAATTTTTGGTATTTATCCACCAAAAGAAGGAAGAGATGTAAACATGAAGACAACAGGAGAACACAAAGCTAAGAGAAAGTCTGACTGCTGGGAGATAATGAATTTTAATACGGATCAAGCTGTGGGAGCACACCTGCAAGGGATTCATTCATGCCTTCAGGTTAGGAGGCAGTTCCCAACATCAAAGTGTCTGAGCTTGCATTTGATCCCAGATCTTCTGAGTCAAACTCTTATTTGCTATTTTGGGTATACCATGGCATGTCTCTGGAAATATTTAAATTCTGAATAGAAAACTTTTTAAAAGACTACTACAGCCCTAGCCCAGTGGCTAGAGTGTCCATCTGAGGACTGAAAGGTCCTGAGTTCAATCCTGTCAAGGGCACATACCTCATTTGCAGGTTTGATCTCTCACCCCACTTGGGGTGCATGCCAGAGGCAACCAATGGATATGTCTCTCTCATATTGATGGTTCTGTCTCTGTGTCTCTCCCCCTCCTTTGCATGCTCTCTAAACGCTAATGGGATAATATCTTCGTGTAAGGATTAACAAAATGAAGGGGGGAAAGAGAGTATTACAGGCATTTATAAAGATGTGCTAGAGTATAGATTTCATATGGACTTTGGAACCTCTGTCAGTGTATATAACTTCATCTCCTATAGCTTTCCTTTCATTTAGTATTAATTGAATAGCCACAATGATGATTTGTCATGAAATGAGGATGTATTGGAAAATGATTTTAATAACATGCTTTTGTTCACTGTATATTATTAGACCCCATTGCATCTTTCCATGTTTTTTTTAACATGTTTTTTTCTTTCTAGAAAATGTGCTAAAATGTTGGTGCAACATTGAGGTCATCATTTGTTCATTAGTTACCTCTTCAAAACAAAGACTGCACCCTCAGGCAGATGGATAACATCAAGGCAAGGTTCTTGGGCTACCTTATGTGAATGGGCTGTGGCTAATTGACAAACACAGGTATGTCCAGCATTAGGAATGCAGAGAGCCTGAGCCACTCTGCTGCAAAAGTCAGAAGTAAGCCATGTGTTCTGAGGCAATCATCAAACCCCCTTCTCTGAATGGACCCACAGATGAAAGAACCATGCAACGGATGCAGGTTAAAGGCTCTCTTCTGCACTGCCTCTGCGTTCTGTCATGTGAGCACTTCCATTTTCTTCTCCAGCTGCAGTTCATCCTTCTTAAACCTTTTAGTCAATAAGTCATCCTTACACATCACCTTTTGATATGGCATCAACTATCCCTATGTCAGTGATTCCAACATCTTTATCTTTAAACTTGATTTTTCCACCATGATCCCAGGTGTATGTGCCCACTGAGCCTTTCCACCACAAGATCCCACAAGTACCTGGCTGTTAAAAGCAGAACTACTTCCTCATACACATCTAAATCTGCTTTTATTCTCAATTTTTATCCCCAAATACATTTTAGAGCCATCTTCAGTTTCTTCCCCTTTTCACAAACTCCTCTTACACAAAAAGCTGCCAAGTCCATCTCTGAAATGTCATTCAAATCTGTTGGCTTCTCTCTATCTCCATTGCTGATGTTTCCCAGGGAGCCCCCGTCCCCTTTCCTCTAGGACGGATCCAGCAGAGGTCTCGCTTATCTTCTCATATCCAGTCACTTCCTTTTCCAAATCATTCCTCACACTCCCTATCTAAACCAGAGATCAGATAGTGCCATTTTTTCTCTTCTTAAATAGCCTTTCTTCCCATGTTGGCCCAGTGAATGTCTTCTCAATCTTTCAAGACCAAAGCCAACTGTTACAATTCCCCTACAAATCCTATCTTGACTTTTCCAGGAAGATTTAGTCTCTCTTGTCTGAATTCCAATAGCCCTTCTAAAAACATCAATTACGGTGCTGTCACTTTCTTTGTATATTGAAGTGACTGATGTAATAGAGGCTTTGAGAAATGCACCCCAGTGACAGTACTGAGAAATCTTCTTTCCAGAATCCCAGGCTCAGATCACTCCTCAGTACAGAAATTCCTACTGTAATCTCCAACAGAATGCAAGTTCTTGAGAACACAGTTAGTTTGCCTGAAGGTTTAAGATCTCTTTTGCAACTCTATACCAAGAGTTCAAGTCCCAAGCCTCAATAAAGCACACTGTTCTGTGTCTGTGTGTGTCCATGCACACAGGCACTAACCCCAAAACCTTAGAATATATTTCCCTGGCTTGCGTATATGATATTTTTTTTTCATTATTAAATGAGAATCCGCAGAGCATACTTTTCCTGGACTTTCTCATTCCCTGATCATCTGCTTATGAGAACTGTTAACTAATCTCAGCCTGGACCCACCTCACTTTCCTGTTTCCTGTCCCTTTTATTTTTCTTCAAAACTAACTTCAGTGGCTATATCGTCTATAAGTACCAAAAAAAAAAAGAGGGTAAATCTCAACATCATTCTAACCCTCTGGCTAACAGTAAAGAAAGGCTTTATTTTTGTTGTTCTACTTTCAGAGAATTTATTTGAAAACCCTTTGATATGTGTTTAATACAGTGTCAGGTGCATGCTAGAAGTAGGCACTAAATAGTCTCTATTTGTCAGATGAATGAACACATTCTCTTTATACAAAGTTATTCTTGAATCAAGAAATGACGCTGTAGGTGAATAAATGTTGGATATGAGTTCAGTATGTCCTAGATTCTTGGCCAAGGAGAATCCTAAAACACATCAAGTAGTGGCATAAGTTTTATAGAAATATATCAAAATAACATAGTAAACCAACCTATAAAGCATTCTCCCATAGCTCAGTACTTGTATGCTGATTATTCTGTTTGTTGTTGTTCTATTCTTCCATTATCCCTGGTTATTCAGTAAAATGTCATTAAGGGTTGCCACTGCCTGGTCTCATTGATATGTAGAAAAAGGGAGGGAAGGAGGGAGGGATTGAAGAAGGAAGTTGTATATATAAATTAATACTTTCTACTAGTAAATATTTTTTAATAACATTAAACAGGGTAAGGAGAATGGGATTATGGGTGCTGCTGATTAAAACTTCAATTACTATGAGAGTAAGATTTACGGAGATTGAAATGAAGGAGACAGTATTTGTGAGTTAAAACCTTCATCATCCTATGATGAACAGAGATCCCTTCCTGTCCTGTTCTGCACTTGCAATGTTTACACTGAGCAAAACATTTTGTGTCAAACATTTGAGATCTACAGGTTGTTCTTTTTTACAGCATCACCAATTCATCCTGCATGAGAGGGATCAATTATGAAAAGCAAATAAAAAAGTAATTTAGATAATCATGGAGAGTGAAATTCCTTAAGAAAAGCAAAAACTTGAGAAACTATAAAAGGATAAAACTGTACAAACGAAAAATTCTCTATAGAAAAGGAACTATCAAGAAATATAAAATATATGCAATTCATGGATGAAAAATTGCTGATACACATAAAGAATAGATATCCATAATGTACAAAGAGTTCTTATAAATCAATAACAAAATAAAAGAATTCTAGAAACACTGACAAGGACTATAAAAAGGTGATTCATATAAAAGGTATGTATTTAGGGATATAGAAGAATATTCACAATATTACAAATATAAACAGATATATACTATATCTCCCTTTTAAGTATACATGAATGCATAATTTTAAGAATGCATGAATATATATGAGTGCATAAATGTACATATACCCACATATATTCATATATATGTTTTTTATATGTATAAAAGTGTTTTTAAAAATATGAAATAATCTTTCAGCTAGCAGAATGTGAGAATTTTTTCAGCTGAAAGTTCCATAATTTTATGAAAAAGTTTTTAAAACCCTTCTTGGTAAACATCAATTAGCACTTGAAAATGCTTTATTGTTCAATTTTGATTGTGGTGGCCTGTAAATGACCATGAGGCCAACCTGTTTAATGATATTGTTCAGTGCTGCTTTATGCTGATTGAACCTCTTGTTCTGTAAGTTACTGACAAGGAAATATTAAAATCTCGAGACTGTAGATTGGCCTATTTCTGCTTTTGGATCTGTTAACTTTTCTTTACATATTTGAAGTTATATTATACTTAAGATTTTTCATATTTGTTTGAAAAAAATTTATCATTATGAAATATCCCTCTCTTTTTCCCAGAACATGTGTTGTTGAAGGTCTAGTTTGCCTGATATTATTAGAATCACATCAACATTCTTTGCTTTTTATTGTCCAGTCCTTATTCCACATTATTAATTCTTTTTTTTTCTTTTTTTTTAATAATTAGACTTCAAGCTCCTTTAGATGGGAGCTTTCTGAATTCAACAGAAGCTTCCTTGTTACCTAAAGGCCATGTGTTCCAACTTCTCGGGTCACCTGCAATTCATCCCTTCATCCCCCCTTTATAAAAGTGACAAGTTTTTACAAAGTTGCAAATAAATTTAGCCTCTTCTCAGCAATTCATTTTGAATTTTTTTAAAAAAATCAAAACACTTTTTGTAAACTTATTTAAATAATCACTGAATAAAATATCCTCAAGGACTTTTGCTTGGGTTTATGTCTCATGGCAAGTATCACTTGACTCTGCTGGCAGTTAGGAGTGGCTCAGCTTCCTGTCACTTTTCTGATAAATAGCTTGCAGCTCATTGTCTATAGGATGCCCAGAAGCCTGGCGACAGAACACCTTAGCTGGCCACCTGGATAATTATTCAATGCCCAACATACAGGCATGCACAAAGAGCTGAGTGGGTGACTAAATTTTCACTTTTTTTTCAGTTTTTATTTATTTATTTATTTTTTGCCATGTTATTTTCTCCTTTTCACTATGATTGCCTTCTCAATCACCTGTGAGAGCAGCCATGGGGGTGCTAAATTTTCTTTCAGAATGACAGCATCCCTTCCTATTCTGCCAGAGTTTCATCTTCTTTTCTCCATGGGATATGTTAGTTGAGGATCTGAACAATTGATAAACTGTAACACTCCTCCTCATATATAATTGATGTTGGCATTCATTCAGGGCCCAGCAGGTGAGTTTGGGGGTATAAATGTAGCTGCCCAATAAATGAACTATGTTCAAAGCTCCAAACACAGTCAATATCCCAAGTTAATCATATCTTGATTAAGGAGGGAAATGATAAGGTATTTGGATCTTGTAGCTACCTTGAATTTAGATTCCTTAGCCTCACCTCTTGCTGTCTGTGTAAACTGGTAACTTTTTTCAACTTTCTGAGCCTCCTTTTCATAGCCACTAGAACCAAAATAATATAATGGTTGCTGAGTAGACCAAATAGGAAACCATAATCTAAAAAGGTGCCTTGGAAACTATCGAGGGATTTATAATTGTCAAGTATAGGGATGTACAATAGCATTCCCTTTGTTAGGACACAATAGCACCAGCTGCTGGATACAAAATACAGATTTAAATGCTTAGAGAAACCTCAATGACAGGAATTATACCATTGCATTACTTTATGGTTCATTCATGGGCTAAAATAAGGTGTACCTTATAAATGTTTGCTAAATAAGAAAAAAATGAAACTATAAAGTAGAAGAATCTTTCTATTTCTTCCTTTCTGTAATCTCCCCAATACTTCCCGTTTCCCCAGGGAGTCCTTTCCAGTCCTCCTGCCAGTTTACCTACTGTGCCATGCACATCTGCAGTGATGCCTATGAACAAACAACAGAGTCCTGAAGGGGAAAATATGTTAAACTCACATCCATTTCAGAAGAACTTTGAATTCTGGTATTCCTCCCCAATCCATCTGCTATTATTTACTTTTCAAAGTTGTCAAATAGTTTCCCCATGCCTTCTGTTCCTGGTTTTATATCTGTATTTATCGATACAGGCAGAAAGGACTGTGCTTATTTCATCATATATATGGTCAACCTTTGAACCTTTTATTTTTATTTATTTATTTTTTAAAATATATTTTATTGATTTTTTACAGAGAGGAAGAGAGAGGGATAGAGAGTTAGAAACATCGATGAGAGAGAATCATCAATCAGCTGCCTCTTGCACACCTCCTACTGGGGATGTGCCCGCAACCAAGGTACATGCCCTTGACTGGAATTGAACCCATGACCTTTCAATCCACAGGCTGACGCTCTACCCACTGAGCCAAACCGGTTTCGGCCCTTTGAACTTTAAAAAAAATAAAAATAAAATCAAAGTATAATTTCAGAAAGAGCATATTATTATATTTACATATGCAATATCTTCAATAGAAAAGCTATATAAATGATGCTAAACACACTTGAAAGCATTTCAGGTAAAGGGCATGAATCTTACTTACACTGCTCCCTCTGAATTCTTTCTCACGCTGTCTTCTAAGTATGCCTACCAGCTATGATTACCTAGAGATTTCCTCTTTGTCATTTGCATTATAAAGGCAAGAGATTCCTTTTCCATTCTTCAAATATAAAAATTATGGTACAAGACTGAATGTTCTCTTTCAAGCCACACATGCCTTTTCTTTTTTCTTTTTTTTAATATATTTTATTGGTTTTTCACAGAGAGGAAGGGAGAGAGACAGAGAGCTAGAAACGGCGATGAAAGAGAAACATTGACCAGCTGTCTCCTGCACACCCCCTACCAGGGATGTGCCCGCAACCAACGTACATGCCCCTGACCGGAATCGAACCTGGAACCTTTCAGTCTGCAGACCGACGCTCTACCACTGAACCAAGCTGGTTTCGGCCACATGCCTTTTCTTATTTCTAGTACTTTACTATGCTCTTTTGACTTCACCTCCAGATTCAGAAATGTTGCTCTAACTGACAGGCGTCTTCAAACTACGGCCCGCGGGCCACATGCGGCCCGCAGAGGAGTCTGATCCGGCCCGCCAGGTTTTTTGGGCAGTGAGCGCAGCCGAGGTGTTACAGTAGGAATTAATAGTTCATATAGTCCGGCCCTCCAGCTCTCTGAGGGACCGTGATCTGGCCCCCACTTTAAAAAGTTTGAGGACGCCTGAATTACATATACTGACTATGTGCAGGTTGCAAATAGCCTGGAAGTATCTGTTAACTGAAGAGTTGGTATTTGTGAAACAGGTACTGGACAAGAAAAGGAAACTTGAAAATTCAAATGTGCGCCATAGACTACCATGTGGGTAATGTGTACAAAAATAATTGTGAATCTTTTGTCCAGAGAATTTCAACTAATATTGAAGATCTTGGGTAGACAAATTATCTTAAACTTTCAAAATTTACTCTTTTTTATGGTTTTGGTTTGTTTGTTTGTTTGTTTGTTTTTTGAGAGAGAGGAAGGGAGAGGGAGAAAGAGAAACACCGATCAGTTACCTCTCATACATGTCCGACTAGGGTTGGAATCTGCAACCTGGGCATGTGCCTTGATTGGGAATTGAACCAGGGACCTTTTGGTAGACAGGACAACACTCATCCAATTGAGCCACACTGGCCAGGGTCTAAATGGTTACTCTTAAAGCTTTATGGCCTTAGGGCATCTGAACTTTCAAAGGCACCAAAGCCCCATAATTTTTATTTTTGTCTGTGATTACAGCTTGCACTGCCCTAATGAGAACATATTTCATATTTAGATCCCTCTAACTTCGCTTATTCTTTCTTAGGTCAGTTCAATTCTGCAACTGCATCCACTGGTGAATTTTTATTTCAGGTATGTATTGTACTTTTCAGTTCAAGAATTACTATTTGGTTTCTTTTTTGTGATATCTATTGCTTTATTGATATTCCCTACTTATTAATTCAGCATTCCCCTGATTTTTTTTAGTTCTTTGTTCATGGCTTCCTTCAGTTCTTTGAGCACATATAAAACAGTTTACCTAAAGTCTTTATCTAGTAAGTCTATTATGTAATGATTTTTGTCCATTTTTTTCTATGAACAGGCCATACTTTCTTGGGTCTTTTTCTTTATTCTTTTTATTTGTTTGTGTGCCTTGTAATTTTTTGTTGAGAACTTGATATTTTGAATATTATAATGTGATAAATCTATCCAATTATTTTCCCTCTCAGGCAATTGCTATTGTTACTTAATAAAGACCTCAGGCATCCATTTATTATTGGGGTTTTCAAACTAATTTTGCAAAGACTATATTCCTGGTCTCTGTTCTGTCATCAGAAGAGTCAGCCAGTGACCTACAGAGATTTCCTTAAATGCCCGTGTGCATTTATAAGAGAAAGAAGTTTCCATCTTTTTTAATTCTCTCAATTGACACTGCTGGGAACCTCCTTCTGTCTGAGAATTGAAACAATGGTCAGCTTCTGTGCCAGCCCCTCTAATTTTCCAGACTGATCAAAACCCTAATTTTTGGAGGACAGCATCTCTGCCACCCACCCAACAAGCAACACCAAAAATGTGTTCCATCATCCTCACAGCTACTTCCTGTTTCTATTGGTAGTTGTTATCACTATATAAAACATCAAAATTCACCATCCTCTTTCTTCAAATACTTCGGATGTTGAAAGTATTTGTCTAGAAACCTGCATTGCAAAATAGTTGTTTCTGAGAGTTCTTTACCAGCTCAATAATTGCTTTAGTGGAGAAAGTATTTCCTGGAGCTTCCTACTCCACCATCTTCTATGACATTAACATATCTTGAAGTTTTGTGCATTGTTATGCTTTACCTATTCAAAATATAGAAGAAGAAAAGAGAGAAAGAGGAAGTAAAGAAGGGAGGAAAAGAGGGAGGGAAGATGCTAACACCTGAACCACAGAAGGTGACTAAATTGGGTTCTTAAATGACTTAGTTCATGTTTCTGCCACATACACGTGTGCTGTCCTTGTTTCTGTGTCACGTTGAAAAAGGCCATGCAATTGCTGAAACATTTGTATTGTTATAATTAACACCTTTTTTGTATTGTTCTGGAATTGCTTTGCTCTCCCACTGTAACTGGTCAGCATGCTATACTAATAATATATGCAATAATTTTCTATCAGCACTGTTATGTATTCTGGTCCTTTTGCTTTAATGACATTTTTCTTAGGCTCTTTGTCTGTATAGTTCTAATAGACTGGGATTGGTGTGGGAGAGGAGAGCTTTGCCACTGCCTTCTTTCCATTCCCACTGTCTTTGAAGTTGAGATTTTAAAATCAAAAGAAAAATATCACACTCCCCAAGCCTTAAACTATTACTACAGAGATATAATTACCTGATACCTTAAAATACATACTGTATTTCAGGGGGTTGGGAAAACCATCTCCAAAACTGTTCCATGGAAAATAAATATAAATTGCATTCATTAAGTGATCCACTACATCCCAGCAGGAGACTGCCTCCTACAGAGCTGTAGAAACACCTGAGAGATATGGTTGGGCAGGCTGCAGAAAGCACAGGTCTTCGAGGGAAGCTCTGACCTACCTTGTTTCTGCCTAGTTCATACTGGCTTTCTGATTCAGGTGGAATCATATTATGCCAGCATTTTTGGTGACCAGTCTGCTCTCAGAAGGCATAAGCAATTTCATAAGACAGATGCTTCTGATCTGTCAACAATTAGGAACATTACTGCAGCATGTAGCTGGGAATTCGAAGTAATTTCTGTTTTTGTCATTTCAGTGTTTGCCTCCACTAGATAAATGCCTTTATTTAAGAATGGGGAGCAATGTAACACTTCAAAATATCTAACAGGGACATCATCTTAAGTAGGAGGCAGTGATTTCTAAATATACACCTGAGAGATCTCATAGGAAGCAACTTATTTATTAATAAGAACCTCAGGGAAGATTTTATGCCATGACTTAATGAGGCTGAGGATAAGGAGGTTTTTACATGCAATATGCACTGTGCCCCACTATCAGCTGATTCTACATACAGATTTCCAATACTTCTTGATTAAGAACGTAAGAGTGGAATAGAGAAGTCTAAGAAGCAACTGCTTAATAAGAGCCAATTAAAAGACTAGCTTGGTATTGAAAAGGACTGCAGAAAAACCACAAATACTTTATAATGTTTTCTGCTTTCTCCTTTCTCTCTGTCCTAGTCCTCACTCAGACTTTCTGCATTATCTAATTTATTAAGAATTTTTAGCTACATTCATTTATTCACTCATGCACATACTCCTTCTACGGATCTGTCATTCAAATGTTCAGGGAACGTGCAGCTGCTCTCATCTCACCTTCCGTTTCAGTAGGTATGACTTTTAATTAAAAGTCCAATATGATTTGAAATATCACCTGATATGATCTTTAAGTAGTTAGTTGCTGTAGGCAACATTCAAGCTCTTCTTTGGATAACAATGCTTACTCTCAGGAATCTTTGTCTCTCTTTGCTTCTCTTCCCAAAAAGTCATCATTTTATAGATTTGATAGGACCTTAGTTGACCCATTTTTGTGTCATTGGAGGGAAGAACTTACTGACTTGGCCTAGTATTTTGGGTGTATATTGATACCTTCTGTTCTCAGTGGCATTGTATCTTCTTTAATCTCCTAGTTGCTGCTAGCTCCAGTGCCTTGACAGGTAATATTTGTGCTGGATATTATCATACTTGATCTGGTCTCTGTTGCATCAAACTATGTTTGCATAACTAGTTGCTATGCAGCCTATCTGATCCTGGCTCCTTCTGGATCTATATTGGGTCCTTATATGACTTTCAATTCTATCTGGCCAGAGCAATCTATTGACTAGCCCTCATTACATTGTATTCTTTGTCATAATTACTACTGCCTTCTGGCAAGGTCCTCAACTACTTTGGAGGTCCATATAGGATGTGGGGAAGCAAGGGGCTGCTAGAGAAAGATGTATCTAAGGATTTATTTTTTTCATGGAAACCAGATACTTCTAAATTAACTTTGTAGTAACAATATCCTTGAAACGTATCTTTTTTACTTGGAGCCCTACATGGGAAATGGACAAGAATTCCTTGCTCCCAGTGCCTGCCTAGATCAAGGGAAACTGGAAGAAATTATGATGGCTTGCTTCCCTTGCTTCCCTCTCCCCAGCTCTTTCTTCCCCTTTCCACATTGATTAGCCAGGGGGAAAAAACATTAATTTCCTTTCCTTTTCCTGTCTAGACCCAACCTATAGAAATTTGGGGGGGCCAGATCTCCAAATCTCACCCTTGATAAAAAGGAAGCTAGCAGTATTCCAAACAAAGCCTTCTAAACACAGAAGCCTGGTTCACAAGACATGCCGAAAATTTTGTTGGAACTGTCAGTGAATAGGAGCTTCATTTCTGAGTATGGTAAAACAGCTTGTAGCAAACCACCCCTTCCACAAAAACAAAATGAGAAAGGACATGTGGGAAACTCATTGAGCAGCCTTGATAGAGTGTGGCTTGTTACCTTAAAACATTGAGCAATTCCCAATAGGTGGAGGTTAGAGAGACTGGAATGTCAACCAGAAAGTGACTTTGACAAGGCAGAGAAGATGAACAGAACTTTTGGCAATTTCATGGAATCTAGGTACAAATTGGATTTCACAGCTAATAAAATAGCAAGGATCTTGGACAGCCAACATTCCATGGAGAAGAAAAGTGTAGAGAACTGAACCTGATAGTATGAGCTTCTCTTCTTGTCAAGACATTCATGATTTATAAGCAAGCAATCACAGCAGAGATGAGCCAAGGGAAAACAAGGCAGTGAAGAGAAAGAAGACCTAATTAAACTTTTGGTAGTCTCATGGTACTTAAATAAAAATTGAAGCAGCCATGCATGAGATGTAGGGATCTCTTCCTCACACACAGGAATCATACAAATAATCTCAGCTATTAATATTATGGCATTATCTTTGATCCAGAAATTCGACTTGTCAAAATTATCCTGAGAAACTCTTGGAAAAAATATGCAGAGATGTATGTTCAAGGATTTTTGTTGCATTCTTTATATTATTGAAAATTTCAAATTAGTCTACCATTTAAATATCTTGATGAAGAGCTATAGCTAGTGTAGATGTATGTTTATGCGCATTTCTGCATGTGTATATGTGTGTACAGAGAAAAAATATATGTAGAATAGACACCATCAAGGTTGTCACACTTCTATTGGCAAGTTAAAATTGTGGGACTTATCCTTTAGTGGGGAAATGAAGATATAATCATAAAAACAGCCTGATCCAGTTTTAAAAGCAAAAGTATACTTTAGTTTCTGCTTTAATCCTTTTAATGTTTCACAAAGGAGAAATCGTATTGTATCCATAAATGTATTATATCCATAAACACATTCCAGAAATATGTATGTAGCAGAACTAAAGTAAATATAAGTCTAAAAATGGAAATGGGAAACATGTTCCATTTACTATACACTGAAAACTATAAAATAGTTAGAAACAAATATAACAAGAAGGAAACAGAAACTATATAAGAAAAATAAAATCTTACTGTAGAATATAAAACTATCTTAACAAATTGAAACACATATGCTCTTTAGGAGAGGATTTACTATCATAAACCACTAGTCTCCCTAAATTAACAGAAACTTAATGCAATCTCAATTGTAATACTAGATGTTTAAGTTGAATTTTATAATAGGTCATAAAGCTAATATGGAAGAAAAAAGATACCCAAGAGTAAGAATAAAATAAAATAAAATAAAAAACAGTGAAAATAGTGAAGAGGGACTTGCCTTAACAGATATCTATACTATTAAAAGGGTAATATCCAAATTGGCCAGGATGCCCTCATAGTAATGACCAAACAGCAGGCTGTGTGAGGTGACCAGGCCATTGGGAAAAACCAGACTGGCAGGGGGAGGGGCAAGTTGGGGGTGACCAGCCTGGCAGGCAGAGGCGGTTAAAGGTGATCAGGCAGGCAAGCAGGCAGGCAGTTGAGCGTTAGGAGTCAGTGATCCTGGATTATGAAAGGGATATCTGACTGCCTGTTTTGGGCCTAAACCAGCAGTCAGACATCCCCTGATGGGTCCCGGATTGGAAAGGGTGTAGGTTGGGCTGAGGGAACCCCAACCCGGTGCACATATTTCGTGTACCAGGCCTCTAGTGATATATAAAACAATTCCCTATAATTAGATTAATATAGCATAAAAATAGATGCATTGATGTGAAAAATAGGATATAGAATAAAGAAAAGGGCACAAATATATGAAAATTTCTTATATATTAATACTGGTATTTCAGTTTCCTAGGAGGAAAATAAATTATTGATAAGATTGTGTCAGACTGGCTATCTGTCTGGAAAAAAATAAAATTGTACCCTAATACTGGGCCATAAGACAAAATTAAATCACACATAAAATACAAACTTAAATATTAAAGAAAAATTTGAGAGATGTGTTCAATACCTTGTTGATGAGGTACAGAACTTTCCTAATCAAGACAGGAAATTAGAATTTCCTAATAAAATATTTTAAATATTTGTATGGCAAAGGATCTAAAAACAAAGGCCATAGGCAAACAATGGATTGGAAAGAAAATTATAAAATATTCAATGCAAAATATTTTTTATTTGAAATCTGAAAAAAAATAAAATGATTTCCCATAATCCACATTTAATGTTCTATACTTCACAACTCCTGCACAGTAAACCACAGAATAGTGTGAATGTAAATTGTTTTTAGAGTCTGAGAACAAGGCCAATGATTGCTAGATTAAGACAGCATTTACTTAATTACAGGCAGATTATCTTATAATTTGGCTAAGAACTTAATTATTTCTTCTTGTTCTGCAAAAAAATTATTTTCCAAAGATCCATATTGAATAGGATTTGTGACTGACATTCATGTATACATGTTTAACATAACAAACTTTTGACATTCATATATTTTTTAACAAAATGCAAAGCTCTTAAGTATTGACACGCAAAAGATAAACAGCCCAATAAAAATAGATAAGAAATATGGAAAAATAAATACATCAAAAGCAAATCCAAGGTCAAAGAAATAGATTTTCAAACTCAAGGACAGACATGCAACTTACATAACACTGAGATTTCCTTTCATCCAGTAGTAATAGGCACACCCCTCAAGAAGCAGTAACATTTATTGTTGTTGGGGCTGCTGCTAAGGAAGGCCTCAAGGAGGAAACAAAATGGAATTGCTTACAGCCCTTCTGGAAAACAATCAGGACATCTATTAAAATCAGAATCTATTTGAGCTATCAATCCCCCTCTAGGGTTATTTCTATAGAAATAAAGACACAAGTGTTCAAATATAAATGCACACATATTTTATTAGAGTATTTGTCATATGGGAAAGGTTGAAAAAAATATGATATGTCCTTACCACTTCATACTATACAACAATTAAAAAGAATAAATTGGGCCTGGCTGGCATGGCTCAGTGGTTGAGCACCAATCTATGAAACAGTAGGTCACGGTTTGAATCCAGGTCAAGGTATATGCCCAGGTTGTGGGTTCTATACCCAGTGTGGGGTGTGCAGGAGGCAGCTGATCAATGATTCTCCCTTGTCATTGATGTTTCTATCTCTCTCTCCTTCTCCCTTCCTCTCTGAAATCAATAAAGATATATTTTTAAAAAAGAATAAACTGGGATTATACTTGTTGACTTAAGGAATTTCTATGAAGAAGAGAAGCAAAAAGCAGAGTTTGTATATAATCTCATACTGAAAGATTAACCTCCGTGTTTATAACTTGCATGTGTATATTATCATAAAAACATAAACAAAACTTTGGAAGGAAAATTATTAGAATGTTACTATGAGTTTGAAGAGGAGTGATATGACTGAAGAGGAGTGATATGAGAGGAAGAAGAGAGAGGATAGAGGAAAGCAAATAGGAAAAAAAATAGATTTTGTTGGCTGTGATTTTTCATGTGCTTGTAAATGGCACTGCTTAGGAAGATCCAGAAAGAGTTGTCTTCTATTCATGCAAGAGATTTCATAAACTACTAACCAGAAATCTGCATAATGGTGTATTAGAAGTATTTACTTGGAAAGCAACATTCCCAAATATAGGAGGTTGAACCCTAGAAAGTTACTTTGTGTCTCTGATATTCAGTATCCCCAATTTACCCTAGGATAATAACACATAGCAACGGTCAGGATTGAGAGGATGTTAATGTAGATTATATCAAATGCATAGTAGTACATAGACACAGCAGGAACTCAAAAATGTGAGTTCTCTCCTTACCACTTCAATCAAATTATGTTTCTTAATAGTCAGTGGCAGTCACATAAAAACAATTTCTAAGACTGAGAATGGTAAATTTCCCAGGATAGTTTTCAAAAACTAAAATTTCAAATAATTTTTAAATATGAGAATGCATAGGTTTTATACACAACTATCCCTCGGGATAATTAATATAAGCCTATTAATATACTCCCTGGAAATTTCAGGCATGGCTTTTTTTTCTTCTTTAGGTCCTCACAAACTCTAGTTATCCTGCCAGAGCAGATATTGTTTCATTATTCGGTTGGATGCAGATGGTTGGTTTTCCTATCTTTTCACAATTCTTGTCAGCAGGTTTACAGAGAGTAAATGAACAAAGTTGATTTGGGGGACAGGATGAGAGGAGAGTGGAATGAGTCAGGCAGAAAGGAACTTGACCCAGAAATCACACACCTTCTGCTACCCTTTGCACACGCTGCAGTGCGTCTCATCCTACTGAACACAGCAGTGTTTGTGGAGATGACTTGCGTACCATTCCAGGAGTTGGAAGGAAGAAGAGAGACAAAACATTCCGTATAGATCTATAGCAGGGTTCCCAACCTTTTGGCCATTCCACCTAAGCATCTCTCAAGTCCTGATTCTTTTGCCCTACTTTCCCCTCCCCCACCCTCATGACCTAAAATTCTTATTCAAAACGTGAACTATTATTCATGTGGAGGAAGTTGGGCCATTAACTTGATCTAAGCAAACTTCCAAAGAACATGGCATCCATGAAAAAAAAAAAAAAAGAAAAGAACAAAAGGACAGTTGAGGTACTGAGGAAGAAATCACTAAGAATGTCTTCCTCCGTACCTCAACTGTCACTAAGAAATCGTTAAAAAATAATAATATGAAATGATATGAAAAATAGCAAATAAAGTTTCAAAACATATAATAGAGAACTGAAATGCATATGTCTACGAGGCCCCTAGAACCATAAGAAATGCAAAAAAATCACTGTTAATAACTCATTCTCGAATTGTCCCCTTAAAAATCAAATTGCCCCTCTGTGGGAACCACTGATTTAAACCAATCCCCAACCCACACATGATAAGGTCTCCCTTTCCCTATGATCAGCAGTCAAACAAACGGTTGCACATTTAGCATATTAGGCTTTCATTATATAGGACTCGGGGTCTGGTGCATGGATTCATGCACATTGAAAGGAAATTAGAAAAAATATTTTAATATCACTATAGTAGAAGTGCCAACCAAATTCACAATCAACAGTGACAGATTGAAACACACGGGTGCAATTGGCATGAGCGCTTTATATGTATTGCACATGTGCAATTTAACTTAGCATTTATAGATTATAGAATAAAGTTGGTTAATTAGACATGTTTTCTGATTTAGCTAAACGTTTTGCAGCCCAGTGAAGCACCCAAATTTCTCTTTCAAGTAATTGTAAGTAACATAGCAGTAAATATCAATATGAAGCACGATATTATTGTAGATCACGCAGAGAGAACAAAGGGTAGCAGTGTTTGACTACACTAGGTCCTCAGGTTATGTCGGAGATCCTCATTCCTATGGAGCAATGTAACATGATTTTTGCCATAAGTCGGAACCCACCTACGTAAGCACCTATGTCACTCATTTGGAGCACATATACAGCAGTAATGAAATGAAACAGTAAAAAAAAAAAAAAAAAAAAATTAAAGAAAGATAACAATTCCTGACATTTACTTGTGGTAAATAAATAATAAAAAATATAAAGCACATCTATTCATACGCTGAAATGACAGAACTTTTGTTTTTAATATAAATAAATGGAAGATGGTGAAGTAACCACGAAACAATGCATGTCCGACGTAACCCGAAGACTGTCTGTATTCTGCTCAGTGAGAAAACTTGGAAGTCATTTTCAAGGTCCAGAATTTCTTACTTCTTTTCAGTCAGGTCATGTTTCTAAGCTTCCTAAATCTCCATTTTCTGACTAATAAAAAGAAAATACAATTCCACCAAGCCTCCTATCTAACTACTCCTGAACTTCTGGGAGAATCAAATAAGATGAGGCATGGGAAAACACTTCACAGATATTTGGTTAAAGTGTAAAATGTTTGCAGCTGGCTATAAAGTAAGTCTTGTTGAAGACACTCCAAGGTTATTCGCTAGGGAGAGGAAGTCGGGCATTGCTATGTGACATATTTCCTCAGCACCCACAGCAACTGTTTCTGGGCTGGGCTATGGGCTGCATTTTGTGCCATGGGGACTTGACAGCATTGGCTGCAATTTGGTGGAGTGTTGCTCCAGGGTGGTGGGGGAAGCCAAGTGTTGCTTTGTCAGTGCCAGGTCCATGGTCCCAATTCTTTGTAAATGGCCAGTGCTCATTATGGCAGCTCCTGTGTTGAGCATCTGCCCCCAGGTGGTCAGTGTGCATCATAGCAACCAGTCGGACAGTCAGAGGGACACTTAGCATATTAGCCTTTTATATATATAGATAGGGAATCACCTCAGATTTTTAAATTTGCTAACAGGCCTTTACTTTTCAAAGTGTTCTAAAAATGGTAGCTACTACCAAAATCACTATCTGTTTCCTAAAGCAGGGAGGGTTCCAGAGAAGTACAGAGGGGGGGAAAAAATCCAAGCTTTAAAAAATCCTAAAGATCTTTCTGAAGCAATAACTTTTTGTGCTGTTCTTTGACAGGTTTTTGAGAAATTTTCAAAAGATTGAAAGGAAGGGATGAAAAAAAGAAAAAAAGTGAAAGATGTATGTGTGTGCATTTATCTCCAAATGTCCTTATTTCATTAATTATGTAAACAAAATGTGTATGTTTCTGTTCATCTTACTCTTTAAAGAATCCCTAGAGTTTTAGTCTATATAGTCTTTAAGCAGCAATTCTGCTTCAAACTTATTAATCATAGAGGGAAAGGAATTATTAGTATATCTTGGGAGAATTCCCTTTGCCTGGTAAAATAAGAGGAGTCAAATGGTTGATGTTACTTGGGGAATTTTTCTCATTGCTGGAACACACAAGATAGCTCTTTTGAGCCACATAATTCTATTTTGGTCAATGAGTAAGACAGGTGGACTTCTTAGGAAGCAAACTAATATTGTTTTCTTTATAATAAATATCACAACTACATTACCTTGCCACATAACAGAAGACATGAATGTAGAGTTCTTCAAATAAGGTAACAGGTAAGGTCACCAACATCAACAAAACAAAATTTGTACAATTACCAGCTCAGAAAATTAGACTGAAATATTTTTCAACTCTCCCAATGATTTAAGTACAATATATTATGACTTATTATAGCAGTACTATTGAACATACACTTATATAGACATGTACATTTATCATGTACATTTAAGTTAGTGTATCTAAGACTAATGGTAAACAAATGAACTAAAATAAATCTCTACTATTGGAAACACCAGATTTTATGTTCTACTAAAAGTTATTCAAATGTTAACCCTAAATAAGAGTTTTATGCTGTAATCACCGATGCCAGTATAGACTTAATTCTTAACTGTGAAAAGTAAATTTTGAGTTCCAAAAATACACTTAAAAAATGAAAACATGAGTAAATGTTATAGTGAATATAGTAGCTTTTAAGGGTAGGGAGGTATTTTAGCTAAAAACAAGATTATACTTAATAGACGTGCAAATAATATTAAACTTAATGTGTTCATTTACTTCTCGGCTCACATAGTTGTTCATGTTATATCTTTAGTCCTATTATGTGCACAAATAAACATGACCTACTGGAAAAACAATGGATAATAACATAAATAACAAATGTTATAGAAATGACCTCATCTCTTGGCAATTGGAATCTCTTTTCTGAAACAATCCAGAAAGATGAAAGTTATCTCCTGTACATCCTTTTGTTTATAACCCATTATTCACTGTAAATCCCAGGGTATGTAATCTATTACTCTACTCCAAGGAAAAAGCTGATTAATAATGTTATACTGCATAAGATAGAATATGCATATTCATGAGCCCTCATGAATTATTTGTGAAATTGAAATGAATAAACCTTTATCTTATAGGAAAGCAATTAAAGTACTTGACGCCCAAGACAATAAATCCAAACTGGAAATTTGGTCCCCTGAGCACCCACAATTTGAAACACTGAAGTAACATATCACAGAAGATGAGACTTCCCAGAGTATGAAAGTTACAGTTTAAATATTCAAGTTGCTTTCTTGGATCATAAAACATCCTGGCGCTCAAACAGTTCAGCTCATTTTAGAAAGCTAAGCTGATGGGTAATTTAGGGTTCATGAGGACAGCATATTATCTTCTGACGCACCTGCTTTCTGAAAACCTATAAGGTTTTATATTTTTATTAAAGTGCCTGTGGAACCGGGAACCAAGATGATTCCTCAGTCCCGGAGGATTTAAATTTACTCAAGCTGAAGAGCAGAAATTAACACATGACATAGAACACAATATCTTCCCAATGCACATCCTAGGCTGGCTTAATAATGAAGTGATATATAAAGTTGTCAAAGGGCAATGAATTTACAAAGAAAAAAACACACATAATAATTGAAGTGAATGAATTGGAAAACAACATCCAACATATCCTGTGTGGAAAAAACTCAAAGTTGTGGCCTATGGTTAATAATTTATATAATGTAGTTTAGCAAATGGTATTCTAATGGCTTTCCAACCTGGAAATGTATTTTTCTTTCCTTTTCTATTCTCAAGTATGTACAGAGCTAGGGAAAACAACTAGCTTTTATGGGGAAACCCTTCAGGTCTTATTGTCCTATTGTCAATTTCATCTTAGTGGTATTGTTCTATAGCAGTGGTTGGCAAAAGGTGGTTTGTAAGCCACATGCAGCTCTTTGGCCCCTTGAGTGTGACTCTTCCACAAAATACCACATTCTGGGCGAGTCTATTTTGAAGAAATGGCATTAGAAGAAATTTGAGTTTAAGTTAAAAATTTGGCTCTCAAAAGAAATTTCAATTGTTATACTGTTGATATTTGGCTCTATTGACTGAGTTTGCCAACTGATGTTAAAGGGCACTGCTTAACATTCAGTTTGAAATAGTCTCAGTCCTTTCCACATGTTTACACCCTGTTCTCCATCTCAATGTTAAAGACACTTCCAGGAAGTAAATGATTTTGCCCATTTTACTGCACCCTTTTTTTCTCTTGACAATTATTTCCCCTCAAACCTTCCACCATTTAAAAGACAGGAGGGGGAAAAATAAAAGCTGCCTACCTTAGAACGTTTTATATAATGAAAGGTCATTTATTGTACTAGCTTCAAAAAACAAGCCTTCCCTAAATGTCTGTATGTTGGGTGAGCACTGAAGCCTAAAACTACTTTACTTCAGGGTGTTTCTTTCCCCACCCCCCCCAACCCCCCCTACCCCCCATTTCTTAAAAAGGGAACAAGATATGAAGAATCAACTGAAATGGGCCAAACTCAAAAACACCTCGGTATACTGCATAGGGAGAGGTGGGTAAAAGTTCTGTCATTGACATCAGCATCATAGTATAATTGACTCTTAACAGCCACTAGGTCTTAGCGAACCTCGGTCACTAGGCTCTCCTAAGCCCACTTCCTTCATCTAGTAAGTTATATATTAAGGCTTGAATGAGATCATGTCCAGTAATTCCCCCTTTATCTGTGCTTTCACTTTTCACAATTTCAGTTAGTTGCTGGCAATCAGCCAAGGTCTGGAAATATTAAATCGAATGTTCCAAAAATAAACAATTCAAAAGTTTTAAATCATATGCTGCTCTGAGTGACTTAATGCAATCCAACTCCCTACCCCAACCTGGGATGTGAATCATGTCTTCCTCCAGTGTGTCTATGCTGTGTCCATCCCCAGTCATTAGCCACTTAGTAGCCAAGGGGTTGACTGTGGCAGTATCTCCATGTTTGTGTACAAGTCACCCTTAATTTACTTAATAATGGTCCCAAAGGGCAAGAATAGTGATGCTGCCAATTTGGATATGCCAAATAGAAGCCATAAAGAGCTTCCTTTAAGTGAAAATGTGAAAGTTTTTGACAATAAAAAATAAAAATAATCATGTTGCAGTTGCTAAGATCTAAGGTAAGAACAAATCTTCTTTTCATTAAATGATGAAGAAAAAGGAAATCCATGCTAGTTTAGCTGTTGCACCTCATACTGCATAGGTTACAGCCACTGTATGATAAAGGTTTAGTTAAGATGGAAAAGGCAGTAAATTTGTGGGTGGAAGACATGAGCAGAAAACGTGTTTCCATTGATGGCAGTGTGTTGCACCAAAAGCTGAGAGCCCCTACAAAGACCCCAACAAGGGATCCCCTGAAACAGTGACACCCAGCCATTCACTGCAAGTAAGGGATGGTCACACTGATCTAGGCATAGGTTCGAACTGAGAAATATAAATATTCCTGGAGAGGCTGTGTCTGCCAATGAAGAAGCTGCTGATGTTTCCAGAAGAGTCGAAGCTGATTAGGGCTCATTACTGTCTGCGGGTTCAGAGAATCTTGGGATCTATCTCCCTCCAAATAAAGAGGGACTACTGTATACAGAACAATGTGTACTGTGAAGTACTATGACATGTAAGGAAAACATTATTAGGAGACAGAATGCCTAACTGCTAAAGGACAGCTGAGATATCAGAACAATCTTACCAATGCTGGATGCTATACATCAACATTTATTCCTAAGAATTCATAGGCAGAAAATAGAACATTAGATTCACAGCATCCATATATATATGAGGAGTAATGTGGCATGCAAGAAAGCCCTTCATGTCTACCTAACTCTGGAACATTTTTTGTGCCACAAAATATCTCTAGCCACAGAAGATTCTGTAGCTTTCATTCCTGCTCTAATTTCATCCTACTCTAATCCAGTGCTCCAAATGAATCACAAGGGATGTTAGGATCTCACAGCTGAAGCTACAATAATACAAAAATTTTAACATTGTATGTCTTCCATACTTGAGATTTTTACCAGCTACACTACCATGCCATTCTGACAACCAAGAAATACCTTCTCTGGATTTTGTAGGCATATCATCATCAAATGAAGATACAATTGCCAGGGAATATGATTCTGAATGTCAAGATCATTTGAGGACAGCAGACCCAACATGCTCCTGGCTCAGCATGGAGTCCCCACATATCTGCAAGACCAAGGTTACTTCTTGGTTACTTCAACAAAAACTCATTCTGGAAAAGACTTCACTCAATGGTTTGCACTCTACACTGTTGGAGGAGAAGAGTATTTTCATCCCAAGTTCATTAATTTTTTTCAGAGGATTTTCTTTTTAATTTAAAAAAATCTTTATTGTTGGAAGTATTACATATGTCCCCCTTTGCTCCCCATTTGACCTCTTCTAGTCCGCCTTCACCCCAGGTCTTCACTAACCTATCACCTGCGTTCATGGGTTATGCATAGATGCATACAAGTTATTTGGTTGATCTCTTCCCACCTATCTACCAACCCCCACCTTCCCTCTGAGATAGGATAGTCTGTCCCATGTCTCTGGGTCTATTTTTAATGAGCTATAATTAATGCATTGTCTTGCTGGAGCTGTTCAAACATCACTTCATTCTATTTCCCTGAGGCAATAGTCTGACTACTTTTCTAATATAGTATTGGTAGAATACATTTGGTTAACCACATAATCATATAGACATGGTTTTATCATACCTTTACCCTTACTTCATGCTTCATGTTCTGTATCTAATTTTGCTACATTTAAGATGTAACCTTAATTTTCCTCCAAACCACAAGACATTATTTCCAAAAAAAATTCAAAATTTGATTTACTGTTATAAAACTCATAAACTGAATAACTTGAGCAAAACCCACTCCTTTCAGGACTATTTAATCATGGCGCATTTCTTGTAGGACTATTTGTAAGGAACTGTTCTGAGGGTTGGAAACAGAGAGAGATTTGACCATCCCTCCCCAGGAGGAGTTCACAATCCAGTGGTTTGAACATTATTTTAATTGAGGGGAAATTGTGGAAGGTTTTTAAGGAGGAAAGAGAGCAATATCAGGGAGATTAATCTGGCTATTGTGTCTTGGAATTATTATCTGAAGAGCAGTAAGACTGAGGAGTACAGTACGGACAAACCGATTTACAGAGAGTGGCTTTACCTCATCTCCCCATTAGATCGTTTATTCCCAATCTAATGCATTTGCTTATATTTTTACTACATGACTGTATTCCCAAACAAATATAGTTTGTTTTCATTTAATTCTTCTGAGTCATCCTTATTAGTATAGTTCTTACTCATTTTTAATTCTTATTCCACTGTAGCATTGCTGAATGCATCAACATTTGTAAATGTATTAAATATTGCTAAGTTATTCTTCAAAGTGATTATAGTAATGTTTATCCCAACTAGCAACATATAAAGAGTTCTTGTTCTGCCATACCCTTATCTATAACAGTTTTATTAATTAGTCACCCAATAAATTTAATGTTTTATATAAATGGAAGGTTAGATTAGACATCACGTCATTTAGGTGAATCTTCTGTATCACATTCTCCATCTTTAGTGCGCAAAACAAATCATATGAAAATTATTTGACTCTAACTCCATTCATGGCTAGACACTGCATCCTTTCTAAAACAGTGCTCATCTCCATGCAAGACTGAGACATTTTTATATTAAGAAAGGTCTTTTACACATACACACACACACACACACATACACACACATACACTATAATAACCTCCAAACCAGTTCTCAGAGTTCATTTGTAGAAAAACATAAATAAGAAAATTGCGGCCTTGTGTCATTTCAAATCATGGAGCTAGTTATGTTGTTCAAACTGTAAATAACACTAGTTCCCCTAAATCCCAAGTTTTAAAAATTTTAAAAATCTATTCTTAACAAGAGGTTTTATTATAATATAGCAAGTAGCCAAACAATATGACCATCAATATGGGCAGTTCACTCATTTAAGTTATATTACACACACTCAGTTTAAAATGGGAAAGAGAAAAATAATACTTTTCATTGTGTTAGAAATTCTCCCCATTAGGTCAATCAATAAATACATTCCCTGAAACAAACATGATGGGAAATGCTAATATACTCATTTCTTTGTTAGCATTGATTCCCTGTACTCATGGTATAAGCATCTTGCTGCATTAAATTGTATTTAAATATATGTATTTTTATACAATATGTCCTCTAGCCAAATATATCATCCCATGCCCAAAGACATAGGGAAAAATGTTCCCCAATGTAGGAGGAAACACTGACTGCAATGGGCATATTCTGAGATGAACTATTGAATTCCACTCCTGCACCCTCATTAAGGATATTTAAGGGTGAGTTTTATATCTGACTTTTTAATTTACAGAAAAATTTTAAAGACTTGTATAGTGATTTCATTATATTTTACTCTTAAATACGTTGTTATTGAGAGAGAGAGAGAGAGAGAGAGAGAGAGAGAGAGAGAGAGATCAATGTGAGAATGAAAACACTGATCCTCCTGCATGCCCCCTACAGGATATCTAACGAGCAACCCAAGCATGTGCCCTGACCTCGAATTGAGCCTGTGACATTTTGGTGTGTTGGACAATGCTCAACCAACCGATCCACACCGGCCAGGGCTGTACAGTAATTTTAGAACCAAATTTCTTTGTAGATTCAACACCAAAGATGGACAGAAAAACCTGGCTATTTCCCTTGCTTGAATGCAAGTGTATATGAAACAAGTACTCAAAATATCTAGAGTTATTACACAAAGCGATGAGAACACCTGCATAAATGGAAGAGGCTAACTTAAATGAGCATTTTCATGTCTAAGAGTCTATAAATTCTATGAAAAAAATATAAAAAAGGTAACTGTCAGTTATCCAATTGACAGAAACAGCTATGGATAAGTTACTATTATACATTACTCAGGCCATGAATATAATAAGTGTTCTGAGAGCAGCAGAGGTCACTGACCCAGACAGAGTCTCTGCTGGAGACGCTGGGTTATGTTCTCCCTTTATATTTGTGCCCATTCTCATGTTCCCTGGGCGGTAATTCTCAAACTCTGCCCTGCATCAGAATCACTGGGAGGTGATTGTTGGGCCACAGCCCCAGATATTCTAGCTCAAAGTGTCTGGTGTGCATCCTGAGTTCCCAGGTGATTCTGGGAACTGCTAATAAGTTCAGTTCCCACTTACTGTTAACAATGTTTGTTTCCCTGTGTGTGGCGGTGGGAGGAGAGAGGGGGAAGTTGGCATGATTTATTAACTGTTATGTGGTAAGCATTTTTAGAGCACACTGGGGCCTGAAAATACTGATTTGCCTACAGCCAAGATCCTTCAATGCCTACTACCAAATTATAATAAATTTCCTAGCTATTAGGTACTGAAACACTTATCTCTCTTGTAGCTTATAATTAATAGTTTCAGATGATGTTTATCAACCAGTAATTGTTGATGCATTTGCTTTCCCCGTGGATAAAGTACATAGAGCAAAACTGTTCCTTTGACAACCTAACATTTTGGCTCAGCAATTTTTGACATTTGCTTTGCGTTTGGAAGCTGTGATATAACCTCTTCCCGGGGCATGTCAGTTTTTCTGAGTTATCCTTGCCACATGCACTTCCAGGTTTTGATGAAAGATTTGCTCTTCACATCAATTATCTTCCTTCTTGCTTATCATTCTCAGGATGGAAATGTCTCCTTATAAAAAAATATAAACCATCAGAATTTATCACAATCTAAAAAGGTTAAAGAGGAAATAGAAGAAAATGTTTAAAGACCTATCACACCATTAAGATTCTCCCCAGAGCAGCACCCTAGTGGATTTCTTTGAGGTGAATTCTCTTAGAGTCAATTTATCCCTGGTCCATAATCCATTTTTATAACTGTAAAGATTGTGAAGCACAGAAGTTTACACACAAAAAAACAATGATTATGTTCCTTTGATGAAGTAATAAGAAACCAAAAAACATCATCTGGCTGGTCTGATTGCTTAAGATCTCATTAAACATTAAGCAGATAAAGCATTCCAAAGAGATTCATAAAAAGCTCCAGTCACTAATGGACAAAACATCAGTATGAAGTTTTTAATGACTAGTTGATTAAAATTAGATTTATCTGACACCTGTAGCTGCAAAGTAACTATTGCAGAAAGTGATTCTTTTTTTCTCCCTGGCCTTAATTTTTTCTGCATGTGCATTTTCTGTGCCCGAGTAGAAGCTTAGTAAATGTTAGCAGAGTCAACGAGGCAAATAATCCCCTTCAAAGTCCCTGGACATTGGTGGATATTGAGTTTGATAGATCAGGAACTTTCTGTTTTTACTGGTACCAAGTTTCACCAAATAGCCCTTCTGGGCGGCTTTCGGCCTCGGCCTGCTAAAGGAATTTGGATGTAAGGTTGATTGTATTTGTGTGTTTTTTCATTTTACCTAATAAAAATATACTTATTCACTTGTTTGGGAAAAACAAAATCAGTGCATTTGCCCAAAGCTATCCTGTGTGCCTACTGCCTTACCATTCATGTTAAGTATGTATCATGACACCTACTGTGTCAGCTAAACACAGAGAATGCTGAATATTCCTCCGCATTAACACCATTTTCTCACTATAATAACCTATCAAACTATTTGGGGAAAAGCACCCTGTCTCCAGTAATTAAAATGAACGCTGGGTGTCCCAGCTCTCAGAGGACAGATTTCACCTCGTCCCTGTGTTTCAGTACCGCGACTCAGCCTCTCCTTCTGCTGGGTCTGCCATCTCTCTGGATCAGTCTCTACTGAGGAAGGAAAAGTGACTTGACAACCTGTGTCCCGGGAGGGAATCTGACAAGCAATCTTCCTATTTTTAGCCCCAACGCCAGCCACATGCATGTTTTCAGGAGAACCTGGTACCTCCAAGTCCCAATTTTTTCCTGGGGTGTTACAAGGTTCATGTCCCATCACAGTAAGCATTACATTTTAACTTCCTTTTCTCTGAGACATCAGTCATCTAAGTACTTTTTCATCGTCAAATAATGTCTTGAGGATTTACAAATATCTTCTAGTTTCACTGACAATGGGCTGTTTTTGTTTAGCACCCACCCTTTTGGATTTGGGTGATTTATAATAAAAAAAAAATAAGGTTGTAGAAATATTGTTCTTTACTTTATCAACTTAAAATCATAAGTCCTGGAAATATAAATGAAATAAAAATGGGAAATTGGCCCTTTATCATAGGAAAGTACTCACTGTATTAAATACAGGGTGTCCCAAAACAAGGTAAACAGAAACTTTGAACAGTTATGAAGGTAGTGTTTATTCAAATGCATTTCATTTTCAAAAAGGAGCTCATCAGCTGTTAAAGTGTGTATACATTTTGGAAGAACACCCTGTAGTTTTCATGATGCATTTAAACGATTATTTCTTTTACAGAAACTTCTGGTTTAAATTAGCTACTAGTGATTCTATAAATTCATTTGTAGTTATGCTTGCCCTCAAAGAATGTTCTCATTTGGATGCACCTGCTACGCCGTACCACCTTCATATTAGCTGTCATATTAACACTCAAATCTAGCACCAGAAAAAAGCTAGACCTATTGGCCCCTTAAAAGTAAAGAAAACGAAACAACCCTCTCCCTAGAGCTTAAATCTACTGTGCGTAGAAAATGAAGGAATAAAGGTGGAAAGTACAAAAATAAAGGAGAGAGAGAAAACAGTTACTCTCTGTACATTATCAAAATTGTACAGGTCAAGCAATATGCAACTCCATTTTCTACAGCTTGGAAACTGTCATGGTTTGGAAAAAGTCAAGAAAACTGAGTTTATTTCCAGAGTCAGAATAAAAAGACAGTCATGCAAAAATTCTCTTTAGGAGAAACAGATTTTGTTCCACTCTGACCTGTTGAATTGCTCCCGAGAGTGGTGGGCAAAGCCAGCCTGTGACTAGCAATGGTGCAGTAAGAGTCCTCTCTTTTTGATATTGGTATTCTAAATCTGTTTATGGCTAACTTTAATTACAATGGTTAGAGAGCCTGAACTGATGACTATCAGGCCAAACCCAGTATAGGAAACACATCCCGAAGGCTATTGTTTTATATGCCATTGTATTAAGGCACACCTGAACGATCTTTAAGAACTACGTTTTAGCTCCTTCTGAAAGATGGCAATTAATCTGCAGCCCTAAGATGATATTGTTATTTTCACCGTATATGACTGCACTGCCTGGATATCCAAAGAAGAAAACTAAATGAGTAAATGAAATGCTGCTTGCCTTATAACAAGGCAATCTGCTCATCAAAGCAGAACAAGCATAATTCCATGTGCCTGGGATGCCTTCGTGTTGAAGTATCTGAGAGAAATTGCTGATATTCTGACTGCTTGAAGTAGATGCCTTGCTAAATGAGGTTTCTCCTGAGAGTGAGAGGCCCCGCACATGCCTAGCAGTTCTCAAATATAATGGAAAGGAAGTTCTCTGTGATTCCGCATGACTTTTACATCCACAGATCAATTTAGTAGAAAATGAAGGACTTCTGTTCCTATGGACCCACCACTGTGTTAAAAAGGTTTAAAAAGAAAATTTGGAACTTTAGGAGCCATTATCATGATTCTGTGTTGTAGTGAGTCTGCAATTCATCCCTCACTTTCAGCTCAGCGTTCCCTTCTCTCCCATTCAAAGCTGAAGTCACCTGAACTTGTAGCTTAGTTGGTTACAGCGTCACCCCAATACCTTAAGGTTGAGGGGTTCTCTCTCTGGTCAAAGCACAAGTAAGAATCACCCAATGAATGCATAAATAAGTTGAACAAATCAATCTCTCTCTCTCTCTCTCTTACTCTCTCCTACTTTTATCAATAAGAAAATATTTTTTTAAATAGCTGAAGTCAGTAAACATGTTCATTGAATGTGAGTTCTAAATTTCAGTTAGAGGGGAGAAAATGACATATGAAAGTTAATGAAGTTGAGAAAGCAAAAACTCTGTAATTTTTTATATATAGCTATTCAAAAAAAATTTTCAAGTTACTATTCATTTCACATGGTATATATTTTTTGTTCTTTTCGTCACTCTTTTATCGCATGTGTATCTAATTCTAATAGATTGGCACTAATTTTTGGTGTCAAAAAGCATGGCATAGGTTAAAATGCCTATCTTGAGGTCCGCAAGCATCACTGAACTCATTGTAATGTAATAATAAACAGCAGGTATTGGAGAAAGGAAGAATAATTTTTCATAATTTCATTTCAATTGTGCAGATAACATAGTTTAAGGAATAGCATTTGACGCACTGCATGCATACATGTCTATAATCAGCCACAATTCAATGGGACATTATTGCATAGCTCATAACCTGTACCTCACTTATGGCACCACCAATATCTCTTATTGTCGTTTCAGGCACATATCTCAATCTCTATACCAGACTACACCTTCGCAGAAAGAATCCTTAACAACTTTGTTCTTGGTGGCTACTAATTTCCTAGCATGGTGCCCAGCGCCCAGCACTCATGCAGTAATTTTTGAGAAATGCATGAGTGATTTTCATCTAAGTTCTTTCATTTGCAAAGTACTTTTCTAAAACCATAATTTTTCAAATTCATTCCCAAGAAGAAACACAAATGTAAAGTATCTTTGGTTACTTTGCCTGATTCATAGGAATGGTTTGCATTATTGTTACTTTTTTTAATATATATTTTATTGATTTTTTACAGAGAGGAAGGGAGAGAGATAGAGAGCTAGAAACGTCGATGAGAGAGAAACATCGACCAGCTGCCTCTTGCACACCCCCTACCAGGGATGTGCCCGCAACCAATGTACATACCCTTGACCGGAATCGAATCTGAGACCTTTCAGTCCACAGACCGATGCTCTACCACTGAGCCAAACCGTCTTTGGCTACATTAATGTTACTTTTTAATCATCATACTCATTATTATGATTGATTCCAGAATGAATTATACTAGTAAGGATGGAGGTGGTAATAATGATTGGCATCAAATGGTTTTTCACAGAAAAGAAAGCTTTCAGTCACATCAGCCAATTGATCACTGCAAAATTTGTTTCTATAATTCTTATTTTTTAGCTGAGCACATGAAGACCAGAGAAGTCAAGTGACTTGTCCAAGAACACACAGACAGTAAATACAGGCCCTAGGGGGCTAGTATTCTGGTCTTTCTGACTCCAATAGTCCATGTTGCATGCAGGTCAGTCCCCAATTTACAAGTGCCTGTTTTATAAAATCTCTCTCAATCTAAAAACAAAACATCAAACAGCCACAATATTAAAGAAAGCATCTGTCCACATGACCACAAGACAAGAGGACATACTTAGCCCATTGCGCCTCTCATTCCTATAGCTGTTGAGAACAGGAAGCATGTGCTTCCTCAAAATGCTTTCCATTTGCTGGAGTAAAATTCTTTGCAAACATTGTTTTCTGCTAATAGTATTTTCATTGCCTCCTATTGGGTGGTGTTTGTTTACATATCCTTAATGAGGTGAGAAGGATCATACTGCTGTTCTGCCTGATTCTGAATTATCAGGGATAAATTTAATCCTGAATCATCTGGAAATCCTGGATCTGGAGAGAATTTGGCTGACCATGTCCTGCATCTCCCAGAGAGGAGTTCACAGAGGGACCAAGAGGAACTCTCCTCCTTCCTACCTTCCTTCTCTAGGATCCTCAGATTTTTCAGTTCAGCCCCTTCACTGCCAGATAATGAAAACTTCACAACTGTCTCTCCACGTTCTACTCCTGCCCCATTACTTACAGTGACAAGGCAATCCTTTTAAAATAAATCTAAACACATTAACCTCTTGTCCAACATTCTCTAAGAGCTCCCAATACATGTCTCACCTCTTCATTCCAACCCTTTTTTAATGTATGTTTTGGAAATGAGCCAACTTTACCATTTTCCTTATTAAGAAAAAAGGGTCTCAAACTTGATAAACATATAGGATAGCACTAGCCTAAGTTCTATAATTTTCTGTTCTTTAACATACTTTGTAAAACCTACCAAGGTCTAGCAACTATTTTATTATGACCAGTGAAATTGAGCATCAATCCTTACTAGAACTGCCAATAGATAACTGATAAAAGACTAAATATGAGTTCCTTTGGTGGTTTATGATATCACTAATATAGGATAAATAGAATAATTAAAAAAAACTAGTTTCATTTCTGAGTTTATAAGTTGAGGAATATAAATATAAGCATATTAGTGAAAATTTAAAAGTGAATCCCCAAAAAGAATTCAAAACAGACTGTATACATTCCAGTTTTCTAAAATAAGAGAAAGAAATTAAAAGGTTGACTATGCTCCCAAAACTAAGAAAGTTACTTCTTTAAACTCTACCAGACCAAGAGATATTCAGGGGTAAATTCTTTAAAATATTTATTCAATAACGTATTCTATGGTGTTTAAACTTTTGCAGAGCATTACGAAAGAGAAATCACTCTCAGAAATGGTAATAAGATTCTATCTAAATTATTATAACTTAGAATCAAGCAGTATGCTAATGCACTAATATAACATGACCCAGAAAGGTTTATTCTGATTTAACTATAAAAACCATATAATTTATTTTCCAAAGTAGAGTCTTTTTGAAAGTAAAAGAGAATGCTACTGGTAATGACGCTCTCATACCCAACATTCACTATGTAAATTTGGTATTGGCTTCAAATTCAAAATATCTACAGGATTCAATCACTCCCCCCTATATATATTGAGTTCAATTCTGTCTGAATCATATTAATCTCCCCTCTATTTATTTTATTTTATTTGCTATAGTCCCTAACTGGTCTCCCTGCTTCTACTGCTGCCCCTTTCAGTTGCTATTATTTTCTCAATAGGACAATGAGGAGAACCCTTTTAAGAAGCTCATCAGATAACAGTTCTTTGTGCTCAGTCAGAACTTCCTGATGTCTTCCCACATATATCACTGAAACAAAAATCAAAGTTATTTTGGTAAATAAGGTCTAATACGATTTAACCCTCTCTTCCCTAGTTTCTACCTCATCTTTCTCCCTCTAGCTAACTCCGCTCCATCAACTTTAATATCCTTGCTGGTTTTTTGAACTTACTAATTAATTTTCTATCCTAGGATCTTATCACGGGCTCTTCTCTCTGCCTGAAAATTTTCCCCAGAGATAATCAGCTTGGTTTATTTTCTTCAAGATGTCAATTGAATGTCACCTTCTAAATGAGGACTGTTATCAACCCTATTGCAATTGCACCCACTCACCCAACCATATTATCTCTGCCTGAAATGTCTTATCTATGTGGTATGTGTTTTTTAGTGTACTTACAACAGTCAACCATGGTATTTATAAAACACTAGAGGCCTGGTACATGGATTTATGTACTGGTGGGGCCCCTCGACCTGACCCATGGGGAACTGGCCAAATCTGTGCACTGTGCCTGACATCTCCCGAGGGGTACCACATTGCAAGAGGGTGCAGGCCAGGCCAAAGGATCCCATTGGTGCATGAATCCATGCACCAGACCTCTAGCATGCATATAAGATCTTTGGCTAATCTCTTCTTTCCACCCCACCTTTCCTGAAATTCATCCATCTGTTTTATGTTTCCATGCCTATGCGTTGTCTTCCCTCTGGTGGTCATTGTGCATCATAGCTACCAGTCAAACGGTCAAATGGTCACTTAGCTTTTATATATATATTAGAGGCCCGATGCACAAAATTCTTGCATGAGTAGGCCTTCCTTCCCCTGGCTTCTGGCACCGGCTTTTGTCTGGCACCTGGGATCTGTGCTTCCCTCTGGCACCCAGGACCTGGGCTTCCCTCCAGCCACCCACAGGCACCCAGGTCTCGGGCTTCCCTCACAGCCCAGCCGTATCTGGAAGGTGGTCCGGAAGTCTAATTAGCATATTATACTCTTATTATTATAGATATTATAGAGATATTTGCTCTCCATCTACCAGAATGTAAGTGATATAAGGGCCTAATTTCTCCTTTTTCTCTTCTCTTTCTCCATTTTTTGCTCATATTAGACTGTTAATAAATATTGTTGAATTAATGAATGAATTAAACATTTTCTCTTGAAGTTTTTCTAGAATTTCAATTTGACTCTATTCTAGTTCTCTTGAACACAGCCTTCACAGTTTTCTCACAGCCAGCATCTGGATCTCCTGTGGGTATGTTTCTATCATCTGATATTTCAGGCATTCCTCTTCTTTCTCCAAATGCCTTATTATTTTTTATTGACTACCTGAGATTTGTTATGAAAAAAATTGCCGAAGGAATTTGAAGCACCGGATGACATTACATCCAGCAGAAAGGATTTACTTTTGCCTTTGGCAGGCAGTTAGGTGAGAGGCAGGTCACTTTAATTCATTCGGGGACTGAATGGATTCAAAGCAGAGGTTCAGTCTTTATGAGAGCCGCTCCATTCTGATTGCCATTACTCAGAGGCATAGCCCTTCCGAGGTCCCAATTGAGAGACCTTGGCATATTTCACACCCTTTCTCCCTGGCAGATTCTTAACTAGGAGATTGCCAATAGTTCTGTTCAGTCAGGCAGCCTCTCAGACACCTTGCTAGGAAGAAGTTTGGATGATATAAACTAGTTGCCATACTGGAAGTAGATGTTCCAATATTTAACGTGTTAACCGGGGAGTTCCCTTTTTAATTACACAACGTACAATGGGCGCATACTCTTTCACTAGAACGTGTCAGTACGTCACACCCAGCGGACGTAATTTTATATTATTATTTTTTTATTTATAATTAACTAAAATAAATGAAATATATATATTTTTGTTTATTTATATATAAAGCACAAAGTAAAATATAAAATTACAAACAAATAGAAAAAAATACCAACAAAAAAATGGAAACATCGAATTAAAAAATTATAAATTTTACAAACAATTATAAAGATTACAGCCGAAGCCGGTTTGGCTCAGCGGTAGAGCGTCAGTCTGCGGACTGAAAGGTCCAGGTTCGATTCCAGCCAAGGGCATGTACATTGGTTGCGGGCACATACCTGGTGGGGGGTGTGCAGGAGGCAGCTGGTCAATGTTTCTCTCTTATCGATGTTTCTAGCTCTCTATCTCTCTCCCTTCCTCTCTGTAAGAAAATCAATAAAATATATTTTTTAAAAAATCACAAAAAATATATGCTGTCCCTCTCAGCGCACAACATATATTTCAAGGACGTATTCATATGTCCTACCCATTCCCCATAGTGTTTATGTTTGACGTATTTATAGATCCCGCTCGGTTAACAGGTTAAAGGCTATCTGTGACCTACCCTTGCATATAAATATCTTCCATAACTCCAAAGAATGCCCCATTAAATGTGGATTCAGCTATTTTCAACAAATATTTCTTTTCTTCATAAAGCCAAAAACTTTAAATATTTCTCAAAACACTTAAAACAGGATATCTGTTTTATATAAAGATAACCTACTTAACTATAATGCTAAAATTATTTTTCCCAGATTGAAAAAATAAGTAAGTTACTTGGTCCGAAGGTTGTGGGTTATTGTTAAGCTGAAAAAATAAGTAAGCATCACGTCTTATGAAAGAATTTTGTTAAAACCAATATAGAAATCATTGTACCTATAGATGACATATACCATGTTCATAATATGTAATATAGAACTGCATTTCTCAGTGTGTTTTCTATTAAGAGATAAATTTTTATCTCTTCACCCTCTCCCATAAAAAAAAAATGTTTATATTCAAATATGTTTGTGGATTCCTGCATACATGTCTCTAGCTTGGGGACCTAGGATGTGTTAGCATTTAAAATGGTCTGAAGTACTGTATAGTAAAGATTTGTTTTCTTTTTAAGGCAAGGTTTTTCTACTTTATTAAAGATGATAATTAAAATATATATATATGCATATATATATATATATATATATATATACACATACATACATACAGTATATACATGTGAACCTTTAATATTGTTCTTCTTGAATGAGTTTTGGGTTGGTAGCATAAATGAGTAAAAAGTTAAAATACAAATTACCCTGAAGGTCAAACCAATAAATAAATTGCTTAAAATTTAAGGATGAGCCACTATCTGATTGTGAAATCAGAGTTATATACCATCAGTCTAATAAGTATTACTAAAATATTATGCAAAATGTCAAAATCTCATGTATATTTTTTGTAGAGGAAGCCCAAAGCTTTGGCAGATTCTTAAAGGGCCCACTACTGCCTATAGAAACACTGATAACAATAAATAATTATAATAAATCAGGGTATTCCTATACACTGTTTTAGGGGGAAAAACACCTCATCTACATTTAGAAATAGCATTGATGGAATAGTGTCACTAGATTTAGAGACATAATTTCACAAAAGCATTTTCATGGTCAACCCTCTTCCTAGTTGTTACTTGTCCATTTTATTGAACAACAGAGAGGTTATCAACCTTCTTTATGGCAGAACGCAGAAAAGCCAATTGTTGGTGAAAAACAAAGGGTATTTTCAAAGCAAAATGTACGTGGGAACCTCCTCTTTTATCTTACTTCTGTCTATCTCTTCTTTCAGCACTTCAATAAGAAGTTATTGAGTTCTTGCAATGTGCTATTGGTTTATTTCAATTGTTTCATAAAATACAGCAGATAAGCAAAGCTCTGAGGAGATTCACCAAAGGTCAGACATCTAACAACTGTTGCAGATACCAAGCCAGGTCACTCAATATTAAGCCCAACATTCCTTTTACTCTACCACAACTGGTTCTCTTTACAGGGGCTAGAGTGCAATCTGTATGTCCAAACTGGAGGGGGAAAAAATTCTGGTTATCCTCCATGTGTAATTAGTATAAACAGGCAAGCCACAGAACTCAAGGTCAATGTTCAAAAGTACTCGTTTTCAGTGACAACATTGCACCTCCATTCACTGTTAACATTCCCTGCATCATATCTGTGTATATTTTTAATCTAAATGCTTTATTATTTAAAGTATCACATGAGTCTCCTTCCCCTCCCCCCCCCCCCCATTAATCTCTCCCCGGCCTCTCCCACTGGCCAGCACATGCCCTCACCTCCCTACTGTCTATGTCCATTGGTTATGTTGATATGCATGCATACAAATCCTTTGGTTGATCTCTTACCCCCTCAACCCCCCCCCACTCCCGCCTTCCCTCATAGGTTGGACAGTCTGTTCAATGCTATGTCTCTGGTTCTATTTTTATTCGTCAGTTTATGTTGTTCATTATATTCCACAAATGAGTGAGATCATGTGGTATTTATCTTTCTCTGACTGGCTTATTTTGCTTAGCATAATGCTCTCCATGTCCATCCATGCTGCTGCAAATGGTAAGAGTTCCTTCTTTTTTATAGCAGTGTAGTATTTCATTGTGTAGATGTACCACCGTTTTTTAAAATACTCATTTGCTGATGGATACTTAGGCTGTTTCCAAATCTTAGCTATTGTAAATTGTGCTGCTATGAGCATAAGGGTGCATATATCCTTTCTGATTGGTGTTTCTGTTTTCTTGGGATATATTCCTAGAAGTGGGATCACTGGGTCAAATGAAAGCTCTATTTTTAATTTTTTGAGGAAACTCCATACTGTTTTCCACAGTGGCTGTACCAGTCTGTATTCCCACTAGCAGTGCAGGAGGGTTCCTTTTTCTCTGCATCCTCACCACTACTTGTCATTTGTTGATTTGTTGATGATAGTCATTCTGACAGGTGTGAAATGATACTTCATTGTTGTTTTTATTTGCATCTCTTAGAGGATTAGTGACTGAGCATGTTTTCATATGTCTCTTGGCCTTCTGTATGTCCACTTAAAAAAAAGTCTATTTAGGTCCTTTGCCTATTTTTTGATTGGATTGTTTATCTTCCTTTAAGTTTATGAGTTCCCTATAACTTTTGGAAATTAAACTCTTATCAGAGATAACATTGGTAAGTATATTCTCGCGTGCAGTGGGCTTTCTTATTGTTTTGTTGATGGTTTCTTTTGCTGCGTATCTGTATATTTCTGATAAGACAGTCCTTGAAAACTAGGCACATGAATTCCAAAAACAGCATAGATACTCTTGGGTTTGTGATTTCAGTTATAAGAGTACATGTCATATAATATACATATCAAAAAATAATCAAAATATTAAAAATGCCTTTTGGTCAGTTAGGATGAAATCAGTAGCCAACCCTTTTTATTTTTCTGTTTTAATCAGCATAACACACTTAATTGAATGTAATTTTGTCCTCAATTTTGTGCTATGGATAGTTTAAATATTCATGTTAATGTTACCATCAGGAAAAATCAATTCTATAATTCAATTTTATTCTGCCTTCATTTGATAAAATCCAGGATATTTGTTGTGTTTTAAAGTATGATGGAACATAATGATTATGATGTAAAAATGAATATAAATTTCTGCAGTAAGTCTCCAAGCAATTTCGCATAGTGTCTCTAAAAAGAGTCCAGTGCACTTGTTTTCATGTTATTTTCAGCAAAAGGAGCTCGAAATTCAGAGACAGTTTCAGTCAAGCCGCCAAACTCGTGTTCATTCAAAAGAGGAAATGATTACCTTCTGGTATTTTCATTAGTTATCAGCAAGTTGCCACAATTAGATTAGGAATGGATGAAGACCTTATTTTCCATCTCATCCCGTGTCACATTATCTGTGCGGTGCACACTGTATATTTAATAGAAGGTTAGAAAAAAAGGTTAAGTAGATTTATAATTTTGATGTGCTCACTAAGAAACAGTGCCACAGTTGCCTGGTCAGACAGAAAATCAATTTATGAGTATTCAAATGCAAACAGCATTCAGTGTCAAGCAGAACTATTGCCTGGCCTTCCTTAGAGAGGCGCTGGGTTAGCCTTTTCAAAGGTGGCTCCGATGCCTGAGAAAAACATGCTGTTTCTAGACAGTTCTAAGAACCTCATGGTGAGCCAAGTGGCTCATTAGTAAAGAGAACGCACTGATTTAACATTGTGCCAATGAGGCTTGCATTCAAGTATGTGCTGAAGGCTAGTTATCATTAATCATTTTAGTTATTATCACAGGAATTATGATTGTGGTACATGGATTGCACGAATGACACCTTCAACCTCTTATGTGCCATGCCCTTTGTTATGTGACTTTGCACTTTCTCGCATCAGTAAGTGGTATGTTTGCCAGTCCTTGATTGTAGTTAGTCATGGGACTAGTATTGATAAAAAGATGATACAAACTGCGATTTTTTTTTTAAGTCCTCACATATTTCACCATGCTTTTACACCTGTGTCACTATTAAGAGAACATGACCGGAGTGGCCAGGGGCTCCTGTTACCCCAGTCAAAAGCCAATCAAATGTCAGACACTTTTAGGATCCCACCTGAGACCAGAAGCCCCGCCGAGGCAAGCTCTACTTTAATCACCAGCCCACAGCCCTGTGAGCTAAATAAATTGCATTGTTTTAAGTAATTATGTTTGAGATGTTGGTTATGCAGTACTGTTGTGGCTGAAGGTAACTTATATGCTATAATAAGCACTGTTTCATACTAGGAGATAATGATGGGCCATATCATTAGTGCCTTGTTGGCTGGTGGGGAAGGAGAGAGGGAGAAAGAGAAAAAATAGGGGAAAGTGTTTGTTCCACATAATGAAATTTTAGTACATATTCCTCTGTCCGGGTCTATCTAGAATGATAAGGGCTCCATTGGGCCTTATCTCTGCAGTATAGGACAGTCACCAGGAGCTGTCCGTGCTAAGACTGAATGAGCCAACACAGACTCAGGGCGTAGGGAAAGATCAGGAGTTGAGGAGGCAAGTAGAGAGACATGCTACCTCTGACACAACCACCATGCAGGCAGGTTTGGTTGTTTCTTATTCAATGAGAAAATCTGGTCAAACATATGGTGTGCGTATTTTTTTTTTCAATAGGATTGCCATATTTAACAATGAAAATCTAGGGTTCCCAGTTACATTAGAATTTCAGAGAAATGACAAATAATATTTTATTACAACTATCTCCCTCACACCAGACATGCTGTATATTCTTCAAGCATTGAGACTGCTACTGAAAGGTCTTAGGAAATGGAGAAATTGTTTAGTTTAAATAGAGCTTTACCTATTGCTTTTTAAAAAAAATTTTGTTACATGGTTTAACCAGTTAACTGCCACAATATTTTGAATTTAATTTAAAAAGAGCCGCCACTTGCATCTATAGATGCTAATGGCATACAAATGGTTAAGGAATAATATCCAAAAATACCTTCTAAAAATCTCAGTTTGTATAACTGGCCAACTTGTTATAACATGTGAAGGTAGAATTCAATGCAGAATTTCTCTGGTAGAAAAACGCACTAGTACATTCTGCAACCCCTCATCCATTTATGACACTTACAAATTCACCTGGAAACACCATGGCTAATCAGACAGCTGGAAACTCTCCCCTCATCCTTCAGCTACTCACTAACAACTGATTTGACTTTATACATAGCCTATCCCCAAATAATTCCAGTATATTTTTCCAAAATGATATTGTCTTTCTGTTTTTTTAACTATAAAATATGATTTTTAGAAAAAAATACGAAGCAAATAAAAACATTATGTTGAGAAGAAAAAATTATACAAATTCCCACCCACTGAGAAACAATTTTTAACATTCAGGTACAAATCCTTTAGCTTATCGATACATACAGATAAATATTCAGAGAGCTGTATGAAATAGAATTATATTATACATACTGTTGGATAGCTTTTGGGTCTTAATATAGCATGAGCCATTTCATTGACAAATAAATATACATTTATATCCTTGTTTTTAATAGATGCAGTCAGTGAGTCAATATTTATTGAGTTACTACTAAATGCAAAACGTTCTGTATTTAATTGCACGTATACCCCATGGTGTATTTAACCAATTCCCTGTAGTCAGGCATTTTATGTTGTTTATAATTATTCACTACTGTAATAGAGCCTGCAATGAATATCCTTGTAATCCTACAACTCAACTGATAGAAACAGCAGTGTCTAGACACACTAGAGAAGAGCCAGCATCTGTGGGGATATTGTTTGTACCATAGCAAACTGCATACACAGTTCCAACATTTATGCATAATCAATAGTCCATAAAGACTAGTCCATCGGTGAGTCATTCAGTTCTCTCCTTTGAGAAAGCAATCAAAGGGAAGGGGGGAAAGTTGCAAAAACCAGTCTCAAGGGCTCTATCCATGCCCCCATTTAGCTATACATTTTTTATTCACTAAAGATTTACTGAATACCAAATATGTGCCAAGCTCTATTCAGGGTCCAGCATAAAATGAGGACAGAATGGCTCCTTCCACAAACCATTTGGTGGGACCAGATCTCAACTATTAAGAGTATAGGAAACCCAATTTGCTTGCATTCTCTATGATATCAGGTACCACATGTGTCAAACACAAGGCCCGCGGGCCAAATCCGTCCCGCCAGGCCTTGCAATGTGGCCCGCACCGCTCTGTCATCACTGCACTCCGCTGCGTTTCCATCACAATGACAGTTTATGACTGTTCAGTAAACCATTCGGCCCGCGATTTAGGCTGGATTTTAGATTTTGGCCCCTTCTCTGATTGAGTTCGACACCCCTAAGGTGCACATTCTTTGCCATTTTTGGTACGATATGATCACAATATGTTACTGTGACTACTAATTGTAGGCTAAGTTGAGATAAAACAGGATTAATAAAAATAATCCATGAATCTCTTAAACAGTTAATTTATTTAAAATATATTAAGGCGCATGGACTCCTAATAGTTCGATGTGTAATCAAAGCCTTTTCTGTTTGGGGCATGGGTATGTTAAAGCATACTCCTCAAGTGAATTACAAAGACATTTCCAAGTGTTCTTTAGGGCTTACTGCAAAATAAATAGCTCCAAGTAATATTAGTTTAAATATTTATTTAGGGGTAAGAGTCGTCTTTGGTGGGGAAAAAGGGCTGTTAGACAGGTGTTCTAGAAAAAGTATAACAAAAGAATGTCTACTTAAAGTGTAAGGTAAGTCACAAAATCGGTTAATGCTGGATTAGTCTGCTTTTGTTGCTATAATGTGGAAGAAACACCACAAAGCTCAGTGGCTTCAACAGTTAACTCACTGTCGTCAGCTCTCTGGGTTAGCTGCAACTTAGCATCACCTTGGCCCAGCTGACCTGGGCCCGACTGCAGGCTGCTGGTCACATTCAAGCCCCTGTCCCTTCCCTGTGTCTCTGAGTTTGAGACTCGGGTTGAAGGAACAGCTTCAACCTGGGGCATGATCTTCTCAAGCCCAATGTTAGAGGCTCCAGAGGGTTCCCAGAAATAGGCGGAGCCTCATAAAGCCTTAACCAGGAATTGACACACTGTCACTTCTGTCCACATTCTTCTGGCCCAAGTAAGCCACATGGGCAAGCCCTTTTGTCAGCTGAGTGAGGAAATGCATTCTTCGGGCGGGGGGGGGGGGGGGGGGGGGGGGGGGGGACCTGGGGGGGGGTAAGGGGGGGAGCAGTGTGGGAGTAGTTGATAAACATAACACAATCAGCTATGCAAATTAAAAACTAACATCAAAGATAGGCCAGCTAATCACATAGAATGAAATACAGACATCAAAGTGCTGCTTCAAACAGGCTAAATAAAACTTGCTTGAGCATTTTAGTGAACATGGCAGATGGCATGATTTTGACTTCTTTTTTTCAGGGACATGACTGGATTTTTCTTGCTTCAGCTGCTCTCTTAAGCCATGTTCTATGATTTCCATTTTCCATTACAAAGTGGAAAGAAAATCTAAAGCATTCTGAAGGAACAGGCCTTCTAGATTATCATTGCTTTCTTTCTCTTACAGTTAACTAACCTGCATCTAACTCAACAGCAGTCATTTTTTTCCCTAATTCATTCTTCTTAATATATTTACCGAAGATTATGTTTTGTGCCTACATACTCAAATTGAGGGCATTTTCATGTAGTAGATGTCTTAATTTGTATATACATTTTTTATTCCATAAACTTTTTTAAGTCAGTAAGCTTCTGCTCATTTCAATTAACATGAATGCATATTAAGCATTTGATAAAGAAAAAGAATGCTACTTATCAACGGGAAAGTTTCTTAAAGAACCCCCCAACTCCCATTATTGCTTGGCTCTTTCCATCCAGCCTCTTTCATCCATCTTAATAAGTTATTCTTTCCTTTTCCTGAACAGATCAATTGTGAAAATCAAGGCTTCTTTCATTTTGCTGGAGCTATGTCGAAAGGAAAGGCCAAGAGTAGGTTTGGAAATCTGCTTGAATCAAGAATCCATATGCAAGGCTTTTCGGAAAGGCAGTCTTCATTCCTCTCCAGAGAAGTGAGTGGCAGGTGTGGAACTCCTGCCAAGCTGGGTTACTTTATCCAAGCTCCTCCATCTGACGTTTCTTAATAGTAGGTAGCAAAACGGAGCTTCCAATTCAAACTAAATTTCTCTGGGGTAGGAACTGGAAAAGATGAGCTATAGTGTCAAGCCATTTATGATGATCAGATTTGATAGGATCGGGTCAGCCTGAATACATTTCTGTGTCACCTCTCCCGGATTATCATGCTCACTGCATTACTGAAAGCTGAGACGCCGACAGCCCTTCTCTTAAAATAGGACCAACTAGGTCCAGGCTCAGAGAGAAAATAAGAGGTCTGCAGTTCCAAGACGGGTTGCATATCTTTAGGGAAAGTAGTAAAGGTGCTTAATAACAGGCCTATTGGAGAGATACAGTTTTTGTTGTTGCCAACTAAACCTGGTGAATGAAAGGAAATTAAGTTAGGGGTGGGGGAGGGGCAGACTGAGTCCAAGGAAAGCTTAGGAAGCAATTTCCACCCATGAAGTAATTAAGGAGTGAAATGAGTTTCTACATTAGCTCTCGACACAGAGTGATGTCAGTGAGAAGCTTGGGAAAAGTATTATCTCGAATCTGCCCCAGTGGTCAGCCAGTAGCTGATTTTGAAGAGATGGAAATATAGCTCTTTCCAGGCAAGGTGTCTTCTTGCTCTGCAAACTATTAAACAAGATCATTTCCTCCATATTAATGACTGCTAGCATTCCAGAAGAAAATAGAGGGTAGATATCAAGGGAATTTAAAATTGCTTTGCAGATTTTTTATCAGTTTTTTTTTTTAATTACGAAGCATTTAAAGGAAAGCATATGTGTTATATTAAAAGACAATTACACAAATAGAAGTGTAAAAAGGAAAAGGATGAGAGGGATTTCAAAACATGTCCATACTTGAGTGCATCCCGCTCAGGAATAAACACTGTTCTCTCTCTGACTCCAGTTCTGGGAATTTCTTGAAATTAAATGTGCTTCACACTCTTTGCCCTACCCTCTTTCAAGTGCACTTCCTAGAGAGACCCTCTGGATGCTTGAGGAAAGCCAGTCACCTGGCTAAGGAATCTCTTGACCCAGCTTAAGACCGATGTTTAAATATCAGCATCTAAAAGAATGAGGCTTTTCCCTTACGCATCCTCTGTGGGAACTTAATGACAGGTGACTCTGTTTTCACTGTATTGCAATAAAAATCAAATCAGTGTCCAGTGTTGCCTAGCAGTAAAGAAATTGCAAGCAATAATCTTTCGGCAAAAAAAAAATTACTTTTCTTCCTCTTTGTCTTCTTTCATTTGTGTTAACTACATCTGTCTTGATTGTCTGGTTGGCGTCTACTTGCATTCCCAAATAAATCTCTTTATGTCCAGTATATTTTGAGTTTTTCTGCAAATTATCTGCCAAACCGTCATCTCTTCAGAGAATTAATTCTGAATTCTGGGAAAGCATTATGCTGTAGGTGAGTTATTTAGTTCCCTCTTTTTATCATTTATACTCTCTGTCCCACCTAATTTCCAGGACAATGTTTCTCAAAGTGGGATCTTTAAACCCATGGGTGTCGGAATACATATTCTGTGGGTTAGGAAAATCTCTTCAAGAATTGAGTGTACGTTCACTTTGAGGATTATCTTTTAAAATAGTATATATAAGCACAGTGTTGATTATCTAGATAAAAAACTATAATTAAGTATAGATCCATAAACTATGTGTCCATACTTTCTTTTATATAAATGATGAGCCTAAGGGAGTATTTTCTAGCTTGGACTAGATTGAGTTAGCAAGCATATGGTTGATATTAAGAAGGCATAAGCTAGTGTCAAAATGGCAATAAGCAGCTTACATCCATCTTTGTTCTCATGTTGACATTTTTTTAAAGATTTAATTGATTGATAAGAGAGGGGGGGAGAGAGAGAAAGAGAGGGAGGGGGGGAGAGAGAGAGAGAGAGAGAGAGAGAGAGAGAGAGAGAGAGAGAGAGACTGACTAATGTGAGGATGTGAGAGCATAACATCAATTGGCTATCTCCTACTGAGGATGGAGCCTGCAATTCTGGCATGTGCCCTGACTGGGATTCAAACTGGCAACATTTAGGTGCATGGGATGTTGTTCAACCAACTGAGCCACACCAGCCAGGGCCTCATGTTGACTTTTTAAATAATAACAGGCATCGTGATTTTTTGCAAAAATAATTCATAATTGGAAGACTTTTTTTAGCAACTAAAACTGAGACTGCTTTGCCATCATGAAAGTGACATCTGTAAATGATGACACAATATGATATGTGCTATAATGGATAGAACAGAGGCATTTTCCCCAGCAGGGGAGGATACTGGAGTTTAGGCATGACGAGCCAGTGGGCAATGACACGTGCAGCCGTGTTGGAGTGAAGTCGGTACAAAGGAAGCATCCATGCAAAGATGTGGATGTAGGAGAGCACGATGTTTACATAACAGTTGGTGAATTTTAAAGAAAACTGCAATAATGCTAATTGGTACATTATCTAACAACCACGTGATCTAGGTCGTGGGTTTATCATTAATAACGTTTACATGTGATAAACTGCTGCTCAAAGGAGTGAGGTGACTTTGGTCGCACACTAGGAAGTGGCAGGGCTGGGACCCGAAACCATGGGGCTGCTACTGCACCGCACATTTCCACTAAACCACCATTTCCGACTCCAGTCCTCGGGATGGCTTGGAGAGCACCCTGGGTTTCCCCAGTTTATCTCTGTCCTGGTTACCATCCAACCATGTAATGGGCACTATTAGGTAAGCAATTACACAAACCCAGATGCTTTGTGAATTAAAAATCTGTTGAAAGTTAATGATGAGTAAAATCCAAAAGGCCAATATTTATCTAGTGGCTGTTCTGTTGCAGCCGCTTTGGGAAGACTGAGCTGGAATAAACATAGCGCTCCTCCCCCTTCACCTGTGCCAAGGTGCTTGGTGAGGTGAACACTCTGTGCTGTTGCTTGTTCTCCCCTCTAATGCCTCTGCTTTAGCAGATCTGTTGCATACCCACTTTCCATCTGGAACTCACTGTTCTTTCTTACATCCTTGGACTGGTCTATATATACTTCCTGCTCGGAGTGGGTTTCCAAGGATGTTATTTATATAATCAAATGTAAAATAAGTCAATAGTTGTGGCCAGTGGTTGAGCATCAACATATGAACCAGGAGGTCAAGGTTCGATTCCTGAATCGAACTGAATTCTCTTTTGGAAGGAAGACACAAATAATTGATTGACTAGTTGGTTTTGAGTTTGCCCAAAAGACTGTCCTCCCATTCTTATTGTTCTACCGTGTTTCCCCGAAAATAAGACATCCCCTGAAAATAAAATCTAGCGCATCTTTAGGAGCAAAAATTAATATAAGACACTGTCTTATTTTCGGGGAAACAGGGTAGTTGTGTCCCATTTAACTTGGATTCTCATCCTGTGCCTCTTTGAAGCAAAAATACTAAGTATTTTTAAACTAGCTCCTCAAAATATAAAAAAAGACAAAAAATCAAACAATGTCAGTTTTATAAAACTTGGTATTATAGGTATTCTGTAAAATATATAAAAACAAGTGGAAGATTTCCATGCTGTTTCAAAAAAAAATCTTCAAATTCCTGATTAAATAGACTTATTCATTCCTCAGTACTCTTCTTTGGTGGCTAGCCTTTTATTCAAAGTCTCTTCTTCCCTTCTTCCCATAGCTTTTCACTGTCCAGAAATTTCTTAGAAAGCAGCTTCATGGTTATGCAGTCATGATCCTTGGGGCTTTGAGTTCCCGGAGGCCTGTCTCCAAGGTAAATTATTGAATCAACGAACAAACCTACTGGGGTATGTAGAATCACAGGGATGGCAGCAGTGGCAGGGTAGTCTTCCTAAGACAGAATTATGCCCCATATGCTTACACTGGCATAGAGAGCCTAACTAACTGCATTTTCAGATTTTATGCTTGCCTTTGATAATATATGAGAAGCCTTCTTGATATTTTCATTAGCTCAGACTACTAGGATTTTGTACAAGAATATCCAGATTTAACAATAATAAATCACCCATCACCTAGCCCAGTGGTTTGCAAACTCAGTCAACAGAGCCAAATGTCAACAGTACAATGATGGAACTTTCTTTTGAGAGCCAAATTTTTTAAATGTAAACTTCTTCTAATGCTACTTCTTCAAAACAGACTCGCCCAGGCTGTGGTATTTTGTGTAAGAGTCATACTCAAGGGGCCAAAGAGTCGCATGTGGCTCGAAAGCCGCAGTTTGCCCACCACATTTGCCCAAAACAACACACATGGAAATAAAGTCATATATCAGGAAATAAGGATTTTGCCAGAGAGAATCCTTCACACTTTTAGTTCCAACATTTCTGGAGGTGAATTTTAGCACAGGCATTATTTAGAATGGCTGGCACATGGCGATAATAAAAAGCAGATGACTCTTAGTCAAGTTCATTATTGATCTGTAATTGTCTACAGACAATACCATATTTTTCGGACCATAAGACGCTCTGGACCATAAGACGCACCAGTTTTTAGAGAAGGGAAATGAAGAAAAAAAGATTCTGAAACAAATAGTGTCCTAAAATATTTTATGTGCATTAAAACCCAACATCACAGTCATAAATACATGTAATCAACCCTGTAAAGTAAACAGCAGCATTTAGAACCATTTTAGAGCCGGGCAAGCACACAGAGACCACACAGAGCCAGGCAAGTAAAAAAACTTTTTTTTTTTAAGTATATGTGTAGGCTATATTTGGACCATAAGACGCAGAAAAAAGTGCGTCTTATGGTCCGAAAAATACGGTATATTCCCTTGGCACCTGCTAACTCTGCCTTGCCTTAGGTATATCACTTTTTATGAAAAGTGCAAAAATTCTGATACATAACTGTCATTCTCTTCTATCAAAGCCCAAAACAATTAAGAGCAAAGGTCCAAAGTTGAGGAGTCCTCTTGGCCAAGCTTTAGCAAGCAATTTCATGTTCATTTGAACCGGAAACTCTAGTAATCCACAATGAAGCTAATAACCTATTAGGTATCAGCCTGCAGCCATTGTTATCATGAAGACAAGAAGCCCAACTGTACAAGAATAAAATAATATTATTTGGTATATTACATTTAAAGAAACAGCCCAGAGTCATTTCATGTGTGTGTGATTGCATTTATTTTATTGGTTTATTAGAAAAGTAATACCATGCTTGTTGTCACAAGGAAAACAATATGAAAGTATAAAAGAATTTAATAACTTCTTTCTTTAACCCTCCAGTCTAACTCCAGTATATCAAAACAATCTTACGTCCATTTGCAATTTGGTGTATGTAATCTGTAGTTTTTTCTGGGCTTTTAGAAATTAGATAGTTTAAAGCAGGGGTGGGACACCTTTATTCTGCCAAGGGCCATGTGGATATTTATAACATCATGTGAGAGCCATACAAAATTATCATCTTTAAAATTAGCCTGCTATATTTGGTCGAGCATTCAATTAACTCACTCCTAATGCCTTGCCAGGGCCAGACCAAATGATTTCGTGGTCTGGCCCACAGGCCAGATGGTCCCCACCCCTGGTTTAGATAAAGATAGATAGATAGATAGATAGGATACATACACATCCATATATTTATATGTATATATTTTTATGTTTTTATGAAAATTGGGTCATCCCATATACTTTTCTATAGAAGTTGCTTTCTGTCACCAGTATATTTTATTCTTCCCTTTGGGTCATGATATTCAGATATAACCTAGTCTTTTAAATTTATTTATTCTTTCATTCATTAATCATATATTTATTATCACTGTCTATAGATATCTGCTTTAGCCATTTGGGTGAATAAAACAGACTAAATTCTTGCTTTTATGGAATATGCATGCTTATGTGAGACAGACAATCTTACTAATAAAAGAGAAACATGCAAATTAACCATCACTTCGCTACGGCCACAGCCAACCAAAGTGAGTATGCAAATTAACCCAGCAAAGATGGAGGTGAATCTGTATATGCAGACAGGGAGCAGAGTGAAGCCTGCTATGAGGGAAAGTGGGGGCCACGGGAGCTACTGGAGTGGTGTTCCAGACCCAGCGAGGACTTGCTGGCTTTGGGCAACTGGCAGTAAAACCAGAGGAATGAAGGCCTATCCTTGCACGAATATCATGCAATAGGCCTCTAGTCCTATATAATAAAAGCTAAGTGTATGGTTGACTGGTCAGCCATTCAATCAAAGTGTAATATGCTAATGATATGCTAAGACTGCTCAACCGCTTGCTATGACATGTACTGACCACCAGAGGGTAGACAATTAATCAGTTGACCCATTGGGAAGTTGCTCTGACCAGTAGGTTAGATTGCTGCTGGGGTCTGGCCTATCAGGACTGACTAAGATGGGCCAGACATGCCCTGGAGCCCTCCGCATTCCCTCCCTGGCTGGGCAACTTCCTGCATCTTTCCCCGGCCCTCATAGTGCACTGGCGGGTTCCTTGGCTTGGCCTGTGCCCTCTCACAATCCAGGACTCCTCAGGGGATGTCGGAGAGCTGGTTTTAGCCCAATCCCGCAGGTCAGGCTGAGGGACCCCACTGTTACAGGAATTTGTGCAGTAGGCTTCTAGTAAACACATAAGGAGTAAAAGAACAGTGTGCCACATGGCATTAAGTGTTGTGGAGAACAAAAACCTGGGGACTGAGAGGTTATGCCTTTTGGCCTCCTTCACCCATTTTGCCTACCCTCCACCCCCTAACTCTGGCAACCACCAATCTCTTCTCTGTATCTATGAGATTATTTTTTGTTTATTCATTTCTTTTTAATTGCACACATAAATTAGACCATGTGGTATTTCTGTTTCTCCATTTATTTATTTCACTTAATAACATAGTGCCCTCAAGGTCTATCCATACTGCCACAAATGGCAAGATTTTATTTTTATCTGTGGCTGAATAATCACACACACACACCACATCTTTATTCATTCATCCATGGAGGGCACACAGTTTGTTTGTATATCTTGGTTATTATAAATAATGCTGCTATGAACATGGGGGTGCAGATATATTTTTAATTGTTTTTTTTTGTTTTCTTTGGATTAATACCCAGAAGTAGAATTGCTGAATAATATAGTAGTTCTGTTTTTTAATTTTTTGAAGCATCTCCTTACTGATTTCCATACTGGCTATACCAATTTACATTCCCAACAACAATGCACAAGAAGTCCCTTTGTCCACATCCACATCAACACTCACTTCTTGTCTTTTTCATTATAGCCATTCTGACAGGTGTAAAGTAATACCTCATCGTGCTTTTGATTTGCATTGCCCTGATGACTGGAGCATCTTTTTCTGTACCTGTTGGACATCTAATGTCTTTGGGAAAATGTCTATTTGGATATTCTGCCCATTGCTTTTAATTGGACTGTGTTGAAATCTTAATGTAGTCTATATACAGGGCGTCCCGAAAACTGGAATTTCAGTCCAACCTGTGCATTGAGTTGCACAGACAGGCCCTAATTTTGCTCATCAGGTTGGTGATTGATGCTTGTTTGCTAACACTGAGAATGTTGGCAAAGGCGGGAAGGAGGGCTGGCAGAGGAGCTGTACTAATTACGGAAGGTGCAAATTCAACATGTAGCACATTTACACGACATAATAAGCCTTGTTGAGGTAAAACAGGCGGTTTGTTACATACATTAGAATTAGACGCTATAATTGCTTCACAGCCCAAATGTGAACGATCTCTTGAGAAACAAAGCAAGCAACCCACCCACCTCTGCATGACAACAATGAATCACCTTTCAGTCCCTGGTAAGCAGGGAACTAGGACAGAAGGGTAATTTGGTCAAAGCAACAGTGGGTTAGACATGCAAGCACCACAGAGAGCAGCGGAAGAGTGTGAGGAGGAACAATGGCCTTCATCAAGGCAAACCTGCAGCCTGTCTTCACTGGGTAAGGAGGGGCTTGGCCCTGTGTCAGCTGTGCCTAAAGCATGGGGGGCTACACCAGACAAGCAAGCAGCAACCATGATAGGAATTTAGAACAATAGTTGGTGCCTACTTTTAAGGAATACTGTGAACCATCCTGAACAGGTTCAAATAAGTTCCATTGAGGGTTTTTAGACTCTAAGACAAATACAATAATGTTGAGAGAACCACACACTTATTTAGCAATTAAGGCACTTAAGAAATTGTTCAACAGCGCCACCTATAGGCAAGCATCTACTCCTTCAATGGAGTGATGGGCGGTGTGCCCTGGGGATCACCACCACTCACTCAAAAGTTTAGCAAAGCTTTCAGATCAAACTCAAGTGTTCATTCCAACACTGACTTAAGTCCATGGACTTGGGCAAGTTTCTCAGCCTTTCTGAGTACTCAATAATTGTTTTTGTACCTCCAGTGACAGAAAGCCATTTTAAATGGAAACAGGCTATTCCACACTTGGATGCTGACATGCCAATATGTTCCTTATAGAAGCAACTTGATATGATTGTGTTCATTAGCTCAATTTTTCCCCTCATGGGGATAGTCAAAATAAGCTTAGCCTTTCATCCATGTAGTTCTTAAAATATTGGAAGGCAGATAATGAGTTCCTTTTTAATCTTCCCTTCTCCGGGCTAGTTATTATTAGTTGCTCTTAGAACTACTCTATACAAAATAAAAATAAACATGAATCACTAACATCAGTGGTGGGCTTGTGCCTTACAAGCATTTTTCCCCCCCAGGATTTTGTGAAGTATTTCTATTATTCCTTTCATGTGTTTGTTAAAACTGTATCTCAGGCATGTAGATTGCTTAAGATCACAGAGTTGTGCTATCTTTTTAAACAAAATTGGACTTTAATCATATGCCTTGAGGCAGTATCTTTTTGAAATTTGATGAAATCAATATCTTCCCAAGTTCATGTAAGTACATAAACTTAAACATGGGGTTAAACATCCTGTAAGACCCATCCTTCCATCTTTGCTTTCAGATCCTCAGCAAACCTAGTTGGACCTCAAGTTCAAACTCCATTTTTAAAGAAATTAAAGAGACGAGGCTGAAATTCGACCCTCTTTCTCACTGTCTCAGTCTCCATTCTTCCTTGGACAATATCCTAATTCCACAAACTCCAATAAAAGGAACAAGTCCCTGGGTTTGATTGACCAAGTAAACACCCTATTGTTGTGTTTTCACACCAGAAAATAGAATTTACTGCTAAAGAGTCAGAAAGCTACTCCGTAATTTTCAATTGGCTGAGTTCTTCAGCCTGGGATACCCTGTAGATTTCAAATCTAGCCACAGACATGCAATAAGCAGGTACCCCCTGAGGGCACCTGGATTCCAGGAAGACTCAGCTCTTGCCACAAAAGAAAGAAGTAAACATTCTTGTCTGGTAAGAAGATAGAAAGCTTCAGGTGAAGAAGGCAGCAGATGTGTGAATCTAAAGTTTTCCGAGGAAAGATTGCCTTTTGAGCTAAAAGTTTCAGCTCTGTGAAGGTACTGCAAGCACAGATCACCCGGTTCACTATTGTATTCCAGGCATTGATTTCGGTGATGAGGTACAGGGCACAGGCAAACACCGAATGTTCATTAACTCTTTAGGGAGACTGAGCATCATCCCCAAACCAAACTGTCCTGAACATATTAAGAGATAATTTAGATAAGCTGGCTCGATGGAACTTAAACAAAAGTAATAGCAATAAAGCATTTCTAGATGAGTTGCTGATTTGAACTAGATCCTATCAGTGTAAAAGAGCAACCCATACAAAGCACTTGTCTTTCCTTGAATCAAAGTTTTAATGGGAAAACTGTGTCTAATGTTTTATTTTTTTTTCTTCTTTTGTATATGTTTTAGACAACAAGGCACCAGGAAAACTTAAGGGTTAAGAGATAATGGAGTGGGGGTGGGCTGGGAGAGGTCGATGGGTGAAACAGGAGACACATGTAATACTTTCAACAATAAAGAATAAAAAAAAAGAGGTAATGAAAGATTGATATACCTGTAAGAAAGAGAGAAGCCTATATGAGAAACCCTAGTCTTTGTCATTGGTACCATATTATGTACTCAGACATCTAAGTAAGCATTAGGAAGAATACTGAGTGATATCGAACTATCTCTGTGGCACTTGTCAAACCCTACTTGGCACTATTCGACTTCCTTTATTATCCTTATAAAACTATCTATTTTCTGAGGTCAGAAATATTCTCTTACTACATCATCCAAATGCTATATGGGATGAATTGGTTGTTTTGTTGTTGTTGCTTTCTTGTGTATGTGTGTCTGGGGGGGGTGGGGGGGGGGAGAGGTTTGCCTGGAGGCATTAAGGATAGTATTTATATACCATGTAAATTTTACAAAAAGTCCTGATAATTATAATTGTCCCTAACTGAGATATTGTTAAATAGCACAAAATAAGACAATGCTTTCTAGAAGACATTATGTTATCAAACTTGTTAAAATTCAATGAAATGGGTGATTCTGAAAATCATAATATAATCTAATTCAAATGTGGAGAATATAAAGATATAGTGAGCAGGCAAATTACCATATAGATCCTACCTTTCATATTGCATACGACTGAAACAATAAAAATGATATCAAATTCAAAGTGTTTCTAGTTCCTAGGCTATTAATTCTTTAAGACACTGAAAAACTGTAAGTATTACCCTGAGTATTTTGGTAAATAACATCTCAGAATGTCATATTTTTGGTAAGGTTCTGGCTTAGGAATTAGGTTTGAAAAATGTTTGTTATTCGACACTGTATGATTTTTAGGAAATTTTGATTGGTGCTAATGATAAAAAATTTTGAATAGTTGAAACTAGAAAGACTACTAACAGGGTTCTTGTTCACCTTTAAATCCCCTGTACCTAGCCTAGGAACTGGCTAATAATAGGGCCTTGATATTGTATATTTTGGTGGCTATCAACTCTATGAAAAATATAGGCAATCACATTAAACACTACTACAATCATGATTACCAGTATCTCAAAAGGTTCCTCATGTCCCTTTAAAGTCATCCTCACCCTCAGTCCTAGGCAACCACTGATCTGCCTTCTCTCATTATTGATTAGTTTAATTCTTTCTTGAATTTCACCTGTAAAAGCACACAGCAGGCATTCTTTTGCACCTGGCTTCTTTCTCTCAGCATAATGTTTTGTTTCCCTTGTATAGTAATTATACACCAATTATTGGACTTGCCCTCTACAGCTGCATCTCCAGGATTCCTGTCCTGGTTTCCTATCACTGTGGTTGCCCTCAAGTCTCTCTTTTGTTTCTTTAAGCCAAAGAGGCAGCAGATTTTCTTTTAAAGATGTATCGCCTCATGCGTGCAAATTGAAAACAATTAAGTTGGAAAGCACAAGAGTGTTGACCATGGCTCCAGTCCCCCCCAAAATCTCTGTTTTTGTCATTCTCTTTAGTGCCTTCAGTTAGATGTTATACATAATATATAATATATGTCATATATGACACATGTTATGAATGACAGTTATCTCTCTATATAAAAGACTAATATGTAAATCCTATGATTAATTGTACAAAAAATCTACTGTATCTTTGAAAAATTTAATGTTTTAACTCTTCAACTTTCAGGGGTTTTGTTTGCTTGTTTGTAGCACAGAAAAGACATCAGGGCTGAATCACACAAATAAGCAGATGAACACTCTCCGGTATCTTGCAATGTAATAGCATATTGTTTGCATAACAGCCTCACCCAGATACTGAACACTATTAATATTTGATAAAATATGAGAAATATTAAATTTATCTACAAATAGAAATACTTTTTTAAATAAAATCTATCCTTTTATTAAAAGATTCAAACATTATGGAATAACAATATATAATAGAAAAGGACACAGGCTTCTAATTTGATCTCCCATCAAGTATTGCATAGAAATCCTTTCTGTAATATCATAGGCATATAATCATCCTGCCATTATTTTATATTAGTTCATTGTTAGAAAGCATTACTTTTAAAAAATACTTTCCATACTGAGTTAAAAGTTCCCTTCTGTAACTGCCATTAACCATAAGTCTGGCTGCAAGAAAACATAAAGGATTAAACCTCCCTTTCATGTTACAGCTATTTAAATATTTCAAAATAATTACCCTTTCTACCCAAACCTTCTTGGACTAATACCTTACATATGAAGTTATAGTCAGACCTTTCTCAACACTTAACTCTCTTACATATGAACTTATGCTCATGTATTTCCTTTTTAAAAGGTTGTGATTAGAACTTAACACAATACAATGCACGTAATCAGACAAGTGCAGAATTTACTGGGTCCATCACCTCTCTGAGTCTGAAACTCTTGAATGAATGCTTTTTTTTTTTCTTACTTTGACCACCAATCATATTGGCTTACAGAATATTATTAAAGATCCCTTATTGCTTTAAGTATTATTTAAATATTACATCAATCTATAAAAATATACTAGTGTTCTCAGTGACAAATCTATATTTACATCAATATACATTTACATTACACACTAGGGGCCCAGAGCACAAATTTGTGCACCTTGAAAGGAACTGTGGGACACAAGGCTGCGGTGGGCACAGGGACGGGTCTTGGCCCATCCACCATGCCCCTGCTAGGTGCCCCCCAAAAAACAGCCTCCAGTCCCCTGTCTGCTGGCAGCCCCGCTCACACCCACTGATGATGCAAAGCAATTGGGGCTTGCACCAGCAGCAGGTGTGAGCAGAGGCTGCTGCTACAATCACCTCTTAGGAGAGGAGCCGGGGGAGGTGGAGAAGCCCTCATGGGCAATCAGGATTGGCACCAGGCACTGGCAGAAGGTGAGAGCACCAGGCAGGATCACAGTGAATGGGAATAAAGAATTTTCAGTTACCATCAGAGGCTTGTCACAATGACAGGAACTGGCACCTCGCCTTGGTCTGGCACCCCCACTCACCTGCTCCACCATCTGGCTGTGGCCAATGCCCGCCATGTCCAATGCTCTGCTACCTACTGCTGATGCCCGCCATGTTGCGCGCCTACCCCCTGGTGGTCAGCACTTGTGATAGCGACTAGTTGTTTGGTTGTTCTGCTGTTCAGTCTATTTGCATATTAGGATAGATAGATAGATAGATAGATAGATAGATAGATAGATAGATAGATGATAGATAGATAGACAGACTTATATGCTAGTCATAGGAACTTATGCTACTAGTAAACCTAGTTTGAGTTTAGTTTTGCCATAACTGCCTTCTGACAGTTTTTGTGCTGCTTTTATATATGGCTCTACTAGTATAAATTTCAGTGTTTCTCCCTGTGCCTGTCTTCTAAATAGAATGTTCTAATTCAGGTGAGAATCCAGTCACATGTGTCCTCTTGTCCATGTTTCCCCATAGCAACTCTATTACAGAAGCTGACCAAGTTCCCTCAAGGAAAGATAATACCGAGCTAAATTAACTGAATTCTACCAAAATAGCTTTTCATTGGGTTATTGTTCTAAACTGCTAGCAGTCAGGTGATGAGCTCACTCACAGGGCCTTTGTTGAACTGGGGCAAGGAAGGTTGAGGCATCATCTTATTGAGTCCATATTGACTTCGCATAAGCATTATGCATTTTCCAAGGCATTTGAAAACAGTTGCCTATCTCCACTATGCAAGCTGAATTTTATCCTCTGTAGTTCCCCAAAGTACTAGAAAACTTGGTTTTTATCCTAGGTCAAGATTCTTGAATTGTGGCCTTCCCCCTGCCATTTTCCGCCCCACCCCCACCCCACCCCACACACACACATACACTTCCCATCACATAATCACATAGGCTGGTCCATAGTTTTTGTCCCCTGGTCTGCTTTATCTAAATTGGCTTACCATCTGCATTCTATGGATTCCTCTGGCCCTGCTTATCATGTCCCACTGCTTCTGGCAAGAATCTCATAACCACCGCAACCTGAGTTTCTTACACTCTGTGGGAGTTCGTTCTCTGGAAGAAACACAGCTAAAAGAAGTTCTTCTTAGGAGAAGTAATGCAAATAAAGGGGCTCCGTGTCCTTGCTACTTGTCCCTCTAAATTATAAGCAAGGGCAAGGGAAGCACGCACAGTGGAATGAGGGAGCGAGCCATCTTAATTGTCTCATCCTGTTATTGACATCACATCAGCAACACCACAGCATCAGGCACATCATATAGTCAGAACGATCAGGAGTATCCAGTCAACACTTGGAGACCAGATTGTTAGGAAAATGGGTAAAATGAAAGTTGGCAAATGTACCTCCTAATTGCCCTCGCCAGTTTAAATGCAAGGAAAGGGCTTGGGACAGGGCACTTCAGGGCAAATCAACTAGCAATTGAATAACTAGTCCCTTTAAAATTATCTGGTATCCAAATGACCATACAGGCATGGAATGGCCACAGGAAATACCTGCTAAACTACTTTTCATGTCTTAAAAACTGATACTATAGTAATAACTCTGAATGCTTCACAAGTAGGAATGCTTTGCACAGAGGATGGACATATCAAAGGTATCAGGAGGACCATTTTCCAATGTATGAAACAGAAACTCAACTTTTTACACACAGTCTTAAAAGTAAGAGGACAGGGACCAGAAGGCACAGGGAGAAACATTTTATAATGGGTTACTTTGTAAAACGTAACAGCTTTCCAATGGGGATATTCTGGACACATCTTAAAAAGAGATGACAGTTGACATCATACTCTCTAGGTCCATCCATGCTGTTGCAAATGGTAAGCTTTCATTATTTTTTTTTGGCTGAGTAATATTCCATTGCATATACGTATCACAACTTTTTTTATCCACTCATCTACTGATGGGCACTTGGGTTGCTTCCTTATTTTGGCTATTGTAAATAATGCTACAATGAACATAAGGATGCATATATTTTTAAATTAGTGTTTTGAGTGTCCTTAGATTTTTACCCAGAAATGAAATCACTAGAGAAAGATTAATACCATATGGTTTCACTTATATGTAGAATCTTAAAAACAAAATAGAAACAGACTCATAGATACAGAGAATAGACTGAGGGATAGATAGCAGAGAGGGGAGGGGTTGGTTGAAAAAGGTCAAGAGATTAAGAAGTACATGTTGGTAATCATGGAGATATAAAATGCAGCATAGGAAACATAGTCAATAATATAGTAATAACTATGTATAATGCCAAATAGGTACTAGAAATATCAGGGGGATCACTTTGTAAAGTATATGGTTGTCTTAAACTAAAACTAATACAAAATAATATTGCATGTAAGCTGTAATAAAAAAAATAATTTGTTTTAAAAGAGAGAGAGATGATCATTGGAGCGGTAAGATGATCCATAATGTAACCCTATTTTTAAGATTCTGTTATCTGTGAACCTATACAATTTTTTGCTAGAGAGAAAGACTTAGAGGGACTACACCATTAGCTAGAATGCACTTGGGACAGCCAGCACCAGTCACCTTTAAGCCATTATTTAAAATACAGATTTCTAAGTTCAATCAAAGGATGCTAATCAAGCTCTCTTGAAAAGGAGTCTTAGAATCAGCATTTAAGCAAGTTCCAGGCAAGTTTAATGTCCACTAAAGTTTCAGGACTTTCTGTTTAGTGTTTGCCAGTTTGAGGAAGCATCCGGTGCCGTGGGCTGGTTCCAGTGGGCCGTTTTCTATCCTCAGTTACACACATGACTCCTTGTGCCTCAGGTTCTCCAGTCTGTCACACTTCAAAGGCTTATGTGTAAGAGGAAGAAAAAACAAGAGCAAAAGTCTCAGTGTTTCCCAAGTAAGATGGTTTCTGTTCTATTCCATTCATCTTATGTTTTCCGGAAATATATATTTTTTAAAAAAGAAAATCTGAAAATAATACTGCCACACAGAAAATAATGCTTTTTGCTAAAATGGCATATTATGTAAGCATCCCAAATGCGATTAATACCTGTGGCTATTTTATGAAATAGTCACGGTGTCTATATCTCTGAATAGCAAGTGCACAGAAACATCAAAAGAGTCTTCACTGTAATACCCAAGCAGAGAGATACTTAGCAACCTAACTATAGTTTAACAAGGAGAACAGAGCTTCCTATAAAAAAAACGATTAGATGTGGACTCAAGTACAATTTGAAACTTCTTGAAGTTTCCATCTGGAACTCTGCTACCTCTCTTTCCCACTCCCTGATGAATTAAGAGTCCCAGTGTTGAGTTCTAGCTCCCTAGAAATAAGGGCCACCTGTATATTCAGACCTCCATCCACACATTTTGATAGTAGTTTGTCTAATAGGTGTGAGGTGATACCTCACTATGGTCTTGTTTGCATTTCCCTGGTGATTAGTGATGTTGAGCACCTTTTCAGGTACTTGCTGGTCATTTGTATATCTTTTTCGGAAAATGTCTATGTGGATCTTCTGCCCATTTTTATTGTAAATTGGATTACTTCCATTTTTGCTTTGGAGTTGTATGAGTTTCTTATATATTTTAGATATGAACCCTTATTCCAAAATAATAACCCTTATTGTGTTAAACATTTCATAATGACATGCGTATCCAATCATCTCTTTAAACAATTATATACCTTAAACTTATACAATGTTTTATGTCAACTATATCTTTAAAAAGCTAGAAAAAAACAAAACAAAAAAAAGCTCAAGTTAGAAAACAGAATACATGCAGTAGGATCCTTTATTATCCTTTTTCTTTAATCTCACTTGAGGGTGAACATTTGGAAGTTATCAGTATATTCATTTGAAGATGTATCCTTTCAATTTGAAATTTCTACAACTAGCATAAATGTAGTGGTTTATTTTGCTTAAATGTTCTACCACTAGTAAAAATGTATTGGTCTATTTACCAATCATTGAGATATTGTGATTACTGAAGATATTCAGCAGAAAATGCCTCCACTTCTAAAAATGTTTTCTTGCCCTTGAACCCAGACATTGTATGTTCTATTTCCAATTTCACTATAAGCTCTGGGCTCCCAAGACTAGGGTGGACATTTTTGTTTTTGGGTTTTTTTTGTGTTCTTTTTTTATATATATTTTTTATTGATTTTTCACAGAAAGAAAGGGAGAGAGATAGAGAGCTAGAAATGTCGATGAGAGAGAAACATCAACCAGCTGCCTCTTGCACACCCCCCACTGGGGATGTGCCCGCAGCCAATGTACATGCCCTTGACCAGAATCGAACCTGGGACCCTTCAGTCCACAGACTGAGGCTTTACCACTGAGCCAAACCAGTTTCGGCAGGATGGACATTTTGATTGATGTGTTGATGGAAGGTGAAAAAGCCTTGCATCTTCAAAGCTCTCTTAGAATCCCACCCCAACCCCACTTCTCTTCCCAACCTCACCTCTCTTTTCCTGTCTTCACTCTCAAGGTTTAATATTTTGTCTTTTCAGATTCATGGTCCTCATTTGTTGTCCCCAAAGAGAGAGAGAGAGGGTCCCCCACCCCAAAGCTAGAGTAGGACCCTTCAGGAGGGGGTAAGTGGTAGCTTAGGCCTGATACCATAGGCTTTTCTCCCCCCCATTCTTGGAGATGTTTCTTTTGTTTGTTTGTTTGTTTAATGTATAAAAGTCTGGAACAGAGGGTGTGTGCCTTGAATAAACATTCCCAAGAGGCCAATATGCCAGCTTTCACCTTAGGCAAAATGAATTTGTCCCCATTTTAAAACAGTGAATAATAATAAATAAATAAAAATCTCACATGGTTTAACTTAAGCTATGAGGAGAAGGGGTTGCCACAATAGGGTTAAGCTCTAAGTCAAAGCTGATAAAAATAAAGGGGGAAATGCATAAGTAAAACCAGGGGAAGAATATCACAAGTTGCAAAAGTAGAAGGATGTCATGAATGTCCAAAAGAAGGCCAGAAGCAGTGACAAAATGTATTTCCGTGAACACTCTCTTGGTAAGGCGCAATTACTAGTAGGGTCAGCCAAATTACATATTTAGGCCTGAGGCCTGGGAGAGTATGCTAATTTGAACAGCTGTTCCAAAGAGGTTTTGTGCTATTTGTTTGACAGATGAAGAAAATGGTGCTCACTAATGGTCTAAGTTGCTGTGACACAGACTGATTTCCCTATTGTTAAAACTTTCTTACAACATCAATTGCAAATATCTTTGACAATCTGAACCTATTCTTCAGTGTTGACATCCTAAGGAAATACTTTTTTTCCCCCCCCAAAATCTGAAATCCTCATTTGGAAGAATATTACCATTATTATAACTAACTTCCCCTCTGTTTTCTTCCCGAGCAGAATTGAGAAATGGGGAACTGTGGGTTATATATGCATAAATACCCCCATTGTTGAAAAAAGATACTCATCTTTGTCTCAGATTGTCTTTATTTGGAGCTAATCTCCCCTACCTTTGGAAATAAAGGGGATGATTACATTTTATTCACAAGAAGGAATTTATAGGACACATAGTGTTAGAAGAAACAGCTGCTTCTCTTTAAGATGGCATTTGCTTTCTTTCCTTGCATAGGAAGTCAGCTGGGAGATGCTACTAAATATTGGACTGAATGAAATACAAACTCGGTGCTTGTTACTATTTGGACATAATTTTTGCCTAGTTGTCTTTCTGGAGGAGAAGAAAACATCCTTAAAATAATGTCTCATTGGGACAAAGAAGATAGAAGACACAAAGTGAGAGCCGTTCAGCTGGAAAATATAGATGCAACGTGTGAATTAATAACGCAACTGGAAACACTGCATTTCTCTAGTAGCTTTTAGGGAAGCTCACTAACAGGGGTCTGGGGAGCAAATCTCTTTTACTTTCTAGCAAAATTACAAGTCAGGGTATTTAGAATTCTCAGTCTTCTCAGATACTATTTTTACATGATCAGCATCATTCAGATGAATAGGATTCAGGGATAGAGGTATGTTTTTGCAACACTCTAGTAAATGGAGTTCAAGAATAGAGTATTTTGTTGCTGTTATTGTTGAGGTTTTGTTTTTTTGTTTTTTTTTTTAACTGTGGCTTCCTTTCCTCACATACTTTAGCTAAGTTATATTCTGCCTGTATTGAGTTTAATGTCATTCTATTTCATTTTCATCAGTCCAAGAATATTTGTCCTCTGAGACCACATTCTTCTATGATTTTCTTATGAACCGCCCTCATGTTCTCCCTATATAATATTTAAGTGTTTAAAGGCATGTGTTGTATTTCTGCTAAGAGGAACAATGTGCATTCTTTCTGCATATTTAACATTTTAATGGCTCCAAATCCACACTTATGTGGTGATTGCGGGGGGGGGGGGGGGGGGGGGGGTGGTGGTAGAGGTGGAAGAGGGCATGGGAAGATAAAATCGTGATGAGGAAAATAAAATAAAGAATACCAAAAAACAATACTACTTCAATAAAAAGACAGTTATGACCATCTAGTCAGTGGCATTTTCTCATAATGCATTAAATGTCAAGCTACTCAACAACAGGCACTGTATCATAGGTCACTGTATACCTTGGTACTGAGCTTACAGTCTGTATTAGTCTGAAGTTCCCCAGAGAAACAGAACCATTAGGATGTATATTACATAGAAAGAGGCTTACTATTAGGAGTTGGCTTATGAAATTATTAAGATGGGTTAAGCCCTACAATTTTCAGGGTGAGCCAGAGGCCTGAAACCAGGAGAGTCCAGGTATACTTCCTGCCTAAAGGCCAGTAGAGCCAATATTTTAGTTCAATTACTAGTAACCATCACAAGGCCTAAGATGGTGTCATTGCTCCATAAATATTCATAAATTAATGAGTTTTATCAGGGCTTACCAATAATACCACACATTTCAAAAAGTTATTTAAAAATAAGGATATGTTGATTAGACACCAGATATCACCTTCTTGAAGAAAACAATTTAAAATGCTGAATAAATTAAGTTTTTTAAAAATATTCTTGAGGACAGATAGGAACTAATAATACTAAAGAAATAACTTACCACAACAAAACATATGTGCAAGTGAAAACTGAGAGAGTCCATAGGCCATTTTACCCTAAAGATATTTGTCAAATCTGAGAAATATGATCATAACTTTCAAGGCTAACAGCAGAAGACAAACTTCAACCTAAAAGGAAAATGTTTCTCTATAAAAATTAGACTCCCAAAGGTTTTTTTCCTCAATGAATCCAGGAGAAAGTGGGTTGGTGCCCAGCAAAGGATATTATTCTTGGGAAATAAATTATAAGCACAACTCAGCCCTCACAGATTTCCAGCCAAACTCACTTATTCCTATAACACACACACTAAAAAACACACATTATGAACATGGTAAATATCTGTCTAGACTGGTAATGTTCCAAGCACTTGGCTAAAACAAAAACAAATTCTTTCTGGGGAAGAAGGGTGGGGAAGGGAAAGCACCTTAAACTGAGATTTCAAAAAAATTCTCAGATAGATAATTTCCTAAGGCAAATAAGTCATTCAGATTTTTAAAAACAATAACAATCAGTGAGCACACAAGGAAAAAAATGCCATGTCCATGAATCAGAATAATAAATCCTGAAACATGTATACTGTTAGCTTAGACAGAATTCACAGTTGAAGACTACTAAATAGCCTTTGTTTTATATGTTCGAAGCAAATAAAAAACAACAACTTGAAAAAGCTGCAGGAAATAGCAAATTACAAATGTTTACCAAGAAGATTTCGAAAAGAACCAAATAGGAGTTCTAGAATTTGAATTTAAAATAAAATGATTTGATGAACAAGCTTCCAGCTCTGATGAAGTAGTTGGTGATACAACAATGCTCCAATTAAGAATGAATGGATACATCCAGATGAAATGTGAACATCTGTATGAAGGATTTGCTGATATTACCAGATGAGAGGCCACAAGATTTTGGAGGGGGATGGGGAAGGATTTGCAGAGAAGAAAAATTTGCCAGCTGTTTTCTGTTGAAACATTGATATGAGTTGGAAGAGAGGGGAGTGACTATTAGCAGAAAAAAATCGACAGAGTATTTTGGCAACCTCATTTGATTGAAGAAACAAAATATGAGTTATGAAGAACCAAGATCCCCTCAAATGAGGAGGAGGGAGAGATCTGAATGTCAGATTTTGTTTTATTCAAGATATCAATAGAATCTTGATCCTATACAAAATGGTACATCTAATGGATTTTGTTTGGATTTCCCCCAAAAGTAGGCTGTGGTACAAAGATTTGAGTGTGAAAATTGTTTGTTCGGGAGATGATATTTGGAAATCTTGGCACTTAAGCACATAGGTGTGCATTTATGATTCTCCTCAAACCCCCCCCCACCCCCCCAATTTTCTCTCAGTTTGGAAGCTTTAGGGTCCTATAATATATGGCAAGACTAGTAGATACCATGGCCATATGTCCACTGCCATGTCTTCTTTGTTATAAAGTGGATCGATTGTCCATGGAGATAGTATGTGAGATTCCATATCAGTAAAATAGATGTGAATGAATACCTTTCAATTATGCATTTCTACTGTTTAGGTACACGTTCCAATGAGATTCTTGTGTGAAGAAACATGTACAAGAGTATTCACAGCATTATTGTTCATAATGTCTATCAGCAGTAGAATAATGATGTATTATTCATACAATATGTTATCACACAATAAAGACACTATATGAAAGCAGCTCACATATCAATATGAGTGACCCTATAATACTGTTGAGTGAAAGACTCAAAAGTATACATGTTCCATGAATATAGTTTGATAACTGGCAAACTAAATAATACGTTTTGGAAGTCTGTACCTTCAGGTGATAAAAACTATAAAGAAAAATCAGAAGTAATTGTAACAAAAACTAGGGTAATGCTTACCTCTTTAAATAGGAAAGGGGTTGTGTTCTAGACGATTTGAGGTTTTCCAAAATTATACACAATACATATGTGTGTGTTTGATGTATATTTCTACATACATATATATTTCAAATTTTTAAATTATAATGGACATGTGTGATATATTACATCCACTAGGACAAGGATGTGATATATTACATCCACTAGGCATTGTTTCAGAGCAAATAGCTATATTTTACTTCAAAACCTATTGGGTGCTGGTTAATGTCTCCATATTAACACTAGAAGATAATTTACTTTTAAATAAATAAAATTTGTAGACCATCTTGGTGATTATAATGAGACTAAAAAAATAAATACTGAATCCAAACAAGTTGAATGACTTGTCCAACGTACTAGTAAAATGATGAGTGAAGAGACTACACTAGATTCCCACTGATTGGGACAATGAGCTTAATCACTCATTGATATTTAATCATGAGAAAGTCTCTAAAGCCAGCTGTGATATCTTGCCCATATTAATAACGGGTCCTTTGCACTGAGAAATGGAACATTGTGTATCCTTTGCCCTGTTGGCTTGCCCATGCCTCAGAGCGTTTGATGTAGTATGTAATCCACTCAAACAAATGGTATATGTTCACAGTTTCCTAGGTAACCAAATAGTTTTCACTTAAACAGAATATGATTAGAAAAGAAAAAGATATTGTTCAGCATTTCAGCTTATTCAAATGAGTAATTCTTAATGTTAACCATTGTCTTCCCCAATAAGAGGGGCATGAATTTTTTTTAACCTTAGGTTTTGTGGTTTTTTTCTAACCCATTATTCCTCAAATGTTGTCCTTGCCTTCAATTGCATCGGAATCAACTGAAACATGAAACATTTTAAAAAGGTAGGTGCCTACATTTTAGCCAAGACATAGCACAGTCTAACAGAATCTTTGAAAATTAAATTTTAAAAGCTCTATTTCAAACAAACTCTCCAGCTGATTTTTTATTCCCAAAACAGTGGAAGAAATTCTACTGAAGATTATTTTCTAGGAACTCATGATTTATCTTATTAATCTTATGTTTTATTATTTAATGCCTTTGGTGACAAAGCAGCATAACTTCCTTGAGATATTACATTTAATGTAAGTTTCTTAAACAAGGAAAGAAAATTCCATCTGATCCAATCTTACAACTGAGTGTCCCTCTTATAAATTCCCAGTGCTCTAGCTGAGCTGCACTGAGACATAACTTGTTAGTTGTAGGAATAATCAGGGATCAGTTAATCCATCTTCATCTTAGAAAAGTAAAATCCAAACTTTAGCACTGATTTGCTAAAGACACACAGAGTTAGTGCTTGAGCTCCTACCAGAGATTAATTGCCTTGATTTTCCCTTTAAAGCATGAATGTGTTGTTGAAACCAGTTTTGCTCAGTGGATAGAGCATCAGTCTGCAGACTGAAAAGCTCCAGCTTTAATTCTGGTCAAGGGCATGTACCTTGGTTGCAGGCACATCCCCAATAGGGGGTGTGCAGGAGGCAGCTGGTTGATGTTTCTCTCATTATCGATGTTTCTAACTCTCTATCCCTCTCTCTTCCTCTCTGTAAAAAAAAATAATAATAATAATAAAATATATTTTTAAAATAAATAAAAGCATGAATGTATACAAAATCTAAAGATAATGTGCAATGGTGAAAAGAGAATTTCTTTTTTGAGGAGAGGTGGTTGTAATAGTTTATGATTTGATTTTCAAGGTAATTAACTTTTATTATTAATCTTGCTACATGACCTTTTCATATTTTACTTGATCAATATACTATAATATAATGTATTTTTAGTTTTATTTCTACTCCAATTCATTCTAAAAAGAAGTTGTCCATTGGTAGGAAATAAAAGGAAATATATATACACGCACATACACAAGATGCCAAGTTAAAACTATAAATGAGACTACTGTGGCTTATTTTGATTTGCCAAGTTGCTATGTCATCAGCAAAAAGAGATTTGGAACTACCTAAACAATCTCCAGGCTTTCAACTTTAGTGTAATCTTTAGTCAAGATATTCTGGAAACGGAGAAGGGAATGGATGCATTTAAAAAGTTGCTTTAGCTTTTATTACTTCTCAAAGAATGAAAGAAAAAGTACAAATAAATAAATAAATAAATAAATAAATAAATAAATAAATATGTAGGTGTATCATTTCTTCTCAAGACACCCCAAATGGGCTTCTACCATTCAGATATTGCTCTTGTCCGGGACAATAATACCCTCTCAGACACCAAATACAATTTGTGAGCTCTCTTATCCAACTTAAATTCTTAGCAGTAGTCAATATATTTGGCCACGCTCTCCTTCTTCAAACAGATTCTTCTCTGGGTTTCCATGGTAACACTCTGTGATGATTAGTTTTGTATGTCAACTTGGCTAGGCCACAGCGCCCTGATATTTATTTGGTCAGATAATTCTAGCTGTTGCTGTGAAGGTATTTTTTTTTTTTTACAAGAGATTAACATCTAAATCAGAGGATTTTGAGTAAAGTGGTAGGCCTCATCCATTGGAAGGGCTTCAGAAGAAGAAGTTTGAGGTTTGCCCAAGGGTGAGGGCATTCTGCCAGTAGCCTGCCTTCAGACTACCTAGAGGCGGCATCAGCTCTTGCCTGGGTCTCCAGCCCAGCCAGCTTGCCTCCCCTGCTGATTCTGGGCTTGTCAACTTCTATGTTGATATCATGCTTCCACTCACAGATTAGCTTTCAATTGTGTATGTCCTATTAGCTCTGTTTCTTTAGAGAGCCTAAGCAACTCACTCTCCTCCCTACATTGTTGGTCATAACCATTCAGTTCCTTTGTTGGCTCTTCTTTGTCTGGCTTCCAAAATGTTAGTGTATGGATTCCATTTTTTCAGTTGTATTATGATCATCAAGACGGCCTCCAAAAGGACTTGGTTCTGGGACCCACCTCTAGGTCTATACAGTAGACCAGATACAGTCTCTCCAGGATACTACTGTCTAAATACCATAAAAAGAATAAAGACTCTCAAATCTTCAACACTGACCTCTTTCTATAATCCTAGGGGACATGTCCATCCACCTCTAGATCCAATAGTTATTAGTAAGTTAATAGGGACAAGCCCAGCCAGCCTGGCTCAGTGGTTAAACATAGATCTATGAACCAAGAGGTCACAGAGTCACAGTTTGATTCCCAGTCAGAGAACATGCCTGGGCTTCTGGCTCCATCCCCACCTAGTGTGGGGCATGCAGGAGGTAGCCGGTCAGTAATTCTCTCTTATCCTTGATGTTTCTATCTCTCTCTCTCTCCCTCTCTGAAACCAATAAAAAACATATACTTTTTAAAAAAAGGAAGTTAACATGGCTGTAAACAAACTTGGTTTCCTCTTCCAGACCTGCTGCTTGTCCATCATTTTCTCTTTCAGTAAATGGAACCACCAATCACTTGTAACCTTCCCTCACTCCTAACTTCCAGTTCATGAACTAGCTCTGTCGACTCTATAGGCAAACACATTTCAAATCTGTTCACTTTTCTGCAAACCACTGTCATCTGTTACCTAGATTGCTCCATTGCTGCCTAATTTAGCTGTCCTAGCTTCAATTATTCATTTTACACACAAAGCAAGCTCATTAATCATGTTCAATGATAACCCAAATGATACTACATCCTTTGCAAAAGTTTCCAATGGCTTCCAACTTCATCCAAAATAAAAGCCAAGCTATTCACCATAGATTAACTGGCCCCGATCCAGCTCTTTGGCCTTATTCCTACAAGTCTGCATCATCTGCTTCACTCCAGCCTTTTAGGCCTCCTTTCTCTACATTAAATACACCGGGTTTGGCCATGGCCAGAGGGGCTCAGCTGGCTGAGCACTACTCTGTGCACCTAGAGATCATGGGTTAGATTTCAGGTCAGGGCACATCCCTGGGTTTTGGTCTCCATCTCCCAGTAGGGGATGTGCAGGAGGCAGCCAATCAATGCAACCCTCTCACATCAATGTTTCTCTTTCTCCCTATCCCGTCCTCTCTAAAATAAATAATAATAATAATATATATATATATATATATATATATATATATATATATATATATTTATTACTATTTTTTTTAATACACCAGTTTTGCTCCCTTCTGTGGCCTTTCTCAGGGCTGTCCCCTTAGCTAAGAGTGCTCCCTCCCCATTTGTACACCATAGCTTTTCTCTTCAGAGCTTTGAGATTTAATCCATATACCATAAAATTCACTTTAAAGGTATATATGTCAATGGTTTTATTATATTGATAAAGTTGTGCATCCATCATAATTATCTAATTTTATTTTCTGAAAGAAACCACTAATCTATTTTCTGTCTCGGTAGATTTTCTCATCTTGGACCTTTTACATAAATGGCACCATATAATAGTTGGTCTTTTGTGTCAGGCTTTTGTACTTACGATAACATTTTTAGAATTTCATTTAAGAATATCTGGAATTTCAGCCAGTTTGTATTAATGCTGGAATTATTTTGTAACCCAAACCCTTGCTATTGAAAATGTGGCCCTTGGATCATCAGCATGAGTTTGCTCTGAGGGTGTCTTAGAGGTGGGACTGTACCGCCCCAGCCCTAGTTTATTGAATCTCAATCTGCATTTCAACAAGAGGACTCTTGGGCACATTCAGTTACAAGAGCTGATCTATAGCACCTTCCACAGGTTTTTGCATGAGCTGCCTTCACTAGTCACACCTGTTTAGCAAACACCTGGGGACTTTTGAAGTAATGATGTTTACATTTGAACCATCTTTCAAACATTTCTTTTTTTTAAAATATATTTTATTTATTTTTTACAGAGAGGAAGGGAGATAGAGAGGCAGAAACATAGATGAGAAACACCGATCAGCTGCCTCCTGCACCCCCCCCCCCCCACACTGGGGATATGCCCACAACCAAGGTACATGTCCTTGACCATTATCAAACCCGGGACCTTTCAGTCCTCAGGCTGATGCGCTATCCACTGAGACAGACCGGTTTCGGCCCAACATTTCTTTAATATCCATCTTTTCCTAAATCTTCCCAACAATCTCACTGAATTGATAAGCGAGTCTTATTGTCACCAATCTACAGATGAGAAAAGTGATAGTAAGTGAAATGATGTGCCCAACTCCTAGGGCTAAGAGTGGCAGAGCCTATGCATCACCAATACCCCCATTAGGGTGGGCCAGGCCTTAGCAACATTTCGTCTCTTTCCAAACCACATAGTTTTACCATGTGGGAGAGTCCTGCTGGGGTTGCTGCTCAATATAGAATTTTAAAATTCCTGTAGGTACTGCAAAATAAATCACATTCTCCAAGTTATTCTGAGTTGAGCTAAAAATCTAATTATCACAGCACTGGCTGACATCATAAATCTCTACCAATTCTCAGCAACTAAGAGATAATCTTAAGCACACTAACAGCATTGAGCTTATGATCTCCTTCTGAAGATTCTTATAGCATCCCCTCAGAGCTGGGACATGGGTTCAAATGGCAAGCAGACACCTGGATTCAAATTCTGACCCTGACTCTTATTGGATATTACACGTGAGTGAATTATTTCTCCTCTTTGAGGCTCAGATTCCTTTCTGTAAGATGAATACTTGTTTTCTACTTGTAAAGGTGTCCAAATTGAAGGAGATAATGAATGCTCAGTGCTCAATACAATTTTTAGCTCCCACTAAAGTAGACCTTAATGGTGGTTATTATCATTCACCGCCTTAAGAAAGTTTTCTTCTCTGTCAGACTAAATAAATGGAACAGAACAATTTCCAAAGTCCCTTCATTTCTGACATTTGAAAGTGTAACCCATGTTGACACTTCATGCTCTCACCCTTCATCCAAAATTCAGAGCTTGCCTTCATTTTTTTTAAAGGAGATTTGTGTGATTAAAATATAAGACTGTTTCCTGATTCAATGAGATTTCCAAGAATATGTAGGGATCACAGACTGCAGAAGTTATTGTATTTTGATTTGAATTCTATACTTTCAGAGGGGATCATGCAAATATACACATATGTCTTTTAAGACACTGGAGTTTTACTGTTTGTTTTTAAGTATATTTTTATTGATTTCAGAGAGTAAGGGAAAGGGAGAGAATGATAGAACATCAATGATGACAGAGAATCATTGATGGGCTGCCTCCTGAATGCCCCACACTGGGGGTTGAGTCCATAACCTGGGCTTACACCCAGATGGGGAATCGAATCGTGGCTTCTGGTTCATAGGTTAATGCTAACCACTGCACTACACCAGCCAGATTAAATCACTGCAGTTTTAAAATTGCTTTTCCTAATTAGAAAAATGAGTATCCATAGTCATAGTGGTCGGCAAACTCATTAGTCAACAGAGCCAAATATCATCAGTACAACGATTGAAATTTCTTTTGAGAGCCAATTTTTTAAAACTTAAAACTTCTTCTAACATCACTTCTTCAAAATAGCTTCGCCCAGGCCATGGTATTTTGTGGAAGAGCCACACTCAAGAGGCCAAAGAGCCACATGTGACTGACCATGGCTTTAAAGGATCACAAAAATTTAAAAAGCTAGAATAGTGGTGGTATGTAATATATTCTGTACCATCAAATATAAAAAACGGGGCAGAAACAGAACAGCCAGGTGAAGAGAGGCATTTCTCAAGTGAAGTCACCATGTTCTAATTCTACAAGAAAAAGATAGTCATTTCCTTACCTTCTTACTTATTTAGATATGTGCCAGCCCTTGAAGATATATAAATATTTTATTTTTAAACAGAAAAGAAAGAGAAAACAGAATTTTAAAAAACCTTCGTGTGTGCTTTTCTTACACTCCTTTATTGCTATAGCAATGAGGTTATTCCTCCTCACCTCCACCGCCACTGAGCATAGCTTCCTGTAAAAACACGTCCACCTGGGCCCTTCAAGATCCTACATTTTCTCTTTTTGGATCAAGGTTGCTGTTATTATTGTAACCCAACTGGCACTAAAGGATGAATCAAAATTGTACAGAGAGCATTTCTTATTCTTCTGATCTTAAGAGTAGAATTACAGAGTCTTCCCTTTAAATATCTAAAGTGTTGTTTGGAAAAAATGACCACTCTGTCAGATTTGGGGTTTAGTTTGCAAAGAGAAAAAAGTAAGCCAAATAAAATATTGCCTGATTTCAAGGAACTTAAACTTATATTGAAGAGAGAAACACTAGGAATCAAATCAAAACAAGACAAAAATCTCTTAAATAAATTTGGAAAATAATTATACATTTGGCATGAAGAGAAAGACTCAAGAAAACCTTCATATAAAGAAGTATAATATTTTATCTCAGCCTTAAGAATAATAAGGCCCTGTTGTTGTACGATGGACTCTGCAGATTTAGATCTTTTTACCTTTATATTATATATTCACTAATACATTCAGTTCAATAAAAATGTATAGGGTATTATTTACATGAATTCAAGGGTCTTGGTGCTATCAAATCTCTTAGAGAGGGAGTGGTGAAAAGTATTTATATGTTAGTGAAGCCAAATTTGATTCTTTAAGATCCTCAGATTCTAACCATTATGCTATATTTTAACCTCCAGTATAAAATAAAATAGTGACCCTACTGAAGTATTTCTCAAATTGTGGCCTGCAGAGCACTGGGTTACTTAAAGTCATTTTTAGGGAGGCCGTAAAGTTTAAACTGTTTTCATAACAATAATAAGATGTGATTTGCCATTATCTTTGTGTTGCTATTTATACAGATGGTGTGTAAACTACTGGCACCTGTGCACAAATTAAAGCAAAGAGATAAAACTGTACTAGAAGTTGTATTGGCACTGCCACACATTCCCAGAAAAAAAAAACCAGTTTACTTACAGTGTCCTTGGTGAAGCAATATTTGTTGCTGGTGTTATCAGATGCTAAACTTTGAGTGTATATAGTTAATATTCTGTATGACAAAATAGGAAACACGCCTGAAACACTCTGCATACAGAAGCACAATAATGCGATTGCAGAACAGGACTTATGAGAATGAATTAAGGTCAACTAGACACGATTTTTACTTGAAAGAGTGACCAACAGAAGAACACTGACTATTCATATTTGGGGTATTTGGCAGATATTTCATCTAAAATAAATGAAATAACCTTTTCATCAAGAAAAATTAATAGCCATTGTTTGTTGACAAGGAAAATTTAAACTTTTGAAAAATCTGAATCTGCCACCATGAGCTTAAGCGTTTCCCAAGAGTTGAAGCTTTTCTGATGAGATCCTTGGTGATACTGACCAATGTAGTTCTTTTCTACATTGTCTAATAAAATACTTCAACATTTGGAAGATCTGTATACATCTGATAATTATTATTTTCTAAACAACTAATGCATGATGTTACAAAATCATTTTAAAATCTAAGATCCATTCCAATTGAGAGCCAGACCAATTGATTTTAAACAAAAGAAGCTAATTAATGTGGTTTCAGATCCCACATTGGAAATAACCTTTAGGAAACTAGTTTGTCAAATTTGGGAATTGACCAAAGAAGAATATCTACAATTATCTGAAAAAGCTATTAAAATATTCCTTTATTTTCCAACTACATATATGTATGAGGTAAAATAAATCTTTATGTAGTTCAAGCAAAAAAACATATCACAATCAATTTAAAATAATGCAGATGCAATGATACAAGTGTTTTTTATTAACCCAAGTATTTAAAGAGTTTAAAGGATTTAAAACAATGAAATATTTCACATTGAAATTTTTGGAAAATATGTTTTCCAACATATATTATGCTAACAGGTAATAGACATTGTGATTTTATATGACTTAGTATATTTTTAAGTGTCTCTAATATAATCCTAATATGTGAAATTTTGATAGATTTGTCTTTCATAAATAAAAGCCCTTTGGACTTAATAATTTTTAAGAGTGCAAGGGTGTTCTGAGTCCAAAAACTTTAAGAACTACTGCCTCATCAGATATAAAATTATACTATACAGTGCTAAATTAATTAAAACAATGTGTTATTGGTGCAAGAACATTTAAGCACATCAATGCAGAGAACAAAGTTTAGAAATAGACTCATATAAATGATAATTAAATACTATGATCAAGTTTGCATTTTAAATTAGAAATTATATCAAGCAGGGTCTTGACAGGAAACAGATGGCACTATGAAATGAGGTAATTGAAGAAATTTTAATAAAGGGACTATTTTCAAGGTTAGGAGTTGAATTAAGGGGAACTCCTAGGAATATAGAAGCACAATTTTTCAAGAAACAGTGAGATCCTGTACATCTGTACATCTGGGGACTGAGGTGAAAGGGAGGGGAGTATGGAAGCTAGAGCCTGAACTATAGCTGTAGCAGAGACTTCCAGGGAGGAAGTGTGGCCTCCAAAAGAGAAATAGTCATTGTCAACCAGCAGGCCAGCAGGAGGGAGCCTGAGGAGCAACCCACACTTGGTCCTCTCCCATCCTCTGAAATTTGGTTGATGCCTCCTATTGGTCAAACACAACACAGAGCCAGACATTCCAGGAGTAGAAGTTGATAATGGTGATTTTTCAACTACAGTTGACATACACTATAGTAGTTTCATGTGTACAACATAGTGATTTGATATTTATATAACTTCAGAAGTGCTCAAACAAGTCTAATTCTATCTGACACCTGATATAGTTACTACAATATTATCCTCTATAATAAAAGGCCAATATGTAAATCAACCAAATGGCAGAATGACCAGTTGCTATAATGTGCATCAACCACCAGGGGGCAGATGTTCAACATAGGAGCTGCCCCCTGGTGATTAGTGTGCTCCCACAGGGGAGCACCACTCAGCCAGAAGCTGGGCTTACAGCTGGCAAGTGCAACAGTGGTGGCGGGAACTTCTCCCACCTCCATGGCAGTGCTAAGGATGTCCAACTGCTGGCACAGGCCCACTACCCATCAGGCAGACATCTCCTGAGTGCTCTCAGACTGAGAGAGGGCACAGGCCAAGCTAAGGGAACTCCACCACCCCCTCGCCAATCATACACTCACTGAAATAAAGAATAAAATACAGAGATCCAGAGGAGACTTGAGGATCACAAGAATCAAGTCAAAGATTGGCAATACTAAGAAGCAAAAAACACCCCACAGGAAAAGCAAAAAGAAAAAAGAATCCAAAATATGAAGATAGTGTAAGGAGCCTCTGGGACAACTTCAAGTGTACCAACATCAGAATTATGGGGGTGTCAGAAGAAGAGAGAGGGCAAAACATTAAAAACCTATTTGAAGAAATAATGACAGAAAACTTCCCCACCTGGCGAAAGAAACAGACTTACTCGTCCAGGAAGGGCAGAGAACCCTAAACAAAAGAAACTCAAAAAGGACCACACCAAGACACATCATAATTAAAATGCCAAGAGCAAAAGTCAAAGAGAGAATATTAAAAGCAGCAAGAGAAAAACAATTACCTACAAGGGAGCACACATATGACTGTCAGCTAAGAATTTCTCAATAGAAACTATGCAGGCCAGACAGGAGTGGCAAGAAATATTCAAAGTGATGAAGAGCAAAAACCTACAATCAAGATTACTCTACCCAGCAAAGCTATCATTCAGAATTGAAGGTCAGATAAAAAGCTTCACAGATAAGAAACCTGAAAGATATTCTCTAAGAAGATGAAGAAGAAGAAAAAGGTAAAGATAAAAATTATGAACAACAAATACGTGTCTATCAAAAGTGAATCTAAAAATCAAGTAAATAAAAAAATCTGATGAATAGAATAAACTGATGATTATAATAGAATCAGGGGCATAGAAAGGGAGTGGACTTGCAATACTTGGGGGAGGGGAAGGGGTGTGGAGAGTGCAGGACGAGACTGGACAAAAATCGTACACCTATGGATGAGGACAGTAGTAGGGAGGTAAGGGCAGGGGGTGGTGTGGGAACCAGGTGGAGAGGAGCTATGGGGGAAGGGGGACAATTGTGATAATATGAATAAAGATTTATTTTTTAAAAAAGATTTTAGTTAGTATTGCCAAAATATCTCTCAGTTTCATCCCCACCAGCCACACACAAAGAAGTCCATTTACCTAAATAAGCTCTTATCAACATTGGGAATTTTTATACCAGAGTCTACCCACCCTCTATTTTAAAAATATTTGTTCAAAAAGACACTTTTATTTATTTTAAAGTGTTCTGTTAATATTTGGCAAGAATTAAATAATATCAACATCTTTTTTTTTCATTTATAAAATGTAGATAAACATTCCAAACCACTGTCTCTATTTTTTATCACAGATTATACAATATTTGGACAAGTGTCCCATGGCCAGCATGTTGCAGTAGGAAGGACACTGTATTGACATCTATTACATGTCATCTGAATAAGATTTCCCTTTACTCAACCTTCTGTCAAGTCATGATTATAAGTTATTTAACAAATTTGATCCCTCTCCTATGAATATGCTAATTGGAATGAAATCTAAATTAATCTAGATATATCTTCAAGGCAAATAATAATGTTTGGGCATTTTTGTGTTTGGTTTTGTTTTTCCCTAAAGAATATGCTTTGAACAATTTTATTTTAGCCATATATGAAAATACTATGTATTAGCCTCTACAGATCTTACCTTCCTATCTGAGAATGTAGTGGCAGATGAAACGGTCATCAGGAGGGAGAGAAGATGGGGAGCTAAAAGGATAGGACATAGACTTACTTAGGAAATCTCTATGGAATGGATGTTTAAGATACTGTGCTAAAGAAATAAGTTTATAAAGATACGATAATACATTTTGTATGCCTACTATTCAAAAGTCCCCCATAATTTAGCACCTGAAAACAAATATAAAATTGACCAGTTACGGACCTGAGAGAGGAGTCAAGTTTAGACACTTCATGACTGAATTATCAGTTCTAGGTCAATGTTTCCCTGTAACTAACCGAAAATGAAAAAACAAAATTTCCACAAAGACAGCTATGATATAGAAACAGAATAAAGTTGTTCAATTATATTAGATACGCACACATAGAAAGAGTAGTGTGTTGGCACATATTCCATAACTAGCTCTCTAAACAAAAGAAAGACCCGACTTGGGACATTTTCCAATTACTGTGGTGTAAATGCTCTGACCATGGCCAACATTAAGCTACAAAGATGATAACACTGATGGCAGCATTAGAAAGAGGTTCACACAATATACTTTGATGAGCCGGCTCTAGCATGTCACTCTGGAGTCTTCAAAACAATGGCAATTTATTACATTGTCACAGGAATCTGTAACCGCAGCTGCCCACATCACTACACACAATTGAACCTGACACACATTGTCACTTGCAGAAAAATGCATCACAAGGACAGAGGAATAAACTTCCGCAAGCGCTCTGTCCCTCAGCCTTACGTGGCCAGGGCTACTGTTAGATCTGCATCTGACTAGTTTTCACCTTGATCTGTGGAAAATAAATGAAGATGACCTCCGGAGGCCGAAGAAAATACATTTTTAACCCCAGGAGCCACCGAAAATAAATAGGGAGGCTCTGTTCAAGCTAAAGAAAATAAATTAAACATAAAAGATGCTATTTCTGGACAAAGATTTATCATTTTTAAAGCCGGTTGCAAAGTTCCAGGGAGAAGCTCTCCCTCCCTGCTGCTCTGGAAAACCCGTAAACCAACCACAACCATCCTCTGAATTGCAAACCGCCTGGCATGGTCTGGGAGCTTGGCCCTCTGCAGATTCTTCAAGAAATAAATCGTCTTCCTTCTTTATGGAATATTATGCCTCAATCTGTTCCCTTCCTATGTTGCTTGTCCTGTAAGCAGGAAAGTGTCCTATTTCAGCTCAGAGACGACTCCTCAAAGAACATATTCAAAATCATCTGTCCAGCTTCCCAGAAGGTCTCCTCTGTTTTAAAGTGCCCGGTGACCTTTTCACCATCTACATGGGGTTTACAATTCTTTATTGATTGATTGATTTTATTTTATTTTTTACAGAGAGGAAGGTAGAGGAATAGAGAGTTAGAAACATAGATGAGAAAAACATCGACCAGCTGCCTTCTGCACACCCTCTACTGGGGAAGTGCCAGCAACCAAGGTACATGCCCTTGACCGGAATTGAACTTGGGACCCTTCAGTCCACAGGCCAATGCTCTATCCACTGAGCCAAACTGGTTAGGGCGGGGTTTATGATTCTTTCAGTGACTGGCTTGTGTCTGAGAGAGCCCTAACTTTAAATTATCGTGTGATATGGCAGTATTTCTTGAGGTGCCTCTAAAAAACAATAAAAGAACTAAGCCTGAGGGGAAGAAAAGAAACACAAGAAATTGAAAAAGGGTACATTGAACTTGATTCCCTATTTAAAGATTTCTCCTTGATTCTCTATAGAATACCGGAAATGTATGTGAAAAGAAATGGAAGATACTTGTGCCATTGCTCTCAAACTGAAAACAATTTAGAACTGGGAGAAAAACCTTTTGTTTTCCAGTTTCTGTTACGAATAGTAGTTTTCATGTATTAAGCACCTACCATGTGATGACAAGGGCACAGGTTGCTTGAGAAGACTTTCTCATCTCTGTCTGCATCTAGAATACACTGGTCAGTATCTTTAAAGTAGGAAGTACCAAAACTGGTTTGGCTCAGTGGGTAGAATTTCGGCCTGCAGACTAAAGGGTCCCAGGTTCGATTCCGGTTAAGGGCGTGTACCTGGGTTGCAAGCACATCCCCGGTGGAGGGTGTGCAGGAGGCAGCTGATCGATGTTTCTCTCTCATTGATGTTTCTGACTCTCTATCCCTCTCCTTCCTCTCTGTAAGAAATCAATAAAATGTATTTTTTTAAAAATAAAAATAAAGTAGGAGGTGTCTGAGCCTTCTGAGAATCAGCTTCAACTTGTCTGGGGTGGGACGAAGAAGCTTGTATATTTAAAACACTCAGTGATATGCATCTAGGGTTCTATATTCTAGATAGATATATTCCATGGTATTAGATGTATGAGGTTGGTTGCATCTGAGTCCAAATATTCAGCACTATATTCTAAAAGAGATGACTTCTCTGACTTCTCTTTTTCTCTCTCTCTTTCTCTCTCTCTCTCTCTCTCTCTCTCTCTCTCTCTCTCTCTCTCTCTCTCTCTCTCTCACACACACACACACACACACACACACACCCACACACACACACACACACACAGTAAGGTAAGTATGCTGAAGGCCATATATTTAACTCCAGGAAGTTTATTATACAGAACTCAAAGTTCTTCATTCAGAACTCAAATACTCTCACTTGGTGTTCCCCAGCTGACAGCAGATTAACAGGGGTAGAGGCTGCTAGTGTGAGATAAATTGTCAGCAGTGGATGATGTTAACAGTCTGTGTATGAATAAGTGGTGAGGAGGGGAAATGTTCAAAATCAGACAGATTAGCATGAAAACTGCAGCAGTTGGGATCATTTCAGCAAAGATGTGGAGACCCATACAAAGTCCCTGAGGGACTGAGCCTGTGAGTACACCGTAAAGTACCTAACAACTGATTTTTACTGGGTATCACATGGAAAGGCACATGAAAGTCAGTGCTCTTTATGCAATAAGGCAAGGTTAGGATACTTAGAAACATCATTCTTTAAATTTTAGAAAGTTAATTTGGGTATTGGCAGAGTTCAGATTCCTTCAGTGACCTGAAATCTTAATTCAGGAAAAGCAGATCATTATTTTTTGAAAGCAAGATAAATAAAGGTCTGCATCTTAGCAATAATGAAAACAATGTGTACTGTGTTGTGTTTGGTATTTGTTCCACAGCCATAATGGATTCCTGGGCTTCATGAAGAGTATATACAGTGTGATAATTCAGTTCTAATTCTGAAACCCACACTCTTTCTGACATAAGCAGTCTTAAAAACATGCCTGAGGCCCTGGCTGGGTGGCTCTGTTGGTTAGAGCATCATCCTGTACACCAAAAGGTTGCTGGTTCCATTCCCTGTCAGGACACATACCTAGGTTTCAGGATAGATCCCTCATCAGATCAGGGGCTTGTGGGAAGCAACTGATCAATTTCTCTCTCTCACATCAATGTTTCTCTCTCCCTCTCCCTCTCCCCCCTCCCCCCTCCTTCTCTCTCTCCCTCTCTCCCCCCTCCTTTTCCCTCTCCCTCCTCCCTCTTCCTCCCCTCCCCCTCCCTTCCCTCTCCCTTTCCCTCCTCCTCTCCCCCTCTCTTTCTCTGTCTCTCTCATATCAATAAAAACCAAATCCTCAGGTGAAGATTTTTTTTAAATGTGCATGAGGAAAATTAACAAGATTAGATATAGGTTATATACATATCCCTAACAAGATAAGTAGACTCTTATTTGCTAAATGTGTGTAATAGTTTTATATAAGAATTCCAACCTAAAGGCTTAAACATTACAACATAAATATAAGCAACTTTCTGAAATAGTCTCCAAATGTTTTTCCTCTATTAAGAAGAACAGTAATCTTTTATCTGAAAAAGTGTGAGCAACTCTTTGAAAAACTGCTCAGAGAAATCAGTTGTTAAGAGTGTAAATGAAGAATTTAATCATGTATGGTCGGAAACTCTATTTAAGCACCATGTATTTCCATGGGACCTAATTTTAGGTGTCCTAAAAAGCTGGCATTGTTATGCTATTATAAAAACCTTTAAGGATTTTAAAACTTCCTGACTAAGCTAGAGAGCAATAAAATTAATCAGATGTTTCTTATGCAATAAGGCATTGCTAACAGACTGTCATCCCGCTCTATTATTTTAGATAACATTAGAATTTCATAAGGACTATGAGCTTCCTGCATGCTTCTTTAAAATGAAGTTTTTCTACTGATGATAAAATTATAACCAGTTTTATATTCATACTAAACAAGAAAAAAAATAGTTAATCACTATAATTCCACCACCTAGCATCAATAACTTTTAACCAGCAGTGTAACTTAAATTAGTTCAGATTATATTACATAGGTAATTTTAATTCCTGGGGTTTTCTTGCCACTGAAAGCATTTAAATATCATTTCCCACATTATAACAGGGCTTTTGTTAGCATCATTTTAAATGCCATATTTCATTCCATCCAATGTTCAACTGACTGAATTTGTGTAGTTTTCAAATGTGCCACAAATTTCATAGCTCCTATAAGAAACATAAATGGTGTTAAATGAGTTATTGATAGCCGCCTTTAAGCAATAAGGAGGTAGTAGCTGCTCAACCAATCACCATGTATTTATTTAGCATCTTTGATGTGTCCCATACTACCTGGGAGCTGTACAGAATGACAGTTTAGAAGCAGGAGACTGGAATGTGCTTGGGGATGAGGAGCAGGGCTGTGGTCCCAATACAGAGCACCCAGCTGATCCCCGAGTACCAGGTTCTCATCCCAGCTTCGTCCCTCACTGCCCAGTAACCAACACTGGGCAGATTATCAAATTGCTCTCAGCCTGTTTCCTCTATCCTTAAGTGAGAATGAAATAAAATCACCCACATAAGCCTCGACATAGGGTCCCTGACTACGAGAAGATGTTCACTAATTGCTAGTACTACTTTTATAGTCACTTGCTACATGATTTGGGGCAAACCTTTAGGGAGCACCAGAGAGTGTGTGAGGGGTCCTGGAGAAGGAAGATAAGTGACATTCAGTATCTAATAAGAAGACAAGATATGTATATTCACTGACACACGGCATGACTCTCACTGTGTCATATATACATACGCACATGGATCATCCTATATAATAAAAGGCTAATGTGCAAATAGACTGAACAGGGGAGCAACTGAACCAGTTGCTATGATGGGTGCTGACCACCGGGAGTGCGTACAGAACATGGTGGGCTGAATGGTGTCAACCATGGTGGGATGGTGGAGCAGATGAGCAAGGGTGCCAGACCAAGGTGGTGAGCTTCTGGTGGTCACTGAAAATTCTTTACTTCCATACGCCACAGTCTCGCCTGATGTTCACACCTCCTTCCTGTATTAGCCCTACTCACACCTATTGCCAGCATGGGAGCCATTGCTCACACCCGTTGTGGGCACCTGTTGCTAGTCTGATCATTTGGTGCCCTCAGTGGGTGTGAGCAATGGCTGCTGATCCTGATCACCCCTAAAGGTTTCTCCACCTACCTGTACTCCTGAGGGGCAATTGGGGCAAGCAGCTGCCACTTGCACCCACTACTGATACTAGCCCCAATTGCTCCATGCCACCAGTAGGTGCAAGTGGGGGAAGGAGGAAGGCCAGTGCTGTCAATGTGTGGGAATGGCAGTGGGTGGTGGGAGCAGGGCTGCCAGCAGACAAGGGACCTGGGCCATGGTGAGAGGGGCCAGATGGGGGTGCAGAGGATGGGCCAAGACCCACCCCCATACCCACTGCAGCCTTGAAGCCCACAGTTCCTTTCAAGGTGCACGAATTCTTGCAATGGGACCCTAGTCTTATTTATCCTCCTAAAGACTTGATGGAGCAGATCACTTATGCACGTAGAGAAAACTAAGGGGAGAAAGCTTAAGTAACTTTCCCAAGCTCACTAAAGTTGTGAGAAACCCAGGCAGAGTTCAAATCAAGCAGATTGACTTACGAGTATGCTGTATTTCCTTGCTATTGATAAAAGAAAAAGAGAAAGGAAGGAGGAAGGAAAGAAGGAAGGGAGTGAGGGAAAAAAGGGAGGAAAAAAGAAAGGAAAAGAAAGAAGAAGGGAAGGGACAGTGGATAAGGCAACTAATTATGAAGGCCCCACCCACCAATGAGATTTGTTTCCCTGAATAGTTTTTAAGTCTATATATAATAGTTATATTTGTAGTTGTAGTTATATTTAATTATTCATATAAATGAATGAAACAAGATCATGAAAGTTATTTTATCCTTTAAAAATGAATTCTATGTGTGGAATAGCTTAAAATAGCTGTAATAGCAGAATAATGGACCCCAAAGATGTCCATGCCCTCAACCCCAGGGCCTGTGAGTATGTTGTGTTCATGGTGACATGTAACATAAGGTTGCAAGTGAAATTAAAGTCCCTGTTCAGCTAGCCTTGGTGTGAGGAGATTATCCTGGATTATCTGAGACCATGTGAGAAAGGCTCAACTGGCATTGCCAGCTTTAGGACGGGAGGAAGCCATGAGCCAAAGACCACAGGCAGCTTCAAATAGCCAGAGAAGCTGAGGAAAACAGTCTCTCTCCTGGAGCTTCTAGAAAGGAATGCAGCCCTGCTGACCCCTTTGATTCTAGCCCAGTCAGACCATTTCAGACCCTGACCTCCAGGACTGTAAGGTGTAAAATGTGTGTTGTTGTAGGACATTACGTTCATGGTCATTTGTTACAGTAGCAATAGGAAACTAATGCAATAGCTTAAACATGGTTATTGAATTAGGTATAGAGGGGGGGAAAACAAAATCGAAATGAGTTCTGTACTCAAATCGCTTGGCATTTGTCCTGTTCCCCTTTGAAGATGACAAAATTGGAAATTGTGAAAGGTGGATTATTGGTGTGCTTTAATGCAAGAAATAAAACAAGGAACCCATGGCTCAAAATAAAGAAATAAAAAGCCCTTGACCCTACATCAAAGGACTGGCAAATAAATGAAAGCATACATCCTTTTGTTTCAAATAAAACTATTAAGATGTCTATGTATACATTTATAAAATTCTCTACTTTAACTGACTTTTGGATTAACCAACGAAAAAAATTTCACTTAATCATTCATTCATCACTCATTCATTCATTATTTACTTATTCATACTTTTATTTAATCAACATCAACGAGCAACTACTCTATGCCAGCCTGTGCAGGGTCTACGCGAATGAACAAAGCATAATCTTATCTGGAAGACACAGAAAATTGAGGCTAGAGATGTTTTAAGAACAACTACTTGGGCAACTCTAAATCAGATGGCAAGCTTTGCTTCCCAAGAAGAAAAGATAAATGCTATCGCCTCCAACCCCTGACCCATTTCTGAATGATGTGAACAATTTTGTGCTGTGAATGATTTATAACAATCACAGGGAAGATTGTAACAGAGCTTCCTTTTACGTTTTCTTTCCAAAAGTATCTCCTGCATTGTTTAAAATGCGGGCCATCCCATTTGAAACACAGCTCTCTCTCCCTAACTGTGAAGAGAAAAAAAGGGCTTGGCGCTTTCCAAAACTCAGGGAGTTTATCATCAAAATAACCCTCCCCCCCAAAAAAAAATAAATAAATAAATAAAAATCCATTGTTCAGCTGAAACCGGTTTGGCTCAATGAATAGAGCGTCGGCTTGGGGACTGAAGGGTTCTGGGTTCGATTCCGGTCAAGGGCATGTACCTTGGTTGCGAGCATATCCCCAGTAGGGGGTGTGCAAGAGGCAGCTGATCGATGACTCTCTCTCATCGATGTTTCTAACTCTCTATCTCTCTCCCTTCCTCTCTGTACAAAATCAATAAAATATATTTTAAAAAAAAGAATAGAAATTCTTAATTTAAAAAAAAAAATCCATTGTTCAGAGAGAGGTGAATTGCAAGAACATCAAAAGTCCTGAAGAAGCTTATTCATTGGCAATCCTATTTGGCAGGATGTTAAATCTGTGAGTTTTCCCTGTGCCCTGAAATGCCAATGTCACAAGTATTTGTTCTGATCAATTTCCCCCTTCTATGGCCTCTCCTCACCAGTCAGGCCAATTTACCATGATGGGCTGGCCTCTGGGCTCTGCTCAGATTTTTATTTTTTTAGTTTTTAAATTATATATATATATATATATATATATATATATATATATATATATATATAATTGATTTCAGAGAGGAAGGGAGAGGGAGAGAGAGAGAAACATTGATGAAGAGAGAAAATCATTGATTGGCTGCCTGCCTGCACGCCCCCTCCTGGGGATTGAGACTGCAACCCGGGCATGTGCCCTTGATCGGAATTGAACCCAGGACCTTTAAGTCTGCAGGGCAATGCTCTATCCACTGAGCCAAACCAGCTAGGGCATCTGCTCACATATTTAATGAACATATTGCCTCTGTGGTATCTTCCCTCTGCTTGAGTGGATTCAAGGTGGTGTAGAAGTAATGGAATTAGGCTATCAGCAGGGCTCCGCTTAATATGTTTTTAGTCTGCCTTTGTTTGAGGGATTCATCTTTCTTAAATTCTCAGTGTTCTTCTTTGGCACCACAAAGCAGAATAACATTAGCATGCACTTGTCATTCTATTACTAGTTAGACATACCCTTCTTTCACAGGAGAAAACTCAGAGCAATAGCACTCATTAGCTACTTACATTCAAGCCTTGACAAAAGCCAGGCTAGAGTGTGAAAATTCATTTACACCTGCTGGAAGGGGCTCATTAGCCAGCTGAATGATGAGAGGGAGTGCATGCCCAGGTGCTGGGAAGGACAAGAGGGTCCCGCAGTTCGAAGTCGTGAAGCTTTTCATGCCAATGGTGTTGAGTACTTAAGGATTCTGGTCCCAGAATCAGAATTAATTCCATGGCAAGCCTGAAGTGACACAGTCCTGAATTCCTCCAGGGATTCTTCTACACGCTAAGAAGGACAAGGTTGAGAACATGCTGTTGATCAGAAAGTGAGGAGAGGATGGTGATTAGCATGTCCTTCTTAAATCTGTCTCTCTCTGCTCCAAGAGTCCTCATCGGGTGGAGTGATTTTCTCTTCTCTATTTCTTTGTGTGGTGTGTGTGTGTGTGTGTGTGTGTGTGTGTGTGTGTTAGGAGTGGAGATGGAGGATAATGTGGATAATGTTTGTTTTGTTTTTTTACTGGAACTAAGAGATGCACCATTAAGGACAAAGAAAATTCAACCCATAGAATTATGGACCATCTAGTCCAGGGGTGGGGAACATCCAGCCCATGGGCCATATAAGGCCTGTGAAAACATTGTGTCTGGCCCAGCCAAGGCATTAGGGGTGAGTTAATTAAATGATTGACCAAATATAGTAGGCTGGTTTTTTAATTTGACCATTTTGTATGGATTTACAATGGTGTGATAAATATCCAAATGGCCCTTGGCAGAAAAGCTTCCCCACCCCTGCTCTAGTCCAGCTCTCCTAGTAGGTAGTGCCTGCAAACAGCTCATGCATTCTTGCCACAGAAACAGCAGGGCTTCAGGCTGCTCCTCCTCTGGCCCTTCCTTCCCCCTCTGACCTTATTCTAACTGACATCTCTTTTGCAAATGGGCAGAGAGCAGGACTCAAAGTCCACAGTCAGCACAGTGTTCATGAGACAGCATCATGAGAACTTTCACTTCTTACAGGTTCCCGTGACCCCGATCACTTTAAATAAATCTTAAGTTTCACCCATTTTTTAAAAATTTTAAATGGACTTAGGTACCCACCCATGAGATCCCTAATTACACCCACTCTTAACAAAGCCTGATGGCATATGTGGTCCCAGCTCTTATGGCTTCTTCTCGCCCCTCTCCTTAGAACATTGGGTACTTAATGCGTCTTCATCCAAGTTTTGGGCCCCAGTTAGCATATACAGAAAAGAGGTAGAGGACTACTTATCATTTCTCCCATGAATCCAACTTAAAACACAGAGGAGCTAGTCCTACCCTCCTTATTGTCAGGTATGATATTACAATCCTCCTTCCGATTCGGAAATACCTCAGTTCAGATCCTGACCCTATCAAGTTGCTGAACAGGTAGAGGTACTGAAGGTAACAGAAGGACTCCCTAAGGAGACTCTGGAAGAACCGACTCCACCGGAGACCCAGCAAACATCTGCTCGTGACACTTTCTCAGAAACCACAACAATCAGAGTTGCAGGAAAGGGAGGGAGGGAGAGTTTGACAGGTCTGTTTCTTTTGGTTGAATGATCACTGCTGTCCTAGATGTTTAATTAGAGAAGAAGGGAAAGGCTTGTTTTCAGGATGAAGGGTGAAGGAAAGCTACCTAGCCTGGAAAGTATGCGTTTCCCCCTCAGAGAGTTTGGGTTGTCATCACAGTCACCAATCTTACTTCTTACATTTTGATAAAGAGGAAGTTGAACATGGAGACTGAGGACAATTTAGTTCATCAGGAAAATGTCTGGCTCTGACTTGGGCTGAGAGGAATGACCGGTGCATTAGAGAGAGAGGAAGGGAAGGGGCCTTGGTGAACCTCATTGCTGTTATGGAATATGAGATTCCAATGAGACGCCTGGAGGTCACTTGCCTCCGAGGGGACAAAAGTTATATTAAGTCAGCCTTGCAAAGAGAGATTCCAACATTGCTTTCCCATAACCAACTCCCTCCCTCAGAGATCATAAAAGATTTAAGCTGAATCCAAATGTTACTACTTTTAATTTTTCCCCCAAATAACATTTTATTTATCCAAAGAAAACAGGTCTCCAAGAAAGCACACACTTGAAAGCAAGTCATAGAACAAAACCCTAAACTTGGGAACTCCACTATTCTTTCTGTTTGCTTGGACTGTGGATAAGTGATACTACCAACAAACTTTAAATGGCTACCTCAAAGCTCCTGCTACTTTCTAGAATTTCTATAACTCTTCCCACTTTATGAAGTACTTTCCCTCCTATGACCTCATTTAGACCTCCAACAACCCAGTAAAAGTGCTATTTGCTATCTCCAATTTTATAGATGAGGAAGCAAAGGTTTAAAGTGTAAAGAAAGGATTTGTCAGTGTCTCACAGCCAGTCGATGGCAAAGCTGCATCTGGAAACAAGGTCTCATGAATCCCTTTCCCATACCATATTTTCTCCTTTATTAGCTCATTGAATTGACCAATATTCTTCCTACCTATTCAATTTCACTTTTTTGTTCTTTTTTTTTCCTTCTTCTGGTACAGAGACCCCACATAGGTCAGGGCACTCACTTTACTATTCCCTCAATAGCAGCCAACAATATTAAAAAACAAATGCTGATTTGATATAAAAAAAAGAATGAATGTATATGATACACCACTCATTGGGAACACATTTCAAGCGCCTTAGGAGGCGCTTGAAGGATCTTTTGTGTGATCCTTACAACATCTCTATAAGGTGTCACCCCATTTTATAGGTGAAAGGCCCAGAGAAGTGAGAAAACATTCCCCAATCCTTCACTAGACTATATAAGTGAATCTGAATACTGTGTTCATTTCCACACCTCTTTGCTTCTCCCTACACCTCAAATTACTGGGTCCAGATCTGCACTTTCCAATGCGAGAATCACCAGTGATGGGTGGCTATCAAGCACTAACAATGGGACAAGACCAAACAGATTTGTTACTACAACTACAAACTGCAACAGATTTAGGACTTAATATGAAAAAGAATGTAAAACACATCAATACTTTATGTTGGTCACATGTTAAAATCATAATGTTTTGAACAGAGAAAGTTAAATAAAATACATCATTAAAATTAGCATCTCTTGTTTCTTCTTCATTTTTATTTTGTGGATACTGGCAAATTAAAAATTACATATATGGCTCTCATTTGTAGCTTGTGTTAAATTTCTATTAGGTAGCACAGATCTAAATATTTGCTATGACCTTTCCAGTGTTACCTTTTCAGATATTCAAACATAGAGCCCTTCTTTAAATTTCTAAGTCACTTGAAATATATACCATGTAGTACTTCTTTACAGTTGTTCCTCATACTTAAGAGAAACAGTTAAGGAACAAAAATATCTCTCTAATCCTCTCCCTTTAATTAGATTCAATTTTTGTGTGAATTCAAATTCTCATTCTCTTCCTCTGTTTAAGATTATCTCACCATCTCTCCTCCTCCACCCATCTTTGCCTAATAATAATAAGTATGAATAAGTACAGTTCTTAAAGTATCTACTATTGCACTAGTTAGAATAGGCTAGATATGTTGCAGTAACTAATGACCCTAAAAACTTAACACAACAAACATTCATTTTGGTCACTGCTCTCCACTTCCTTAATATCTTCCTTTAATTCTTGTAGAAATAATGGGTCACTTGATTCAGCAAACTGAATGAATTAGAGCAATAGCCTTATTTGAAGACTCAACAAAAGGAACTCAACCAAAAGCAATTCCACCTCTTACGTTATGGAGGGAACTTAGTATCATACAAAGAGTAGAGTCTTTGAAGGCAAATAGATCAGAGTGTAAAATCCAAGGTCCACTATTTTCAAGTAAATCATTTCTGTGAAAAAAATCTCAGAATGTTTCTTACATAGAAAACAATAAAGCAGTTATGAAGATTATGTGAAGTGATGCTTATATAAACACAAAATATAGAATTGGTCACATAGGGAAGGTCCAATAAATAATTGCTACAATTAATAGCAAATAATAAGCATTTCCTGAATCAAATGTTTCATTTGAAGAAACACAAACAATAAAGTGGAAACAAACATGATCTTGTTAGTTGATAGAGAATAAATTTACCTTTTTTGTGATAGACTCTTTAATATTCTAAAAGAATATATTGCAAAATAGGATTTTAGTTCACCCTTCCAATTGTCATGAATAAAATACATTTGAATATTGGCAAAGTTGACTATTTTCAGGTATCTATCAAACTTTATAGTTCATGTTGAAAAAATGATCTGAAAATGAAATAAAATTATATATTTAAAAAAAAACACATTTGTAGAACCAAGAAGAGCTCATCTTGACTGTGAGGTGCAGGAATCAAGTAGATTAAGCCAACAAAAGGGGAATGGAATGGGCCATCTGGTTTCCCTTCAATTGTTCTTAGACAAATATGTTATGAGCCATTAAAAACTCTTTAGCTGCCCATACATAAATTACAGTCCTAATTAGTTGGTTTCATTCTGAAATGGGTGGTTTATGAGGCACCAGATGAAAAAGATCAGCTTCTGCCTGACTTTAGAATGAGTTCATGTTACAATATTGGCAACAAGGCAAATATATCTCAATTACACAGTCTAGTAATATCAGAAGAACATGGCATGAATTTCATATGGTGAACAAACAGGCCAAGGAATTTGGGGTGACAGGAGAGCACATGAAAACCTAGATGACTGTGACAGTCCTACTAAATCCTGGCTACTTTCATCAAGTGCTGAATAACAGATGGGATATTTTTTAAAATAACAGTAACAGATTGGATATAAAATTTTTTCCTTAATGATTGCCATGGAGTACAATTAATATGTTTTAACACAATGAACTGTGACCAGGAGTTGAAAACATAAAAGGTGAAACATAATTATTTATTTTAATAAGTTCAGAGAGTTCACAGTGCATACACCTTGTAGTGACTCAAAATGTGAGGTAGAAACTAATAGAATTCTAGGAATTTGGAATTCCTGAAAGAGTAAATTAGGAAGAAAATAATTTTATTTAAACACACACACACACACACACACACACACACACACAGAAAATAGCACTTGTTAAATTCTTGAACATGAATTGAAAGAAGAAACTTTCTTTTGCAAGAATCTCACAGTTGATGGAAGAGGCATACTAACCAGATATAAAAGGTTGTGGCAATAACTAGATTAAAACATATATGGGATAAGGGCTGACCGACAAAAAAAAAATAGTATTGCCTGGGAGAGACTTGTCAGAGAAGTAGATGCTGTGAGACCCCACCAAAATCCCCTTTTCCCAACCAGCTGGTATACCCACCCCTGGCTGCTAAGTGCTGCCTGTTAACAATCTGTAGCTCTCCTCTTCTCTGGAGAATTCCCTTGTCCAAAGGGGAACTGCCTCCTCCATACATTCTGTACAATCCGAAGATTTAGCCAATAGCTGACTTGCACTAGGAAAAATCTATTTCCATTGGCTCAAGACAGGACGTACTCCTGGGTGCAATTTGTGCTCCAGACTCTTTGCAAGGGATCCAATGGAAGCTAATCTCCAACTGATGCTAATATCCAACTGATGCCACATTCTTCCTTTGCTTTTTTTCTGCCCCAGCCCTCTCCTGTTTCACTTGCTCCCCTTCTAAATCTGTGATCATTCCCTCGATAATTCCCTTACACATGAATTCCTACCTCAAGTGCTGTTTCTTGAGAATCCCATCTAAGACACTAGCTTTTTTTGTGGACCAACAGACCAAGCTAACTGTTAAGGTGCATGCATCCTTTTGATTTGACAATATAAATTCAATTACAAGGATGAAATCTATGTTCATCAACATTTCCCCCTTAATCTTGTATAAAGACAAATAATGCCTAGACTACAATGTATTAAAAGTCATTTGCTTCTTTGATATATATACTTGGTATCTCCCCCCACCCCCACCCCCGCCTCCTCCCCTCCCTTGGTATTTCAGTATGGGACATCTACTTAGTTCTTTGTACTTAATTTTCCTTTTTTGGCCCAAGCTCCTAAATTTAATCTCAGGTAGATGATGTCTCTTATGTTCAGGAGATCACACCTACTCTTATCAAAAAGGCTTCTTTCTAATCCAGGAGCTCTTGATTTTTATGACTCTAAGTAATTGAATAGCATCACCAAATTATACTTTTGCTGTCATCTCAAGTCCTAAATAATTGATGGGAGCTCTTATTGGCACTTCCAGTGGCTAATCTGAACACTGTAGTAAAGTAGTTGCTGCTTCCTTTCCCCAAGTATTCCAGCTCTCTATCCCCCTATCAAAGGGGAGAAGAGACTTTAAAAAATATGCATGAATCTCCAGCAGAACATCTTGACTTGGTCATTCAAACTGTGCATGAACTTACCCAATGCAGATTGCATACTACCCAATACAATCCATTAATTCTAAAATGACAGACTATTTTAAGTTTTTTAATTGGAGAGAGAGAGAGAGATCCATTTGTTGATCCATTTATTTATGCATTCATTAGTTGTTTTTATCTGTGCCCTGACTGGGGATCAAAGCCCCAATCTTGGCATATTAGGACGATGCTCTAATCAACTGAGCTATAGAATATTTTTAAATAGTGAATGCTAAAGACTGACAAATCCAGGGTCTTCCTTTCATTGGATGAGGAAGTTAAGATCAGAGATGGGGAAGTCCTTCAGTGATACATAGATACTATTTACTTAGGATTTTTCCTATGGTGCCACTGGATCAGTTTTTCTTGGATTTCCAGCTTTCTGTCCCTGCTCTGTCATGCTCAAAAAACACACAAACAAACAGAAAAGCAAGACAAAAACAAAACAAAACCTGACAAATTCATTGTAACAGATGACAAGCTAGAAACTAGGTAGCAAAGCTCATTAATGCTTAAGCTGAAACGCTGGCAGTGCAGATTCCACTGCGTGCCAAGTTTATTAGGCAGTCTGCCCGTGCTGTGAAGCTTCCCTTCTGTTTGACTACAAAAGTCTTAATCATTAACTTGTCTCACCTGATATTTCTTAAAGTAGCCAAATGAAATGATCTCCGAGCTTAAGTTCCAATTTGTACCTCAAGAATATCTATTCTACGTTGCAAATCTTACAGCTTTAAGGTCAACTATGGAATGTGTTTTCCTATAATGTGACTAAGGAAATAGCATCCCAAAGACAATTCACATTTTTAATGCACAGCCATTAAAATATATTTATTCATCCATTTAACAAATAGTAATGAGTACTTATTAGTTATCAAGTACTGTGCTCAGTTCTGGGATTCAACAATAAAAGTGTTCCCAAGATAGTGGGAGAATCGATGAATAAATAGGTACAATACTTGGTGCACATGTAAGCTTTTAGAGAGGCATGTACAGGGGTTCCAGGTACTCTAGATCTACACACATCTATATATGTGTACATACGTGTGTATATATACACATTATATATATATATATGCTTCACATGTATATGATATATTCATGTATATATTATATATTTCAAATATATGTATATTTCACAGCATCTTTATCATAACTATGCTTTAGCATCCTCAGAAGAGCAAATTTTAAATAGCATTTGAACAATTGTTTAATCAAGCATAAAAAGAAGAAAATTATATTTTAATTAATATTTAAAGAAAAATACATTTCATTTAGATTAGAGCTTTACATATGAAAAACAAAACTTCAATTCCAAAGAGTATGTAGGAAACACAGTCAAGACCTTAGAGAAGGGTATAATTTTTAACTGAGAAACAAAAAGGGACAAGACTGACATATTTTACATTAAAATATCAACCTTCTGTTAAAAAAAAAAAAAACAGAAAAAATATAGCTAAAAGATAAGGCAAAGCCTGTGAGAGATATCTGAGATACATGTAACTGACAAAGGACTAGTGTCCAGAATTATAAAGAACTCCTACAAATCAGTAAGAAGACAACACCAGAGAAAAATAGACCAAGGATGCAATGGCAGGTCACAGAAAACAAAACCAAAATGGCCAATAAACATCTAAAAAGACTCTTACCTTCACTAGTAATTTGGCAAAAGCAAATTAAAACCACTGTAAAAATACACGTCTTACCCATTGTACTAGAAAAAATTTTAAAGTTCCAACAATTCCTCCAATTTATGGGAAAACAGGAATTCTCACATATTAATGGAGGGAATGAATGTTGGTACAGCCACAATGAAGGACAATTTGGTCATACTAGTGAAAGCTGAATATATATATATCTTCTTAGCCAGCATTCCCACCTATGAGTATAGTCTTCTTAGCCAGCATTCCCACCTATGAGTATAGTCCCTAAGAAAACCTCAATACATGGAATAAAGCAATGCTATTCTTTGTAGACTTATTTACATCAGCAATAAAATGAGAAACAACACTGATTTATATATTTTTGCTGATGCAAATTTGCAGGACAATAGATAAATTGTGATACACATGTATAATGTCTTAAGTACCATCAAGCAGTTAAAACAAATGGACTGAAAATGTATCAATCAAGTGGGTAAATCTCTAAAACCCAATGTTGAACAAAACAAATAAATTGTAAAGTGATACATATATGTGATATCAATTGTGTAAATTCAAAATATGCCTCCTATTACTATGGATGATAACTAAATGTGTAACCACTGGCAACAACATGCATGGGAATGATAAACACCAAAGATTCGTTATACTTCTACCAATCAGCTACCAGTAAGTAACTAACCTTTTTTTGAGAGTGGGATCAATGTCAGACACTGCTACCAATAATTTACAGATATTTAATTCTACCATTAAATGACCACAACAATCTTATAAGAGAGATGCCATTATTGTTTCAAGTTTATAGACAAGGAAACTGGGGCACAGAGAGATTTGAGTAATTTGTCTTTGTTATATAATAAATGACAATGCTGGAATTTTAACCCTGTTCTTAACCAGGATATGATAATAGTTTCCCCTAAGGAGAGAAAGGAGAATGGGAACCAGGGAGGATCTATAGAAGGCTTCAAGGTAATATTTCATTTCATTAAAATTGTGAAAGAAATGTGGTAAAATGTTAAGACTTATTAAAACTAAATATGGGGGTACCGTGGTTCATTATATTACACATTTTAATTGTTCATGTATGTATATTAGAGGAAGGAGAAGGAGGAGGAGGAGGAGATGGTACAGGAGGGAAAGGAAGGATGAGAAGGAGGAGGCAGAGGAGGGGAAATGGAAAGAAGCATGCACACACCTTGATAGCAGGGTAAGGAATGAATTGGAATGAGGCAAACCAGAAGCAAGGGAGCAAGTAAGAGATGCTCTAGCCAAGAAGTTACAAATATGATCAAGACATTGACTACCACTTGGTGGCGATATACCAAAATATGACTCAAACAATTTTATTCATGAAAAGTCTGAATAATATGCATGAGTTTACAAATAATTTCTACATATACTACCCATTAAACATTCCTGATAACCCCATAAAGCTGGTAATATTATTATCCCCTCAGAAACCGAGGCTTAAAGAAGCATAACTTGTCCAAAACCACAGCAGCTAAGGGGTGTGGGTATGATGATTCAGACTCATCCACTGCCTTCACACCACTTCTGCCTCTCAAACACGGATAGTTCGGAGTCTCATAGCAGCCATGTCCACACTAAATTAAGCAAACTGACTTTGAAAATGAATTTACATGGTCCTTTGTAGCCGTCATATTCTTCAGACTTAAAACCTTCAACTCAGACATCATTTTCTGCAATCCATATTCTCAGTAACTTGTGCTTGCAGAAACATCAATATTAATTCCAGCTTTAAAGTGGGAGCTGAGAGAAGCTTTCATTTCAAACTCATTTACCATAACTTTTTGACTTTGAAGTTGACGTAATTACCAAACACTCACTAAGGGGCTCTTTTGCTAGAAGCTGTCATTCCTGGTGAGCTGGGGTTATAAGTGATATTCATATGCATTGGAATACAGCGAAGAAGGAAGTGGGGGAGGGGGGAACACCTAATAATGTTTGCATAACCCTGGGTCACAAAAAAGATGATGTTTGCACTATGAATATATTCATTGTTTACAGCCTCTCCGCCTATGGGGAAACGCCTGCTCAAGTTCAAGCACATGTTCTCTTTTGAAGTTGCCAAGGTTCCAATCTGACATCATTCTGAGAAAACGAACAGATTCTTGAACTGCTGTAACTTTCTTGGAGCAGACTCAATAGACAAAAACCCACAGTTGCACCTAGAAAATTCTGCACGATGACTTTGGTTCCTGAAAAGACTCCTCTTTAAAATGGATATTTGGATGTCTTAATAGATGAAATTTTGTAAGAAAATTAATACGTGAATAGATTGACCAATATTTGGTTATTCCCAAATGTGCCACAACTTGTGAATGTCACTGAAACAAGCCACACCAATGCAGATCAAGCTGTGTTTGTTGTTTGTTGTTCTAATGCTTGGATTTGCCTTAATGCTTTGGACCCAGCAAGTATTTTGAGGAGCCACGGCTTTATGCTCCCACTACCAGGACATGGCCAACAGCTCCCCACACTCTCACCATTCAGACTACAGCAAACAAGGAGCAACGTTTGTTCATTTAATTGGGAGAAAAGCTCATCTTAATTTGTGAAATTTTAAGTTGTGAAATCTGTTTTAAATACAGTTGCATTACTTCATTCTCTTGCATAATCTACCCAGTGCTTTTCTATATATATGTTTACCTTGCAATGAAGGGTCGAGGTAGGTCAAGAATACAATGAGGGATCCTACTCTTCCTTCCTCTTCTCTATACAATGGCTTTATGTGAACAGCTTTACAGAGAGGAAGATCTATAGATGCTGGTGTGAAAAATACAACCTAATTGTTTAATAGGTATTAAAACCTAATGAACACCTTGATTGATTTAACTTTCTCAGTGGCTTTTCTTCTAAAATTTGAGACCATAGTAAGAACTTCCCAAGTCCCCAACAAAAAGGGTTTCTAACTAGAAAGGGGGAGAAAGACACTCTTCTTTCCCCTTAATGTCCTGCACACACTACTGTTTCTAGGATGCAGAAAGCAGGGTCACAATGTGAACAAGGCATTTGGTGGAAATAGCAAAAGCATGTTGTTGTAAGCTGCCCATTGTCCTCACTAGCAGAGAGGTGTGGACAAGGAACCCAGAAAGATGGTCAACCTTGAAGCTCTAAAAGGTCAGAGCCAACCACTTACTATATAGTTGAGACAATGGTAGCTAAAGAAATCTCTACCTTTTAATCTTATGTAAATTTTTGCTGATTGGCTATTAATGGAATTGCCTGCCTAGATCTATGGGCAGATCCCAAAGTAAAAGGGGTTGCAAGCCCAGAGAAAGGAGGAGTTCTTACCCTTGAGTTGGATTCCCAACTGGCCCCCAATATTTCCAAATTAATATTTTCTAGTTTCTTTCATTTGTGTGTGGCCTCCTCCAGAGCCTGAACTCTGAACTACGAGGGGTATGAAAGGGGTTCACTACAGCATGTTCACACAGTGGTGAAGAGACCAGCCCCAAAATAATAGAGGGTTCACTGGGGGTGCCGTAGGAAGACAGGAGGGTGAAGTAATTGAGGACCAAACAATGTGGACAATTGAATGCCAGCATATGGAGTCTGTATTATCCAGAATAGAGAGCCATTGAGATAGTTTATATTTTATTTGTGATGAGGATAATGACAGAAAGGAATAGATGCATATAAAAGCAGTTTTGAAGGCATCTAATCAATAAAACTTGGCAACTAAGACACCTGATTTGTAGGATATGAAAGGAACTAATGTTGGTTAATCGGCTATGTTCTAAGAACCTTTTTTTTCCTAAGTTCGTTAAAAAAATATTACCTGATTTCATTCTGACTTTAAAGGTATTCATAAAGTTAGAATTATTATTTGCAGGTAATAGATAATGGACATGAATTTCAGGTAAGTTAACTAGCTTGACATAAGTTACACAACATGAAAATGATGGAGATCAATTTTAACATCAGTGGAACTCATAAGTACCCACATGATCTTTCCAATCCACTGCGTGGTCTTCCAAAGATGACTTCCGGTTTCGAGAGTTCATAGAATAGAATGGTTAACAGCAAGCATGTGTCTGGAGTAAGACTGGCAGGGTTTCTATTTCAGCTCCATCATTTAATATTCATTTTTATCTGGGACCTAGCACCTCAACTTAAATGTCATTTATAAAGTCAAGATAAAAATAGTGCTTACCTCAAAGGGTTATGGAGAGAATTAAGCACTTAGAAAAATAGGCATATCTGTAATAGTGTCAACAATAAAAATAAAAGGAAAAAAGCACTTAGAACAGTGCCGGGGAAAGAGCATGCATTCATGAAGTGCTCATTGTCCTTGTTATTATTCACTGCTTTGTTCAAACAAAGAATGGTGGTGTTAGAGCCAGGGAGTATCTCTCTAGTGTGCGAGGCAAAACTCAAAACCTTTGAGGTCCATTCAGAAGAAAAAAAAATTCCAATTTTAATCTTTTAACTTAGCATGCCTTTATATTCCCTATGAAATGCAATGCAAAAAAAAATCATATCATTCCCTACCAAACACATGCAAAAGTATATTTCGCATCACTTTGACCTCCTGACTGAAGTTAAAAACATCTGTAAGTCTGAGACCAACAGAGTCCCAGATGGAAGATGAACAGAGGGAGAGTCCTGTAGAAATCTCTAGGTCATCAACTCCAAAGGTGGTTGTAATCCTCTTTTAATCTTTTCAGGGGTTTAAAAACAATAAAAGCATATTTAGATAAAGCCTGCTCCCATTAGACCTTAGATAAACCTATATATAAACAGCAAAGTCTCTAAACAAATAATTTCAAACTAGTAATCTTTGAGTTTTATTTACTGCCTGCAGTGCAAACAGGGAAACATCAGACAGTAATAGGGCTGTATGGAAGCTTTTGCTGTCTTGTTTAGGAGCAATGGACATCATTTCAATACCCACCTCACCCCCAAATAAAGAAGAAGGAAATGCCGTATGACTGGCCTCAAGCAAAATGGAGAAACTTTAACCTGTAACTGAGCAGGACTATAAATACGTCAAACGTAAACAATATCGGGAACTGGTAGGACGTATGAATACGTCCTGGAAATATATGTTGCGCCCTGAGAGGGACGGTATATATTTTTTGTAATCTTTATAATTGTTTGTAAAATTTATAATTTTTTAATTTGATGTTTCCATTTTTTTGTTGGTATTCTTTTCTATTTTTTTGTAATTTTGTATTTTCCTTTGTGCTTTATATATAAATAAACGAAAAAATATCTTTATCACTTATTTTATCTAAGTATAAATAAAAAAATAATAATATGAAATTACATCCTCCGGGCGTGACGTACTCACACGTCCTAGTGAAAGAGTACGCGCCCATTACAGGTGGTGTAATTAAAAAGGGAACTCCCCGGTTAACATGTTAACAAAAACACCCTCTACAACAATGATGGTAATTTTCAGGACGCAGATACAAAAGAATATATGCGATGCAAGAGAATAATATTGTCAGTATAGAAAGTCTAAAGTATTTTATATTCCCAAGGACAGGAGTAAGAGAGACTCAAGACCAGCAGCCAAAGATAGATCCTTGAAGAACACTTAGCTAAATTGTAGGAAGAAGAACAGTCAACAAAAGGAGATGCTGAAATGATAAAAGAATTAACAGCAACATGTTGGCTGTAAGAGGTTAAGGTGGCAAAAACTTTAAGGACCCAGTGGAGAAGTCCAGGAAAATAAGAACTTTTAAAAAGGTTAATTAGTATAAATAAGAATTCTACAAAATGGACTTTTTGAGTAGAGCTTCAATAGGAATGAATACTACTTTTTAGGAGACTAAGAGGGAAATGGATAAAGAAATTAAGGCAGAAAAAAAAAATGTGCCTCCTGTTTAAGAAGACTGGCAATGAAACCAAGGAAATGCCACAAAATTGCAATTAAAGAGAAGTGTATCTAGACATTGTAAACGCACAAGCATGTCCTGCCAAGTTACTTTCACACACAGCCAAATATTGATTTCATCCCACCTGTTCTCAAATTTTTCAAATGAGTAATTTAGTGAATTGTTGATTAAGGAGTTTTTAAAAATGTATATTTTGATGGTCACCATCCAGATTTCTACATGATTTAGGCAGAACTTTAAAAACCCTATAATATAATATTTTACAGAATCAGAGAGTAACAATGCTTTTGGGGGGAATTATGATAATTGGCACTAGTTTGATTTTTAAACTAAGTCTCAAAATATGGCATTTTAAGATGAGAATTGGTATTACTCTTAAATTTGCTGCTAAAAGAGTCTTTGCAAATGGAAGTTTCATAAATCTAAGTATAATGTAGTATATATGCCTAGAAAGTTTGCTATTTAAAGCAAATATTTTTCTGGTTACATCAACATGTAATCTTAATTTTAAACAAATCTGTTTTCTCACTCATATTTAGAAGCAACCAGCTGCCAGTATGTGTACAAAAGCAACTTAAAAATTATTTAAACAATTGGTTTTCCATGTCAGCATCATATAAAGTTGAACTAACCCACCTTGACCTGTATGTTGACCTTTCTCTCAAGCCATTAGGGTAATACCTTTCCTTTCTTATGTTATTTTGTAGGAGAGGGAAGTCCAACAATAAATTTGTTTTAGACTTTTCTGATGTTTGGTTAGTTTTCCCTTGCAGCCTTGTTCTCCTCAGAATCCAGAGGCACTTGCATGAAGCCAGACTAGACCTGCTTCATTCATAAAAGTGGTTGCAAATGACAACTCTGAAAGTATATTACAAAACTCAGAGGTCACAAATCATGCCTTCGGGCCTGTTCTTTTTTGTTTGTTTGTTTGTTTGTTTGTAAATAAAGTTTATTGGAACACAGCAAGAATCATTCACCTATACACTATCTAGTTCCATCTTCCTGCTCCAACAGCCTAGTTGAGCAGTCCAGATCCAGACAATGATCAAATATCCTGCAAAGCCCATATGTCTTATGTCCCAGCTGTACTATGTGACCCCAAAGTAAATGAACTGGGTATAATCAACAGCAAATGGGCATTAGGGGGAGCCCATAAGGTGCACTACATCTGAATCACCTCATGATTATTACCCAGTGGAAAGCATTTGAAAATTCTGGAAATTCAGATTTTATATGAAATCTTCAATGTTTAAATGTTAGCTATTAATCCATTTATTAAATGAATGAGTGAACACTGTATATCAAACAACATTAATCTACTATCTGGATCTACCCTTTGAAACTTCTAAATTGCCCTTAATAGCTACTGTAAAACTACCTCAATCACTGAGCCACACCATTGAGAATGATTTGGGTCTTCTTATAAGAGATCGGCACTTTTTATAGATACATATGTTTTATTGATTTTTTTACAGAGAAGAAGGGAGAGAGATAGAGAGCCAGAAACGTCAATGAGAGAAAAACATTGACCAGCCGCCTCCTGCACATCCCACAGCCAGTGTACATGCCCTTGACCGGAATTGAACCCGGGACCTTTCAGTCCACAGACCGACGCTCTACCACTGAGCCAAACCGGTTTCGGCAGATCGGCACTTTTTACATGTGATCTTAGGCAGCTGTATACAAGTAGTCAAGGTATTTTCAAATAAACACCTTAGTGACAAATTGCTTTTTCAAAGAAATAGAGTTATGCTTTAAACTATTTTAATGAGTATAGAAATTCAATAGCAACATTTCCACCCTGTTTTTATCTAAAAAGAAAAAAGAAGTAAACTGAAATTTAGATAATGCATAAAAGAGCAAACTCTGCAGATGGGTTTTTAAAACTCACATTAGGTGAAGGAATAGCACAGAAATGTGAGATGAGCTTATTTATTGAAATGTCAAAAATAACTTTCAACCTATGCTGAAAAACCCTTTTCTTTGCCACCACTTGAGCTGGCTTTGTTCTGTGGTTTGACACTTTCCCCTAAAGCTTCCTCTAATTTGGGTATAAACAGAGTAGAATAGAATTAGATACTCTTTTTTAAAAATAGATGGTGTGGTATATAAAGTCTTTGTCACAAGCCCTGTCTGTGGACTTACATTTAAAGGTTTAATATCCTTCACTACTTGCCAACCCTCCCAGAATCCCAGGAGAGAATTGAGAATGCCCATGTAAAATAATACTGCCAAATTCCAGTACCCATCTTCACTGAGAATGCTATGCAAGGTCACTAAATAATAAAAACTAGATTTATTGTTAAAGTATCAGCATTTTAATATTTAGTAGGTCTGAGAATTCTCAGAGATTAAGCCGTCATTCTTATCTAGCCAAAAATCCTTCCTTGTGTATAGCTGTAACTTTTAAATGGTTCATCTCTAAAGCCCTCCAATGCTACAGGGGTACCTCAGCCTGGAATGAAGGGGTTAGGGCTTCAACACGTGAATTTCAGGGGACATGTGCAGTCTATGTACCCTCCTAGGAGTTGGATATACAAGTTTGACGTCTGGAGGGCTGCCCTGTGGTCATGGGGTTGGTTTTTACCCCAGGGCACTGCACTCTCTCTGGTGGATCCCAAAACCTGCCCAAAGCTTTGCAAAAAAAAAAAAAAAAAAAAAAAGGCCTTTCATTACACATTCCCTTGAATCATATTGATCCTAGTGTGCTGGTCCCTGCTAGGACCACAACTGACATAAGCATATGTAGCATACAGAGACAAAAAAGATTTAATAATGGATTTATGTGGAATGTGAGAGAAAAAGAAAGCAAACAAGTATCTCATCTATATGCTGCTTTATCCGTCTTCGCTTCCACAAGGATATGCGTCTATTCTCATAGAATTCTGAATTACTTGATATAGTTATCAGAACTACTAAAATTCCAATTTTAATTATTAATTATTAGAATCTCACACACAAGCAGTGATCACAGTTGTTAGACTAAAAGCTAATAAACACAGGCTCTCCCCCCAAAGAAACTATAAAGGAGTCATTGAGACAACATTGTCATAAACAGGAGCGCACCTAGCTGGAGATAAAGCATGAAAATAAATTCAGCTCTCCAAAAGTCATTAATCTGCTGGAGCTATTGATAGCACTTGGAAAGGATGGCATGGTACCAAGCACAAACATGCTTATGAATGTAAAGGAGGAGCAGGTTAGCCACAAGCAGAGATGAGACTTACGCTGGGAAATCGTTAGAAGAATGTGATCTCATCCAATTTCTGGATGCAGTGAACAGTATGAAATGGCAGAAATGAAAGACAGGAAGCAGGGTCTCTCTGAATATAAAAATTAATGGTGGTTCCTAGAAGGCCCCATTAACCTTAAAAGTAAAACCAAATGATGGCAAAGGGAAGAAATCTATGCACATAGAGTGCAATGCCTGCAGGTTGCCTGCGTTGTGCTTCCCATCCAACTAGAATCCTATAACTTTTCAAAGTTATTACTTAATATCTCCAACCTTTCATTGCCTCTGTCATTATTTTTACAATGGGCTTATGCTGTTTCATTCAGAACTACTGTGAAGATTAGAGAGCAGAGTGCATTTAAAGTACTAAAAAATCTGAAACAAGTCAGAATGCGTCCCATGTGTGTTATAATTACTACGAAAATAATTTCTACATCGTTTGCATTGATGTCTTGTCAGTGTATAAGAATTATACAGTGCACGTCTCTTCTTTGTTAAGCATCCTATGTCAATAGCTTGGTGGAGCCACTTATCAATCAAAAGCTGAAGCCCTGCATCTCACTAGCATAGATTTGCTCTTATATTCCTCCGGCGCAGCCTATGGATCACAGACAATGAAACGGACTCTGGCAGACGATGAGGCATAGAAGGGGTTTGGAGGAGGAGGATGGGTAGGTAGCCCACAGGTTTGCTCGAAGGGCTAGAGATCCCGATTCCCAGCTAAGCTGCCAAGAAGGATGGCTGAAACCTTGCTGCGAACTGACTCCACTGGCATTGCCTCTACCAAAGCCCAGATGCTACTGCTAGCAGAGCTCATAGGAACTAGAATTCACTGCACATAGAATGGCATTCAGTCTCCATGCCACTTCTGTGCCAAGAACGTGACCCTGAATCCACTGGCCCACTCCAACTAAACAGATTCCGTGCGTAGGTCAAGAAGCTCATTTCCGAATGGAAGCATGGGGCAGTGTATCAGTCTGCTCGGCCTGCCGCAGCAAAGCACTGGACTGTGGCTTAAACAACAGAAAATTATTTTCTTACAGTTCTGGAGGCTGGAAAGATCAAAATTCTATCAGGGTTCAGCTGCTGGGGAGAGCTCTCTTCCTGGCTCCTTGCATATGTTTGTTGTTGTTGTTTTGTTTTGTTTTGTTTTGTTTTTTACTGTGTGTTCACATGGCCTTCCCTCCAGGTGCTTGCAGAGAGCAAGAGGGAGAGGAAAATCCCTCCCTCTTAGAAGGCTGTTCTATCTGATTAGGGCCCCACCCTATGACTTCACTAAACCTTAATTACCCCATAAAGATCCTATCTCCAAATACAGTCTCATTGGGCTTGGGGCTTCAACCAGTGGATTTGGAGAGGTTATAATTCAGTTCCTAGAAGGCAGGTATCTAGCAGCTGAAGTCCATGACACATGCCTGGGAACCAAATACAAGGAACTTCATGAAACTGGAAAAGGTGAACATGGAAAGAAATCCCCAAATATAGTCATGTTGTTCAAAGAATGCTAAGTAGAGAGACTATATAGCAAGTGTCCCTTGCAGGTGGTAAACAGAATTCCAGAAAATCAGACATGGAACCTCCCTCTTCATCAAACTATTGGCAAAACATAGCCACATAACCTGCATAACTGCTGCCTAAATGGTGCATAAATGAGATCTAGGAAAATATCAGGACACTGGCAATGCTTAGTTTTTATAATCAATAGAGTAATGTTGAAGAGTAGAGAAAAGGAAGAAGGGAAGGAGAGTGGGCAGGAGAGAAGAGAAAGGGGAGGGAGGGAGGGAGGGAGGAAGGAAGAGAGAGGAAGAGAGAGAGAGAGAGAGAGAGAGAGAGAGAGAGAGAGAGAGAGAGAGAGAGAGAAACACTTAGCAAGAAACATAAGTGCTGTCAAGATGGGAATTTAATACAAAGGAACCTAATGAAACTGAAAAGGTTGAACAACACTGGAAAGGTTGACCACCTCAGCAGGAGTGGGGAAAGCCCACGCAGAGCCAGTCACTGTGGCTAGAAAAAAATAATCCCTTTATTCATCCATCTATCCATCCCCCCATTCATATTCGACTCTGGGAACACAAAGACTAAAGAAGCCGCATTATAGTACAGAAACATACATTTAAAAGCTAATGGGAAAGTGTGTCAAGTACTAAAATGGGAACTATATACAAATAAAAGAAACTCCCAAGCCTGTCTGCTGGAATCAAGATAGTCATTAAGTGCAGACTTAACTGAATGCGTCAGGATTAACCAAGCATGTAGGCTGCAGGGAGGGAGATGCAGACTGAATGTGTGAGGTGCATTATGGTGAGCATAGGGCAAATGAGCAGTTAGTGTTGTTGAAGCTTCCTCCATGATGAGGAGATCATGGCAGATAAGGCCAGGGAGGTTTTCAGATCACCAGAGATGGTTTGTATCCTCTGAAGAAGGTGCAATTTATGCTCACGGTGATGGGGAGTTATTTAAAAAATAATTGAACAGAAATGTACATGTTAAAAATAATTATTTTACTGAACTGTGGAGGAGAGTCTAGAAAGGTGAAACCAAGTTTCAGTGGACTGGGGGGGGAAAAAAAGACTAATACAATCCTTGAGCATCTAATTCTCCCTGCTTTATATGACTGTAGAAAGCATTAAATGAGAATATACTTGTGAATGTCAGAGGACGCCATAAAACATGAGACAACATAACAGAGCATGAGAATGAGGTGGTGATGATTTGGCTGTGTGTGTTTCTATTGTTCTTTGCCCAAGGAGGATCTTCACTCTATATCTGTTGATCTCCCACCTCCAGGGATTCTGACCCAGAAGATTATGGTGGGCCATTCAGATATTCAGGAAACTTCCCAACTGAGTCTGCTAAATGCTGATCTGTTTCTTTGAAGAGCCGGCATTCTTTACAAACCAGTGCAAGCACAACTGTTGGGTTTTTCTTCATGGAACTGAATAATGGTTTAGCCTGGAGACCAACCAGTATGCAGTAATCTATTCACCACCTAACGCAGGGTGAGATCCTTGAAATCAGCACATGTAGTCACTACAAGCCTGGAGTCATTGGGCTAAGGCTCAACAAGAAATGATGACAAGTGCTTGACTTGTGTGACATGCCCCTTTCCTTCTGGGTTTGGTTGGCAGTATTCCACCCAAGTTTTCCAGCAGCTGGAGTTTAACATCTTCCTGGTCTGCTGAGAGACAGCGTCATGTCCCTCAAACCAGATGGATTCTACTCCTGAGAGGCATGTCCAATGTTTACTTTCCTCCGAGGCCCAGAGGAATTAAGAAGACTGGCAGGAAATAAGCATTTAGCGTTCAAATTTCCACTCAGGTGCATTCCTGCACCTGAGAGGAATCCCAGGCTATGCTGTGCGGGACAGCCAGATGGACTTCTGCCTGATTTCATTTCACTGCACTGCTCTTTCCACTCAGGGACTACATGTTTATATTTCCTATGTTTGTCAGATTAGGCTCCCACAGGTTCGAGGTCTAAATAGAAGGCATCCATCTATGAATGGCAATTTGGTAATTCAGACTTAAGTGAAGCCAAATGTGGAGATACACAAGCATTTATTTTTATTTAAAGGTTTGGAGGAAGGGGGATATTGAAATCTATAAAATCTCACCTATTTCAGCAAAAGCACGCATACATAGCACACCAGAAGAAGCAAATTTCACAAGTATGGGATAACATATGGTGCAGCTCCACAATAATTTCAAGCCCTTTGTTTAATAAATCCTCATCAAATTATGCTGATCTCTTGGGAAGGTGGCAATTGTGCAGGGCTCTGAGCTGGGCAGCAGCTCCATTTCAAAGCCGCTGCAATGGAAACTCACTAGAAATGTATTAGCTTGGGTCAATCTGCAGACAACACAGTTATATAACCAAGGTAATTTCCGCATCTCTGATAATTATACCCACTTACAAAAGCCACTATTGTAAAGACCAAATAAAAAATTCTACTACCATGGTTCTGAAACACACTGGCCTTTATCTTCCTATTTGTTATCCACTTTTACAAGAAATCTCAATTAAAAGGAAAAAATGGTAAGAGTAATCAGAAGTTGAAATAGATATAGGGGAGTATAATTCAAAAATACTAGCCTGGAAGTTAGACTATAAGGTTCCAATCTTGGTTTCAAGTGCCTGGGGGAAGAGATACGTTTTGGCTCTGCCAAAGAGTTTTGTCATTAAGTCTAGGTAAACTTGGCTCTGACCTGGTAGCTCAATTGGTTAGAGCATCATTCCAATAAGCCAAAGTTGGGGGTTCAGTCCCCAGTCAGGACACATACAAAAATGAACCAATGAATGCATAAACAAGTTCACATCTGGTCATCTGAGCATCTGCTGGCACCAGCTACTCATTCATGGCCCTGACAAAGCCTCCAGTGTTCAAGGCCCTAAATGTTGTCTTTCTGTGCCAGGCCTCTGCCAAACCACCAGTTCTCTGGAAGTTTCTACAAGCCCTCTGGGACTTGGGCATTCAGGCTGTTTTATTCAGATCTTGCTGGAGAGAAAAGAACTCTTGGAATCTGCCTTCCAGTCCACAAAGCTAGGCCCCTTTTTGACAAGAGAGCAGATTACCATAAAGGAAAACACTCTAGAAAGATTTTTAAAATATTATCCTGGTTTAGTAATATCTGAAAATATTACACCTCTCACATGTATACTTCACTTATCTAAACTTCTGTCTCCTTCTCTGTGAAAGGAAAGGTTCTTGAGATTCTGGCCTTCCATTTATAAGATTCTCTATTAATAAATCCTATGCCTGAGTGGGATCCGGTAAGAAATCCAACAAATGTATTTTCAAGAAAAGTTCATATGGAAACAGACAACAGGTAGAAATAGAGAATAGTGCCAAAGCCGGTTTGGCTCAGTGGTAGAGCGTCAGTCTGCGGACTGAAAGGTCCCAGGTTCGATTCCGTTCAAGGGCATGTACATTGGTTGCGGGCACATCCCTGGTAGGGGGTGTGCAAGAGGCAGCTGGTCGATGTTTCTCTCTCATCGACGTTTCTAGCTCTCTATCCCTCTCCCTTCCTCTCTGTAATAAATCAATAAAAATATATTTTAAAAAAAAGATATAAAGAATAGCAATCAATGTCAGGGACAATGAAAGCCAATAAAGGATACACTTGAGGAAATGCTGGAAGGGAAGGCAACAGGTATAATATGAATAGATACCACCTTGAAACCTACAACACCAACTGTTGGATCAAGAGAGCTTGCTAGGTTGTAGCAAGAGCCAGACACCAGATCAGGATTTAGACACATAATGTCGGTACCTAGGGAATCAGGGGGGAAATGGAGATGAATAAGACAGAGTTACCCTCCTATAAAGAGTAAAAACAGTGATAGGTCATGAAGTCAGGACAATAAACAAGACAGAAGTAAAGTTTGCAGAACTGGGACACAAGAGCAGAACCAGAATAATAGTGGGAATAAAGAGATTCTGAATCCCAAAATGTTAGGTTAAACCTCCTTAACTGCATCCTGCTTAGGAATTAGTTCAAGAGACTCTGAGAGTCTGTCATTGCTTGAGGAGAATAAGCATGCAGAGTCTGGAAAACAGACAATCAGATTTAATTTGCAATATGTTTGGGGGTTTCCGTTATTAATTCTAACAGAAGAGATATTTAGAGACCTGTGCCTTTTTAAACTGAGAAATATTTGTCAGGGCATCTACAAGACACTATATTCTTTCCTATCACAACCACAGTCCTCATAGGTGTGGAAGAAGTAGTATAAATTTCCACTTTAAAAATCTTATGGTATTTCCCATTGTATGTTACTCTATAACTTTTCAAATTGCAACATGACATACATCTGGAAAAATGCGCAAATCATAAATGAATTATTACAACGTAAACGCCTCTATGTAAGCTTTACCCAGGTCAGAAATAGAACACAGCCAGCAACTCAGAAGCTCTCTTCATGCCTCATGCTAATCTTTTAAGATGTAGGGTTTTTTGTTTGATTTTTAATGTGTTTTGGGAAAGAGACTTGTTACCTTTAAGAATCAAAAGCAGTTCCACAGACCTACCAGATGGGCCATGTTCGTGCCAGTATCCGGTCATCCTGGAGAGTACCGCACATGCCTGGGCAAGGACTTTCATGCCAACAAGCACATGAATGAGGAGATGCCATTATCCGCAGCGAGATAGTGGGCTACAGAAGGCATCTGACGAAGCGGACTCAGACTGGCTCCAAGAGGTTATCTCCATCAAGCTGCAGGAAGAGGAGAGAGAATTATGTGCCTCCAGTCTCAGCTCTGGATCAGGAGGTCACTGAAGCTGATCTTGACAATAAGAAAATGCTGAAGCTCTTGGACTTTGTCAGTCTTCCCAACCCACAGGTCACTCAGCCTACAGTTTGGATGAATTTCAAAACACCACATAGAGACGATTGAATCTTTCTGCTATGCTATGGTATTATTAATAAACCATGGACAACCAAAAAACAAAAGAATCAGAAGCAAATTTGAATGCTTGAAGCATGCAGAAATCAGTGAAAAAAAACAAGTTGAAGAACAATTGCAAATTAACTGTTTATACTAAACCCACAGGCTTCTAAGGGTTAGTAGCTGGAGGGCAGAATGGATTGGAAGAAATTAACTGTTATACTAAACCCAGGCTTCTAAGGGTTACTAGCTGGAGGGCAGAATGGATTGGAAGAAAGATAATCTCTTCATGGAAACCTGCCATTCAGTCCCACTTGCTCTTTGGTTTATGATGTATCGATACAGGAGAGGAACAATGTAGTGGTATTTGAAAGTGGGCTTGAGTTAATTAAAATTGTATATTGTACCCTTTAGAACCACCAGGAAAAAATTTTTTAAATAAGTACAACTGACACACTAAAAGAAAATATAAAATGAAATCATATAAAATGTTCAATTAAAACCAGTGAAGTCAGGCAGGAAGCAGAAACAAAAAATAAACATAATGAATACAACATGGTTATAAACATAATGGATATTAATCCAACTATAGGAGAATAACCTCTTTAAATGTAAAGAGTCTAAGCATACCAGTAAAAAGACAGAGACTGTCAGACTGAATTTTAAAAAGGATCAATTCTATATTATCTATGAGAAGCCCATTTTAGTACAGAAACTCATGTCTACTGGCATTGAGTTCTTCTATATCCCTGATTTTCCTTCTATTGGTGCTTCCAATGATCAACATAGAAATGTTGAAGTATCCAATTAAATTTTAGATTTCTGTTTTTCTTTTGTTCTGTCATTTTGGCTTCATGAATTCTATAGCTCTGTTGTTTGGTACTCATACACATTGGATTATTACACCCTCTTGTTCAATTACTCTTTTGTCATTATCTGATGCTTCTTTTTGTCCTAGTAAATTTCTTCACTCTGGCATCTGCTTTGTAGCATTATCAGTATAGCCATTCCACCTTTCTTTTGATTAGTGTTTACAACATATATTTTTCATTTTTTAAAGTTCAGCCTACCTACATAATTATATTTGAAGTCAATTTCTCTTGCGGCGGGGAGGAGTTAGTATAAATCTCAGCCTTTTAGGAGTTAGTTGTCATTGCATTCAGTTTCTTAAAGATAGCATATGGTTGGGTCATGTTTTTTTAAAGTGAGATACAATTCACATATAACATTATATTCATTCCAGGTGTACAATGATTTGATATTTGGATATATTATAAATCATCATTTCTATAACTTTCATTAACATCTATTACTACATATAGTTACAATTTTTCCCTGTGATGAGAACTTTTACAATAAACTCTTAGCCACTTTCAAATACACAATGCAGTGTTATTCACTATAGTCATGTGACATCCCCAGGACCTGACTGTTTTATAACTGGAAGTTTATACCTTCCTGTATATGTAACCAACTCTATCATTCTCTGTCCTTTTCAGTCAGCTTTTGAGCCCATCAAGTGAGTTTTTATTTCATGCATTACATATTTCAGTTCTAAAATTTCTTAGAAGTGAGCTCTCCAACTCCAGTCATGCGTTCAGATGACAGAAGCGCCAGCCAACATCTTGAGTGAAGCTTAACAGAGTCCATGAGCTATAACCACTCATCTAAGCCATTCCTAACTCTGATTTTGTAAGACAGTATATTTGCTGTTTTAAGCCATTGAGTCATGGCATAACTTTTCATGCATCAATAGACAATAAATATACCCTTTATGCTGTCCCTGCTAGATTTTACAGAGACAGATATATTAGGAAGACATCAGGGATTTATTTCATTGTATCACTTTTATCAAACAAATCAGTCTTCATGAAGATTATGCCCAGATTATATAAAAATGATATCGATTAACACTAGCCCAAGGAGTTATTCCCCCCCCCCTCTTCTAATGGAGGAAGTTTATATACCCAACATACCAGTCAGAGATAAGGTATGAATTGAGAAGTTAAGTTCATTTATACCAGTGGTTCTCAACCTTCCTAATGCCATGACCCTTTAATACAGTTCCTCATGTTGTGGTGACCCCCAAGCATAAAATTATTTTCTACAGCCCTGGTTCTCAACAGCAGGGTTGAGAACCGCTAACAGGGTCACCTAAGACCATCGCAAAACACAGATATTTACATTATGATTCATAACAGTAGCAAAATTACAGTTATGAAGTAGCAACAAAAATAATTTTATGGTGGGGGGTCACCATAGCATGAGGAACTGTTTGTGTTTGTTTTTTACTATATTTTATTGATTTTTTACAGAGAGGAAGGGAGAGAGACAGAGAGCTAGAAATGTCAATGAGAGAGAAACATCGACCAGCTGCCTCTTGCACACCCCCTACTGGGGATGCGCCCTCGACCAACGTACATGCCCCTGACCGGAATCGAACCCGGGACCTTTCAGTCCGCAGACCGACGCTCTACCACTGAGCCAAACCGGTTTCAGCCATGAGGAACTGTTTTAAAGGGTCACAGCATTAGGAAGGTTGAGAACCACTGATTTATGAAATGAACTATATCATTAGGCCATCTTGGAAATATTCTCAAAATATCAATTGGCCAGAGCTAGATATCACCTATAACTCAGGAGTGGACCCTTGACTTTTTAATATTTCTCGTCTAAACAATCAACAGCTGCAATGTTTCCTACCTATTTCAACTAAGAAACAGATATCTACAGCTTTCTATGGGAAAGCAATACAATTTTATTTAAGAGATGGGGGAATACATCTTATCAGAAATACTTTCATCTGCTTCATGTCCCTATCCAGTTGGAAAATTAGCAAGCTATTTGAACAATGAAACAAATGCCACATAGCAGAAGCTCTTTTCAGATTGAGCTTTTAACCCCCAGACATGAAGGGACGCCTGAGACTAAACATTTGACAGAACAGTTTAAACAACTAACCCATATCACAAATAATTACTGTTGCTCTTTCTACCACAGCCCACCTGTCCAGGCAGAGGAAATTAATAACAAAATGGCCAAGTGTGCAGGACAACAAAAAACTCTTTAGACATCCTGATTTCCAGTTTGAAAGCACCTGTTCCTAGCATAAACTATCCAGATGTAAGGTGATCTTATAGTTTATTCTGGGACCAAATAGATAATATCTGATTATTCAATGTCTGTGAAGTCTTGGTTATGCTTCTGTCATTCAAAGTCATACAAAGGAGATATAATTTGTGTGTATCCATGCACTGCTGAGACAGATGGAAGCACAGCAGGCAGGTAAATACTGGCATTCTCCTCCATGAATATCTTCAAAACAAAGGTCAAAGATAAAGTACTAAGTAAAGCGAATGCAGATAGGCAGAACATCTGTTTAAATAAACAATAAAGAAAATGTTCGTTGCTTTTTCAAATAGGTTTCTTTCTCCCAACTTATCAATGATCAACTGCTTAATTCTCCATTCCTTGCAGCCTACCATATTAGCTTTCTGATTAAAATTAATAGCTTGATAAAGTACAATTAGCCGCAAGAAATAATTTGTGGCTTCTCATTTTTTTTATTAGAAATTAATAACTTTGCAAACATAAGGGCAGTTAACATGGTCTTTAGAGATGGCCTAACCTGATTTAGAAGGAAGGCACTTTAAGAAAAGCAACACTTGAAATATCAAGTTATTCTTGCAAACTTGCAAGAGCAGATTAGAACTTCTATGGATTGAGTCATGAGTTTCAGCAACCTCTATTTCTGGTTCACAAAAGGGGAGACTATTTTGCAAGGAATAAAGAAATCAATATGACTTTCTCTTAGTTTATACCCTGCTTCTTCTCATATGCAACTGTGATGCTTCTCACTTTCTTCCTTAAATCACTTCACCTCCTCAGCATTGATTACGGAGAACAATTTTTAGTCTTTTACTCTATTATGTTTCTTCTTTTCTATTCCATGCAAGCTCCTCCATTTTAGCATTTCCTTCCAATTAGTACTTCAAAATATTCTGATTTAGGTAAGGTCCAGGCCCCAGGCTTACCTCTTCATATATCTTGTAATTTTTTTATTGTATTCTGGACATTGTGTATAAAAAGACAGTGAAGAATGAAATGTAGTGTTTTATTTTCAGGAAATGAAAGTCTTTACCTGTATCTGAAGGTTATGGTGGAAGGTTAAGCATTCACGTTACTCCAAGAGTAGAGCTGATTTTGGGCTGAGCTGCAATTTTAATTAGACTGAGTTCACTCCACTAGCCCAATTTCCAACTTCCTACAATACTATCAGAAACCAATCCTTTTGATCTTAACAGTACTTAAAATGGGAGTGGGCCTGGGTCACATTTTCAGAGAGTTTTGGCTCATCATTGAATTTAAATGCAGAAGAGCCATAATCTTAATACAGCCTGTAGCCCCTCCCCGCAGCTGGCCTCTCCCCTCACTCTCCCACCCCCCAATGGAGTGGACTGGCTGGAATCCATCCGTGCACAAATTCGTGCATTGGGCCTCTAGTCTCATATAATGTCCAATCAATGGCTTCACTTGGACATACTGGAACTTTCCCTTGGGTATGAATCTCTTTTATCAACTGCAAGGGTCTTCTCTCTCTCAGGAATTCTGTTCATCAATGCTTCGTTGTTTACTTCATAATCTGATATAAAAGCATGATTTTTATATTATCTGTTTTTATTTCTTGTTACCATGGGAACAAAGGTCTTTTGCAACTGGAAGTACAAATCCACTCTTTCCAGATATGCTGATTCATCAACCCATGAACCTTATTTTGAGAAATCTGCTAGGAGATTGTTTGCACCATCGACCACATTGAAAGAAATCTGTTTAAAGTCAGAACTACTAGTAAGAGATTGTTTTATATTCCCTATTCCCTATAGGCTGAGGTATGCACACAGGCCAAGTTAAAAAAAATGTTCTTATCTCATCAAGATATTGGAACTGTCAACCAGTAAAAATCCTTTATAAAGCATTCCTTCTTCATTTAGATGGATTTTATCTCAAGTTTTATTATTGCTCACTCAGAGCCTATCCCCTTTCTTCTCTCTATTAAGAATATTGAAATAAGGCTTATCCTCAAGAAGTGCATATTAAATGCATCTTCTATTATCCCTCTAAGAGTTAAAAGGATATTTTTAAAAATTAATGAACACATTTCACCTCTATTATATCCTACAAGAAATAGAGAATGCCCGTAACAGTGTCTAGCCCTTAGTGGATGCTCAGTAAATATTCTTAATGAATAAATGGTACTGCTAGTCTGGTTTCCTTGTGTTTGTCTTTATTCTAACTATCTCTTACTTCCCAATTTTATTTCTCTAAATCCAAGCCAGAATAATGTTCCTATCCTGTTCAGTTTTCTATTCAAAAACCTTTCATAGCTTTTTTTGCCCACCGAATCAATTTGAATTCCCAATGTGACTATTAAGGTTTTCTACAAGAGAGCCTCCAGCAATATTTCAAACTTACTTCTTTGCATGTATCTTGGGTTCCAGCAAAACTGGAACAATATTCTCTAGGATTTTGTGGGGTTTTTTTTACTTTTCCATCTCTACATGATTATGTCTGCACCCGATGAAAATTTTTTCTCATTTCTCTCTTGAGCTATCAAAATCCTATGCACCCTTTAGTACTCATTCTAAATGTCACCATCACCTTGACATATAGCCTGATCCATGAAATTGGACATGACCCTCTCTCCTTATTCTTCCCACAGCATATGGCTTGTACCTCTCCAAACTGTTTGTTTGCTTAATTCCATATTATTATTATTATTATTATTATTATAGCAATACATTTTTTGTTTATTTCTGAAACCAGAATTTGAGATCCATGAAGGCAGGGGCTCTGCTAATTCTAGGAACAATTACAATGCATTGTGTTTGCTTATGTTTTTATACAACTATTTCTTTAAAATATGAGCATTTTTATAGCTGGATTTCTATGGATCTCAACAAGTTTCCATGTTCTCACCTTACATCATAAACAAAATATATGAGGCTTCAAGAAGTTTAATGAATTGAACTGAATTTCATCAAATGTAAACAAACCTGAATATGAACTTTTAAAGTGATACTTCAGTGATTACATGTTAGATAAGACTAAGCATGGCTTAAATAAGAGAAAATATGCTCCACAAATTTTTATTGTTTTCCATGTGGCAATTAGATTCACCAGACGAAAATGTCCTACTTAGATTCCCATCTGAATTAAATAACCCTAATGGAGTCAATCGCGACAAACCTTTATTCTTCTTAGTGGGTCTTTTGGGGTAAAAATGCAAAGTTTATAGAGCATTGATGTGACGAAGACATTCAGGACATGCGTTATTACCCAATTATACATCTTGCTGTAATCGGCACTTTGAAATAGCCTCATTCTAGGCTTTTAAACAATTTTTAAAATATGAATTCCTTTATTAAAGTTAATGCCAGATTTTAATTGAGCATACTGTGTAATATTTTGACCTGCATAACAAGTCCTCCTTGCAAGAGTCAGAAGGTATTGTTAATGCCATAAAACTCAGCCCTTACATATCTTTGAGCCTTCCTTTAAGGAATATCAGTGCCTTTATGCTGGGTTCTCAAGAGAAACCCAATGTATAGAGGACGGGAGGGCTGGTAAGTGACTAGCCATAAAACAAAGGGGTGACTAGTTCTCACCTGTGACATACCAGTTCACACAGGCTCGCTTCAGAAGTAGAGGGCCTTCGAAACAAATACATAAATGACCTGCCTTCAACTCCATTTTGGCTTCAGTTTCGGCTGCTCTTAATTTGCTCTTTTATTTTGTAGAGCAGTCTGGAATCCATCAGAGACAACTGAATTCGGCATTGAAAAAATCAATACCCCTCTGGGTACCCATTCCCTTGCCACCACCAGCTTTCCTGTGTCACTACACGGACTTTCTGCCAAGAGCGCAGCATGTGAGGCGTGTGCTTACATGTGTAGCTGAGGTCAGATGTTGCCCAAGAGAACCAGAGAAGTTTGGACTAACTCTTTGCACATGAAAATCAGTAGCCTCAAACATATGGGCTGTTCATTCAGATGGAATCACAGTCAGCCTCCTGGAGTTTGGACAGAAACTCCTTCCAAACCAGGACTCTCCATATAAAGGAAATTTTGAAACACATCTAAGTATATGCATGGTTGTTAGTCTGGGCATACATATAATTAGTGTTCAGACAGAATTTGGAGCAAACCAGAAATTACACTGAGTACTGGTAAATAACCAAGTATCTTCCCCAAAGTAAAAGAAAAAAAAAGTCTTAACAGTATCACCCATGAATATAAATGGATTTGTTGCTTGACTTCCCAAATGTTATTCAGTAGGATATAATTAAAAGATCAGGTGGGTGGAGGTGGAAGAGGATATAGGAGGGATAAATGGGGGGGGGGGGGGGAAAAAAAGAAAAATGGCAAGAACTAACATTAAAAAAAATGAATTGTTGGGGAATCAGAAGTAGCAATTAAAAAATACAGCTCTAGGGACACAGTAATGCTTAAAAGATGAGAAATAGGAGAAGTGAATAATAGAAACTGGGCTTGAGTGGCAAGAGACACTGACCCACACCTGCCAGGGCAACGTGACATTTTTTAATCAGCACTTCAGCACCCCTGCAACTTCCTTGATGTGGGGTAAGGGGGACAAAAAGAATTGCTAGGTGTCTACTGGGGAGTTATATGCATATGACAGTCTTGCCTGCACTAGATTTTCTGGAAGACTGAAGAAAATCCCTTAACCTCTCTCTCCTTCGTTTTAATACTTTAACACTGAAGAACAGGACAAACAGGGAAGCACTTTAGGTCCTTAGATACATTGAAATGCATTTGGCATTGAAGATTATTATTATCCCATTTGTGAAACCCTTTACTCTCTGTCTGCAAGCGAGCTCCTGCCTGCACTGAATTTCAGCATGTCTATGAGTTGGCACTGCCCTGCATGAAGTACTTCCTGTCATCTGGGCTTGTTAGAGATTAGTTTGCAGACATTTTGTGAAAAGCATGCATAATACATATTGCTGAATACAATATTTATCATAAAACAGCTCCAGTGACTAAAAAGCATTACCCAACAGCATTCTCTCTCGTGTGAATTCCCTTTCCATCAATGTACCCAGAGTAGGCTGTACATCCCTAACCAATGAGTCACATCTATTCTAATTCCAAAGCCAAGACAGGAGTTGGCTCAGTTTTTATAAGAGCATAATGGTGTTGTTTGCTCAACAGATTTGTGTGGTAAGTAAGCCTTAAAGAAAAATGGAGGAGACAAAAAAGATATTTTATTATTTATTTTTCCCAACAGAAGAACACCCTGCAGGCCATTTCAAATGAAAGGCAAGTCCTTTCTCGTGGCCATGAGTTAGAGTTAGGGGAAGAGATATACTTAATTAAAAGGAACATGAGCCAGCAGCTCATCTTTCCTTTCCTAATATACATGACCCCAGGATAATAAGATTTTGAACCAATGGGCCCTCCTTGTTTCACCAGAGTCAGGCATTCTGGCCGCGTTTACTTTGACACCTATTTTGGTGGCACCGTTAACTCCAAAATCTGTCAGACCAAGTTTTGTCTCCCCTCCACTAAGGACATTCCTGCCAAGAGTCAAAGCAGGTTTTAGCAGAGGGAGGAGACACTGGAACTGAACCAGCCAGGGAAGTACAGAGACCTCAGAGAGAGGGCTGAGTCCTCTCCAGGAGGCGTTCCATGTCTCTCTTTTACTCTCCCGTGGGAAAGGCATTTCCGGCCAGCTGGTCAACAAGCAAATGCTTCTTTCCTAGTTCTGTCCAGTGGACAAAATGACAAGTACATACTAACCCCTTTCTCTTGACTTAAGGATGTCACTTCCTTCTTTGAGTTCAACAGTATTGGTCTTGGTGTGGAATAGTCAGTTCTTTTCCTACTGATGCCAGCATGTGACAGCATCCATATTATATTGGAGAAATACTATGAACCCCAAATGGGCACAATACCTCAAGATAGATTGGAATGATGGCATGGGCCAGGTAACAATGGAGAAACAGGACGACTACCTCATCAGTGAATGCAAGCCAAAAATCCTTCTCCTAAAACAATAGTAGAAAGTGACTCTAGAAAGGGAGGATGAAGCTTGGAATATATGTTATTACTATATATTATAATAATTGCATTATTGGTTTCATATTTAGAATATGTATATTTCTAAGTATTTCTGTTTGTGCCCTTTCCCAACCTATCAACAATATATTATGAGAATATTTCTGCATTAAGTCACCAATGTCTACCTCATTTTGTTTGACATTTTACTAGTAGCCAATTGTAAGGATCTGCCATTACTCATTTAATCAAGCACTCTGGGGCATTTAGGCTGTTTCCAGTTTTCACTACCGCAAACAACCCTACCTGTAATTACTTGGCTCCTTAGGATGTAATTACTTCAGTTCCTTTCTTCTAACTGAAAGAAGTAAAACTGATAGATGAAAGGATACGCATGAATTGCCCTCCAAAAACACTGAGTCATGACAACCAGCCTCAAATAATGAACGAATGAAGTTGCACACTTCCTAACGTGTGTCAACAATGACAATTATCTGCTTTTCTCCTTTAGTTTTAGAACACAACATTTTATCATTGTTTGTATTTCTTTGATAATAAACGAGAGTAAGCATTTTATCCCATAGTTGTTGGTCAATAGTATTTTTGTGTGTGGGTGAATGTGAAATATTTGTTTTTGGTATTTCTTACCAACTTTCCCATTAAGGTATTGAGCTTCTCCTTAGTGATTTACAAGCATTTTTCTCTACTAAGGATAGTAACCTTAGTTACCTATTATTCATTTTTCCCAGTTTGTCAATTATTTTATTGATTTCAGAGCAGAAGGGATAGGGACAGAGAGTGAAACATCAATGATGAGAGAGGATCAATGATGGGCTGCCTCCTGCACGCTCCTAACTGGGGATTGAGCCCACAACCCAGGCAGGCATATGCCCTGACCAGGGAATTGAACTGTGACCTCCTGATTCATAGGTAGACATTCAATCACTGAGCCATGCCAGCCGGGCTGTCAGTTATTTTTTAACACTGCTATGATGATTTTGCCATACAGTCTTTAAAAAATTATATAGTAGCCCTGGCTGGTTTTGCTCAGTGGATAGAGTGTCAGCCTGTGGACTGAAGGGTGCCCGGTTTGATTTTGGTTGGGAGCACATGCCCTGGTTGCAGGCTCGATCCCCAGTAGGGGGCACTTGGGAGGCAGCCAATCAATGATTCTCTCTTATCATTGATGCTTTACCTCTCTCTCCCTCTCCCTTCCTCTGTGAAATCAATAAAAATATACAGTTTAAAAAATTATATAGTAAAATCTTACAATCTATTAATGGTTTCTGATTTGGGATCTTTCCCAACTAAAGTTCCGGAGAGCCCTTGACTTTCGTTTAATTTTCACAAAAGCTAGAATTCCCTCCCTACGTTGCACTGCTGTTCCGATTCCCTCCTGCCAGAGTGGCCCTTAGTCCTTCCATTTTTATGACAGTCATAACACTGCATTTAAATTACTATATGTTTGAACTCCCAACTAGTGGTGGTCAGCTTCAACAGCATAGCTATCCTCAATGTGACAGTAGTGTTTATGCAATTAACTACTACTTCACACTGTTTTTGGTGTGCAAAGATTGGTTCTATAAGGTAACATTTTTTCTCCCCTGTATTTGAATGGAGCTCTCCGCCCTCCAGATTATTAAATTATGTAATGCTACTTGTAAACAACCTTGAAATATCAGTGGCTTACCACCGTGAAAGTTTATTTCTCTTTCATGCCACAGAACAATACAGTTCTCCCGGCTGGCTCTGAGGTGAGCCATTTCTCACGGGTAGCTTTGCCTTCTCAGAGTTCTTCGTTTGTAAGCAGATGTACAGGAGAATGAGAGAGTATGGAAGACCTCACAAACCTTATATGGTCAAGCCTTCAATTAGTCTACATTATTTTTCCCAGCTCTCACCCATACACAAAGGGACCTGAGAAATGTAGTCTTTCTGTTTTTCTAAGAAAAGGAAGCAGGACTGGTGAGCATCTAGCCAGTTTTTATCACACCCTGACACACTCTCTCTCTTTCTCTCTCTCTCTCTCTCTCTCTCTCTCTCTCTCTCTCTCTCTATATATATATATATATATATATATATATATATATATATATATATACATATATATATGTGTGTATATATATACATATATATATGTGTGTGTGTGTGTGTATACTTACTTTCCTACTTTTGATTTTATAAATATTTCATACACATATATTATTTATGAAAGAATGGGACTATATGAATAGAAATATTTACTTACTCTTCTGTTAGTTTTACGGTTCTCTTTTTAATATGACATAGTGAATCTATCTGTAAATTGTTCTTGTATATGGAAGTATGTACAATGCAAAATATATAAATCACTTTAAATTTGTTTGAAAAATTAAGCATTTATTATTAAATAATCCTTAATTTTATTCACCGATTTGAAATGTTTTATTTATTTATTTATTTATTTATTATGTTTCTATAGCTTTAACAAATTCAATGGAAAGCTATACGTAACATTAACACTTCAAAAGTTAGCTACTTTATCTTCAAACAACCCTATAAAGTATTACTACGATGATTCCTATTATAAAGACCAGAATTCGTGCACCAGTGCTGTCCCTCACCCTGGCTTTCAGGATCAGGCTGAAACTGGCTCTCCCATATCCCCTGAAGGGTCCCGGATTGTGAGAGGGTGAAGGCCAGGCCAAGAGCTCCACCAGTGCAAAGTCGGGGCCAGAGAGGGACACAGGAGTTTGGCCAGATTGGGAGAGACCGTGGGAGGGCTCCAGGGCATGTTGACGCATCTTGCTCAGTTCAAATTGGCCGGACCCCAGCAGCAAGCAAGCCTACCAATCATTCCATCTGCCCCCAGTGCACATCATAGTGACTGGTCGACCAGTCGACTGTCTGCCCCCTGGTCGTCAGTACACATTATAGTGAGCGATTGATTGGCCTTAGCATATCATTAACATATTACACTTTGATTGGTTGAATAGCCGACTGGTTAACCAGATACTTAGCATATTAGGCTTTTATTATATAGGTCTAGAGGCCTGATGCAGGAAATTAATACATAGGAGGGGGGGGTGTCCCTCAGCCCAGCCTGCACCTTCTCCAATCTGGGACATCCCTCTCACAATCTGGGACTACTGGCTCTTAACCACTCACCTGCCTGCCTGCCAACCTGATAGCCCACTAACTATTCCCCTAGAACCATGATTGACGCCTAACTGCTCCCCTACCAGCATGATTGTCCCCAACTGCCCTCCCCTACTGACCTGATCACCTCCAACTGCCCTCTCCTGCCAGCTCGATTGTCCCCAACTGCCTTCCCCTGTGGAGCTGAAAGGACTGGGAGACTCCAGCTGGATGAGGTGGGGCTGAGGGGACTGGGTGCTGCCATCTTGTGGCTGTGAGTGCCACCATCTTGTGAGAATGTGGCAGTAAATTAGCATATTCCCTCTATTGGCTTGAGTGCTGTCAACTTGTGAGGGCATGATGGTCAATTAGCATACTACCTCTTTATTACATAGGATTGTATTATTTTCCTCTGAATAACTGTAAACCTACTTTTGCCCCACCCTGTATTTGTTCTAATGCTCAATTTTAAGGACAAGCTACATAACTTGGGTCACCTAGTTGTCATTGGCATAAACAGTGAAGGCAGAGAATATTCTGCATTTAAATTGTTAGGAGTGTCCACCAGTTTAACGGGAGTAGATGATGGGATCCATAAGTTCATCTGAAAAGGAATGAACAAAGCCTATTCATTACAGCATCCTTCTCTAACCCCAGCTCAATTTCTTCCATTCATTCCATATAACCAACAGGGGCATACGCCAAGAGAGCTGACAAGAACAGACCTAGAAATAAACATTTCCCCTGGCATCTTATCCAGTCTTTTGTCTTTGTTTTTGTTAATAAATAATTGTTTTCTCTTTGTTTTTGTTAATAAATAAATAAATAAATAAATAAATAAATAAAAAATAAAAATACCTCTTCATGATAGGCTCTTAATATCCAATAATACCTGACACTCATTCATTAGCATCAAATGTTCTGCTATTACACCCAGATATTCCTGGCATTTTGGTGATAAGGATATAATTTAGACTCGATTATATGTGCTTTCCCCAGTATCCCAAAGTCCCTGCTCAGATAATCCTAGTCACAAAAGACAATTCTAGAAGAACACAGTATCTGCCAGGGTTCTTAAGGTGACAGAAACTACATGAGAAATTTGCACAGAACTAAAAATTAATATGGAGCACTTCAATCCAGTGAAAGGTGATTAACTATTTAAAGGGGCAAAGAGGACTCTAAAAAATGCATGAATAGCAAATGTAGGGAACAGCCACTACCTCCAGGGCTGAGAGGGCACTGGGGAAAGGAACAAACTTGGATAGATCCTTCCTCCCTCAAGGCTGAGATGCCCATCTCCTCAGAGAGGCCGCAGCTCTGGCTTATTGGATTGGAAAGATGTTTGCCAAAGTGCCAGTTAATGTTAGCAAGTAGGAAATGCCTGCTGGAATAGCAGCAGGACTCCCTGGGAAACCACTGTGGTGGTGGTGTGACTCACCAGAAAGCTGCCCACCAGGAGAGGAGGGCCATGCCAGAGGAGTAGGGAGAAAACCACCAGAATCCCAATCAAACCTGGTCCTCTTGTAGTGTTCCTCCAGTGCCCTCTACTGACGAGGGCTAGCAATGTCCCAGCTGGCCCAGGAAAAGTGTCAAGTCCCAGCTCCATTTTCACTAAGGACAAAGAAAGGTGGATTGGAATTGACAGGCAATACGTTGATGACTGGCATACCCTCTAAAGCACAATGAAATGCAGAATGTTAAGGAGCAATAAAAAAAAAAAGAAAGAAAGAAAAACGTTTGGAGAAATAACAGAACTCAGAGCATCGCTGGCCCCAGTTTCTACCTCCCAACTGGGAATTCAAATAGTTCATCCTAATTCTCTATTACAATCCTCCCTGATGAGCCTTTCAATGCCAATGTTTTCATTTTATGGACAAGGAATCTAGTGTGGCAAACATGTGCACAAAATATTTCCTTTCTCAGCCTTCCAAGTCACATTTTCTGAGAGCGGGTGGGGAAGAGAGAGAGAGAAAGAGAGAAAGAGAGACAGAGACAGACACACACACACACACAGAGAAAGAGAAAGAGAGAGAGAGAGAGAGAGAGAGAGAGAGAGAGAGAGAGAGAGAGAGAGAGAGAGAGAGGCAATGAAGTTCTCTGAGAGAGTACAATTCTCTGAAAATAAAGGCGGTCATGAAATACCAAATTATTTGTATCAGTTTCTATTTTCCTTTCATCTTGTTTCATTCTGCTAAATTAAATACATCAGCACGAATGCAGAAAAAGGGGAATAATAATGAATTCTGGACCCACGGGAAGAAACCAAGAGCCCATTCACCCTCACTCTGCAGTTGCCGGCATATGGGTTATAAAAACACTGCAGTTTCTACTTTTGCTTGGAGGAAGCACTCAGAATATATATTTTACCTGGAGGCTATCCGTCTATGATCAGAACTGCTCTGAGGAGCAAATTCTTGCTTCTTCCTTACATTTGTTGGAGTCTTCAGCATAATAAGCGATTTAATCAGCTCAGCTCCCCTAGAATGCTTCAACTATTTGCATAGCAGCACTACTTTCTCCCTCTGTCTTTATTAAAATTGGCATTCACCATGTCCCAAGGCAGAACTGCAGAGCCAAGCACCCTGGGCCAATGACATCTCAAACACAGCTGCTTGCTCCATAGCCTAAAGCTGTGGTCTCTGCCACCCGTCCTTCAGATCTGCAGAAAGTCCAGGCTAGCTCTCCTCTATCCAAAACAGATCTGGAGAGGGATGGATCCTATTATTGTGAGTGAAAGTGCTTAAGTAAAATTTCTTTAACAAAAATTCCTCCCTTGCATGATAAAGCATTGACAGGCCCTGGGGGAAAGGTGAGAACGTTACCAATAATTACAGCAGTGATGTGTCACCTGCAGAATTTATGTCTCTGTGTTTGCACACTGTGTTCAGACAGATAGTGAGAAATCATACATATCAACAAATTAGATACCAGATCATAAGTACCACTAAGAAACAAAACAAAACAAAACACCAGGCTGCAGCACATTTGTAAGATGAAACCAAACAATCAGATGGGCTTAGGGATCATGCAGTGATCTCCCTTAACAACGTCGAGAAGTGTCAACCCAGAATTACTATGAAAATATTAAATTGCATTATTGGCTTTTAAAATATCATAACCCTGGCCGGTGATGCTCAGTTGGTTGCAGTGGTGTCCCATGCACCAAAAGGTCTTGGGTTCGATTCCCCGTCAGGGCACCATACCTAGGTTGTGGGTTCGTTCCCAGGTTGGGGTGCGTGCAAAAGGCAACCAACCGATGGTTTTGTATCACATCAATTTTTTTCTCTCTCCCCCTTCCTTTCTCTAAAATTAATAAGCATATCCGTGGATGAGGATTAAAATGAATCTTTTAAGGATCTCATAGGTAAAATACAGGAGAGACGGCTCTCTGGTCATAAAATTCATTCTCTCACGCAGGCTGCCTTCCACCATGGGGTAGCCATGTGAGTAATACTCATTAAAGGGATGCGGTAAGAAGTGATTTATACCACTTTCCAGACAAGACTTTTTGGAAATGGGTGTGCCGCCTTATCACTCTGCTGCTCCTTCTATCAATTAAATTCAGAAGGGAGCATGGCCACAGGAGCTGCAGAATGGGCAGGTCGCTTCAGGGAGAATGTCTGACCCCTATGAGCAAACATACCTGCTTTTGTCTGTCTCATGAGGAAAATAATTAACTTCCATTGCATCTGAAGCACATACATTTGGGAACCTTTGAAAATTATGCATTTCTTTACATATTATTAAAAAATAGAAGAACCATTTTTTAAATATATTGCTATTGATTGCAGAGAGGAAGGGAGAGGGAGAGAGAGACAGAAATATCCATGATAAGAGAGAATCAATGATCAGCTGCCTCCTGCATGCTCCACACTAGGGATGGAGCCCACAACCTAGACATGTGCCCTGATTGTGAATTGAACCGTGATCTCCTGGTTCATAGGTCGATGTTCAACCAGTGAGGCCAGACAGAAGAATCATTTTCAGGTCAGTTACAAGGTCTGGGAGTGTGAGTTTTCTCTTCCCAAACGCTATTTGATCCTAGCCAAAATATCTAATCTTTCTAGTCCTAATTCTATCTGCCAAGAGTGTAAATTTGTTAGACATGTCAATAGAAAACACCTTCAAAAACATTTAAAGTGCACTTCTAGAGTATGGCCAAAAATGTGTCATATCAAAGAAAATAAATAATGCGTGTTTGAGGCAGATTTAGGATGCAACAGATGACACAGGATTCTGACTACATTTGGGCCTTTGGCACATGCCAGCAACTTCACACTGACGTTTATTCAAAGTGACTAGTGACCTACAAAACCACCAAAATATACATCATGCTTCAAACTATAAACACTTTATGGCAACGTGAATGATGCTTTCAAAATTCAGCCTTTTCCAGCCCCTGGCCTGTATCACAGAGTTGGTTAGGTGTTGTCCTGTGCACCAAAACATGCCGGATCGATGCCCAGTCAGGGCACATGCCCAAGTTGTGGGTTTGATCCCCAGCAGGCAGCATATAGAAGGCAGCTGATTGATGTTTCTTTCCCACACTGATGTTTCTCTCTCTCCCCCCTTCTCCTTTCCTCTCTAAAAATCAATAAAAACACTTTTTTTTTATTAGTTTTTTCCATAGCACTAAGCATTTTGTTGCATGCTCAAAACGTATTCATTTCATTGGCCAATTAGTAAGTAGGACCAATTTCTCTTAACTTAGATTCAACTGGTTAAAAGCATAGATTTCACATTCTTGTCTATAGTTAATGTCACTTAATTTGGTTTTATAGGTGATTGCCTCACAGCTTCTCTGGTTGTGAATCCCATGGTTTGTCTTGAACCTCATTTCCTCTTTTTTAAATTTATTTTAATATTTGTTTTTGAACCTGCAGAACTCCTCTATCCAAAACTTTCTCTTGGGGATAGCAATTCTCCGTAATACCAGCAAACCTCCTACTATTTCCACTTACTTTTCTCTTTTGCTCACTGTCTCCTCTTTCTTTTCTTCCAGACTTTCCTATGATGCTGCTTTGCTCTCTCTCGCTCTTTTATCACTGAGCTGGTGATACCCACATTTTTATCTCTACTTATGCTAATATTCCAGACATCTCACATGTCAATAGCTTAAAGAATGCACACTTTTTCCTCACCATCATTCAATTCCCACAAGTCAACATCATCCTTCAGTCTGGATATTCCTTACATTCTTGTTTGAATGAGTCAGTGACATCCACTTGTGCCAATTGTGAAACCTTTAGGTAATCACTGAATTGGCCTTCTTCATTTTCCACATTGAATTTGTTGCCAAGACTTTTCAGTGTTGCAGAAACCCATTTGGCTCAGTGGATAGAGCGTCAGCCTGTGGCCTGAAAGGTCCCAGGTTTGATTCCGGTCAAGGGCATGTACCCTGGTTGCAGGCACATCCCCAGTAGGGGGTGTGCAAGAGGCAGCTGATCGATGTTTCTCTCTCAGCGATGTTTCTAAACTCTCTATCCCTCTCTCTTCCTCTCTGTAAAAAAATCAATAAAATATATATTTTTAAAAAAAAAAAAAAAAGACTTTTCAGTGTTGTCTGCAAAGTTCCTACAGAACTCATCTCTTATATTGCTATGATCAGAATCCCAGTCCACATGCTCAACCTTCAAGTGTGGGCTGGACTATATCCTCATTGACTGTAACTCCACAGGTCCCTCACACCAACCCAAAATAGAGTTTACCACTGGTCCTCAAACCTGCCAGCACATTGAAATCACTGGGGAACTTTTAAGAACCTACATCCGGGTTCTCCCCTAGAAATTCTGAGCTACTTTGCCTGGGGTGCAGAGTCTGAGTAGTCACAGTGAATACTGAGAACCACTGAGTAGCCTATTTCTGGGCTATGTTTATTTCAAGGAAATTTATCTTTTCCTATGAAAAGATAATTTTTTTATTATATATTTTAACTGGCTATTGTTGGGAATATAGAAAGTCTATTGATTTCTGTACACCTATTTATAAATAAAAATCTTAATAAGTTTTGCATCTCTAAGAGATTTTTGAAATCAAAAGGTTGGGCTTTCCAGGTATGAAAATGTGTCATCTGTAGTAGTTTCCTGTCACTCCTGTAACCACTTATCATACACTTAGTGGCTTAAAGAGACACCAAATTTATAATTCTCAGAGTACAGAAATCTCAAATGGGCCTACAGGAGTGCATTCCTTTTGAAGGCTCTAGGGAGAAATCTGTTTCTTCGCCTTTCCTGCTTCTGGCAAACACCTGTATTCCTGTGCTCATGGCCTACTTCGATCTTCAAAGCCAGCAGATCAGCAGCTTCTTTCCCCTCTGATCTTTACTTCCACCCTGACATCTCTTCTCTCACTGCACCACCTCCTTCTTTGAAGGGGCCTCGTGATGGCTTGGACCAAGCTGGGTAATCCAGGAAAATCTCTGCAAAATCTTTTCTGCCGTGTAAGGTAACAAAGTCACAGGTTTCAGGGACAGAACATGAATTTGGGGATAGAAGTGGTATCATTATTCATCCTACTGCCTCATCTAAAGATAAATTGCCTCCTGCTATCACATTTCTATACTCTCTTTCTTTACTTTGTTCAGTCCTTCCCTCTCTTACTCTTTATAGTAATCACATATATCTCAAGACAGATGGATATAGACACAAACATAGATATCCATACTCAACATATCCATACTTTGCCCCTTATTATTTATAGTAATGTGTATATATATATATATATATATATATATATATATATATTCCCATGTATATCTTATAAGCTAAGATTTATCCTCAATTGTAGGAATTTCTCTCTGATCCTACTTTTTTCTAAAAATAGTAGTTGGGTTCAGGTATGGGCTTATTTAGAACAAGGTCACACCTTAAACTTACACAATGTTATATATCAACTAGTGGCAGGATGCACAGATTTGTGCACATTGAAAGGGAATCTGGTGCAGGTGAACCAGATTCAGGGTCAATAGGGCCCCAGCAGCAAGCTAACCCAAGGCCGGTTCTGCAAGGAGTCGGGCTCCCTCCTCCCTTCTCTTTGGGTCTGGGGTGCAGATGAATCAGATTCCAGGCTGACAGCACCCCAGCAGCAACCTAACCTACCAGTCGGAGAGTCTGCCTCCTGGTGGTCATTGTGCATCATAGCTACCAGTCAAATGGTTAAATGGTCAAGCAAACGGTTGCTTGGGGTTTTCTATATAGAGAGTATATATCAACAAAGCTTTGGGAAAGAAAGAACTGAAGAAAAGGTAAAGCTGGAGAGGGTCGTGGGGACAAGGGCATGTTATATTGGCACTAATTTCTTCATATGCTCATTGGATTGCTCAGCACACATGATGCAGAAAACAGAAGGGTTAGCTGTAGGATTGAAATATTTTAAGAGGTCAGAGGGGATTGGAGAAATCCATATTACAAATGGAGGAGCTAGACTTTTCCAAAAGCAAAAAGTTTAGAATTGAATTAATTTTTAATTATTTCTGGCTGTGAGACTGAGATACCATTCCAAGGCTGAATCAAGTGGGTCTGAGCTTACATTTGAGTCATATACAAGTTTTTAGCTGCTAAGTCCATTATTGGTAAATGCCCTTTATAGATAGTGAATTTGTAGCTATTTTTTTAATTTTATTGTGATGAGATATTACTATTTATTTTAGGCTGTGAAGGTTGAATAGAGAAGAAGAAAAACTGCCATTCATTCTCTGCAATATTTGCACAGAAATGGTTTACTAGTTTAAGGTAAAAATAAGGGCACTATTATTTCAGTTCTATTTTTCCTCAGAAACTCAGCCTTAAGCACCAATATCATGTAGGCAAGATTAATTATGAGTTTAAAACTAGAGGTTGTCCCTCTTTCTCTCCCTCTCCTTCTCCTTCTCTCCCTTCCTTCCTCTGAAAACAACATAGTTTAAATAATATTGACTTGAAAACCAAACAGAAAATGTTTCCTTCCTCTCAGTGTTTTCTATAAAGGTATCTAATGCTTAATTAGAAAATATAATGATTCAAAGGTATAATTGTTTTAACTAGGTCCTAACAGTATGACCCTATTGGTGTAATTTATTTTTGACCAACACTTCCAAGCTTATTTTGCAATTAGTAAAACTGAGTTGAGATATTAATGAGCTAATTAATGAAATTAACTTATAATTTTCATAATAATACTGTGTAATCATCAATCACACCTGTAAGTGGGTTAGGAATTCCATGCTGGTTTATTAACAGGAAGTATATACAATGCTTTGTTGGATGATGTAAAAAGCCCAGAGAACAAGAGAGCTTCTGTGTGCATGTCTTCCTTGGCTAATTATAAAGCCTGATGTTTTAATCTGGACAAAAGGATTGTAATTTTTTTCCCTTAGAACTCTCTCTCAATGCCCAAGGGACAGCTCATTTCTCTCCCATATCATTTATCCAAATTCAACCATGAACGTTGGAGAACTATCAAAATAGGAAATTATTAAACCTGGGTTTATATACTAACTTTGTCCCCCTATGAGCTTGAAACCATGAACAATTTATCAATTTATCAATTTATCAGTTTTCAATGACCTCTAAGACTATTTAATAATCACTAAAATAATAATATGATTATGAAAGCATTTTAAACTATAAAGCCATTTTTATTATCTTCGTTGTATTTATCTTCATCATCATCATTTGGACATGCCCCAGAGCTCCAGCACTTATTTATCATCATCAAAAATAATGCCTTATATGGGTCTGGCCAGCATGGCTCGGTGGTTGAGCATCACTCTGAACCAGGAGATCACAGTTCAATTCCAGGGAGGCCATAGGCCCAAGTTGCAGGCTTGATTCTCAAGGGGGGGGGGGGGGCATGCAGGAGGCAGCCAATCAATAATTCTTATGTTTTTTGTTTCCTTGGTTAGTTTTTGATTGTGACATATAATGGGCATCATTCATTCAAATGCTTGCACTCATTATTGCAATAAGGTATTGCTGGACAGAAAACATTAAGCAACTGCTTCCATTGATATTGATATTTGTTGCAAGAATTCATGGCACAAAGTCAACAATAGTTTCCTTTGATTTATTCATTGCAGATGTGCAGAGCATCCAACTTTCTCCAAATGGCACTTGTACTGCATTTGGGGTGCAGTCGTTATTCTCAGTATGATAGTGCACTCTGCAGGATTTCATTTCTAAATGCAAGATGAGCTAATTATGTCTCTGACCGAGGGAAAGATGAAGAAAAGGAGGGAAAGAGAGTGAATGATGAAGAAAGAGAAGTTGAAGAGGAGAAGGCACAATCAGAAAAGGATTTGTGGAATAGCCATAAAGAAGCCCTGATTATTACTTAGCCAAGTTGGCCAAGATAGGAAATACCTAATTTGGGAAAGAAAAGAAAAAGAAGTGTTCTTTGGACTGCAAAGTACCCTGTGTCAGGTATGTTAGGAATCTGAGTTGGGCAGGCTCTCCAACAAGAAAATAACCAATGATTTTAAATGTATGTCTATGTGTTATTGGATAGAAGCTTAATAAATGAAAAGACTGCATTGAACTAGTGCAGGATTTCAAATAGGTTTCATTTTGGGGGGTTTTTGTTCAGCTTCACTGAAGTATAATTTACAAGTGAAATTGAAAGTTATTTAAAGTGTACATCATGATGACTGGATATACACTATGAAAGGATTCCTCACATCTAGTTAACGCACCCAAAATTATATATGAGAACATTTAAGTTCAACTCTCTTAGAAAATTTCAATTTCGTAATATAGTAATATCAGCCATGGATCTTCAGACCTTCTTCAGCTTAGAGCCGAGAGTTTGTACCCTTATACCAAACTCTCCCTGATTCCCCCTAACTCCAGTTCCTGCCAAACACTTTTCTTACTTTGTTTCTTTGAGTTTGACTTTTTTTTAGATTCCATAGATAAGTGACATCATGCAGTATTTGTCATTCTCTGCCTAGCTTATTTCACTTATCATAGGCATACAGATTGTTTCCACATCTTGGCTATTGTGAACAATGCTGCAATGAACACAGGAATGCAGATATCATATTTTTCAGACCATAAGACACACTTTTTTTCCCCCAGAAGTGGGGGGGAAAAGTCCCTGCGTCTTATGGTCCAAATATAGCCTACACATATACTTTTTAAAAAAAAGGTTTTTTACTTGCCCGGCTCTGTGTGGTCTCTGTGTGCTTGCCCGGCTCTAAAATGGTTCTAAATGCTGCTGTTTACTTTACAGGGTTGATTACATGTGTTTATGACTGTGATGTTGGGTTTGAATGCACATAAAATATTTTAGGACACTGTTTGTTTCAGAATCTTTTTTTCTTCATTTCCCTTCTCTAAAAACTGGTGCGTCTTATGGTCTGGAGCGTCTTATGGTCCGAAAAATACGGTATCTCTGGGAGATGGTGATTTCCGTTATATATATATACACACACATAAACATACACACACACACATACACACCAGAAGATTGCTGGTTCATGTGGTAAATCTATTTTTCAATTTTTTAGGAACATCCACATTGTTTTCTATAGTGGCTGCACCAATTTACAATCCTACCAACAGTGCACAAAGGTTTCCTTTTCTTCACATCCTTGTGAACATTGGTTATTTATGGATTTATTGATGAGAGCCAGTCTAACAGGTGTGAGGTGACATCTCACTGTGGTTTTGATCTTCATTTCCCTGGTGACTGGTCATGTCAAGCACATTTTCTTGTACTTGTTGGCCACATGTATGTCCTCTTTGGAAAAAGTGTCTCTTCTGTTTCTCTGGCCATCTTCCAATTGGATTCATTGTATTTTGTTTGTTTTTTTGTTTTGCTATCGAGTTGCAAGAGTTCTTTATATAGTTTGGCAATTAATCCCTTATCAGATGGTTTTCAAATGGAAGATTGCCTTTTCATTTTGTTTTTTGTTTTCTTTGCTGTGCAGAAGCTTTTTTAGTTTGATGTAGTCCTACTTGTTTATTGTTGCTTTGGGTGCCTTTGTTTCATGTCAAATCCAAAGTCTTTGCCAAGATGTCAAGGAGCATATCTCCTAGGTTTTCTTCTAGAAGCCTCATAATTTCAAATCTTACATTTAAGTCTTTAACCCACTTGGAGCTAATTTTTGTGAATGGGATAAAATAGGGCAGTGGTCGGCAAGCTCATTAATCAACAGAGCCAAATATCAACAGTACAATGATAGAAATTTCTTTTGAGAGACAAATATTTTAAACTTAAGCTATATAGGTAGGTACACTGTTATTAATTAGGGTACTCCTTTAATCGCACTGTACGTGCCTGCCTGCACATGGTATTTTGTGGAAGAGCCACATTCAAGAGGCCAAAGAGATGCATGTGGCTCGTGAACTGTGGTTTGCCGACCACTGAGATAGGGACATCAGACAATGATGCAAGTCAATTGACAGAGATGGACAGAGAAGACAAAGGTTCAGTTGAAGCATTCTGGACCACCATACTCTCTAAGGAAGACCTGACAAGTTCTTCAGCGATTCCTTGAGCCAAAGTTGTTCATCAGAGAAGCCCCGCTTCTCCCAGTAATGGGACTGTCTCAGTACTCCTTCTAAGCTCAGTCATGGACCAGAAGCAACCATGGGAAGCATGACCTCAGTATAGATGTGCCCATCGATTTCAGATCACAACAGCTGGTACTCTTGTTCAATTACATGTCCATAACTGAAGGTCTGCAAGGAGCATCCTCATGACTGCCACAGCTCAACAGAGAAAAGCTGGGTAGGACAGGAGCTCTGTCCTGCAGGAAGTCACTGACATTCTGGCACACCAGTGTACTTCAATTGTAAATAGAAGGATGATAAACAAGTGATAAAGTTCCTCAAAGACATGTTCTTTGTCTCACTAAAGGAGAGAAGTGTCAGGGACTGGAAGTGATTTGTCTCTGTTCTGAGATATTGGTTTTACTTCAAGTGAAATATCTTTTTGTGTAATTGATAGACAAAGATCCGCCTAGAGTTGGGTGACAAGAGTGCTAAAAAGGTATCAGTAAAATTCAAATCGAGGCTCTGACATCTCTGCTAATGAGAATACGGCTGCTCCACAGAGAGAGTTAAAAAAAAAAAAGGATTAATAGACAACCGAAACCAAAGGCTCTTTATCATCATCCATATTTCAAAGAATGCTATTTCATTAAGATATGTATGGGGATTTACATCCTTGAAAGCAATCAAAAAGTTCCTGAGTTCTGCAAATGAAATTATATGGTATTCTAATATTAGTAATACAAACCCATTTGTATTGAATTCAAGTAAGAATACTCGTTCGTCTCTCTCTTTCTCTCTTAATTTTCTTTATAGTCCCCTTTTAGTCCAAGTGAAAAGTTTTGTATAAAAGGTAGGGAAAACACAAATGCTAATCTCTAGATTATTCTATCCTGTTATTTCTATCTAGTTGGACAATTAATTCCTTTCGTATTTACTAAGAACTTATTATGCTTAGGCCCTTCTTATAGGTAGAAATGGGAATAAAGATCAAACCAGAGTTCATCTCCTCGGGAAATTTCCAATGGTAAAGAAGCCCCTTGAGGGCAGAGGGAATGCCTTTGTCTCTAGAACTGTCTGCCATACACTGCAGTGGAGGACATTCACTGCCCAAAGGTGCCCAGCTACCCGAGAGAGTGGAGGCCCAAAATTAACCATGCTCTGCTCACCACGCTACACAACCTGCCACAGAAATATGTCTACCAAGGGAAAGGGTGCATTTTTCTAATTAGCAAAACGTTTCCATATGACTAATGGTCCCCTGCAAATAGCTCTGAGTCTTAAGTGTGCTCAGTGTGCAGCCCATACCATATTGAACGAGTGAAACCATTATGCATCAGAAAATGCAGTGTATGTGTTATTGTCCAAATGCATGGTCCAGAAAATCGTTTCTCTTGGAGATCAACACACGGAGAGACTGCCATAAGCACTATCACTCTTGGAAGACTATCTGTGCAGCAAATCAATTCTCAAATATACACATGGATGATTCACAATGGAGATTATTGAAAAGGTCAGAACAGAAGACACCACAGGTTTTGAATGGAAATTGGATGATTGCTGAGAATCGGCAAAAATGACTGTCAGAGTGCATTTTGCTCATTCTCCTAGTCAACTGCATCTGTGTTGCTCTAATAGCCACTGATTGGTAATCAGAAAGGCAAGTCCTAGATGCTTAGGAAGATGAAGTCTACCTGGAAACAGACGCTTGTCAAAAATCCATCCACTATTATTAACCACCACTGGTAATAATCACATGTAGTCAAACAGGAAGGAAAAATGTATTCTTGGGAACTGCAGAGGGAGGATCACTGGCTAAATGAAACCCTCTCTAACAGAGAAACATGGTTTGCTTGTTTTTTTTATTGGTTTTAGAGAGATTAAAAAAATATATCAATGAGAGAAACATGGATCACCTGCACACTCCCTACTGGGGATCAAACCCACAACCTGTACCCTGACCCAGAATCAAACCGAAACCTCTGGGTGCATGGAACAGGGGACAACATTCAATCCACTGAGCCACCCCAGTCAGGCCTGAAAAATTTTTAAAATTTTAATACCACCTTCATTGTTTAAAAAAAGTTGTAGTTTATTTATTCTAAATGGATCTATATGACAATATCTGTTATTCTAACAGCTGCAGCTTCCATTTGGATTGGCAAAAGAGCAATTTTGCTAAAATGCAACTATAAATTATGTGTGCACCACAACCAATCCCAAGCACATTTCTGCTCTAGGCCTCTTGACACTGTGCTCCACTAAAATCTGTGTTCATATTTATTCCACAAGACAAGTATTTTATAGTAAGTGTTGACACTCTTAAGTAAATTTATTACAGCATTCATAAGACAGACATGTTATAACTCAGACTAATTTTGATGCCATTAACTATAATTTAACATACAACTATTATTGAATTTGCCTAAATTCATTTTCTATTTGAGGCATTTGTTGACACTGAGGAACAAAAACAGTTATCATATAAATCTTTGCAAAATGCTTCTGCTAATGAAACTATCATCAACAATTGTTAGGTTATTTTTAGTATGTTCACGGGGGATGTTGGAATCAATAACAGAAGAGATGAATTTAGAATCATCATTTAACTTAAATGAAATGTCACATGTCACAGGATGACCTGTAAGTGCACTTCCTGTAGCTATTTCTATCATTGTCGACCGAGTCATCGTCTTACAGTAACTATTAATTTGTGAAGTAGATGCTGATACTTCTTGAGTCTATGGACTCCTGATTTTTATGTAATCTGCACATGTGTCAAACACAAGGCCCGCGGGCCAAATCCGTCCCGCCAGGCCTTGCAATGTGGCCCGCACCGTGCTGTCATCACTGCACTCCGCTGTGTTTCCATCACAATGACAGTTTATGACTGTTCAGTAAACCATTCGGCCCGCGATTTAGGCTGGATTTTAGATTTTGGCCCCTTCTCTGATTGAGTTCGACACCCCTACTCTAAGTGAACAACAGTTGTCAACAAAACTACGTGGAAGTTTTACATTCACCAATATATTGAAAAAATTAAAAAGATATATTGAATTTTTATTCAATATGTACTTTTTTGCTTTGGTTCACTGTTGCCAAGAATTTAAAATGAGTACTAGTAAATGAGTATAGAATAACCATACAATAAATGACCAAAAAAATCACTGTAGAAACATTCTTCTAACAACTTTGTTTCCTATACATATGTCACATATCGAACCTATAATTTTGCAAATTTCCCACAGTGCTTTGTGCCCTGGACATCTTGCATCTCAAGACAGGACCACGTCAGTTCACCAAGCAGCCAGCACAAACAGCGGCCATGAAGGTTCTCCTGTGACCTCCAGAAAGTAGATGCTAGCTGTTCCTAGCTTCTCCTAAAAGAGCATACATTCATTCACCAACAAGCATGCTTCATGCAATTACTCAAAGGAAGGAATTAGGGCGTTCATCTGGAAAGGGCCAGGAAAGAGAGACAGATCATCACTAGTCCATTTTTCATATTTAACTGTGTATTAAAGTGAGAACTCTGCCTGCTGCACATCCATCTCACACTTGACATGGCAGAAGCTGGGAGCAGTAATGAAATCAACCAGATGCACACTGACGATTTTAATTCAGTCATCAGTAATAACACGAGGCCCCGAGAATGAGAAATCTAGAACAAACGCTAAATGAAACTGGATTGCATGATGATAGCCACTAACTGAGGGCTGCCCTCGGGCCAAACATGGCATACAGTCATTCTAATTCTAATGTGAAGTGCAATTCTACTGTAGGAAAAATAATCTCTCAGTGTATCAGAGCCGTTAGGAAAATGTTTTTCTTGTGCCTGAAATATTCAGCTGGAATGCAGTGTCTTTGCTCAGAGGGCAAATGTGGCCTGCAAACATTTTGTTAGCTTACCACCAGTTGTTCTTAATTTGAATTACTTGCAAAAAATTAAATTGGGAGAGTTCACATAGCACTGTGATTTCTTTTAAAGGGAAAGACAGGGACTGAACTGGTTTGGCTCAGTGGATAGAGCACCAGCCTGCGGACCAAAGGGTTCCATTCCAGTCAAGGGTACTTACGTTGGTTGCAGGCTCCTCCCCAGCCCGGGCCCTGGTTGGGGCTCATGCAGGAAGCAAGCAACTGATGAATTTCTTTCACATAGGTGTTTCTCTGTGTCTTTCCCTCTCTCTTCCTCTCTCTCTAAAAATCAATGAAAAAATATCCTCAGGTGAGAATTAACAAAAAATAATAATAAGGAGAAAGACAGGGAGAAAAGGAGAGAGGGAAAGGAGGAGGGAAGAAGGGAGAATTCAGCTATAATGTATAGGGCTACATTTTCTTACAATCTCAAAGAGCACCACTTCACTGGTAATGGAATTGTGCCTCTGTGATGCAAGGATCTATGAATGACACCTTCAGAAAAAAACAGTCTTTGCTGTGGCACAGGTCTGCTGCATGCGTGGGGTCATGCTCGGTGTGTTGATAACTTGGTGAGCTGAGCACTATTGCACAGAGGGATGCTATGAGGGAGTGCAGCACATAGGACTGCACATAACTAAATTTGGGGAGGAGGGGGAATTAAAAATAAATAGCATTTCTGAGGTCTCCTCAGCAAATATTTCCATCTAAGAATGTATTTATAACCAATTTCCCTTACATATTTTATTCTTTCTTTTTCCAACCTGGAGGCCACTTCTTGTTCTAGACTTTGCAACCCTCTTGGCTCATATTGCAAACTTAGAAACACGGCCTCACTTCGTTCTGAGAAAGATGGCAGTTCCAGTTTGCATGGGAACAGAAAGATTTTGCCGAGTTTCGATACAAAGCTCAGTGAGTGGTAAACACTAACCTCCTAAACACCTAAACAAGCAGTGAACCACACCTTCCGAAATGACAGATTGCGCCCTGGGTCAAAGCAAAGGTGTGTGTTTTCATGTGTGTAATAGAAGAGGCTAGGTTAGATGAGAAATGAGTTGGGAAAAGCTGGAGCCATCTCATTCTTCATTGAGACACGATCTTTGTCTACAGTCAACCTAGCAACACACACAGAGAGACAGAGACAGAAAGGGGGGGGTGGGAGAGAGACGGGGGGGGGGGAACACACACAGGAAAACATAGGTCTCCCTGCTATAACATGCAGCCTCGGTGGTATCTGTGGCTTTCTCTTTGCCGATGAATAGCTGACCTGCCAGCAGCCAGTAGCTGACTTGTTAAATAATTCAAGTCCAGATTTCTGGGAGTTACAGTTTATTGAATTAATACAAGCATGGTAGATTATCACACCAAAATTTCTATGTCCTGATGGTGTGTTAGAACTGCCACCTCGCCTCTCTCCCATTGTACCGCCATGGAGCAGTGATGGGACAGTTCTGCGGGATGAAAGAAAGGAAGGGACTACACAAGTGTTTCACAAATGCCAGTAACTTCCTAACCTCTATTATGATTGGTACCGGGGACATGCGCCACTGGGATAACTATGTGTATGTACGTGTGTGTATCATTATTCTTTAAATTGACTCATGGTGTTTACTTGGTCTCATCCTAAGCAAAAAACAAACAAAACAAAAAAAGAGGCAAAAAACACACACACAAAAAAAAATGATAGCATAGATTTAAGGCATAAGGAGCATTTTTAATGCTCATTCAAACACATAACTGATGCAACAATCTAATAATCCAAACACAGCCTATAGTCATCTTCTGTTCCTCCTGAGTCACACTGTGGGAAACACATGTCTGAAAGCAATCTCAGCTGAGAGCTGCTAGAATTTCAGGCTGAGCCCACAATAGCCCAGCGTGGGCCAGATGAAAGGACAGTCATTGCAGACTCACGCTTCTCATTTAAATAGAGCATCATTTCTCTCCACTTTTCCACACCCTTATTACTAGAAAATACTATCCACGTATTGGCAGCTGTTAGAAGAAACCCAAAAGGGGACAAAACAAAGAAGAAGGAAAAAAGAAAGAAAGCATATATCTGATAGCATAAATGGAATCTGCTTCCATTTCTGCGCTCCCTGCATTTTGGGGTTGAAAGGCTAATATCAAAATTTGTGGTTATAAAAACATTGTAATTACAGGATCTTAAATCATGTTTGTCGTCACTCCAAGCCTTTGCCTTTGTCTTTTCTTTTAATCTCCTTCATGTATCATAATTATGCCTTCAGTGTGGGTCAATTATCTCTAAACTAAAAAAAACAAATTACCATCATTACCTCTGATTATTCTTTCCTTTTCTTTGATCCTATGTGTGCAGCAACCAAAATTTTGTGTTTATTCAGCCTTTCTCATCCCTGGTTGCCTTGTTGGCAGAGCTGAGACACAGGAGAAAATCATTTCCAATATTATCCTTTCCCTTTATTCCACTCTGCAAGTACTTCTGGCACTTTCATGCTACCAAGATCTGCCCAGGTGATCTTATCATCAGCATTGCTCCTGGCTAACAGAGCCTTTTCACCACAATGCCCCTTTAATCTTTTTCTTCCCCGCCCTAAGCACATTTACCAAATCCAAATTAGCCCACAAAGGCCCCAAGTGCATTAATATCTTTAAAAGCTACCGCATTCTAGTGTCAATAATCCTGAGATTAATGGGTCCCAAGACTTAGGTGACACGGGAAATTAAAGGGGCTGGATAAGAGCAATGATCCATGAATAACGGAGGACCTCTCTGCTGTGGTTACAAAAACTAATGAAATGAGCATTTCCTTTGGTGGAAAAAGGAAGAAAGCAAGAAAGGGGATGAGAGAAATTATCTTAAGAAATAGTACTTGAGCCGAAACCAGTTTGGCTCAGTGGATAGAGCGTCGGCCTGTGGACGGAAGGGTCCCAGGTTTGATTCCGGACAAGGGCATGTACCTTGGTTGCGGGCGCATCCCCAGTGAGGTGTGTGTAAGAGGCAGCTGATCAATGTTTCTAACTCTCTATCCCTCTCTTTTCCTCCCTGTAAAAAAAAAAAAATCAATAAAATATTTTTTGAAAAAAAGAAATAGAACTTGAGAAATAGGAAGATACTTGTCTTCTTGATTATCCAGACAGGTGTCCAGAAGACGAAGAAGGCGATATGATTGCTTTCACTTTTGTTTAGAAATTAGACATAAACAAAGGATTGGGGGATCCAGAGGGATTCATTCTTTTGGGCAGTCTTGCTGGTTATGGGGGATATTCAGGCACCGTGCTTTTTCTCACCCAATATGGCCAAGCTGAGTTCCCATAAGTCCCCAGAGCAGATAGAAAGGATATTCTTAATGCCAGGCCTGGATGCTTGGTATTCAAATTTATGGTGCAGCAAAGTGGAAGTGGGAAAAGGGGTTTTATGACAGCAATTTTCTCTGGCTTAGGCTGTCTAGAGCCCAGTGTGCAAGTCAAAATCTTCACTCCTATCATATCTTAGGGTTTTTCTGAGTTTCAAGAGGTGCTTTTCCTATGTGGATTATTCCCCTTCGTTTCTCATGCCCTGAATCAACAGTCAATTTGGTCTACTGTGGCATCTACTCCAACAAGTACAACTAGATGTGTTTGCAGACAACAGGGTAGACACACTTGTCTAAGTCTTGGTTCATATACTTGTTGGGTTTGGAGCAGGGGATGGGAGGACTGTGGTGCCTGGATAAAAATGAAATACTTTACATTTGAGAATAGCGTTAGTTTCAAAGGGAATGTTATTTTAACGATTAATGAATGCTATGATGGTGGGAATAGCAGGTGGTCAGAGGTCAAGAAGCCAAGCTAGGATTCTCAAATTCCTTGGTCCATATGAAGGACCTTGAGATCCCATGAGTTCTACAAGTCTGAAGCTCCCAGCTCAGAGGGAGCTTCTATGAGGCTGCCCTGAGGTGACATATGTGAAAATGCTCAATGTTAAAAAAAAAAAAAAAAAAAAAAAAAAAAAAAAAAAAAAAAAAAAAAAAAAAAAAAAGTTGCTTACTCTGAGCTAAATGTCTGAATCCCCCTAAAATTCATCTTTTGGAATCTTAATTCTTACAATATGATGGTATTAGGAGATGGAGCCCTTGGAAGGTAATTAGTTCAGGAGGGTGTGGCCCTCCTGATGAGATTAATGTTCTTATTTTATTCTATTCTCCCATCACCATTTATCCCCTATGTGCCCTCTTCCACATCATTCATCCCCTCCCACCCATTATTCCCACAGTGCTGTCCATATCCATGAGTTCTCTATTTTTTGTTCAATCCTACACACACACACACACACACCTGTACCATCCCCCTATAAGAGCTGCTTCCTGTTCTCTATAAGTCTGTCTATTTTGCTTGGTAGTTCAGCTTGTTCATTAAATCCCATATATGAATGAAACTATGTGGTACTTTTCTCCCACTGGCTTATTTCACTTAGCATAATGCTCTCCAGGTCCATCCATGCTGTACAAAGGGTAAGATTTCCTTCTTTTTTTTACAGCAGAGTAATATTTCATTGTGTAAATGTGCCACAGCTTTGTCAAGGGACACACTATGTAAAGTATATGATTGTCTAACCACTAAGCTATACACCTGAAACCAACATAAATGAAATTGGAAATAAAATAAACCTATGTGAGAGTAAAAGAAAGGGTAATAGGGATTTGACTAAGCAATTTGAGATTCTTGGGGTAGAAGAGAAGAGACACTGTTTGTTTTCCTTTCCTTCGGTGATAAGATCAAGCTTAGCAAAACACTATAACTATGAATGCCAAGGTTCAAACGTCCCTGGCTCCGGCCTCCTGAAGCATGGCACACACTTGCAAGCTGGGTTAGGATCCAACCAATAGTTCAGAATAGCAGCTTTCTCTGTTCTACAGAGAATACGTGGCTTTGCTAGCAGCATTTTCTAACCCATGGAACTAGCTGGCTGAGAAGACATTTGAACACTAGGCCACTTAATACTGACTCCGCATAGATATTCCAAATCAGAAACTTCAAAGCTCAATATATTAATGAGTTCCTGTAGTCTTCAGAGACCACTTGCTGGTCAGAGAAAAGATCTATCAGAGAGCCTTCTCTTTAGTTCAAAGTGAAAATCGATGCTATCTGGCTCTCAAATGCAATCATGTTAATTTACTGGGAATTATATAAGGGATTGCAGAGAGTAGGAATGACCCAATTGTAGGTTTAAATGAGTTTGGGTTTCCTTGTTTTTGTCAATCTGATTCATCAAGTACTTTCACCTTCATACAATTAAAACATTATTTATATAGGTTTGAAACTCGAGAATGTACCGTATTTTTCGGACCATAAGATGCACCGGACCATAAGACGCACCAGTTTTTAGAGAAGGGAAATGAAGAAAAAAAGATTCTGAAACAAATAGTGTCCTAAAATATTTTATGTGCATTAAAACCCAACATCACAGTCATAAACACATGTAATCAACCCTGTAAAGTAAACAGCAGCATTTAGAACCATTTTAGAGCCGGGCAAGCACACAGAGACCACACAGAGCCGGGCAAGTAAAAAAACTTTTTTTTAAAGTATATGTGTAGGCTATATTTGGACCATAAGACGCAGGGACTTTTTCCCCCCACTTCTGGGGGGGGGGGAAGTGCGTCTTATGGTCCAAAAAATACGGTAGCTAAAAAGTGCCAAAGTGGCATTATAGTCCTGTTCTGAAAAATAGTAAAGTCAATATACTGAAGATCTAACTTAAATATTAGTTGAATTGAAGTGACTTTTAATAAATTATCAAGGGAGTGACTACCTTGGGAAAGGGCAACTTAGGAGAATACTACTCATGTGTAGCTTCTTCCTTGAAAAGTTCCTGGTTCTATTTTTAGGCTCTATTTTTTAATTTTTTTAAAAAAATCTGCTAAGACAGAAAATACCCTTATCTCATAGTTTGCTCAATGGCATACATGAGTTAGTAGCTTTTCTAAGCTCCTATCAAGTGAGGAACATGAAAGTGGTTTGGGAGCCTGGTTTATTATCTCAAACTGGGCCGCAAAGATGCACTGACACCGCTCTGTGACCTTCTTCTTCCACGACCGATAGGAATATTAACTCGAAAGGGTTGAGCCTTTTCTCATAAAGACAAAAAAGAAAGTAACACGTCCTGCCTCACACCTACTACTCCTTGTTCTAAGGGAGACAGTATGGTGAAGTTTTTCAACAGTCTTTGGCATTAAGAGAATATTTGTAAATATCCATTCTGCAATTTCCCTCCTCTGTGACTTTAGGTGTCACCTTTCTAAACCTAATTATCCATCATAGATAAGGAAAACATGAAAATAGCCAGAATTTTATAAGGCTATTGTGATGGTTAATTGTAAAGAATATAAAATATTGCCTAGTACAAAGCAATGGTGTTAATTATTATTGTTGTTGTTGTTATTATTATTACTACTACTAGAGGCCCAGTGCATGAATTCATGAAAAGGTGGGGTCCCTTTGCCTGGTGAGTGATCGGGGCGATCACAGCCTTCTCTCCCAGTCCCAATCAGAGTGGATGGGGGCCAGCAGGCCAGGAAGGAACGGAAGAAGATTGGCTGGCCAGAGAAGGGCCACGGGAGGGTTCCAGGTTATCTCACCCAATCCCAATCAGCAGGACCCCAACAGCAAGCTAACCTACCAGCCAGTGTCTGCCCCCTGGTGGTCAATGTCTGCTATAGCGACTGGGCAAGCATTCCACCGATCTCTCAGACACTTAGCATACTACACATTTATATATATAGATTATTTTATGAATACTAAAATCAGGGCTGTAGTTTTAAGTACTAATATTTCCACACCATTCTGTGTGAGACAAGTATCCTTTGATTAAATCTCAGACCTACCCAATCACCCCAAACAAAAGACTTTTTAAAAACTTTTAAAATTGATTTTATGATTTTAGAATAGAAGGGAGAGGGAAGAGATAGAAACATTAATGATGAGAGAGAATCACTGACTGGTTGCTTTCTGCATGCTCTCTCCAGGGATTGAGCCCACAACCCAGGCATGTGCCCTGATCGGGAATTGAGCCATGGTTCATAGGCCGATGCTCAACTACTGAGCCAGGGTGGCTGGGCCCCAAACAAAAGACTTTTATGAAAGGCCAACTCTGCAGAAAATGTGATGAGAAGTTTGCTCTCCTATTAGTATAAGTGGAAAAATTGTTTTTATTCATTTTTGTGATTTGGCTGAGGATCCAAAGGCCCTAGGGCACCTGGCACAAAGAACTGAAAGTTATTACTGAAAGCTGAAAATTTTTTGATGAACCCTAACAGCCCAAGGCAGATCAAGTCCACAAAGCATGAAGTCTGAAAGTAGGGCAATGAGAGAAGCATGGCTGAGATGATATTCAAGCCTCAGACCTGTGGCAACAAGTAATTAAGTGGGTCAGAGTGAGTGGGCCCTTTAAAGAACCCATTCACACATCCACAGAAGAGCCAACATCTGGATGCCAGCTATAAGACAGTACATGTGGCCAAAACCGGTTTGGCTCAGTGGATAGAACATCGGCCTGCGAACTGGTTCCATTCCAGTCAAGGACATGTACCTTGGTTGTGGGAACATCCCCTGGGGGGGGGGGGTGCAGGAGGCAAGCTGATTGATGTTTCTCTCTCATTGATGTTTCTGACTTTTTATCCCTCTCCCTTCCTCTCTGTAAAAAAAAAAATCAATAAAATACGTATTTTTAAAAAGACAGTACATGTGCAATCTCAAGAGAAATGCACACAACTGGACAATGTTCCCACACACACAAAAGGAAATACACACAACTAAACAAAAACACTTTTCTCCTACCGTCTAGATCCCTCCTTTTGTTCTGACCTCAGAGGAACCAGGGGAAAGAGGAGATACAGAGGTTCCAGAAGAAGAGTGACAAAACAGCTCGTTCACTTTTTTCCCTCTACAGCCCGAGCCCGAGATACTGCCTCCTCAGAAGAGAGTATTGCACGCCATGAAAGATGCAGATACCAAACTCTGAGTACTCAGAGGATGGATGACAAGATATTTGTCCTTTACCAGAGACCCCTTCTGTGATTTTAGTAACAATACTAAAAACAAATGGTGATGGAAACATGACACTGTGTCCATCATCCCACCCCCATTAGATTAAATATAATCTAACCGGAAAAGCGGGTTTTCCACACAGGAGCAGTGGAGGAACGCTCAATCAATCTAAGCAGGTTCTCATAACTCTGGATATTGATTTTAGATTACAAAATCATGGATCAATTGCAACACACATCTAGCTTTATTGAGTGTTTCCAAAAGGGTCTGGAGAAATGGGAAGTCAGTGACAACCATTACACAATATTTCTAACGGGCCAACCACGTTGTCATTAACTGCCATTGCAGCATCTATCATTCTACAAATCCATCCACACGCAGGTGGCTTATTTTTCTTCAAATTGTTGCTATATGGTGAGGCTAAACAAGACTAGTTTCCTTTTGGGGAACACTAAATTTCCAACTGTAGCAGACCTGCTTGTAATTTTCAGTTAATATGAATGGTGGTTGCGATCTTATAGCCAATCTAACTCCATTTATACCTTAAGGGCACGCCATCCCCAAACGTCCGTCCCCAAGCATTTGTTAAGAACTCACATTGCTTTTTTCTTCTGCCAAAAACTGGGGACTCTGTGAAGGATCTAGTCCCTATGTGACTTCAAAGGACTCCCACCCTAATTAGAGAATTAACAAGCAAAGTGTATGCATATCTATCACTTAACACAATACATCATGGTATATTAAGATCTACACTAATAAAGAGGAAAATGCTAATTGACTGTACCTTCGCTACGCCCCCAGCCAATCAGAGTGAGTATGCAAATTAACCCAACAAAGATGGTGGTTAGTTTGCATACACTGAGGGAGGGAGTAGTGAAGACTGAAGACAGCATAGAAGGAAGAAGGAAAAAAAGCAGAAAGCAAGGTCGCTGCCGGAGGGAAAGCGCAGGCAGGGTGGGTGGGGCGGGTGGCCGTGGTGGCAGCTTGCAGGAATCTTCCTGCAATGGGCCCCTAGTATGTAAATAATTCCCAATATTTATTGATTACTTCTTATGAATCTGTGAGGCAGTGGCATCAGGTTATTTACCAAAGATTCATACTCCTCGTCTGTACTTTAGAGTAACTGCTGGAAAGAAGCTGCCATCAGACGTTTTCATCAGCCTGGGCCCATGAATTACTTGTGGAGCACAGCACACCCTCCCTCTTTTGAAGTGAAAACTAAACTTCCATGCTATAAAGCAATTGAGATTTGGGGTTCTTCAGTTACAGGGCTCCTGTCACCATGATTAACACACCCAAAGCACTAGTTCTGAATGCTCATGTGATTCATCTTGAAATCAGCCAAAACCACCTTATGAAATAGATTCCATAATTATCTATGCTAGTATTTTACCAATGACGAAACTGATGCCCAGAGAGGAGATGCCATTTGTTCAAGGTCACAGAGCTACTGAGTAGTGAAGGCTCCTTATTACTGAGTAATAATAAAGAATGGAGTCAGTATGGGCCCTGGCCTAGAAGAGATTTCAATCTCAAGATACAGATGATATATATGTGCAAATTACTAAGTATAAAAATTAAAACCCTGAACAAGAAACAAATTCTCACATGCATATTTCCAAAATGAATCTTCCCAAGTAATTAGAAAATGCAATGATAATTCAATGATTAAAATATCATGGCTTGGAAAAAGTTAATTCAGAAGCAATTAAATGCTAGAAAAATATGTTCTGATGAACAAGACATAAATAATATAATTTTAATGCTTGCTAAGAGTTTAAAAAATATCAAAAGTGCTTTTATAATCTGTTTTAAATTTAATTTTATTCTAATAAAAGTATCTTAAACTAATTAAAGTAACTATTGAATATTAAAATTCTGTTTAGTTATAAATGCATTTGCTTATAGATGCTTATCTGCTTCATTCTTAAAATGGTGAGAAATCTGAGGTAGCTTATGGAAAAGAAAACAATTGAATAATGTAAAGCCTTAAGATGTGAGATAATTGGTATAAAAAGGCAATGAGGCAAACAAAAATAAGTCAAAGATATGATTAGTACAAAATTTTTTATAACATATAATACATTTTCACAAATGGAGGTATACAGTTACACTTTATTTCCCTAGACAGAAAAAAAATGAAATATTATAATTAATTTAAAAATTTACAATATTAAGGATGTCCAGCTTTGCTGGGCTAGGGACAGGCCTCCTACTGTTTAACTAGAAGCCACTATTTTCTAGTATTTAAGGAAGAACAAAGCAATGCCTCTGGATGGAATAACTGAATGTGACTCCAAGTTGCCATCCCATTGAGAAAGGGATGAGCATGTTGTCAGTGTACCCAAGAAAGTTGTACAAAGAAAGAGCATCCCTAGAGATGTTCAATGAAGGTAGCTGTATGACCTAGAAGGTACGAGGTGGACTATGCACTGAACAAGAAGCCTATAAAGAAATAATGCATGCAAAGTAATGTGCAGGATGATTACCACTATGGAAAGTAGCAAACAGAATACTGAAAAGTGGAAATGATGAGAGAATGATGAAATTGAATGCAATATTTTCATTTTTCAGAAAATTTGTAATATTTTCATATTTTTGTACCAAAAATTAGACTAAAACAATGTGTGTAAAGGTACTGGCTATCATTGAGGGGGGAAATGAGGAGGTTAAATGAGAAATCCATGTGGAGCTGTGGACATATGAGATTCTTAGGTAAAAATAGGAAAAAAAGCAAGGAATAGATGTACATCTTGTTTTCAAGATGTACCTAGCTGAAAACTCTGCTTTCATCCCCACATACTTACTGCTTTAGCCCAGAAATTTCAATTGTTGTACTGTTGATATTTGGCTCTGTTGAGCAATGAATTTGCCAACCACTGGTATAGGATATACATAATATAAGAATCCATGGAAAATGCAGAATGGGAATAATTTTTAAAGCTATCCAAATAGAACCAAGAAAGAGAGGTTTCCCTTTGCTCTTTTCTGCTATTGTTTTAATCAATTCCCTGTAAGAATGAAATAAAAGTTCATTCCATAATCAAGCTATTATTTTTCAGTTGTGCATAGATTAACTCTCTAGCAAACTGCTTATATTTCTCATCCCATTCAGTAATTTTTAAACCTTTGTTATATTTTTAAATATTGAGTTCATTACCGTTTAGATATTATATAGATGCCAGAGGCCCAGTGCATGAATTCATGCATGGGTGGGGTCCAGCCGGCCCACCCCCATGGGGGCCCATCAGGCTGGGCTGGTGGGAGAAGGGAGGGAGGGGAGAGAGAAGAACTGTGGGCAGTTGACTGGCTGGCCCTGCCCCTAGTTGGGGGCTGATCAAGCGGGGGGGGGGGGGGCCATCTGGGAGGGGCAGAGGGGCTGATCAAGGGAGGGATCAGCCAGCAGGGGCAGGAGTGCCCATCAGGGCCCAGATCAGGCTAGTTGGCTGCAGCAGTGTGTATCATAGCCACCGGTCATTCTGGTCATTCCACAGTTCCAGTCTCTGGGCTTTTAGATAGATAGATAGATAGATAGATAGATAGATAGATAGATAGATAGATAGATGGATAGATGTGCCTATGTCTATTTTTGTAGTTAATTATATATATAATAATTCTACCAAAAATTAATGTTTGTCAGAGAGACCCTGAATGATGATCCTTGACAAAACTGGCAAAACTACACAAGAGCCTCCCTTGGTGATGTTATCTTACTTTTTACAATGCTTATTATCTGGGCCACAAAAGAAATTAGTAAAATTTAAAGAAGCAATTCACTGGGGAAAATCTGACCTAGTGTCAGAAGACCTAGGATCAAATCTAAGTCCTACTATTTTTCTATCCATAATAGTGTATCTACCTACCTATCTACTTATCTTTCTTCCTTCCTTCCTTCTTTCCTTCCTTTCTATTTTAATATTCACCCAAGAATATTTTTCCATTAGAGAGAGTGGAAGAGGAAAAGGCAGAGAGAAATAATGATGTGAAACAAATCAATGTGAAACCAGGGCCCCAGCCAGGAAGGAGCCTGCAACCAAGATACATGCCCTTGACCAGAATCGAACCCAGAACCCAAAACCCTTCAGTCCTCAGGCCAATGCTCTATTCACTGAACTAAACAGGCTAGGGTCCACATTTATGAGATTTCCACTGTCAAACCTTTCATTTGGACTTTAAATATTAATATTATTTTCAAAAAATAAGTCAAAATAACATTTATTAAAAAATATTTGTTGATGGTTAATTATCCTTCTAATTTTCCAGTGTTTGTCTTCAGGAAACTCTGATATCCTTGGCCAATCAGAACTAAGAACATCATACAAGCAATATACATTTCTGTTTTCTCACATAATTTCCAAAAAGAGTAACTATGTGGGAAAATAGAAACACATATTGCTTGTACATTTATACAACTTTGCTACACCCACTAAAGATGAACATTAATATAACCCTCACCCAGAAATTCCACTGTAAGCTCTGTAGAAAATTTTACATTTTCAAGAAGATCTGTATATGTATATTCATTGTAAAAATACTGGTATTAGTGAAAAGGAAGAACAATCTATTCTTTAGAAGGGATCTTTAAAAAATAGTGTTTTGTTCCTTAAACAGATCTATACAGTTTGTGCATATGCCATTACAACAAATATCCCAATCTAATATCAATTGGAAAGGCACACACAAGCGTGCATGTGTATGGACACACACAGAACCTAGCTTCCTATTATTAAAAACAAAACAATGGACTAATGCAGATGGATCTGTTACTGTGGCAACAGCAACCCCACATGCTTTGTTTGAACTTAACACACAGAGAAAATCTTTGAAATTTCTTCCTCATCATCTTCATTGAAAACATTTCCCGAGCTCTGATGAATTATGAACAGCCCTGTTTGATGGCTGTAGTGTTACAGAGCATGGAGAAAGCAATTTGGTTTTGTCCTACCAAGGTTAGGATTTAAATAGGAATGTCAAGACCCGCTGAGGGGGAAAGATGGGCCTGATTTATGCCAATAGATCAATTAAATGAGCAAATTTCCAAGGAAAAGGAAATGAAAGTATGTAAGCTAAGATATTACAGACATAGGTTTAGAGAGCTTTGTAAATACATACATAAATGAAAATACAGATGTGTGTGTTAAGCTCAGTGAAGAAGGGTAAATTTCAGGCTAATAGGAAATCAATTAATAACTGGTACAGCCAATTTAAAGATATGATTCGTGAAGACAAAACTCCTCCCCCCCACAAAAAAAAAAAAAAAGAATATGAGAAAATTCTTCCTGTACAATGAAAATAGAGCTTAAGCCAAAACCGGTTTGGCTCAGTGGTAGAGCATCGGTCTGCGGCCTAAAAGGTCCCGGGTTTGATTCCGGGTAAGGGCATGTACTTTGGTTGCAGGCACATCCCCGGTGGGGGGTGTGCAAGAGGCAGCTGGTCGATGTTTCTCTCTCATCGACGTTTCTAGCTCTCTATCTCTCTCCCTTCCTCTCTGTAAAAAATCAATAAAATATATTAAAGAAAATAGAGCTTAAGACTTTTTAAAGTCTGAGTGAGTTTTTTCTAAATGAGAAAAATATGAGCATTTGTATGTAAAATCTGCTATTTAAAATATGTGCTCCTTGTCCAAAGTTTTCTGAAGGAATGCAGGAAACCCAGAAGCACTTAAAAAAATGATTTAATTCCATGAAGCTTAGAAACACTCTCATGGCAAAAGATTCTATATATAAAATCAAAACATAAAAGATAGACTAGAAAAAATGCAAACTATTTGCAATACTTATGAAAGACAAAGAATAATTATCATTAATTTACAAAGTGTTCCTTAAAGCTGATTAGAAAATATAAATAAATCAATAATAATAGGCAATCATAGAAAATAAAATGCAAAATGCCAATAAATACATGAAAATATACTCACACAGAATAGTTGATAAAATGCAAAATAAACACAAATTGTTTCAAAGGTGATATTTTCCCCCCAACTGAAAACTTTTAACATCTCATGATGCCAGAAGGAAAATAAGTCTATTCATGCATTATTGAAAGGTATTACTTTCAACAATTTTTACATAGCCCTCTGGCAGTGTAGATTAGAATTTATAATGCACATATCCTTTGACCAAATAATCCTACCTCTGGGAATTGATTTTTAAATAAAAATAAAAGATACTTATAGGCATATGGATGTTTATGAAGCATTACTTTATTAGCAAGAAAATGGAATATTCATAACATCTCCATATGAGAATGGTTGACTAAATTATGGTACATTCCTAACATGGATTATAAAGAACTCACTTTTAAAACCGAGTTATATTTTTATGTTGACTTGAAAGTGTATACATAAAATAGAGTGAAGTGAAAAAATTTTCAAACAACACATATTATAATCCTGTTTCTATAATAAAAATATGTATTATTAATTGGCATACTCTGGAATAAGCAGATAAAAATACATAGAACAATAAGCATTACATTCAGTGAGTACACTGAAGAGGGTAAAATTGGACAGTAAGAGAAAACACTATTAAATTTTAATCTAAGTGATTCTATATGCTTAAATTGTTAAGTCAGCATGCATTACTTTTATTTAAACAGCTGATATTTAGATATACATGCTTGGTTTAAGGCTGGCCCGTGAATCTCTAATCTCATTTTTCCTTATGGCGAAGGAAAAAAAAAGTCAATTTAATCTGAAAAGTAACAATTTAAAAATTGGGCTTGGTGATGTGCAAGGTTTCTCCTTTCCCTGTATTATATAAGGAGTGTGGGAGGTATGCCTTCAGATGGAAGGAGGGAGAGCGGCTGCCGTGGGAGGAAGAGGAGTGGGCTGTGTGAGCATTTGAAGGATACACACAGATGAGCTGAGCTGAAGGACAGTTCTCCCAGCACAAGTGGAGGAGGCAGTGAGAGAACATCATGATTTTCATTCACAAAAAATAGTATCGTCAAGAAAGAAAAAAAATGCACACAACCTTCACCTTCAGAGTACAGCGGAGGGGTCCGAGGATACCATCTGCCTCAGGCACTGTCACAGGACATTAACTTCCCAAGGTGCTAGCAAGGTCCCATTGCTCCTTCAAACCAGCCACTTGCCAATCAGAGGAAATCCCAGCAGTAACTGGCCAAGGTAATAGCCCAACACGAGTCAACAGCAATGGCAGAGTCAACTCAAAGAGCAGAGGACCCTTCTGAACCTCATGAAGGCAATCAAGGTAAATTCCACTGGAAAGAAGGTGATGGATTAGCCACAGGACAGGTATGAGTAGCCCAGAGACACAGACAGCAGTGTGGTGTTGGCCAGAGGGAAGGGTGGGGACAAGGACTGGGTGGAAGTGGGCCAAAGTGGGATAGGGACATCTGTAATAGTGTAAACAATCAAAAAATAAATTCCTGCCCAAACCGGTTTTGCTCAGTGGATAGAGCGTCGGCCTGTGGACTGAAAGGACCCAGGTTCGATTCCTGTCAAAGGCATATACCTTGGTTGCGGGCACATCCCCAGTAGGGGGTGTGCAAGAGGCAGCTGGTCGATGTCTCTCTCTCATCGATGTTTCTAACTCTCTATCAGTCTCTCTTCCTCTCTGTAAAAAACCAATAAAATACATTTTAAAACAATAATAAATGAATGAATGAATAGATAGATAGATAGATAGATAGATAGATAGATAGATAAATAAATAAATTCCTCTTAGTCTTAGGGAAGCTCTGTATGAAACGAACAGTGCTTTGGCTCATTCTGTTTGTACTTCTTGTTTCAGGGATTGTCTTAATTCTTGGTTTATATGTTCAGTCACATATAGGCTTAAGGACTGAGCCTGCAACAAATTATTTCCAAGAGAAGTTTTCTTTTCTTCCAAAATGATCTGCAAAATGCTGGCTATGGCTTTGTGATGCTGCTGCTCTGTCTCTGCACTCTGCACCCTGGGCACTGAAAGTGGAGCTTTTTTATAGGATAATTTTGTGCTGAAGGATTAGGGTTTTCTGTACACTTAGGTCAGGTCACAGTGCTAGGAAACACAAAGCAATGGGTTGTGTGTGGGTTTTTTCTTTTCTTCTATTTTCTCTTTGTGAGTGTGTGTTTGTGTGTGTGAGAGAGAGAGAGAGAAGAGAGAGAGAGAACTACTTCCTTCCAGGAAATTAAGCAGAATATGGACTTTCTATTTTATAATATACTGATACTTTCTGTGCAGCTTCGTTAAAATTCCCCCTGGCAACCAACATTCTAAGGAGGCAACTGTTAAATCACTTCATAACCAGTGTCAGTGGAATATACCTGATCCTCTCTGCTCAGCCTTGAGAAGAACACAATACATGCAAATTAACGCTGTCTGCCTTCGAGGAGCTTGTAATCTACTAGAGGCCCAGTGCACAATTGAAATCTTGCAAGGAGGCGCCCCACCTCCTGCGAGGAAGCAACCTGAGAGGGGCCAGGACCCAAGCCTGACTCACAAAGCGCTGGCCGCCTCAAGAGTCAGGCTGGACCAGTGCCGCAGGCAGCCGGGACCCACACCTGACTTGCAGTGTCCCCCGTCCCTCTGCCTTTGTCCACTCAAAACGCTGAGCCGTCAGGCAGGCCCCCTGCCTCTGACTCCATCTCCACTCTGGGCCTCACCAGTGCGTGCAACCTCCTCCTGTCTCGTTATGACCCATTACAGAGTCCTAGCCTAATTTGCATATTACTTATTTTCATATATATATATATAAATGATTCATATATATATATATATAAATGATTCCCCCATTCCATAAATGCATCAAAACTATTACTGGTAAAATTATCAGGTGTTCAGTTGTAACTAGCTGGGGTGGTAGGCCACACATAAAACTTTCTCTGCCAGAAACAAAAAATGTCATTGCAATGGTAGCATTGGCATGTTTATAACTAAGAATGATTTTAAAGCTGCACAAGGTCAGGAGGCAAGGAGGGTCACAAGCCACTGAGCCAAGGAAGGGTTCCTTATAAAAAGAGTGTTCCAGCTGGCATATAATGAGGAATTTCATTTGTCATCATAATTTTCTTAGCAACTGCTCCTTCCCAACCCAGATCTTTAAGTAAACACCTTTCATCCTAGAAAATCATTGCACTGAAGACAGACCTCGTTTTATTGTGCTTTGCTTTATTGTGCTTCACATATATTGTGGGGGGCTTTTTTGTTTGTTTGTTTTTGTTTTTTTTACAAGTTGAAGGTAAGACCTTCCACCAGCAAAATGATTACAGCTTTCTGAAGGCTTAGATGATAGCATTTTTTGGCAATAAAGCATTTTTAATTAAAGTATATACATTGTTTTTTAGACATAAGGTTACTGCACACTTCATACACTACACTATAGTTTAAGCATAAACATGACTTTTATAGGCACTGAAAAAAAAATTTCTGCCTCAATTTATTGCATTATTTGCTTTGTTGTGATATTCACTGTGTTGAGAACTAAAGGTCCAGTGCACGGAATTCTGCAAGAGACTAGGCCCTCGCAGCCCTGGCTGCCTAGCAGTTCCAGGACCCACTGGTCGTTCCGGAAGGTCATCTGGAAGGTCATTCAGCTGTCTGGTCTGATGAGCATATAAGCTCCTTTATGATATAGAATTTGCTTCATTACAATATTTGCTTATTGTTCTGGAACTGAACTGCAATATCAACAAGGTGTGCCTGTATATGTTTCTCTGTCTTTATCTCTTCTCTAACCAAAAGTTTCTCTGGCTGCCAAGTAACTTTGTATACCTGAGCCCTGTCAGCCTGGACTTTATGAGCCAATCACAGAACTGAAGTTCTTCCTAAACCCTAGCCATGTGCCACTTCTGCAACAAACTAGTAGTCCCTGCTATCTATTCAGATAAGTAACCTCTGCTTGGGTACTTAACTGCCATCTGTCCCATCTCTCTCCAAAAGGAATATCGAAGGACATGCCCACTTCCCTCCCAGATCTAGTCTCCATATCCAAGTGCACTTCTCGGTCTTTATCCTTGCCTCATTCATCATTCTCCCAACTCTTACCAGATCTTTGTACCTAAGTCCCAAAGTCTTCCAGCATTGCAAAGACAACTCATGACCCTTTGTTTCTGACTTGTGTTTCATGGATTCCAATGCCTTCCAGAGACATTTTACATCGAAATATAAATCTAGTATATAGCAATAGATATCCAACATTTGAGTTAGAATACTAGAAGATCTAGCTTTTTGCATTCAATTTGCACAAAGAGTGGAATACCTAGACCAAATCTGATGAGGAACAACCCAGTGCATTGAGCTTTTTAAATTTCTTCCAGTATGCTAGACTTTTGAATGTCCCTAAATGACTTCTGTCAAGGAAGTGTTGCCGAAAGTCTATAAAGTTCCTGGAATTTGCAGTAAGAGTTATGTGCCCTGTGTTCTTGCTGAGGAAGAAATACCATGACCACATCCTTAATGAGGAAGCTCCATGAGTCTCAAGGGTGTGCCTTAAAGCAAGCTGACAGCCCAGGAGAAAACATGCTGAACCAGGCCAGAAGAACAAGGGCTAGTTCAATTCCAAAGAGTGTAAGAATGGTAACTTGGATCTGGTTCAAGGGAGCTACCTTCAGTTTGCCGCCAAATTAACAAATAATCAGTGTAAAAGCATATGTGCAATTAAAATGCAAGGAAGTGGGGACAGCTTAACAATGATTTCTCTTTCCTCAGGGAGACCCCAAAGCTTTGTGATCTATGAACACATCAAGTTTAAAGAACCCAGAGCCATAAACCTGGGGTTTATTAACTATCATGTAAAACACTCCTTGCTATGCCACAATAACTTATTTTCCCCATTTAATTCACTTATGGTTCATAATTTGGATGCCATAATTATAAAATATGCCTTGGTCATCCAAAACATAGTCATAGAGAGACTGCAGCCAGTTTCCTTAATTATTGTAGAAGCAACAGAAATGAACTCTGATAAACTTAAAGAGAGCATTAGTATGGAAAAGGATCTTGACTAGCCAAAATAGTAGAGAACTAGGCCCTGAGAACAAGTTCTCAGTAGCTGGACCACACTAAGACAGCCGATCGAATAAGAAGCTCTAAAAATGTTTTCCATGTTTTCACAGCACTCACAAGAGAGAAGAAGTTCAGTCAACCTTACAACCTATGCCCGCTCCCTAGATGGGGAGAGAAGACAGTGATTTACACCATCACCCAAATGAGACACAGAAAAGTTGTTATTCAAAATGTAATTAAATGCCAGGACAAAAAAAAAAAAAAGTTTGGTGCTGGATAATGGATGCTGAATTGTACCTACTACCTAGTGCCGTGGTCGGCAAACTGCGGTTCTTTGGCCCCTTGAGTGTAGCTCTTCCACAAAATACCATGGCCTGGGCAACTCTATTTTGAAGAAATAGAGTTAGAAGAAGTTTAAGTTTTAAAAATTTGGCTCTCAAAAGAAATTTCAATAGTTGTACTGTTGCCCTAACCGGTTTGGCTCAGTGGATAGAGCATCAGCCTGCGGACTGAAAGGTCCCGGGTTCGGTTCCGGTCAAGGGCATGTACCTTGGTTGCAGACACATCCCCAGTGGGGGGGGGGGGGTGCAGAAGGCAGCTGATCGATGTTTCTCTCTCATCCATGTTTCTAACTCTCTATCCTTCTCTGTAAAAAATAAATAAAATATAAAAAATAAATAAAAAATTTAAAAAATAGTTGTACTGTTGATATTTGGCTCTGTTGACTGATGAATTTGCCAACCACTGACCCAGCGCGACATGTTTATTTTACTTCCTTCCTCACTATTTTTCTGCTGAAATTGCACCTGTGATGCCCACTCAATAAGCCCACTAGGAGATACCATCCTACCTACAAAGACAATCCATGGCATCCTTGCAACTAAGTTTTCAACACGTGAGATGTAACTGTGTTCTTCCCTAAGGTCTGTGGCTCTGAGGAAAACCTGCTGGGTTACTACTGACCCTGGTAATGCATTCAGTGCTCGTCAATCTTTACAAATGTTTTAGCTGAAGAGTTCGAATTGTCTACCTCACTAGAGAGCTCTCCGGGAAACAAACAAAAAAGGTCTTTAACCTCAACTACAAATACCTCCCACTAGCTACACCAACATCTCCCTAGGCTGTCACTTGAAATTCAAGACAGCATTTTAAATCTGTCTTGAGAGTAGAAAGGATGGGGGAGGGGGGGAGACTGAGGAAGGGCAAAAACAATGAGGGGAGGTATACACATGTTTTATGCATTTGGGGCACCGTTACTTCGCCTGTACTGAGACAACCATCACACGGCAAAAACATCAGCTAAAACACAGTGTGCCATATGACCAACGTGACTGATCCCTTTGAATGAAATTAGTGAATTAATTAGTGCTCTATGGACTGGGCTGGCGATCTTTATAGGAATATGATAAAAAGATTATGGCATTTGGAGAAAATCAAACTGAGATCGACATCCCTGCTCCTCTATTAACTAGACAAAGGAACATAACCCTCTGAACCTTATCTGATATCTATAAAATGATTGTATTTTGTCCCTATTCAGTGAGAGGATATATTTAAAGTGACTTGTGCATAACAGGTGCTCAATAATGAGCATTCTCTTTCCTATGCCCGGTGTCATTAAAGGCATAGTATCTGGAGCACGCATAGAGTCTCCTCTTCCACATTCTTCACTCACAAAGTGAGCATACTGTTGTCTGTGTCTCTGAGTCTGGTATGTGTTTTGGAGGTTTTTTGGTGTTTGTTTGTTTTTTTACCTAATTCCTTTGCCTTTTCACTTAGCCCCCCAACACCCTCCCCTCTAACAGCTGCCATCCTGTTCTCTATATCTATCAGTCTGTTTCTATTTTGTTTATTTTGTTCATTAGATTTCACATGTGAGATCATGTGATACTTGTCTTTCTCTGACTGGCTTATTTCACTTCACATAATCCTCTCCAGGTATATTCATGCTGTCATAAAAGGTAAGAATTCCTTCTATTTTTTTTTTATTTTTTTTTATGGCTGAGTAGGATTTCATTGTATAAAATAAATGTATCACTGCTTTTTTTTTTTTTTTTTTTTTATCCACTCATCTACAGATGGGCACTTAGATTGCTTCCAGAACTTGGCTATTGTAAGTAATGCTGCAATGAACAGAGGGAGTGTGTATAATCTTTCGAATTGCTGTTTCAGGGTCATAAGGCAGTTCCATGTTTAATTTGTTTGTGGAAACTCCATGCCACTTTCCACAGTGGCTGCACCAACATGCCTTCCCACCAACAGTGCACTAGGGTTTCCTTTTCTCCACATCCTCACCAACACTTGTCATTTGCTAATCTATTGATAGCCACTCTGACAGGTGTGAGGTAATATTCCATTGTGGTTTTAACTTGCATTTATCTGGTGATAAATGATGTTGAGAAAATGTTAAAGCCTTGGGTTTGAAACAGATATCTTAAAGGAAACAAAATCCTGTAAGTATAAAAGAAAAAATGAATAAATTAGATTTCATTAAAATTCAAAAGTTTTGTTCTTCAAAAGACCTTGCTTTGAAAATGAAAAAGCAAGCCACTGACTGAGAAAAAAATCTTTGTAAGAAATATCTCTCGCCGAAACTGGTTTGGTTCAGTGGACAGAGCATCAGCCTGGGGACTGAAAGGTCTCAGGTTCGATTCTGGTCAAGGGCATGTACCTTGGCTGCAGGCACATCCCCAGTAGGGGTATGCAAGAGGCAGTTGATAAATGATTCTCTCATTGATGTTTCTAACTCTCTATCCCTCTCTCTTCCTCTCTCTAAAAAATCAATAAAATATATTTAAAAATGAAAATTAAAAAAATGTTTAAAAAATCTCTAATGATGGCTTGTATTTAGAATATATAATGGATGACTACCACTCAATAATAAACAAAATTAAATTTAAAATGGGCACATATTTAAGCAATCAAAAACCATCTAGAAATAAGCAAATGAAGAGATGTTCATCACCATTTGTCACCAGGAAAATGCAAATTCAAACTCCAATGAGATACCACTAACTAGAGAGTCTAAAAGGAAACTGACTGAACATATCCATTGTTCGTGAGAATCTGAAGCACCAAGAAGTGCCATACACTGCTGGCGGGAATGTCACATAATGCAAATCACTCTATAAAACAGAAAGGCAACTGAGACCGGTTTGGCTCAATGGATAGAGCGTTGGCTTGGGGACTGAAGGGACCCGGGTTCGATTCTGGTCAAGGGCACGTACCTTGGTTGTGGGCATGTCCCCAGTAGGGGGTGTGCAAGAGGCGGCTGATCGATGGCTCTCTCTCATCGATGTTTCTAACTCTCTATCTCTCTCTCTTCCTCTCTGTACAAAATCAATAAAATATATTTTAAAAAAATAAAATAAAATAAATAAAACAGAAAGGCAGTTTGAAAAAAAAGTTAAACATACTACCACTACTATACAGCTCAGCCATTCTACATCTAGATTTTTATCCCATGGAAATGAGAGTACATGTTCACAGAAAGAATATTACAGAAATGTTCATAGCAGCATGATTCAGAATAGGCAAAAAGTGGAAAACTCCAGTGTCCATCAAGGGTTGAATATATAAATAACATTATGACATCCTGCTGGGCAATGAAAGAAATGAACTCTCAATACCTTCATCGAATGGATGAATTTCAAAATAATAATACTGAGTAAGGGAAGCCAAGTCAACATATAAAAATAAAGAATAAAATACTGATTCTATTTACATATATAATTCTAGACAACATAGATCAGTCTTGAGACATTCAAGAATTTAAGAGATTGCTCTGTGGCCACATTTTTTAAGTGCTCAAAGAGAATATGTATCCTCTAATTTAGGGGTGTCGAACTCAATCAGAGAAGGGGCCAAAATCTAAAATCCAGCCTAAATCACAGGCTGAATGGTTTACTGAACAGTCATAAACTGTCATTGTGATGGAAACGCAGCGGAGTGCAGTGATGACAGCGCTGTGCGGGCCACATTGCAAGGCCTGGCGGGACGGATTTGGCCTGCAAGCCTTGTGTTTGACACATGTGCTCTAATTGTTGAGGTATAATTCATTTTCTCAGGATGACCTATTCTCACCTCTAAGTTAGCTTTCCTTCTCTAACTCATACTGCTCCCTCCCAATTCTTCAAGAATTCAGTTCCAAGTACTGTCTATGGTTCCCATCTTTATCATTTCTCCCCCAATAGATTACAAGCTCCTTGAAGGCAGTGAATATTTCTTTTGAAACTCTTATAGTAATTGCACAAAATGGACAGCATGGTGAAAACTCAAATGTATGCTAAGTGACTTTACGACCTCATGTATAAGCTACAGATGCTAATACTGATATTGTGTTACCTTCTCACGGGGGTAGAGCAGCATGGGGAATAGAGACAATAGGATTTTAGAATCAAATGAAGGTAGGTTCAAGTCTCAGGCTCTTCCTCAGCAGCTATACAATCTTGGGCCATTATCTCACACCTCTGAATCTCAGTGTTTTCATTCATAAAATGACCCTTCAAGGACCCCTGAGGATTAAATAAAATTAAATGTGTGGAAGTGTCTAGTATTGGGGTGGTCCACGGGAAAGGCTGTGAATATATCCGTGTTTCTCCAAGGAGAAAGATTTCTTGGCAAATGACCTCTCATCACCATAGGTTTCTAAAAAGCAATAACCTGGTAGAAGTCACTTTATGAAAATACATGCTCAATTTCAGATCTTATCATATTGTTTCCTAAAATATAAAGCAATTAAAAATGAGAGGGCTTGTTAAAATATATGGACTGGGTGTTTCTGATAAAAACGAAAACTTGAGAACCATGGATACGAAATGAACTTATATTGAGCCAATTTCATTACAGTCAAGATTTTGGTGCTTTGACTGGGCAAAACCACCTCTTACAGAATTCTATCTTGGATATGATTACTTCTTCCTGGTTGTGCTGCATATCATGAAACATGCTTTATTTATCTTGCAGTTTTATAAATTTGTGTTATCAAACTATGAAACCATTTGGGGAAATAAACAGCAAAAGGTTGGAAATACTCAAAACGTGCATCAATCAGGGAAAAGCAATGTTTCGGTACAATTACATGATAAAATATAATTCAGTAGCTAATGTGAAGTAACTAGATCTGCATGTATCAATCAACATGGATCACTCTCTAAAACGCTCGAATGAAACAGGGAGTTCCAGAACATTTACACAGATTTTTTTAAACACACAAAAACAGTACTGCATGTTTCAGTTTTTGTATGATACAAATACAAAAGAATGAAGTGGAAGGAGTCATATTAAAAGTATCAAGAGGAATAATAAGGTTAGTGAGATAGGGAGGCTTCTGTGTAAAAGATCGAGCAGAAGTAAAAAGACATGTATTCAGTTTGCATTTATTCATTTTCTACAGTGGGCACATTAGGAATATTCTGCTCCCTCATGCTCTTTGCTGTTAGGCCCCAAATTTTTTTTTAAAAAATAGTTATTTGAAGTTTGATGTCTCCAAACATGATGAAGGTAATAAAACAGCCATAAAGCAACCAGTGACAGGGAAAATAAAGCAATGTGAAGCAGCAGAAGAAAAAATACGAGTCTGCTGTGATTTCTGTAATTACACTGATCGAAGTCAGTGGTTATTTAGGGACAGGAGGTTCCATTCCTACATGAGACAGTGTCACAGAACAGGAGCTTGAGGTTTCTAGGTATTGCCTTTGAAAGGACTTCAGGGGAATAACGTTTCCAAGACTCATTCCAATTCCTAAAACTTTCTATCAAATTACACACAAAGCAGTACCACCCGCACTTCACTTACCGCCTTCAGGACACAATAATACTCATTATCGATGTGTAACACTTCATACTCCAGGGGAGAGCAAACTCTAAGAGAGCTATCAATGAGCCCCTGTGAGTGGCATCCTTTGCCCTGAATTGCTTTGGTTCATTCCCACTGCAGAACGATACTGCAAATTGGTAATAGGAGGTACATGGTTTCACACCCATATTACAGGTGAAGAAATGAATTCTCGTGAGATTAAGACCCATCGTCAAAATGGGATGACTGTAAGATGTAGCGTCTCTGAGTCTCACGTGCACAGCACAGAAGATAATTCCTCTCCTTTCTCCTGCTAACAGGGAAAGTGGGCAGGAGTCAGTAAAAGCGAAATGAAATCTTTTGAAAGCCAGAGGGCGGGTATTTGTGCCCGAAGTGGGAGTGTGTGTACCAAAAACATAGGAGGTGGAATGCCTTTGAGGGACTGTCATGTCTAGCAATCTGAAGTAATGAAGATATTCAAGGTGTCCGAAGCAACTACAGCAAAGGCTGGACTCTAAACCGAGGGCGCTGCCCTGATGGATTTGGCCTTCTTAGCCTGAAACCTCCAGCCCTAGCGCTCACCCCCAGCCAGTCCTCAGTCAAGAGCTCTCTGGGGGATTCCAAAAAGCACCTGCCAGGCCCCTGCCACCTCAGCTGAGCTTTGGAGACCGGCACCAGCCCCCTAACTGTGAGAGGCAGAGGTGAGATGCGAACTCCGACCTTTCCACACTCTGATGCCCGCAATCTTCCCTGTTTAACAACTGGCATTTCCTACTCAGACACTGGAAAACAAAAGAATCAGCGTTTGCCTCTAGTGAGAGACTTCGGGAAATAATCTTCGGGGATTAATGATAAACCTGCTCCCGTTGATCTCCTTCTGAGTTCTCTCTGGGACACTGAGGATTTATGGAACTTGTGAAATGTCAGTGAGGAAGGAGATGCCCCTTTATATCTGCATTTGCCTAAGCATGACCATCTCACTTCCCAGGAGGCAACAGGCCCTCTGGTTTGACCTTAACCGGTGCTCATGTCCCACTAAAGTCTTAGAGAAATAAAGGCAGAGGGGAAATGGTGATGTGGGATCTTGCGGTAGTCAGCTATGAAGGCTGCATTCCCATTAGCCCTCGAAGACTTTTTGACGGAGAAGAAGGCATTGGCGGAAATGGCACTCCTTAACTGATTTCAGTCACGCTGCCTAAGTTTGGGGTTCCAAATCCTACAAGGGAGCTTTGCCACTAAGTTTGTCAATTAATCCCTCAGACCCAAAGGGGATTTGAGAGAAGATTAAGCCATATGCTACAGATTTGTTTATGCTTAACTGGGGCAATATGTTGTTTAGAAAATGAGATTTGGTGGAGGGGGAAAAAGGCAGAAAGAAACCTCAGAGTGCCTTTTTAATACCACTGAAGATTTGTTTGGTTTATAATAGTGAAGTAGAGATTATTTCCCCAAAAGTAATTCAAATGTAATACCCCTTAACTCCTTCTGCATAAGGTGAAGTCAGAAACAGCTGACTCTGTGCGCCGCTCATGCTGAGGACACTCAGCGGTTTCTGAATTGAGGGCTCGGATGGATAACTGCACCTGCCTTTGGAAAGAAAATCTATAAGCTAAGGCCTTCAGGGCAGGGCTGATGATATCACACTTATTGTTCATTTTCTGCAGCCTTACACACACACACAGACACACACAGAGTTCTCTATGGGAGTTATTCACCTCATGTTTCCAGCTGTTAAGTGCTAAGGTATTGAACATAAGTCAACACGGAGAATGAACTTTCCCGTATGTTCCTCTTGTGAAAGGTGATGTGACTCCAGAACCCAGTGCCAGAACAACCCTCAGCATTTTTCTTCACCTCACTTTTCTGCCGTCTCCATCCTCCATGTTCCCAATGGTTCTCGGGTTTCTAAAGGCATGAGAGAACTTGTGACAAAGAGTGCTGTAGCTATAAGAAACTGGGTCAAGGGAAGAAACACTGTATTTCTTCATGTTATAAAGTCTAAAACTTCCTTTAACAGATTCCCAAGCAATGTATTAGTTGGTGGAGTCCACTGATGTTAAGATAAGCTTAAAAAAAAAAACAACTTGATTCAGATAATTAGTGAAAGATAATTCTGATAAAAAGAAAAAAGAAGAAAAAAAAGAAAGAAAAGAGAAAAAGAACTGGAGCAATTTTGCTCCCCAGGGAATATCTGGCAATGACCAGATTCATTTTTGTTATGACAAATCAGAGAGTACTATTGGTATCCAATGGGTAGAGGATCAGGATGGTAAACGCCCCACAATGCATAGGACAGCCCCCACAATGCATAGGACAGCCCCCACAATGCATAGGACAGCCCCCACAATGCATAGGACAGCCCCCACAACAGAGGATTTTCAGGTTCAACAGGTCAACAGAACTGAGGTTGAGAAACTCTGAAAACCTGAAACTTAGTCTTTCACCCACCAAGCAAGACTAATGCACCATGAAAATCGGTATATAAGGAATAGAACAATTCTTATACCACATTACCTTAAAGCATTTCATTCATTGTTTTAGTCCTAAACATTCTTATTTAACCAATGTACTTTGCTTGCATATAAGACCCTTTAATTGCTGTTTAATTACTATTCAATTTTTTTCTTGTAATTAACTCATTAGAAATCTAAGTAAAAACAACACTGAGCAAATGAGCTGATTAGTGTCTAATTGTCGGTTACTAAAGATTGCTGCAAATGGCTTACAAATGGCAAGCTTCTTTCCTACCACTGGGAATTTCGATACCTGACCTTAAGCAATTGAGCACGATTTATAGAGCAGGGCATATACATAAACTACATGGCCGCTGGAGCTGAAGCAAGGAATTCCCATCACTTCTTGGGGAATGAAGTGCATCAGCAAAAGGATCTTTTGGATTCATGACCACATGTTCCATCCTGCGGCAGAGTCTGGATTGAGGAGTGGCATATTGGAGTCAGAAGGAAGCAGACAGCGGAAGCACTTACTTAAGTCAGCATGGAGATCCTGGCTTATTCAATATTGGAATGCTGGCAGGGACACTCCAACAAATTAGAAGTCAGAAGCCAGTGTCCAACAACCCCAGAAGGGAGGTGTTATTATTATAAACTTTTTATTGTCACCTGTTTTTCAGGTGAAGACACTGGGTACAGAGGGGTTCAGCCACTTGCCCAAAGACATACAGCAAGCAAACAGGAGTTTCAAGCAGCAGTCAAGCACAGCTGGAGTGGCTCAATGGTTTGGCATCTGCCTATGAACCAGGAGGTGATGGTTCAATTCCCAGTCAGGGCATATGTTTAGGTTGCAGGCTCAATTCCCAGTGTGGGGTATGCTGGAAGCAGCCAATCAGTGATTCTCTCATTATTGATGTTTCTATCTCTCTCTTCATCTCTAAAATTAATAAAAATATTTTTTAATTAAAGTTTTCAAAAGCAGGAGTCTAACATCAGAGTTGGTCTCTTTGTCACTAGGAGCTAATGCCTTGTTTCTGCTATCCTGCATAATAAAGTGGACGTATTTCTCATTGGTCAATTTACTTGGATTTGTAAACCCAAAGAATGGTCAGTTACATAGACACACCCCGGGCTTCAGACACCATGCCACTAGACAGGCTTTAAGTCAGAGTCAGCCAGATCTGGGTTTGGGTTTCCACTTATGCAGATTCCTCTTTTGGTAAGACACTTAATCAGTCTCCTCCTCAGTTTTCTCAACTGTACAATGGGATCTTAAAATATTGTTATGATGATTAAATAAAATCATATAAAACATTTACACTAGGACCTGGTATGCAGCAGATGTTCCATTCATTTTATTGCTGTTGCAAATATCAATAGCAATCTGAAAAGATTCTGTTGTCATTGTTTTGGCTTACATTGCAAATGGCTTACAAATGGCAAGCTTCTTTCATTCATTTCATATGTTGTCACTGAACATATGGCTTAGAACCCCAGATCTGACTCTTATTCCTGGTGTAACCTCAGGCCGGTTACTTAACTGCTCTATGCTTCAGGATCCTCCTGCTATCAAGTGAGGGTCATAAGAGTGCCAACTTCTTGCCATTACTGAGAGTACAGAATACCTTAATAAATATAAAACCCTCAGACTTACATCTGCCTCATAATTAAGTGCCCCACACACTTTAGCTATCATTTCTCATCCTTCTAGTGTCATGTACAAAGGATTCAATACGGGAGGACATGGAACCATCTGGGAGACGGGAGCACGGCGTTCCTCTGGAGATGCTGACAGAGCCCTTATCAGAAGGAGGAGCCAGAGCACTGCTCTAACAATATGAATTTTATCAGATGTTTGAGCGTGGGGGTGACTGGATCTAATTTCTACTTCTGCAAGATCAGTCTGTTAACAACGTGGAAAGCAGGTGAGCTAAGGGCAAAACGGGTGGCAAAGAAATCAGTTCCCAGGTGAGCTAAGGGCAAAGCAGGTGGCAAAGAAAAATCTGTTTTCCAGGTGAAGATGTTAAGGGTCTTGACTTAGGGCAGAGCGGTAAGGAGGGATGACTTTCTTATAGATATGACAGTGGGTCCAAGTCTAGTTTGACCTCCTATAAGCCTGCCCTTAAATCTTACTCACAGATGGGGGTTCAAGGTGCAAAAAGAAAGATGTTTGCTTGTTTTTTTCGAGGGCATGGACAATGCCCCCTTTCTCTCTTTTTCTTCCTGTTTCTCAACAGACATTTCTTTTCTGAATGGTCTCAAGGATGATGCATTCTTAGTGCTCAGAGACTTAGAAAGAATGAAGAATCATTTGTCTCAGGAGCAGACAGCAGCCTACTTCTACACAGAACCTCTGGATGGGTTGCCAGAGTAAAAAGACATCCATTGATTTAAGTCCCCGAGCACGCCGTATTGCCAAGCTTTCCCCTCACACGTTAGAACATCTCGTGCACTGTATTTCATGGCAGGAGGTGGGAGCAAATTTGCTCTTAATCTCATCCATTCCGTCGAACCCTGCATTTTTTTAAATATGCACATTAAATTGCTAACAATTTGGGTTAGTACCATTTCCATAAAATGTGCTAATAATGAGTTATGCTACCCCTGCTTTCAGAGAAAGGAGTCATTCATCAGGCCTAACGGAGCTGCTTCCGAACCTCCTAAAAAGTACATATGAATGCGATTTCAGGATCGTTTCTTGTTCGTGTGCAGAGCTAAATGTGTTGGCAAAGTTCCTCTGGTATTCTTGGTGAGTGATTACAGGTGCAGCAATTAAGATCAAATATTATCAATGTCATTGCCAAGATTTTTCCGGTAGAGGCCGCTACTGAACCAACCATGTCTCACCTGTAGCTGTTAAGGCAAGGTTCAAGTTTATCAAAACGTATGCTTATCGAAGTTTCAATTGTAGACAAGAAAACCAGAGCCCTCGTTACCTGAAAAATTATATAATTACAGGCCCAGGAAGAAAGTTGTCTCGCCCGTTCTCCATTCTCTGGGCTCCAGATGAAGCCAATATGTAACATGGTGAGGTTCCCTTGGCATGTGAAGGGCACCCGTTTGTCACTCATCTCCTCTAATGGCCAACGCAGTTCCAGCTGATTTGGCAGAAAAAGCAGCTACTTCCTCCTTTTCCTCACCATTCTACCTGGACACCTGCCAAAAATGCTCATTTGGTCGAGAAGCACAACTTTCCAAACAGGAGGACCATTTATCTTATCCAGGGTATTCAAGGATTTGTACTTTCCTACTGCAAGCTCTAAATAGGTTTATTTAGGGCCAGTGGGAGGGTGACATGGGATGGTAAGTTTTCCAAAATCTCATCTCTCTAAAAACCTGTTCCAGAGATGAACAGAATTTGAATACAATCAATATGAATGCTAGAAGGATTTTAAAAATCTAATCTCTCTCCTTTTTTGGCATTTAACAAACCCAGTGATATTAGAGGATTCCCTCGGGTCACGTAGCTAGATCAAGGCAGACCAGGGATTAGAGCTTAATGATTGCACGTTCTCCAAATAGCCTACGTGCCTTCTGTTGTGGAATAAACTCATGCTTCCAGTTCTTCTTTGATAATATGCTGATTTTCATTTTCCCCTTCAATGCGAGGGACTTCTTGGAGAATTTTACTTCCCACTTGCAGAATTATTGAGACTTGTGGTATATGGGACAGAAGTTTCCAAGTTGCTGAGTCACTGCTGAATTGTTTTATTGCTGCAGATGGTGTGGCCAAACGCCCCAAAAGTGGACATTTCTTGTTTAAGAATCTCAACCATACAAAGGAAACCACACTGAATTCCCCACACCCTCAGGGTAAGAAGAGTTGGTGCTTGTTATCAGAAATGAGGACAGGACTGAACATGCATGGCCAGGGGAGTATGACCTTTCCCACTCTCCAGACCAGAGGAGCAGGAGGGAGAAGAGCAATTACAATTTCAAACTCCTGTGCCACTTCCTCTCCCAATCTTATAAAATAACCCCATGTACCTCCCCGCCCTCCCCTAGCTCAGTGTGATATTTAATTTAGTGTGGACTTGTGCAAAGGGCTGCATGCTTAAAAGGATTTATGAGCAGACTGTTCAGAGAAAACTTTCAGGATCTCAACACAAATCCACTAAAGAGAGTCTTATTTCCTTTTGGAATCTCAATTCCTGCAACGGGGAAAACCACTGTGGAAATTACAGCTCCTTCTCCTCAAAGGACTCCTTGCACCCTCTGCACATTTCTGTCAGGATCATGCACTGTGACCATTGGAAGTGTGGTTGGGGTGGGGGAGGATGTTGAAGGAATAAGAGGTGAGCAGCAAAAGCCCAGGGTTTAAAGTCACTGAAAACAACACTTGGGGACTTCAGCTGGTGTTGGCAGGGAGGAGGGAGATTCCTAAACCTACTAAAGTAGCCAAAAAATGGCTTTTAACTTTTCTGCTGAAAGTATTTTAAAAAGACACACATGTAATACCTTAATCAATAAAGAAATAAAAAATTTAAAAAATAATTTATTAAAAATAAATTAAATAAAATGTGGCAAAAAATAAACATAGAAAATAGAGAACCCACAGATTGAGAAATGTCTGTTAAGACTAATCATCTTTTAAATATAAAACATTATTTGCCAGTAGTTTTGCTCCTAGTTCACCTGCTTTTCACATTTTTTTATATAACCAGATCTGATGAGTTTTCAAATAATAAATACTTAATTGAAAATTTAAGCTCTCTATAAATAAGTAAATAAATACATAAATATTTATAGCCCTATAATACTAGCCTGAATGGGGCTAGCCCAGGGATCAGCACACTACTTACCGTGTCCCCGAAAATAAGACATCCTCCGATAATATGACCTACTTACAGGTTTCCTTCTGAGTGAAATATAAGGCATCCCCTGAAAATAAGGCCCCCCGAGGCTAAACATGAAAGATTTGGTCCACTGATTCTGAAAGAAATGGAGTCACAAAAAATTCACCAAAAAATTCAGGAATTGGATTGTTATGATGATGTTCCAGAATATGATGACATGATTGTCACTGAATAAATGAGTAAATTCTTGATACTGTAGGATTCACAGTTTGTCTGGTTTGTGTTAACAACTACCATACTACCGTACCATATACAGGTAATAAATTTCCTTTATTTTCATTTAACAATAAATGTGTACCATATTCTTCTTCATGGAAAAATAAGACATCCCCTGAAAATAAGACCTAGCGCATCTTTGGGAGCAAAAATTAATATAAGACACTGTCTTATTTTTGGGGAAACAGGGCATGTACAGGGCTAGGCAGTAAATATTTTAGGAATTTGGGGCTCCAACTGTCACAACTACTCAACTCTACTATTCTGGCATAAAAAGCAGCCATACAACACATATGCAAATGAGCATGGCTGTGTTCCAATAAGACTTTATTTGTAAAAGCAGGCAGTGAGCTGAATTTAGCCTGCTGATTGGCTGTAGTTTACCCATCCCTAGTCTAGACCTTGCTACTAGGTTGGCTACTTAGAATCCTAAGGAATCAAGTTTCAAACTGAAATCTTCAAAGAAAAAGAAGGTAAGTGTGTGAAATAGAGGTAATTGTGTCACCATAAATGCCTCGTTGACAGCTACCATACGAAACTTTGGAAAAGTCCTTGAGCTTCTCTTGACTTGACCTTCTTAACTTTCTCCGATAAAAGGATTTATGGATTAAGACTCTGGTCTACTTTAAAACATCCTAATTTAATTGTCATCAATAAAAATTGGATATTAGAAAGGCAGAGGATGGCAAACTAGTGATAAATCCAACCCACCTCAGTCTTCTAAAGGAACACCACAACGCATTTCAGAAATGTGAGCATGGAAATAGGGATGGAAGACTGTCATTGGGATAAGAGACTAATAGATGTCAACTACCTTTTCTCAATCCTCTCCCAGGGAACCACTTTGTAAACTTCAAATGGAGGAATCACTAGTATTTCTCAGATGTTTTAATTCACATGTTTCAGAGTTTTTAATTGAAGAAATTATGTCTTTAAAATTCACACATCATTTATTACTTTGTTTTATGCAGAGATAGGAACTGCCTAATGCCCATATGTGTTGTCATTTGTGCAAGGCTTTCCTTAAATGTGATGATAAATCAGTCTCCAGCTGTGTGTCAGCAGCGCTGTCACATGGGGAAAAGAAGCCTCAGCTGCTTTTCAGATATTAGGTTTCTCTTAAAGTGAACTCATAGGTCCAAAAATTTCACCCAGAGAAAAGGTTTTTAGCAAATCTCATTTATCACCTAAAATATGGCCCATTGATATTGAAGGGGCTCCAATGATTGTTGGGAGTTTCTCTTAGCAAGAAACCCTCCACTTTGTTTCGCCTTTGCTAGTTGTAACCCCTGCCAGCTGATTTATTCTAAAGAACTTTAAGGTTTTTCTATAGGTGTAATATTTAAATATTTTTAAAAATATAGACTTAAATTTTCCAATGAACAGAATATTTTCATGCAAAAGGATACAGTTTGATTTTCTCCATTTGTTAGAGGAGAACAAATGGAATGGATTCCTAGATGACAGAAAAAAATAGCCCTTCTTTGCTCCATTTCTAATTATTTCATCTACAGTTTATTCTTGATCCTTCATTAACAACCAATTTCCTTCATTAACAACCAATCTTCCCTATAAACAGACCCCCCTTCTTGCCTGACTGGTCCCTCTTTAAGGGAATCATTTACCAGATCTGTTTCTCACCACACTCAAGCAAAAGGCAATGCAAGGTGTGTGTGTCTGTGATAAGACACAGAAATGGCACCCCTTTCACTTCATCTATGGAGCATCAGGCAAAGGGACAGGATTCAGAGCTAGAAGGCCTTGATTCAGACATAACGCCAGCTGTGAACATTTTATTCTGAGCCTCATCTGAAAGAGAAGTCATAGAAACATCGACCTTAGAGTTGTGAGAATTTAAGGAGATAAAGCAATAGAAATGCTCTGTAAATTGTAAAGTGATCATGTGTTGCTGTTGACCCAATAACTTTCCTTTGCTGAACTGGGAAAGTTATCTCTTGAATATAACCCTACCCTTCTGTGAGCCAGATTGCCTTGGATAGGGCCAGACATCAGAGGTGTATCATCCTCAACACCTTCTGGTAAGTTTCTTGCCTCCCATAACAATGTCTGAGACCATGTCACACATACTTTTGTAGTCTACACTGATGTCAGCCTGAAATGCTTAGAACAGCACCACTCCACTTAGCAAAATAGCCAGTAGAGGGGGAGGGAAATGATGGGGGGAAAGAAGGGGACCAAGTGGTTAAAGGGCAAAGGGTCTATTAGATGCCAGAGTCAAATTATTTTCTGCAGAAGGGACGTTTTTCTCAAGCTATCCCATTCTTACAAATGGTTGTATTCAGTCCTACAGATCAAAGAGATGAAGAGAAAACTAGAGCATTACACAAGGGAATGCTATGTCAGACCTTTCTGTTGGTTCCCAAACATGTAGACAAATATGAGGACTCTGTAGCAACAGTGAAATCTGAACCACTGTCAGCAGAGAGACTATGAATATTACATATTCTAATATTCTCTAACAGTAAGAGGGGCCATCCTAGCATAAACTGTATGAGATGAGAGCTCTCAGAGAAGGAGAAACCCATCCCTGACAAAGAACAGTGAAAGAGGAGCCAGATAGGGGTATCACAAGCATTTTAACTTTTCCTTAGTGGAGAGGGCTATAAGTTAGCTTTAGAATTATACTGCAAATATACATATAAACACACACAAAAAAACCTATTGTATGAAATTTGTGTTTTTTTCTTTTTTAAAAAAATATTTATTGTTGAAAAGTATTACATATGTCCCTCTTATTTCTCCCATGGGCCCTCTCCTGCCTGCCCTTGACCCCTGCTTTCACAATCCTATTGTCTGTGTCCATGTGTTATGCATATATGCATACAATTCTTTGGTTGACTACCTTCCACCTACCTACCCTCCCATGCTTTCCTACCAAGATTCCACACTCTGTTCCATGCTTCCATGACTCTGGATCCACTCCATTCATCAGTTTATTTTGTTAATTAGATTCTACATATGAGTGAGATCATGTGATACTTGTCTTTCTCTGACTGGCTTATTTCACTTAGCATGATACTCTCCAGCCAAAGTGCCCATCAGTGGAGGAGTGGATAAAAAAAGCTGTGGTACAGTTATGCCATGAAATACTATACAGCAGTAAAAAAGAAGAAACTCTTACCCTCTGAGACAGCATGGAATTCAATTTTTTTTAAGATGTAGACAGTAATGCTTCTAAAATGAACAGTTTTAGTGTCAGCTAAATAGTTCTGCTTCCTATACACTTTTTTTTAATTTTCAAGAGGATCTTACAAAATTAACTGACCCGAGTCAAAAGCAACTGATTGTCCAAAGTCTGGTGTCCAAAGTGGGTAAAGGAAGCCACCCCATCACTTCTAACTGAGCTGCGCCATCAGCAGATATTTTTATACCTGGTGTGGTCTATTTTATGCTTACTGTGAAATGTTCTTCTGACTCTTCCTTCCCCATATTGTGAGCTGAAACTTAAGAGTTTGGAATTTTCAAATCATGGATGAGTTCATGAAGTGTGTGATAAGAGAATCATTCCTTAAACCAAACTCAAGATCCTACAAGTGAGAAGAGAAGAGCTCTCAAAAAGAGAAAGAAAAATTTCCAAGAGAGTTTGCCTCTTTAATATCATTTTTAATCCCAGGGCCAATCATATGCATTCCCTGAGGACACTGCCCTGTTGAGACAGACTGGAAATTCTAAAACACAGCTTGATTAAAATTAACTAATTAATAGTACACAAAGACAACACACAAATGTAAAAACAAAGTCATCACACTTAAAATTGTAGGCTAAGAATCCTATTACAGTGGGTACTAGGCTTAGTACTCTACACAGAATATTTTTTAAAATATTGAAATTTCATCAGAATTGGATTAAAATTCTGCCTATGCTATTGTTAGCTATACAATATTGGAAAAGCTCATTTTCATGGAATCATTACCTTATCTTTAAAAAGAGGTGATAGCATTATTTTTCATGTTGTAGTACATGGTTCAGTCTCCTCACAATAGCTGAAAGATTCACAGGTTTAGATTTAATCCAAAATGGGCCAATCAAACCCTTTCTTCTGAGAATTTGGAAATGTTTAATTGAGATAAAGAGCAAAAGTCTTTGGAGTGAAGTAGCAATGATACCACTGCTCCAGATAAAAGACTATGACCTCCTGCTTCTGAGATACTAGGGACTGTTTTTCCCCTTGTTCCTCCACGGGCAAGCTCAAGCCTCCCTCTGATCCTGTGAGATACCCATGGACCCTCCCAATAATTACCTGTGGGTTTGATTTTTATGTGTGGTCTTAGTAGCCTTAGTTTCTTTTCTATTTCTCCTAATCAAAATAATTTTGAATCACAAATAAGTAGGCAAACTATTTACCCTCTCTAACCCTCAGTTCCTCTTCTATAAAATTTTCATAGTAACCGTATTCACCTCATAAGGTTGTAAAGAGTATCAAATGTGGTAACATAGGTAAATTGCTGAGCACTATGCTTGATCTCAGTAAATGTTCTAATAAATATTATCTATGATACTCATTATTATTGTTATTGTTATTGTTCCTTGTAAAACACAATGAAGATAATGGTTAGTAGTATGCCTACCTAGATATAGTTGGGTGAATATTTTTAAAATCGTTTTTTAAAGTGAGATGGTTTCAGAAGTGTTTTTAAAGGCACTATATAAGTCCAAGGACTATTATGTAACAGAATATAATTCTATTGTTCTGTTCTTATAACTCGGATGAATCCTCAATATATTTATCAAAGCTCAGTTTGCACTGACCAAGTGCATTGCATCCATTTGTCATTGGAATGGAGCTGATAAATATCAGAATCACTACTTTCTGAACTATCACTGCGGCACACTAACTTGTGAAATCTTCCCATTTCAAGAGAGCCTGGCTGCTTTCTGTGCCATTTCTTTGGGCTGCAGTGATTCAAACGTGAGATTCAAAGCTGAGCTGTTTGTGGAACAGGCAGGCTGGTGACACATGTCTGTCTCTCCATATAATTTTATGGGATGGATTTAAAGTTGGGGGGAGAATTTCGTGCAGAAAAACTTGAGTCAAAGACAGAGGAGAATTAGATTTGAAAGGGAATCGCTTGGCATCTGTCTTCCCGCTGGCCAAAGGGACCGGTTTCAAAACACTATAAAGATAGAAAATAAATCCAGAAGCTACAAGGTAAGGTCTGAAGAAGGACACGGAAGCTTCTGGGAACAAACGGTGCTTCTTTCAGGACATGTTACGAAGCTAGGCAGATCCGAGTGCCATTAGCATCCCACCAAACCCAACCCCCAACCCATGTTCTGCTGCTGCAAACCCAGAGTGCTTTGAGTTCCCGCCATCACGGATGACAGCTAACCCAGCTTGCCATGCTTTGTGATGGGGTGACAGCTACAGAGCCACAGTCATGAGGCGTGATAAGAATGCAGAGTAGAAGCCCTGGCCAGGTGGCTCAGTTGGTTGTTGTCCTGCACACACAGTGGTTATAGGTTCCATTCCCAGTCCGGACACATATCTAGATTGCAGGTTCAATACCTGGTCAGAGCACATACAGGAGGCAACCATTTGATGTTTTTCTCTTATATCTGATCTCTCTCTCTCTCTCTCTCTCTCTCTCTCTCTCTCTCTCTCTCTTTCTCTCCTCTCTCAATAAATAAATTAATTAATTAATTAATTAAATGTTAATAAAAAACATATTCTCAGGTGAAGATTTAAAAAAGGATGCAGAGAACATGAGCATACCCATTCCTAAACACATAATCCCTGGTGGGATTATGATTCTGCAAAATGAGAATAAATGGTCTGCATTTACAGGGGAGTGGGCCATTTTTGCTATCTATTAAGCAGTAAGAGTGGGATTCAAATTCACTTCTCTCTGTCCCAGAACCATTCCTTTTTCAGACAATCACACAGCCAAATTCATAGTGTGGCCACTTCCACCATAAGAGCTACTTATGGAGAAAGAAACAGCGGGAAAGAAAATGGAATTGTAGGCCTTCACATCCCTCTAAATTACCACAATGCCAGTAATTCTGCTATGCTCTGCAGCCCACACATACAAACACCCCCCTCCCTTCACACACACACACACACACACACACACACACACACACACACACACCACTTCTTTTGTGTACCAGAGGAAGTGGGTGTTTAATCAGCTAACATTTAGTAAAAACATAAATGGTTAACACAATGCAACATACAGACGATGTATTATAGAATCGTACACCTGAAACCTATATAATTTTATGAACCAATGTCAATAAAAACTGTAAAAAAAAATTTTTTTAAATGAACAATAAATTTATTAAAGCCTAAAAAACACAAAGGATCATTAACCAACATCACCCCAGTGAGTTTAATAAAAATGTAAAAATAAATATAAAGGATCGTTTCCATCTCCTTGGCGAGGAGGATGGCCACGGGGTGAGCCACGGCAGCACATGACGATGGAGGCAGTGAAAGGACAGATGCTCCATCTTCCGTGTTCCTCTCCAACTCTGAACCCTTCCATCCCCAAACGGTAGGCATGCTTAATTAAACCCATATTTTTTAAGCACTCCAATCTTTTTTAATGTCATCATTTCTCATCTTTTGCATCTGGGTAAACACTCCTATTTTGGCAGAAGAAAGAGGAGGCAGGGCAGGTTCCAGAAACCCTTCTGCTGCCCGGAGACCTTGCAGCCTGAACAGGAGTGTTTCCCAAATTGAAGAGGCCACCTCCTTGCTCTGCACGGAGGCGGCACGTGGCATTTCGGAGAGTGGCTTCCATCCCTCCCACCCCTTACCCAGCCCAGCCCGTCATTGCTCAGAGCTCTCCCTGGAACCCTCCGATGCCTGGCCCTTCGCTAGCTCAACGTGCCTGGGAAGCATCCAGGACAGTTGCTGCAACCCAAGCAGCTTTTCAAACAGAGGGCCTTGGGTTCTGTTCATGTACATCCCCAGCGGTCTGTGACTGCTTTGCTGCTGAGAGCGACTGCTCTGCTTTATTCAGCCACACGCTTTTATGCTGACTACATACACTGCGAGCAGAGACTCCTTCCAAATGTGGCCCCAAACAGTTGATAATGAAGGGTTTGGCTATGGTCTTACAAGATTAAGGATTCCTGTATACTCAGCTTTAATTTGGAATGATGGCTTCATCTGACTCAAGAGAGATGCTTAATTTCTTGATTATTAGAGACCTTCTCTCTCCCATGTGTGCCCAAAATAAATCGGGGAGGGTTGAAATTTACCACCGTACTGAATTCGTGTTTCCTCTCCTCCAGGTTCCCACAACACTTCAAACTCAACTTAAATTTTGTATTTACTAGGTGTCAGAATTGTTTGTCTTTCTTTTCCTCTAACCAGTAAGTACCTTAAAAACAATGTGTTTTAGTCTTTAAATTCCCCAAGCCTAACCTGGTACTTTAGTAGACACTCAATATATATATTAATATATATATATATATATATATATATATATATATATATATATGATGTTGGACTGAAATTTTATGTGTCCAAAACAACTGTTTAAATGCTCTTGGGAACAAGTTGTACAACAAGATCTTACTGCTTCTCCTTTTATACCGTGCCCACCTGCTCTTTAATCCAAGAACCACAGCCCTGCCCACACAGCTATGCCTGGAACCATGAGAGGATGGCAACGTGGCTCAGGGGTTGAGAATGGACCAATGAACCAGGAGGTCCTGGTTTGATTCTAGTCAGGACACATGCTTGGGTTGTGGGCTTGATCCCCAGTGTGGGGCATGCAGGAGGCAGACAATCAATGGTTCTCTCTCATCATTGGTATTTCTGTCTCTCTCTTCCTCTCTGAAATCATTAAAATATGTGTGTGTGTTTTTTAAAAAATAAGGGAGACAGAAATGTTCAGGAGGAGTTAGTGGATATGGTATTGACATTTCCCTGCTTTACCTATGCACCCCATCTCTTCCCTGTGTTTATTCAAGCTCAAACTCCCCATTACTTGTACTAATAAAGGGAAACTATAGCATACAGAATCAAAACAGAGACCACCTAAATAATCCCCGTGTCCTCTTGGGGAAAGTCATAGAGAAGCTAGAGCCCTAACATTAGGGACATAAGGCTAAAAGTCACAGTCCACACCTAGACGATGGCCCTAGATAAGTCACTCAGCCTTCCTCAAACTCAGTTTATCTACCCGCAATACCTTTCTAGCCACTGGATTGGCATCCAAATCGTATGAGTTGTTCTATATTCTGCAGATCATATGGCAAGGATGACCTCCAACATGTGACTATTACATTTGCAATGGATCTTCCAATGGCAAGGAACTGTTAATTGGCATCAGATCAATAGTTGGTGCTCTGGCAAGTGAAAATTAAGATAAGTTTACAATTCCCAAGACTAACCCACATGACAATCTGGGGAGGTAGCCTAGCTAGGTATTAGGTGCAGGGATTGTTGGGGGGGAGGGGGGTGGTAAGAGCCATGACTGATCCACCTAGAAGCCAGTGCCCCTGCAGATAATCAAGAGTTCACTAAGTTACAGGAAGGGCAGGAGGCAGCACCTTGCACCACCATTACCCATATGGTGGAAGGCTGCCTGTGCCAAAAGCAGATCCAATTAAAAGTTGGAAAGGTGGCTCCTTTATCACATTTGCAGCCACAATTAAATTTAGGAGCAGAGAAGCTGCCAAGCCCACGTCTCTGTTTTGGAAGGTGGGACATCTGTTAACATCAGCACAGACATGGAGCATGGGGGGTAGTCATGAAAATTCTGCTTCAAAATGAGCATCCATAGTAAACTGTTATTTTAACGCTCTGAATAGCAAGCCTTCCGTTGTTTAATGTGCCTCTGTTTCCTTGTGACCTCTCCTAATTGGTGATTTTTTTAAAATATAAATCACACTCCCGAGCCTACTGATTTCCAGAGTCACAGCTTTTACAGATTACAGTTCACATGTGACTACAGTTTCAACAAGGAAGGTGATCTATGATCAGAATTAAGGAGGACCCTTGACACGTCCTATGGAGCTGGAGTTATATGGGATGAGCTTCAATCACCAACATGAGGCAGGAAAGCTGCAGGCAGTTAAGTAATAATATTAATGTCTTTGCATAACATGTTACAGACAACACAAACTTCCCCAGTCCCCAATTATTTTAAACCACGTGGCAGCCCTGGTTGGCATGGCAATAAGAAGCAAGATCTTATTGCTTCTTCTTTTATACCTCGTCCATCTGCTCTTTACTCCGTGAACCACAGCCCTGTCCACAGAGATGCTGGAACCATGAGAGGATGACTGTCCTAAGAAGGTAGACAGAGCCCAGCTGGTGTGGCCCAGTGGTTGAGCATCATTCTATGCACCAAGAGTTTACCAGTTCAATTTCTCGTCAGGGTACATGCCCTGGTTGTGGGCTCAATCCCCAGTAGGGGGAGCACAGGAGGCAAATGACTGATGTGTCCCTTCCATCAAAATGTTCCTTCTGTTTCTTCCCTCCCTCCCCCCCCCCCCTCTCTCTCTCCAATCAATAAAAACACATTTTAAGGCAACAAACCTCACAGCAATGTTAAGTATTATAATTTTGCAGTTGAGTAAATTAAGATTCCGAAACAGTAACTGAAATGTTAATACACTCCACTCCATATATATGTATTTAATTTATAATATACATAAATTTATATCAATAGATCCATCCATCAAGAGCTAAATGTTTTCATCTAAACAATTTCTTCAAGATTACGATGCTGAAAGAATATATTAAAATCCATTTTTCTTCTTATTAGGAAGAAATCCTAATTTGAACAATGTGAACCAAAAACAATGCTCTCAACACAGCACTGACAAATGCTGCATTGGACTCTGAAGAAAACCAGAAAGCCCTAGCTGGTGTGGCTCAGTTGGTTAGAGTGTTGTCCTAAAAAGGTTGCAGGTCTGATTCCTAGTCAGGGCACATACCTACCTAGGTTCTAAGCTTGATCCCCAATAGGAGTGGGTACAGAAAGGCAATTGGTTGTTTCTCTCTGACATGTCTATGTCTGTCTGTCTGTCTCTCTCTCTCTCCCTCCTCCCTCCATTATCTCTTCCTCCCTCCCTCCAAAATCAATGAGCATGTCCTTGGGTGAGGACTGAGAGAGAACGAACCAGAAAGCACCTGAACACTGAAACTGACAATACCAAGGGAAGAAGAGTGTCATGCAAAGAGCTCTAAGCTGAGACCTGAGCTATGGTCCCTGTGGCACAGCCGTGGTCAAAGCCTTTCCTGTATTTTACATCATTTCCCCAACAGGAAGAAAGGACGTAGCAGCTGATTCTCTTAGATCCCTTCATGATGCCCATGAAGTACACTGAGCTGGAACTGCCACCTTGTGTTTTCCTGATGTGTTATCAGATCTGAGCTTAAATGACTCAGCTCATGCAGGGTCCGTGCTTACCAACATTTCCCTACAGTAATTCAGCCCCCTGTGTCTGCAGACGAGTGAGTGTCTAAACAATCCAGGGGGTTTCCTATTTTATTTAAAGCTTTGGTGTTTTTTGTTAATTTTCCTTAAAATAGGAAAAGAGTCGAGACCAGTTGGCGCAGTGGTAGAGCGTCGGTCTCTGGACTGAAAAGTCCCGGGTTCGATTCCGGTCAAGGGCATGTACCTTGGTTGCGGGCACATCCCCAGTAGGGGGTGTGCAGGAGGCAGCTGATCGATGTTTCTCTCCCATATTTCTCTCGATGTTTCTAGCTCTCTATCCCTCTCCCTTCCTCTCTGTAAAAACTCAATAAAAATTTTTTAAAAATAAAATAGGAAAAGAACTTCCGGTTTTCATCTAAGAAAATCCTGCTCCCTTGCCCTGACCCTTCAGAAAACAGACTTCAAGAGTCCCTGGAAAACTTGCCCCTTACATCAATCTGTCCCCGTTCGTATTTGCTCCTTCATTCCTCCACTGACCGACTCTCTTCCTCTCTCCCTCTCACACTCACTTTCCACTACAGAACAGAATGTCCATTTCATACAGTTCAAAATCTGTCTCGTTTTTCAGTGCTAACTCACTACAGTGCCCTGCAGCTTTTCAGACACTCATTCTTTTAAGGGCATTGGCTGAACCAAGTTCACTGGCTGGAGGTTTGATAAACTCTCCCGGGTGCTGGTACCTTCCAGTCTGTCAATTTTTAAATCCTTTCTTGAGCACCATAGATCACTGCAGAGAGAGAAGTGCACTCACAGAGGGAGACAGCAGGAAACTAGTGGAATGCGAAGGCCGCAAATGAATGGCTCAGAGTCTGTCACCGTGGAAGATAATTAATATCCCAGTTGTAAATAAAATCACTTTAGGAATGCCAAATGAGATACCACCATTAGAGAGAGGCTGCTTATGTTCTGGCACCTTCAGGGGTAATGAATACAATATACATTAGGAATTACTCAAGATGTCAATTTAAAAATTTTTACGATTTCCTACTAAGCACTCAACCCTTGCCTAAAAGTGGGAAGATAGAAACAGCTCTAACAGTGAGTGGTCTTGATTCTTATTTATAATACTTATTCTATTTCACTGTCACATAAAATCAGGACCAGTCTTAAATCCACTCCTCCTTAAAGATTACACATTTCCTTTTTCCCCTTTTAAATCTGATACATTTTCTATTGATACACTTTGCAACCTACTCACCTATGGCCTTTTTTGTTGTTGTTAATCCTCACCTAAAAATATTTTCCCATTGGTTTTTAGAGAGAGTGAAAGGAAGAAAGAGAGAGAAACAAAGAGAAACATTGATGTGCTCATGTGGATTTTTTACCTCCCCTAGACACCCTGACCTGTGGCCAGGGATGGAGCCTGCAACCAAGGGACGTGCCCTTGACCAGAATCGAAGCTGGGACCTTTCGGTTGGTGGGCCGACATTCCATCCACTGAGCCAAACTGACTAGGGCTGCATTGTCTTTTAATTGTATTTGTTTAAATGCCTTGTCTCAACACAAGGATATTATAAACTACTTGCAGGTAGAAAAAATGACATCTTTCTCTTGGCTAGCCCACACAGCTGGCATAGTGAAAACACAACTTGTGTGCTCCAAATAAACCCTTTGATGTGAATAAAATGAGAAACTTGGCACCTGAGAAACTTTGATTCTGCCCTTCCATCTGGACTCAACAGAAATGCTACCTCAGAGCTTTCTTGGCTCATGCATTATTGATTTTTACAGGTGCCACCTTCTTCTAAGGGAATGCGGGGCACTAAAGGCCAACCACGGTGTGTTACATTAATCAGCAACGATTTCGGTCTTCTCCTAATCAGAAGCCATTGTGCAGTTCGGACGGGTCTCACAAATGACAATCATCTCACCATTGTTACACAGTGAATGAACTGTATCTCCAAAGCAGAACATGGCCCCAAAGTGTCCTCTTGTCTGAAAGACAAGGCCAAACTACCTGCTGGTGCCAAATCTCTCTTTGGAAAAACTTAGAAGAGACTTGAAGCTGAATAAATCACCATGAGCAATTGTGAGGGGGGGAAAAAAATCACCCAGGGCGATGTGATATCTTTCTATCATCATGCATGTGGGGAAGATCATCTTATAGTCACAATTTTCATATCATAGTCTGGGCCAAAACTAGAACTATCACAAGCGCCTATCAACAGTAGAATGCATAAAGTATTATGGCATAATAAGAGCTATTATAAGGTAATGGGGGGGAGGTGAACAATTGCTATGTACAATACCCTAAAAGGCTGTGACAAGCACAACGATAAATGAAAAGAAGCTAGACACAAAAGATTCCATTGATATAAGGCTCAAAAACAGGCAAACCTACTCCACAGTGAGAAGGTTAGGAAAGGGGTTAATTTGAAGACGGCAGTGGCTGAGACATAGCCTGAAGAGGACGCCCGGGGTGCTGATAATATTCTATTTCTTAATTTGGGTAGTGATTACAAGGGTGTGACCATGCCAAGCCTGTGTGGCTCAGCGGTTGAGTGTTGACCTAGAGTTCAGGGTTTGATTCCTGGTCAGGGCACATGCCTGAGTTTCAGGCTTGATCCCCAGTAGGGGGCATGCAGGAGGAAGCAGATCATGATTCTCTCATTATTGATGTTTCTTTCTCTCTCTCTCTCTCTCTCTCTCTCTCTCTCTCTCTCTCTCTCTCTCTCTCCATTCCTCTCTGAAATCAATACAAATACATATATTTTTAAGAAAAATACTGTGGCCACTCTGTGAAATGCATAGTTATACATTTATGATTTGTGTTCTTTTTTATTTACAGTGAACATTTATGTTTACAATTAGCCAGCTGGACTCTATTCAGATTATCCCAATTTTGTTGGCAACATCCAGAGCATCATAGTCAAGAGCCAGTGGAACATATGCCTTCTTCTCTTCACCAGGCCTGATCAGGGTGTTGACCTTGGCCCTGTCAATGTCATTGAGCTTCTTCACAGCCTGTTTAATCTGCTGCTCATTGGCCTTGACATCCATAATGAACACAAGTGTACGGTTGACTTCTATCTTCTTCATAGTGGTCAAGCTTGTTTCTCCCAAAGGCATATAGGCTGCCTTCAGAGCCCGTGTCTTTGGCCACTGGAAGGTGGGTGACCTGTCGATACCTTTGGCTGTAGATTCCTTTTGGCACTGCTTTCTTTGCGCCGCCTTCATGGAAAGGCTGTGTTCTCTTCTTTTGTGTTCTGTTTTAGATGCTTAATGACAAACTGGCGTGGAGGATCGGGGCTGACTTTTAGTGCTGACTATCGAAAAATGCTCTCTAAGGTGACATATAACCTGGGACTTGAAGGACTTCATTGTTTTAAGTCCTACCCATTGTAATATTGATTTTGATCAATGACCTAATTAAAATTTCATGTTGAAAAAGGGGAAGAAGAAACATATTTCTAGTCTATAAAGAAGCTTCAATAAACGGATTCTGTTTTCAAATGGGTAGAAGCACCTTTTTCGATATTAAGTGAGTAAATCACTTATTTAAGGCATGTCCGTTAGCTGAGGCTAAAATAAGACACAAGAACAAGACTAGCCCAGGTTTAATGCATCTGGGAATAGGGGAGAATGGATTTGGATCACAAATGAAAGATATTAGACCAAAGGGAAAGAAAAAAAGCACTAACTGTCAGCTCATTGCAGAGTCTGATAAACAGAGCCAGAGTCTCTGAAAGCCCTCGCTTAGCATCCTGGCTACTTAATATGCAAAATATTTTCTATGAGCCAGCATATTACACCCTGGCTACTTGACATGTAACAGATTTTATATGAGCCAGCATACTATAGGGTAGAGATGAAAAATAACCTTTCTCAACTTCCCCACCAAACTTCCTCAACCAGCACACACACCGTGTTCCCACCCATCAGCAGTGGCCACCTGGAGCGCAGAATCTGGAAAGATTCTGAGACCATATGCAGGCTCAGCAGAAAGGAGAGCCAGGATGGCCCATCTACCTTTATTATGGGAATGAGAAAAAGGAACGGAAGACGACGAACTGGTTCCAGTTTGCCTGAGAACCTCCTGCTTTTGTCACTGAGAGTCCCACATTCCAGGATCCCAGGCAAACCAGGATGGTTTTCCCTTTACCAGGAAATGGTTACCTGCTTTCCTTCTCTGGTCTAGTTCAAAAAGCCTGGTTCTAGGAGAAAAATAACCTGGCTTATTTGCACAACCAAAGTACTTTATAACTTGGAAAAACCACTTGGTCACTCAGAATCTCAGGTTTCTTTTAAAGTGAGAAAAATAGCATGGCATTATAAAATAAAGGGCATTATAAGTCAAGATACAAAGGCAACCTAAGCGTCCTTATCAACAGGCAATTGTATAAAGAAGTATATACACACACACACATACATACACACACATACACACACACACCCTGAGTGACCAGATTATGATCTCTGAACGCATAATAATCTGGCAACTCAGTGTATAGCTTATATAATAAAAGGCTAATATGCAAATTGTCCCCTCAACCAGGCGTTCAATCAGCAGGCAGGCCAGCCAACTGCTCATGTCCCTTCCCCCTGGCCAGGCTGGCCGACCTCACCCATGCACAAATTCATGCACCAGGCCTTTAATACACACACACACACACACACACACACACACACACACAAACACACACACTGGCCAGATTATTATGCATTCAGAGATCATAATAATCTGGCCACTCAGTGTGTGTGTGTGTTATATAATAAAAGCCTAAAATGTTAAGTGTCCAACTGTTCAACGGTTAGGCCAGTAGCTATGATGCACACTGACCATCAGGGGATAGACGCTCTGACCAGTAGGTTAGCTTGCTGCTAGGGTCCACCTGATTGGAACTGGGTGAGACAGGCTGGACACACCCTGGAGCCCTTCTGCAGTCCTCCCTGGCCCCAATCATGCACCAGTGGGGGTCCCTCAGCCTGGCCTGCATGCTCTCACAATCCAGGACCCCTCAGGGGATGTTGGAGAGCTGGTTTGGGACCGATCCACACAGGCCAGACCAAGGGACCCCACTGGTGCATGAATCCATGCACTGGGCCTCGTGTGTGTGTGTGTGTGTGTGTGTGTGTGTGTGTCTGTGTGTGTGTGTGTGTGTGTAATGGAATATTACTCAGCCATAAAAAGAAACCTTACCATTTGTAACAAAAAGGACGATTCTAGAGGGCAGTATGCTAAGTCAGTCAGAAAAACACAAACACCGTGATTTCACTTATATGTGGAATCTAAAGGACAAAATAATCAAAACAGAAACAGACTCATAAAGAGAACAAATGGACGGAATCTCAGTAAATATCGTTACTTTGCTCCTCTTTCTGGAACAGCGAGTTTTGATCAGGGCCACAACCAGCACCCTTAACATGGCCAAGCTCCTGCTAATAGAGTGAGACTATGTGAACCCCATACAAATCATTCTTCCACATCACATTCTGTGCTATCTTATTCACACATCAAAAATGGCCTCCATCCCAGGCAAACACTTGCCAGACACTCAGGGTTAAATGAAGTTAAACCGGCTCTTTCACATGAGTCTTCTCAGGGCCTTGGCTATGCCCACATATGATAACGCCATCCTAGAGACGGGTGTAGGAAGCCTCTGCTCTCTACAGAATGCTTTGGCCATTTTGTTTTCTGCTCTCTTGGTTATTATTATTGTTATCTCAATTCCTTTTTAAAAGTTTCCCCAGCACAGTACCTGCATCGTTTTGTGTACATAAATTATGCCTCCTGTTTCTGCTGATGATGACTGCCTGCTCCTTGGAGCAGTTTCTCACCCTCCTTCTCCCCGTGAGGTGCTTTTCCCAGCTGAGAACGTCAGTTTTCATAAAGCAACGCCACCGACTGCCTGAGCAAGACAATAAACCTCAGCGCTGCAGGGACCCTGGGTTCCCAGGGACCACGCAGATAATACACTCCTGGATCTTATTTCTTTCTGATAAAATTTCCATAAGGACCGAAATAAAATAAAATAAAAGCATGATGTGAATCAATTCTTGTGACAGTTACTGTAATGAGGATGGGAACTGGTACAGGGTAGGCATCTGACACCCAAAGCTCCACTTGGTAAAAAATCTAATCTATTTTTCATTAGCGTTTTCTCACCGGAGATTCTATGGGACAGGCCGGAAGCCTCCCACTCCACTCGCAACCAGATTAGTCCGGCTGGCCTGCTGCCATCTCTAAATGCTACCCTCTCAACAACAGTCACATATAGGCAGACACTTGAGTGACATTTTTTAATTTTATCCAGGGAAAAAATTACAATCCATTGTGCTGAAATGTGTCATGGTAACAGTGCATGCAGAAAAGGTACTGCCTTCATGAAAACTGCGGGATGAACTATTAATGGATTCTAATTAGAAGACGTGAGGAATCCCAATCTGTGCTCTATGACCCTCTTATCAAGCAGGTTTTTCTAAAAGAGCTCAACGTATAAGAAATTATAGCATATGCTTAATAAAATCCCTCTCTGTTTTTAGCAATGCCTCACCCAATGTTCCTTGAAGAAAAGTGCTGATAATAAGGGTTGTAACACAGAGCCTTGTGCAGAATCATCTACTTTTTACATGTAAGCCTGGATCTAATTTTTACCATCCGCAGGCCCAGGGCAATGGCTAATATCAGGTAGAAAAAGAAAAAGGAAGATGGCCAACACTATTCATTAACCCTTCTCAGCTTACTAGTTTCAAAGTCTGGAAAAGTGGTGACCAAATTAAGCAATGTGTACTTACATGAACAGTGACCATTGCCACTACTGAATTTTGTCCAGGATTTTGGACTTGAAGTTACTGCTCAGCAAACTACAGTGTGAAGGCCCAATCTAGCCCACCATCCATTTTTGTCAACAAAGTTTCATTTGAACCCTAGCTGGTTTGGCTCAATGAATAGAGCATCTGCCTGCAGACTGAAAGGACTCAGGTTCGATTCCAGTCAAGGGTTGCAGGCTCGATCCCTAGTAGGAAGCAGGCAGACAGACAGAGTGAGAGGCATAGATGTGAGAAAGACACATGCACCCAATGGCTGGGGATTGAACCTGCAACTGAGGTACCAGGTACATGCCCTTAACTGGAAATTGAACCGGGTGACTCTTCAGTGCATGGGCCCACGCTCTAACCAGTGAGCAGCACCGGCCAGGGCAGCACACTCTTAATTATTATGGGTTTATGGAAAAGAGTTTTGATTAGCTGAGCATCACAGAAATTATTCAGCTTTTCTTGTACTGTGACCTTTTTGATATAATGGGAACAAAACTCCAAATGCAGCCTGAGGAAGTTTACACAAATTTCAGCCCTATTAGCCATTATCTTCAGTTGGCAGTGAAAGTAGGGGACCTTTAGTGGAATTGAATTGTGCATTTGCTTTTTGACCTCCTGTCCACATCTAATCTTTGACAAAGTGACATTTTGGTACTCCATTCAGATTGCTAATGTAGGAGAGATACTTTATCACCATCATTCAGCTCCCTGGGATGAGAGCAGTCATTGGGCAGCGCAGAGTTATTAACGATAGCAAGAGCAAACGCTGCGGAACACGGCATTGCTGCATTCTTGTAAATTTTCAGTTATTATTTCCTTTTCACCCATAAATTTGGCTTTAATAGAAGGGTCATGAACATGCCTTCTGCTTTTCTCTTATCATCTAACAAAAGACCATTTTCCAGGCTAGAATGTAAATGAAGGAACACAAACATAGTTCTCTTACAACAGGGTTTCTTGACCAGTGTTTTCTATTCCCTTTTCCAAAAAATTATGAGCATTTTCACCTGGTTGGTGTGGACCTGTGAACCAAGAGGTCATGATTCAGCCGGCACCGGTTTGGCTCAGTGGATAGAGCATCGGCCTGCAGACTGAAAGGTCCTGGGTTCGATTCCAGTCAAGGGCATGTACCTTGGTTGCGGGCACATCCCAAATAGGGGTGTGCAAGAGGCAGCTGGTGGATGATTTTCCCTCATCGATGTTTCTAGCTCTCTATCCCTCTTCCCTTCTGTGAAAAATCAATAAAATATATTTAAGAAAAAAAAAAAGAGGTCATGATTCAATTCCTGCTCAGGGCACATTCCCCAGTAAGGGGGTGTGCAGGAGGCAGCTAATCAATGATTCTCTCTCATCATTGATGCTTCACTCTCTCTCTCCCTCTCCCTTCCTCTCTGAAACCAATAAAAATATTAATATATATATATATATATATATATATGTATATATTAAATACAAAGTAAACATTTTCTAAGACACTTTATAAGACAGTCTTTTCCCTTTTATTTACAAAAAGTATAAATGGTTTTAGGAAGCAAAGTTTATTTTCTGAGCTTTCTAATAAGTATTTCCGAAGAGCATCATCTCTCCCATAGAGGGCTACCAATAGACAGTACGTGGGGAGTCCAGCACGTTGTGACAGCTTGAATGTCATTTGCACTGACGTGGGTCCCCATCCTTTTGGAAACAGGATTTCACCTATGCTTCCCCCACACCCAATGTCACCAGGAACAATTCACTTCCATCCCGAGACTTCCATATCGAAAGGACACAAAAGGTAAGAGTATTTGGCTTTCCCACTCTAAGCTGAGGGAGTGCCCACTGTAAGATTTAAAGCTACTTCTCTGGTCTCTGGTATAAACATCTACAAGATATGTTCGTGGTATTTCTTATGCTCAGGTTATACAGTAATCATCTCTCAGCCTCCTTTTCCTCTCCTCATCCCTCTTCCTTCTAGGTCTAAGTTTTCCTCTGGGAGTCATGCCTAACCTTTCTTCCCTGACCTAATTGATTTCTCCTCCCAAATACATCAACTCACACTGCATTTTCCTCTACTTTTTTCTTACCATTAATTTTCATCTTTCTGTTAATTCAGATAGAAGTTATCCTTTAAGACTGAGCTCAACCAAAGCCATTCCTGGCTTCTCTCTCACACTGGCTGCCATTAGCTTATAATACTAGTTTTTATTTAGTTATTACCTACTTTATACTATCCTAGGATATTAGAGTCGGAAGAAATCTTTAAATTATTTATTTTGCTCAGAAAAAAATGCAGAAAAATGGGAAATTTAATAAGCACAGAAGAAGATACAAAAAACTCCTAATCCTATATAATAAAAGGCTAATATGCAAATTGTCCCCTGGTCCAGAGTTCAACCCGCAGTTCAAGCAGGACATGGGACCGGCTGACCAACCTCCCACATACTCTCCCCCAGGCCAGCCAGGACCCATCATCCCTGATTGGGATGGGCCAGCAGGATCCCACCCATGCATGAATTCATGTACTGGCTTCTATTATATCAATAATTACAATGTATTAAATGGAGTATTTTGTCAGTTAGAAGACAGTCAGATTATATTTATTTTTAATTACAAAAAAAATTGAAGGTCAAAATATATAGCAGGAAAACAGTTAAAATTAGTTTGCACAGAGATATTATATCAGACAAAATAAACTTTGAGAAAACTTTTATCAGTGATTGACACTAATATGGATAAAATGTCACCTCATGTAGAAAATATAACAGTTATAAAGTTGTATCCTAATTTTAAAAATACCTCAAAATATACCAGTAAAATAAAAAACATAAAATTACAAAAAAATGTTAAAACCACCCTCACAGTAAAATATTTCAATACACACCCTATATTACCAATAACATAAGAATATAAAATAAATATACTGAAGATTTAAACATTATAAGTATGATTGATAAATTAACATATATAAATCAGCATCTGTCATTTTTAAAATATACATTCTTTCCATGCATACTAGGACAACTTACTAAAATTAGTATTTACAAACACTGACCACAAGTCTCAAAAAAATTCAAAGAATTGATATATAGATTGTTTTCCTACCATAAAGCACTTAAATAAGAAATCAATAATGAAAATTTTAAGAATTTCCATATTTGGAAATTTAAAATACCTCTTTTTAATAATAAAAAATCAGAAAAGAAAATAATAATAATAAATGTTAATATATTACATATCAAAACCTGTGGAATACAGTTATGTGGTATTTAGAGGGAAACTTTAGCTTTAAAATACAATTAGAAAAGCAAAAGTCAAAAATTAATGAGTGAAGCATAGGTAAATAACAAAAACCTAATCAACTTAAAAGCAGAAAATAAATGAAATAGAAAACAAAGTCATTAGAGAACATCACCGAAGACAAATTCAACTATTTGAACAGATAAGCTTGAAAATTACTCCAGAAAAAGAGACAGAGAGAAAAAGAAATTAAAACATGATTAAAAAGGAGGTATAACTATAGTTACATTAGAGTTTTTTAAATGTTAAGAGAGCACTATGAATAACTGTATACCAAACATTTTGAAAACTGAGATGAAATGAAAATACATTCACAAAAATAATACTAACAGAGTTGGGAAGAAGTGGAATAATGCCACAATTATTCGGAAATTTTCACATAAAAATCCACATTCAGGCACTACTGCGGAAGAGTTCCACCAAACTTCCAAGAAACATAGAATTTCACAATTATACAAAACCTTCCAGAAAATAGAAAAATAGAAAGCACATTTACAGGATATAATTCCTTCAAATGTTCATCAGTTCCTCAATTTGGTCATGTGAAGAAATAATAGTTACACATTATTTAGTCAGTTTGCAATAACTCTCTGCCTTTGGAATATTTTGATTCGTCTTCATTCATATTTGCTTACCGACTTTTTCTTTCTCCATGATTATAGACAGAAATCTAAAACACATTCTTTTATTAAAGCTGTCAGCTTGAAGTATGCAAATGAGTCCCAACTCTTCAAAATAAACTCAAAGATTCCATTAAATTACAATTTTTCAGCCTTTGGAAAATAAAACAAGTCAAATATGATTTTTCAAGTCTTTAGAGAAATGATCATTTCTATTATTTGAAGCCATCTAAGAAATCATAAAGAGAACTGAGAAACAGTTTACTCACACAAAAGGAAGCTGTAATAAACAAATATATGGAAAATGTTTGACTCAATATTAATAAAAATGTAAAGTCAACCTTGAGATCATTTATTCCTATTATTATTTGAATTATTCAAAAGTTTTAAATAGTCACATAAAAAGTGGCATTACTGTGTTGTCCTTGGAACATTCCTATGTACCTGTAGCATTGTGAGGTTGCACAATAAATTTTTGAATCTACTAGGAAATGCATCCTAAATAAATTACAGAAAATAACAAAAAGCTATATCCATGAAGATAGTGCACTAATATCTGTACTAGAAAATACTTGTAAACAATTTAAATGTCTATGTAAATAAAGGCACATTAAGTTAATGGAATGCTGCCAAAATGTCAGTAAGCAGCTTTTCTGAGAGACAATGATGAACACTATGTTATCATCATGGGCAGTGTTAATGGCATAACGTTAAGTCAAAGCAGGCTATAAATCAGATTACTAAGAAAAACTACAAAAATTATATGTATGTAGAGTTGAAAGAACATCTGAAAACTAGGAAATCTATATATAAAGTGATTTATATTTTGTTGTCTAAACTTCCTTCATTTTATTGTAAAAATGCCTTTCAATTATTTTTAAAGAAATTGTTTTCATGAGTGAGGGATGGTGCAGGCTAACTTTCCAAACACAGGAACATTGATCATAGTGAATGGACTTGAAAGATGACCATTAAATTCCAATGGATTTACTTAACTATAATGGCCAAGCATTTGCCCACACTTATATGCTTTTTAGTAGATAATCACTGTAAGTAATTTTCCAGAACAAGTTTTTCTCTTTTCATTTAACCAATCCAAGTCCCGTACTAACCAAAGAAATACCGAAAGACCCAGTGTCGCTCTCAGAAGAGATTTGACGTGGATGATGTCTGTTCTATGATTCATAAGGCATAGCTATAGTTCCTCAACTAGAGTCTATCTCTCAAATTGTCTGCAAACATTGCTGGTTATAAATTTTGAACTTAATATATAGATTATCTGATCAAATTTAGCTGCAGTTGAAAACCACCAAGAATTTCCACTCACGGTGATTTGGTCATTAGGTTAATGAGAATACAGACATGAGGGAAGCTACTTAAACATATTTCTTTTTGTTGAGCATACTTGTTCTAAGAGGATGACAGAATCTATGCCTGTACAGATCACATTTCTTGAATATTACTAGAAACCAGTGACTGGCAGGGTCCTCTTCACTTACACTGTTTTTGTTTTGTTTTTTTCTCCTCATCTTTAATCCTCTGCATCACCCCATGGAAATTCTTTGACCCCTGGAATACAGATAGGAAAGAGACCGAGATCTGGTGATAAGATAGAAAGAAGTGCTCTTATAGAACAGAGCGCCATTTGTGTATGGAAAAGGTCTCCTTGGCCACTATTTAACTTTCAGGTTCTTCCATATATAGTCAAGTATATGCTTTATACTTTATATAGTAACTGCTCCAGAATTTATTGGGAGCAAGTGCCAGGCTTTGGCTTCAGTATTGGAAAGTAAATAACTCTGTTAACAGGGAAGCCGAGGTACCCCTTTTCCCACTGGGTGCTGGGGGGTAGGGTTCTTAACACCAAGCAGAAAAAAAGAATTTTCTGACACTCACATGGGAGAAAGAGTGATTTTTATTTGTATGGAATTACAACCCTGGATTTCCAAAGTCCCATTTCCCTTCATCCAGTTGTGGAAGAGGTGTAGCTGGGGATTTAGGAGGGCTAAAGGCACAGCCAATGCCCAGAGTTTCTGTTCCATATTGCAGGCGGGTCCAGTTCAGCATTAGGCTAGTTATAGACCACTAGAGGCCAAGTGCATGAAAATGCATGCACTGGAGGCAGGGATGGGGAGTTGGGGGTGGGGGTGGAGACAGGTTCCTCAGCCTGTCCTGTCCCATCTCATAGTCCAGGAGCCCTCAGAGGCAGGAGACAACCCGATGATCAGAGGAAGGCGATGCTTCCATCACACTTCTGCTGCTGCCACTGCAAGCAGGTTACCTGAGCCTCAGATCAGCCTTGGGCAGCTGGGAAGCCACCATCCAAGGCTTGTCTGCACCTTAAATGGCCCTGCTTGCCTGAGCCTCAGTCAGTGGGGGGTGCAGGAGGACCCAAGGTCCCTGGTGGGGCTGAGGGGACTCTGGCGGCAGGTGCGTGGAGCAGCTGGCCCTGTCTGAGGAATGGAAGATACTCTCAATGACATGAGTTATAACTTCTAATTTGTTGGACACCACGTTCAGGCTTCAGCTTTGGGGGAGGGAGGAAGAGAGGGATGGGCAGCTCATTGGAGGAGCCTGGGCGAGCTGTCAGTCAGTGGGGGGTGCAGGAGGACCTGAGGCCTTCAGCATGGCTGAGAGGACTCTGGTGGTAGGCACACAGAGCAGACAGCCCTGCCCCTGCTGTGGGGCACCGTCATCTTGTGACAGCATGATGGTCAATTTGCATATTACCTCTTTGTAATATAGGATGATTAGTCCATTATTTGTGGGGTCCACATGGCCCTGGGCCACATGGGAGAATGCAGGGGAGCCAAGAGAGTATGCCCCCTGCAACAAGAGTTTCAAGAGAGCCTCAAGGAACCAAGATCACAAGAGGAACAAGAGAGTGAACTTCTTTGTTCAGTGACTGAAGTGTTCCAAGTCTTCCCATGCTGGCCAATGACCTCTGTTCCCAGGTGTGACTAACAAGCAAGTACCTTAACTATGTCACCCCAACTTTACTGACCCCTCAGAAGTGTAAAGATGCAGTTTTCTGACAAAGCTGCCTAAATTACATGCCCATAACATATGGCCTTCCCTTTGCTCTTTTCCTGCTATTAATAATTACAATGGTATCAACTCCTCATGAAATCATCACTGGTAAAATTGAGACATAATAATGACAACAATAGATAAGATTTATAGCATAAGTAACACTTTACAAAATACCTTTGCATGTACTTCATTTAATTCCGACAGCAATTCAGCATCTAAAAAAATATGATCATTCTCATTTTGCAGATGCTAAAACTGAGGTTCAAAGAGACAATAGGTGAACCAACCTATAGGATTGCTATTTAAGTATCTTTATGTGGGAAAGATGTATGTTAGTCCTCCATAGTTTTGACTTACGTCAAAAACAATGCAGCTAGATGTTGTATAGCCAGGATTTAAGTAGGGGTTTTCTGATGCCAAATCTTATGCTTTTTTTGCAAACAGGAAGTGATACTTTTTAGGAAGGTGTGCCATTTTATGATCTTTGAGAATGAACATCTGCATGTGTCAGGATGTGTAACAGGATAGATGAATTGTCATTTGAAAGCCAAAGCTGACTTGAGCTGCATCTGAGATTCATAGAGGAAGGAGGGAAACAGGGTAGAGAGTGTGGCTTACATCGTATCAAATGAAAATAAAACCTCTATATGCTTATTAAAATAAGGAAGAAAGAAAACAAGCATTAAAGCCTCTGCCAGTTTTTCTGTTCTAAGGGGTTTACATGACTTCTTATTTTAGATTGCCCTTCATTGCAGCAGAGCCCATTAAAGGGTCTTTGGATATGCAAAAGTAGACCCAAACTCACTAGAAGGCTGGGAAGATAATTATGTACAATAACATGATGAAAATGGAATCCAGAGAGGAGCAAGGAGATTGTGTACCATGATGGACAGATACTTAGATGCATATAGCATTCAAGTTTAAGTTTTCTGTTTCCAAGGTGATAACCTCTCCATCATCCTGGACCTTCTCAAAGGTTGCACATACACATACACTTGCAGATGCACACATACACACACACATACATGCACACTGACACGCCAACCCTTGCCTAAATAAGTTTGTGAATAAACAGAAAAAAATGAAATTTCATGTTTTATTTACTGTGCATCAGGAAAAAGGGATTCCTAGGAGATAAGCTGTACCTGGATTGAATTATCAATGTGAAAAGGTGACCCTGAGAACATAAAGCCCTGAGAGTCTGTGAAAATGTGGGAAAATATCAGAGTTAGCTCAGAATTGAAATCTCTCAAGGACAGGTTGACTTTAAACCTCTCAGTAAATAATACACCTGTATGTATAGGAAAGATGTGTAGAAGCCTTCCATAGTTTGGTTCATCGATTTATGCAGCAAATACTTATTCAGTGCCTATCAATCGCCAGGCACTATTGCGAGGTGCTAACAATTTCCAGGAAAATAAGACTGGCCTCCTTTTTTCAATAATGGAATCGTTTAATGTGAGAGAAAAATAAAGAAATAGGCGATTTCAATTCAGTGAGGGAATGAACGAAGAAGAAAGTCAGAGTGGTATGAACATACAAAGAAGAGACAACAAAGCCAGTCATAAAGAGCAAAATCATGTGTTAAGCACACCCCCTAGATTTTCCAGAACAACCACAACCCAGCTTCAAATAATTTGCCTCCAGGGATATATTTTAAAGTACCAGCCTGTTTACCCTGATAATGATTCAAAAATAAAATATGGCCACCACTGCATAGTCTATCAGCATAGTTTATCCAACTTTATAGTATGATTTTCCATCTTTATAGTATGATTTTCCATCTTTATAGTATGATTTTCTGCCTTGAAAACCACCTTAGGAATACTAATACATGCCAAGATAGAGTAAGTTCTCTGTGCAGTGGCTTACAACTAACTAAAAACTTTTCAGAGAGCACACAAAATAAAGTACCTGGGAATTCTAAAAAGCAGGATCAGAAAACTTTAACCACCAGCAGTGTTGAGTCCCCTGTTTTTTCTTTCTTCCTCCTCCCCCTCCTCCTTCTCCTCTTCTTCTTCTTCTTCCTCTCTCTCTCTCTCTCTCTCTCTCTCTCTCTCTCTCTCTCTCTCTCTCTCTCTCTATGCAAAAGCAGTAGCAATGGTATACATCTAGGTAAACATTAATAGATTATTTTTATCTTCTTATGCTTTCTTATGAGCACAAGTAAATGAAACTAAAATAGAAAAAATAAAGAAAACTCATTGAGAACAGCTAGTTCTTTGGAAAGATTAATAACATGTATAATCATTAAGACTGACTGACCAGGAAGAAAAAAGGTAAAGACACAATTTTCCAATACCAGGAATGAAAGCAGTACATTACTACAGACAGCACAGACATTAAAATGATAATGATAATATAGGTATTAAACCATAAATCTAACGACATACACAACATGGTCCAAATTCCTTAAAAAACACAAATTACCAAAATTCATTCAAGGACCTTAGATAACTGTAAAGGCCCTATAGTTACTAAAGAAATTAAACTACTGGATTAAAATCTTCTAACAAAATAATCCCAATTCTGATGGTTCACTGGCCAATACTACAAAAGACTTATGGAATAAATTATATAAATTTTACACAATTTCTTCCATAAAAGAGATAATATGTACAAAATCACTTTATATAGCCAGCAATACCTTGATATCAATTCCAAAAAAGACATTACCAAAAAAACAATAATAATTCTGTGCATAAGTTCAAAAATATATTAGAGTTAAAATATTATCAAATCAAATCAATATATAAAATTATCAAATTATCAAATCAATATATAAAATGGATCAGAATCTATTTGAATTTATCCAAAAAGTGTAGGTTGTCTTAACATTTAAAAGTCAATCAGTATAACTCATCATCTTAGCAGACTAAAAAAGAAAAACGACATGATCATTTCAATGGAGGCAGAAAAATCAATTAAGAACTTTTATATCCATTGATTTTTAAAAACTCTAAGCAACTATAAAATGATGAGAATTTTCTTAATTTGATTAAAAAATTATCTAATGAAAAAACACTACACATAACTTCATACTTAGTGCGAAAAGACTAAATGTTTTCCTCCTAAAACTGGGAACAGAGCAAGGATGGATACTTTCGCCACTCCTATTCAATACTTTGCTGAAAGACCTGTCCAGGCAATGAGGGGAGGAAAGGCATATAAATTAAAAAGAAGAAATAAAACTCCTTCTGTTTGCAGATGATATTAGATACTGAGATTATGAAGGTGCCAAAAATCAAGGTCAATATACAGAAATCAATAGTATTTCTATATATTAGCAATGAATAATTAGAAATCAAAATTAGAAACAGTACCACTTATAATAATACCACCAAAATTTTAAATCTAATGTATAAATCTAACAAAAATGTGTGTTGGACATTGTGATAAAAAAAAAAATACAAAACACTGATGAAAGAAATTTAAATAGTTCCAAAAAAATGTATTATATCCATGGATTAGAAGAGTCAATATCACTGCTGATTCTCTCCAAAATGATCTATAGGGTCAGTGCAACCCCATTTAAAACTCCACAACACTTTTATAGGCATATTCTAACATTTATATGGGAAGAAAGGTAGTAAAATAGCAAAATAATTCTGAAAAAGAAAAAATCAGAAGACTCATATTACCTATTTTCAAGCCTTAATATAAAGCTGCAGTAATTAAGATTGTGTAGTACCGGTGAAAGAAAGCCACATAGCTCAACAGAACAGAATAAGGAGTTCACAAGTGGCCTACTCATACATGAAGAACTGGTTGTTTTTATAAAATTGCAAAATGATTTAATGGAGAAAGGATTGTCTCTTTAGTAATGATGCTGGAACAATGAAATATGTCCATATGCAAAAAAAAATTAATCACAACTTATATGTTACTTTTTTTTTTCCAATTTTATATTCTTTTTTTTTTTTATATTTTTATTGTTCATATTATTACAAATGTTCCTTTTTTTCCCCCCACCATTGCTCTCCTCCACCAGGTTCCCACCCCGCCCTCTGCCCTTTCCCCACTCCCCATTGTCCTCATCCATAGGTGCACAGTTTATGTTCAGTCTCTTCCCACGCCCCCCTCTCCCCTTTTCCCCAAGAATCGTCAGTTCACATACCTCTGATTCTATTATATTCAACAGTTACTATTGTTCATCAGATTTTTTTTTTTAATTTCCTTGGTTTTTAGATTCACTTGTTGATAGTTACGTATTTGTTGTTCATAATTTTTATCTTTGTTTACTTTCTCTTCTGAAAGAACCCCCTTTAGCAATTCATATAATTCTGGTTTGGTGGTGATGAACTCCTTTAGCTTTTTTTTATTAGTGAAGCTCTTTATCTGACCTTCGATTCTGAGTGATAGCTTTGCTGGATAGATTATCTTTGGCTGTAGGTTCTTACTATTCATCACTTTGAATATTTCTTGCCATTCCCTTCTGGCCTGCATGGTTTCTGTTGAGAAATCAGCTGACAATCATATAGGTGCTCCTTTATAGGTAACTACCTTCTTTGCTCTTGCTTCTTTTAATATTCTCTCTTTGTCTTTTGCTCTTGGAATTTTAATAATGATGTGTCTCGGTGTGGTCCTCTTTGGATTCCTTTTGTTTGGAGTTCTGTGTGCTTCCTGGACTTGTAAGTCTAATTCTTTCACCAGGTGGGGGAAGTTTTCTACCACTATTTCTTTCAGTATGTTTTCTATATCTTGCTCTCTCTCATCTTCTGGGACCCCCATAATTCTGATGTTGCTTCGCTTGAAGTTGTCCCAGAGGTTTCTTACATTATCTTCAATTTTCTGGATTCTCTTGCCTTCTAGCTTCTGTGGAGGAGTGTCTTCTGGCTCTTTATGTTCCAAATCTTTGACTTGATACTTGCGATCTTCCCTTCTGTTTTTAGGACTCTGTAAAATATTTTTTATTTCAGACAATGTGTTCTTTATTTCTTGTTGATCCCTTATCATTTCTTGATGACTCCTTATTAATTCTAGTTGATCTCTTTTCATATCCTCATAGGTCTTATCCATCTTTTCTAGGAAATTCTTGAAAAACCTTATAAGCGTAGATTTGAACTCTATATCCAGACGCTTTTTGTCCTCCATTTCTTTCATTTGTGATCTATTTTGTTGTCTCATTTTGCAGTTACAGATGGGAGTTTATATGTTACTTTTTATATAAAATATTAACTGAGCCCTGGCAGGTTATTCAGTGGTTAGAGCATCGACCCTCCAAATGAAGGGGCTTGGTTTCAATTCCAGGTCAGGGAACATGCAGGAGGCAACCAATTAATGTATCTCTTTCCTCCTCCTCCTTCTTCCCTTCCATCTCTCTCTCCCTCCTACCACCTCCCTTCCAGTCTCTCTAGAAATCAATGGGAAAAATATCCTCAGGTGAAAATTTAAATATTATATATATCGGTGTGTGTGTGCGTGCGTGCGTGCGTGCGTGCGTGTGTGTGTGTGTATAAACTGAAAATAGATATGAGTATAAAATCAAAACTGTAAATATTTAGAGAAAACATAAGATTTTTGTGACCTTTGCAGGTTTCTTAGATATGTCACCAAAAGTGTGAGAACCATACAAGGAAAATTTTAATAAATTATACATCAAAATACAAAAATGTTGCCCCATGAAAGACACTGTTAAAAGAATAAAAATACAAGTCATAGATTAGGAGAACATATTTGCAAGTCACATATCTGACAAAACTTGTAAACAGACTCCATAAAAAACTCAAAATTCACCGAAACCAGTTTGGCTCAATGGATAGAGCATCGGCTTGTGGACTGAAAGGTCCCAGGTTCGATTCTGGTCAAGGGCATGTACCTTGGTTGTGGGCACATCCCCAGTAGGGGGTGTGCAAGAGGCAGCTGATCAATGTTTCTCTCTCATCGATGTTTCTAGCTCTCTATCCCTCTCTCTTCCTCTCTGTAAAAAAATCAATAAAATATATTTTTTTAAAAACCTCAAAAATCATCAATAAAGAAACCAACAATGCAATTCAAACGTGAGCATGAGATGTAGACAGACACTTCACTAAAGAAGATATATCTATGGTAAACAGCCTGTAAGGTTTGAGGCGCAGGAAACTGACCACCAAGACATTTTAAAGTAAAGTTTATTCCCCAGTAATGAGTGGGACTCATTACAAAGGTAGAGAAATCAGAATTGAAGGAGTGGGGAGAGGACAGGGGACCCAGCCAGGCTGCCTCCTGGACATGGAGGAAAAAGCAGCACGTGGGCTGGTCTGTGGGAGTCTTTTTAAGGGGAGGAACAGAAGAGGGTTGGACCCAGGGTGGAACAGGAAGGGGTGAGCTCCAGGACACTTTGGCACATGCTGATTGGTGGTTCAATGTCTTGGGGATGTCTCTGTGACAGATGCCAGTAATGTCATAACTCTGCCCACCAGTTGGGAGGAGGGAGAACCTTATACAGGCATGTAAAAAAAAGTCAATATCATTAAAAATAACATAAGACGCTACTACTCATGTATTTGAATGGCTAAAATATAAAATACTGATTAAAAAAAAAAGTGCTGATGAGAAAGGAGCAACTGTAATTCTTATACCTTACTGGCAGAAATACAAAATGGTTCAGCCAATTTGGAACAGTTTGGCGGTTTCTTATAATTTAATATACACTTTACATACTACCCTGCAATCTCATGCCGAGGTATTTACCTAAGAAATATGAAAACTATGTTCATATTAAAATTTGCATATAAATGTTTATAACAGCTCAATTCATAATCACCAAAATCAAAATAACTGAGGTGTCCTTCAACTTGTGAATGGATAAACAAATTGTAATGCAACCACACAAGGGAATATCAGTCAGCAATGTGAAATAAAGAACTACTGATTCACATGAAAACATGGCTTAATCTCAAATGCATCTCTCTAAGCTAGGGGTGTCGAACTCAATCAGAGAAGGGGCCAAAATCTAAAATCCAGCCTAAATCGTGGGCCGAATGGTTTACTGAACAGTCATAAACTGTCATTGTGATGGAAATGCAGCGGAGTGCAGTGATGACAGCGCGGTGCGAGCCACATTGCAAGGCCTGGCGGGACGGATTTGGCCCGCGGGCCTTGTGTTTGACACATGTGCTCTAAGCAAATAAATAAATAAATAAATAAAAACTGCCACACTCAAAAGATTACATATTGAATGATTTCATTATATGACATAATTATCAGGCAATATTATGGACAAAGAAAACAGATACATGATGCCAGAGGCTGGAGGTGGGAAGCGTTGACTACAAAGAAGTAGAAGAGAATTTGGGGTAATGGAACTGTTCTGAGTCATGACTATGGTTTTAGATGCACCGCTTTATTCCTTTGTCAAAAATGCACAGAACTGTACACCACAAAGAGTGAATTTTATTGCAGGTATTTAAAAAAACAACTCCACCTTACATATGCCTTGAACACATAGGAAATTGAAAGACAGACTATTGACCCTAGACCTCTAGCAAGAGTAATTAGGAAACATGACAAAAACTAAGTACCTAGATCATTATGAGAAAGTTAGCAACTGTATTTTGTCAAGGCCTTCATAATGGCGTAGGCTGAATTAACAGCCAATGTTTCCAAACCTAGTTTTCACCTTTAACTCAAAAATTATGGGATCTAATCAAATGCTAAGGCTCATCGTGCAGAGAGCACATTACACATAACCCTCTTCAGAATCATTGTGCTTCTGAATAAAACATTTGGAGGCACTTAATGGAAAGGTGGTAAGGTCATTGGCTTTGTTATTATTACCATAATTAAGGCAAAATATAGCTAGCTAAAAAGGTCTTACCGAGATAATGAAGATTTCTTAATTACCCACGTCTTTGTAGCAAGCTAACTTTATGGGAAACTCAATTTCCCCTTGTCATGCTAAACACTTCATCTGGGAGAAGCTTCAAGTGAAATCCTGGAAATTGAGAAAGAAAAGAAACGCCAGGTACCACGGAATCAGAACAAGCCCAACATTTTACAAGTGTGAAATATGGCCTCTTCCTTGGAACAGTGTGGGACACAGAATTTAAACTCCTACAATAATTGCAGATAGCTATAGGCTAGAATATGGTTTCAAATACCTGTAGATATTTGCAATAGACAGAGAAAAAGAAATGATCTAAATAATCTTACATTATCAATCTAATTCCAGTTATTTCTTGTAACTTCCATTTTAAGAATGCATGGATTTTGTTGGAGGGTTTTATAATAACTTCTAGTTTTACAGATTGACTGAGATTCCAGGGTGATAGTTTCTGAAAACAACCAAAAGAGATAACAAGCCCAACCCCCCACCACAACACTACCCTTCACCCCCTCCCAATGCCAGCTTTGTCTGCACCAAGGAGAAGAAAAGGTGTTATTTCTCTGGGTCACAGGAAATAAAGCCATTGGAGGAGCATGGAAGGCAGTCAAAGAGCATGTGCGAAGACTTCACAGATAATAATTTTCAGCCTTTTCCTTCTCTAATGAAAGAGAAAAGTTAGCATGTGTCCAGAGGAGTAAGGGCACAGTCCAAAGTGACCCATAAAAGGTACAGAATTTCCTTAAAATATTATTATCTTCAAAATCCATGCAAACAAGAGATCTCGTATAACTTAACAAAAGGAAATGATCCAATCAAAAAAATCGGCAAAGGATCTAAATAGACACTTTGCCAAAGAGGACATACAGAAGGCCCAGAGATATATGAAAACATGCTCAAAGTCACTAATCATTCGAGAGATGCAAATCAAAACAATAATGAGGTACCATCTCACACCTGTCAGAATGGCTATCATCACCACATCAACGAACAAGTGCTGGTGAGGATGTGGAGAAAAAGGAACCCTCCTGCACTGCTGGTGGGAATGAAGACTGGTGCAGCCACTGTGGAGAACAGTAGAGTTTCCTCAAATAACTAAAAATGGAACGTCCATTTGATCCAGTAATCCCACTTCTAGGACTATATCCCAAGAAACCAGAAATGACAATCAGAAAGGATATAAACACCCCTATGTTCATAGCAACCAATTTACAATAACTAAGATTTGGAAACAGCTTAAGTGCACATCAGCATATTAAAAAAACTGTGGTACAGCCGAAACCGGTTTGGCTCCGTGGATAGAGCATCGGCCTGCGGACTTAGAGGTCCCGGGTTCAATTCTGGTCAGGGGCCTGTACCTTGGTTGCTGGCACATCCCCAGTAGGAGGTGTGCGGGATGCAGCTGATTGATGTTTCTCTCTCATCGATGTTTCTAACTCTATCCCTCTCTCTTCCTCTCTGTGAAAAGTCAATAAAATATATTTTTTTAAAAGAAATCATTTAAAAGTGCTCATTGTGATTATCTTCCTCACATTCTTAAGAGAAATCAGTTTGGCATTAGCTAGGAACATTGAAGGTACACAAACCACAGGACCAGTAATTCCTCTCTTGCATATATACTCTAGAGAAATGCACACACATGTTCACCAAGGTCCCTGTTTAAGAATGTTGATAACACCATTGTTTGTCATAGCCCCTAACTGGAGACAACTCAGTGACAGATAAATAAATCACAGTAATTCACACAACTCCATTCGTACAATGGCATGCATGCATAAATAAAAACAAATTGATGAGACACACAATATGAATTCATCTTTCAAATAGTCTTGAGCCAAAGAAGCAAGACACAAAAGAATTCTAACAGTACTATTCATTTTACATAAAGCTCAAAAACATGCAAAATTAAACTATATAATCAGAAATGCTTGCATCAATGGGAAAACAATTTTTAAAACACAAGAAATAAATTACCATAAAGTTAATTATAGGAAATACTCTGAAGGTGGAAGTTACAATGGTTTATATATATTATATAGAGGCCAAATTAACAGTATCAATTATGGTAACTAAAGAAGTGAATGCCAGGCAAAAAGAGTAAACTATTTGCCGAAACCGGTTTGGCTCAGTGGATAGAGCATTGGATAGGAATCAAACCTGCGGACTGAAAGGTCCCAGGTTTGATTCCTGTCAAGGGCATGTACCTTGGTTGCAAGCACATCCCCAGTAGGGGGTGTGCAAGAGGCAGCTGATGGATGAGTCTCTCGCCGATGTTTCTAACTCTCTATCCCTCTCTCTTCCTCTCTGAAAAAAAAAAAAATCAATAAAATATATTAAAGAAAATATTTTTTTTAAAAAGAGTAAACTATTTCCTTCCCCATAAAGAAGGGATGTCCCCAACCCAAAATTTCTATGTTAATCATAAGATTATTAAAATTTTATACGTAAAAAATTTTATTTTTAAATTTGCATATGTTTTCACTTATAACCTAACCCTTAACGATAAGTTGTGTCATTTATCTATATCCCTTTGTACATACACTATTATGTATGCACAGAAATCCCATGTAGAAAGAAGTCAGGATTTGGAAGCAGAGAAAATGATTTAAAACCCTGATGGGCATGTATTACCTAAACTCTCTAAATCTTTTTTTTTTTTTTTATCACTTATAAAGGGGAAGAAAAATATTATCCAACTGCACAAAGTTGTTATGAGAAATAAAATAGGTGAAGCACATTTATAAGCATTGCTCAAATGCTTCGTACTTTATATTAATATAAGCGATCACAGTGTGAATACAATTCTTCACTCTGCTATTCTCATTTTCTCTATAATTAGCATTTCCACAATGACCTGTAATCTTTCTAGTGGCCTACCTACTTTCTATTCCTCCTTCATTTCACTATCAGAAACTCAGTTTTATTGGAAGCAATGCGCCCAGCCTAACGATAAATCATGATTGATCTGAACCACTCATGACAAGCTTGTTCCCTTCTTTCCCAGCCTTCCTTGCAGCAGGGAGTGGGATCACATGACTCGGCACTGACAATGCAGCTCAAGGGATGATTCACTGAAAGGAGAAAGGGTGCTTCTGGGAAGGCATGCATTTTCTCAACAGATGCAGCAGACTGTTGGCCTTCCCCCTCTCCCTCTTCTTCCTGCCTTAAACCGGAAGGTACTACTTAGAGCTTTGGCGGCCAGTTTGTGTTTATGAGACAAAAGTCTGAGAACTTCCGGGACATTGGTCAGCCACGAGATCACCAAACCCCTGCCCCAACCCATGCAGCCACCCACCTCTGGACTTTTCTGATCAGAGAATAAAAACTCAAGTTTCTAAAAGCCACTGTTACTCAGAATTTCTGTTATTGCCATTGCAAACATTCCAAACTAATGATAGTTTTAATGCCTTTGGAAAAATTCATCAAATTGTTATAATTATATCAGTCATTTACCCTTTGCTAGAAATTTGGATTATTTAGTTCAACAAACACATTTATGGATGGTGTCTGTGATATTGAATAAATAAGATACATTCCTCCCCATGAAGGAATTGACAGTATTGCCAGATTTGCACTATTAAAAAATTCCAAGCTGAACACCTTTGTGCTTATAGTTTTATTACAGTTATTTCCATAAGAAACAATTCTCTCTCTTCTTTCTCTCTCTCACCCACTCTGCTCCCACTAACCTTTTGGCTCCTGGAATACATCACGCCCTCCCAACTTGGTAAACCTTCACTAGAGTTCCTTTTGCCCAGAATGTTCTTCCCCAAGATCAGTGCCTGGCTGGATCTTTCTTGTCATTGAAATCTCAACCTAAATGCCACTTCCTTAGAGTGGTCTCTCTTCTCAGTCACATAAAAGCAGTCATCCTTCACAGCATTCTGTTTTAATCATCACAATGTCACTTTTTCTTGTTTATTTTTTTTAATATATTTTATTGATTTTTTACAGAAAGGAAGGGAGAGGGATAGAGTTAGAAACATCGATGAGAGAGAAACAATCAATCAGATGCCTCCTGCACACCCCCCACTGGGGATGTGCCTGCAACCACGGTACATGCCCTTGACCAGAATCGAACCCGGGACCCTTGAGTCCGCAGGCCGACGCTCTATCCACTTAGCCAAACCAGTTTTGGCTTTTCTTATTTATTGATTTATTTCTTTATTTACTGTCTACTCCCCTACCCTTACCTCATTTCCAGAAAGCAGCCCGATATAAGGCGCTCATTTGTTGGATTACCTCTGTACCTTGGTACCTAAAATAAGGACTGGGCACACCACAGCCTGCTGCCAAATCCTACCAGCTGCCTGCTTTATATGTCAAGTTTTCTTAGAACATGGCCAATCACATGTGTTCACATATTGTCAATGGCTACTTTTGTACTTCAAGAACAGAGTAGCTGCAACAGAGTCCTGATGGCCCATAAAACTCAAAATATTTGCTATCTGTCCTTTACAGAAGTTTGCTGATGCACAAAGTAAGCACTTAACACGTTAAGCGCCCAGTCAGTCACTGGTGACTGACACTATACTTTCCGCTCAGAAGACAATACAGTCTGGGCGCTTCATGTGCTAATAAATCCCCAGGAAGCATTAATGTTTTGTCTCGAAGGCTAGAGAAACCTTACTGGTTTTCTCCTATCGATACACTTGTTCCTAATGACAGGTCTGTACAATTGCTCTTTGCTGGAAGCACTTTATACACCACAATGACACACCAAACTTCCAGCAGGAACAATACATCTCCTTATAACAGAGTACTGTATTAAAGTTCACCTCTCCACCTACTCCTAATTACAGGGGCATCTCACCTGCAGAAGCTAATGTCTTCCCCAGAAGATAAATCAGTTCCACCTGCATCTCTTCACTTTGGATCTGCCTTTGCCAATCCAAATGACACTAAGGACCAGTGAAATACATAGGTTTCCCGTCACAGCCAGGTAAAATCGTGTTACATACAACGTTGGTATCCTTGGCTTTCCAAAAAGCAAAGCACCTTTTAAGTCAAATATGTTTCCTACATGTCTTTAATCACTGAAATAAAACTGCTTTTAGCTTCAGTTAAGGAACCAAACACTCAATGGTCCATTAAGCATCGCTGTTTTGTTTTGTTTCTCAGGAATAGAACTTGCAGTAAGCACTGACATTAAACAATTTTCATTCCATGATCTGTGGCCTTCAGGCTAAACTCTCCCCATACCCACATTAAGCCAGGTTCCCAGATTCCCAATTTGTGGGATTTGGTAATAAGTGAATTACAAAGGGCAAAGAAACATAAGTATGTGGGGAGCTTACCTAGTCTCAAAGAATAGTTTTATTTACTGTGGAAGTCCACTGCCCCATGTGGTAGAAGTAGACTCATCCTGCTCTTTCCAGAAGTGTGAGCAAAGCTAATGGCGACAACTAACCAATGACAGCTGCTCTTTAAAAAAAAAATAAAAATAAAAAAATAAAATAAATAAATAAATTATATATATATATATATATATATATATATATATATATATATATATATATATATAATTGATTTTTCACAGAGAGGAAGGGAGAGGAATAAAGAGTTAGAAACATCAATGAGAGAGAAACATCGATCAGCTGCCTCCTGCACATCCCCCACTGGGGATGTGCCCGCAACCAAGGTACATGCCCTTGACTGGAATCGAACGCAGGACCCTTCAGTCCTCAGGTCGAAGCTCTATCCATTGAGCCAAACTGACCTCGGCAACTGCTGCTCTTTATGCTCCCCTGAGCCAGGCACGACACCCGGCTGCCTTTGATGACAAGCTCCAGGCACTTCAACTGCTTTTCTCACGATCCTAAAGGAACCCCTCTTGCTTTATTTCTGGTTCCATTTCTCTCACATTCCCCTTTTTCCCCTCCAGATTCTAATCCTTACTGTCTCCCATTTTCAGCTCTACTTCTGCCCTTTGGAATGTGTCCACCCTAGGACAGGAGGTACTTTTTTTAAAACCGGGGGGTCATTCGGGAGTTCATGTCATTGCCAAGCACCTATTACAGAGCAGCCATTTGATCATGCATTTTCCATCATCAAAACTCTTTTCACAGGCAAACTGTTATTAGCTCCTGTTGTATAGATAAGAAAACTGAGGCTCAGAAGATTATCTGATCGGCCCAAGGTTCAATCTCAACTCTCTCTGCTCCAAACCTAAGCTCTTCTCACTTATATGTCATCCTTTTAATCCGCCAGGAAAACAGGGCTGTGGCATTCCACGTGACAAGAGTAACAGAATCCTCCCCTGTTATTCAGAACCAGAGTTAAGTTGCCATGTATTTTCCAAAAGGAATCAACTCATGGGAACTGAAACAAAAAACCGTATTAGTACTTGCAATAGTGTGGGAAAGGCCATGGTTAAACATAGGAACTAAGGTCTTTTTATATTATTCATACTATCTCCTGTGACTACAAGAACCCTTCAAAATACATACTAAAAATACACCTTCAGATTAAACACAAAACTGGGCCTGAGAAAGGTTAGGTAAACTTTCAAAGCAACCCAGCTTCTGATAGCTGGGATCGGATTGCCCTCCTCTTTCTTACACCAAGGTGCTTTCATGCTTTAACCTGTGACTTTGGATCTGGAAAGTAAATATTTTACCCCTTGCTTAGGACATGTCGATATTAAAAACTATCCGTTTCATTCAAATAACCACTGCCAGCTTAAATATTGCTTTAAAACATGGACTCTCCTTTCATCTTGCTCATGACTAAGGCAGATTTCAAAACACACACACACACACACACACACACACAGGTTACAGGGGGAGAATCTCAAACTCAGTGATGAGACTTGACTAAGGCAGAGCCTGGACACAAACCCAGGCTGTCTGATTCTCATGATTCCCAGAACACTGCACAGAAGAACACACGGAGCTATGTTACTCCCATTCCCATTTTGCATTGGGACAAAAGACCAGGAAAACCACAAATCCCACGGAGCGGGGAGGAGCTGGCTGTGGCAGATCTCCCTGTGATTGTGGTATTACAGCTGAGAAAGTCATTCCATTCCCATGGGATTCAGATGTGTCATGTGTAAGTAATTATACTTTTGAAAGCAAAACTCCTTTACCACTTAGCCATGATTTCACTTTCCTTGGCCTCTATTCCGAGGCCTCTGTTTAAATATTTACATTCTTACCAACGGAGATGATGTAGGCATAGAATAAACATCTGTGGACTTCTAACACCCCCTATTTTTTTTAATATATTTCTATCGAGTTCAATGATGAGACGGAATCATTAATAGGCTGCCTCCTACATGTCCCCTACTGAAAATCAAGCCTGAAACCCAGGCATGTGCCCTGAGCAGGAATCGAACTGTGACCTCCTGGCTTATAGGTCAATGCTCAACCACTGAGCAACACTGGCTGGGCTTCCTTTAACTATTAATGCACAATTAAATTTGGATTAATTTCAAGAGCATTATGCTGAGTTGGGGGTGAAAAAGCCAATTTCAAAAGGTTCCCTACTTTATGATTCTATTTCTATAACAGTCTCAAAATGACAATTCTAGGAATGGAAAACAGATTCGCATTTTCCAAAGTTAGGAATGGAGAGTGGGAGGGAAGGGGCAGGGAAGTGGGGTAGCAATGGATGTGACTGTAAAGGGGAAGCATGAGGGAACTTTGAAACGATGGGGCAGTTTTGAATCTTGGTTGTGGTTATGGTAACAGAATCTACATAAAATTGCACTGAACTACACGCACACACACAGTGTGTGTACGAGAACTGGTTAACTCTGAATAAGTCCTGTGAATTGTACCAATGTCTATTTCCTGGGTTTAATATTGTACTAATTACTTCATAAGCTATTACAATTGAGAGAAACTGGCTGAAAGTACACAGAACCTCTCTGTATTACTGTTACAATTTCCTATAAATCTATTAATTATTTCAGAATTCAACAAAATTAATTTCCTGATTCTAATGGGGGACTTTGCTGGATCAAAGTGACCTCACAGGCCATGCTTTGGACAAATGTGTTCCACCATTCCCCAAAGTCCCCTCCCCTCCAGAAGTGGCAAGGGCTCTAAGGGCTGCCACCAGATGTACCCCAAATCTAATCGGGATGCTCCTCTTTTTAAAACACATCCAGCCCTGCCAGTATGGCTCAGCAGTTGAGCATCCACCTAGGAACCAAGAGGTCACTGATTCCATTCGATGCCTGAGTTGTAGGCTCAATCTCCAGTAGGGGGTGTGCAGGAGGCAGCCAATTGATGGTGTTTCTCATCAATGTTTCTATTTCTCTATCCCTCTCCCTTCCTCTTTCTCTAAAAATCAATAAAAAATAAAAAACATATCCAAAGAAAGAAGTTCCAATTCCTCATTTAATATGACATACAGCTTACCTTTCTAACCTCATTCTGTGTCCTTCCCTCCCTTTCCCCGTAAAACAAATGCTTTCAGGTGTGTGAATCCAATGACGCTCTCTCTTCCTTCCATCTGAAATGCCTTTCCTCGTGGTCCTCAGTTGTCAGTGCTCAGCAGCCCAGTATTGCTAGCAGCTGCAGATAAGAGCATCTCAGGAGGGCCTTTGCCTCCCTCCACAGACTCACAGTGTTTTTCAAACAGCCCAGCTCTGCTCCCAACAGGCCTTGCAGCTAAGGAGCAGCATATGGCAAATCAAAAGCTCCACTCGTCAACAAGCACACTGCAAATGCCCCACAGCCTCCCTCCCCAGCCAGGATTGTCAGGCCTTTGCCCAGAATTAAAATCACTTGCCGATTTTTTTCCAGTGATCTTTCTGTGAGTCCCGAAGCAAAGCCTAACCTTAAAAAAAAAAAAAAAAAAAAAAAAAAAAAAAAAAAGCACGTTGATTTTTCTCCCACCATTTCAGGTGTTCGCTACCCACCAAGGTTTCACAACCGACATTAGACCGTGGCAATGACAAAAGGCAGCTCTAAGATGAGGATATTGAAATAATAAATCTGCTAGACTTTGCTTATATGGGTACCTCTGAGACACTGAGAAAAATGCAACTTCATTTGCACACAACTCTAGGGGTTCAGAGGAGAAAAGAATACAATAGAGCTTCACCTTAACCCAACCTATGAGCGAGGAAAGAGAGGCTCAGCAAAGTAAGCTCAGGGGCACTCTAGAACTCGGGACTACACAGCCAACCCAGACACATTGGTGTGTTTATCCTGAGGATCTTGGACCATGTTTGGTGCTCTCTGCTCCTACCTTTCCATCCCTGGTGACTAGGCCATTACAGCCCTGAGGGAGCAGCATCTCAAGCCAACTCATTCTGAACCATTGACAGAGGGAACGTGTATTTGTGAGGTCATTTCCCATCCCACACCGTGCACATCTAGCCCTGAGCTGGTTTTTAACTCAGAGGGACATTCTGATGTAGGGACATACGTCTCTAAAATCACTTCTCATCACAAGGGCACCAAAGCAATGAATGCATATGGATAAGATCAGGAAGTGTCAACCCCTTGAAATAACTGGGCAGCCTATTCAGCCTTTTGAACTTGGAGGGGCTGTGTTAATGCCCACATTACCCTGGTTCAGTGGGTGGCAAACTCATTAGTCAACAGAGCTGAATATCAGCAGTACAACAATTGCCATTTCTTTTGAGAGCCAATTTTTTAAAACTTCAACTTCTTCTAACGCCACTTCTTCAAAATAGACTCGCCCAGGCTGTGGTATTTTGTGGAAGAGCCACACTCCAGGGGCCAAAGAGCGCATGTGGCTCGAGAACCACAGTTTGCCGACCACGGCTCTGGTTAACCAGGACCACAGAGTATTCAGGACATGTTTCTCACCTCAGGTAACGAACTACAGAGGTTCGGGCTCAAGGTGGCCACGTAGGATGGTCTTGAACTCACCTCTCCCCAAAGACACACGGAATCTATAGCTACACGTGGAATAATTTCCTCTCAAAATAAATTAATTAATAATAAATAAATAACACTGGCGGAGGAGGAGGGAGATGGGAGGTATCTGTAATACTATGAGCAACCCACAAAAAAATATTTTAAAAGATTAAATAATACTATTTTTTTTTAATTTTTTTTACTTTTTTTTTAATATTTTATTGATTTTTCACAGAGAGGAAGAGATTAGGGATAGAGAGTCAGAAACATCGATGAGAGAGAAACATAGACCAGCCGCCCCCCGCACACCCCCCACCGGGGATGTGCCCGCAACCAACGCATATGCCCTTGACAGGAATCGAACCCGGGACCCCCCAGTCCGCAGACCTACGCTCCACCACTGAGCCAAACCAGCTTCGGCAATACTATTTTTTTTTAAAGGCTAGCTAGGCAACAACCACATACAGAGCAAATAAGAAAACCACATCCAAAAGGATAGAGAGGCCGAGACACAAACCCTAAACCTCCGTGCAGCGCAGCGAGGCCCCAGTTCCAGGGACCCCCAATCCCACAGCTTCTCCCCGAGGAGCAAAGGTCTGAACCCCACATGAAAACCCAACGTTTAAGACCTGTACCTGTGAGAGGGGCCCCCACACACCTAGCTTTCGCAGCCCAAGGTGCCTGCGTGCACCAGGCCCACAGGCTGGACACGACCCGAGGAAAAGCTCTTTACATGCCTGGCGGCCGGGACTCACCTGGGCCAGGGCCCGCACGGAGGCAGCAGCGACAGAGGCGCCCAGACTTTCTGGAAAAGGAGACGGAGTCTCTGATCTTGACGTCAAAGCCTGAGGGTCAGGCTTCTACCTTCACACACACCCGCAGGCTGCGGAACGCACCTTGGGGGGCTGGCGTGCGCCCCCTCCGCTCCCGGCTGCCTGGCCCCACCTGGAACTGATTGCTGCCCCCAGCCTGGTTCTCGCAGCTGCGCACTTCCAAGTCCCCTGCTTCTGGCCACCGGGCTTATTACGATGATCTGGAACCAAACCTGCAGTATCACCCAGGTATTCCTATATCTGATTAACCACTTTAAGTTGAAGAAGATTTCTAAAGAAAGCATTTTCATGCCGAAACCAGTTTGGCTCAGTGGATAGAGCGTCCCGGGTTCGATTCCGGTCAAGGGCATGTACCTTGGTTGTGGGACATCCCCAGTGTGTGTGTGTGTGGGGGGGGGGGGGGGGGGGGGGGGGTGCAAGAGGCAGCTGATCGATGATTCTCTCTCATCGATGTTTCTAACTCTCTGTTCCTCTCTGTTCCTCTCTGTGAAAAGTCAATAAAAAATATATTTAAAAAAAAGAAAACAGCCGGGACCGGTTTGGCTCAATGGATAGAGCGTCGGCTTGGGGACTGAAGGGTCCCGGGTTCGATTCCAGTCAAGGGCATGTACCTTGGTTGCGGGCACATCCCCAGTAGGGGGTGTGCAAGAGGCAGCTGATCGATGACTCTCTCTCATCGATGTTTCTGACTCTCTATCTCTCTCCCTTCCTCTCTGTACAAAATCAATAAAATATATTTAAAAAAAAAAAAAAAAAAAAAAAAGAAAACATTTTCACATACTTGCCAAACAGTTTAATTGAATTAATTGAGAGGGTATATGTCCCTTGGAAATGAGTTCAAAGTGATTTTTATAGCAACATCCCTCTATTTTTCTTCCTGGAGAATTGGCAGGTTGTAGGTTCAACTGGCACACCATTGACTACCCATACCCTCAAATTTGCCTGGTGAAGAATGTTAACAAGAATTCATGACTTTTTAAAGTAAGAATTGATCAATCTTCAACACTATTCAAACACCCTCCTTAGGAGAAAGGGCTGGTCCACCTGACAGGCAAAGACTCAGTGTTGGGGAATCCAAAAACTTTCAACTAGAGGGTGTCAACCTATGGAAACAATAGGAAAAGAAGTAGAACCAGGCACACCAACCAAAATCTATCGAAAAATAACTGAAAGCCAGGTGCAGGGGGAAAAAAAGATTTTTTTTTTAAAAGAAAAATCCACTGAGATTTGAGAGAAAGGATAAAAGTGTTGAGGTCAGATCACACATGGATTACATCAGGAACAAGCAAGGAAGATCCAAAGTTCTAACTGAAAAAACTATTCAGGCATCTGTGGCATGCTTTTACAGTTATCCAGGTAGGAAGGACATAACCAACTGGTTTAGCAAATCAGAAGTAGCCTGTGGAAGCCTTTGATCACACCGATGGAAACAGAGTACGGGTCAGTCATCTCAAAGTAGGTCATGGACTCTACATGATTCTCCCAAGCCTTTGTCAAATCACCTCAGTGAAAAATAGATCACCCAGGAATGGGCTCTTGGCACTGTCGATTCAGAACCTAACCAATGTTTAAAAATCCTCAGACTGTGTTCTAAACCTTGTGCTTTAAAATTTATACTTAGGGTAAAATGCAAGTAAGATTTTTCAATGTTTCTATCACAATGTTAACTCTTCCACTTGTGCATGTCCCTCTAAAGTATGTAGATTTCCTTCAATCAAAAACAAAAGATTTGTACCTGAGAAAGGAGACACTAATCTTCCCTTTATGTTATCTTCTACTTACCTAATCTCCAAACTCTCACTGAGACAACTGATATTTTAGAGAGATGGGCTAAGAGATTTCTAAATATTAATTTCCCACAATCTTCCAATCTCTATCTCTGAATCAAGTCGCCAGAAAAGTTATGTGCAAGATCCCATTCAGAACTACTTCTTCTCAGAGATTAATGCTTAGGAAAGTGATTTTTTCCCCCTAAAATAGGCTTTCTCCTAAAGCTAGGATATTTATTTCCACTAAAGGTCAAAGAGACTAAAGAAAAGAGGTGAAACTTTTTGAAAAGTCAGAGCTTCGTATATATCATAATAAATTAATTGCCAGCAAGGATCAGCCCAAAATGTGGGGACCAACAGTGAAGGAAAAGTGAGGCAAGATCAACCTATGACCTAAGCGTTATGGCCACATGAAGAGAAGCATAGTCCCAGCAGAGGCAGCCAGGTAGTCCACGGCACACTTTCCATAGGCTACAGCTATGTAATTCATTCTTATTTGTCCAATTCAGAAAATTAAACCTGTCCATCTAGTCAGGGTGGGAATCCCCTGATCTAAATTGGGTGTCTCTCATGGGATGTACCACTTTCTTGCTTTAGAGCACATGTGTCAAACACAAGGCCCGCGGGCCAAATCCGTCCCGCCAGGCCTTGCAATGTGGCCCGCACCGCGCTGTCATCACTGCACTCCGCTGCGTTTCCATCACAATGACAGTTTATGACTGTTCAGTAAACCATTCGACCCGCGATTTAAGCTGGATTTTAGATTTTGGCCCCTTCTCTGATTGAGTTCGACACCCCTACTTTAGAGAATCTCTAGCTGCTATGAGTAATGAGCTTGTTCCTGCTGGGGAATTCTGAAGGTCCAGGTAGAACATATTCTTCTGGGTCATCCCACCTGAGCATAAGAGAGCTTAAGTATTTGTATACCAGCTCCCGCTGACCTACTGGCTGAGGGGTAGCGGCTGGGGCTGGAGTGACGCTAATTGTCCAGCACAGCTCCAGGTGGAAACTCTGCAAGCTCTCTAAGGACACGTCAGCCCAAGTTCACTGCTATTTCCTCTCTTGGGTCTTACCAGCTCTGAGATTCTATTATATTCTGGAAACAGCACAGAGTCTTCAGACATGGCTTTTTTATTGCACTCCCCCACCCAAATTACCCAAGGGGGTAGGTCAAGGTGCCAATATCCACAACATCTGCTTTTTCAGGGACTTGTAATATATAAGCCCACTTTGCATTGTTTCTCCTCAGATTTATTTCCAACTCTCAATCTATAAAATCCTACCTAGTCTCTGGCCTGATTCCCAGCTCTGACTCATTTTGTCTTCTAACTTGATGGTTTAGTTTCTGAGCACTCTCAACAGCAAGGCTGATCTTTAGAAAAATAATCAGAAATTTTCTCAAGTTTCTTTTTCATTCTCTATAACTTGAGGCAATGAATGTCATAATTCTAACAGTCCAAACAGGAACAAAAAATAACCCCAAAAATCCTTTTAGTAACTATGCCAAAAATATCATGAAACCTCAACTTTCCACCATGACTATCAACCTTGCTGACTGCTTTTTGGTTGAATTAAAAAAATAATAATAAATCATTCATTTATTAAGGGGCAGGAAGTCTTCTGCAGATACCCTCAATTTTGGGACAGTAAAGCCTTTATCTGACTTCTATGGCAGGGGCTATTTCAGTATGTACGTAAGTAAATAGCTCTGAAATGTCATAGGTCCTTCTTTTTTAGTGATCAGCACATCATTTTCGTCTCTAAATGAGAAGGGTTAACCTTGCTACACTTTCTGGATTTACTGTTGGAGGTCTTCGTGTTTGTCCCTTCTGGTTCCAGCTTTGCAAATGAGACAGAGCTGAGTGTTATCTCACAACTCATGCAAATGAAATGCCAGGAAGGCTATTGAACAGGGAAGATGGTATCATTGGTCTTGCAAGGGTATTGCTCAGATTGACAGCCCCACTTATAACCTCCTCTTTTCCTTCCCATGAATTAAGAGCTCAGCTCACCCTCCATAAGAAGTCATCTGCTTTGTTGAAATTAAAATTCCAGATGCACTGGGGAGAGCCACTAGACAGAATGTGTCACTTGCTGCCTTTGTTCGCCTGGGCTGGAAAGGATGGATTATGCTCAAGAATATTTAGGGAAAGGGACCCTTTCCCCATCTCTATGCGGGAGTCCGTTCCGGGCCACTCTTTCCCCCTCCCCATGTGGGAGTCTGTACTTGTTCTTTAATAAATTTCCACCTTTGCTATAAAAAAAAAAAAAAAAAAAGAATATTTAGGGCAGACTTTGGGTATGACTGAAAGGAGAGGGCAGTTGGTAAATAAGGAATCTTTCCTGATTTTTAGGTGCCTACATAGTTATGGGCTTCCATTGGTGGCATCCCTGCTGGGCCCTGCCATCATTCCTGCATTTCCCGTGGTGTCCAAAAAATAATTCTGCCAGATTTAGTCATGCATATGCAGCCCTATATATTATGACAACCCACGCTTAAGATGAATTCAACCCAGTCCATAAAAATATGAACACTAGAGCATTATTTGTTTTGATATATTAAGATGAACCTATTAGGGTCAAACCCCTCAATCAAGAGACACACCTATGTTTATGACAGGAATATATTTACAAAATATGCCTAGGTAACTCAACAAATATTTATTGAGCAACTGCTGTGTTATAAGGACTAATTTAAGTTCTCAGCATATAGTGGTAAACCAGACAGAGTTACTGCCCTCAAAGTTTATAATCTTACCAGGAAGCTTGAAAGAATATACCATAAAATCAAATAAATAAACTCACTATTTTTGATTGATGTAAATGCCATGATGAAATCAAAACAGGGATAAGTGATAGCAGCAAGCACTGGGGTGGACATACTTTGGGTAAGTAGCCAGGGAAGGCTTCCTGGAAGAGGTGACATGTGAAATGAGACATGAATGATGAGTTTGTTTTGTATCTTGGGATAGTCCAAGAATAAGAGACCAACGTGGTTAGAGTCTAGTGACTGAGTTAGAGTGATAGGAGGGGCCAGAACCCAATGAAATTGGTGTGAAGACTTTTAGCTGAAGAGTTTTTAGCTGAAGTTGGCATCTTCTAAGTTTTAAAAATATCACTCTGGCATTTATATATCAAATTGGGTGAAAGTTGAGTAATGGTAGAGCAAGAGTGAGGCAAAGACACTGTTCAGGTGGCAATGGTGTTACTCAGATGAGTAAAGGTAAGGAGGTAGACTTGGGTGAAGGGAATATAAACCACATTGGTGCTGAATAGGAAACATAATAACCAATGCTTCATTCTAGACTTAGTGGATGATGGAAGAGACAGATTGAACTACTTCCCTTCCATTCAGAAAATTTTGGAGATAACATGTATGTTTGAGGAGAAAGAAAAGAAAGCAAGCAATAATTGTAGGGAAAATACATTGATGATGTCATTTGCAACATTAACAAAGAAAAGCAACATACATTTTAGCAATCTTCACCATTTCAGTTTCCTGGGTCTGCCCATTTTATTTTATTTTTTTAAGAAGAAAGATAAAAGATTACAATGCAAGTGCTTAAAGACAAACTCGGATAAAAAGAATTTGACAATAAAACTTGTTTTTAGAAAGAAGATAGAAAAATCTTCAAAGAGAACATTTATGACTTGGGACAGGGGGAAAAACATAGTTAAATTTAGTCTTATGGGGACCCACTTCAGTTTGATTAATTGGATCATCGAAACTTCTGTTTATTTTGTTTCTTTTCAGATCAAAGTGAAGCCTTTTGGGAAAAGCACCTTGCCTGTATAAACAATATTCCCACAGCATTTTTTTTTCTTGGTGCAGGAGTCTTTGTTTCAGGTGTTCCCTTTGCAATCAAGTCAGGCAAAAAGGTCCAGTCAGTGTAGTTCAGTGGTTGAATGTCAACCTATGAACCAGGAGGACATGATTCGATTTCCGGTCAGGGCACATACCCAGGTTGCAGGCTCGATCCCCAGTGTGGGGTGTGCAGGAGGCAGCCCATCCATGATTCTCTCTCATCATTGAGGTTTCTCTCTCTCTCTCCCTCTCCCTTCCTCTCTGAAATCAATAAAAAATTATTTTAAAAATGTTGAGCAACAGGAAGCATATAATTTTTATCGCTGCTTAAGTTTCACAAGTGTTAGCAGCAAATAGATTAAGAACATCTAGACAAGAGATGAGACTAATGAGATTGTGCTGGCGTATCAGACAAGAGGGAGGCAGCTGATCGATGTTTCTCTCTCATCGATGTTTATAGCTCTATATCCCTCTCTCTTCCTCTCTGTAAAAAATCATAAAATACATATTTTTAAAATAATATGTATATGTATAAATATATGTAGCAAGAAAACAAGTATAGTATTTACAGGTTTTGGTACTATCCATGGCTTCAGGCATCGACTGGGGATCTTGGTATGTATCCCCCATAGATAAAGGAGGAGTACTGTATTTCCTAGAACCACAGGGTGGTAATAGGTTTGTAATTTATACAGGCTTCCTTTTGAAAGACTTCTCAGAGCACTTAGAGTGTGTAATGCCAGTACATTGAAATCTCCGAGGAACATAATATGCAACTTTTCAAAAGCAAATGACCACAGAACCCTTCCCGATGTAGCTCTCACACAGTGTTCTGCAGCACCCTCTTCAGCAAACAACATCTAATTGTGTTGAATGTGTCAGCCTTGAATTTCAGGTTAAATCATAAAGTCCCTGAGAGTATGAGAAAACAGTGGCCTCTTTTTCCTTTTTAAATATATTTTATCGATTTTTTTTTTCATAGAGAGGAAAGGAGAGGGACAGAGAGTTAGAAACATCGATGAGAGAGAAGTCGATCAGCTGCCTTCTGCACACCGCCTTCCAAGGATGTGCCCACAACCAAGGTACATGCCCTTGACCGGAATCGAACCTGGGACCTTTCAGTTCTCAGATTGATGGTCTACCCACTGAGCCAAACCAGTTATGGCTGGCCTCTTTTGTATTCCCCATAGCATCAGTACAGGGTAGGAAAATATAGCTGCTCAGTAAATATATGTCATTTGATAAAATTATTTGAATTATTTAATCAGCATAGTATTTTCCATTTTGGGAGTGCCTGCTATATGCTGGATATTATCCTAGGCACTGAGAAAACCAAAATTAATTAAATACAACCTCTGCCCTCAAGAAACAAATAGTCCAGTAAAGAAGAAAGGTAAGTACATAAATGCTTTCAAAATTGCTTACTAATTACTACAATGTCAGGTTTACAAGATCTTGAGATAATGCAAAGAAGGAAATGATAGCTTAATGGCAGGAGGCAGAGAATGGAGAGGACTGGAAAAGACTTTATCAAAAAGGTGACTGTTGAACTGAAGCTTAAGCATTGAGAAGGAATTCTCCAGACAGGCCTGGGGTTAAAGGTCATTCCAGGAGCAAGCAAGAGCTATCTCTAAAACTATAGACATCAAAACAGCATGGCTCATTTATTGAATCATGTGAATTCTGTATGGCTTCTGCATAAAATGCATGTGAGGATGCAGAGGGAGCTGGAGGAGAGGAAATGGGGGAGGTAGGTCATGGAGTGCCAGCTGCCTACTAAAAAAGTTTGAACTGTTCTTGAGATAGGAGGAGCCAGTGAAAGATTTGGAGGGGTGGGGAGGGTCCTTCAACGTGTCAAGGAAGTTATTGAGATGAAGAGGGAGGTAGACCCAAGAGACCACTTACTCAATACAGCATTCCCAACTAGAGAGCACTGCTAATAACACACCATGGTATCTGTATTTCTTCGTAATTGAGACAAATCTCTATCATGTTAGTTTGATGATACTATAATTCGCAATTATCATTTCTATTTCATGTAGCCCTTTTTGGAATAATCACATCCCTCCAGTATAAGAAATTACTAATTAATATCTGACTATTTAGAAAAAGATTAAGTGAAGGCTTGGGGAAACTACGAATGATACTATGATCATAAACATATCTCATTTGGAAGACCTGTGAGATCTGACTAAGAAAATTATACCAACCGCATCTTTGGAAATATTTCAGGTCTTTTGTTTCTAAAAAGTGTTCTTTAATCTGGGGGTACTAAGGAAAATACTTTGGCTGAAGCATGCTCTGCAATGGAAGAAAAAGATGATGGCTCTAGCATATTACGATGCCAGAAATTACTGGAACGGCTCTTTGCAGGAAACTCAATGTAAATTTTTAAACATGTTAACAATTCACAGGATCCTTCAAGGCTTCTTCTAGGGTAAACCTCTCAATTGAGCTGCTCACTTGATATCGTTATTGAGATCAGTTTCGGGGCTCCAAGGTGATGCCACCCTCTCCTTCTCTCTCTCCCTCAAGCCCCAACGATTGCTAGTCCTCCCTGCTCTGTGCCCCTTAATCACATGTGCCCTGAGTGACTGAAATCCACAGGCTGTGTTTTCAGAGTAACATGACTTCACAGAGAACCTTGAATTCCCTGGGATAAGAAGGAATAAGAAATAAAAAGAGGGTGCCAATCCAAGGAGGCTCTGCCCCGCTGGCAGCAGTCAGTCATCCCGTGACAGTGCCTGTCTTTCAAGCGCGCTGTGCAGGGAGGAAGGAGACCCACTCCAGGAGCCACGACAGGAGATGAGAGAGGCATTAATCCTGGGAAATCCTCTTAAATAAAGCACCCGCACCAAACAGGAACACAATATGGCCTGGTGTTCTCAGAGAAGCAATGAATAAAGGACAAAGCCCCTGGCTAATCCCGAGGGCTCCAGCTTGAGAACATAATCAGGGGCAATCCCACAGCCAAGCAGAGAGGCTGCTGTGCACTTGGAGGACCCAAGGGAGCCAGGTGTTTGGAGTCAGCTCTTCCCCTGGGCCTCAAAGTGCTGGGGTGGGCCTCAGAGATCTGGGGTCTCCTTCTCTGCTCTGCCAGTAAAAGTAACCATATTTATCCACCCAAAGTACAGCAGTCTCCCCTCCCACCACCACTTACCCATGGAGATACATTTCAAGACCCCCAGTAGATGCCTGAAACCATAGATATTTACCAAAACTTATGCTACTATGTTTTTGCCTATGTATACATGTTGTGGAGCAGAAGTGAGTGAATGACCACTGGAGCCCAGACCAAATTAAAATTTAAGGAGCCTTTATTAGCCGGCCTGCCAGCCAACCAGAGACTGCTCTGCCTTTCTCCACGCAGGGAGACCAGAGAGCAGCAGCAACCCTTTGTGTAGGACCACTTTTAAGCCCATTAACCACATCCTGTTTTTACAGAACAAGTAATCCAAGACAAAACAGTTTTTCCTAAGCTACATCAGGATCATGCCATTGACGACCATGTTATTCTTCAGAAAGCTGACAGTGATCTATGAAAAAAGGCCTACATGCTGGGAAGGGGCCATGAGACCGTATCTCAAGGCCTGGCCTGGTGTCAGCACTGACAACTCTGTCTGGGGCATAGTCCACAGCCTCTCTGGAAACATGCTCAAAAATTCCCACTCTCCAACAATATGTACCTATAATAAGGTTTAATTTGTAAATTGGGCACATGAGAGATTAACAATAACTCATAAAATAGAACAATTATAGCAATGTACTGTGATAAAAGTTATGTGAAGATATTCTTTCTTTCTCTCTCTCTCTCTCTCTCTCTCTCACTTTCTCTCTCTCTCTCTATCTCTTCCTCTCTCTTCTCTCTCTCTCACTGATAGCTGATCTGATAACCAAGAAGGCTACTAAGTGACTCATGGGCAAGTAGTGGGCACAGCATGGAGATGCTAGACCAAAGGATGATTCACATCCTGGGCGCAAGATTTCATCATGCTACTCAGAATGGTGCGCAGTGTAAAGCTTATGAATTGTTTATTTCTGACATTTTTCATCTCATTTTTTCAGACTACGTATGACCACAGATAATTGAAATCACAGAGGCAGAAAAATTGTGGAAAAGGGGAGAACACTGTCATCAGGTACAGAGGGTCTAGAACTCCCTAGTCATTGTGAGGTAGATTGGCAAAATCAATGTGCGATTTAATTGGCACGCAAGCATGTGCGAGGGGTTTCACAGGGATGCCTAAATAGCTTCATTCAGACCCCATCCCCTAAAACTCTGGTTTTATACCATCAGTAGAACCTGCCCTGATCTAAGTGCAGTACAGGAATTATTGTGATATGACATATGTGCATGCCTAAACAACCTCAAGCTTTATGTTTGGAAGCCAACTATTGCCTTCACTAGCAGAGAGGGGTAGACAAGAACCCAGAAGGTCAACCTTGAAGCTCTGAAAGGTCAGAGCCAACGACCCACGGTGAAAGGTCAGAGCCAATGACCCACCGTTTAATTGAGACAAAGGTAATTGAGACAAGGTAGCTAAAGCAACTTCCACCTTTTACTTTTATGTAAATTCTTGCTGATTGGCTATTATTGGAATTTCCTGCCTAAAGGCTATGGGTGGATCCCATAGCTTTAATAAAAGGGATAGCAAGGCCTGAGGAGGTGGAATCCTACCCGTTGAGTTGGGCTCCCGCCTGGCCCCCAATATTTCCAAATTAATATTTTCTAGTCTCTTTCATTTGTGTGAGGTCTCCTCCAGAGCCTGAATCCTGAACCTGAACCCTGAACTACGCAGGATTGGGGGGGGGACACTGGCAACTGGCAGCTCAATGTGGGGTGCTCACACTTTACAGAATTAAACTTAAAAATAGCAAGGGCCAGAACCGGTTTGACTCAGTGGATAGAGCATTGGCCTGCAGACTGAAAGGTCCCAGATTCCGGTCAAGGGCATGTGCCTTGGTTTTGGGCACATCCCTGGTGGGGGGTGTGCAGGAGGCAGCTGGTCGATGTTTCTCTCTCATCGATGTTTCTAACTCTCTCTCTCTTCCTCTCTGTAAAAAATCAATAAAATAAATTAAAAATAGCAAGGTTTGTGCAAAGCATGGGATTAAAGCAAACCTCTAAAGGCAGGCGCATGTAATTTGGTAGCCCGAGCACTGTGGATAACAGTAATTGGAATGTTGGGACGGAGAACCTGAACAGGCAGCTCAGGAGAGTTGGAGAATGCCCAGTGGGTACCAAAATGCACCACAATTTCCCTGATAGCAAGGGGACACCAGGGTCTGCGGGGAACAGCCTGAAGGTGAAAGTGGGCAGATGTAGGTATAGCTCCAGGGAGGGTTATGACATTAGAATGTCTGGTGTGAGGCCAGTACAGGCTGTATAAGCACAATGGGCCTTTCTAAATCTTCACCTTTACTGAGAAGGGAGTGTAGGGTGGGGGTGGCCCAGGGGGCACAAAAGTAAAAAGAAATGAGAATGTAGTGTCATGGAAGCCTGGAGGAAAATGTGTTACACGGACACATTACAGAGACATCAACTGTCTGAGATGCTGTTGAAAGATGAAGTAACAGAAAATCCCTGTATGTGCTGACATGGAAAACATTGCTTTGCTTGACTAAGAGTGGTCACCGTGGAAGGATGGAGACAAAGGCCTGGTTGGAATGAACTGAGAGGAGAATGCATTACAAGAAGTGAAGGACTTTAAACAAAAAGGGTTAAAGGGCCAGACAGTCCATGGCCTTATAGTCTCTGTCACTACTCAACTCTGACGTGTGAGAAGAAAGCAGCCTCAGGTGATCTATAAGCAAATGGTCTTGGCTGTGTTCCAGTAAAGTTTAATTTATAGACAATGACACTTGAATTTTATATAATTTTTACAAGTCACAAAATCTCCTTCCTCTTTTGATTCCCCCACACACACACCCACATCCCACATGCCTCGGTTTATAAACATAAAGCCCATTCTTAGCTCCTGAGCCACACAAACATGGCTGTCAGGGCAGACTGGGACTGTAGGCGATGATATGCCACCTCCTGCAGTAAACCACTCTGGGGAGAAGCTTTTTCTGTTGAGTGCATGGCCTGGAATCTATAGATCAAAAGCTATTGCAGATTCCATGCAGGAGAGATTTTCTCTCTTGTTTTCTATCTTTAGCGTCTAAGATGGGGCTTGCACATAATGAGTGCTTATTAAATATGTGTTAAATATTTAAATTAATGAATTAATGTAACCAAGATCTGTCTACTTTCTGCTCTATCCCACTGCCACACAGGAATACAATAGTTCAAATTAGAGCCCAGGAAAGGGCTCACCAGGCACTATAAGAATAATCTATCTGTCCTGGACAGTGTGGCCCAGTGGTTGAGCATTGCCCTATGAACCAGGAGGTGACTGGTTCAATTCCAGGTCAAGCCACATGCCCAGGTTATAGGCTTGATCCCCAGTGTGCAGGAGACAGACAATCGATAATACTGTCTCATCATTAATGTGTTTCCCTCTCCCTTCCACTCAATAAAAATACATTTTTTTAAAATATATTTTTATTGATTTTTTACAGAGAGGAAGGGAGAGAGATAGAGAGCTAGAAACGTCGATGAGAGAGAAACATCGACCAGCTGCCTCTTGCACACCCCCCACCGGGGATGTGCCCGCAACCAATGTACATGCCCCTGACCGGAATCGAACCCGGGACCTTTCAATCAGCAGACCGACGCTCTACCACTGAGCCAAACCGGTTTTGGCTAAAAATACATTTTTTTTAAAAAAAGAATAACCTACCTATTGTTATGCCCAGACTTCGTGATCCCCAAGGACCACCAGGGAGCCAAGTCCGATGCAATAAGCAAGAGAGCCTTCACCATGCTAGCATGTGCTCCCCCACTCATGCCGGCAGCATGGCGGAAGAGAGCGAATCTCTTCCGGTCCAGGGGTTTTGAGGGCTAGGGATAACTCCGCCCTACGGGGCGGAGTTGGAAGCTCATCCTCGCCCCGCCCTGCCCTTTCATTCCCCCCTTGTCTAATGTACCTAGTCAAATCATTGACTCAGCCTACTTCCTTTCATCATAAACAACAAATAGTTACCAAGACCCTTAGTACCACAGTTCCCATCAGTATTGTCCTCACTGAAGTCCAGTTCCCCTCCTCAGGCATCAGTTCTCCTTCTGGCCTCTAGTTGCCAGGATCCAGGTGCTATCTACTTCAACAGCAGTGGGCGTGCTCAGGATAACAGTGCAGCATCCCTTTGAGTCCTTGGGCAGCAAATTTCTTTATCCACATTGAGTTCCAGGGCTACAGGGTCTGCGGTGGGCACTGGCAGTGCATCTGGAACAAGCAAACTGCAGAGCCTGTAAGGACTTGAGCAAGGAAATGGTTACCATACATGATCCCCTCCCAAAAAGGGGAAACTTGTCCCAGTAAGGGGTACACCTGGCCCTCAAGAGGGCAAAGGACAGGGGGTTGGTCCAATTTTCACCGAATCTAAGACACATTTAGTTAAACCCCTTTTTCAAGAGTCTCGCCTGTCCTAAGGCTAGAGCTATGAGATACCTTAGCTACCAAGGGGAGGGCTGTTATCTGATAGTGGGGTATACCTCAACCTAGTCTGAAGTGTCTATAAAAACTAGACCTTAATGCTGGTGGTTTAATCTCTGAAATCCACCTACCAATGCTCTCCTGGGGAGGTTCCCTGGGACCTGAATTCCCAGGGGGGATCCTCTTACCTTGCTTAGCATTTACCTGTGCACAGACAGTACTTCTAGCAACTCTGCCTCACAGAAGTTCAGAAGTCTTGGTGACACTTAACCTGGTGTCACCGGGCAACTCTGACCTAGAGCCTCTGGGACCAACAGTCTTGTCATCTGGAGGTCCATCAACCACCTGGTCCTTCAGTGGCTTGCTTCTGGTCAGCCAATTCCTTCTGGCTGCAGTTGGTACCCCTCTTTTCTTTGTGGATGGCACAGTGTCTCCATCAAAGGGCCTGGATTAAGGCCAAAAGTTCTGGAGCTGTGCCCAAATGGTGTGGTCCAGGGTGACTACCACTGCCCCTGCATATCAGGTCCCATCCTGAACATAACTGCTCCCATCCGTGAACAGTACCTTGTCGTCTGTTACCTCTGTGCAGTCATGAATGGGTTCCATCATCATCATCTGGAAGCAGGCTGGCAGGGTTGATGGCCAGAGTTTTCTGAATCTGGACATAGGGCTGGTCCAGGAGAAAAGCCTGGCCCATCCAGGTTAGCTCCTGGTCCAGAGTCCACTTATCTGCCTCCTTCACCAACAATGCTGTGGCTGCCACAGGGTCCAGTCTCTTAGACAGATAGGCAACAGGTCTTTTCCAGGTACCTAGAGTCTGAGTGAGGACTTCTTTGGCAATGTCTCTTACCTCACTCACGTAGGGGTGGAAGGGCTCCGCGTCGTCCGGCAAGGCTAGGGCAGCTGCTGAGATGAGAGCCTTCTTTAGCTCCTCAAAGATCCGTTGTTCCACTTTGGACCAGTTCAACAGCTGCATTCCCCCAGTACGTGTTCCTTCCGAGGACCACAGTCCTTCTTGATGTCCAAGGAAAACAGGCAGTTTGTCCGGTGGCTTCCTGGGCTGATGTACGGGTCCTATTGGCTCTCTCAAGACTAAATAGGGTGCCCCCATGCCCATCAGGAAACTAAAAGGCTTGCCTCTCCTAGCTAACCTGTCAGGACATACTCTTTATAATTTCTATAAAAATCTTATCTTCCAAAAATACATAACCATGCCTCAAATTTTAAAAGGCAAGGGAGGAGGGAGCAGGTCCAGTACCTATTCCCAGGCCTCTAACAGCCACCTGAAATGTAAAATGCCACATTTTCCCTACAGATATAGATTTATCTACATTTCTAAGCCCCTCTACTCCCCACTGCAGAACATCGGTGAAAATTGTCCAAGCAGTCGCAGGGGGTTAAATCATACAAATAATTGTTTTCACATTGTTTTAACACAATTCTAAATAAATTATAAACCTTTGTGATGAAGTTTACTTAAATCTATAAAGTAGATACACATGACTGAAACCAAAAATTATTCCTAAAGTTTAAACAAAATACAAGATGTAGGTACAAGCCTAAATTTAACAACAATGGCATATGAGAAAAGCAAAACAAAACAAATCAAATATAAAAGTTTCATATGTTACATTAAACATTACTTTAGAAAAACTGATTTTAAAAAAAATACTGCATCACTGACTTAAAATAATTTTTTTAAGTGTAAGCATTACATATTTTTTTCATCTGACAAATGAGAATAAATCAATCCTTGAGATCTTTGATCATTACTGCTTATTTTTAACATATATAATACAGTTTAGCCTGCCATATTCTAGGCATCTAGTTACTGTAATTAACTTTTCCTAATTCAACTTATACTTTGAACTTTTAAAGCTGGCAAGTCAAATAAATTTGGCATTTCTTAGATTAATAACATTACATTTTTAATATATCCTACTTAGGGTAAAGTTTCAGCAACAGATCTAATCATACAGTTTTTTCAGATCTCAAAATTTTTTTCCCTGAAGTTCAAACAAAGCACTGAATAATCTCTTTGTAGGAGAGCTAATAGTCTTGCGCTCTCCGGCCTCCCCTAGACCTCTTCACACCAGAGGCAGTTTACTAGGATTTAAGACAATGTCAGAAAATCATAGGTCAATCACAATTCATACTTAAGTAGCTATATGACTCTGCTTAGCTGATACCAATGACAAGGAAGACTGACCATTGTGGGCTGCTTCACCACCAATTACCTGCCACTCCTGAATCTGGAGCAGCATACAAATGCAAATGAACACATTCTTTACCTGAAGACTCTCAGCCATTCACGGCCATTCACCACCATTCACGTAAACTTGTTACCATTACCATCTAGTTTCCGCCTCATGGCGGGGAATTTCAAGAGCTGCTTACAATGACTTGGGAAACCAGTTTTAATTTATCTCCACCACTTTTAAAACTTATTCTGTACCCAGAAAAGTGTTTTTAAGCACAGCCCAAAACTATGCGCACTCGTTTTGAACTGGCCTTTTCTCTTTACTGAGCACAGAGATTTGCCCTTGAGCTCTTCTCCGGTACCTGATGTCTCCAGGGACCGATGTCTCCAGGGACCAATGTCTCTACGCTGGCCCAGGCCCCTATGGCCCAGGCCCCTGGGGCGAGGCTGCTTTGGCCACCCCAGCCACACTACTCAGGCAGCCCCCGAGGAGAAAGCGCGGGTCGCCCCAGCGGCTTCCCGGCTCCGCCTCCCCTTCTCCAGGCAGCCAGCAAATTAACCCAGGTGCCTGCTCCCCGAGCGAGGCCACCACTGCCCAGCCGCGCTCCAACGCGCAGACTGAGCCCCGCGGGAGCCCCCCCTCCGACCCAACGCCGCCAGGGGGCCCCGCACCGCCACGCCGGCCACACTTCGCCAGCTCCATCCTGGGGCGCCATGCCGCCCACAGATACCAAACTCAGACCTGGGAAAGGCTCACTTTCCACAGGTGAGGCAACGGCTCACGCCATTCCTCTCCCCATATGAGGGTCCCTCTCGGGCCCTCCCGGGAGGTCAGAACGTCTTCTGATCCTCCTGCCCGTAGCCTTCACGGTGCGTCCACCAGGCGTCTTCGGGCACCAATTCCATGAGGGGTTTTATGTCCCTCCAGAGCGCGCACACACCTACCGCGGCCAGTCAGACTCTCCGGATCGGGTTTTCCCTAATGGTCCCGGGGATCCCGGACGACGCCCCCATCTGTTATGCCCAGACTTCGTGATCCCCAAGGACCACCAGGGAGCCAAGTCCGATGCAATAAGCAAGAGAGCCTTCACCATGCTAGCATGTGCTCCCCCACTCATGCCGGCAGCATGGCGGAAGAGAGCGAATCTCTTCCGGTCCAGGGGTTTTGAGGGCTAGGGATAACTCCGCCCTACGGGGCGGAGTTGGAAGCTCATCCTCGCCCCGCCCTGCCCTTTCACCTATGTTCTGGAACAGGAGACAGATACCTGTCTGCAAAACAAACTGCCTGCTTGCTTGGCCTTGCTTGAAACCCCTGTGGCAGACATCTGCCCATGTGCTCAGATGTTAATCCTGCAAATTCATTGGAGACTAAATATCCTGTTCTTTGAAAACAGCTCCGGTTGAGTGAGGAAATTCCCCACCTGTGTCCTGATATTAATTTTCTTTTAGTGAAGAAACTTTTAATAGAGATACCTAGCTAAATGAAAAGATCCAGGCAAGAAGATACAGATACATGGATGGATCAATGATAGAGGTAGATAACATACACACACACACACACACACACACACACATATATATATATATATATATATATATATATATATATATATATGTTACATATATATAATGAACTCCTTGGTTACATTAATTCATTAATTTAAATATATATATTTAAATTAATGAATTAATGTAACCAAGATCTGTCTACTTTCTGCTCTATCCCACTGCCACACAGGAATACAATACATATACAAATATCTACAGGTACACAAATATCTACATACACACTCTCACATCAATATACACCTTTTTCTCTGCTCTGTCATTTCCCTCCTCTTTAGATCCTACTATCTTGTCTTTCTCACAAACAGCCTCTGAGCTGCTCGGCCTGCTAAGCCCATGAACGGGTAAGCCCTTTCAGCCTCCTCCAGGGTCTCTGGCAGCTATGCTGGCTGAGGGGGCAGATAACCTGGGTTTGAGGAATAACTGAATTTCCCTTGATCCATTCCCCAACTTGCTAAGCTTCCTGCTACACACAGCTCCAGGGGCTGTGTTTTCAAAGAGCGCTCGGGGAGACTGGGCCAGGGGAAAGCACTGTCGGCAAAGAATTTCTGCTACAAAAAGCACTCAAGGAGCGGATGCTCACCCTGCCTTTGCCCTCCTCGGAATGCACACCCCTTCCAGTGTAAGACACTGGAATGTAATCACACACTGTGCTGAGGTATCATAGCCCTCCGCCTCCCTATTCAGGCTTATCATGCATTGCACACACTTGTTGATCCCCCACAGCCTATAGTTCAGTCACACTGAATTTTCTGCCAGTTTCGAACAACCTATTTTCCTCCCTGTTGTTTTTACACTCATTTTGCAGCCTACAAGCCACCCCTCATCTCTGTGTTTCAGAGTCCTGCCCATCCTCCAAGGCTTTACGGTAGTCTCTTTCTCCCGCGAGGTTTCCCCAGTTGCCCGTGTTGGCATTCCCATCTCCAAGTCCCACCACCCATTTGGCTTTGTTTCTTCCTATACTGCAACGCCGGTTACATATAGCGGGTTTCAATGGAGAAAGCATGTGTTCCGGAGTTAGACGGACATGGTTCAAATCTTATCTCTGCCAATTACTCACAACGGGACCTCAGCGAAGTCAGTTAACCTCTCAGAGCTTCTCTCTGATCATCGATACAATGCCTAAATGTTTCCTAGCTTGCTTGACTAGCCAATGAGATAATGAAGGGAAAATACCTGGCACAGTTACCAATTTTGCTTCTTTATTCTACTTCAGTGGTCGGCAAACTTATTAGTCAACAGAGCCAAATATCAACAGTATAATGATTGAAATTTCTTTTGAGAGCCAAATTTTTTAAACTTAAACTATATAGGTAGGTACATTGTTATTAACTTAATTAGGGAACTCCTAAGCTAGCCTTTACTAAAAACTCAAGCGGCCAAGGAACCAAATGTGGCTCGCTAGCTGCAGTTTGCCTATCACTGTGGACCTACTCCATACAGAAAGAATGATTTTGTCCTCACAGATCCCACATTTGCTCCCATCCAAGTATTTCCCATGAGGGATCTGGCCTGTTTTCTCATGCAGAACATGATTATATGCAAATACCTATAACCAACCTCTCAAGTCAAACAAAAATAGAATCAGAGAGTTATAGAGTGAAGGAATCCTAAGAAGGCATCTGGAACCATTACCTATCTTCAGGCAAAGCAGTGTGTTGCCTGACAACCATGGTGTCCACACATGGAGCCAACCATTGGCCATTACCTGATGATAACAACCTAGGCCCACAAGCCTAGCCAAATATTTCTATTGTAGTTCACATCCCTTCAATGTGCTGACTACACCTATAATCATGGCACTACTGCCTTGGTGTGGACATAAAAAGGAATTCTTGAAAGAAACAATTGAAAAAGCATCCACCTTATATAACTGTCCTCACATATTTACATTCCCAAAGCTTTGATATTTCTGATCTCATCTGTCATTCTCTCCCACCTTTATACATCTCAGTTCAAAGCGATCATGAGAGTGGAATAAGTATAGCTTCTCCCGTCCTACAAATTGGGAAATTTAGAGTCATAAGAATGATGACAACATGGCGATGCTGCCGTTGATCTCTCTACAATGACCCAGAAGCCTGTCAGGGAAGTCCCTTGTTAAAGGGTGAGCTTGGGCTTGGCCTGGAGCCATCATTCTCAGGGCTAGCCTGGCCTCCACCAGTTTGAGCTGGGATTAAGTGGATAAGAAGTGCTCAGAGCAGGATATTTTCAATTTGTAATGAAGAAAAACAAGGGTGAGAGGAGCAATGCAGGAGCTGATAGCCCCACAGATTTAAAAAAAATAAAAAAAAAAAAAAAAAAAAAAGGCTTTCTAAAAAAAGATTTACTCAAGTACCTGATTACATTGCAAAATCAAACCTCCTTAGGCAAAGCAAACAGTGTGCTGGTAAAGGTCAGGTACTCCTCCAAGATCAGAGTTGTTGCAACCAACTATCTGTTTTCAAGTGAGTTCCTTAGTGTTTGTGTATACAGATCCTATTCTCGCTGGTGAGGGGAAACTACTAAAGGAGAGGGGAAATGAGCAGAAACTTCACTTCCTGTGACCAGGTTTGGGAATATTAAGTGATGCTTGGTTGGTTAAATAAGCCATTGGTACTAAATTCAAAGTGCATTATCCCATGTCTCAGCCAATGTTCAAATACTCAGCCAAATGCTTAACGCCCAGAAAAACTATGTTCACTTTAACAGCTGTGTCTTTTCATAGGTAATGTCAGAATTTTTTCACTAGCTCTGGAGTTAACTCTTGGTCATCCACCATGAAGTAAATAAAGCCTAAATAGTGCCTGAATGGTAGAGGAATCATTGCATAGTAGTTTAGAAATACTAGGAAACTGCTTAGGTGGTATCCTCATGGGAATTTAGACCTTTTTATAAAAATAACAAGAGGCTAAGGGTTTAAGAGTTTTGTGTCCAGTTCCACAGGAGATTGGAGGTGTTCCCCACTAATAAGCAGGGCATCCTACCATTTAACTCAATTCCAACACTGTCTACCTGAAGATACTCTTAGATCCTACAGGTTAGAGCACATGTGTCAAACACAAGGCCCGCGGGCCAAATCCGTCCCGCCAGGCCTTGCAATGTGGCCCGCACCGCACTGTCATCACTGCACTCCGCTGCGTTTCCATCACAATGACAGTTTATGACTGTTCAGTAAACCATTCGGCCCGAAATTTAGGCTGGATTTTAGATTTTGGCCCCTTCTCTGATTGAGTTCAACACCCCTAGGTTAGAGGCTCTGTCCTATAAGACTGCCCCCTTTTCCTGTCCCTTTAGAAGCCAATCATAAATCCAGATTATCAGTTGTGCTTGTCACTAACTAGTTATAGATTTGAGGTGCCAAAGACCCCCTCCTTGTGTTCCATTAATTTGCTAGAACAACTCACTGAACTAAAACAAACAAGCAAACAAACAAACAAAACATTTTATGTGGTAAGGAGACAAGTTAATGACCTTATCATCAGATATTCACCATGAAGATCCTGAAAAAGGGGGTCATACATACCTCCTTCATATTCATAATACTTCTGCAAGGTAGGGATTCTTTTTCTCCAGGGTTGGATGAACTGATCTGAGGTGCCACAACTTGTTAAGTGGCAGAGACCCGAACTGTGAGAAATGCTCACCTGTCTGAATTCAAATATCAGACTCGGAGACAGAAGTATGGCGAAAACGAGACTTTTAATATGTCCTTGCAAGAGCGGGTGTCTGTCCTGTTGTATAGGTCCAAATGGAGTAGCCAGCGCAGGCTATTTATGCCAAAGGTGCGAGAGTCCCTCCTTCCGTTCTTCATTGGCTGAGTGTTAAGGGGTTAATAGTTTCCTCATACATCACCTAGGTCTTATTGTCTCTTATTGGGTTTTTTTTTTTTTTTTATGGGCTGATGGCTTTTCTCCTTGTCTCCACCTCCCCCTGTCTAGTTGAGGCGTAGGTATTTTGTCCTGGGCGCCTCAGGGGTTTCCATTGTGATGCTGGCTCACTGTCCACAGTTCTTTGTCCTTATGTCCTCCTCCCTCCTCTCTACCTTCTGTTTGCCCTGGGGAAGCTCAGTAACCTTTGCCATTAAAAGTTGGCTAAGCTGAAGTTGGATCACAGAGGCCTATTTCCTACAGAAGTCAACTTTTAGAGTGCCCGAATCCAAATACAATACTTTCCAGCATGCATTCCAGACCCCCAGGAAGTCAGAGACTGGGGAATTAGAGACAGAAGCAGTCACACAGGCCAAAGCCAAGAGTAGAATGAACTCATCTACCAGTTGACCTTGAAATATTCCATGCAGGGGCAGAAAGTTAAAGGGTGGGATTTCACAACGTGTCCTGGATTGCCAATGTATTTACTTGTACATTCTCTTCATTTCCACTGTAGTTTGATCCACCATCCCTGGTTTTAAGAGAGGTTTCTGACTCCCCTGATTGGTCCGGGGACCTTTCTAACCACCCCGGAATGTTTCTGTCTACCCTGTAAGGTCTCTTGGTCCCAATGTAGATGGCAGTTCCTATAAGATATACCCACTCCACCAACTCTAGTTGGAAATTTGAGCATACAGATCAGCCCCTGAATTCTGATTTTCTTCCATCTGCAGCCATCCCTCCCTCCCACCAAGCCATTGGGATTGGATTAAAACCCCAGCAGGAGCCCAGTCGACTTGGCCCACTGGTTGAGTGTTGGCCTATGAATGAGGAGGTCATGGTTTGATTCCCAGTCAGGACACATGCCCAGGTTGTGGACTCAATCCCCAGAGTGGGGCATGCAGGAGGCAGCCAATCAGTAATTCTCTCTCATCATTGATGTTTCTATCTCTCGATCTCTCTCTACCTCTCCCTTTCTCTCTGGAATCAATAAAACATATAAATATAAATATAAATATAAATATAAATATAAATATAAATATATATTTATATTTATAAAAAGAGCCAAACAGGAGGTCAGCAGTAAACTGGGCCAAGCAAAAATTCCAATTCTGAGGTGACATTCTAATGACGGTGTGTTCAAAAACCCCTCATCCCTTTTTCTTTGCTTTCAAAAGAGGCCACAAATCAGCCTCGTCAACCACCCATACAGATTGTATCTGTTAGGTGACTGATAAAAAGAATAAGTGAGAGGGCAGGGTGGGGTGGGGTTAACTCCTGACTCCATTTTGTACTGTGGGGCAGGGCGGAGCTATCCTCCATTTTGTAACTGGACCCTAGCCATCACCCAACCAATCAGGGTCAGCCAAAGCAGTGACATCACCATCCCTATAAAACCCCTTGACCTGTTGAAGCCTGTGCTCTTCCACCACGCTGTCAGGCATAAGTGAGACAGAGCCCATGCTAGCATTGAAGAGGCTCTTTTGTTTATTGCATCAGACTCAGCTCCCTGGTGGTCCTTTGGGATCATGAAATCTGGGCGTAACATAAGGGCCCCCTGTGGACATTCAGGTTTGCATGGAAAGTTGCATCGCTGGCTTCTAGGTCGTCACTGAGAAAACATTCTCTTTCTGCCAGGAAATACTGCAGCCCTCCTTCTCAGGTTCTATTTGTGGATTCCGTGGGTGTGCCAGTCCCTTCTCAGGACCAACCTCTCCCTCGGCTACTTAGCTCTTTCCGGTTTCCCCCAGATCCCACATTTGGCTCAGGAATTGCTTAATTGGTGCTTTAATACCAACTTAGTTCTTCCTCCATTATTCCCTGAACCCTGACACCTCATGGCATTTCTCGGCTTTAATGTTTAATGCTATGATGACTGTTACTGATTAGGACTAAATGTTAGCCTAGGATGCCCGGGGAACAAATGCTTTTATTAAGAGTACAAGAGAGGGAAAGCCATTCTGAAAAATAGAAAAGATTCCCATGATTTGCCTCCCGAGACCACTTGAGCAGGAAGCAGAGCTGGCTGGTGGTTATTATTTGATCAGCTAGAGCTAATCTGTGCTGATGCCTCCTGCCATGTCCCTCCATTTGTGTGTGATTTCTCATCTACTGATGCATAATGTATAGATCTGGATAGAGGCAGATCAATTATCCTGCTTTAAGAAAGCAAAGCCAAACGAATGGCAACATTAGCCTGAGACTTCAGGGAAATTGGAGGCTGGAAGACCCAGGTTTGCTTTATACATGTGTGGGGATCATTCAAAAGGAAAGGGGGGGGGGGGGCAGGGAAAGGGGTGCAAACAGCAAAGAGGAAGGAAAATAAGGGGCAGGATTTCATTACCTGTGTTGAAAATAAACCTGGCTGTTTTGTGCAGAGGACACCTGAAGGTAACAACAAAGATCCATATAAAACAACACCATGCTTGTCCAGTACAGCTCAGTGGTTGAGCATTGACCCATGAACCAGGAGGACACTGCTGAATTCCTAGTCAAGGACAGATGCCTGGGTTGCAGCCCCCAGTGTAGAAGGTGCAGGAGGCAGCCAATCAATGATTCTCTCTCATCACTGATGTTTTTATCTCTCTCTCCCACTTCCTCTCTGGAAATCAATAAAAATGTATTTAAGCTAGAGGCCCAGCACATGAAAACTCATGCACTGGGGGTGGGGAGTCCCTCAGCCTGGTCTGGACCCTCTCACAGTTCAGGAGTCCTCAGAGGATGTCCTACTGACGACTTAGGCCCACTCCCCAAGGAGAGTGGGCTTAAAGCTGCAGTCTAGCCTCCCTCTGTGGGAGGTGATGTGGCTGATCAGGGAACGGCATCACTCCATTACCCCTTCGCTGCCACCTGGGCTCCCTCTGCAGGAGGTGACTGAATGGACAATCAGGAGACAGTGCCGCCTGCATCACCCCACTGCCGCCACTGGGCCTCCCTCTGTGGGAGGCAACCACATGGGCCTATCAGGGGATGGTGCTGGCCCCCTTATTGCCCCTCCGCTGCCTCTGGTTACCACCCCCAGCCCCCAATCACCATTTCCTTCCTCTGCCCACTGACATGTGCCTTGGCTGGCCTGGCACCACCTGCTCACCAGCCCCGCCCACCACCCACTAGTCATTCTGCCATTCAGTCCATTTGCATATTACACCTTTATTATATAGGATAAATAAATACATAAAACACCCAGAAGATTTAGGGAGTCTCAACTTTCTTGCGTTAAATGATCAGATGCAACAAGATATGTATTTAGCTCTATTGAGCCAAACCGAGGATGGTCAGAAACATGCACTGAAGAAATTATAAGTAAAAAGGTGTTGTCTCTGCCAGGCTGGAATTCTTTAGTTCACAAGAAAGCTCAGAATTGATGGCACAGACACAACGTCTTAATATCCATGGGGGTTAGAGGATGTGAAATTGAAAGGGGTCGGGGGTACTCTTGAAGGCTGGCTGAACGGTAGCTACTGAGTGCTTAGGAAGCTACTTTCAATCCATCTCTCTCCAGAGAATGATGTTTGAAGACTTTTAAAACATACACGATGGGTGTTCTTTCAGTTATTTACACGTAAAAATGCTACTGCTGAAATTATTTCTCAGAAAATGAAGATTTTTCTAGGTGAACTTAGCCCAGAATTTTATGATTCAAGGGACTTCTAAGAAGAAAGTTTGTATCCCACTAAGAATTCCTGGGACTGAGCTCAGTGGCTCGTGTGTAGTAGGTACTTGGAAATGTTTAAATGAAAAAGTATATGAGTGAGTAAACAAATGAAAAGGATTATATGAGTTCAGCTAAAGCATTCTATATACACATGGGTGTAAGGCAGGTAATAACTTTGAAATATTTTAATATTCTAAGAACATTTTTGCAAACATTTTAAATGATTATGACCACCTTCCAGTACTTGGTAGTGAGTTCACCTCTCTGAATGGAACAGAAACAAGATGACAGTCTTATATTGAGTAGAATACAGAAAAGATAGGCCCCCATTGTGTGAGCTTTCCACCTGGGGAGTCATAATTTCTATAGGTGATAAGAGACTCAGCTACAAACTCACCGTAGATAGGAGACTCGGCCATATTCCACAGCACTGAGAAAATTCCAGTGAAGCAAACATCAGCATATGCAAAAGGGTCTGAAAGACTGAGTAGATTTCCTGATAGGTCGGGAAAATTCTGGAAGGTTTAGAGGATGTAAAAAAAAAAACAAATTTTATCTAAAACAAAGATTTCAATCTGATGGTGGCCTATAAAATTCAGTATATTAAATTTTTGCAAGACAAAGAACTGTGATGATGGGAACACAGGCATAGAAATGCGTTTTGACACTACTGCTGCTAGCAGGTACCACATATTGAATGCTCTGGGATATGCACTCTGTGCAACTCATTTACCACTCAGAACTGCCTCAAAGCTGAGTGTCACCTCCGTTTTATAAATGAGAAAAAAACAGATGTACAAAAGGGAAAGCATCTTGCCATGGTGGCAGAGCCAGGAACTGACAGGGTTGGGATTTGAACCCAAGTCCATCTGGCTTCAAAACCCAGCCTTTGATCCCCAAGAACAACTGCATTCTGTTTTTCAGAAGGACACATGGATACAAAAAGTTAATGTTTTCTTAGTGCAGTGGTCGGCAAACTCATTAGTCAACAGTACAATTGACATTTCTTTTGAGAGCCAAATTTTTTTAACTTAAACTTCTTCTAACGCCACTTCTTCAAAATAGACTCACCCAGGCCATGGTATTTTCTGGAAGAGCCACACTCAAGAGGCCAAAGAGCCGCGTGTGGCTCGAGAGCCGTAGTTTGCCGACAAAGGTCTTAGTTCACTCTAATCCAGAGATCTACTTAATATATGTATACCTTCCTTTTCCAGTAGTGCCTATGTAAAGGTCCTACACTGGGTCCTGGGACATGAGAGTCCCTTCTCCATGAAATGTAAAATCTAGGCATGAGATATAGATGGGGCACAATGAAAGGTAACACAGAGGCCCAAGGACTGTACTGGAGATAGAGCTAAGGGAGTAATTGCTTATGTAAAGAAGAAATAAAAATAAATATATATTTTTTAAATTTACAGATATTCTTAACTGGAATAATCAAATAATATTATTGAGCACTGAGATGAGTACAAAACATGGTGCCCAGTCATGTAACTTTCTAACTCTGTTATTTGTGATTCCTGTCTGTACAGAGCTCAATATGATTATAAAGTATTTTATGAAATATACGACCTCCAAAATTAATCTGTAGGGAAAGACACCTTGCAAAAAAAAAACAAAACAGAAGTGCAAGAATATACTTAGTAACACAATATAATATTACTAACAATAAAATGTCACCATTTCACTTATTAAACTAATACTTCAGGAGATACAGGATGTTATAGAGTTGATTCTGTCCTTATATAAAGTATAAAAAAGAAAAAGACTGTGATTTCAATATGTCATTAAACTGCAGGCTAATGTAGTTATAGTTAAGTAATAAAAAAGCAATATAGGTCAAAAAATATAAAATAGCTTATTGTAACAGAAAAATATGCTCATGGTATTGACCAGACAAAAGAACTCTATGAAAACCTTAGTACCTAAAGATAAATCACATGCATAATAATATTCTAAAGATGGCTCTATGAACATAGAGAAACTCTCGCTAGGAAAAGAACACTGTGAACTAATAACTCAATTTAAAAAGATTTATGTATAAGAGACTTACCTTGAAGACACTTGCACAGATATAAACTTCAGGGGAGTTTTGAACCTGGAGGACTTTCCCCCAGGTTTTGTGAAGAATTATTGTCCTTGTCCAAGAAAGTTAGTCTAAGATTTCTGGGATAGGCACAGAAAGCATAAACTATCAAATATTAATTTTAAAAATCTGATTTCATCAAAATCATAAACCTCTCTTTCGAAGAACACTGCTGAGAAAATGAAAAGAAACCAGGAGAGCATATTTATCAAATGCGTATCAGATAATGGAATGATATCCAGAATATATTAAAAATGCCTGCATCTCAATAACAAAAGTAATCCAATTAATAATGGAAAAGATTTGAATGCGCACTTCATCAAGGAAGCTATACAGATGGCAAATAAGCACATGGGAAGATATGCAATATTTTGTGATTTATTGTGTACCTATGATAACAATAACTTCATTAGTGGTTAGGGATATGTAAATTAAAACCAAAGTGAGCAATTACTACCCATCTGTTACAATGGGAGTACAGAAAGGCAGGTTGCTGAGGGTGAACAGCAACTGGAGTTCTTTTTTTTATTTAATATATTTTATTGATTTTTTACAGAGAGGAAGGGAGAGGGATAGAGAGCCAGAAACATCGATGAGAGAGAAACATTGATCAGCTGCCTCATGCACACCCGCTACTGGGGATGTGCCCGCAACCAAGATATATGCCCTTGACCAGAATCGAACCTGGGACTCTTCAGACCTCAGGCCAATGCTCTATCCACTGAGCCAAACCGGTTTCGGCACAACTGGAGTTCTTATACACAGTTGATTACAATGTAAAATGGTCTGCCACTTTGGAAAGCATTTTGACAATTTCCTACAAAGTTAACTATGTATTCATCATATGACCCAACTATTCCACTTTTAGATAATTACCCAAGGAAATGGACTTCTTGATGAATGCTCATATCAGTTTTATTAGTAATAGCCAGGAACTGGGGGAGGATGGGAGGTTGTCCATTACCTTGTGAATAAATAAACAATGTGTAGTATAGCCATACAGTGGAATATTACTTAGCAATATAAAGAACGAGCTACTGATACATGCAACAGCAAGGAGGAGGCTCAAAAGCTTTATGCAAAGTGAGAGAGACCAGCTTTAAAGTACATTCTGTAAGATTCCATTTTTATGACATTTTTCAAAAGGCGAAACTAATGAAAAAGAAACATATTAGTAGTTACCAACTCTGGGATAAGGAAGGGGAGACTGACAAGAGATAAGAAAGGTTTGGTGGTAATGGAACTTTTGTGTATCTTGATTGTGGGAGTGTTTACACAACTTTATATAGAGAGGTGGGCAAAAGTAGTTTTACAGTTGTGAGTGCATGAAACACAGCTAGCTTATTATTGAATTACTGTTTACTAGAAGCCCAGTGCACAAGATTCGTGCACTCAGGGGTGTCCCTCAGCTTGGCCTGTGCCCTCTTGCAGTCCGGGAGCCCTCGAGGAATGTCCGACTGACAGGGAGCGGGCCTAAGCCGTCAGTCGGACATCCTTAGTGCTGTTGCAGAGATAGGAGAGGTTCCCACCACCGCCACTGTGCTCGCCAGCTGTGAGCCCAGCTTTTGGCCTTCTGGCTGAATGATGCTCCCCCTATGGGAGCACAGTAGCCACCAGGGGGAAGCTTCTACATTGAGTGTTTGTCCCCTGGTGGTCAGTATACATCAGAGCAACCAGCAGGTCTGCCTTTCCGTCGATTTGTACATTACCCTTTTACTATATAGAATTCCTGAATTATACTTTTTCCCATATGAACAACTATAATCCTACTTTTGTCCATCCTTTTATCTGTCAAAATTCATAGAACTGTACACCAAGAAGGGGTGAGTTTTCCTGCATGCAAATTACACCTTCATCAACCTGACTTTAATGAAAGAATATATGTGAAATACTTCATTTATATTTAAGTTTTAGTAATAGAAAAGTATTTTACACCACCTGGATTCCTGATAGAATTGTCACATGTAGGCAATCATGAATGATTTTTTATCCAACAATAGAAACAAAACTGGTTACCTGAATTTACTAAGAAATGTCTTTTTATTTGTAAAAAAAAAAAAAAAAAAAAAAAAGTAATCAAACCATGAGCTAATGCACCTCAAAATTCCTTAACTGTAAGAGAATGTATATTAAACTGAATGTGGGTTTTTCCTGTACACACTTTAAAGTTAATCATTTTACTAATTTTTTGTCATCTTTAAAAAGCCCCAGATGCTTAATTTTAAAAAGTCCCTTAATACTTATTCGAAAGACTATAAAAAATAGATGTCTGACCCAGACTGGTGTCTGAAATGGACTCCACTGGTTATGGACTCCTGCTTTCTCACAAGAAACCAAATATAGTAGCAAGAGCTTCCTTTATGTACATAGCAGCTTTATTAGAAAAAACTAGGGGCCAAAACCGGTTTGGCTCAGTGAATAGAGCATCGGCCTGCGGACTGAAAGGTCTCGGGTTCGATTCCGGTCAAGGGCATGTACCTTGGTTGCGGGCACATCCCCGGTAGGGGGAGTGCAAGAGGCAGCTAATCGATGATTCTCTCTCATTTATGTTTCTAACTCTCTATCCCTCTCTCTTCCTCTCTGTAAAGTATCAATAAAAAATATATTAAAAAATAAATAATAAAAGAAAAAAGAAAAAACTGGGTGAGGGTGGGAGGTTGTCCATCAATATAAAGAACAAACTACTGGTACATGCAAAAGCATTCTGCTAAGTGGAAGAGGCCAGTTTTAAGCTTAAGGATCATTTCAATGTGCGTGCCTGACATGCTACTCTGGTCTGCACCTCGCTCGTTTCAGTAACGAGAGTTATTGAAAGAAGAATGGGGCTTTCCAGGGTGAGCCCACTGAATAACTGCCTCAGATGCAGCTCGTGAAAGCTGACATCCGAGAGATGATGCCAGCTCGCTGTGTGCAATCTGAAACGCGGCAATTGCCTCTGACTGACAAAGACTATAACTTCACATTATTGTTTCTGAGCTCTCCGAAACCGGGTGTCTGGCCTGGTGCGTGATAGATACACTTCGCTCTCAGTGTATTTTCATCTCATTGTATGGAATATTTCCCATAAAGGACTCACAAGAGTGAAATGCAGGAAATTGGGGGGGAAATGCTTCAGGCACTGGCGGGATGGCCTGATCATTTAATTTTCTCGCGGAGAGCTCAAGGAGGAACTCATATGAAGGGGAGAACAGCAGCCGCAGCCGCCCCCCCCCCCCCCCCCCCAGAGCAGCTGACGCTTAGTATGGCACTGGGGTGACACATCCATACATCTTAATAAAGCACCGTGCATTAATCTATTAGTCACAACTCAAGGAAAACCTCCAGTGGCCAAAGCAGAGTGGGTATGGAGCATAAAGACTAACAAGATGGACGAGGGAATCATATAGAGAAACTTAGGGATGATGTTTCTCCCCCTCCCGCAAAGAGAAATTCTCTGTCTTCCAAATTAAGAAGAATGCTTCACAGTGAAGTAATTACTGCTGCAAGAATTGGCGGGGTGTGGTGGGAATTGCAAGACAGGAAGCTGCTCAAGCAAGCCAGATGGGCATTGAAGTTTAGTTGTCCACATTGATATACAGGGGGGGCAACTACCAGCTCCCAGAATGTCAGCAACAGAAAAAACAACAACGGAGCTGCAATTACAAGAAATGTTACTTAACTTCTAAAAATGTAAAAGTATGACACAAGCCAAAGGTTTGGGGGAGACAGATCATAGTCAGTTGACTAGTTTCTTTCAGGTCTAGAGTCAAACCTGTGAGCGTGCAATGGATGAGGTCAAGTGGAAGGAAGGTACTATTGGTATAGCAGCAAGAATGCTGGACTTTGAATCAAGAGATTAGTGTTTGAATCTCCAGTCTGCCACTTGCTATGAGGGTGACCTTTTTTTTTTTTTAATTGATTTTTTACAGAGAGGTAGGGAGAGGGATAAAGAGCCAGAAACATCATACCTATTATCATATTCAATCAGTTTGGAAACTCTGTGGAATCAGAGTAGGTAGTATTATCCCCATTTCACAGATGAAGAAACAGAGGGCCAGAGAGATTAAAATAATTTTCCTAATGACACACAACTACTCATTGTTGGAGCTGGCACACCAACCAACTCAGGTTTCAAACTTATTAACCCAATATACTCCCACTGCATAGTAGGACCCTAAGAAACTAAGTTTAGGGTGTCATAGATTCAAATGAACAGAAGATTTCAATACAAGAGACCATCATCTGTTTTGAATGCTGCCAGAGATCCATTAAGACAAGACAAAGGCCGAAACCAGTTTGGCTCAATGGATAGAGCGTCGGCTTGGGGACTGAAGGGTCCCGGGTTCAATTCTGGTCAAGGGCATGTACCTTGGTTGCGGGCATATCCCCAGTAAGGGGTGTGCAAGAGGCAGCTGATCGATGACTCTCTCTCATCGATGTTTCTAACTCTCTATCCTTCTCCCTTCCTCTCCATAAAAAAAATCAATAAAATATATATTTTTTTAAAAAAGACAAGACAAGACAAAGAAGTGATCAAGGTCACCCTAGATCACTGGTGACCTTGATGGGAGAAGTTTCCATGCAGTGACAGAAAAGAAACCACTTAGGCCAGTTTTAGAAGAGAATGTGAGGTAAGTGAGGAATGCAAACATAACTCACTTTGTGAAGGAGGGCAGACAAATGAGGAGGAATTGGAAGGCCATTTGGGATTGAAGCAGGTTGGCAAATTCTAGGCAAGAAGAGACAGTGACTGCCTCAGACAGCTTTACCATACAGCAGAGAAATAGGCAAGAAAAAAATAACACCCCCCAGTCCAACCAAAAACCATTAGAATAAATGCACAGAACAGAATAACATATTGAGCAGCTATAAAGGGTATGGTTCTGTGGAAATATACAAAAACTAATCAACAAAGAAAAATGAATGTACAGTCAGGTAATTAAAATAAAAGCCAGTGTGTGATAACTCACTAGCAGAGGTACAAAGTGCTTTGGGAATCACAGAGAGAAGAGGAATTGATTTTTGTCTGAACTGATGCTAATCTTCAAGAAAAACAGAGGATTGGGATTGTTTCACTGAAGTATAGGAAAGAATTAGCTGCTAATACAGAGGGGCTAGTTTGCATGAGACTAATTTATAGATTGGTGGGCAAAGCTATGAAAGTAGAAATATTATATATAGCATCAGTTACATTCCAAAGAATAATAACTATTATTATATAATTTCTGATTTTCTTAAGTACCTTTATACTTGTGTTATTCATATTTATGGGAAATGGAAGGGTTAAAGGGTTGGCTATCTGGAGAGAGAGAGAAAGAGAGAGAGAGAGAGAGAGAGAGAGAGAGAGAGAGGAGGAAATAGGAAATGGAAATCTAAAAGGAAGAATGTAATTATTGAGCATCTATTAACCTATTGCATGCCAACCTTTGCTGTGATACTTTAATATCCATCATCTCATCAAATCCTTGGCCAATCTTGCTTGGTCACCTGTATGACAGTGCAAATTAGGAAAGATTTATTCCCTGTAAGATTAGAGAAAATTATATACATAGAGTTTCTTCTAAAGATTCCCTCAATTACTTTATTTTGTCTCCAAGTAAATAAATATAATACAAAATTAGATTCCTTCCATAGTTATTAACTGGGCAGCTATTATTTGCAATAATCCTAACTGGTGTGTGTGTGAGGGGGGGAATATTTTTTTTAATGATTTTATTGATTTTAGAGGGGAAAGGAGAGGGGGAGAGAGATATAGAAACATTAATGATGAGAGATAATCATTGATCCACTGCCTCCTGCATGCCCCCTACTGGGCATGGAGCCACCAACCCAGGCATGTGCCCTGACTGGAATTAAACCGTGACCTCCTGGTTCATATGTTGACCCTCAATTTCTGAGCTACACCTGCCAGGCAAGAATATATTTTTTTATTCCAAGGATTTCTAAACACTGAGACTACAAAAGGCACTTTTGTAGGGGTGGTTTTCAAATCCAGCCGTACATCTGAATCCTGGAGGAAGTTTTGTGAAAATGTAACTTCCTAGATCTCACCCCCAGATATGGATATTCTGATTCTGTTGATCAAATGTGCAGGTAAGAGGCTGCGGTGGGGAAAAGATCCCCCAGGTGGATCTGGCGTGCAGCCAGTTGTGGAAAGCACAACTCTGCTACGAGCAGTTCTCTTACAATTTAAGTTTCCATAATATGATTTGCCTATAATAAGCTTGAAAAATTAGAGAACACCACTTGCATTGCAAGGACAAGAATCAGTATAAAGCAGGAGTGTGAAACCATTTTTTCTGCCAAGCACCATTTGTGTATTTATAACATCATTCGATGGCCATACAAAATGATCAACTTAAAAATTTGCCTGCTGCATTTTGTTAAAGTTAAACATTTAATCAGCTCACCCCTAATGCCTTGGCAGGGCCAGACCAAATGATTTAGAGGTCCTTGTATGGCCCACATACCAGACATTCTCTGCCCCTTGTGTAAAGGAATGGCCAGGAACTCAGTGCCAGGAGAGAGGGAATGGTTAAAAAATAAAAAATAATAATAATAATTTTAAAAAAGTTGCTTTTGCTGACCTATTGTAGCTACCATGTTTGCAACACACGGAGCGTCATTTTGCAATAACAATGAATGTAGCAGGTCAGAAAGAGAAGAGTACAGGAGATGCTCTGCTAATGAGGATGCCGGTGGTTAAAGAGAAAGAAGCCATTTCACCTGAGAAAATTAAATGCTGGCTCTGCTTATTTGAGGTTTACAATTACATATGTTTCCTACAGAAATACTCCCGTTATGGAACATTTCCAGGAAAAAAATAGTCCATTTTGTTCCATTTAAGCAGCTGTTTTGGTAAAACTTTTTAAAAATAACACCATATTTCTTTAAATAATGCAACTAATATTTAATAGTGGAATAGACTATAATCTCTGCCTGTGAATAGGTATTTTAATAAATATGCAAATATGCAAGTGATGCTATAAGTAAGCATAAGGGATCCCTAATTCTGCTGAGGAGGACTTAAAAGATTGGGTAAGACCTGTACTGAAAGGTAGGGGGAATATAAAAAACAAACAAACAAAAAAACACAACTACCATTGCATTTGTTTATCTTTCCCTTTTAGGTGTTATTCCATTATCTTTGTTTATTCTACAATCTCACCACTCTACTAATTAGAAAGTTCTTCTTGGATGCTCTAAATCCCTTCTTACGTAATTCCAGTTTATTCCCAAGAATAGTTTGATTTCCCTGTAGAGGGAGGTGTTGACAGGCAACACAAGGCTCCTTCCCAGCCCCCCACGCTTATTTTGCTCCTCAAGGAGGAGACAGGGTTAGAGGGAAGACCATGTAGACTTCAGGGAGCAGGAGCGCTGACCAGGGTGACAGACTGTGGGCTGTGCTTCCAGGGGCAGAGTTCCAGAAAGTATTCAAATGTCACCTTATTAGCACAGTCTTTCTCGCCTTTCTGTGGATTTATCTGTCACCCAGAACAGCCAGAGCTGCTCTGAAATGACAGGAGTCTGACCAGATGTTTTTTCCTAATATTCCCTTCACCTAGAGCTAGACTCAAAGCCAGGGCAATGAGAGACATCTTTGCACCAGGGCAATGAGATTTTTTTTTTATATATACTGTAGCTCTCTTAGCCTGTTTTTTTTGTTGTTGTTGTTTGTTTGTTTCTTTGTTTGTTTTGTTTGTTTGTTTTCTCCTCTCAACAATGGGACAAAATTGGACACACATCTAAGAGGAAAATTTTGGCCATTTTTCCAGCTTTGGTTCTAGAGCAGTGGTCAGCAAACTCATTAGTCAACAGAGCCAAATATCAACAGTACAACTATTGAAATTGCTTTTGAGAGCCAAATTTTTTTAACTTAAACTTCTTCTAATACCAGTTCTTCAAAATAGAGTCGCCCAGGCCATGGTATTTTCTGGAAGAGCCACACACAAGGGGCCAAAGAGCTGCATGTGGCTCCCGAGTAGCGGTTTGCCAACCACTGTTCTAGAGTATTAACTAAGCCAAAAAGGGAGCACTCTTTAGTGTCACTCTTTCTAGAGTTTTATATTGAGGCTTGAGGACAAAACCTGCTAAAAATAAAGTGTTTACTCTCCTAGGTGTCCATCATATCATATTATAACATCCCAAGACTTGACTCAAGTCTTTCCAGGTGAGCCAGCCCAGTATCATTCCCATTCCTTCTCAAAGCACCCCCAACTCACCTTTTTCAGTCCAATAGAAAGCACAAGCCCAAACTAGGATCTGTCTCAATTTCCTTCCTTCTAAAGGTGCTAAAGAGTCATACATGCATGGCTCAGGAGGTCACGGTACAATTCCCAGTCAGGGCACCTGCCCAGGTTGTAAGCTATATACCCAGTAGGGGGCAGGCAGGAAGCAGCTAATCAATGATTCTCTCTCATCGTTGATGTTTCTTTCTTTCTCTCCCTCACCTTTCCTCTCTGAAATCAATGAAAATATATATTTTAAATAAGAAAAATAAAAGTGCTAAGTAACTAAGTTGACATAACTAATGATATTCCGGATTGTGCTTCTTGCTTCCAAGTAGCAACTGGTCTGAGTCAATTACTGAACAGTCTTCAGAACTGTCTACCCAACAGCTGCCTATTAATTTGCTACGACCAACCTACAGCATCTGTCAATTCTTCCCATGAATTAATAGGTCTGTAATTAAAATCCAACAGAGAGTTCAAAAATTAATTAGGGCAGGAAGCAGCCATGTAAGCAACATGGAACATAACTCTCTATAAAGAAAAGACCAACTTCATGTAAACCAACGGAGAACCACAGGCCTCCGTCCACCTTGGCACCAGCTGGTCCCTGACCTCCCTTTTTCTGATCTGCAGCCTCATTGTGCATATGCTTAATAGTGGGTATCAATACATTGCATTGACTGTCTGGCTTCTTATTTAAAATTAGAGGCCCGATGCATGAAATTCATGCAAGAGTAGGCCTTCCTACTTCTGACTGCTGGCACTGGCTTCCCTCTGGCCACCCACAGGCACCGGGACCCAGGCTGGCTTCCTCTGGCCCAGCTTTGTCTGGAAGGACATCTGGAATGATGTCCAAAAGGATGTCTGGTTTAATTAGCATATTACCCTTTTATTATTATAGATACTAGTGGCCCAGTACATGGATTTGAGCACATTGAAAAGAAATTAATTAGAAGAAATATTTTAATATTGCTATTCACCCTTTCTCTATAATAAAAGTGTCAACCAAATTCACAATCAATAATGACAGATCAAGACACACACATGTGATTGGCACCATTGAGAGCTCTATATGTATTTATTTTAAATTGCCAATGCACATCATATATACTGGTCAATCGGTCAGTCTGATGGTCAGATGGACGGACAGTCAGTCACTTAGCCTTTTATATATAGATAATCTATTTCTTCTCCTGCTTACAGAAAGAGGGGGAAAAAAGAAAAAGAAGGAAATTTAGAGGGATCAAATATCTCATTGATCACACCTGGGTTTTCTTGTCCAGATCTTCACATCCTGTGCATTGAATGTTATTTTTAAATTTGCTAGAGCCTGAGCTCATGGGCATGATGCTATGAAAGCAGGGTGGTGCAATGGTTACATCCTCTGGAAACAAATGTACCTTCTACTCACTGTGAGTCCTTAAGTAAATTATCAATATTCTGTGCCCTGATGCCTAGTGCATGGCAAGTCTGCAAATCTTCAGTATGTTATTAGTGTGGTTTGATCCCTGACAGAATAATAATTACAATGATGTCTGTTGTTCCTGGTCTCAAGCAAGGATAGCTCAGGGATTCATAGTAATAACTTCAATATACCCTCAGATCTATAAGAAACAGTCCTCAAAAGCATGGTGTTATGTGTGATGCAATGTTTGATGATTGGCTTAATATTTTCACTATATAATAAGAATGAATCAGAGATATAAAATATCCTTCAGCATCACTGGGAAAGGAGATCTATTAACAAATCCAAAGAATTCACCTCTTCAAAAAATAAAATATTCTACCCCAAATAGCTGCAAAATGGTTTCTCTTTCCCCATATTGTGGAAGAAAAGGACAAAAATGTATTCTGAAAGCTGTAATGATAAGATTGGCAGCCAGAGAAGGTACTATAAAACACTGTCAGAGATGACAAGGGTTGAATTAAATCCTAGGACTGTTGAGAGCGATGAGAGGACTCATATCTGACCAGGGGTAACTGGACATACAAGTATACTGATTAATAATGTGACCTTCCTTTAAACCTGTTCCCAGGCAGCCCCAAATCCCTAGCAGCTCTCAGGTGAGAAATATGAAAAGATTTGCCCAAGATCTCAACAGAAGCAACAACTGGAATAAAACCAACTTGTCATGGAGCAGTTTCCACCATATGAAGCCCTAACGCCTCACTGAGCAGCATCTCACAGACTAAAGGGAATAAATACACTTCAATGCTTATTCCTCATCAAAGTGCCCCTCCCCCCTCCTGAGAAAATCTCTGTGTATTTCCAAGGGAAGTTTTACATTCAAAGACTAGACAAAACGTATGAAATGACTAAGTAGTAGAGAAATCTAACCTAGCCAATGTTTAGTGGTAAATATTTGATGTACAACTCTGTTTCCCAACTTAACACGCATAGGAAAGTGTGTGCTAGGTTTTGTAAAGTTATCAGAAATAGAGATTGGTGGAGGTTACTTCTAACAAAGGGAAATCAGCTATGAGGCTGCACATGGAAATTACCACAATAGAAAATCCCTCCAAACCTGGGAATGGCTAGACTGAAGCTGGAATATAGTTATAAAGTGGAACATTTGCCAAAACCGGTTTGGCTCAGTGGATAGAGTGTCGGCCTGTGGACTGAAAGGTCCCAGGTTCGATTCTGGTCAAGGGCATGTGCCTTGGTTGCGGGCACATCCCCAATAGGCGGTGTGCAAGAGGAAGCTAATCAATGTTTCTAACTCTCTATCCCTCTCTCTTCCTCTCTCTAAAAAAATCAATAAAATATATATATATTTTTAAAAGTGGAACATTTGTGTGTGTTTTTCAGAACACTAATTCCCAAGATCCATTGTGGCATTAGAAATTCCAAAATTTTGACAACTTTCCACAATGATAACTGCAGGTTCTCTATTATTGATGTCATTAGGCAATTACCTCACCCTCTATTTGGATACCGTTTTTGCCTTTTGACTTTAGTTTACTGATACGTTTTGACTACTCTTTTTTTTTCTATATTTTATTGATTTTTTTATAGAGGAAGGGAGAGGGATAGAGAGCTAGAAACATCAATGAGAAACATCGATCAGCTGCCTCCTGCCCAGATGTGCCCGCAACCAAGGTACATGCCCTGGACCTGAATTGAAACTGGGACCCTTCAGTACGCAGGCTGATGCTCGATCCACTGAGCCAAACTGGTTTTGGCCATTTTGACTACTATTAATTCATGCTGCAATTGATCCTAACTATTCATCCCTTCACTTACCACAAATTATTGAATTATCAGACAGAGGCACAATGTGAACTCAGCTAGGGAGAGAATATGTCTTGTAAATGTTCATTGCAATTCAGTCAAAGCTATCACCTATTTATTATCTGTCTAGCATCAGTCTATTTATTATCTATCTATCTATCTGTCTGTCTATCTATCTATCTAGAAACACTGACTGATACAAAGGTCTCATACCAGGTCTCTTCCAAGTCTGCTCAGCAAGCACCCTGACACTAACCGATTTTCTGGCCTTTCTTCAGGTGCCCTCTCTCAGTCCAATTAGCTACAAGGGTGGAATCAAATTATTTAGAACAGGACAGGCAGAATATGGCCCACAGGCCAAATCTGGCCTGCCATCTGGTTTTTTGAATTTCAATTCAGCTATGCATTGTCTCTGGCTGCTCTCACACTACAAGGGCAAGTGAAGTTTTGTAGTTGCTGCAAGCCTAAAATACTGCATATACTTTATGGTCTTTTCTGGAAATTGTCGGCTAATCCCTGATTTAGAGCAAGGTCAAGTGTTCAGCGCAAGTATGTGCTCTGTAATGGGGCTGTAAGTAGTTTTGGGAAGGGTCCAGGATTAGAGCAGGTATTGTGAGGCTAATGGCCTCATGGAAGCTTAAAAGAAGTCCGGGGTCTTCTGAAAAAAATATGCAGACAATCACACACACACACACACACACACACACACACACACACATATACATACATATATATATATTATTTTGTTTGAATAATATATAAATTAGTTCACCTAAAGGTAATTGTATCCCATACTATCTCTTTAATAACTATTTTTTTCTCCATGAGTTAGAATGTGCTGACAAGCCTGTTGAGAAGCTCTCCTATAAATATTAATACAAAACATTATGTGATCTGAAAGGCATTTCTATTTAGCTCTGAAATGAAATTAACATTACTGTTTTTGCTGTATGTCTGTAAGGAACATGGCTGGGCATTCACCTTGTAAACTGGGGCTGAGACGGATAGGAAACACTATGGTTTTTACCGCTTCCACCCTTGCTATTCTGAAGCTCAGCCTGATCCTTTTTTTTTTGTTTTTGGATAAAAAACCAGTGAGGAGATCTGTGATCCCTAGATTCAAGGGTTTGATGCAAAGTGAATTTTCTCCCCAGTGACACAAAGAAATTAGCTTTGCCCACCAAGGGATAAATTCCTCCTTACTTGCCTGTGAGCACGTGGAGCGCAGAGATTGGATTTTACCTCCTTCACAGACCACTGATTCCGAGCACAGTGATTGGCCTGGTGGGGGGTCCCATTATGTATTTGTAAAATGAGCAAGTGAAGGTTGGCATATGTTCTCATAGCTCCGTTTGCAAAGCTGACGCAGAAGACCTCTAACTGTACAGGAAATGGGGCACATCTCCCTAATGCTACCACCCTACAGAGATGGAAATGTACTTCAAGTCCAAGTTCTCCCTGCTAAGGAGTCAGGTGAGGAGTGGTGAGATCCAGACTTACTGCAGCTCCCTAACCCCTCCTGACCATGGCGTGGTTGGTGCTCAGCCTTACCTCGGCAGCAAATCTGGTTCTAACCCTATGCTGCCCAGACCTTTAATCTTGGTCGACACCCACCCTCCATGCAAAGTTAGTTCCCATGCATGCTCCCATGATCCTATGGGCACCCATTTATTCACCACTTAGACTGGGTTGCAGTGATCATTTACTACGTAGTTGCTCTCTCTAGCTGAGTTCACATTGTGCTTCTGTCTGATCAGATTCAATAATGTGTGATAAGTAAAGGAATGAATGAGTAAATAATCTAGTAAGGATATAAAATACAAGGCTTGATCCTCTCTTTCACTCACCATCTATGCTCGTTGATCATGACACACAACCTTTGCTATACCCACTTTCAGCCCCATTCTCCATGGCATAGCCTCTCCTCCAGACAGCCTCTAGCTATATTTCAAAGTTTGTGCAACTATGAGTCTATATTTGTCACCCAGAGGTTCAAATCCCAGACGTGACTTTTATTAATCCATCCCCACCTGCAGCCACCTAATTCCTAAAGCATGTCTATTCTTTTAAACAACCACTTCCCCTAAACCCCTGATCTGCCTGCTAAATAAAGAATAGCAGGTGTTACTGGGATACCAAGTTATAACTTGGTATCCCAGTAACACCTGCTATTCTTTATTTAGACTCTAGGACAGTGTCGGCAAACTCATTAGTCAACAGGGCCAACTATCAACAGTACAACTATCAAAGTACAATGATTGAAATTTCTTTTGAGAGCCAAATTTTTTAAACTTTTTCTAACACCACTTTTTCAAAATAGACTCGCCCAGGCTGTGGTATTTTGTGAAAGAGGCACACTCAAGGGGCCAAAGAGCTGCATGTGGCTCGCGAGCCACAGTTTGCCAACCACGCCCTAGGAGGAAACAGCAAGGAGCATCAATGTGTTTCCCTACAGAGCAGCTAATCCTTAGCAGTTAAACACCCTGAAGACACAGCTGACCCACTGGAGCCTTCCTCCTCTGTCTGAGTGTGGCTGCCCAGCCAGGCCTCTGAGAGAATATGGGATAAGTTAATCAAGGCTGCCCTCTCATGGTTAAAAAAAATATCACCTGTGTAAAATAAAATCCTTTCTCTCCTTACACAAGTCCAGTTGCATTGAATCATGAAGCCCTGCCCTAGCACCAACCAATCCATCAGTGAAGGACTCACCTGGAAAGCTGCTGGCTACTCTATTAAGATCTTCTTCCGGGACCTCCCCTAAAATCTTCACCCTAAAACCCTTAGGACGGAGGACCCAGAGCTCTCTCCTTCCCTGGCCCCGCCCTCCCTCGCCCCATCCCTTCCCCCTGCCTTGTCATCATTAGCTTCCTCACTCCCAAGCTCCAAGGGCCCTTCCTTTTCCTCTATAAAGTGTTTTCCTAAGCCCATTTCTTCTGAGAATTACTTCTTCTACTTCTGTGATTTACCCAATAAATGTTCTCTTATAGTGTGGGTCTTGGCTCTGAATTCTCTCCTACCCAGAGCCCAAGTACAGAGGATGTGAAACCCAATCCAGTCTGACCCCGATGGTCTAACACCCAGTGCCCTTCCTGCCACATACAACAGTTTCAGGTCTCCTTCTTATGGCGCTCCCTAATTTGCATTTGTGTAACAAACTTTGTACATTTTTCTCCTGTTAATCTATCTCTGTTCATTTGATTATTAGTCCAGCTAGAAGAACTTAGAAAGTGGGAGGAAAAGAAATATATATATATATACTTCAGAGAGGAAGGGAAAGGAAGAGAGAGATAGAAACATCAATGATGTGAGGGAATCATTGATTGGCTGCCTTCGGCACATTGGACCAAGCCAGTAACCCAGGTACATGCCCTTGACTGGAATTGAACCTGGGATCCTTCAGTCTGCAAGCCAACACTCTATCCACTGAGCCAAACCAGCAAGGGTGAAAAGTATTCTTTTTAGCCACACAGAACCAAGTTTAATATCTAAAGTATTTAAATGTCTCTGTTTCCCTTTCGGCCCATTCCTGATTTGAATGCTCTCCTGCAAGACAATCCTAGTGGCAGCCCTTTGACCCGCCCTTCCCCATGCCAGCCCCACTGCCAGCCCTCTCAGAGTCCCATCCCTGTAAGACCTCTTGTCAAGTAGGTTGTTCAGCAAATCACACATTATTCACAGAGTGCTGTTGGTGGCGAAATGGCAGCAGGCGTTAGACCAGTAGAGTCAGACCAAACCTTGGGTCAGCAGTCTTAGCAAGTTCTGGCTAAGAAAGGATTCAGAGCCAAGACCCAAACTATAAAAGAAAGTTTGTTTAGAAAATCAGAGGTGGAAGTGAGCCCTAGAATAAATGGGCACAGGAAACAAGTTACAAAAGGAAAGAAGGGCTCCTGGAGCTTAGGAGAAAGAGAGAGGCAAGGAAAGCTTCCCCGAGGGAGGGGAGTGAGTAGGAAGAGGTGAGGGCGTGCCCTATAGACACCACACCTATGGTTGTTCATCTGGAGGTCTCAGGGGAGGATCGCAATACCATAATATTCATCGTCTTTTCAAGTGTGTCCTTTCAGAGTTGTGGTCTCTACTGATTGGTTGGCGCCAGGGAAGGGATCATTAGTCACTGCAGCTGGTCCTGATATCAGCGTATCTGGTTTTTTTGTTTTGTTTTGAAATATATTTTATTGATTTTTCACAGAGAGGAAGAGAGAGGGATAGAGAGTTAGAAACATCGATGAGAGAGAATCACTCACTGATCAGCTGCCTCCAGCACACACCCCCTACTGGGGATGTGCCCGCAACCAAGGTACATGCCCTTGATCGAAATCGAACCCGGGACCTTCCAGTCATCAGGCCAATGCTCTATCCAGAGAGCCAAACCGGTTTCGGCCAGTGTATCTGGTTTTGTTTCTTTTTCTGGGGCTGGAGCTGAACACCACCGAGGCATAGATGTGTTTGATGCAGGACAGAACCTCGTTATTTCAGGGTTTAATGCTTAATGTTTATACTCTGGCCCCCCCTCCCCTTGTTCTTTCTCCATCTAAGGAGGTCTAACCCACATGACTAGCAACATGTCAGGGGAAGAAAGGTCATGGGGGCAGGATCCAAACTGCATAGCGATATGAAAGGTCAGAGGGTCTAAAACAAATGACCTGTTGTGTGCGAGGGGAGAGAAGGTTCCTCTGCGGGTCAGGTCCTTGTTTTCTCAGTCTTCCCCGTTGCTAGGTACCCGGGTCTTTCTGCCCTGTACCTGGCCCATCGTCCTTGCTCTGCTCCTGTCTGTCTAACTGCCTCCCGCTGTGCTAATAGAAACTAAATGTGTGGCAGGTATAATTTTATTCACGCTACTGGGATCTTCTTTTACCAAAAGGTAACACCTGCACATTGATAGAGTGGCTTTTGGGGAGATATCGCCAAACTTCAAAGACTGTTTTCTAATAATAGAAACTTCAGCCACCTGGTAGGCTCAAAGGAGGAAACTATAATTAGTTAATATTTACTGAACTTGATTTGCCAAGCACCGTTCCGAGTGCTATACCTACACCTCATCATTTTTCAAAAACAGTTCTCTGAAGTCGGAATTTTTGTTATCACCTTAGAGCTGGGATTTGAACCCAGGTACTCCGATTTGCAAATCTGAACACCCAGGAATTAAAGTGACAGATCCCCGAATGAGGCAAGTATGAGCTGGTGAGGTCATGAACCCTACAGAGAGCTACTCGGCTTCGGTTCATAAACACACTGGTTCCCTTCGTTTATTTTCCAGATAGAAAGTTGGCTTTAAGCCTCATAGGAATCCTTGGAGGTGACAAACTTAGCCAACAAAATGCCCTTTAGATCGCTCTGGAGCTTCATGTTGAGGCAGCTAATGAAAGCATTTGCATGGCTTAAAGTTCAATATTGGAGGAAGGTTAAATGTTTAAAGTCAATCTGTTACCAGCGCCAAGATTCTTGACCCCTCCACCCTCAGGATAAAAATCAAGGGAAGGAGTTTATTCAAGACAAAGCAAAAGGCTCAGGGCACCAAACGAGCTCAAACTGGTCGGAAAGTTGTGTGGCTCTGAGTTACTGCTGGAGTCTGGTTTATAGGTCTCAACCTCCTCCTCCTCCCTGTCCTTCTCCTCCTTCTCCACCTCCTCCTTGGTGGGCTGGCACTTGGCAGACTGCCTTGTCCTCCAGGTTTCTGGGCCTCTGCACAGGCCCAGCAGAGCTATAAATACTCTAACCTGGAGGCATGTTTATTAGCATTTCCCAGCTCCACCCAGGGGTGTGTCTTTCCCCAGGTCTGACTCAGGGTTCAGTGGTCTCCTCCAAATCAACACATTTCTGCTTGGCACGGCTGGATGGGGAAGGCAGGCTAGAGGCCACTGGCACTCCTCATCAGTGATAAGATCCTTGTGCTGGGTGCAGCAAGATAAAAATGGAAAAGGGACTAAGCTTCAGAACGAGGCAAACAAACTCAAATCCATCTCCCAATTCCGAGTGGCTTTAGGCAAGACAGGTATTAAAAGGGGAATGATTCCCTACTAGCTGGTTTGGCTCAGTGTATAGAGCGTGGGCCTGTGGACTCAAGGGTCCTGGGTTCAATTCTGCTCAAGGGCACAAGGGCACCTGCTGGTTGTGAGCTCGGTCCCTATTAGGAAGCATTTCTCTCTCTTCCTCTCCCTTTCTCTCTGAAATCAATAAAAATATATTTAAAATTAAAAAAGGGGTAGGGGTAATGATTCTTTGTTTATAACCAAAGCACTGTGTATAGTGCCTACTCATACTGTGCCTTTTCCCCTCTCATCTTGGGTCTCTGAGTTTAAGGAAAGCCTATAGACATGGAAGCAAACAGTCCTTGGGGTGGGAGTAGGAGAGAGAGGAGGAGCTCCCATGTGAAGCTGAGAGAGGTGATCCCAAGAGAAAGAATAACAAAATAATATCAACATATATCTTTGAACATAATGGTTTTCAAAAAATAGTAGGCAAAATTATTGTGTAAAAGAGGGTCAGTTTTATGACCTGTTCAGTTGCTCAGTGGCTAGAGCATTTCCCCGGCAACAGAAAAGATGTGGGTTCAATTCCTGGCCTGGTCAGGGTGCATGCTGGAGGCAACCAATCGCTGTCTCTCTCTCTCTCTTTCTCTCCCCTCCCTCTTCTCTTTTTCTCTACTCTTTTTTACAAACACCAATGAAAAAAATAGTTTCAGGTAAGGATTTTTAAAAAGGAGGGTCAGTTTTAAAGATAATATGTCTTTAGATTTAGGGTCTTAATTATGTTCCAGAGAACTCAAGCTTTAGTCCAGCTTCACCCTTTAGGCAGTATTAAGGCTTATGATATTTAAGAACTGCTGGAGCCAAAACTGGTTTGGCTCAGTGGATAGAGCATCCATCTGCAGACTGAAGGGTTCCGGGTTCGATTCTGGTCAAGGGCATGTACGTGGGTTGCGGGCACATCCCCCGTGGGGAGTGTGCAGGAGGCAGCTGGTCAATGTTTCTCTCTCATCGATGTTTCTAGCTCTCTATCCCTTTCCTTTCGTCTCTGTTAAAAAAAAATCAATAAAATATATTTAAATAAAAAAAAAAAAAAAAAGAACTGCTGGAATGAGCACTGTCCACGGAGGGAAAAAGGCAATGAGACAGAGAAAAAGAACACAGGGGAATTCGAAACTGACTAACAGAAAGGCTTGGGGATAACATCAAGATTTTTTATTTGGCAAATTATGGTACCTGTGTAGGTCATCAGAGGACCTTTAAAATTCTTGCTGCAACCCAGGCTCCTTTAATCAGAATCTTTGAAGATGAGATCCAGGTATCAGTATTTCTTACAGCAAACCATAGGATTCCAGTACATCAACAACCTCATTGGTCAAAACAAGAAAGTCAGGTAGGATAGTGAGATGATGGAGGGAGGTGATGAGTATAGGAACTCTAGCCATATAGAGGTCAGGGTTCCAACAAGGCATCTAGGAGGGGATTAAAAACTGGATCACAGAAAGGACAGAGCATCTCAATGTTTTGGAGAGTGATTCATTCATTCATTCATTCATTCATTCATTCAATAATCATCCCTTAAGGCTTGTTAAGTGTCTGGATATTAAGTCCAACCAACAATTTTCTAAACAAAGAAGTAATATAAAGTGTTGTGAACTCTAAGATGGAAATGTGTAGGTAGAACAAGAGTGGAGGGCTCAATTCTCTTGGGAGTGATAGGAAAATACTTCATAGAGAAGGGACAAGAAGGAACCCTGAGGGGATTGGAGAAAGACGAAAGTCTTGAGAACTATGGAGTAGCTTACTTAAGTTTTGTAGGCCAGGGAGGAAATGGGAATGTAGGATAAAGTACCTTGAAAGGTGATGGAGGAAAGAATGGCTAATGGGTGGGGCATAAAATACTACAGAGAAGGCAAAGTGAGGCTGAGAAATGGCTTAGACTTGATGATCACATAGGTGTGGAAATCAGTTTCCAGAGTGGATACCTGGGGGAGACAGAGAGGGTGGTATTCGGAACTGGAACCATTGAAAAAAGAGAGGGATTAAGAGAGTGCCAAAGGCCAAAACCAATTTGGCTCAGTGGTAGAGCATCGGTCTGAGGACTGAAAGGTCCCGGGTTCGATTCCGGTCAAGGGCATGTACATTGGTTGTGGGCACATCCCCGGTAGGGGTTGTGCAAGAGGCAGCAGGTCAATGTTTCTCTCTCATTGATGTTTCTGGCTCTCTATATCTCTCCTTTCTTCTCTGTAAAAAATCAATAAAATATATATTTTTAAAAAAAAGAGAGAGAGAGAGAGAGAGGGCCAAAGAAAATACTATGGGGAAGGGTGGAGGAACACATTTAAATATTAAAACAGAGAGGAGGTGTCTGTAGGGGGAAAGAGTTTGAGACTCAGGGTTAAACTATTACATTGCATTCTTCCAGCCTGGAGCTGAACGGCCTTGTCACTTCCCTTCTCTGGCTGTCATTTTTTGTTTTTTTCATCTATAAAATGATGATAGGGTTAGAAATTTTGATTTCTAAGGTCATGCCCAGATCTGACAACTGAAGAAATTTAGTGATGAGAACAGAATTAAATGAGAGAATAAAAATGACTCTTAGCTGCAGAGAGCTTGGTGTCTCTAGACACATGTGTTTGCCATGGTCAGCTTCCTCATTCTCTGGCACATGCCCAGAGTGAAGTAATCAAGGGTGCCACCTACTACCTAGGGCTCTACCCATGAGAAATGAACAGTTTAAAGGTCAAAGTCACAGCTTCTGGAATCAGACACTCCTTCACCAGCAAGATGATTGTGTAAATAAGTATTTTCTGTGGGTTTCCTAAGCTGTAAAATAATACCACCTGAATTAGCTACTCACACTGGGTAAGTTAGCTACAGCTAGGACCAATCCTATTATGAGAAAAACCATCGCAACAACAACAAAAAATGTTTTATTTGAGATTTTAGAATCCCAGGTATTAGTTCACTTAGAATAAGAAAAATGAGAAATAACAGAATTAGAGAGAGAGAGAGAAAAGTGAGCCCTTGGCGCATATGGTGATTGATTTTGACTTCTATTTTAAAATAATATGACGAAGGGCCTCAGTCAGCCAAGCCCCATTCCCTCTTTTCCCCATTACAAGAAAGGCTAGTAGAACTGGGCCCAGGTGGACATCAGGAAGCAAGAGCTAGAGGCTGGGGTTCCCATCCTGTAGCTTATTGCCAACCCCAGGAGAGACCCCACTCCCTAGCAGCCTCTGGCATCGCTGGAAATTAACATGGGGAATCAGAAGTTTATTGAATGCACAGGAAAAAGAAAGAAATTCCCCTTCTGAAGGGGCAGCTGGAAAGGGGTTGGATACTTAAACCAGAGTTTATGTTTACATTCCAAAACATTGCTGAGGCCAAAACACACTCCAAGCCTGAGCACCAGGAAAGCCCCTCTCCTCCCTTCCGCTCCTCTCTCCTTCCCTCCCCTTCTCTCCCCTCCCCTCCCCTCTTCTCCTCTCCTCTCCTCAGCAAGGCTGAAACACAGGGCTCCCAGCGGGGAGGGTTAGGAATCCAGAGCTTGCTGGGTGGCGTGAGACAAAGGAAATAAGAGCAAGACAAAGCACGTGGGCTATTGAAAGGCTCCTAACCTCAAAGCCAGCCCATCACCTGCAGTTTTCAAGGCCCAGGGACACACCTCCCCTCCAGGATCTCCGGGGCAAGGGTGGGGGTGGGAGTAAATATTTGTAGTTTCTCTGTTTACTCAGCGGTTAAATATGTATTTTGTGGGTGCCAGACACAGACCTCAGCGGCTTACGTCCCTGCTGCTCATCATCATCCTGAAATGTGTGTGCTTCACCCCCTTTTTCCCTCTCTGAGCAAGAGGCGCCGCGGAAAAGCAGCAATGTGCCAGCCCAACCAGGCGGCGGCGGGAGGGATCCGAGCTGGGGTCTCCATCCCCAGGCTGTGGCTCCGGGGGGGAGGGGGGGGAGGTCCCCGGGCGAGAAGCCCACCTGGGTTGGCAGTGGGCGCCCCGGATACACCGGTCCTCCCGGGCCCGCAGCGCAGCCCGCCCCCCAGCCCCCGGGGCGCGGCAGGTGCGGCGCCCGGAGCCCCGCCCCGCCCGCGGCCCCGCCCCGCGCTCCCCGCCGGTGCCGGGCGCCCCGCAGCGGCCGGGCCGGACCCCGCTCTTCCTCCGCCCGGAGCCCGGGAAGCGATCAGGCGGAGAGGAGGAGCCAGGGACCCGGAGCGGGTGGAGCCCGAGCGCGGGGAGGCGTTTCTCCCGGGCCCCGCTCGGTCGGGCTGCCATGGCGTTTGGAAAGAGTCACCGGGATCCGTTTGCGACCTCCGTGGGCCACCTGATAGGTAAAGGGACGCGGGGGGCAGACGCCCCGGGAGGCGGTGTGTGTGTGTGTGTGTGTGGGGGGGAGACACGGGGGACCCTTCCTGTTGGACTCCCTTCGAGGCCTGCGGAGGAGGACAGACTTGGTCCAAGTTGGAGGAGATCCTCCCCCCCCCCCCCCCCCCCGCAATGTCCCGGGCCACTCGCATCCCTCCGGTCTCCTGGAAGGCAGCTCTGGAGGGCCGACTCTTTCTAGAAGCCCCTTCTCCAAAGCCTGCTCCCCCATCCCCCGTGCGTGCCTTCTGGGGAGTGGACCCAACAGGTGAGCCACACGTGGGAGTCAGGTGTGGGGTGCCTGGGCCTCTCCAAGGATTGCGCTTAAACTTCGTCCTAAAGTCCGTCCTGGCGGAGGCACAGGATCGCTCCGACCGTTTTTTGCAGAGGAAGACAGACCAGAAGGGTCAAGGAGGTGAAGTGATGTAACCTCCCTGCGAGAGGCGGGTCTCTGCAAACCTGTTCTCCCTGGCGCCAAGCCCTGACGACCTGAGTTCCTTCCTTCTCCCTGTAAACAAAGAGATGGCAAATGCTCAGACCTGGTCTGCAGGAAGTGGGGAGCCCAGGGGCCATCTGGAGGCACCAGAGGCCTCTCAAGGCGCCAGGGACCACGCAGGGATCTGCCTAATTCGTGTCCCCAATGGCTGTATCCGCAGGAGCCAGGGGCCAGACTGTTCGACTAGCCCCAGCTCCCTTCTCCTTCTTCTTCTCCCTGATGCCTCCTTTGGGAAGCGGGCGTTGGCATCGGTGTATCTGATGCCAAGCAAAACATGATGCTGTGAGGAACTTAGTGGGGCGAGGAGGCTCCGATCTGGGGCGTTGGAGCTGCAGCTTTATTAGCTGCTGTGGGACATGGAACACACCCCTTCCCCCATCTTCAGTTCCCAGGTCTTTATAAAATGGTGAGAGTGGCCATCCTTTGGGGGAAATGGTTTCTGAACTGTAGCTGGCTATCCCCCTATTGGATAGGAAATAAACTCTGAGCCGAGATGGATTCAGGGCAGAAATGGATTCAGATGGCATCTTCCCAAACCTGTCTTTTTTAATGATGCATATGTTTCCCGACTGCTTGGACCTGCTTGGCAAAGGCAAGACCCGGACTCAGCCCCCAGGGAATGCACAGTTTCGTAGGGAAGACGGACACAGTTTTGTAGTGACTGTCATGTCACTGACCTTGACAAATACAAGACAAATGTACCTCACTCAAAACGTGGGGAAAGGGAGAGGTGAACTCGGCCTTGGCTTTTGAAGGGTGGATAGGAGTTTTCTAGGAAGGTTGGAGGCAGGGTAGAATGAGGAGCACGGAGTCTGGCAGGACTGATGGTAGTGTGTGCTTAGACAACACAAGATCGGTCAGGCTTGTCCACGGAAGGCCAGACTCAAGGAGCTCTTTTCCTAGACGAGGAGCAGTTTCCCCAGCCAAACCTGTAGTGGTGTGCTTTCTTTCTCTTTGTTATCCTTTTCCGTTTTCTCTTCATTCCCCCTACGACCTGGTATTTTCAGGACGAGTGTTCCATTATCCTCCTCAGGCAGCATTTTTTTTTTTTTAAATTGACTTTTTTACAGAGAGTTAGAAACATCGATGAGGGAGAAACATTGACCAGCCGCCTCCTGCACATACCCCCACCGGGGATGTGCCTGCAACCAAGGTACATGCCCTTGGCCGGAATCGAACCTGGGACTCTTCAGTCCACAGGCCAACCCTCTATCCACCGAGCCATACCGGTTTCGACAGCATTTTATATTCTTAAGGAGGATTTTTCTGGAGGGGGAAAAATACCGGAATGTTTAAGTAGGCCTGGCACCACTTTGGTTAGTACAAGTACTAGGGGTGACCTTGCTCTACTGCTAACGGGCACAATTTGAGTAGTTCTGATCTCTTTTTCTTTTTCCCCCCCAAATATATTTTTCTTGATTTCAGAGAAGAAGGGAGAGGGAAAGAGAGATAGAAACAGTGATCAGGAGAGAGGATCATTGAGTGGCTCTCTCCTGCATGCCCCCATTGGGAATCCAGCCAGCACAACCTGGGCATGTGCCCCAGCTAAGACTGGAACCATGACCTCCTGGTTTATAGGTCCACGTTCAACCACTGAGCCACTCTGGCCGGGCTGATCCCTTTTTCTTGACAGCACCTCCTCCAAGTGAATGAATGATTTTGAGAAACAAAAAGTGGCGTCAGACGACTGTGATTTGAACACTAGTTGTACCTTGTACTGACTGTGTAGCCTTTTGTACTTCCCTTAACTTCTCTGAACTTCTGCTTCATCCTCTCTAACAGCGGGTAAAAAGGACGTTGCATAAGCTAAAAGACTCAGCACTATGCGTTGCTCCTTCTAGGTGGCTGCTAGGTAGGTGCCCTCTGAAGAGCGGGCAGGCAGATGGAGATTTCGCCACCCCGGCCTTGCCTGGCAGCCAGCCGTGGTGCCTGCGGCCTGTATTAATAGGTCACTCATTACTGTTGCTACCACAGCACTCTGAACTTGAGTTCTGATTGATTCCTGAATTACTGGGAATTGCTCAGAAGAAGAAGAAAAAAATCCCTTTGCCCTTTGGCAATGTAAACTTCATGGTGCTCGCTAACAAACCCCAGGCAGGTGATTTCAGGAAGACCGGCCATTTTTCATCCTGTTGTAGCTCAGAGTCAAGCACAACCGTGTTTTCTTTGCAGAAAAGGCTACGTTTGCGGGCGTGCAGACTGAAGACTGGGGCCAGTTCTTGCACATTTGTGACATAATCAACACTGCCAGCGACGGGTGAGTACAGAGTACGTGGTTCTTGCCTCTGCCTCTGCCAAGAGGTATCAGAGCTACAGTGAGCTTTCTCTTGCAAATGCTTTGCTTTTCTGGTTGAGAGAGTGTTTTCACCCCCTTCTCCCCCCTACTCCCCTTAGGTGGTGCCCCCCGCCTTTTGATGACACGTCAGGTTGAAATATTAGGAGAGCTGCTCGTTTCAGCATGTGCAGTGTCTGAGGTTCTATTTTCATGTTCCTCCATTTCACCCTTTCCTTAATCGTTTCGAATTTTGGTTCACATTCCTTGTTCTTTAAGACAAATACTGATTATTTTATGTTACTGTAACTGAAAAATGTTATCAAGAAGCTAGTGGCCTCCTGGGGTGACCTGTCTCCGGACAGTTGCCATTATTGTAACCAGGAAATAATCTAGCAGCCTTTTTTTCCTCTCCCTGTCAAAAAGATAGATTTTTTTTTTCCCCTTCTGAAGGCCAGTTTGCCCATGTTCATGCTGTGTTTTCAAATGACGTATAATCTTTTGTTACACTTCCAAACTAAGAGAATTGAAGTTTTGAAAAAATTAAGAAGGCCAGCTATTGTGTGAATTTAGCCTGAATTATAGATTGCTATGAGAGATGAAATTTGTTCATTTTACAGTGTGTGTTAAAGTGAGAAGTGACAACAAAAGCGATTTAGTGTAATGTACGTTGAAGAAAGCCTTACACTAAATTATTGACTATATCAGTGGAATGAGCTTATGGTTAATGAAGTGTTTATGGTGCTTTTGTTATAATCTTATTTTCCATATTTGGTTCCTCTGTGAACCCTTTCTTTATTGGTAATACTGATTTCCTCATTAATGATACAAAAAAGGAATCTCAAAGTAAAAAAAGTTTCCCTTTTTAAAATAGTATCTCTTCCCTAGCGGGTTTGGCTCAGTGGAGAGAGTGACAGCCTGTGGACCAAAGGGTCCCAGGTTAGACTCTGGTCAAGGACACATACTTCCGTTGCAGGCTCCTCCCAGGCCCTGGCCCTGGTCGGACTTGTGCAGGAGGCAACGAATCCATGTGTTTCTCTCACATTGATGTTTTTCTCTGTCTTTCCCTCTCTCTTCTACTCTCCCTGAAATCAATAGAAAAACATTCTCAGGTGAGGATTAAAAAAATAAATAAACAAACAAACAAATAAAATAGTATCTTTATTCTTTTAAACTTCTCCAAGACTTTACTTCTAGATGTTATATAGGATTTTTTCAGAAATATAGAAAAATCTATATAATCATGTATTTTATAATAGTGACAATTCCATGTAAGCATATGTAATATTATATCATTATCATCATATAATAAAAATATGTCCATGCAAACATAACAAATTTGAAGGTAATATGTAAAAATGATTTGTATTTATTTATGTTTTATTGAGATAGAATTGACATATAGCACTGTGTAGGCGTACTGGGTTCAGCATAATGACTTGCCTTACCTATATTGCAAATGATTACCACAGTAAGTTTAGTTGACATCCCTCACCTCATATGGTTCTAAAATAATTTTTTCCCTCCTGATGAGAACTTTTACAGTCTACTCTCAGCAACTTTCAAATGTACCATAAGGCGCTGCATGTTGTAGATTACAACCCCATGACTTATGTATAATATCTTCTCACTGGAAGTTTGTACCTTTTGACCATCTCAAAGTAAATTTTGACTCTCCATTTAATACGATACAGTTCTTCCTTTTGTATCATAATTGAAGCCCATCAGAAGCTGACCTCGTGAGCTGTAATGCTTCCTTTATTCCCTGCCTGTAGGATGCTCAGGAAATACTAATAGTCTTAATCAAAATGGGAAACCGTCATTGTTTGGAAATTACATTCTCTGTATATGTGTTCTATACATTGATAGAAGGAACAAAGTATGAATACATTTCATATGTAGTGCTTTCTAAATAATACTCTCATAAAAATTGTTTTGTGTGTGTGTGACTGGTTAATTTAATTTTAAATAAATGTTTTTCAAAAACATTTACACAAATGGCACGTGAATCTCAGAGAAAATTTATAAAATGCAGATAAACATAAAATACAAATCACAAATGACTCACCACTCAAATAAAATTATAGTTAATATTTTAGAATATTGATTCATAATCCACTTCTTTTTTCTGAGTCTTAATTATTATTCCACTTAATAAGACATTTTGAAAAGCCAGAGAGTATGTTTTAATTTAATTTAATTTTATTTTATTTTATTTATTGATTTCAGAGGGGAAAGGAGAGGGAGAGAGAGATAGAAACATCAACGATGAAAGAGAATCATTGATTAGCTGCCCCACACTGGGGATCAAGCCTGCAACCCAAGCATGTGCCCTGACCAGAATCAAACCTGGGACCCTTCAGTCCACAGGCCTACACTCTATCCGCTGAGCCAAACCAGCTAGGGCCAGAGAGTATTAATAGGGATTACCACAAGTTATCTATTCAATCCCACACTACTGGATATTTAAGCGTCTGGTTTTTATTGTGGACAGTGCTATAGTAAATATTTTACTTGATTCTACAGGGGGTAGGTTAGATGTCTGAGGAAACAGGTGTGAGGAGAGCTGCCAGGCTCACCCAGCAGAGCCAAGGCCTCGGTCTTCCTGTAGCCATCCCTCCTTTCACAGTGCGCAGTGGTTTGCAGAGACTCCTGATTTCCAGCAATGCCTAACTGATGATTACATTGCGTTTACTGCTGTAGGCCAAAGGATGCCGTAAAAGCTTTGAAGAAAAGGATTTCCAAAAACTACAATCATAAAGAAATTGAACTTACCTTGTCAGTAAGTACTTTCACATTATAATTAAGACTCTAGGATTTCCCAAGCTATAGTCACATTTTGATTCTGAGATAATTAATAGGTTAGCAAAAAGTTATTTACAATTTGAATGACAACTGCTTATTGAGAATTGCAGCATCCAGAGAGTTTGGTTGATTGTAATAGCATTTCGTTTTGTGGGAAAAGTGTTCCTGGAAAGTCAATTTTTCTGGTCAGGAGATTGGAACTGGTGGTTAAACTTACAGGTACTGAGCTGATCAAAAAGTGTGTATATGTTACACAGGGTGGGAATTAAAGTCTTGGGAAAATGCTCCCCCGTCAGCTTTGTATTGCACTTGAACACCTTTGTGGAATTCCAAGGTGCTGGCAGTTCGTTAAGTTTCAACCAAGTTCTGCTGCTTGTTGCAATGGGGAGAAAGTTCTAAGTAATTCTCCATGCGCCATGTTGTCTGTGGGTTGAGTACGCACACTTATGTGACCTGTTACTATTTTCCCCCCATCCTTGGGCGTATGACCTCTTCAGTCCCTCTGGTGAGTTGCCCTTTTCCTTCAGATGTTTGCAAGCCTTGCCTGGTGCCTGGGAATGAGCTGTGTGGCTTTCTGGCTCCTTCTGCACGCATTTGGGCCTCCGCCCAGCCCCAGGCCACGCGTGGTTGTAGCACTAATCAGCCAGCATCACACTGCCATTAGGGGCTTTGGGAGTGATTAGAGGGCCATGGGGCAGAGGTGAGCACAGCTCCCGTTTCCTGGGAGAGAAAACGTCTCGCATGTTGCTTACCTGGAGAGTAACTGAATGAGAAACGTTTTAATGATGCTTTCACGAGAGAAATTCTTCAGTTTGGAGCTGATATAGTTTTCTTTTTCTTTTTTCTTTAATTCTCACCTGAGGACATGCTGAGGAAGAGGAAGGGGGAGGGAGGGAAGGAAAAAGAGGGAGAGAGGGAGAGAGAGAGAGAACATTGATTGGTTGCCTCCCCTGTGCTCCTCAACTGGGGATCAAATCCACAACCTAGGTATGTGCCCTGACAGGAGTCAAACCAGCAACCTTTCAGTGCATGGGACAACCCTCAATCAACTGAGCCACTCAGGCTGGCCTGGGACTGAATGTAGTTTTAGAGCATTTTCCTCTTTCCCCATTTTTTTTTTTTTTTTTTTTTTTTACCTTTCCCTTGTCCTTTGCCATAGCAGCCACCTCAGGGAGGTCACAGAATGGAGGGAACTGGGGAGGAGGGGGACACTTCAGTAGAAATAGCTGTACAATGGGTCAATGATGGAAATAAGCCTTTACCTGATACCTGATTGATGCTCTCGATAACTCTGTGAAATAGGTGTACCGTTAACTCCATTTCACAGATGAAGAAACTGAGACCAGTGAGATTAAGTGATTCCTGCCCCCCAAGATTTAAATAGCATGTCCTCAGGGTCTAAATTCCATGCCCATGCCTATACCATCTTGTTTCTTGGAACAAATCGTGCCCCTTGAGAGAATGGGCTACTGTATTTTATTTTATTTTTAATTTCCTCAAATGTTTTATTTTTCCCAATATTTTGTATTGGTTCCAGGTGCATGTACCGCTTAGTGGTTAGACAATCACATACTTTACAGTGTCCCCCCCCCCCCCATATTTCAACTGGTCCTGCGTAGTGATTATAATATTATTGACTGTATTCCCTATGCTGTGCTTGACATGCCCATGATATTTTATTTCATTCATGTCTTCAAGTCCTCCATGCCTGGTGCAGGACCATCTATCATGTATCACTTAATGATGCTGACTTAATGATTTAGTGCCCACCCCCAATACCACCTCTCCTGTAGTCGAGAACACTGAAGGTCTAACAGAAGGGGCTGTAGAATTTGGGGAGAAACACATATGGTCTTGGAATGAAGTGGATCTAGAATATCTCCAGGCTGCCAAAGGTTAGGAAACTTGAGTGAGGGAGATGAGGTCAGAAGATGAATTTATGCCACTTTCTAGATTTCAGCACGTGGTTATCATTTCACCTTCTGACAGAAGTTTATCCTCTGTAATGAGCTGATCTCTTCTCTATGGTACCCAGCCTACTGACGTGTCTATGGTTGTGTCTCATCTCTAGCTCCATGTCTCTCTCCATCGTGGTTCCTTCCTTCCAAGGATGAACCAGGACCCTTCCCTGAGGAAATCAGGTTATTCCACAGTGCTGTTTCTTCTCACCCTTCCGACACCCCCCCCCCCCCATTTTACGTTGGGTTCCCCTTTCTTCCCTTCAGGTCCTCTGATCTCTCAAGCCTTACTACCAGCTGGCTGTCTGTTCTCCTTACCTGTTCCCTCTCGGGTAACTGTACTTCCTCCAGCTCATGATTTCCACACCAGTACCTGAGAACAAACAAATCTAAAACCTGTGCCAAAATAAGGGCGAGAGTCACAGATGGGGGTGGGGGGGCAGGATAGCCCCTCATTGTGAAGGTCCGAGTTCACCTGCTTCTTGTATTTCCTTTATATTAACTTTTGTCTCTTGATAGCTTCTTGCAGATTTCCCCAACGTGTCTATTTAGTGGTCCTATCACCTCACCCCCTCAGACTACTCGCTGCAGTGCCGAGGTGTGTGGAAGGCCTCGGGACTGACTTTAATATCGTTAAGCCAGACTTGATTGTGACAGGAATTAGTCACTGAAGGCAGCATCTAATGCGCATCAAAGGCAATTTGATGTTTACCAATAAACTCTTTAAAAATGAATCCCCATAGATGACATTTCCATTTTATCACTATGAAGTGAAGAGAGCGTGTCTAAGTCCATTATAAATGTTCCTTATAACATCCAATGCCGGGGTTCTCCATGGACATATGAGCCTTGAGTAGGTCTTCCATGGGATGTGAGGAGACTGATTTCCTACCATCAGTTGGTGGAGCAGTTTTGTTAAGAAGCCAGTAGTTTTGTTTGTAAGGAAGCATTTTGTTACCAGGCTAGCCTTTTCTCGAATGAGTCAGTAAGTCTCAGCAAGATGCTATTGTTGCCCAGTGGAAAGTGATTGGACAGCCAAGACCAGTTTGGCTCAGTGGATTGAGTGTCAGCCTGCGGACTGAAAGGTCCCAGGTTCCATTCTGGTCAAGGGCACGTGCCTTGGTTGCAGGCACATCCCCAGAGGGGGGTGTGCAAGAGGCAGCTGGTCGATGTATCTCTCTCATCGACATTTCTAACTCTATCCCTCTCAATTCCTCTCTGTGTAAAATCAATAAAATATAATTAAAAAAAATAATAAAGTGATTGGACAGATTCCTAGGAAACAATGAATTAATAGGCCTTGTGGCGCACACCCTCGGTGGAGAGCTATGGGGGCTTCGGGATACGTGTCAAATGTGTTTATTCCTCCAGGAGTTTGTTGCAGAGTGAGTTCAGCTCCTAGGGTGGCCAGACCTCGGAGTGGTCTTCTTCAGCTCTGGTGGCCCCAAACCTGGTTTTCTGTGCTTGGATTAGTCACTGTGAGAACTAAAACTACCAAGTAGCTTTTTTTCCCTTCAAGCTTCTGGGAAAAGAATACTTCTATCAGCTAACCAGCACATTCTCTCCTACTGGAAAATTATATGCATGGAAGCAGGGGATCAAAATAGTTACCATTTAAACAAACAAAATTGAAACAGATTCATGGATATAGAGAACACACTGACAGCTCTCCCGACGATGGGGAGGCTGGGTGAAATAGGTGATAGGATTAGTAAAAACAAAAACAAAAAATCTCATGGTGAATACAGAAAGGAAGGTGGGGTGGGGGCAGGTAGAAGAGGATAAGATGGGGATAAATGGTCATGGAAGGAGACCAGAGTTTAGGTGGGGAATACACAAATATATAGATGAAGTATTAAAGAATTGTACACTTGAAACCTATATAGTTTTATTAACCAATGTCACTCCAATAAATTCAATACAATTATTTAAAAAATAGTTACCATTTATTAAGGTCCTACTGTTCCTGACCCCCCAAAATGTCTGTCCTCTAAGCCAGTGATTTTTCAACTGGTGAGCCACAAGAATTTTTAAACCATGCTGCCCTGACTGGTTTGGCTCAGTGGATAGAGTGTCGGCCTTCAGACTGAAGGGTCCCAAAGGCATGTATAATACCTTGGTTGTGGGCACGTCCTCGGTGGGGCGTGTGCAGGAGGCACCTGATCGATGTTTCTCTCTCATCGATGTTTCTAGCTCCTACCCTCTCCCTTCCTCTCTAAAAAAATAAAAATAAAAAAAAATATTAAACCATGCAATACCTGACTGGTCAGCGGAGGCACTGACCTCTTTCCCCTTAGACTGTCAAATAAAAAAATGACAACAGCCAACAATAATAGCCATCTGGTGTGAATGCCCTGCCTTGAGAACCATAAGTATATAAGTCATATAATAAAGTTGTATCTTATTGATCATGTCTTGTAATAAGGTTACATCTGATTGGTTAATTCTTAGTACCAGAAATCCTTAGATACAAGTATAGGCACCTAATTTTTTTAAAAATCACTTTGGAGCAAAAAGGGTAGGTAATTACTAAATTACTATTCTTTTTCATAAATCAATGAAAATTATACCTACTTTTGTCTAATTGGAAAACAAAACAAAATAAAACAAAAAACACACCAATTTTTTGGTATTCCACAGAATTTTGATAGTTTATATGTGCCTTGAGATGAAAAAGGTTGAAAATCGCTGCTCTAAGCAGTTACATTATGCCTTATACTTTTCTCGGATTCCTGGAACCTAACATTTGCCATATGTTTTCATAGACACTAAATTCTGTTTGTTAATGAGAATGCTGGTAGAAATTGTTACTTAGCAATTAGCAATTTTCACCTCATATTTAGGAAGTGGTTTTACCAAAGAAATTTACCATTTTAATTTTTTTTCTTCTAATTTAGCTTATTGACATGTGCATGCAGAACTGTGGTCCAAGTTTCCAGTCTCTGATTGTGAAGAAGGAGTTTGTTAAGGATAGTCTAGTTAAGCTGCTGCAACCCAGATACACCTTGCCATTAAGCACTCAGAATAGAATTTTGAATTTCATTAAGGTAAGTCCATTGTATACCGGATGGGATGGGACACGTCTACAATTAGAGGTTTCCTTATATACCAATTGGTTTCCCCATCCTTCACAAACCTCTGATGGAACCAGACAGCATTTTACTGTCTGATTTTCCGAGTAATGGGAATTTTTTTGTATTGGATGGTGCTTTTTTATCCAAGAGAATTTGTAATCATTTTCTTGCTTTCTCTCTGTTTCTATTTTCTCCATGTCAGGTAGGAAAGAGAGTGATGTGTACATTCATTTTGTAGATATGTAAACTATGTCTGAGGAAGATAACTGACTGCTTACAAAGTTATTTGGCAAAAGAGCTACTGATGCTGTTTTAGAATATGTGTATTAATTATGGATTTGGTACAGCAAAAAATAACTAATAATATATATTTCAGGGTTTCATTAAAATGTTGAGGCATGGGAGTCTGATGATTAAGCATATTATATTTTTTATTTTAAAAATATTTTTATTGACTTAGAAGGGGAAGGGAGAATGAGAGAGAGAAAAAAACATCTATGATGAGAGAATCATTAATTGAATGCCTACTGCACAGCCCACACTGGAAATCAAGTCTGCAAACAGGGCATATGCCCTGACTGGGAATCAAACCATGACCTCCTGGTTCATAGATTGACACTCAACCACTGAGCTAGCTGGCTGGGCTTAAACATATTGTATATTATTGTTCTAGTCTCTGAAAATGTAACACTTTGTCCTTGGCCTTCAAAAGTAGCTTTCTCTTTCTGCGTAAAGTCTGTAATCGTCAATCTCTTATTTTCGGTCACCAGCTGAAGAATTGTGTTTTGTGTTTGCTGCTGTTTTCAGACGTGGTCTCAGGGCTTCCCGGGAGGTGTGGATGTGAGTGAGGTGAAGGACGTGTACCTTGACCTGCTTAAGAAAGGCGTTCACTTTCCTCCCTCAGAGGCAGAGGCCGAAGCAGCAGAACAAGAGGTAAGAGGTCTTTTCTTTGACTCATGTAGAGTAAGTTAGTATGTGACAATCCCAGCTCCCTCCAGCTTAAGCAGGAAGATGAATGTATTAGAAGGATATTACAGTATCTCCTTGAATAATGAAGCCACAAGAGGTTGGTGCTAGCTGGATCTTTTGAACAACCAAGGACCAAGCTCTCAAATGCCTTGTTTCTTGTCTACTTCTAGATGTTCCTCTGATCACCAGCTTCATTCCTCTCTCTCATTGCACAACAGCTTCTTCCACATAGCAGATAACATAGCTCCCAATTTTCCATGTGATTGCTTTAGCATTTTCAGATTCCAAGTTAAAAAAAAAAAAAAAAAAAAAAAAAAAAAAAAAAAAAAAAAAAAAGAAGAAGACTCCCTGAACCAACCTGGGTACGTTTTCAATTTCTGCACAATGCAACTGAATTCATGTAAAAATATGATATGATAGCTCTAAATAGAAATCATTTGGCTAGAGCAGAAGAGAGGGCAGCTTTCAAACAAAACATCTTGGTTCTTTACCTTGGGTAGTTCTTTACCTTGGGTAGTCTTATAATATGCCTGTTGTTTATTATTGATACTGTATCCATAAGAGAGTTTCTAGATGTTCACATGTATGCTCAAGTTTGCAAATAATTTCCAAGGTTTTGAACTAAAAGCCTTTGGATGGCTGATTAAATTCACCTCCTAGCTTTCCGTAATTTCTATGATGCAAAAACAGGAGTCCTTTCTTTCTTTAGACTGGTTAGTTTTATCTTGGTGGAATAAGCAGTACCGTAGGTCTTATCTTCAAGGAGGCTGTGTCCACAGGGCCAGCTGTTCTATTTGTGTGGCCATTCGCCTTTGGTCTCATTCTTTCACCTGCCCGTGAACCTGCTAATCAGACCCCTTTTGTTGTCTCCCACGGCACAGTGGAGTAATGGCCTTGACCCTTGCTACTTACTCAAAGGGTGGTTTGGGGTATCATCTCTAGTTTATCCTCGACTAAATTAGAGGCTCATTTTCGCAAGGTTTCCAGGTGACTTTTCTGCACATTCAGGTTGAGAATCACTGGCCTCAAGCCCTGTACTTGGCTCTCCCGCCAGGGTTGGAAGTGGAGCGTGGATTCAGAGAGGTTCATTGGTGGGAAAGGAGATGCCTCGCCAGCTATGGCTTCAAAAGACCAAGATTTACCCTTGGTTTTTTACAACCCAAAAGAGGACAGCAGTAATCTCACGGGGCAGTTGGTCTTACAGACCCTTGTTAAAAAATCTAAGAGCATTTTATTAAAATTCAATTCAGTTAATAATCATAATAGCCACCTTCTACTTACTCTGTTTTGCCATTTGCTTAACAATGTTCTCAAAATGTGGGCAGGTTGGACACTTGATGATTGATTCTGGCTAACACCCTCTATACTTGGATTTTGGTTGAGAGAAAGTGATGGAGTCATCTGAATGGAAAAAAACAAACAAAAAACTGGGCTTGGGGTGTTTATGGTCATAATTGTTAAATAATAATCTTTCCATATTTCTTCTTGACAGACTGCTCAAATCTCATCAAATCCACCCGCATCTGTTCCTACTGCTCCAGCTCTTTCTTCTGTAGTTGCTCCCAAGCACGCAACTATTACACTGGTCCCAGAACAGGTAACAGTAGCAACAACTGAACGTATTGATGACTTTTTCTAAGTTCTTAGCAGTTGGTATACATTTAAAAAATAAATATTTTATTGATTTTTTTACAGAGAGGAAGGGAGAGGGACAGAGAGAAACATCAATGAGAAAGAAACATAGATCAGTTGCCTCCTGCACACTCCCCCTGGGGATGTGACCACAACCAAGGTACATGCCCTTGACCAGAATCGAACCTGGGACTCTTCAGTCTGCAGGCTGATGCTTATCCACTGAGCCAAAACAATGGATAAGGGGTGGTATACATTTTTTAAAAATTCTTTTTCACACTGTTATGAGGTGGGGGTACATTATTACCCTCATTCTGCAGAGGAGGCAGCTGGAGCTTAATGATACTGTATGACTTATCATGGGTCAATTCTAAATGCATGTAAGCCCTGGGATTGTGTCTGACCCTAAAGCCCATGCTCTGAACAATTTTGCGTGGCTACTGGCTTTTGTGTCTTTGTGGAGGTTTGGCTGTGAAATGGACCTTGTGCCAACTAGCTGATTTTTATTGGTTTTGAGTAGGACTGTCCAAACACCATATCAGAAACCTCAGTACATGGAAGTCTTATTATGAGTATTTATTGTGCTAACTGAATTACACTTGTCTGTATCTGTTTAACAGAGGTCCAGATGAGCCATTATTATACAGTATGGGGAAAAGTAGATTTACTAATATTATAATTAATAAGAAACAACTGCAAACCTACTTTGGCCCCACCCTGTATGAAGCTCTTTTCTGTGCTGCTTTAAGGAACTATTATTGAAGACTTTGTTGTATTATTATTCTGCATTACATAAAAATGTATGGAGCCCTAGTAGATTATGCTTAGTGCATAGAGCGAATGAAGGGACCCGGGTTCAATTCTGGTCAAGGGCATGTACCTTGGTTGCAGGCTCAATCCTTGGCCCTGGTTGGGGTGCATGTGGGAGGCAACCAATCAATGTGTCTCTCTCACATTGATGTTTCTGTCTTTCTCCCTCCCTTCCCCTCTCTCTAGAAATCAATGGGGAAAATATCCTTGGGTGAGGATTTAAAAGTAAATAAATAAATACAAATAAATAACACTACCCTTTAAAAAAAAATCCATGTAGTTAATTCTCTTAGAATTTAATCCAGGAAGAAAAAATAAAGTGTTTCTTAATCCTTCCTTCCCTAATAGCATGAAAACTGTGCCACGTTCTTTTTTTCCTTTTTCCCATCAGCTGCCAAAAAACCCAGGCTAACATTTTCCATTTTGTCCAGGTCCCTGGTATAGTTACCTTTCCCCTTCTCCACATTGTTTCTCATCTGATTTCCCCCCTTCATTTTTAACACTCTTGGGAAATATTTTTTGAATTTATTATAAAGCGATCTTTAAGTCCTTATAGGTGACTTAAGGCACATTTGCAAAATGTGTAAATATATTTATATTCACTGAAATAGAGATTTGACCATGTTAAATTTTACAAAAGCATTTTTTCCTCCCAGCTGAGGGTCCCCTGAGAGAAAGAAACAAGGGGGTCCCACATCCTGACCAGTGACTGTGTTGGTCTCCACAGATTGGCAAGTTGCACAGTGAGCTGGACATGGTGAAGATGAATGTGAAAGTGATGTCCGCCATCCTGATGGAGAATGTTCCTGGGTCTGAGAACCCTGAAGACATAGAGCTTCTGCAGGTGAGACATGGTTTCAGGGACCATCAGTCCAAGTGTCTCTTAACATTGTTCTCTAAACTTGGAGCCTTGGAGATGGAAGACGCCTTGACATTGTCTTCCAGTCCATCCTCCTGGATCATCCATTGATTTCTAAACTTGGCAAAAAAAAGATGCAAGGGTGGCTTTTTCAGAAATGCAGTAGTAACTTAGACAAGCTCCTGGCCTTCTTGCAACAAATACTTTACGATCATTTACTCATTAATAGCTTGCTCATATGAGCGCTCTTATTCATCTCCAATAGTTTCAATTGCACAAACGTTGGCTCTAGATTGTGCCATTCAAGAAACATTGAGTAACTACAATGTGGTAGAAGACTCAGACATTGACTCTGTCCTGACCTTCAAAGAACTTATGTCTGGTGAACATGATGGTTTTGTAAACAACAGTTAATAAAGTGTTATAGATGCCAGGATAGAAATGTATTTATCGTATAGTGAGATGAGGGTTGGAGCGGGGAGAAAGGTGAAGAAAGGTCTAGATGGAGGCAGTACTCAGGCTGCAGGAGAAAGTGGGCAGTGCATCTGGACCGAGGAAACCATGAGCAGTTCATTGTTACTGCTGATGGCCCTCTGAGGCCTGGTTCTGTGTCTACAAATCCATGCTCTTTATTTTATCTTATTTTTTAAGAAAATATTTTTATTGATTTTTTTACAGAGAGGAAGGGAGAGGGATAGAGTTAGAAACATCAATTAACTGCCTTCTGCACACCCCCAACTGGGGATGTGCCCTCAACCAAGATATATGCCCTTGACCAGAATTGAACATGGCCAGTGCTTTATCCACTGAGCCAAACTGTTTAGGGCAATGCTCTTTACTTTTTCCCTCTAATGATTTGTTCTAATTGTCTATTCTAAGTTTTAACAAACATTTCTTGCATACTAACTTTAGAAGCACTTAGAGGAGGGGGGGAAATCATTGTCTAAATCTTTTTTCCCCTGATAAGTTAAGAACCTTATTCTATTTCTACTTTTCTCAGATTCCAATACATTTTTCTTTGCTGTCTTTCCTTTAATTTCCCAGATTGTTAGGAGAGTTGCAATTGTTAGGAGAGAGCCTTTAAAAAAAAAAAAAAAATCCACAATTGAAGGCTTTTACAGATATAACCTTGGTGACGTGGAATGTTTAACAAGCATGTTAAACTAAAATACAAAATTAAATATCCCAGTAGAAGGGTATGTGGCAGATATTTTTTTTTAAATGGTCCCCGTCCAGCCGAGACCGGTTTGGCTCAATGGATAGAGCATCGGCTTGGGGACTGAAGGGCCCGGGTTCGATTCCGGTCAGGGGCATGTACCTTGGTTGCGGGCATATCCCCAGTAGGGGGTGTGCAGGAGGCAGCTGATCGATGACTCTCTCTCATCGATGTTTCTAACTCTCTATCTCTCTCCCTTCCTCTCTGTACAAAATCAATAAAATATATTAAATAAATAAATAAATAAATAAATAAAAAATAAAATGGTCCCCGTCCATTTAAACACTGAATCCAGTTTTATAATTTATGCCGTCCTGGAGTGCACTGCAGCGCCTTTGTGTGTCAGCCTTTGGGTGCAGATGTTTGATTGAGTTTTGCAAGGTTCATGCTAATTTGTTGGTTGCTGTTTTGATGCCTGGGCTTAGGGCTGTGTGCTGCCTTGAATAGTAAAGAGACTTGGGTTATAAATCAACTTGAGAGTACTACTCAAGGCCAAACCAAGTTGAATGGGTTCTGGCATCAGACCAACCTGCTATGGAGCCTCGTGAATATGTAGCTTCATTTTTCTTTCTGTGCTTTCTGTTAAAAACACATAGAAATCAGGTGTGGGGCGTGTTCTTAAATCCTTTTGACAAATATTTGAGGGTGTTTTTTTTGTTTGTTTGTTTTTCTTGCAATCTAAGTAACCTCATAAAGCAAACAATTTCCCTACCCACTACACTTCTAACAGCTTGCCTGTGAGGTTTATTCCCCTCATTTAACCAGTTCTGACACTAATTATCTGGAGTTAGCTCAACCTAGCAGATGGAGGGCTCAGGTTCATGAGACTGCTCCTCCCCCGCTCCCCACATCAAACACTGCTTACAAGTCATAGCCCTCAGGTAACCCACACCTCTGTCTGATTTGGCTATCTGATGAAGAGATACCCAGGATGAGGTCTGGAAGGACCAGGAGCTCCTGTCTCCATAGAATTGGGGTGCACCACCTTCCCGGCACCTGGATGTGTTCAATGACCCAGAAGTCTCAGAAACCCTTAATTTATTTAGAGTTTTTTTTGTGATGTCTCCCCCCCCTCCCCCACCCCCCCAAGATTCCATTATTGATTTAATCATTTGGTCATTGGTGTTTAAAGCAATCCCAGCCCTTCTCCCCTCCTTGGAGGTCAAGGATGGAATGAAAGTTCCAACCCTCTAATCCCAGGGTTGGTCTCCTTGGCTGCAAACTCTCTTCTTTCCAAGAGTCACCTCATTAGCATAAACTCTGGATAGATTGAAAGGAGCTTGTTATAAATAACAATAGGTGCTCCTCACCCTGACCACTCAGGAAATTCCAAGGGTTTAAAACTTCTAATCTAGGAACTGGGCTTGAAGACCAAATCTATATTTTTTATTAGATCACGGAATCATACCTCAGTCTAAAAGAACTGATTAAATCTCTGGAGACCAAGGACAAGGAGTCTATCAGATACAAGATTCTTAAAAACAAAATCAGCAAAGCTAGACTATGGAGAATGTTTTCAGGAGTTCTCTCACACCTGTCCCAACTATTCAGATCAGTGAAATGCTTCAGTGAATGGAGTTTGCCACTTTCTTTTCTGCATTTAGAAAGAACCCCCACCTAATGCTAGCTCCCTGGCCTCCCCAGGTAACCCCAGGGGCTTTGGGAGGCTTTGGCATGCTCCTGGCTGGGACACTGAGGTGGAAGGCAGTGAGGACCCACTGGCATTGAGCATCTGCAGGGCATATTTTGAGGGTAGGAGGGCATCTGGGAAGAAGTGATAATACTATCAGAGGTCAACTTTGTGAGTTGTCAAACAGACATCTGTTTCTTTTTCCAAAACCAGCTAATAACCACAGTTGTTGTTTTTTTTGCTTTTGTTTTTTTAATATGTTTTTCTTGATTTTCAGAGAAAGAGGAAGGGAAAGGGAGAGATAGAAACATTGATGAGAAAGAAGCATCACATGTTTCAACATTCCCCTCTACTGGGGATTGACCTTGGACATGTGCCCTGACCAGAATTGAACCAGCAACCTCTTGGTGCATGGGAGGATGCTCAGTCCACTGAGCCACTCTGGCTGGGCTAACCACAGTTTTTGAAAGCTCACTGAAACAATAAAATTACCTCTTCTTTATTCCCCAAATCCCAGTGAAATGACAGAAGAAATATGAAACTAAGAATAAACTCCCTGGACTATCAGGAGAGAAGAGTGAGAATATTCAGTGTCCAATAATATAGGTGGGATCAGACTCAGGGAGGAACCCACAGCCTCACCCGGGCAAAAGAGACCCTTCGGGAACTTCCTGTATGGCTGTTGTTGACAAAGAAAGTGTATCCTATAGAAAAATTTTGTAAGAGTTTACTTGACACTACATTTTGAAGACATGCCCAGAAGCAAAATTGAGAAAATGCTTCAGTGAATGGAGTTTGCCACTTTCTTTTCTGCATTTAGAATGAAAGAAAGAAGAAAAAAAAAAGGGGGGGGGGAAACTAAGGGATGTACATAAAATGCATCTTATTATGCCCAGATTTCAAGATCCCCAAAGACCACCAGGGAGTCGAGTCCAATGCAAAAGCAAAGAGTCTTTATTCAAGCCTGAGCTCGGTCTCTCCATCTCTACTGACACAGCGGCAGGATGCAAAGAGCCCCAAGTTCAGAAAGTACAGCCTTTTTATAGGGCTTAGGGTAGGGTGGTGGGGTGATGCTGGGACCACTGAGTTGGCTGGTTCCAATTGGTGGGATGAGAGCCAGGGTCCATTTACGCCGGGTTACTTCCCTCTGCATTTCTATTGGCTGATTTAAGGGTGGGTTGGGTAACTGACACATTCTGTGGTTTTTCTCAGAAAGGAGTCATGTCGGGGACATAGTTATACAAGATGGATGACACAGTACAAAATGGAGTCAGTACTGCTCTGCCCTTTCACATCTGAGGTAGATTAACGAGGTGGGGAAAAGCATGGCAGGGAAATCAGTAGGACTGGATAAAGAGCAAAAATGGAGAAGCACAACTTTTTACATTGGTGGTACAGGATGGTTAATAATTAATGTTTATAATATATAGTACTGGTATTTGGGGAACAAGATAACAATGAAGGGTTCTGTGGTCTCCTGCTGTGGTGATCTTGTGCTCTGGTGCCTGAGGTTGTGCCAGTGAAGGTTCTAGAAAAGAAAGTTACTGCGACATTGCAAAGCTGTGTTATCCTAGATCAGTGGTCAGCAAACCGCGGCTCTGTTGACTAATGAGTTTGCCGACCACTGACCTAGACTCTCTAGTCCAGTAATTACAGGCTGTTGTTGTTCCTGATCGGCAAACTCATTAGTCATCAGAGCCGCAGTTTGCCTACTACTGTCCTAGGTGCATAAGAACAATACTCACTACAGACTGATTCATATGCCTTTCAGCATAATGATTATTGCTTATCTCATTTTTGATTCTTATAAATATATTTCCAGTAGGACATGATCTCATTCTTCTAGGGGAAATGGTGAACAACATAGACTGATGAACAAGAGCAGACTCAGAGATAAGGAGCCATGGGTCAAACTGTTGGACCTCAAAGGGAGGGTGGGGCTAAAAGGGAGAGATCAACCAAAGGATTTATGTGCACACATATGAGCCTAAACAGTGGTCAAAGACAATAGAGGGGTGGGACATGATTGGGGGGGATGGATTAGAATGGGGGGAGTTTGAGGACAAATATATGATACCTTAATCAATAAAGAAATTTTAAAAAAAAGAACAATAGTCAGGACTCATTCAAGGTAAAGACTGGCTTTGCTAAGGCAGCTGAAGGCCTGGGAATTGGCTGCCTGCTGTGGCCTGCCCAGCTAGGAATTTATGATCAGACTCTCCTGTGGGGTTACTTCTGGTCACTGAGCTTGTCAGGCCTGCCGTGGGTTCCCCCAGCTTGTCAGGTTAATTGCATAGCCCCCATTTTTGTTCACACTGTAAAGGAGGACAAAAACTGTCCCCCAATGAACTGAGGGGGTTGCCAAGGGGACCGGAACCTTAGCAGACAGAGGAAAAAGGACCAGTAATCCTTGGGGTTTTTAAGCATGGGAGGCAGGGAGTCTCATTCCCAGAGATGGTGATACAATAAGGCTGTTGGAATTCCCAGGAAAAATACTTATTTTCCTTCTCCTCTTGTAAGTCAGGACTGAAACACCCTATTCCTTTGTGGTTACAGAGTGAAAGGAAACTTGTGTGTGTTTTTCTACTGTTCAAACCAACACTACCCACAGGGCCCAGTTCTCCTTCACCAGCTGGAGAACTAGAGTACAAATCCGTTCTGACACTATCCAGCTGGTGTTAGCATCAGGTTCCACAGTTAAGGGCTCAGACCCACAAGACTGCCCCCACTTCTGCTGCCCATTGCTCGGCCAGGCATTCCATACTTCTGACCAACCTGCCATAATGAAAACCATGGATCCCCAAGACCTTCTCCTGGGGTTGATAATTTGCTAGAATGACTCACAGAACTCAAGGAAACATTTCTATTTACGGTTCATTTGTCAAGGGTAGTACAAGGGATGCGAATGAATAGACAAATGAAGAAGCCTAGAAGGGTTCCGAGGATGAGCGCGTCTGTCCCTGTGGGGTTGGGGTATACCACCCTCCAAGCACTTGGATGTGTTCACCAACTCAGAGGATCTCTGAACCCCATACTTGATGCATTTTTATGGAGGTTTGAGGGTTCAGAACAGGCCTCCTCCAAGTGTGCCACTTCGGCGTGTGAATTCTTTTGAACTGAAGGCCAGTCAAGACCCTGTAGACTCATGAGAAATTTTTACCTCTCCCTTAAAAAATTTAAATTAGGGGCCTTGCCCATAATAAGTCATGACTGGAGATAATGTTTTATGACCTATGTAGAGGGCAGGGCAAACATCTAATTACTGAGTATTGGCCCTTCTGACCCTGCCTTACCTAACCCTTAGCACTGAATGCCATATACACCTCATTTTAACTTTCTGTCACTGAACCTTTTGTATATGTGGGGTTCCCAGACAAACATAATTAAATTGTGTTTTTTTTCCCCCTCTTGTTAATCTGTCTCATGTTGATCTAGTTATTAGCCCAAAATAGCATCACTTCTGCTAAAGCCCATGTACTATATATGCTGTATATTTCTCATTTTAACTTTCTGTCCCTGACTTCCTCATGTACTAGTTGCAGGCGTCTTCAAACTACGGCCCGCGGGCCACATGCGGCCCGCAGAGGAGTCTGATCTGGCCCACCAGGTTTTTTGGGCAGTGAGCGCAGCTGAGGTGTTACAGTAGGAATTAGTAGTTCATATAGTCCGGCCCTCCAGCTCTCTGAGGGACCGTGATCTGGCCCCCACTTTAAAAAGTTTGAGGACCCCTGTTAGTGTGTGGTGCTCCTATTCCTAGGTATGTAACAAAATTTGGTTATTTTCTCTTGTTAGTCTGTCTCATGCAGACTTCATTGTCAGAACAGCTGAAAGAACCTTAGGGAGGTGGAGGACAGTTTCTTCCCCACGAGTTTCATCATGGAGGCATGATAATGATTAACTCTCATCTCCATCCTCTCTCCCCTTCCCAGAGGATGGAGAGAGGGACTGAAAGTTACAAGCTTCTAATCACGGTTTGGTCTTTCTGGGGACCAGCCCCCATCCTGAAGCTGTCCAGGAGCCCACCAAGAGTCCCCTCATTAGAACAAAAGATGCTCCTGTCACTTGGGGATTTAGGAACTGGAAGCAGAGATCAATATATATAGTTCTTAAAAAAATAAATAAATAAATAAAAATATATATGTATATGTATATTTTTTAAATTGATTTTTTACAGAGATGAAGGGAGAGGGATATCAATCAGCTGCCTCCTGCACATCTCCCACCAGGGATGTGCCCACAACCAGGGTACATGCTGCTGACGGGAACTGAACCTGGGACCTTTCAGTCCACAGGTCGATGCTCTAGCCACTGAGCCAAACCAATTAGGGCCCAATATATAGTCCTTATTTCACAACAGGAAGGGACTATTTAGGTGTCTAAGCTACAAGTGGAGTCTTTGATCCGTCTCCTCTTCTTCAGGCTTTATCTCCTGCTTCCCAAGTTTATTAGAGGTTGACCTTGGTCACTAGAGATGGGTGCCTTTCAAGCCCTTATGTCTTTATTGACTCTCCTATCTTTGGATCCTATTTCTAGCCTTTGAGGGTTTCGCATGCTTTCTTGAAAGTTTAGACATGCAGGTTAAAACATTTTTATATCATATCCAACTTTTTGAGGTATTTTGTTATCAGGAAGGTCTTCATGCAATTTGTTAACATTACACCCAACCTCTACACTTGGAATTGCTTCCTATTTTGTCTGTCGGTGCTTACCTTCTAGCAGCTGTTCTGTTCATTTGTAACCCATTCCATCTTATTCCTTCCATCCCAGATCCAGTGGACTTACTACTGGGAATCTCCTATCTGTTCTCAAATCCATGGGGAATAATTCCATCCTGAAGCTCTGCTAATTAATGGGGCTCCTACTCTTTGTTAAACTCTCAGGCAGTAAAACTATTCTGCAAAATAAACACCTTTCCCCACCACTATGTTGCCTTGTGGACTCTGAACTTCATTATGCAGTGGGGGTCGGGGGAGGACTGGGATTATTTTTAGTTTCCCAGTGAAGAATACAAAGATTCTGGTGAGTTAAAGAGCGTTTGCTCTAGTCACAGGAATGAAACATGACTGCATGTGTTCTTGCATTTGCTTTCTTGGCCTTGTGCACTTGGCTTTGGACCAACTTACTCTGACCTTGAATAGCTGACTTTTCCTGTTACCTCCCATTTTAGTCTTTCTTGTTTTGTCTAGCCCCAGTAGGACAATGAGAGAACAGAATGTTTTCATCTTCTGCAGAATAAAATCAGCTCAGATTTTCAAACTATGACCAGAGAAAGCCTCACTCTACCTTATTAGAGGTGTTTCAAATCATGTGATGTAAAATTTGATTCTGTAAGAGTAATTTGTAAGCAGTTGAGAAAAAAAATCCTGAAAGAAAAAATTTTTAAAAAGTCATCCTCCCATGACCACTCTTACTGTCTTTACCACTCAGAAACTAGTAAGGTATTAAAAGTAGAAGGGGCAGGAAGAGAATAACGAAATAATTTATAAGCCTACTGGAGGTCTGGTGCATGAAATCCGTCAGCCTGGCCTATGCCCTCTCTCAGTCCAGGAGCCCTTGGGGGATGTCTGACTGATGGCTTAGGCCATCCTTAGTGCTGCCAGGGAAGAGGGAAAGGCTCCCACCATCCCCGCTGTGCTCACCATCTGTGAGCCCAGCTTCTAGCTGAGCAGCCCTTCCCCTGTGGGAGCACACTGACCACCACAGGGCAGCTCCTGTGTTGAACTCTGCCCCCTAGTGGTCAGTGCACATCATAGTGACCAGTCATTCTGCCATCCGGTCGATTTGCATATTAGCCTTTTATTATATAGGATATGCATAGACCATGGACACAGACAATAGAAAGGGGAAGACCTGGGATGGAGTGGGCTAAAGAGTTAATGAAAACAAACTTTTCTGTAAGTCAAAGGTTGACAACTTTTATAGTTGGGACAGAATCAGAAGGGTCCTAATGAGCTGATCTTCTTGAGGATTATCTTGGCAATTCATTTGTCATTCACTCAGCTGGCCTTGTATAAGGCAAAAGAGACTGCAGGGCCAAGTTGGGTTGAGAGATGTTTGGTTTTAGGGTGGGGGGTAGTTTTTATTCTGAGCAGGTAGAGACATTCTTTGGGTCTCTTTCAACCTGGGTGCGGTGCCCCGGAGAGAGGAAATATGGTGTGGGCTGATAATGGGAGTAATGAAATAATATTGCATGCAGATATTATTTCTAGAGATGGCTTTCAAGTAACGCTTCTTCCTGTATTCACTTTTTCAGGGGAGATGTTCAGACACCTTTCTTTCCCTTTATATTGATTTTTTTACAGAGAGGAAGGGAGAGGGATAGAGAGTTAGAAACATCAATGAGAGAGAAACATTGATCAACTTGCCTCCTACACGCCCCCTACTGGGGATGTGCCCACAACCAAGGTACATGCCCTTGATTGGAATTGAACCTGGGACCCTTGAGTCCGCAGGCCGATGCTCTATCCACTGAGCCAAACCAGTTAGGGCTTCTTTCCCTTTATATTGAGTTGATCTAATTGAGTTTGTTTCACCACCAGTTACTCGGTGCTCTTATCAGGTTGGTGCATGTGGGATGATTCGAGTCAGAGTTGAAAGTGCAGAGAGAGCTCCTTCCTTAACTCCTGAGGAGTAGGAGCCTCTGGATGTCAGAAGAGGAAGCCATCAGTGAGCTCCTTGTTTTGCTCCAAAGACTTTTGCATTGATTGTTCAGTTCACTGTGACTTAGAAGCCTGCCTTCGCTTTGATATGGTGTGAAAGGGGGCAGTTCCAGGGGCTCCATGCTGGACAGACGCAGCAGCAGCTGTTGCTCTGTGTTTTTTGGCTCACGCCCCCTGGCTTCCCACACGCACAGCCCTGCAGGTGCCTGCCGTGGGGAGCGTCTGACTCGTCCTTTTGGTCCGTGGCGCTTGATCTGCACCGTTTCCAGGTGGCTTGGCCCTCCTCGGAGACAGACATCAATGGCACAGATCAGAGTGGGCTGGCGTTTGAAGAGGTTTGGCGCACTCTGCCTTGCGAACCTGCTGAGAGATGTGGTGTTCCTTTCATGTTTCCTTTCTGTCTGTGTCCAGAGGGCAGAGGGAGGATCTTCGCGTGATGGGGGCTATTGATGTTGGTTGCAAATTCATTTCAGATTAATGACTACTTTTTTTTTTGTCTCGGGCCTCTAATAGCCACTGGAGTCCCTTGATCTTGACATTGCTCTAGCAAGGCTGCCAGGGAGCGAGGAGAATAATTTCTGTGCACGCCCAAACACAAGAACAAAGGCGCAGTCCTCATTCATCAGGGGATTGTGTTAAATGCTATTCCGAGTCCTTGCCTTTGCATAATATTGGGTCCTGGTCGTGGTGTGAACATTACAGGAGGGTACTAGTTATCTAGTTAAGCTTCTAGTGATCCCTCCTTATGCAACCATCATGCATTTCTTGACTCCCCACTGTATGCCAGACACTGGAGTATTCCAATTATTTCCTATTTTTTTAAATATATTTTATTGATTTTTTTTACAGAGAGGAAGAGAGAGGGATAGAGAGTTAGAAACATCGACGAGAGAGGATCACCGATCAGCTGCCTCTTGCACAGCCCCTACTGGGGATGTGCCCGCAACCAAGGTACATGCCCTTGACTGGAATCGAACCCAGGACCCTTCAGTCCGCAGGCCTATGCTCTATCCATTGTACCAAACTAGTTTCAGCCAATTATTTCCTATTTTTACAACCACCGAACCAGATAGTTGGTTATCTTTGTCTTATAGATTTAAAAACAAACAAAAAAAACACCAAAAAACCCTGAAACTAAAATGTAACTAAATTCCATGTCAGGTCTGTGTATGCGAGAGGCCTTTGGCCTACTGAGTCTAAAGACTCTTCTCTTTCATTCCAGTGGCCATAAGTGAGCCCAGCTCAGCTTACATTGAGTCTGCGGGTGCTTTCAGGGTATAATGCAGAGTGGGGTCCTTCTGACAGAGAACAAAGGGCCCGCAGATCAGAAAATATTGTAATACCTGGACCTGTAAGGGAAAAAGTTGGTTAGCACAGCTGAGAGTGGCCAAGCCTTTATTTAGCAAATAGGACTATTTTCTGGCTGCGTGTTGCAGGTGTAAAACCCAGAATCTGGCCCCGATCTGTCCGTCTCGCTTTTCACCACGGCTTTTCACTTCCCTTTGTCTTGCACATATTTTTGTTATGATTTTGTGGAGAGCAGTGGCTTTTCCCTCGGAGTCTAAATGGCAGCTGGTAATGGTTTGATTTATTTATTTAGAGATTTCCTGTCAGAGCCTTGTAATAGATTGTTTGAGACTCTAAATGGTTCCATGAAGTGTCAGTTTTTCAACGGGTCTTTCTTGAGGGGGAAAATATCAGATAATGTAACAGTGCGATGACTTAGCAAGTCCCGCCGCTTTCATTTTGAAACGGGAAACATCCCTGTGTGTTTGTGTGATGTTAGTAGTCTATTGGCAGATTCCAGCCAAGGTGGATTTGAAGGAGTATTACTGTCAGCGTTACACTTCTAGGGATTACTTGGAGGTTAGCCTGGGAGGAGGTCAGTTGCAAGGCAGTAGTTTGCAAATGTCAGTGTGTATAAGAAACACTTCTGATGCTTCTTTTTTTTTTTTTTTAAATATGTGTATATATAAAATTTTTAAGTGTGTGTGTGTGTGTGTGTGTGTGTGTATATATATATATATATATATATATATATATATATATATAATTGATTTTTCACAGAGAGGAAGGAAGAGGGACAGAGAGCTAGAAACGTCAATGAGAGAGAAACATCGACCAGCTGCCTCCTGCACACCCCCCACCGGGGATATGCTCACAGCCAAGGTACATGCCCTTGATTGGAATCGAACCCAGGACCCTTCAGTCCACAGGCCGACACTCTAACAACTGAGCCAAACCGGTTTTGGCCTGATGCTTCTTAAAAAAAAAAAAAAAAAAAAAAAAAAGCTGAAGCCGGTTTGGTTCAGTGGATAGAGCATCGGTCTGCGGACTGAAAGGTCCCTTTGATTCCGGTCAAGGGCATGGGTACATAGGTTGCGGGCACATCCCTAGTAGGGGGTGTGTAGGAGGCAGCTGGTCGATGTTTCTCTCTCATCGAAGTTTCTAGCTCTCTATCCCTCTCCTTTCCTCTCTGTAAAAAATCAATAAAATATATATATTTTTTTTAAAAAAGGTAGATTCCCAGCCCCTCAGCCCCAGTTGTAGACTCACTGTAGGCTTCTGAGGCTTGCTGCTGGGATTCTAGGTCATTCGAATAAAGATATTATCCAGGACTCCTTTTAAAATTCTGATTCCATTCATCTTGGAATGTGATGCTGTAACTGTAATTTAAAGGTTTTAAATGTTTTTTTAAGTAAAACAGAATGGGAAAACCACGTTGCTGTAAATGTTGAACTACTTTCTGTCACTGTCTCTGAGAATGACCTATTTTCTGTTGTATGTTGTATGTTGTGGCTACAGAATTCCTCCTCATGCACATTTCATTTTACTTTATTTCTTTCCTTTTTGTTGAATTTATTGGGGTGACTCTGGCTAACAAAATTATACAGGTTTCAAGTGCCCAACTGTACAACACACCATATGTGCACTGTATTGTGTGTTCATCACCCCAAGTGGAGTCTCCATCCATCACCATTTATCCCCCTCTTACTCTCCCCTACCTCCCTCATTCTCCTCATTTTTATTTAAATGTCAGCTCTTGAAACAGACGTGGCCAGTAGTATAATTTTCATTTATCAAATGAGAAAATCAAGATTTAAAAAACAAGTGATTCCTGATTGTCCTCCCCCACCTCCCCCCCGCCAATAGTACAGCTAATAAGCAGTCCATCCAGAAGTCCCAAATTCTGCTTCTAATTTCAAGTCCTGTGTTCCATGCAGGCCACCAATTTGTCTTCATGACACCTGTTCTGATTTTTTAGAGGAAAATATCACTTATAATTCACTGTGTTCTCATAGGAAGGATGAGCTATCTGTAATTAAATATTTGGTAATCTCCTGTCGGTGACTCAAGGTGGAGGGAGGTGGTCACAGGTGTATACAGATTGATGAATCAGTTCTCTTTCTAGAACATTCCTAAGCATAGAAGAAGAAAGCTCTCTCCTCTCTTTGACAGAAACTTTACAAGACGGGTCGGGAGATGCAGGAGCGAATCATGGACCTGCTCGTGGTGGTGGAGAATGAAGACGTAACTATTGAGCTCATCCAAGTGAATGAGGATCTGAATAACGCCATCCTTGGCTACGAGAGGTGAGCAGACGGTGCAGTCTCTCCATCACTCCTCCAAGTCTGGTTTCACCACCAGTTACTCAGCGTTCTTATTAGAGGGCCTACAAGGTAAACACTCAGGAAAATCAAGAACAGGTTCAGGACAAGGCCGCCTTCCTCCCAAGATAGGGATCTCGGTCCTGGCCCTGTGGGAGCCTGTGATGTGGCCTTCGAGAATGAGCCGTGCTGGGAGCGCTGTGGGGCATCGGGGCTGCATAAACCTCTAACCTGTGAGCGGGCCCTGGACTCTGTCACCTAATGCTGTCTGCACTGAGCACCTCCTAGGCTCTGGGATAGATGAGTGCTGTAAACAAAGTCTCAGGGAATGTGAAGTTGACCTTGAGTTTGGGATGGAGAAGAACAGGGGAAGGAAAGGGGAGAATTTCTTTCTTTCTTTTTTTTAAGATTAAGTCTAAATTCTTTTTTTTTTTTTTTAATATGTTTTATTGATTTTTTTACAGAGAGGAAGAGAGAGGGATAGAGAGTTAGAAACATCGATGAGAGAGAAACATTGACCAGCTGCTTCCTGCACACTCCCTACTGGGGATGTGCCCGCAACTAAGGTACATGCCCTTGACTGGAATCGAACCCGGGACCCTTGAGTTCACAGGCTGACGCTTTATCCACTGAGCCAAACTGGTTTTGGTGGGAAAATATTATTTTTTAAAATATATTTTTATTGATTTTGTACAGAGACGAAGGGAGAGAGATTGAGAGTTAGAAACATCGATGAGAGAGAGTCATTGATCAGCTACCTCTTGCACACCCCCTACTGGGGATATGCCTGCAACCAAGGTACATGCCCTTGACCGGAATCGAACCCGGGACCTTTCAGTCCCCAAGCCGACGCTCTATTCATTGAGCCAAACCGGTTTTGGCAGTGGGAGAATATTTTATGTGGAGAAAAATAGTCTATGAAAAACCAGAGCAGCCAATGAGGAAATTTTTAATGTGAACATATAAAAATAGTCATGCAAATAAGGAAATGGAACTGGACCTGTGAAGGGTGTTCACACTCGTCACTAACGAGCCTACAAGAAGCCAGTGGCAGAAGTCGACAGGAGAAAAATCACATGTGTTTCAGAAAGGGAGAAATTTTTAAAACCAAGTGCATAGTCCAATGAGTTGGAAGCTTTTCATCTTTCAAGTGTTTAGGTTCACAGAGTTGATGTGTCATACTATTCATTCCATGTTTCTACAGCCACTCTTAGCTTGCAAAGCATTTCCACATCCATCCACCTGTATTATCTACTGACATCTTGCCCCTGAAAAAAAAAAAAAAAAAAACTTTCTGAAATAAGGATCAGGAAATCATATCCATGGTCATATGACTACTTGATAATAATGCTGGTACTTGAACCTTGCGCGACTACCTTCAACTTTTACTATTTTTTCAAGGCCATTACTTTGTTTATTTATTTAACTATTCCTCCTTTACCCCCAGTGTATGAGCAGTATAAAATTTTAAAATGTTATAAAAGCTCAATATTGTTAGTAGGTATCAAGATGTCTTATAAAAATGAAGATAGTGAAAATATGATAAATGCATTTAAATTTTCAGTGGAAAATTATAATGGCAAAATTGGAACACCTTAAGTAATTGGGAATAATAAGAAAAGTTAAATATGTGGTACATTCATAAAGTAAAATATGCAGCCACTAAAAATTGAACTTCTGAGTAATTAGAAAAATGCTTGCCAAGTATTGAATTAGGATGCAGAAAACTGTAAAGTATAATTCCAATTAAGTTTGAAATAGATTAGCCTTCAGGAAAATATACTGGGAGGAAAGACATCGTAATATTAAGGACAGTTTCTAGGTGACAGAAATGATTAGGAGCCTCTTCTAGTGGATGGAATTTTATTATTTTTAATACTTTTCCATATTCTTGCTGTTTTCTCCAAGGGCATCATTCATTACCTCTATACTAACCAGAAAAAGGTGATTAAAGTATTTTACTGGGAATTGAGTGGTGATGAAGCTCATGGTCTTTGTCCCTAAATATTTGTATATTAATAATATGCTAAGTTTTGTAGCATTTTCATGTGCATTTCCCCCCCAATATTTCCATGTTGCTAATTCAAACAGGTTTACTCGAAACCAACAAAGGATTTTGGAGCAAAATAATCCGAGGGAAGACACCAATGTAAGTGAATAGAAATGTTTTAAAATACACAATTGGACAGTTTACAAACTGTATGGAGCAAGGCTTATGTTAAAATAAGCCTTAGAAAAGGAGACTCATTCCTTAACAGTTGGGGTGGTTTTGGTGGTATACAGTACTTGCCTCAATAACTTGATGTCAAGTTATTAATGAGAGGTCATTAAAAGATACTCTAATTAAGCAGGAACCCATGTAGAGGGTGAGATGTGATTGGTACTCATTGTTGTCTATGGAATGGATCCAAATAGGATCTTCTTTTCTCCAAAGGAAAGATTCCAGGGAGAAAGCCTAAGTGATAAATGACCTGCCAGAGTTTATTTATTTATTTATTATATTTGTGTTTGCTTTATTTTCAGACTGCCACTGAACCTTCTGCCCCATCCTGTGATCTTCTTGACCTAAGTCCCAGCACTCCGAATCATAGGGCTACTCTGGAAGAGGTCAATGCCATGAATGCTCAGCTTTCAGACTTAAGTAAGGAGCAAATTATTTTGGAGCAAAATAATCAGAGGGAAGCATGCAGGTCTTTTAGGCCAGCAGAAGAGCGTAAGGCGAAACAGATCTCCTTTGTTTCATGATGAAATGCAACCAGAAAAGGACTGGCATTAGTTTGAATAGCAGGACTATATCAGGAGATGTAATTACTTCTTGGCCAATGGTTGTTGGGTTCTACCCAGCACAGGAAAGGGATGTGACGGGCGGAGGAGGTCCTGGAAACTCATCCCACTGGCTTAGAATCTCCTGGCATTCCCATGGCTGCTTTGTAGAGGTTGTTCAATTCCTTGGCCGGTACTTAAGTCTACTCTGAACCCACACATTATTGTCTTTGGGTTTCTCTGCCATACTACAGCATCAGATAAGGGAGTATTTGATGTAGAGGAATTCAGGAATTGGGAGGCCTTATCTACACAGTGGCAAAATGTAGAGGAGGAAACAGGCTTTTGAGTCAGAGGAGAGTCCAAGTTGAAATCCCAGTTCTGCCACCTCTTAGTCACCTAACATCTGAGACTTTCCTACCCTTATCAAGTCAGAGCAATAGTTATGTTAATGGGTTTCTGTGAAGGTAAAGAAATAATGTTTATAAAGTGAAATGTTTGCTTGGGGTTACCTATCTTATTTGTTATGTCCTACTAGTCTATCAAAAAAAACCTGGGTAAATTATAAAATAAGGATTATAAAAAATGCTGATGTCCAGAAGTTTTTGCCAAACTGAAATCCGTTTGTTTTCCTATATTAGGAGGTGTTTTTTTCCAGAGTCAGAATATTTGGTATGACTGAATTTGTGGTTTTCCTGTAACTTCCTTCATTTCTGAAATGCTGACTGCTGGCTTGCTAGAGCAGTGGGATGTGTGGAGTCTATTTCATTAAAGAGTTTTCTTACATTTTTATCAGGCATTTTCCGGGGGCAAGGAGGCGGGGGATAGTTATTCTCTTTGGGGTGTCTCACTTAAGATGGGAAGTTAGGAATTTGGGGAGGTCAGGGTAGAGCTCTGAATATACAGCTGATTTTTACTTTGGAAGTTGGCAGAACAAGACATGCAAAATCTCCTTCCTTCCTGATGAGCTTGGGATTTTAGAAAACCCAGCACATTAACATTTGTTACTTTCTCAACAATCTCTCCTTGTGGCAGGGAATTTCTCTCTTCCCAGTTACCCTAAAAGAGGCCCTTTAATTTCTGTTTGAGGAAGTTCTATAATTTTATGGTGACAGAAATCTCTCTCTCCTCTTCCCATCCTTCCTCTCCCCCCCCCCCCCCCCCCCATGGAAAAGCCAATAGAACAAATTACTAACAAAATGTTTTCTAGCCAAATAACATGTCATTTAAAAATATATATATTATTATTGTTTTTTTTCAGAAAGGGATAGAGAGTTAGAAACATCCCCTACTGGGGACATGCCCGCAACTAAGGTACATGCCCTTGACAGGAATCGAACAGTCCGCAGGCTGACGCTGTTTCCACTGAGCCAAACTTGTTTTGGCAACATGTCCATTTTGTGTCCTAGGTTTCAGCTCTCCAACTCCTGTGATAATGAACAGCTTGCAGCCCAGTCCTCACCCACAAATGGATCTGCTAGCCTTGGAAAACACAGGCACAGCCATGTAAGTATATCCGTCATACTCCAGAACCCGCACCACCTCCTTCTGACGCCTCATACTCCAGAAAGCATGACATGGTAGGAAAACCAGAGACTTGGGAATCAGACAGACCTGAGTCGGGATCTCAGCATGCTGCTTCCTACTAGCTCTGTGACTTTGGATATGATACTTACCCAGCATAAGCCTTCCATTTCTTCTAAGAATACTTCCTAGGATCTTACGAAGATTCTGTGAGATGCTGTTTGTACCTCCTAATATGGCACTTGGTAGGTCATAAGCCTTCAATGAATTGTCTCTATCTGTTCCTGTTTTAAATTGGTAACAGGAAGTAGAGGAAATACGATGACAGAGGAAGGAGAAGGGAAATGAGGTTCAGAATCGTGAAGAGTCATGGCCACACCAGTAACCAAGGACTTGCTATGAGCCAGGTGCTTTGCTAAGCTGTTTTTGTTCATTTCATTTAATTTTTGCCAAAGTTCTTGTGTCAATGCTGTTACCATTATTCTCATTTTATGGGAGGAAAGGCTGAAACTTAGGGAATAGAACTTATCCCAGTTCATATGCTATTAAATAGCAGTTCTAGCTAATAGCTGCTTATCTTACTCTGTGATCTCATGGGTCTTCTTATGCATGAAGATCACTTGGGTGGCTCTGACCACCAGAAATTCTGATTCAGCAGAGGAGACAAAATAAACCATCCTAATGTCTTATGGTCTTGAGATTTTTCCCTGTGTTTGCAGTATAATGTGTTCATCACAGAACAAAAGAGTGCTGAAATTTTTCATAACAGAAAGGATCAAAACAGTGATGAAGGGATAAAGTCATAGGTCGTATTTATAGCCCACTTACCATCAGGTAATAGGCTAAGAAGAATAAGAAATGCCCATTAGCCAAAACTGGTTTGGCTCAGTGGCTAGCATGTCAGCCTACGACTGAAAGGTCCAAAGTTCGATTCCAGTCAAGGGCATGTACCTTGGTTGCAGGCACATCCCCGGTAGGGGATGTGTGGATGTGCAAGGAGGCAGCTGGTTGATGTTTCTCTCTCATCCTTGTTTCTAGCTCTCTATCCATCTCCCTTTCTCTATGTAAAAAAATCAATAAAATATATTTTTTAAATGCCCATTAATTTCTTAGAAGTGCTCTCAAAAGGCCTGAGGTAGGTACCCTATCATTCTCATTTTACAAATGAAGAAAATAAGGTTATCCAACTAGTGCATACATGGGAGGGGCCTGATTTGAGTGCCTGCTCTCTTTTTTTTTTTGGTCTGTGCTTTAATTTTAAAAATCTCCTTATGATAAAATTGACACTCATCCCTTCTTAATGTACAGTTCTAGGAACTTTAACATATCTATTGATTTATGTAACATCACCAAAATAACTAACTCCCTTGTGTCTTAGTTCTTGAAAAGATCGTGTAAAATTGGTGTTCGCTTCATCTATTTTGAAGCTCTGTTATTAAGTGCATATGCATTTAGGATTGTCACATTTTCTTGGTGAATTGACCCTTTTATCATTATGTAATGTCCCCCTTGTCCCTTGTAATGTTCTTTGCCCTGACATCTACTTTGATATTAATACGGCCACTCTAGCTTTCTCTCAATTGGTGTTTGCTTGCATCGTATATCTTGTTCCATCTTTGTACTTTTAACTGTATCAAAATATTTGAAGTGAGTTTATTGTAGATAGCGAATGCTTGTATCATGCATTTTTATGTATTCTTATAATTCCTGACTTTAATTGGTGTGGTTAAACCATTTCTATTTAATGTAATTATGTGTTTGGAATAAGATCTATGATTATGTAATGTTTTCTTTGACCCCCCCCCCCTTCCCCCCCCCCCCCCCCCCCCCCCCCGGCTCCTCTGTTTCCTGCATACTTTGAATTATTTGGATATTTTTTTCAACATTCCATTTTACCATTGTGATTTTGACTGTATTTTTGTATAGTTTCTATATGGGGCAGGAACTGATTACTCTAGGGATTGCAATATACATAACTTTTAAGTCTACTTAGAAACAGTATTTGATCATTTGGAGGGAAATGTGGAAGTCTTGTGACCATATAGATCCCCCATTTAAATTATAGTTATCATAGATATGACATACATATACATTGGAGTTAAAAACTACCACTAGACAATAGAATTTTGCTTGCAACCCACAAATACAGGGTATCCCAAAAATTGTATACACTCTTTGAATCATTATTAACTCCAATGGGTTAAATCTGAAAAAAAGGAAATATCAAATGAACTATCAGCTGTTAGTGTGTATACATTTTTTGAGGGCACCCTGTATATCTCAAAGAACTCAGAAAGAGACAAATAGTCTATTATATTTATGTAATATTTACCATTTCTGTTTCTCCTTTATTTTCTCCCAGGATAATTTCCCTTCTGTCTGTAGAATTTCCTTTAGCCATTCTTTTAGAGCAGGTTTATCAGAAGCAAAAATTTTAGTGTTATTTCACTTGAGTATGTCTTTATTGCATATTTGTTCCTAAAGGATATTTTCACTGGATATAGAATTCTGGGTTAGCAGTTCATTTTTCCCTCAGCAGTTTTTAAACATTGTTCTACTGGCTTACAGCCTAAATGTTCATTCAAATTGTTGTCCCCTATAGATTCTGTGTTTTCTCTGACTATGCGTTCAATAATTTTCCCCCCTAACTTTGCATAGTTAGATTATGATGTGTCTAGGCATGGATTTTAGTTTATGTTCTTTTTGGTTTGCTGAGTGTATTAGTTTCCTGTGGCTACCATTAAAAAAAGTGACCACAAATTCAGTGGAACTTATTTTCTCATAGCTCTGGAAGCTAAAAGTCTAAGATTCAGCAGGAGCACACACCCCTTGGGGCTGCCTTCTTTGGCATGTCGCTGCATCACTCCATTTTATGCCTCCACCTTCACATTGCCATTTTCTCTAGAAGTCCCACTGCTTGTCTTTCAAGCTCACTTATCTTTGGATTCAGGGCCCATTTGAATACCACAGGATGGTATTGTCATTTCAAAATCTTTAACTTAAATACATCTGCAAAGACCCTTTTTCCAAATAAGGTAACATTCTTAGGTTCCAGGAATTAGAACAAGGACATATGTTTTTGGGAGCCATCATTCAACTTATTCTGCTGAATTTTTGACTCTGTGAGTTTATGTCTATCAACAAAATTGTGAAGTCTTCAGCCTTTATCATTTGAAATACTTCAGTTACCTTTTCAACACTACACATTTTCTGCTGTCCTTCTGGGACTCTTGTTGACACAAATCTTAGATCTGTTGTCATTGTCTCATAGATTCCCTAGGGTCTGTTCATTGCTTTTCTCCCTTTTATTTTTTTTCCTGTTTTTTAGATTGGATAATTTCTATAGATCCATGTTCAAGTTCACTGATTATTTCCTCTGTCATCCCTATATGTTGTTGAGCTCATTCCATAGTGATTGTTAAATTTCACTTATTGTATTTTTCAATTCTAAAATTACCATTCGACTCTTCACATCTTGTGTTTCTTTGCTCAGGTTTCTGTTTCCTTTTTTTTTTTTTCCCCCAAGAGAGCAATTGCTTGTTGAAGCATTTGTAGCAAGAGCTGCTTTAAAATCTCAGATCATTTCAGCACCTGTGTCCTTGTGCTATCAGCGTCTGTCGATTTGACTTTTCTCTTGCCACTTGAAATGCTTCCAGTTCTTCAAGTGCCTACTAAGTTTGGATTGTATATTGGATTTTTTTAATGTTCTGAGATACTTGCTCTTACTTAAATGCTATCGAGAATGTTGATACATACTTTGATATCAGTAGGCAGACAGCCTTGTTAGTTTCATGCCACAGTTTTAAGCTGCCCTCTGCATGCTGTGGTTCCCATGCGGCTAAGCTTTTCAAGCCTTTGCAGAGCTGTTCAGCGCTGCCTCACCTGTGCCTCGCTCAGCGGTCAGCCTGAGGTCTGGACAGCAGGCTGTGTCCAGTTCTCATTACCTTTGGCATCCTGCCTGGGAACAGATCCACAGAGTTACAGATCAGAGGGAGAGCCCAGGAATTCACAAACAACTTGGAGTTTGTTTTTCCAAATATGTCCCTCTGTGTGGTGTCTCTGATACTTTATCTTCCCAGGACTGCCTTTTTGGTTCCAGTCAGAAATGGGAGGTTTGCTATGCCATGCGCTTTCTTCAGTGTTATTGTGTCTGGGCCCAAATGGCAGGACAGAGAGGAAAAAAAGAAACAAGGAGGTCTCGCGCCCGCCCCCCCCCCCCCCCTTCCCCATCCCATTGGGATCACAGTTCTACCTGTTGGAGAGGAAGGGTCCCCTCACTCAGGATTTTAAACCCCTACAGGTCCCTGTTACCCATGATGTCACTGCAGCCACCTTGGGATTGCCTAGGGTTAGGGGTGTGAGAACAGAGAGAAGAGGGGGGGAAATGGGAGGGGGATTTCCAACTCTGAGCACACTACTCCTTAGGGAGAATTAAAGGGCTTCTTTTAGAGCTCTTGTCTGTCCTCACTGCCCCCTGCTGGGCTGTAGGCTACATTGCATTCAGGCTAGGGAACACCAGAGGAGAAAAAAAACCAGTGATACTCAAGTTCTTGTCTGCTTTCCAAGTCAGCCTTTTGCTATTTACTTTTCAGTCCTCAAATATTTGCTCTATGCATTCGTTCTGTCCAGGTTTTCTGTGTTTTGTGGGAGAGACAAGGCCAAGTGTGTTTACTTCACCTTCCTCAGAGCCAGAGCCCTCCCCAGGTCCTTCCTAACCTCTAGGCTGCATCACCTCCAGACCTTCAGGAAAAGATGGTGTGGGAGCTACTCTGCTGGGACGACAGAAGGCTGTGTTTTCACGGTGTACTGTGCGTACACCTGCGTCTTGGGGCTCCCACGGCTAAGGGGCAGTGCTGTCTTTACTCTCTCTGGTATCTGGGCATCGTGACCTGATGGGCACGGAAAGTAGTTGGAATTGTTTTGTAAAATGAATACTTTGGTACAACCTGAAGGTACATTTTACGTTTCGTTTTTAGACCAGGAAAGTCATCTTACTTTTTGCATTTGTGTTCTCACTGTAGGGTAATCATGCTGTGTTGTCACACTATCCTAGGTTTGCCCAGAGGACCAGCCAAAACCCCGACTCAAGTCATATATACGAGAGTGTAAGTAGTGAAACCATTTCCTGGCAGTGCACTAGCCAGATTACCACGGCCAAAAGGGAACTGCTGGCAGTTAATTCTAATGTTTTCCCCAATGTCTCTCTGAATTTATAATGTATTGATGTAGGCCTTGTTAGGAATTTTCCTTATTGTCTTTTTAATATTTCTTTCTCTTTTTATTTTTTAAAGTTACAGTTGACTTACAATATTATATTAGTGTCAGGTGTACAGCATAGTGTTTAGACATTTATTTAACTTACAAGGTGATCACTCTGATTAGTCCAATACCCATCTGACACCATACGTAATTATTATAATACTAGAGGCCCAGTGCATGAAATTTGTGCACTGCAGGGAGGGGGGGTGTCCCTCAGCCCAGCCTGCACCCTATCCAATCTGGGACCCCTTGGGGGATGTCCAATTGCTGGTTTAGACACGATCCCACATCCTTCTACAATCTAGGACTGCTGCCTCCCAACCACTCACCTGCCTGCCAGCCTAATCACCTCCTAACCACTCCCCTGCCAGCCTGATTGACATCTAACTGTTCCCCTGCCAGCCCAATTGCCATCTAACTGTCCTCCCCTTCTGGCCCAGTAATCCCCACTGCCCTTCTTTGCAGGCATGATCGCCCAGAACTACCCTCCCCTAATGGCCATCTTGTGGCAGTCATCTTTGACCACATGGGGTGACCATCTTGTGTGAGGGTGTGAAAGTCAATTTGCATATTACCTCTTTATTATATAGGATTATTGACTAGAGTCCCTATGCTGTACTTCACATCCCCATGACTATTTTTATAACTAGCAACTTGTACTTCTTAATCCCTCCCGCTTTTTCACCCATCTCCCCAGGCCCCCTACCATCTGGGAACTATCAGAAAAGTTTTCTGTATCTATGTGTATGTTTCTGACTTGTTTGTCAGTTATTTAGATTCCACATGTCACTTTATGCCTTTCTATAGGGTCAAGATATTTTTGTTCTTGTTTGTGGCTGAGATTTTATGTTTAATAAAACCACTAAATCTGGATTGAGGTAAATAGGGTATGGCAAAGTAGGTTTACAGTTGTAAGTGAAAGTTTTTATTCTTGTGTTATTTTTCCATACCAACAACTGTAAACATACTTTTGCCCCACCCTGTATATTCCTTTTTTTTTAAAAAAGCAACATGTTTTTCAGAATTCTTCAGAATTTCACATGGGAAATGAGGTGTAATGGCATGAAGACAGACAGAAAAGCAGTACATTTTATAAGTGGTTATTACTTAAAAAACTAAAGTAATAGTTCAGAATTACTAATTTTTGTCAGGTTAAGAGCATACGGTTCTTAGAAGAGTGCCCCTTGGAAGCCTCGGAATCTAATTTAGAAAAAGGGAAACTTACTGTAGAATGTTGATTTGAATATGCACCGTTTTCTTCAGCTTCCAGAATATCAAAACTCAGTATTACTACAGCCAGTGAGCCTACACACCGTTCCAGCCACACCGTCAAACCAGACACTGCCAGCCTTGCCCGCCAACCACCCAGGTACTCGGGACTCTATTATGTGCACTAACAAGGGAAAACTGAATGAGTCTGCAAGAGATGTATTGATAATACATCTCTTGCAGAGGAAAAATGAGAGGAGTTTGTTTGCATTTTTAAGTTCCATGAAGTAAATTCAGGGTAAATACCATTCTGACATTAGGACATTATAAAAATGCTTGGGTTGTGCTGAATATTGTATTTTGAGCACCCAGGGTAAACGAACAGTTAGCTGAGGTTTGAAATCCTTTTGTTGTATAGATTTGTTGCCATGGGAGTAGTATTAGAACAGCAGGGTATTTGTTTCCGGCTGTCAGTCTTTGTTAGGATCTTACATTTGACGTCTAAATCATAAGAATACTAATTGTGTGTATTCCCTTGAAAAGCACAATGTGTGTTTACTGCCTTTTTTCCCCTTTTTTCCCCCTGCCTAAAGCGATGACAAAGAATGATCTCCAGCTACCCAATTACTACGAGGTAATGGAGTTTGATCCCTTAGCTCCTGCTGTCACTACCGAGTAAGTCATTTATAGAATGATTAATTTGTTGTCTTGGTTCCCTTTGGTAGGCCTTGCTTATATATTTAACTTTGCTTAGATCTTGGCACAAATTGATGACCTTATTAAAAAATGACTTATGAGGTTTTATGGAACTGTTGCTCTTAATGGTCTTAACCGTTCTCGGCCTTGTGACTGAAAAATAAAAACGCTCGGGTTGCACATTAAGAAGTAACCGGAACCATCATGTGCACTAATGGATTCCTCGTGGTTGGCTTGGCAGAAGGCCGGGTTTTCTCCTGATTGAGGATACTAGTCACTGATTAATGACATAGTAACACCACACTGATGGGATCTTTTAGCTGTGCTTTGATTCCTAATCCGCCCCAAAACTCATAAGAACTTGGTGTCTTTACTACGTATGACAACAGTGTGCTTAAAATGGATTAATAAAGCATTAGTAAAAATTAACTTGAAATCCTTCAGGCACCATTATGTTTAGATATCCTATAGGTCAAGTATATAAAAATATTTCTGGGATGGTAGGCTTTAATATATTTTGATTAACTGAACGTTGTTAGCCCCCAAATTGTTAAAAATGGCCCAAGTATGTTTGTAGTAATCATTGTTCAGGAACTGGCAGCCTGCACACTGTATCTTTGCCTTCGGCTGTGCAGAATATAAAATATGCATTTAAAAATTAATAGCCAATAGTTAAAACATGGATATTTCAAAAAATATCTGGACCTATGGATTTAGATGCCAGGCCTGCATTTTCACATGCTTGCAATAGGTTGGGGCTACGGAGTGGCTGTCTCCTTAAGATTAGGCAGGCTCTGCAGTCCACCGGGCCCCTTGGCCTGGCCCACTGCAGCCACTCATTTGACCTGCCTGGCAAGTGGAGGCATTTGAGGGAGCACCTGATACAAAGACCCCAGGAGAGAGGTTTGGTACATTCAAGAACACAGAAAAGCCAAGGCTAAGAGCAAAGAGAGCAACAGGAAACCTATTATCAGATGTGGCAACTGCAATTTGGAAACCAAAAAAGGAGTGCACAACTGTGATGAACTCAGTGACAGGACAAGTAAGATGAGGACTGACAACCAGATAATGGATTAAATAACTGGAAATAATTGATTTAAAAAATTTTTTTAATAACTTCAGAGAGAGGGAGATAGAAAAATCAATAATGAGAGAATCATCGATCAGCTGCCTCCTGCATGCCTCCTACTGGGGATCAAGCCTGAAACACCATGTGCCCTGACTGGCAATCAAACTGTGACCTCCTGGTTCATAAGTCAGTGCTCAACCACTGAGCCACATCGGCCAGGCTCATTGGTGATTTTAGTAAAAGCTACAATATTTTGGTAAATGGCAGGGGACAAAAGCCAAATTTCAGTGCATTAATAAGAGATGGAGTAGCGACAGTAAATGCAGACACTGGAAACTTAAACACGAAAGGATGCTGGGAAATGGTTTGGAAGCTAGAGGGTTGCTGAGGTGATTACCAAGTAGACGCGGGATTAGGGTCTGTATTGTTGATGCTGGAGCATCTATGAATGCTGAGGGGTAGGACCCAGTAGGCAGGGAGAGGTTAAAGATTCGGTTGGGGAAGGGGGTAACTAAAGGAGGTAAGTGTTTGAGAAGCCAGGGCTGGAAAGGATCCCAGAAGTAAGTGATGATGCAGATGAAAACAGAAGATTCAGTGATGGGAAGATGAGGAAGTATCCATATCAAGGCATTTGATTTATTAAGAAGTGGGGTTTCTGAAGAGTGAGGAGGGAGATAAGAAACTTGAGGGTGAAGGAGGCTGAAATAGTTTTGTGGAAAATCAAGACAACACTCACTAGGGAAACTTTTAAAAATATCTGGACCATGCTAGGGCTTTGTGATATTGATGACCAAGACTTCAATATCTTGGTCTTTCAGATTTTTCTTCAGCCATGTATATGAATGTCATGTTTATAGATATATTTTCTAGCCACAGACAAAAAATATATACAGAGTTGAATGAAGGCTGTCATAGAAAAATTATCATATATCATGTATATTATATACAAGTACAGATGACATTTAAGCTAAAGGTGGCTCAGGAATTTGTACTGTATTAACATAGATTATATAAGCTAAAGTTAATATATTTTATAAAATGTTTTAAAACCAGGAAAAGCTGAACAATTTTTTATATATATATATTTTATTGATTTTTTACAGAGGAAGAGAGAGTATGATAGAGTTGAAACATCAGTGAGAATCATTGATCAGTTGCCTCCTGCACACCCCCTACTGGGGATATGCCCGCAACCAAGGTACATGCCCTTGACCGGAATCGAACCTGGGACCTTTCAGTCTGCAGGCTGACGCTCTATCCACTGAGCCAAACCTGTTTCGGCTGAATAATTTTTTTTTAAAGCGAATTTTACCCATATTTTTCATTAAGTCGCAATGAAAGTGAATTCACTGTACCTGTGGTCGGCAAACTATGGCTCGTGAACCACACACAGCTTTTTGGCCCCTTGAGTGTGGCTCTTCCACAAAATACCACTGGGTGAGTCTATTTTGAAGAAGTGGTGTTAGAAGTTTAACCCTTTGCACTCCGCTGTCCCCTCTCAGGGGACATCGGAATTCTAGCATATCACTCGGATGTCCCCTCTCAGGAGACATTGCAGTTTATTAGTGATTACGGGGAATTGAGTTAACGCACGTTTCGCAAAGTAGCGTCGAGTAGCTGGTAGCCAATGTCCAGAATGGTTCAGAGTGCAAAGGGTTAAGTTTAAAAAAATTGGCTCTCAAAAGGAATTTCAATCGTTGTACTGTTGATATTTGGCTCTGTTGACTAATGAGTTTGCTGACCACTGGACTATACAATACACATATTGTTAAGATGCAGAGGAACTGCACCATTAGGACCCAAGAAAGCTACAGCTTAAGATTCAGGGCAGATATTTTTGTTTTTATTCACTTGAACAGCCTAAATGGCTAAGGGAATCAGAGATACAGTTTAGGTTAAAAGCCAAAATAGTGCTTTGAAAGTGATCTGTAACCCTTTTGCCACAATGGCTTGTTTGTTTCAGAGCTATATATGAAGAAATTGATGTTCATCACCGCAAAAGCACTCAAAATCATAGTGACTGTTAAGGTAAAGACTTCAACTTACTCACCCTTCATTCCACATTCTACAGGATCTCAGTGTAGTTATCACTTTCTCTAGTTAGTATTTACACTTTGTGAGGGTCATCTGAGTCTCTAAACAGGGGTCCTCAAACTTTTTAAAGTGGGGGCCAGATCACGGTCCCTCAGAGAGCTGGAGGGCCGGACTATATGAACTACTAATTCCTACTGTAACACCTCGGCTGCGCTCACTGCCCAAAAAACCTGGTGGGCCGGATCAGACTCCTCTGCGGGCCGCATGTGGCCCGCGGGCCGTAGTTTGAAGACGCCTGCAACAGTTCAATGAATGAAATATTAATATACAAGAAGTTCCTTCAAATTATTAATTGAATGAACTATTTGTTCACCAATGAAATACATTCTTTGTGACCTTGTTAATTAAAAATAATAAATCTTGGGAATGCAGAAATTCATCTGTATATAAAAATATTAATGCTAACAAAAACTAGAATCAGACATCTGTCTTATATGTGTAATTGACACCTGTTAACTGGGACAGGTAGAAACCTTCAAATCCAGATAGGTCTGGATTATTTTTATTTGCTGGACTAGTTATCCCACTTATTTATTAATGAATGCATGACCACTAATAATCTATTAACCTTATTTATTTCCCTTACACACACACCCAATGGGAATAGTACATTCCAGCCTTTCCTCGACTAGTAAGTGGCCCTCTAGTTATCAAGAAACGGGGAAAGAGAAGGAAAGGATAGGGATGGTTGATTATTTTCTGTTTATTCTAGGTGAAAATGAAGGACCAGCTCACTAGCTGCATTAGGAGTAACAACTCCAAGAGGTAGACTGTCCAGTTGTGAGGCCCAGAAGACAAGACCTATCAACACTTCAAAACCAGAGTGGAACATTTCTCCTTGCCAACAGTGAAATTTAAATAGAAGAGTAACAGTTCAAGCTTTATCTAAAGAAACTTGCTTTTAACATATATTCACTTAAAACGCCAACAGAAGAAAAAATTCATTGTACTGAGGCCAATCAGGTTAATTGGAGCATCTTATGGTTCTCAGGCTTTCCTACATTTAGAAATCATCACATGGCAATGATGAGAGTAGATGGATATTATTTTATTACAAAATAATTCTGAATAGGTGTAAGCACAAAATGTGAGAAACTAAATATAGTAGTATTCAGGAGAATAGTGAGTGCCTTCATTTAACTAAAGCCGAATATGTGCACTTTTTTTTTTACAAATAATATTCTTGTTTAGAATTGTGAATTGTAAAAACCTTAATATTGTAGTTCCTATTTCAGGTACAGGACAATACATCAAGTTGCCTTTAAATACAATTCTTTATAATACTAAATGTTCTCTTTCTTTTTAATGCAATTAAAAAAATTTTTGAAACAGACTACTGTTACTGGAAAATATTCAGAATAAATTATACATTCATTTATATCATAAATTACAATGACAAATAAATTACTATTAAAACAATTTAATACATCTTTTTTACAGTTTGTTCATTGCAGAACTTATAATGTCAGTAAACTTCACATTTCCCACACTTACATTTTAACATTCAGGGACTTGGACGCTACACAAAAAGCTAGTAGATACTTTCATTTCATTTCAATTTCATGATACCAAAACTTCAAAGTAATTATTCAGTACTCTGAATGTAAATCACCCTAGATCTTTAAGGAAAAACAGTCCCATCTGAAATCAGAATGTAATCTTTGGGTAAACTGTTAGGGCTTAGTGTTTCCCCTTCCATTTGGAGCTTTTCATATAGTGACTGTACACAATGAAAAAAAAATAGTAACCAAGTGTTTTAGAAATATAGTCAGAAGTTCTGACCTAGAACCTGAGACGATACTGGGCATTAATAAACAAGTACTTCTACAGGTTTGTATTGCTAAATAATAATTTGGAAGGGGATCATGCCTACATATTTAAGAAACAAAGCAGTTTCTTTTATTACTACTTAGCAAAGTATGGTTTTGAACAGTTATACATTCTAAACAGGCATGCAGATTCCTTATGATAAAAAGCTGAACCTGTTTTCTCAATTTTAAGTAGGGTAAATTAGTTGGGGGGAAGAACAGCAATACATAATATTTAAAATAGAAAGCATAAAACAGAATACATTATTGTAAATGTTTCTCTTCTGAGAAGACAAGATACATGATTTTTCAAAAATCACAAATTTGAAGCAGGACTTAAGATACTGACTTCAATTATAGCCTGGAACTGGCAACTGGTGGCCCTCCTTTGCTTCAAAAAAAGTATAAGAAAGAGTGATGAGATCAACATTCACCATTCTTGGATCTTCAGCAAATTCAGGATCAATGTAGAAAAACACTGGCATATCTACTTCCTCTTGTGGATTAAGCCTTTGTTCTTCAAAGCAGAAGCACTAGAAATTATAAAAAGGTGTTACTTTATTAATATTTCTATTATCTAGAGCAGTGTTTCCCAAACTTTTGACATATGTGTACCCCTTCTATAATTTTCATAACGCTGAGTACCCATCGTACTCATGAGAACGTAGAAGTAGGCGCAGCTAAGCACGGTTCAGTGCATATCCCCTGGGGGTACGTGCACCATACTTTGGGAAACACTGATCTAGAGTAAAAACTAATAGTACATTTATTGGCTTTAATAAGCACACTGTTAAACATCTTTAAATCCTGTGATAGGGTAACAGCATCTTTTCATCTTAGATTGAGTTCTGCTTTAAGAATCGAGAATCAACAAATTCTAATCTTAAAAGCAGATTTCCATTTAGTTTGGATCTACACCTCTACATAGCTGTTATAAGCAATGAAAAAAAACACCAACAGTTTGAAGTTTAAAAGAAATTAGTTTTCAGAAATCAGTACCTACTAAAGCACTGCAGTAAATTTAGTGCTAAACAGATTTTTTGTACTTTTAACATATTCTATAGTTTGCATTTAGTTGTACCTGTATTTTATTGAAATACTGTCCAGCTTCAAATGGTACAACATTGTACGTAGAAATTCCGATTATTGGTTTGTCAGTAGGATTCTTAGCTTTATAAAAAGCCAGTGCAGTCTCTCCAGGGACTACCTGTTTTTAAAAAAAAACATATACATTATCAATAAGTCTCACACAGCTCCTTCTTTCCCTACTAAATCAGTCATTTTTTTCCCTATCCATCAGACCATAATACCTAATCTAAACTAAGAGCCAGCAAAATAGTAAATACTAACCATGAACACCTGATTTCCAAATTTTACTTATATATATCAGTGAAGAACAGATGCTCTAATATGCATACTTAATTATGGAGCCTGTCAACATTTTGAAATTAAATTTAGATGTTTCCAAAACTGTAAAACAGTTTTACATTTCACTAAATTTTGCACTGAAAAAGTAATCTTTTAATACTTACAGTAATCTTTTGATCACTTACATATATTTCCGTTTGCTGAGGTCTAAAGTTCCACTGGAGACTTGCGTGCACATCTGCATTGAAGGTGACTTTAATGATGCGATTCTTAACAGGCACCATGTTTTCAATCTGGTCTGTCGAATGCCCTGCTGCTACTGATCCTCCAAGTCCAGTAGTCTAGAAAAAGAAATAATATGTATTACTTTTAGGTGCTGATGATCTATTTATTGGATAAAATCATAATGTTAAAAACCATTTAACTTTAATAACACAATAGGAGCCAAGTTTATGTTCTATCACTGACCATTTCTGATGAATGTGTCAAATGATTAACCATTTTGGGGGTGTCAAGGGCCTAAATTTATTTAAGACATATTTTCTCAGTAATCACTCGGTTATGTGGCATGGACAAAAATGAGTCATTTGAAGACAGCAGACTCTTCACTGATAATACAGCTCAGAATATTTAGCTTTTCAATAAGTATGCTTTCCATTATTCCTAGTATTTAATATAAACTATTATTAATAGAAAGAAAATTTACCCACAATCCTGTCATTTTAGTAAAACTACTTAAATAATTCAATTTTCCTGTCTGGTCCTTCTTCATATTATAACTTTCACAGCACAGATTCATTTTAGCTTCATTTCCGTAGTCTGCTTTTCTCAAGCACCGTTAAGTATTTTCCCATGTTGGTAAATGTTTTTGTAACTTTTTTCTGTATTTTTGGTGTAGTATAGCTTTTCCAGATATCCATCAGTTAGAAAACTTGATCTCTTTGGCCACTGAATGAACTAATCAAAAGACATTGGAATAATCTGCGTATGACACTTCTTCCCTATCTTTCTTGCCATTATTTCCTTTATCATCAGAGATGCTTAAAAAAATATTCTTACATCCTTCTTCTGATGCTTGAGGTTGCCAGAATTCTGGTCTCCAGGTAATTAATCTGTTACTATACTAGGAAAAAAATACCAAATTTGAGGCTCGGGGAAAGTCTACCAGCAAAATAAAGTATGACTAACTCCCGCTTATTACACAAGTCAGCTAGCTTCCCTTGACTGCCATGCAAATTAATTATAACTCTACAAGATGCATCCGACGGCAAGCCTTTATCTTTGTGCAATATATAAGGATATTCTTCTGTCCAAGAAGGCTATTCTGCTTAAGTTTTGACATATAACTTCTTTTCCTTAAGAATTGAATATCGATTCCTTAAGGCACTCTTTCTGACTGGCAGTCTTCGAATATAGATTCTTTAAATTTATGTCTGATTACAGAAATTGAATAGAAAAGGGCACTTAGAAGAAGAAAATATGTCCAGGTCTCTAGTCTAGTTCTGCCACTAACTGAATCCAAGAACTCAATAAACAATCTTACTTTCTTTGTTGAAGGCTCATAAAATGAGATCACTGTATTAAGTGGTTTATATAAGCCCTTATTTTTGCCTCTGAAGTTCTGAGTCCAAAAGTGAAAGAGATACTCTTTTGGAAATGACATTATTTAACATCCAACTGCGATTTAAATTTAGGATCATAAATTACAACTGCTTTTACTTTTCTGCCCTGTGCTTGCACATGTGCACAAAATATTGCCATTCACTTCAGTTTAGGGCAGGATTTCTCAACCTTGGCACTAATGACAGTTGGGGTTGGATAATATATTTATTTATTTATTTATTTTTGTGTGTGTGATGAGGTGGGATTTCTGTCCTGTTTATTGTTAAGACTGTTGGCCTGATGCATGAAATTCGTGCATGGGGTGGTAGCAGGAGAGTTGTCCCTTAGCCTGGCCTACACCTTCTCCAATCTGGGACCCCTTGGGATCGGGCCTAAACTGGCAGTCAGACATCCTCGCAATCCAGGACAGCTGGCTCCTAACCACTCACCTGCCTGCCAACCTGATCGCCCCCAACCAGCCTGCTCACTTCCAATTGCCCCTCCACCAGCCTGCTTGCCCCCAACTGCCTCCCCTGCCGACCCTCAACTGCCTCTTCTGCTGACCTGCCTGATCACCCTCAACTGCCCTCCGCTCCTGGCCTGACACCCCTTATTGCCTCTGCCTCAACCCCGCCACCATGGCTTTGTTCAGGACATCCAGAGGGTTTCCCGGTCTAATTAGCAGATTACCTTTTTATCTGTACAGATGTTTAGCAGCATCCCTAACCTCTACCCACCAGATACTAGTAGCACCCTCCTGCCAAGTTGTGGCAACCAAAACGCCCTCAGACATTGCTAAATATTCCCTAAGGAATGAAACCAACTTGGTTTGTGGAGGTCCATACTTGCTGTTTGTGTTCAGTTCCGCTGACTGAACCAACTGGTAGTTTTGGGATTCAGGCCGGTTCTAGGCTGGCCTCTGATGGAAACTCACATTCCACACTCATCTTCCACAAATCAAGTGATTGCACTATCCCACATAAATGCTGGTATCAGGAAACTGAAAAGTCCCTTTGACTTCTGTTTCGGTCATCACCCAAAATAAAGGTAAAGGAATCTCTGTAAACTCAGGGGAAGTTAGACAGGTATGAACAGTGTAATCAAAGATTCTGAGGAATCTTTAAAAATATTACTAATGCTTGACCCCCTACTCCAAAACATTCTGATTTAACTGGTTTGGGATGTGATTGATCTGGCTGTCAGTTTTTTTGTGTGTGTGTTTTTAAAAAAATATATTTTATTGATTTTTATAGAGAGGAAGAGAGAGGGATAGAGTCAGAAAAATCGATGAGAGAGAATCTTTGATCAGCTGCCTCTTGCACACCCCCTACTGGGGATGTGCCCGCAACCAAGTACATGCCTTTGACCAGAATCGAACCCGGGACCTTTCAGTCCGCAGGCAGATGCTCTATCCACTGAGCCAAATCGGTTTCGGCATGCTGTCAGTTTTTTAAAAAGCCCCCTGGTTACTCCAATGCCCACCCCAGCCAGAGCAGCAAATTACCACTTTAAAAAACTATGGGGACTATATAGGAATTAGGTGAAGTTTGCGTTGGCCAATGGATCTCAAACATTTGTTTGCATCAAAGCAGCTAGAAGAGGACTTATTAAAATAATGACACCCCCCAGATTCCTGATTGAGCAGTTCAGAAGTTGGGCACAACAATTTGCACTCAAGTCCCAAGGTGATGTTGATATTGCTGGTCCCAAGGACCACACAGATAAAGAGCCAGATTCTGATGAAAACGGAGCCCAGGATAAGCACGTTCCAGTTATAAATGAACGGGGATAGGGTCCTCGAAAGCCCAATACATCTCTTCTTAGAGATAAAAAGCTATGCCCAGTGCAAGCACAAGTAACAATGACTCCTATTTCCAGGGTGAACCTGTGCGCATAAACCACGTGGCTCACTGAGTGAATGTACTGATAAAGTACACTGCACTTTTGTAAAGCGAGCACGTGTGCAAGCAGCAGGAGGGTAAAGCAGATGGCTGGGTTCCGGAGAACAGGCTGCGGACCTTTCCGGGGAGCTCGGAGACCACGGAGTTTCCCTCCGCAGCTGCAGGACCACGCCAGGGGGCTGGGTCCCACTTGCAGCTTCGCAGAGAACTTTCCTCGGTGACCTTGGCCAAGTCACCTTTTTGAGCCCGTTTCCTCTCCGGGCAATCATCTCGGGACGTCCCCAGGGCAGCGGCAGCCCTACCTGGCAGTAGAGCCGATACAGGGGCACGGCGGCATAGGACGCCCCCAGCATGCCCACGGCGGCCGCGGCCATGTACGTGAGGACGGTCTTGTTCCGCCGCCGCCATTCCTCCTCCTGCGCGCGCGCGTGCGGGTTCGTGCTCTTCGGCCGCCGCGCCGCCGGCTGCACGGCTGTGTCTCGGGCCAGGCTCGAGCGCCTCCACGTCCCGATCAGCCTCGGCCCCGGCGTCTCAGCACCTCCCGTCCCGCTCCTCTCCAGCCGGAGCCACCGCTCAACCCTCTCCGCCACGCAGGTCGGGCGCCCGAGGGGACCCCAGTGCCATCCACACAGAGCGACGCGCCTCCATCCCAGACGCCAGAGCCCTCCCATAGCGTCCGGAGAGGACGCCCGCCGGTCACGCACGAGGGGAGATCTCGCGAGGCCTGCAAAGTCTCGCGATACCAAAGCGTAGGCTGCCGCCGCTGCCTTGGCTACCAGGCTGCTGGGGAGGCTGACGCCTGGGAGTCGAGCTACGGAGGCCGGGTGGCAAGGGTAAGTTCGCGTTTTGCTTTAGGACTGTTCCTCCCACTTTGTTTTCGCTTCTACTTTACCTAACTTACTTTTAGGAACAACGCCTGGCATTCCTCCGCGTGCACCCGTCCTCCCTCGGGGTGGGGTCCCCGGTGTCTTCCTAAACTGCCTCAGTCTTTGTCTGGACCCAGGGGGCCCCCTCGGCCGCTGTCCCGCGCTCCTCAGACCTGGGGTACTCCGGCCGCCCGCCCGCCAGCCTGCTCCTGAGTGCGCAACCCGGGGCGCTAGGATCGATCCCCTGTCTTGGGAAGCCTTCCTTTTGGATAATTTAACCTCAGCCCACTCGAACAATCTCGTGCATTTTTCCCTGCCCCAAAGGGAATCGGCGTCAACTTCTCCGATGCCCCTGTAACTGCTTGCCCAGCGACATCCCCGCTGGTGGAGCAGGAGGGACTCGGTGCATCTGAAGTTTGTGTAGAGGGACTGATCAGAAATCCAAGATCATGTAGCGAAGAACGCAAGGGAATGGGGCTGTTCTTCTTGGGAAATAAGTGTTTGGGGAATGTGATCGCTTTCTTCCTCCCTTATCCCACAGGACCGACTGGACAGCAGAGAGGACTTTGCTGCACCGGAAGGAAGCATCGTCTTTCTAGAAACGATGTGAAGTAGCGGTGAGGAGCTCGGAGTCAGAGGTTAGGTCTGATTCATGCCGGGGTCTGCACTTTGGCCTGTGTCCTTGGGCCAGTTGTTTGACCCAAGACTTTGTGACCTTATTTGTAAAGTGGGAATCATCATAGTGAGGTTCTGCATGTAAAGTGATTTGCACAGTGCCTGAAACGTAGTAAAAAGAAAAAAAAAGTAAATGTTAGGCTTTCTTTTCTAAGGACCAGAGCTGCCCGAGAAGTGATTTTTAGTGATGTATTAATATTTATTTATTTCACTGTTCCTGTGAGCCAGACCCTGTTCGACCTACTAGGGCTACAAATAGAGAAAGTGTCAAATCCACTTCTGTTACGGCGAGTCTTCTGATGACTCAGGAGGTAATCAAGGAACAGATACATAAATAAGAGAATTTCACACAACAATCTGTTTAATGAAAACAACAGAATAAGATAATAGTGTAGTTTTATTATTTTTTTCTTCCTTTATTATTATTTTGGAATTTAGTGCTACACATTTTCAAAGAGCCACATAAGAAGGCAAAAATACTTCGCTCATCCTGGAAATAAATTGGAATGGCATACAATTTTTTTTTTAAATCATGACCCTTGGAAGTTTAGCACCAGCTCACAAAATAAACAGAAAAGGGGTAGGGGCACTTACTATATATTTCAGATTTCTTTGGTTGGGGTTCTTCCCATGTGGTATTAATATTTCTTCTTTTGACTCATATTACCCAAAACAGTAAAAGTTAGTTAAATATATATATATATAAACTTAGTGGTTGCTGAAATTGAGGAGGTTGCTCTCTTGTCTTCTGTGCAGGCATTTCTGGAAAAATCGGCTGACATTCTCTTTTTATATTTGTTTGGTAAAGAATAATCATGCCAGGCCCCTGTGCCTCAATGGTTGAGCATCGCCCTATGAACCAGGAGGTCGAGGTACGATTCTAGTCAGGGCACATGCCCAGGTTACAGGCTCCATTCCCAGTAGGGGGTGTGCAGGAAGCAGCTGACCTATGATTCTCTCTCATCATTGATATTTCTGTCTCCCTTTCTGAAATAAAATCCAAGCACCTTTTGACTCTTTTCTACTCTGGAACCGAAATCTCAAGAATACGTGATTCCTCAAATTTATTTGTTTTATGAGAATGTTTGAAAATCTTTTCATCTGTATCTCCCTTAGTGCTTACACCAGATTGTCAGCTCTTTTGGGACATAATCTGTCATATTTTACATTTCTTACAGTGTAGACTCAAATCCCATGCAAATGTTAATGTCACTGAGAGCAAGCGTACATTCCCTCCAACATCCTCTAGGCAACCTTTCCATGAAGCAACAGGTAGCAGAACATATAAGTGTCAGTCATAGCATCTTTGCCTTGGGCTCTATTATTTTGTTTTGTAATTGCAACTGAAACTATTCCTTTCCAAGGTACAATGATCTTGATAGCAATAAAGTGGTGTTGGCTGCAATTCTTGTGAGTCTGAGTCTGCTTGTGATAATGCATTAATAATTATGATAATGAGTGCTACATAATGGATTCTGCCTTGAATGGAATGGGAGCACCTCAGGGCAAGACTAGTACAACCTTGTTCTGCAGGTAGAGGTGTTGATTACAAAGGAACTTGAAACAGAAGGGACCTGACTGAGATTTCAGACTTGGTACCTTTAATTTGTAATGTCTTTGCTCAGCCGTAAACGATTAATCCCTGTGAACCCTTTCTAGCTAGCTATCTAGTTTGATACTAGATATGATTGTGTCTAATTTTACATAGTAAGTAAAATAGGTTGTTATTTTTTATATAAATCATTTTGGGGGTGGGAACTGAGAAATGGTAAAGGTTGAAAAGAAAGGAAAAAGAAATTTTGAGTCACAATGTTTTCCTAGTGTGTGTGACTGCTTTTCAGACTTTCTGAAGACATGGATTATAAAGATGTGTTATTTTTAAAATTTAGTTTCTAATTACTTTTTGGTATTTTAATGGCTAATAACAATTGAGGAAATTGCAACTTCAGTCACTGGGCTGTATTTGTAACTGTCTATCTAATAAAGTTACTGGGTTCATTTGGCAATGTGAAATACCTAGCAATTAATCTAGCATTATTAACAACTGTTTACTTGGTAGCTATATGTTACAAGATTTTTCCTGTACCTAATTGAGGAAGAGTAAGGCATTTGAATAAATAGTAAGAACAAGTGAATTCTAGTTTGCTTGAGATTAGGCTGAATATTCACTGTTTCCCAATTAAATCAATTCACACTCATGGCATAAAGTTGCCTTAGTAAGTCTGGATATTCTAGTTTCTTATTCTTGGCATCTTCCTTTAAGCCACATGTTTCAGGGGCTATGTTTATATGATTGATAGATATGATGAAATGAAAGCAGAAACCATTCACCAGTAGAAGGCATTTATTTTTTTTTTCAAATTACTTTTATCAAGATCAGTGCCAGCTTCATGGTTGTGTGCCTGTGCAGTTGGTTGCACAAGGCCCTACCTTTAAAAGGGCTTAGTTGGGTCTTGTATTTGGTTTAATGCTCTGCTGTCACAATCTTGAAATAATTATTTTTTAAGAGGGACTTGCATTTTCATTTTGTACTGGGCCCGGTATACATATTATGTTCCAAATGAACTGACTTGACTGACTGACATTCTGACATAATTCAGGCTAAAGCGAAATCAACCTAAAAGTAAGAGGGAAGGCAAAAGGCCAATTCAGGTCTCTGGAGAATAGCGAGTTTGTATGCAGTAAGATCAAGCAAAAAATCCAAACTCCTTTCCACAACCCATTAGACCCTAGTTTATCTCGACCCTGCCTGTTTCTCTAACTTTATCTCCAATCTAGCTCTGTCTGCATTCACCATGCCCCATCCACACTCCTCTTTTTTTTTTTTTTTTTTTAATATATTTTATTGATTTTTCACAGAGAGGAAGAGAGTGGGACAGAGAGCCAGAAACATCGATGAGGGAGAATCATCGATCAGCTGCCTCCTGCACACCCCCCACTGGGGATGTGCCCGCAACCAAGGTACATGCCCCTGACCGGAATTGAACCTGGGACCCTTCAGTCCCCAGGCCGACGCTCTATCCACTGAGCCAAACCGGTCCCGGCCACACTCTTCTTTTTATAAAAATGTATTTTTATTGATTTCAGAGAGGAAGGGAAGGGAGAGATGGAAACATCAACAATGAGAGAGAATTATTGATCCACTGCCTCCTGCACGCCCCACACCCGGGATCAAATCTGTATGTAACTCAGGTATGTGCCCTGATGGGGATTCGAACCAGGACCTCCTGATTCATAGGACAATGTTGGACCACTGAGCCACACCTCCTTCTATGCTGTAAACGCCCCAAATTTATTTTGCTGCCTTGGATCCTTTTCTCTGCCTGGAGTACTTTGTCCCTCAGTTTTTCTTCTGGCTGATTATTCAAATCTTGGCTGAGATACCACTGGCTGACCTAAATTAGCACATTTGTCCTCTTTCAGACAAATTTGATTATACTCTCTTTTGGTATCTGAAAGTTAGTTCTTATTGCTGTTTGCTTTTTAAATTTTTTTTTTTTTAATTTCAGAGAGGAAGGGAGAAAAAGAGAGAAGCATCAATGATGAGAGAGAATCATTGATTGGCTGCCTCCTGCATGCCCCCTACTGGGGATCAGGCCCACAACCCAGTGCCTTTGACTGGAATTGAATCTGGGACCCTTCAGTCCCCAGGCCGACGCTCTATCCACTGAGCCAAACTGGCTAGGACTGTTGTTTTTTAATTGTTTTTCTCCCATCACTAAAGGGTAAACACTGTAAAAGCAGAGACCTTCCATTGTTCAGCATAATAACACAAGCCTTTAGCATAGTGCCCTGCATGGCTCTGCTGGGTAAATGTCTGGTGGATGAGGGCATGAGTGTGCCAAGCAGAAGGGAGCCAGAGAGTCTACGGAAACTTCTGAGAACAGTGAGTGTGAGTCTGAGGGAGATCTCCTTTCAGGGAAGCTAGGAGTCCTTTGAAGCCTTCCGGCATTTCCCACAGGAATGGGCTGTGTTACAGGCAGACGCTGTGTCCGCCCCCGAGACAGATGAGCAGCACTGCTGAATTGTTTAGATGCCTGAAAGGGAAAAATGCTGAGCAGCTGGGAAATTGCCCTTGGGCACACAAAAAAGGAGATAGTAAAAGAACCCTCTGACCTTTTACATCTTGATTTTCTAAAACTTTAATGTCATTTTAAAAAATATAAATTAAGCAAGGTCTATCCCAGGGAAGAGACTTATTCCTGATTTTTTCAGTGTCCTTAAACAGCTGTAGAGTTATGTAGTTGATGCTCTCTTGAATCTCTGATGTGATAAAGTGTACACATTACCAGTTTGAGTACCACTTCCGCTGTCATTTTTAAAAAATATATATTTTATTGATATTTTACAGAGAGGAAGGGAGAGAGAGAGAGAGCTAGAAACGTCGATGAGAGAGAAACACTGACCAGCTGCCTCTTGCACACCCCCTACCGGGGAATGTGCCCGCAACCAACATACATGCCCCCGACCGGAATCGAACCTGGGACCTTTCAGTCCACAGACCGACGCTCTACCACTGAGCCAAACCGGTTTCAGCTTCCACTGTCATTTGCAAATGAAAATTCAATTTTTTTAAAAAAAGTTAACTTGATTAGGGTATCATCATTGATTTATAACAAACAACACATATTGAAAGTGAAAGGATTTGCTGTTTTGACATGGACATTCATTTGTAAAACCATCACTATTGCCTAATATAACTATGAAGAAACAGGCTCAGAAAAGCCTAGCAGCTCAAATTGGAACCCAGGGATGTGTGAAACCAAGGCCCATGTTCTGGGCTCTGCAGCCTGAATTCCAGCTGGGAAAAAAACCAGTGACTGATTCTTATCTGGGTGGGGAAAGTACCCAAACTCTGTGACTCTCATTTCTTTAATGAGAGGGTTCTAAAGGATCCTAAAATCTTATATAGCTTCGTTTGTATACTCTATTCATATTTCTTATGAAGAGGTGGTAAATTTCTGTTCAAATATTTTTTAATTCAATGATACCACTGTTCTCTGATTTTTACAGTGGACCTGTGAGAGAGATCAAAATACTTTTTTCATAGGAAATATTGAAGAAGCTGTGGAGTGATATGAGTCAGAGTAATCTAGGATCTGCAGGAAGTCCCTCAAGATAGTTGGTGAGACAATAGGAATTTCTGTTTTCTTCAGCAGTGTGCTGTATAATTTTGCAGACATTCTGACTATAAACGTCCTAGCCTTGAGCTCAGAAAAGACATTTTCCTCCGTCTTTTATTATTATGTGCTTTTTATGCTTACTAACTATGGAAGCTGTAGTAATCTAAAGCTCACCTGTTGTTCTTCACTTCTGTCAGAAGTGCAGCTTTCATATATATGTAGATGTTATGATGATACTAGAGGTTCGGTGCACAAAATTTGTGCACAGGTAAGGTCCCTAGGCCTGGCTGGCAATCAGGGCAATCAGCAGGGTGATCTGGGGCCCCCCACTGGCACCTGACTTGGTCAGCCTGGGCGCTCCCTGCTCACTGGCCCTGCCGCCTGCCACCACCACCCTTTGCCTCCCTCGGCAGGGGTGACTGGTGAGGTGATCAAGGGGCCCCTGCTAGCACCCGTCTTGGCTGGCCTGGGGCCTGTGGGCAGCTCCTGCATTGAGCATCTACCCCCGGTAGTCAGTGCAACCAGTCATTCTGCTGTTGGGTCGATCTGCATATTAGGCTTTTATTATATAAGATAGGTATACCTCGATACCTTTATCTATCTCTCTATCTACAGTACTGTCTTTACATTTCTCAGATACGATAAGCAATGACAAATATGACATGGCCCAAAATATATAAAATTCATCTAACATCTGTACACAGGCATATATTGTTTATGTGCTAAATGTATAATATGTAATGTTTTTATGCAAAGTTATAAGTACATTTAACTATTCTAAGACATGACACTTTATTTTCTGCTTTCCAATCTTAGGAAAAGAAGAATTTATAGACTCTTCATCAGATTTGCATTTGCATGGCTGTTAAATGCAAGGCTACTGTGGTGAAACCATGAATAAAAATTCCTCTGCTGCAGTACCATCCGGTCCACTTGAAAAGTAATTGTTAAATTAAATTTAGTATGTTTTGAACTATCATAATTTTAAGTCTGTCGAATATTAGTGAGAATCTGGTGGAAAGTGTTATACAGCTAACTACCTGCGGTCTGGGACAGCAGTAATGTGAAGTTGAACAATAATTACCGTTTAGTGTAAATCAGTGTAAAGGGCTGATTCTGCATTCTTTTTTAGAAATATTTTTCGAGATTGCTTTATAAAATTGATCTAATTTTTTTAATATCTAAAATATTTTATAATTTCAGTGTAAAAATAGCATAAGATTAACTTTTGCTGAGTAACAAACCACCTCAAAGTGCCTTAAAAATACAAGCTTTTATTCTTTGCCATGATTTTGTGATTAATTCTTCTGCTCAACACCAAATGATGTTGGGTAGCCTCATTCACATGTTTGTTTTTTTGTATGTTTTTTTGTGTTTTGTTTTTTTAATATATTTTATTGATTTTGTACAGAGAGGAAGGGAGAGAGATAGAGAGTTAGAAACATCGATGAGAGAGAGTCATCGATCAGCTGCCTCTTGCACACCTCTTACTGGGGATATGCCCGCAACCAAGGTACATGCTTTTGACCGGAATCGAACCCGGGACCCTTCAGTCCCCAAGCCGACGCTCTATCCATTGAACCAAACCGGTTTCGGCCATTCACAAGTTTTGAGACCTAGTTGGGAAGGCTGGAAGCCGGATGCTCTTTCCACCTGACCTCTCAGCTCCCAGGAGGCAAATCTTCCATCACCTTTAATAAATTTTTAAAATTTATCTCTGTTATATTTTTGAACTATTTTTGTTTGTTCTCCAAAGAAGTAAGCATTATTGCTGTGTTTTGTTGTTATTGTTGTTGTTGTTTTTTGTTTTTTGTTTTTTAATGGTTTGGTTGTTTTGTAGAGAAAATTAAAATTACAGATAAGACAATCCATTTGGTTGCTTTTTATCACCATACTTTTTAAAATGTAGTTGCTAGAATGTACTGAGTACTTTGAATTATCTAGATCCAATAATTTGATTCAATGAATAGTTTAAGGAGAACGTAAGATCTCTTGGAACCTGAGTGCTAATTTACTTTATCTTAGGGATCCTGCCTTGCAGATGATTACAGTTACCAAGGAAACAGGCCTGGGTCTGAAGATCCTCGGAGGAATTAACCGGAATGAAGGTCCCTTTGTGTATATTCAGGAAATCGTTCCTGGCGGAGACTGTTATAAGGTAAAAATGAAAATTTAAAATAGACCTTCACCAAAAAACCCCAAAAAAACCCAAAGCCATTAGTAACAAGGTTTGTTTTCTATCTCATCAGTTTAGTCTTAGTATTAGCTGAACGTCCCCTGTGAACAAAGGAACTGGAAAATAGGCCTGTTACTCTCAACAAGCTTTACCCTAAGAATGAATATGAAATAAAACGTGAAAATAACAGACTTCAGGCTATCACTAAAGGTTATAGATTTTTAATTTATGCTATTCAACTCTTATCCTATTTTTGGTTGAGAGAAATTATATTTGAAGACGTGTTGTTATCTCTAGATTGCTCTGAGTTTGGACTAAATTGGATCACTTAAGCTTGAAGTATATTAATTTAGCCTATCCTAAATGCAAAACAAAATAAACACAAACACTCAGCAAATAAAATTCTTTCATTTTAAATTTACTGTGATTTTTGTTCAATTTGTTAATTATATTACTAATTATAATACTTGCTCACATGAGAAATTGGGTTTAGAATCTATATGAGAAATTAGATTTAGAATTAAGATGAGAAAGTATCCTTTTTTAGGAATTAGAAAGTCTTACTCTTCTGACCATAAGACGCTCCGGACCATAAGACGCACCAGTTTTTAGAGAAGGGAAATGAAGAAAAAAAGATTCTGAAACAAATAGTGTCCTAAAATATTTTATGTGCATTAAAACCCAACATCACAGTCATAAACACATGTAATCAACCCTGTAAAGTAAACAGCAGCATTTAGAACCATTTTAGAGCCGGGCAAGCACACAGAGACCACACAGAGCCGGGCAAGTAAAAAAACTTTTTTTTTAAAGTATATGTGTAGGCTATATTTGGACCAAAGACGCAGGGACTTTTTCCCCCCATTTCTGGGGGGAAAAAAGTGCGTCTTATGGTCCGAAAAATACGGTATGTAAATCATTAATCCATTTTTCCTAGGCGGCTCAGATCCAAATCTGAAGCATAATACCAGCAATTTAGTTAACAAACTGGTTACTATATTTGTGTTCTCATTTCTCTTGGATTGTATTTGCTATTTTTGTTTTACTATTGTGCTTATAGTATATGTCTTTTATTGAAAATTGACCCCAGTGCTTTTTGGAAATAGATAGCGTATAAAGAATTTAATAAAACATCCTATTTATATCAAACTGCATAATATGAGAAAGGATTCTCTTATCATTAGGTTTGTTCGTATTGTTGTTTTCTTATTCTACTTGTTTTGGTGGAATAAATATACCTTCTCTTATCCCTGTTCCCACCCCAAACACTTGTTTAGCAAGCAGCTTATCTATTCTACTGGGGGTTTTTTTGTTTTGTTTTGTTAATTTTACTAATAATTTCTAAAATAATAGAAATGATTTTGTTTCAGACTTCTTGAGATAATAAGGTATTTTCCAAATGCATAAGTTGTAAGTATTATACAGTATGTTTGTGATATTATAATGAAATAAAATTTTGGCCATTGAATTTAAATTTTTAACCAAGTAAGAACATATTTAAATGCTAAATTTAAACAAATTCAAACAAAAATGATTTTTTCTTTTAAGAACTGAAATGTTTAGTACTACTTTAGTTTTGAAGCTAAGATGTATGTATGTGTGTGTGTGTGTGTGTGTGTGTGTGTGTTCAGGATAGCTAAGGTATTTCCTAGATTGCACTTGATATAGTGAAATAACAGATGATTGTACCTAACAAATGATAACAATTTGCTTTTAAGACAAGCATCAACTTATGCTTTTATATCCCATGAAAAGTAGTGGTAAAGTATTAAATTGGTATCAATGATGCTGAGTGGCTCTTAGTCAGCTGTCAGTGATGGCAGACCAAGAAATTATATTATATTCATAATGTATTCTTTCTCTTACTGGTTTCCTTAGAATTTCCTTGTTTGAGAGGGAATTAAAAACCAAACCCCTGTAATGGACTATATTGTATATTTACCACTAGAGGGCAGCACAGAGCTGTTAATGTTCTTTGACTATACCTAGTCCTGTCCACACAGCCAAAATAAAGGTGTAGACAGAATAAATAAGTTGGCAGTGCTTCCATTACTTTTTGTGTACTTTCTCATGATGGAGAGTTATATGTATATTTACTCTGCAAATACAAAATGAATGCTCTTTTATTTTTAAAAAATTTTAAATTGATAATAGTAGGATTTACTGTGTTCTAAATACTGCATTAGAATGTTAATAATCACCTAATCCGCACAAAACTTCTGCACAGTAAATATATTCAGATTAGGAAACACAGACTATAAGTTTATCCTTGTTACACTTATCGAACTGAACAAATGTTAATATTTTTAAATGCATACGAGTACTTTGACTTGCTCCAATTTTAATATATTGTTTCAGAGCTAATAAAATAGGCAATCTCAAGCCTATAGATGGACCAAGGCTTATAGATAAATAGGACCAAGGCCTCGGGGTGGCAAAGGGTAGACAGCGCTCCCATTGGTGGGGCTGAAGGGGGTGTAGCCAGGAGGGCTCACTTCGCAATGCAGCGCTCTTTCTGCCTCTGCCATGATTTATTTCTGTGAGAGCCACCTTAGCCTCTTGGACCTTATTAATTTGTTGGGGACTTAAGCACCTGGCTCTCTGCTTGTGGAGCAACCATGACAAGGGCGTGGCTCCGGCCAGCTGAGAGAATCGGTGCTGCTGGTGTGGAAGATGCTTAGTTCATTTGCTCTCCTGGGGGGAAAGGAAATCAGGAGATAAAAACAAGGGCAGTACAAAGTCAGTGCAGTAATGCAGGTGCATGAAAGAGCCTTCAGGGCACAGAGAAAGGAACAGTTAAGTAAATGTCGGGAGTCAGGGAGAACTCACGGCAGAGATGTCTGAGGCTGGTTGTGAAGTTAAGTGAGAGTTCATCAGCAGGGGACATGGCAGGGTGGGCGGTGTCATCCCGACAAATTAGTGCACGTAAAAGCATTAGGGGTTGAATACTTTCTGAAAATAGAACAAGAATTCATATGCCGAGAAGGGAAGTTGGATGATGAGGCTAGAAATAGAAGGTTGCAGCCAGTTTGTTTTGCTGGGTTTGGGAAGTTAAGGAGTTCCAACTTTTCTACCAGCGGGCAGTCATAACGGGCTCTTAAGTTAGGAGTGACAGGATTAAGTTTGCTATCAGTGTGAAAATTGCCCATAACAGATTTGGGATTCTGGTTCGACTCGCCTGTATTTAACACCTACAGTGCGCTTGATTGTATATGTATTATTTAATGATGGTATCAACCTTGTGTGGTAGGTATTTATCCCCACTTTACAGCTAAGAAAGTGGAGTCCCCTGGAGGTTAAACAACTGACTCAGATTCATATCATAGCTGGTGATAAAAAAATAAAATAAAAAAAAAAGGGTACCTCCAGTGGACAGCGGATGGAGCCTGGGAAAGGCCCCAAAGCAAGAATATCCCTTAGTAGTTAGGAATAGTGAGCTGGTTATAGCCTGAGCCAGACAGGTAGATGGTTTTTTTAGAAAGTTATTTAGAAAACTAAGTACCAGTCTTTGTAATCTGGAATGAACAGTGTTGGTAGTTCCTAGTGGAAGTATCTGAGTGGTCAGGAATGCATTATCACTGCATCTTTACAGATGTCAACCTGAAAGGTTTCAGACTCTGAAGTCGGGCACACGAAAGTGCCTGGCACCTTGCCCATCGTGTTGTCTGGTTGCTCAGTAACTGCTGAGTCAGAATCAAGACAGTGTGGAAGAGGCCTCTGAAGTTAGCGTCTTCACACACACATTAATGCAGCTGGTTCAGAATTCACTGGTTTGAGATGCCAGACAAGTACAGAAATAGCTTTGTTTTACTTTGCAGGTTCTGACTTTTAAGCAAGTTCAGAAATTCACATGATCAGCTAAGATTTTATTCTAGGAACCAAAGTAAAGGAAAAACCACCCAACGCTGTGGATACATTTTTAGAAAGAAAAGATGTATAGAAACACCAGAAGCCAGTCAGAAGGAATTTTCTTTCTATCTCCCCTGACTCGTGTCCTGCTTGAGAATGCTGCTTCAGTGTGTCGGTGGGCTTTACTATAAGATGCGTTAAGTTGCCTATAGGAGGGCTCTTCCCTCGGTGCTGATGATACTGTACAGCCCGAGAAGAGGTTGTGAGAGGTCGTAGGTCAGCCTGAACCCTGTTGCCTATGTCTGTTTTCTGTAGCCCTTTTCTCTGCAGCCCTGACCACCAGCTCTGATTTCTGTACGATACAGATATAGGAGCTGCCTCAGACGCTAGAGTTCTGTTCTGCCTTCCCTGTGGAGATTGCGTGCCTCTCCATCTCCTACCTTCTCTCCTCTCCCTCTCTCTCTCTCTCTCTCATTGTTTATGAACATCTAGCTAGCAAGTCATAGAGCAAGTGTGAGTGCAGGTCTGTCTGTCTGTCCAGCCTGTGCTCCTTCCACCCCACCCTCTGTCTCTGAGAGCTCCTGCCCAAATGAAAGGTCGTTGAGTTGACATATGACAGAGTCATCACTTCAGAATTTCCCTTTTTCAAGTAAGTTTAACAGAAGGAACTGTGAATACCAAGAATGTTCGGGTCAACACAAAGTAACCTGATATTTATTTATCTTCCAACCCGTTTCTAAAAGAACCTTTCTTTCCTTGTCAATAACCTTTACATGATTTGCTCCAATGAAGCATGTTTTCTTCATTTCCTCCTTTCCCCCCCTAAATTGTTGCCAGGCTTTGGCATAGAAGTCAATAGTAATGTAGCCAATGCATTTCAGTTACAACCTATGTTATTAAACTGAGGAATTATTTTTGCAGATTCCAAATGGTCTATAGCTGTATTTAACAATAATGTTTATTTCATCGTACTAGTTAATTAATTTATTTTAAAATCAGATTTAACATTCTCTACTTGACCCTTATTTTAAATACCAGGTTTGGATTATAGAACCCAAATATTATTTAGATGGTTAGGCATATTGTTGGGCAAATGGCATTAGCTTTCTTTTTATTTGAGGGGATGGATCACTTCTTTTCTTGTGTATAGTGCAATATTTGCTGCATACAAACGGATATTGAAAAATATTGTAACTTATGAAGTATAATGATAAATGAACATCTACGAATCCACTTAGAATCCAACACTTAAAGAGAAAGTTTAAGTATCATTGAGACTTCCTATGTGCTTTCCCCATCACATTCTCACTGATCCTCCCCAGAATAAGCACTCTGAAATGTTGTTTATTCTTCCCTAACTTTTATTAGCCTTATTATTTTATAGCCTGTGGCCAAATGGTTGTTTTTCTTGTTTGTTACCATTTCACCTTAACCTTGAGTGAATGAATGATTGTCCTCAAACTAAAATTAAGCATATTAAGTTGCACACTAATGCACATGAGTGTCTAAATGTAGTCTGAATATGCTTGACTTAAATGCATATGTAACCAAACTCTGTAGTAAGATTTGAGCCCAGGCAATACGGAGCTGTGTTTACTAACCTTACAAAGTCAGCTCTTTCATTTTACTGAACATGTAGCATCCCTGTGATGGATACTTTCTCCATATAGCTTAGTCTTTTCCGGCGTTACTATTGTGTTTTGCTCCCCATACATTAATCAAATGGACGGAGAAAAAAAATCACCTGTGAATATAGCAGTTGTGTGTTATGATCTCTGATTTTGCTATTTCTTTAAGACATTCTTCACTAAAACTTTTCTTGCTGTAATCGCATCAATTTTTTTTTTTAAACCATCCTTATTCATTTTTTTACAAATGTTACTATTTTTATTAGGATGGACGTTTGAAGCCAGGAGATCAACTTGTCTCAATAAACAAGGAATCTATGATTGGTGTATCATTTGAAGAAGCAAAAAGCATAATTACCCGAGCCAAGTTGAGGTAACTGTCCTATTCACAGGATAAAAGGAATCATTTAGCATGGCTCCTTAAAATAGTAATTTTTAAGGTGTCATAAGTACAAAAGAAATGTTTTGAAGTAATATGTGAAACATTATTTTAGAATTAAATTGTGCTGTATCCATAATACATTCATAAAGTGTTTCCTTTTTACTGCTAGGTCAGAATCTGCTTGGGAGATAGCATTCATAAGACAAAAATCCGATGGCAATCACCCAGGAAATCCACCATGTACACCCCTTTTACAGACCTCTGGAGAATATGGACCTCAAGCTTCAGCATTTAATCTTCTTTCTTCTCCTGAAATACCGATTCCAAGGACCTCCTCTACCCCCAAAACTATAGATGCTGTTTTACCTTCTTTGAAGGGAAATCGGGTACTCTTCAATTTCTGTTTTCTTATGCAGTCCAAAATCCCCTGTATGTTTTTATATTTGCCATATACATCTAGAATTATCATTTTGGTAATACAGTGTCTTAGCAAACTGGTATTTCCTTGAAAGATTTTGTATTTTAAGATTTTTATTCTGTGCTGTCAATAAATGCAATTTTTTTTCACGTTAGTGTGTCTTTTGCCCAGAAAACTATGATCAGGAGTGGCATCACCAAGATACATGTAGATATCATTTGGAACTATGTTAGAAATATCACATCTGTTTTCAGACAGTCATTAGTATGGCCCAGTACATTATTATTTCTGTTTTCTGCTTCCCTGAAGGCGGGCAGTATTCCTTCATGGTCCTCAGCTTCTTTCCCACACACAGAGAGTAATCTCTACCACTCAGAGTAGGTGGGTATGCCCCCCACGTGTGTATACTAGGATACCATTCACCCTCGCAGACACACAAAGGGGGGTTTCTGCATCAAAATTTCAGTACATTTAATAACTAGTTGCTGCAATAGCCTGGTAAATCAAAGTCATAAAGTAAAGAGTAAGAAGTCTTTAAGTGAGTGCTAGCTATAAAGTAAAATAGGAAACTCAGGCCAGCTTTCAGTCAGTGAAATACAATTTGTCAGAGGTAACTTTAGTTACTGGTATATGCTAATCAGGTACTGGGTATAAGATTTTCTGTCAGCCCTTATCCTTTTTTATTTGGGATGATAACCTTTTCAAGGACTAGGTACATGGCCTATTATGTTGTTCTTGGATGATAAAGCTGAAAGCTGTTTTACATTTAATCTGACTTTCTTTGTTTGAAGATGAATATACCAAATATTTAGAGGTTTTATTTTTTATTTTTTCTGAACTAATGCTTTAGTCACTTTAGTCATTCTTTTTATGTTAACACTAGAGGTCCATTGCACGAAATTTATGCACTGGTAGGGTCCCTAAAGTCTGCTAGCCACCAACCAAGGCCTCCCTCCCTTTCCCTGGCCAGCCCCACCTCCTGGTTGAACTCCCAGTCAAGAAGACAGTTTGCATGCTACACTTTTATTATATAGAATGAGCTTCTAGTCTGGTCTTTGACCTTCTTTAGAAAATGACATTTCATGTTTCTCATTGTCTTTCATAGTTAAAAACGGGATACAAGAAAATAGAACAGACTTCAATTGCTTCTTTGGACCACAGCCCTACGGATATGTCTAATACAGGTAAGTGCACACTTAATTCCTCTCTCCTGTTATTTTTTGTAATGACTCTTTCTCAATGAGGCATATGTAATGTGACTTAATAGACTTTAAGGAAGGATGCATTAAGTCTTCTTTCCTTCAGTGAGTAAAAGAGCAAAATGGATACATTGTGCCATGGTCCTTGTCAGATTATGACTTTTTTTGGAAATTTTCCTGAACAACGGTTAACATTTTCAAAGATGCATTAGAATAATAGTGTCTGTGAAGCTGCATTAATCAACAAACTATTGAAACCAAGTAATGAAATCTCTTTCTACTAGTAAATTAAGGTTAGGTTGCTTTGCCCTTTTGGTGAAATGCTGGTGAGGTATATTAAATGCCCCTTTCAGAGAAATCATAGAAGGAAGCATAGCTTAAGAAAATAAATATTTTTGGGGGTTTGTTTTTAAGAGAATATATAGATATAAATTAGAAAGAATATTGATATTGTAAATTCAGTGTTGTTGTTTTTAATTATCATGGAATGATTTAATGGCTATTTAAAATAATAAAAGATTATGTAAGCCATTCATAACAGAAGGATTTTTATCAAGCTATAAAGTGTATATTGGCTCAAATATGAAGAAAAATTCCTCCCCTTAAATTATATCCAAAAGTTAAGCACCAGTCAAAAATCTATACAGGATGGGGCAAAAGTAGGTTTACAGTTGTGAGCATGAGAAACAATTTATTCTTGTACAAGAGGCCCGGAGCACAAAATTCATGCATTCTTCTTTCTTCTTGATCCCTCTGGCTCTCAACGCCTCTCCAAGTGTGCACTTAAACTTGAACTGAGTAGTTCATGCCCAGGGCTGGTCTTTGTCTGAGACCATAATTAGGTGAGCTTGGGTCCACCCAGTGTCAGTGTGCCTTAACTGTAGGTAGGTCAGGCACCAAGCTGAAGGTCACTGCTAAGCCTCACAAGTCCAAACCTTAAAAATGAAAAACAAAGTTGGACTTACCTGCTATGTGGTCTTTCATGCCACTCCGTGTGCCTCTTTTAGGCCACACTTTGGGTTTGGCAGAGAATTTCTCTTAATGATACCAAACCGAACTGAACTGATTCGAACAAGGGTCTGCCTGTCCAATGCACAGCAAAGCCAAACACTGAACACTGAGGACAAATTAAAACTATTTTATTGGTAGGGCACCAAGCAAGGAGAACGGGGAGCTTGGTTCTGCAGTTACATTAAAACAGTGGTCGGGCCGAGACCGGTTTGGCTCAGTGGATAGAGCGTCGGCCTGCGGACTGGGGCGTCCCGGGTTCGATTCCGGTCAAGGGCACTTACCTTGGTTGCCGGCACATCCCCGGTGGGGGGTGTCCAGGAGGCAGCTGATCAATGATTCTCTCTCATCGATGTTTCTGGCTCTCTATCCCTCTCTCTTCTTCTCTGTGAAAAATCAATAAAATATATTATTAAAAATAAAATTAAATTAAAAAAAAGACAATGGTCAGCAAACTCATTAGTCAACAGAGCCAAATACCAACAATACAACAATTGAAATTTCTTTTGAGAGCTGAATGCCACGAAGTTTCGATGACACTACGTGTGCACCCGCACATGGTGTTTTGTGGAAAAGCCACCCTCAAGGGGCCAAAGAGCCACATGTGGCTTGCAAGCCACAGTTTACCGAACCTGCATTAAGAGAAAAAAAATACACATATGGTATTTTTTTTATCCCATGGCCAACAATTAGGTATCACATCAACATAGGACACTTTGTTGCTTTTATCAGAATTGCACATTTTCTTTTCTATGAAAATCAGTCTTTTTCAGCATTTGATTCCACTTGAAATTAAAAGTCAGTAGCCATTTTTTTATGATCTTGACACATATAAGCTATATTCAAGATTTTACATGGAATGTTAACGATGTGTTAAAGGTTTGAGGAAGACTATTTATTTTCATATGCGCTTCTTATGTTCTTAAGAGAATGCAAATCATTTTGTACTTAGAGACAGATGCTCCGAGAAATTTAAAAAAAAATAAAACACTGCATAAAAATGTGACATTTTAAAAAGTTTTTTTCTCTTCCTCATTTCTATGTAGAACTAGTAAAATACCATTTAAAAGTGTATTTAGAATAGTGACAATTTAGATAGAAGGATTGCCATGAATTATAGGAATTTGTTTTACAAACTCTGGCATATTAAAACAAATCTTGTTTTCCAGGTCCTAGTCCTGGTGGCACCTGGTTTCTTATCCATACAACCAGGACAAAGGCTTGTCTAAGTACTCAGTGTCTATTGAAAAGGTGCCAAAGAATAACAGTATATAAACTCCACCCTTGAAAGTCCATTTATGCTTCTTGAAATATAACCTTCTGTAAAAGAAGAAATGGGATTTTGAGTTCCAGGAGTTATAAGTCCATTATAGTTAATGTGAAAACTGGAAACCATCTGCATTTTTTAGTTTTTTCTGTAGTACTTCCAGAACTCACATAACAAAACCAACTTTTGCCAGCCAAAGAAATATCATGATCTATTTGAATTTCTCATATGATTTTTTATTTATTTGGGAAAGAAAAAAAAAGACACTTCATTTTACAATTAGTAAGGTATTGTGATGACAGAGTAATGGTGGTAGGTTTATGTTTGTCTTTTTAATTAGTATTTCCCTGGGACTTAATGTCAAATTGGTCATTCTTTTAATACCAAATAGTTTAGGGCTCACGTGAAGCTGGCTTGTGTGATACATTTTAGATTTAACGAAAACAAAAGTGAAAACTGCCAGCTGGTTAACCAGAATTTTTTTTAACAGCAGGAGCTCAGAACACATCCTGTCACATGAACATTTCTATTCCAATTAAATTTCCAATTAGTGTGCACCCTGTTGTCTCTCAGATGCTGCCCCTCTCCGGCCTGATAATGATGGACCACAAGGAAAGAAGGTCTCCCTCAATCCCTCCGTTCGCCTTAAGGCAGAGAAACTGGAAATGGTAAATACTTCAATGTTCGTTTTTCTTCCATGAAACAGCAGCAAGGAAGGCCTCTCGTCTTGGAGAGGGTAAAGGCCTGGCACCATTAGTTTCTTGAGGAATTATTTATATGCTATTAAATGAATGGCAGTTTGGACTTCAATGCACTTACTCATGTTTGAGTTGGGCAGTTCATGTTGTTCACTAGTACAAAAAAAAAAATTAAACCTCTTATCACTAAATCGACATTCACATTCATCTGTTTCCTCCTGTGTGTAAGACAAATGTGATGTCTTACCACATAGAACCCAAGGAAACGGGCTAAATTATGACAAAACGTAGTAGACTTCATATGTCAGAGCAATAAGTGCAAATAATATGCCCATTTGTTCAATTTTTTAAAAAGTAAAGGCAAGCTAAATCCTAAAGAACCTTAATAGTCAAGCATCAGTGACTATTAAGAAGATGGTAGCCATATGCAAAAGGCACACAAAAAAGTCCTGGGGAGAGTAAAACATTGAGAGATTCTGTATGTAAAAGGAACTTAAGATGAGTAACAAGAAAAATTGAAAGTAAAAATGCATTTAAAACTGGTTTTTGTCAGGTTACTTGGGAGCTGACAGCAAAAGTGTGCTATGTCTTATTTTTTAATATAAAAATCGATTCAGTGTTACAGGCCCACAGCCTCTACTTTCCTGTCATGTTTTGTGGATGATAATGTTTTACATTTTAGGAAGAGTATGAAAATGCACATCTGGAATAAACACACATTGCCCTTATTCTCATATACCTTTGCATGGTCCTAGAGGAGCACCCTTTTCATTGCCAATTTGAATATTCTCCGTTATTCAAATTCTGACTCAACTCCAACTCCCACATCTAGACTTTGCTAACTCTTATGGTGAGGGCCAATGTCTCCTTAGTTTGCACATCTGTAAATCACTGTGGTTCCCTGTCATCTTTTCTGTATCTTGCTTTACTTACGAGCTAATGCTTCCTCACAACAGTGTCCCGTGTACCTACCACTGGTTAAACACCTGGTTTGTGCTCAATGAAACTTTCTGATCCATCAGGTTCTTGTGATGTCTTTTTGATATTTTCATACTCCTGAGTATCTTTTGCTAACTTGTACTCTCTATTTTTGGTTAAGATGTAAGTTCTGGCTTATGGCAAAGTTTACAACCAGTTATTAATGTTTTCAAAAAAATTAAATGTTTGAGGTTTGAAAATATTAATATCTAAACATGGATAATTATTGTTTTTTTTAATGATGTTGGTTTAACATATATTTCTGAACATTCAAGATTTAATGCTAACCATTCATCTGGATAAGGAGAAAATTATCCAGCTAAATACTATCTGACAGCCTTTATTCTTTTACTTGGTGTAAGTTTTCTAGTGCATGATGTATTTTTTAATCTGTAAGTTTCTTAGAAATATGATTCTGAGAAATATGAGCTATTTGACTATTGAGTCAGAATTCCAGTTTTGGTTTTCCTTTTAGCTTAGCAAATTGATTATTATTTTTTTTTTAGAAAAATAAAACAGTTGTTTTACAGCAAAAGGAGCCCACATTCAACTTCCCAGCTTTGATTCAAGATATTTTTAGTGACTGTATTCAGTAGAGCATTACTTATTTTCAGAGTTTGAAACTGTATTTCACTTAATAATTTTCCCCCCTAAAATCCAAATTAGCATCTATTCACCCAAATATTTCTAAACTACTCTTCCCTTTTTGGATAGTTAGCTATTACTATCATAATATCTATACCACTTTCATTTAAAATAGGTCCTTCTATTATAGTTGCTACTTTGTAGACAAATTCAACTTTATCATCCACTAAATTTTTAATGTATTTTCTATTCAGTGATAGATAAGGAAAAAGTGATCAAGTATTTAAAATATGTTAAAATTATATCTTTCTTTAACTTCTATAAATATAGTGTATATAGTATCTAGAAAATGTGTGCTGTGCTAAGATTTCACAAGAAGAAGTTGTTGACTGATTATGTGGATATTAATTACCCTACTTAGTGCAATTTTTAAGAAAGAGAGGTTAGAATTTGATGAAAGGCAATACCATCAAGACATATATAAATGACAATGTCCTCAGGAAATTCTCTTTGTTTTTCTTGTCTAAGTTGATGTTTTAAATCAGAATCTCCCGGAAGTGATTTCTAACATTGAATTCATTTTATTTTAATTCACTGTCTGAGAAAAAAAATGATCGCCTTTTGCCATGAATATTCTACTAATGATTTTTATATACAGATATTTTTAAATAATTTCACCAGAGTTAGTGATATGTTTTTTCAAAGTAGTTTTATAAGTACTATGTGTCTCCTCTGTTCCTAACGTTAAACTTATCAGCAGGTATGGTAAACATGTCAAATAGAGTTATAGTTTATTAGTTGGCTTGAAGACACCTGTATGCTATCCCTATTTTTGTACCTTGGAAAGATGCTTTTGGATACAGATGCCATTTCTCTGGTATTTACTTTACCTCTTGCCATTTCTGTAACATTTGAAGAAAGCTGTAGTGAGCAATGCGTACCCGATGTCTGGTAATCGTTAATGAGATGTTCTTTGTTATTAGGCTGGGAAGTGTGTGACTAGTATTGTACAGAAGCGACATTTTTTAAAATTCATCATCCAGGCACCATAAAAAAGGACAGATATTGTCCAATTAATACATTTTTAAGGCTAAAAGATGACATTCAATAAATTATTAGAACCTATTTTATGATTAAACATAAATTACTTGCAATTTAAATTCATGAGCTTGCCTCACTGACGTGCTATATTCATCTAGAAAAAATTCACATTCAATAAAACTTTCACCTATACTAAGTTTAGCTCTAGGTCAATTTACACTGTGGTTAATTGCATTTTGCAACTTTATTATTATTTGATATAAGAATCACCATATATTGAGTACCTTCTGTGGTAGGTGTCTTATTTGCATTATTTTTATAAAATTGTTTTTATATCTTTACAATATCAATTATATACACAATGATTACATTATACATGTGCAGTTGAAAGAATAATCAACACATGTATTCACCACCAGCTAAGAATGTGAACTTTTAAAATTGCCTGTGTTTCTTCTTGATACATGATACAACATAGATAAACCTTGAAACATGAAATTAAGTAAAAAGAACCTAGACACAAAAAGCCACAAATTATATGATTCTGTTTGTATGAAATGCCCAGAATAGGCAAATCCATACATACAGAAAATAGATTAGTGGTTGCCTGGAGTGGGGGCAAGGGGGAGGTAGGGAACTAGGAAGTGCCTGCTAATGGGATGGGACTTCCTTTGGGAGGTGATGGAAATTTTCTAGAATTAGTGAGGATTGATGTACAACTTTGTGAATATACTAAAAGCCTCTTAACTATATACTAAAATGGTGAATTTTAAGAGATGTGAATTAAATATCAATAAATCTCCTATTTATAAAACAAAGTCACATCCTTAAAAATATTTTTTTAAACTATTACATTGATTACTTAAAAATATAAAGTAATGGTGTAAAAACATGTCTGGGATTGTCCATAGAAACTCCATAAGATGAGAATATTAAAAAGTGAAAAGTTATGCCAAAAACTAGGAGAAAATATGTGTAACATCTATAACATATAAAATGCTAAATATACAAAGAATTCTACAAACCAATCAGATCTATAACGTATAAAATGCTAAATATACAAAGAATTCTACAAACCAATCAGAAAATGACCCATCAGCACTACTCCTAGGTATTCAGCCTAAAGCAGTGGTCGGCAAACTGCGGCTTTTGAGCCACATGTGGCTCGAGAGCCACAGTTTGCCGCTCTGTTGACTAATGAGTTTGCTGACCACTGGCCTAAAGGAATTCTTACCCATGAACTGTGGTAGATAGGTACAATCACTGCTGCATTCCCGGTAAGCAGAAAACCCACGGCCCACCTTCAGGAGGATGGGCGAATAAATTGTGGCACGGTGACATAATTAAGTATTACATTTGTCAGTAAAAGTGAATGCCTTAATGTCACAAGAGCATGTAACCACATGGATGAATAATAAAACCATATTGCAGGATGAAAAATTAAAGTTTCAGAAGGCAATCTGCAGCATTTTTATGAGGCTTAAAAACAGCAAAACAAAATAACATTAGGAATATGTATATGTGACAAGCCACTAAAATAATCTGGGAATTTTAGTATTGGCAGTTTTGTAATCCTAAAATGGATTCGATGATGTTTTATTTTATTGTCTTGATTTAAAATGTATGTTACATACAATATATGTTTTTAGTATACACCAAATATTATATAATAAAATGTTTGGGAATATTAAACCAAATGTATGACAGCTGTTATCTATGGGGAGAAGTTCAGAAGGGCCTTTTGCAATGTTTTGTTAAATTCATAATCTGATCTAAATATACTTCAATGCTAAGCTTTAATATACTATTATAGCAATTTTAAAAAGCATGCAAAAGATCTAAAATCTACAGAACAGAAAGCTGTGATATGTTGATAGTTTTTAAAAAAGACAGAACACTCTATATAGTATAATTTAATTATTTTAAAATACATAATTTACATATATATTTATATATAGGTGCTATGTCCATAGCAAAAAATCAGAAAACTTACACTAGTACATCAAACTGTTAATAGTGTTGGTCCCTGGAGCAGTGTTTTTCAAGGACAGGGATATGGAAATTTGCCTTGGGGGACATTTGGCAATGTCTGTAGATATTTTTGGTTTTCAAAAATTAGGAATCACTAACAAAAATTACATCTTAAAACTCTGTATATCAAAATTTAAAACATATTGCTAAGTAATTTCTGAGTTAAAATATTGCTAATCAACATGGAAAAGACTAATATCACTTTAATTAGGTGAATTCAAATTAATACACTATATTTCATATACAACATTGACAAAAATTGAAGTGTGAAAACATAAAATGCTACAAAGAATGTAGAAAATAGGAGTACTTATGTCCTAGTTGTGTGCATAAATTGCTTGGTACAACCAATATGTAGAGTTACTTTACAATATCTATTAAAGTTGACTTTATAAACCCTATGACTTTATAAACACATTTCCTCTTCTAGAGATATACTGTAGAGAAATTTTCACACAGCTATACAAGGAGATATATATAATGTCTTGTAATAAGAACCAAATTGGAGTAAATATAAAAGCCCATCAACCAGCAGTTGAGCATGGACTTATGAACCAGGAGGTCACAGTTCAATTCTAGGTTTAGGGCACATGCCTGATTTGCGTGTTCTATCCCCAGTAGGAGGCGTGCAGGAGGCAGCTGATTAATGATTCTCATCATTGATGTTTCTCTCTCCTCTCCCTTTCTTCCTGAAATCAATAAAAAAAAAATTTTTTCCCCAAAAGCCCATCAGTCAAGGAATGGGTGATAAATTACAATATATTCATACAGTTGAATACCATTTCAAGTTAAAATAATTGAATTATCGATAGTTTTGCAAACAATATTGAGCAATTATGAAATCATAACATTGATAACTGGTTCAGGAGCAACCTCAATAAAGATGAAGAAGCAGAAAGACGATAGTTGGGACATGGGACCCCAACACTGTGGACCTCCAGGCCAGTTGGGGTCCCATGTCCCATGTCCCGTAAAAATAATTGGTAAGATTATCCTTTTGTACTGTACTTTTCATGTACAATTTCAATTGCATAAGAGTCCATATTATTAGGGGATACATGAATTAATGGTATCAAATCATGGACAAGAAGGCTACACCAACCTTAGTTGTATCCTATTGAGGAACAATGGAGAAAGTCTTCAACTAAGTCATTGATGTTTAAAAACATGTCATAGAAATGTACACTTGCAACCTGTATGACCCTATTAACCAAGGTCACTCCAATAAATTTATTTAAAATATGTATAAATTTCAAACAAATATTAATGAATGGTTAGTGATAGCAAATACATAAGTGTTCTTTGTATTATTTTCTTTCCTTTTATTTGGAACATTTTTATGACTGGAAGCAAAGAACGCCAAAAGTTAAGAATCATTATTCCATGTCATTCCAGGCAAATATTTATAAGTGTGTAGACAGGGTGGGAAGATAATGTTAGACTAAGCCCTAGAGTCACTTTTAAAGGAATCTTTCCAGATGTTCTCCTTCCTCCTGTCTCCCTCCTTCACTGTGCCCAGCCACCTGTGCAGTCACCAATTTGTTGTGGCCATAGTAGATCCTGTACACACTTCTATTAAATTAAATATTGCAGTAATTACACTTATTTACATGTTATCCTCTCTCTAAAGATCATACCAGCAGCTATATCTTGTTTGGGTGTCCCTTTGCCTGACAAATTACAGTAAGCACTAAGTAAATATTTTGTAAATGAAATGATGAATGAATGAACAGATTCCAAAGGAGGAAGACATTTATAAAGGACTATTGCCGATATTAAACTTTGCCTATATTTTAGTTTTGATATGATTAACATAGAATACGTTCTTGCCCGAATTCAACAATAGGGCATCAATCGGGCCCTATGCATCAGTTAAGATTAGAATTTGCTATAAAATAACAGTGGTCTCCATTAGAAATGTACTTCTCTCAGACCTCAAAGAAACCTGGAAGAAGGTAATCCAGGACTGGCCTGGAGGTCCACAGTGTTGGGGTCCCATGTCCCAACTATCGTCTTTCTGCTTCTTCATCTTTATTGAGGTTGCTCCTGAACCAGAATGACCATTTGAATTTTAGCAACCAACCATCATCTTCCCTTCCCTCCCATTCATCTTCCTTTTTGTTTTCTTTTATTTAAGGCCAAAGAGAGGAGGAAAGGGGACAGGAAGTGCCTACCACTACTTCTGAAAGACTCCCCAGAAGGTCCTTATAGCATTTCTCCTTATATCTCGTTGGCCTGCATATAGTCACATGGCCTCATCAAGCTGCAAAACAGGGATATCTTTTATCTGGATGACAGTATTTCTAGCTAAATATTGCCATTCTGTTACTAAGGAACAAGGAGAGAATAGACATTGGAGTACAACTAACAATCTCTGAATTTTTAATTAGCTATGGTTGCTAAAAGGAGAAGGTAGAGAGAAGCTTTTTAGAGAAAGCTTTTTAGTTTACTATTTATGTAAGTCTGCTCATAAACAAGCTAAAAAGTAGAATATTTTGTATGTAATTCAGTTTTCATCATCTTTATTTTTTTAAATATATTTTGATTGATTTCAGAGAGGAAGGGAGAGGGAGAGAGAGATAGAAACATCAATGATGACAGAGAATCTTTGATCGGCTGCCTCCTGCATGCCTCACACTGGGGATTGAGCCCACAACCCTGGCCTCTGGTATGTGCCCTAACCGGGATCGAACCATGACCTCCTGGTTCATAGGTCAACGCTCTATCACTGAGCCACACTGGCCGGGCCAGTTTTCATCGACTATTTTTGTTCTCAAATTTACAAGATACTAACAAAATATCTATGCTTTAGAGTGCTACTTGTAGAAATTCATGTTAAATTAGATTTCATAAGATTTACTTGCTATTTTTCTCCTGCCATATCACATATTTTAAACTAGGAGAGAGTCTGAGTTTGGCTTCTAGGACTATGCTTATAAATTTAGGATCAGCTAAAGTGTTAGCCTTGGGAGGGGGGAACAGTTGAGATGTCTGTGGAATTAGGAAGCTAATATTTTATAGAAAATTAACCCGTAGTCAGCAGACTTTCTTTGTACATCTAATTCTGGTCACTGTTGCTGATATTGATTCTTTTCCCTGGATTGTGAAATAAAGTTCTAATGAAGAGTTTTATTCTGTGGAGATTTGAAAATTGCCTCACACGAGTCCTTTTCTTTCCAGGCTTTAAATTATCTTGGTATTCAGCCCACAAAGGAACAACACCAAGCCCTGAGACAGCAAGTGGCAGTAGACCCACAGGGGACAGTGTCTTTTGGAGGTAATATTAGGTACATTGTGTTAATCCAGCAATTTTCAACCGGGGTGCCAAGACATTTTTTAAAACACGCAATACCTGACTATTTGGTCATGGGCCTGACCTCTTTTCTCTTAGATTGTCAAATTAAAAAATGACAACAGCCAACATAGTAGCCGACGGTGTGAATGAATCAAAATTATACCTTTTTTTTTTTTTGTCAGAACACCAAAAATTTGGTGTGCCACAGAATTTTAATAATTACTTTATGTGTGCCATGAGATGAAAAAGGTTGAAAAATCGCTGTGTTATATCATCACAGAAACTTATCTAAAGGGTTATTGTGACTCATTTTTATTGAGTTCCTCTTTAGAAGGAGAGGGAAAAAAAGGACCACATTTATTTCAAATTCCTCAATCAATACTCTGAAAAACTCAGCTAGAATTCCTGACCAGCAGTATCAGACAAATAGAAAAAGGAAAGGAATTCAAAAAAGGGGAAATATTGCAAGAGCAGAAGAAAACTTCAGATAAACCATAATTAGCATATTTAAAAAGATAAGCAAAGATAAGCCATCCATGAAATAAGAGTAGGATACTGTCATTAGGAACAACTTTAAAAGAATCCTTGGAAACTAAGTCGCGGTCAAAATAAAGATGTGTGAGGGTAGGTAGATGAATAGTCCACGCTCCATGTCTAAAGAAGCATCTGCAGTGCTGGGTAACCATCAGGAGGATGTGCCTCTGAGTCAGACCTTAGATGGAATCCAGTTCTGCTACTTATTTGTCGAGTGGCCTCGGGGTTTTATTTTTATTTTATTTTATTTATATTTGAGTTTATTCTTCATTTAACTTTTAAAATACTACCATACTTGAATATTAAAACAAAAACAATAGCAAGTAGTGAGCATATCATGGTTACAGTCCTTCACTCATTCCCTACTGTATATAAAATGCCAGCATTGAGTGTTATTCACTGGCCCCATTAAGAGGTCTGACACTGAACACCACCCCTAGGTTGATGTTCATCATCCTCATATGCTTTTCCGTTGTAATGGCACCATCTTTCTTGATTTGATCAAAATCTACCAGTTCTACCTGGTCCATTTCATCAGTCTCTTCTACTTTCTTCCTTTCAGGTAGGAGTTTTTCCAGCAAAGAGAGTTTATCAGGAGAGAGAAAGCCATTCTCAGGAAAGTTTACCTTAAATTCTCCTAAGGTCTACGATAAATTGGCATGCCTTCATTTAATACACACTTGATATCTCCATGCTTGACATTCTGACCTGGATGAGAGGTGATGACTGGAGTTCGGTTGTCAAGAGTAGCTAGTGGCTTTTGGAAGCCACACCATGCTTCAACCAGCTGTATGTCCATACACATGAAAAGGTCTTCTCCTCGTCGAGTGAAAACAGCATGGTCCTTCTGATCTAAAACAATGATAATATCTCCTGGCTCCAGTCCTGGTTCCTGGTCTCCTTCACCATGGAATATTATCTTCTGGCCATCTTTCATGCCTTTATCAATATAAACTTCTAGAATCTTCTTCTCTCAAGCTATCTTCCTTTCGTTGCAGCTTTTACATCTATCTTTAGGACTGATCCTTTCCCCATGGCCCTGGCACTCCATGCACACAGACTGAATTTGTTGAGCCATTCCAGGGCCTAGCTGATGAATTCTTATTTGCATTCCAGTACCTCGGCAATTGAGACAGCACTTTACTGCTCCTTTCTTACCACCTCGGCCTTCATATTTGTCACAAATCACATTCTTTTGTAGAGCTAGTTTTCTCGTTGCACCATTATATAAGTCTTCTAAGGTTATGGAGAGCTGATGTACAACCTCCTTTCTCTCTTCATCCTTCCTCCTCCTCCAAAAAACATATCAAAGATGTCCATGGGGGAACCAAAACCACCACCTGCTCCACCTTCCTTAATTGCTTGTTCTCCTCCTCTGTCATACAATTCCCTTTTCTTTGCATCAGAGAGCACTTCGTAAGCTTGAGAAATCTGTTTAAACTTCTCTCCTTCATTTGGATTCTTATCAGGGTGGTACTTTAAGGCCAGGTTCCTATAAGCCTTTTTCAGTTCTTCCTGGGTGGCATTGGGCTTGACCCCCAAAACATCATAGTAAGTAGTTTCTTTCACCATTTTTGACAGCTGGTGAGCGGGCCGAGGCAGGCGTGGAGGAGCTGGAAAGGGCCGGCCTCGGGGTTTTAGACAGTTCACTTGTCTTAGCTCCAGACTGGCAAATTGAGAGGATAAGAGCACCCACCCTGAAAATTCCGAGGGTGAAATTGCAAAGCACCTGTCCTAGCATATTAGAGGCTTTACATAAACATTAGCTGCCGATAGTATTATTAGACCTCAGGTTCTTCCAGCCAGAAAAACTAAATCATGATATTGTCCTATGTTTCAGAAAAGGTTCTACTCCTAATTTAAGGGTTGGAGGAATAGATACGCCATTGATATACATTTGCTTTATGATTATCTTAACTGATGTACTTACTGACTTCACCAAAGTTAAAGGAAGTTAAAACCAGTTTCTTTCTTTTTATTTGAACTTGTATTGATCTGTCCCTTCAGTGAATATCATTTTAAGGCAACTTTGTTATAACACATAGCTTCAACTTCCTGTAGAAAATGAGGTATATTTAGATTAGGTTAAATATTTTCTTACTGAAATGTGTTCCATTTTAGATTTTGTCCAGGTTGCCCGAAACTTGTTTTGCTTGCAGTTGGATGAAGTAAATGTTGGTGCGCGTGAAATGTCCAGCATATTAGACTCACAGGTAGAGTGTTCCTTACAGAACTGTCTTGATTGTCTTGTCCTCAATGTTATGGGTCATGTATGTGGGCTTTTTTTCACTTTCATTGTTGTTGTTGTTGTCGTCTTTAAATATATTTGTATTGATTTCAGAGAGGAAGGAGAAGGAGAGAGAGATAGAAACATCAATGATAAGAAAGAATCATTTATTGTCTGCCTCCTGCATGCTCCCTATGGAGGATTGCGCCCCAACCTGGGCATGTGCCCTTCACTGGAATCGAACCCAGGACCCTTCAGTCTGCAGGCCGACGCTCTATCCATTGAGTCAGACCAGCTAGGGTTTCACTGTTTTTTGTTTGTTTGTTTGTTTGTTTGTTTGTTTGTAAGCTATACAAATAATACATGGTTCTTGGATAAATTTACAAAATATGGATTAATTTAAAATCAAAAATAACATTTCGTCTTGATCTCCTCCATTGTTTTCTTTCTGCCAAATAGCCCTCAAAGCTACAGCAGCCACATTTGCTGAGAAAAGGCACGTAGATGAAGTGGGGAATTCAGAGTTCTTCGTGTGAGCATGCAGAGTTTTCCTCGCAGCTGCACAGAAATAGTCACACTCCAGATTAGTAATTTACCTCCTTCTTATCAGTGTGATTTTAGGGCAGATAAACATGTATTCAGTCTGTGATACTTTGACAGCAAAACCAACATGCTCATGGTAATTGTGCAAGGTCTTCTGTAGGCCAGCCATTTACTGTTTGTAGCTTCAGATCAAAGGTTGGACAGTAGCCATTGTATTAATTTATAAGCTTTCCTTTGTTGTATTGTACTTTTCAGCATATAGAAGATATCCCCATTAAATGCTGGCTTTTCAGTTTTTTCCTCAGATATCCACAAAGGAATGCATTTTACTTCACCACACCCACATGCAAACTTGAAACAAACATCTCACAACATCACTTAGTTTTTCATGGCATTCTTATTTAATATTCAGTTCTATTTGATTAAATTTTTGGTCCCACAATTCACTAATGAGTTTGTACCATAATTTGGAAAATAGTATAAAAATCCTTTGGGCAGCATGGATGGACCTGGAATATATTATGCTATAAGTGAAATAACCCATATGAGAAAGACAAATATCACAGGATCTCACTTATTTGTGGAATCTAATGAACCATATGAATTGACCAATAATAAGGCCCAAAGCATGGAGGCATGGAATAGACTGACATATCTCATTGTGTGTGTGTGTGTGTGTGTGTGTGTGTGTGTGTGTGTGTGGCCGGGGTGGAGGTGGGGCGAGGAGATAAACCAAAGAACTTACACATTTATATGCATAACCCATGGACATATAGGGTAGTGAAGATCTGGGGGCTGTTAGGGGCTGGGAGGAGGAGAATAAAGGTGGGGGAGGAGTGGGAGATATCTTTAATACTATCAACAATAACAATATTTTTTAAAAAATACTATAAAAACCATTGCTTGTCCTAACTGGTTTGGCTCAGTGGATAGAGCATTGGTTTGTGGACTGAAGGGTCCCAGGTTTGATTCTGGTCAAGGGCATGTACCTTGGTTGTGGGCCCATTCCCAGTAGGGGGTGTGCAGGAGGCGGCTGATTGATGTTTCTCTCTCATCGATGTTTCTAACTATCCCTCTCCCTTCCTCTCTGTAAAAAAATCAATAAAATATATTTAAAAACAAGCAAACAAAACCATTGCTTGTCAAGCAGCTCAGCAGAAACAAAAACTTTTTCATTATTTTGTTGTATATTGTTTTTTGAGTAAAAAAAACAACAGTGGAATACCTTATCTGAAGTTTATCAATCAATCTGTGGTTAGGATGCAGACAGTCTGTAAAGGTGGGGAAATTCCACTATGGTTACCCCCTCAGCCATTTTGTCACAAAAAAGGAAATCAGATTTTACGATCCATCTGTTAGGGATGCTTTTTGCTTTGTTTACTCACATGTGTTAATTTTCTGGGTTGTCTTTTTTCTTGATTTATTTCTTTAAAATATTTTTTACTGGTGCCTAATGGACACACAGTAAAGTACAAAACTCTCAGTTGTACAACTTGATGAATTTATGTTCGTGTCTCGTGTGTAATCACCACTCAAAAGGCTCCTTCGTGCCAACTTTCCAGTCCACTGTGGCTCCCACTTTCACAATGGAACAAACCACTTGTTTGATTTTTATCAGCATAGATTACTTTCCCCTATTCTTGAACCTCATAAGTAGAAGCATGCAATAAGTATTCTTTTGGAACTAGCTTCTTTTGCTTATCATTTTGTCTGACTCAAAAGATTTCTTAAGATGTTACTGTATTTTAGGAAGGAGAATTGCTGAGTCATTATAAGTCAGTCCTACTTTTGTTTAGTTGACAAAAAACATTAGGTTTAAGAATAATAGGGCCTTTAGAACCAAAAATATAATTATCTTACTGTTGTTCTAAGTATCATTGGTTTACTAAAAAATTTACATATTACTACACTTGCTGCTCGTCCAGAGTTACACACAGAAAAGGGAAGTTTGGAACAAACTAGCTCCCCTTGATATAATGGGTTTACCACATTAATTAAGTACCATAAACAGATTACCTTAAAATCACAGAGAGAATATGCTAAATTCCCTAATGTAGACGTTTCAAAATTTGGCTTCTTGCTAAGTCAATTTAATGGATTGCAACCACCATTTTCAAAAAGTGAAATATTATAGAATAGAATGGAAAATACCATTTGAATGGAAAATAGAATGATATGGGCTCATGATATAAATGTTATTCTCACTATGTGTAGTGGTAAATATTTTATAGCCACTTCAATGTATACTTATCAGTAAAATATTAAATATATGTTGAACAAGTACAATGTGCATGGCATTGTGTTAGGTGCTTTGGTGCAGGGGTTTTATTTATCTTCTTTTAAGATAAATAAAACTCTAATCACTATGTTGTAACATGAAACTAATACAAAATAATATTCAGTGTAATTTGTAATTGAAAAAAAAAAGACCAGTGAAACTCCAGCTTGTCCCTCAAGAAATTAAGGTATAGTGTAAGGAAATTTATATATCGTACACAAATAATTATTTTTAAAAAATGTATTGTGCCCTAGCCAGTTTGGTTCAGTGGAAAAAGCATCGGCCTATGGACTGAAAGGTCCAGGATTAATTACGGTCAAGGGCACGTACCTTGATCACAGGCTCAATCCCCAGCCATCATCAGGGGGCATACAGGAGGCAATCAATCCATGTGTCTCTCTCACATTGATGTTTCTTTCTCTGTCTCTTCCTTCCATTCTCTCTAAAAATTTAATGAAAAAATATCCTCTGGTGAGGATAAATACTAAATGATAAAAATAAAAATGCGTATGAGCCCTGACCAGTGTGGCTCAGTTGGTTGAGTGTAGTCCCATGCACCAAAAGGTCACTGGTTCTATTCCAGGTAAGGACACATGCGCAGGTTTTGGGCTTGATCCCCAGTAGGGGGCATGCAGGAGGCAGCCAATCAATGTTTCTCTCTCTCTCTCACGTTGATTTTTTTTTCTCTCTCTCTAAAAAATTCAGATAGAAAAACATCTTAAGAATGCTTTGTGTGATGAGGCCATAATAATAAAAGAGCTTTGACCATTCAGAGAAGATTAATGACAGAGTTGGCATTTGAGTGAGTTTTGAATGATAAATAGGATTTTATCTCTTAAGAGGTGAACAGAGAAGTGTGAGAGTACCTGCATGAACAAAAAACAATTATATATAATGTGATAGTAAGCAGAGAATGATCTACTTTTTAAAAAGGCAGTCTAGTACATGCAGGACAGTAAAGGAAGTTGGGCCTGAAAGGATAAATATTAAACTTAAGAACAGAGACATCACCAAAGTGATATTTTAGAAATAATGATCTTATAATCGTGTTGGTTATCTCAGAAGAGGATGAAACTGGTGGTAGATAGTCTAGGTAGGGGAGAAAGAAGGGTCCAAATGTAGAAAAATAAATAAATAGAGGAGGGGGTGTCGTATGGTCAGATAACTTGAGGAAATGCAACCAGTTATTAAATTAAATTTCCTTTTGGGATGTTCAGAATGCTCATTAGCATATAAAGGCTGTTGGAACACGGCAGAAAAGTTAATTTTTCCAAGTTCAATATTTCTCTAAGATTGTCCTTGTTTTCTGCCTTGCAGTTATCTGTAAGAGAGACTGTCAGCTTTGCTATTTTTTGTTGTTGTTTTTCACTTGCGCATGAATTATTAATATTATCTTTAAGACACAGTTTCTGTGCAGAAATCTTTTTAAGCCACTTGACTGTTATGTTACATTGTGTTTAATTAAAGCAAGACACAAGCTCAATTAATGTACTTTACTGGGTTTAGGTAAACAATCTTGTCAATAATGCTTAGTATTTTGTTAGCATAGGAGACTATGTGTTTGCTTGGAGCGGATGTCTTTAGGGAATAGTTTATGTTGATAGCTCATGAAGTTGTTTTAATATTTTAAACACACTCTTGGGATTTGGACTTTTAAGGGAAATTATATTGTTAAATAAGAATCATAAAGATGACAACAGAATATGCATATCTGATCATCATCTAAATTCTGTTATAACAACAACGTAAGATTAAGTATAAATGGGTGAAGTTACCCCAGATTATGTTAACATTCTCTTTTGCCCAATCAAATGACTCCTAAGCTTTGTCAAAAGGGATTTCTGTGTTAGTTCTCATAATTAGTATGCAACATATGACTTTTTCTTATATTTTAATGTTGACAGTTTATTGCCTGTGATTCCTTAGAAGCAGATGAAGTGGAAAGGCTTAAGCATGAAAGAAATGATGCCTTAGAAGAAGTAAATGTACTTAAGGTAATCTCCAATTTAGCTTTCTTACATTTTCTTTAGAAAAAAGGAAAAGGAAATTATTTTGTGTTGAATTCTGAAGTATTGGGGCTTAGTTTTATTTTTAATTAATGAATGTTAATGTGACATAGCTTTATATCAATTTTGGTCAATATTGAATATTAATGTCATAATTGATACTTCTCCAATTGATCTTTAGAGAGTTAATTTTTTAGTTCACATTTTAATTTATATTTTATAGTATACGTAAGATTCAGCGTGAACAGTGGTTTTTACTTGTAACTTCTGATGTGGCTACTTCTCATCCTTTTTATTTTTTCTCACATTGGTGGCAAGGATGAGGAGCCAACAAAGCATGCCATGACAATTTGGGCCCGCAGATGTTCATTGGGAAATATTGATACATTTTCTCCCCTGGTCCTGGGCATGCTTCTGGGACACCTTGGTATGCTAACCTAACTTGGAATAAAGGCAATATGATTTGAGGAAAGAAAAACCATACAATATATCCCAAATATACATTAAGATTTTTATTCTCTTTATAATTTTTCATTCTGTGTTTAATATTGTAGAATATTAAGTTTCAATTATATCCTAATTTTTATATAAAACCATTATAGTTTTTAAATCTCCAAGAAAAGCAATATAACTCCTTGATTTACTATTAAGTCAACATAGTAAGTAAAGGAGTTATATTATTTTAAAGTTTTTCCTTAAATAAGTGAAACTATTGTTTATTTAATTTTTATTAAAGTAAAATCATTAAATCCATAAACAGAAATTCCCTTGCTACCCATATGTAAAACTTTAGACAATAAAAAAAAAAAAGAAATTCCCTTGCTACCTTAATTTCTAAATTTCAACCTCTAGAGGAAACTATTGTTAAACATAGCTTGTATATCCTTTTGTAGACTTTGTCTAGATGTCTATTTGTATTTCTATAAAATGAATGTTTGTTTAGGTATCCCCAAAAAAAGTATACACACTTTAAATAATTATTAATTCCAATGGATTAAATCTGAAAAGAAGGAACTATCAGTTGAGCTGTCAAAAATGTATGTGTACACATTTTGGGGGTTGCCCTATGTAAAAAATATATTAACTATACATAAAGTATATAAATATATGTTTAATATATTAATATACAAGTATATTAATATTTACAAAACATATTTTTTTAAATCATTTAACACAAGATACACTCTTTTACAACTTGCCTTCTTTATTCTCTTCGTCAACATGAGTTGGACTACTTTTCCAATTAATATATACAGATATGCCAAATTATTTTTATTGGCTCCCCTATCATCACATGGTTCTTCTTTTTTATGTTAGTTAACCAGTTTAATGATGAATAGTTAGGCTATTTTAAGTTTTCCATTATTAAAATTAATTCCATCATAAATAGCATTATAGATGTATCTTTGCATGATTGTGCAGTTATAAAAGTACAAATTGAATAAGTTATTGAAAGTGAAATTTTTTTCTCAAAGGATACAGACATATTAAAATTTTATATATTTTAACAAATTTTCTATCAAAATGCTTTAGCAATTCAGGTTTCTTCCAAATGTATGTGAGCGTTACAAAAACTATTTCCTATACTTTTTATTGTAATTTAAAACTATTGTTTTTCTAAATTTTCTGGTATAACAAGAGTTATAAATTTAGTTTTAAAAATAAATTTAGTTTTTAAAAATATATATATTGTATTGATTTTCCACAGAGAGGAAGGGAGAGGGATAGAAAGCTATAAACGTCGATGAGAGAGAAACATCTACCAGCTGCTTCCTGCACACCTCCTACTGGGAATGTACCCGCAACCAACATACATGCCCTTGACTGGAATCGAACCTGGGACCTTTCAGTCTGCAGACCGATGCTCTATCCACTGAGCCAAACCGGTTTAAGCAATAAATTTAGTTTTAAAAATAGATTGACAATAGTTTTCATACATCCTTTTAGAAAATATCTCACCTATTGGTTATCTTGGTAAAATAACATTTTTATAAAATTGGTCTCTGCATAAACCATTAAATTTATGGTTCATCAAAATGTCCAGAGGCTCTCAGATCTTTTTCATTCCCTTAATGCTTATCATTGCTAAATTTAGTGATATATTCAGTGACTATCAAACTTAATTGTTAGAATTATAATTTAAAACTATACTCATGTAACATTTAAATAAGCTCCTCTGAGGAGCTGTTCAATAAATCAGAATTCATATTTAAGCTTTATGAAATATAACTGAACATATCCTAGTGTGAAATTTTGTTTACTCAAAACCTATCTATTGGCTGAGAGCTACTTGTTTAGCTATTAATATATAAAAAGAGTATATACAGCAATAAATATTTTATCTTCAATGAAGTTCATAGATTGTGTGAGTAGTCTCTGCTTCTCATCCTGTGCCATCTCTAATCTTTATGTCTGATTTAAGGTACAAACAAAAATGAAACCAAGATAATTTGATGCTAATGTCTAAATTTATTTTGTAAGAATGATTTTTAAAGGTGTGATGGTCTTTATTTAACTTTAAGCCTTTGTGCAGAGTTCACATTGGTACTGCTTTGCAAAGCTGAATGGAAATGGATATATTTCCCATTTGCAAATGCAAAAAACTAGGACAGAAAGAGTGAAGGTGACTTGCCAGAGCATGAAAGCATGGCAGCCAGCAGTCTCTTGGCTCCTGGTCTGTGGCAGATGCATAAGATTGCTACAGTCCATTCATCTCCAGATACCTTCACTTGATCTCTTAGACGGGGATGAGCTGAAATACTCCACAAAGCAGATCATTTCTTACAAATATGACAGTGTTGCCAGGATTATTTACTACTCGGTTTAATCTCCAAGCAATTCTTGTTCAAGTTTATAGTAAAATGGTTCCTAAATTATTCTTAGTATATCTGATTTAATCAATAAAATGTGGACCTTTTTATGATAGACTTAAAAGTGAACATTTTTAGGTATATATTCAACTTAATTTTAAGTTCAAAGATGATGATATTTGATTTGCATGCGTGATATTCTGTTTTAAGAACTACCATTTCATATTTTGGTTACACCATTCATGTCTTAATTTTTATGGATGATCTTCCAAGAATAAGCTAAATTAGGAAAATTATATTCAACTCAGTTTTGAGTCCTCTTTAATATAGTGAGACTTCTGAATTATAATAATGCCCTTCAGTTTGGAAGCTCTTTGACAATGATAGTTATTACCCAAAATTTAGTTAATATTTACATATTTTGAACCTGATTGATTTACTTTGGACCTCAGATTCTGAGACTTTACAAAAATGGCTAAAGAGAAAATACATTTTCATCACAATTCTGCTTTAAATAACTAATTACTTTTATATAGTATACAGCCAGAAAAGTGGGAGGTATATATAGCCAGAAAAATGATGGAACTACATTTTCAGATTGTAGCAGTTGGCTATTTGGGGACTTTATAAACTTCAAAACAAAGCTCTAAGAATGATACCCATTCATATCTTTATAACAAGTTATTAATTTAGTGGTATTTTAAACACAGGAAAAATTACTTGAATCAGAAAGGCAAAGGAAACAATTGACAGAAGAACTCCAGAATGTGAAACAAGTAAGTGCATGTATTGTCTATATGTGTTGTGTGTGTGTATGTGTGTGTGTGTGTGTAAACATCTGAGGTATAGTTGTAAAGCAGTGATACTATATAACATCCTAGAGTTGATGGATGTGAGCAAAAGAGGATGTAACTGTGCTGAAGGACTGTTACTTACTGCTCAAAGAAATGATAAAACTTCTCTCAAATTACTTTCAAAACCAGATATTCATGGGCTGAACTGATCATTCTCATTACTTTTCCATTCTTTTCTTTCTCTTACATTTTTCCCTTTTCATCTGTTACTCATACTTCATATTATTAAAGATGAAAAGAAACAAGCAATAAATAACTTTGTAAGGCAGAGCATTTTTTCATTTATTTTTTTTAAATAAAAAGTAAAAATATAGGCCCTGACTGGGTAGCTTAGGTGGTTAGACCATTATTCTGATACACCAAGGTTTTAGGTTTGATCCCTGGGCAGATACAAGAAATAACCAATGAATGCAAAAATAAGTGAAACAACAAATCAATGTTTCTCTTTCTCCCCCTTCCTCTCTCTCTCTTTCTCTCAAATCCATCAGTAAAATCTTTCTTTATAAGTAAAAATTTATTTTCACTTTGCATCATTCTTCAAAGAATTTTAGGAAGCTTACAACAAAACAGATACGATGACATTATCATAAAACAGATATACAGATAACAAACAAAATAATCAGAGCAGAAATTTAAGAGAACATGGGTAGAGATCAGTGGCATCACCTGGCTTTGAATCTCCCGAACATTAGCTCCCCGGAAAACACAAAGCCACTACAAACACAAAAAGACCAAACCCATACCTTCAATGGGACTGTGGACAGAGCACCGCAGCCTGCAGGCTCGGACAAAAACGTGTTTAAACAACCAGACAAAGCCCTGCAGCTCTCCGGCCACTGGGACCTGGAACTCAAAAGAGCAGAGCAGGAGGGGCTTCCGATGCTGGAGAAGAACTAGGAAACAGGGCAACTCCAAGTACAAATAGTCACCCCCAGAGAGAGAAATGGAGCAATCAATGCCACAATCCTGAGCTAGGCCACGACCCTGTGGTTCTCGGGACTCGAGCAAGTGTGTGCAACCAGAAGTGTCCGTCTCAGGAGTCTTGGCTTCTCAGAAAGAATCATAAGCAGAGAAGGGAAGGGGTGGTACCCCTGGGAGACGAGGCAAGGAAGAGAGAGGAGGACATCGAATACCCTTCTCCAGTACTGTGTGAACTTGAATCTAGAGGAGAAAGAAGGACTGGAAACACAGGAAGTAAAGAAATTCTTTTAAAAGTGTGTGTGTGTGTGTGTGTGTGTGTGTGTGTGTGTGTGTGTGAGAGAGAGAGAGAGAGAGAGAGAGAGAGAGAGAGAGAGAGAGAGAGAAAGAGAGAGAAAGAGAGAGAGACAGAGAGACAGATTCTCCAGAGATCTCTCTTCTCAACATTGCCATCAGTTTGACTCAAATAAACTTTTATGAAAATTAAGAAAGAAGGGGCATATATAAGGGTGGGGGAATAAGGATCTGGCATAAATGAAGAAAAACAAGACTTGTCACACTTCTCCATCTACCCCCCTCCCACCCCCATAACCATCCACAATATGATCCATAGAGGAAAGTGCACAGAAGAGGGTGCTGTTGAACCGGGAACTCTTTCTATGCAAGAAAATGGACTAGAGAAATAAATCTGTCCCCAGGTTACAATACAAATGTAAGAATCAGGCAATATGAAGTAAAGCGTTCCTCAGACTATGAATTAAATGTGTTCCTCTTCAAAACGTTCCAAGCACAAGGCTAACGAAAACTGTACTACAGCTCAAGTATCCTGGAACAAGCATTTGGCACTAAGAATTAGAAATTTAAAAACTAAGACTAGGAATTGACCAAAACAAAACAAAACAAAACAAAAAACAACCCTCGAAGAAATGAAATGAGAGTTGATAAAACGTAGGAAAGAAAAGAATAGGAAAACACAAAATCATATTAGAAAAGAAAGCTAAATTACAAGTTGCCCTAGGAAGAATGTACTAATATTCAAATGAAAAGGCATTGAAGAAAACTAGAAAAATAACCAGGGAAATTAGAATGAAATAAAGAGTTTCTTTAAGTAAATAATAGCAACTGGACAGCACTACTATTTAGAATCATAATCCAAGAAAACTTTCCAGACATTAAAGAAGACCTGAATGTTACTGGGTAGTAGGGAAACTTGGCCTGGAAAGATCAGCTCTAGATCATAAAGTAAAACTATGAGGCTTTTGAAACAAGTGCCTCCAAGTGAAAAGATCTAATAATTTACAAAGGCCAGCATCAGCCTTCTCAACAGAACATGTAAAGCAGTAGCAGAGCGACGTTTTCAAGAAACTAAAGAAAGCATAAACTAAAAATATAGTACACGGGCAAGCTGACATTCAATGTCAAGGCTGTAGAAGCACAATTTGTATAGTACACGTACATGGTTACGGAGGGGAATTTAAGCCAACCTTTGGCGATCAATCCCCAAGCTGTGTAAGTGGCTGCAGAGGATACTAGTGTAATAATGACTCCAGTATATTATATTCAGCATTTGCCAGTTTAGGATTGAGTTGGAAAAGAATTGCAAACAAATCTTGAACTGTTTTAAGGATGTTTGTTTTAGGGGTATGGTCAAAAGAGTTCTGAAACAATTTTAAGATGTATTATAGGTTTCAGAACATGGGTTGATTGTTGTTGAAGTTCAGAACTTCAATGAAAAAGCAAAGACATAGAAAATAGAATATTGGAGGTCAAAAAAGAATTTTGTGGAATGGGCTAGAATTGGAGGTATTGTTGTGAATGCATCATTTCTAAAATATATGTATATGTGCATATGAATGTATATGTGCACATGAATATCTTTATGTATATAGATATTTGTGTGCAGGGGTGTGTGTGTGTGTATGTGTCCATCACTCAACTAAGGAGCCAAGAAGTAAATATCCCAGTAGCATAACCAAGTGCCCATATTCTAGTCCCTATAAAAGGTACCCAGGTTTCTTGGAGAAATGGCTGATTTCAGGTCTGGGAGGGTAAGTACAAGATGGACCTGGAACATGTTATACAGAAAATAAGGAAATGTTCACGATGCAGGGAGCTTGGCGGGGCTCCCATTGGCCAAATCTGGAAGTGCTTGAGACCAAGATAATTAAATACAGTAATGAATTACAAACCATGGAAAATGAAGTGATTCAGGAGTCCATACAGATTTAATTGGAGGAAAGCAGGGCTCTTTGCTTGTTATAGTCAGTTGAGTGCCAGCTGGTAACTGCAGAATGGCCGTTAGATTTGGGAAATCGGCATTCTGCATCTGTTTCAGTAAAAACTTGGATCAGGCTAGAATCATCAGATACTATATCTAGGGGGAAATTGTGATGAAGACCAGAATGTTTACATATTAACATGGTTTTATTGTTGTTCTCTAGAAATTGCTTATTAATTATTGTAAGCAGAAAATAGTAACTACACAGCAGTAAAATCAGACAACTCTCATCATGTGTTAAAATTAATATCAGATGGGCATGTGTGACTTCTTTTTTTTTTTAAATTTCCATCTTTTGTTTTTTCAAAACAAAAATGGGACGTATTTATTTATATTTAATGTTAATTCATTTGTTTTTTGTTTTTGTTTCTTTATTGTTGAACGTGTTACATAGTTCCTCCTTTTCTTCCATTAGCCTCCTCCAGTCCACTCCAGTACTCTCCCCTCCTCAGCCCCTCATCACTCCATTGTCCTGTCCACTGGTTATGCATAAATACATACAAATGCATTGCCATAAGTGGTGGCGAGGTTGTGGAGAAAAGGACACCCTGGTGTATGTGTGACTTCTAATGTGATACCTTGAGAAGAACAAAACAGCACCTTGTATGTAGTAGTATGGCTGAGAATGTATGACCTGGACCTAGCTATGAGGAAATGCCAGACAAACCTAAAAGGAGGGACAGTTTTATTTTTTTAAAGGTAGGGGTGTGTGTGTGTGTGTGTGTGTGTGTGTGTGTGTGTGTGTAGCTGTATTCTTCAGTAATACCAATGCTATAAAAAAAATAGGAGAAAGGTGATAAAAGGCTAGGTTCCAGGTTAAAAGAGGCTAAACATCTCTGAACACTAAATATAATCCTGACCCTAGACTGGATCCTGCACTGGAATGGGGGAAATGCTATAAAGGATATAATTGCATCGATAAACAAAATTGGAATGCAGTGGATCAATGTCAAGTTTCCTAAATTTGATAATTTAGTGTGATATGTAAGAGAATATCCTTCTGCTGTACTGAAGTGTTGAGGGGTAAAGAGACATGGTGTCTGTAACACTCTCAAATGGTTAAGAAAAAAATTAGGTGTGTTATTTATGTGTATTATACATACAATACACACATATGTACATGTGTGTGCATGTTCTTGTGTATATATAATAAAACACTGCAGAAGTTTGCCACTTTGCACCAATTCCATCCCTGGCCCAGCCATTACCAGCTCCTGCTGGGATTGTAGTTATCGCTGCCTACCAGCTTACCCTGCTTTTACCCTTCCCCACCCCATATGGTCTAATCAGAACACAACAACCTGAAACATCCTTTTGAAACTTAAGTAGAACTCTCCTTCTCACTCAGAGTGAAAGCCAAAATCTTGCAAGTAAATGACAAGGCCTCCAAGAGCCTCCTCGATCTGCCATCCTAGCCCTATCCCAACCCTGCTCTAATGGCGATTACTTCATCTCTCATCACCCCTCCCCCTTCTCTCCCTGCTAATTCTCCAGCGCCTCTGACCTCACTGCACCATCACCCCACTAGTTCTCCAACTCTCACTGTGTACGGAGAAGGTTTTTGGTGTTACTGATTGCTCTCTTACATATTATACACTTGTTATGTTACTGCTAATGAAAAGTTCCTATACTTTAGTGAGAATAATTACCCCTCCATTTTTTTTTCAAGGATTAATATATTTTTCACAATTAGTAAAAGAGTCTTTAAAAATTACAATTAGAGACTGTGTATACCTCTTCTATTGAGTTGTATGAAATTTGGCAAAATTTCTTTCCCATTTTTGGTATCCCTTTGAAGATCTTGACATGAAGTAGTATGAAACTAATAATTATACCATATACTTATAAATCCTTTAGAGACATGGGTAACCTAATGTTGAAAACACTACTAGATTACTTTTTAGTTTATTTTACAATGCTGGTTACTGGTTCCTTCCAAAGGCAGAAGAGAACACAATTTGATAAATCTTTTGTTCACTCACTTGTGAACTTTCAATTGCCCAATTTTGAGACAGTGGCCTGAGCCTAAGAACAGAATAATCTCCTCTTTTGAAGATACATTAGCTATTTTAAATTATGAAAATTATTTTACCTTTATTTAGTGTAGTGACCCCCCCCCCCAAAAAAAAAAAATCAATGAAGAACAAAAAGAGGGAGGAAGGAGGATTGGAAAAAGGAAGGGAGAGAGAGGGGGAAGAAAGAAATATAACATAACAAACTGGTAAGGAATGTTTTCCACCTGAGGTATAAGACACATTCCTTTTTTCTCCCAGGCATGGCTACCAGAATACTTACTGACTGTTTCGTAAAAATTGGCTACACTGTTCTCTAAAACCTAAGTATTTTTTAGGAGTTCTTATGCCTTACAGAATAGCCCAACTTCACTGTTTAAAATCATGAGCACCATTTTCCCATGAAGTTACACTTCTTGTTATTTTTTTCTTCAAGTTTTAACAGCTTTTAACAGGCATGGACCATCTTCTAGCAACTTCTTTTGATCAACAACTTTCTAAAACCTGCTCTCACACTTAGGTTGTTTTTTTAAAGTTCCTTTCAGCATCGCATTATGACCTCGGGCAGCAATGAACTGGTGAACAGTCCAAAGCCAAAATAGTTAGCTTGTCTGAACCAGTCTTTGCCCTGAAGAAACACGGGAAATTGTTCATTTGGCAAAGTCTCTAGATTCAAATAAGCCCAGTTGTATTTGGCCTCACCTGTGCAAAGGTTGCGTTGAATGCTTGAACTCCTGAGGCAGAAAATTAAGGTCCAATCAGCACAGGGTTCCCTGTGGATCGTTGAGGTTGAACATGAACTCAGTTATAGCTGGTGCAGCTGGCATGGGAGCTGTCTTGGTTTATGGATTAAGCAACAAAGGCAACTGTAAGGACAGAATAAATATACTACTTTTAAAAAGAGCAATAATGTGTGATTGCTAAGGACGTATTCATAGTTTTACACTTACAGAGATGGTTTCTTTGTGCATTTATTAAAGAAACACTAAGTCTCTAATTTTCAGAATTGATACGAGTCCCCACATTTCCTTCTTTAGTGATCTGAACTTTTTATGGTATTTCAGTTTAGTAAGTAGCCTAGAATGTCAGTGTCATCTTTAGAGGGGGGGAAAAAGGAAGAAAAGTACATATATTTGATTTGTCAGACTTCTCTGTTCTAAAAGGTTACTATAGTAACATGTTCCTGTTTCCACTGCAGAGGGCCACTTGGTGACCTCACTGGATTTACCTATTTTCTGCAGTTGGTTGGCTTCCTTAGAACTGATGGTAGGGTTCTGGGTTCTGTATAATGAGCCACTGTTTTCTGGATTCAGGACCACATTCAGCATTCCATAATCCATTGTTTCCAGCATGCCTGTAGTCACTTATAAGGAAGATGAGTTTTTAAACACATGTGTTTTTGTGTTATCTATCTTCTTCTGTGATTTCTTCTTTTTTTTTTTTTAACTTTTAATGTTCTTTCTTAGATTTAACATACGTGTTTTGCAAGAGAATTTAAGAAACATTTAATGCTTATTTTGTACGGATGCACTGGGAAAGCTAGACATATTCTCTACAAGGAGTTCTCGACTAGTCAGAAAAAAAGAAAAATAGAGCAAAACCTTCATTTTCTACAAAGCATTTCAGACTAAGTGCCCGATAGCTAATGAGTCATCACAGGTATGATTATATTCCAAAGTAGGCATTACTCCCTATAATTTTCCTTATTTAACTAAAAACAAACAAATACAAATCTCTGAAATTGCAGTAGGCAGTTGCTAGGAGAGTGCCTTTCGGGGCGTATTTTAAACATATCTGGGTTAGAGCAATTTATATTAATTTGGCTGACAAACTAGTAAATTTTACCTAAGGAGGAAGTAGTGATAAGGCAGTTGATACTATAAAACTCTTATCTTGGCAGCTTACTATGTGAGAAACACTTTTGGTATTCTTACTTCAATATGGGACTCTTGACATTGTGTTACATGATTTATATTCACAAGCTATTTTAGAATTAAAAACAAGACTTCTCTAGTCCTACCTACCTAATTTATTTACATAAATAAATCACCCTTTTAGAAAATATTATACTTTGATTCATCATTATCCATGTTAGTTGCCAAAGATTGTGTGTGACCACAGTTTCCAATTAAATTGTGAATTCCCTCACAAGTCTTCACTGTGGAAGGCAGTTGCTTTCCTGATATGATTGCTAGTGCTGCCCTGCCAATCTTGGCCATATGCCTCTTATGTTATCTTGAATCTTCTTAACTCTCCTGCTTTTTCTTTTTCTTTTCTCTTGTATTAATACTTGTTTCCCCTTTGCCCACATCATTTTATCAGATCTCTTTATTGCAGTTATTAATCTTATTTCTATCAAATCTTTCATCAATATTTTCATCTATCTGCAAAATGCCTTTGTAATTTTCTCAAAGTTTTTAAACACAAGTGTTTTGTGTTATCAAATCTGTCTTCCGTGATTGCTTTTTTCCAACTTTTCTTAAGGTTCATTCTTAGCTACAGTTCACATACATCTTCAGCTAGTTTTCCTTCCATGTCTGTATTCACTTAGCCCATCTAAGAAATTGCTTCATTGGGTGTATGGTATGAGATGAAGGTCAACACTTTACACTTCTTTTCCAAATAGTTTGTTGTCGCAACCACTTATTGTTTTGTGGTATCTCCATTATCATAGATTAAATTGTTACATAACCTAGGTAGGGTCTGTTTGGAGCATCAGGTCTTTCCAGTTGTGTTGTCAAAAAATATTTGTTGGATGACTGAATGTTCTATCTAACTCCTCTTTGGCTAGTTCCAACTATTGTAGGTTTATATATGATTTAAATCCTTGAGCCTTCGCCCACCTTCCTTCTTTCTTTCTCCTTGTTGTTGTTGTTGTTGGTTTTCTACATTTGCTTACTAGTTCTCACTGATTATTTTATTCTAAATCCACTTAAAAATTCTCTTTATTATTTAGGTCTTATTATATCTATATTCAAATTTAGAATTGTTGCTTAAGTTCCTTCAAAACAAAATCTGATAAAATTGTGATTCTGAACCTCTATAGGTTACTATAGAAAGAATAATTTCTGTCTTGAAATGAGGTCTGCCTTAAACCCCAAACTTTACATTAATTCCATAAGTAGCCTTTGAGCTGTACCAGGCTTTGATGAACAGGGTTTAAATACTGATTATGAAAAGAAATTTCCAATTCCATTAACAAACTAGAGGCCCGGTGCAGAAATTCCTGCATGGGTGGGATCCCTTGGCCTGGCCAACAATTGAGGCCTATGAGGGGGGAAGGGCCATGCGAGGTTGGCTGTGGGAGTGCACTGACCACCAGGGGGCAGCTCCTGCCTTGAGCATCTGCCCGCGGGTGGTCAGTGAGCGTCATAGGTACTGGTCCACCAGTTGTTCCAGTTGTTAGGTCGTAACTGTCGCTTAGACTTTTATATATATAGATAGATTCCCTTTTGGTACATTTGTTACCAGAATTAAAGAAGTTGGAAAATAGGTTTTTATTTTATGTCATCCTTCACTAAACTGAAAAATACATGTATAGGGTTAAATGTATTGTCAAAGCAGGTTTTAACTAATTAATACTTATATTCTGAATAAGATCATGTGGTAAAATTTACCAAATAAATGCACTGTGTGTCTGTCTATAAACCGAGATTGAAAATTGTTTCTCTAATTTTCTTTGATGTTCAAAAGCAGAACTCAGTTCTGTGCCTTTTGGAGAATGAGACAGCTGCAGGTGAAGAAGTTGACAACTCTTGGGAAGGTTAATTAGAGCTAATTATAATTTGATTGACCTCCTTTTCCTCCAAAAAGCTTAAACAATTCTTCCTTTGCAAAGTAAGCACTTAGCTTTTTTATACAAACTAAAGATAATCTTTGTGTCTTGGATTTGCAAATATCTATCATTTTTACACATAAATTAAGTGCCACCATATGAATAATTGAATCAGAAATATGGGTGGGGTCAGAAAAGACCTTCAAGATTAAATAATTCTTTTGAGAGCATGTATTCTATTAAATTATGATTGAAAAATATAAATTTTGGGGAAATATATACTACTATGCATAATTTTTAAATCTTTAAAAATTTTAATCTATTTAATGAGAAAACAAGAAATAAAATTATTAAACACGATAGAGTGTAACTACCTGTTTTCAACTTAGGTATTTTTTCCCTTTCATTGGTTTGCCATAAACTCATTTGCTTGATAAATACTGCAATAACAGTTTTGTTGAATTTATGTATATAAAAGGAACTTAGTGAAATAATTTGCTTTATTATTATGTGGTGTTATTTATAGCGTGCTTTATGATTGTTATTATAATTATTTAAATGAAATACAGTTTTATTAATATTCCCATAAAGTTGAAACCTTTTAGAAAGAACTTTCCTATGAAAGCTTTGCACCTAATAAAGTTCTCTGAGGCAGTTATTGTAGCCCATGAAAAACAAAATAGTCATTTTCTTTGGTGTCAACTGTTATATCTCATATTTATGTTAAGTGCAGCGCTGTTCATTTTAGGTAGGGGTTTTTAACTCTCAGCCTGCATTCTAACTTGAATAGGTAAGACCCTTTCATTTTAGAAAGGTAGTAAAATATTTATATTTTAATGACAGTTCAAGATAGCAGTAGGAGATACTAAGTACCGTATTTTTCGGACCATAAGACGCTCCGGACCATAAGATGCACCAGTTTTTAGAGAAGGGAAATGAAGAAAAAAAGATTCTGAAACAAATAGTGTCCTAAAATATTTTATGTGCATTAAAACCCAACATCACAGTCATAAACACATGTAATCAACCCTGTAAAGTAAACAGCAGCATTTAGAACCATTTTAGAGCCGGGCAAGCACACAGAGACCACACAGAGCCGGGCAAGTAAAAAAACTTTTTTTTTAAAGTATATATGTGTAGGCTATATTTGGACCATAAGACGCAGGGACTTTTTCCCCCCACTTCTGGGGGGGAAAAAGTGCATCTTATGGTCCGAAAAATACGGTAGTATGTGATTATTAATAGATCACAGGTATTGTAAAAAAATAAAGGGGGGAAAGCATTGTACTAAGCTGAAGTGGTCTGGAAAGATTAGAGAAGGTAAAATGAAGTAGGTTTTGAAGGATAGATGAGAATTGGATAAAGAAAAAGGGGGGAAGTGTATACCTAGTGGGAAGAATAATGTGCTTGAAAGCATTGTGGAGGTAGGATTTAATCTGGGGAAATTGTAAGTTAGTGCATTTGGATGTACGAGTCATGTAAAAGGTTTGAATATGCTAAGGCTGCAAAGACTGGTTTGGAACAAGTAGTGGAGAACCTTGAAGTATGGAAATGGAGGGAGTATTTGTCATTTACCATTTTATCATGTCCCATGTACTTAGGCTTGTTACCTGAAGTGGAATTGAGCAATATTTCAGGGAAATTAGTGCTTCAGAAGTGTGCAAAATAGTAGAGTGACGAGCACAGTAGACAGGGGGATCACTTATGTGATTTTCATAGTATCTCTGTGTGAGCTGGTAAAGACATGAATCAGCAATGTGGTGGTAAGAATGGAAATTAAGGATTGGCTGCAAATATATCATAAGTGAAGCCTGCGCAGTGCTTAGTAACTGGTTAGTGAGAAGGTGGAGTCGTGGACCTGATGTGTGCATGGGAAAGGAGAAAGCACATTCCAGAGGCCTGTGTAAAGTTCTGTGGATTAATTTTCTCCCCCGAGTGTGTCCATGCTTAAGAGGTGAGTTGCAGGTTCCTTTATGAATATCTGCAAATTACTTTGAGATCACCCATTGAGGAGACTATGATACATATTTTACTAAAACCTATACGTAAGTTGAGGAAACTAGATATAATTTGCTTTAACACCCTTTTCCTTCAACAGCCTTCTTCCTGTAGTAAGCCCTAATCTTTCTCACAAGCTGTAATGGGACCTAGACCAAAAATGGTTTTCCCATGAGTGAATGTAGGAAGCTGATAAGAGAAGAAACCTTTTGAGCTTGGTAGCGTAAGTTACATTCCACTAAAACATATATCTCTTTGAAGTCTCCTTTTTCTCCTGTCAGCCAATGACATTTTGAAAGATTTACTGATTAGCTTAAAAATTACAGAACTTCTAAGGTTAGTGATGCAACGTGCTAGCCTAATTACAAACGTGCAACTGCCATTAAGACGCTTTCCTTTACATTAGTGCACTGTCATAACCAGAGAAGGAAAGACTTTGCGTGATTGTTGCTAACATTAAAGAAGACGTGCGCATTGTGTTTTCAAACAACTTCTCTAAATTTCAATATTACTAATTAGAGAGCTAGACTAAATGGAAAGTCCTTAATAAGTCATCTAGTCTAGCTCTCTAATCACATCAGTGATTATGTATATTTTTCAGAATTAGTAAAGAGGAACGGGGAAAAAACTGTTAACAAGAACCATAATAGTTTCTTTAACCCTCTTGTGAGAGTTGTTTTGACCCTACAAAGCATGTTTGTTTCCTATGCTACGCATGAACAAACTGAGTCTTAAAAAATTACACCACCGGAATGTGAAAAAATGCCCAGCCTAAGATTCTGACCTAGATCTAGCTCATCTAATGCTCATGTTTTTTTATTCTGTAGCATTGTTTATGCCTCATGGGGAAGAAATGCTCTATGAGGGGAAACACACTTCATATTGTCTTCCTTCTGAGCTCCCACTACCCTTTGTGTGTTGATAATGCCCTTTGTCTCAACACAATCACACAGCTAAGGTCAAAGAAGGCCTTAACTTTTCTGTGCTTTAATTTTCTGTCCATTAAATGAAGATAAAGGCCTACGAAGATTTTCATTAGTGTGCAATAGGTTTTCAAAGAAGAATTTAGGCTGATCTTCCCTGAAGATTCATTGTGAAATTGTGAGGTGGAAAGCATCCTTATTATACAATGGGACAGTGTGGGTTGAAAGCATTTCCTCGGTGACAGACACACACACACACACACACACACACACACACACACACAAATTAAGTCGGAGATTTGACTTCATGATTCAGTATGAAGTATATTTGCTCATACTACTTATTAAAAAGAGTAATACTTAGGTTGATTATATTGAATTTTCTGATTCACAACATACTTTGTAGGGTCAAAACAACTCTCACATATAATAAGCGCATTAATGAAAGCGCCTACTTACTCTTTGATTTTCTAACTTCCTGACTGAATTACTCCTTATCTAATACAAAGTGACTCCGGGAACTGGCTACAGTGTTTATCCTGATGGGATTTCAGGCTCTTGGTGTATTGGGAAAATTCTGCCTCAATCGTTACTGATAAAGGAGGCTTTATAGTTAATTATTAGAAGATCGCCCAGGAGGAAAGGAAATAGATTGATGGGATTCTGTATAGCACACTGCTGCTGTCCGTTCTTTACAGCTTCCTCTAAGAGTCATCATTTTTATACACTAATCTTCTAAGCAGCCATTCGGTGGGAACTGGGCTAGAACTTTGCTAAGGGGTCACATCTACCAACCTTACAGTTATACCTTTAACAAAGGAACTAGCATGAATTTATTCAGCATCAAACCTCTGCATCTTTTACCACCCAGCCGCATTTCACACTGTATTACCATCTACCATCCCTGTGCTATAATGGCTCTGTCAATTCATCCAGATTCTTCATTTAATTAGCATTCTTTGAGCAAAAAGAAAAGTGCTGCTTTTGAAAATTTATTTATTTTTAAATTTTTATTGTTGAAAACAATATGTCCCCTTCCCCCCACCCTCACCCACATTGTCCCCTTCCAGGCCTCTACCACCCTATTGTCTGTGTCGATGCATACAAGTTCTTTGGTGGATCTCTTCCCACCCAGTCTGTTCTATGCTTCTGTGTCTGTATCTCTTCTTGTTCAACCGTTTATTTTGTTCCTAATTTCCACATCTGAGAGAGGTCATGTGACACTTGCCTTTCTCTGACTGGCTTGTTTTGCTTAGCATACTGTGCTGTTTTATGGAGGAACAAAAGCTGCAGGGAGTGAATGTGGAGACAGATCATTAAGTTACTAACTCTTTGGAGAATGCTCTATTCTTTTTTTTCCTCTTCAGTGAGATATATTTTTTTAATAAGTTTTTATTGTTCATATTATTACAAATGTTCCTTCCCCCCCCCCCCCCACCATTGCTCTCCTCCACCAGGTTCCCACCCCACCCTCTACCCTTTCCCCACTCCCCATTGTCCTCATCCATAGGTGCACAGTTTATGTTCAGTCTCTTCCCACGCCCCCCTCTCCCCTTTTCCCCAAGAATCGTCAGTTCACTCCCCTTCCATACCTCTGATTCTATTATATTCAACAGTTACTATTGTTCATCAGATTTTTTTTTTAAATTTCCTTGGTTTTTAGATTCACATGTTGATAGTTACGTATTTGTTGTTCATAATTTTTATCTTTGTTTACTTTCTCTTCTGAAAGAACCCCCTTCAGCAATTCATATAATTCTGGTTTGGCGGTGATGAACTCCTTTAGCTTTTTTTACTAGTGAAGCTCTTTATCTGACCTTCGATTCTGAGTGATAGCTTTGCTGGATAGATTATCTTTGGCTGTAGGTTCTTACTATTCATCACCTTGAATATTTCTTGCCATTCCCTTCTGGCCTGCATGGTTTCTGTTGAGAAGTCAGCTGACAATCGTATAGGTGCTCCTTTATAGGTAACTACCTTCTTTGCTCTAGCTTCTTTTAATATTCTCTCTTTGTCTTTTGCTCTTGGAATTTTAATTATGATTTGTCTTGGTGTGGTCCTCTTTGGATTCCTTTTGTTTGGAGTTCTGTGTGCTTCCTGGACTTGTAAATCTAATTCTTTTACGAGGTGGGGGAAGTTTTCTGTCACTATTTCTTTCAGTATGTTTTCGATATCTTGCTCTCTCTCATCTTCTGGGACCCCCATAATTCTGATGTTGGTTCGCTTGAAGTTGTCCCAGAGGTTTCTTACATTATCTTCAATTTTCTGGATTCTCTTGCCTTCTAGCTTCTGTGGAGGAGTGTCTTCTGGCTCTTTATGTTCCAAATCTTTGACTTGATTCTTGCGATCTTCCCTTCTGTTTTTAGGACTCTGTAAAATATTTTTTATTTCAGACAATGTATTCTTTATTTCTTGTTGATCCCTTATCATTTCTTGATGACTCCTTATTAATTCTAGTTGATCTCTTTTCATATCCTCATAGGTCTTATCCATCTTTTCAAGGAAATTCTTGAAAAACCTTATAAGCGTAGATTTGAACTCTATATCCAGACGCTTTTTGTCCTTCATTTCTTTCGTTTGTGATCTATTTGGTTGTCACATTTCGCAGTTACAGATGGGACGAAGTTTCAGGGTGGAGCCTGCAGCTTTGGCTTCCGTCAGCCCGCCCTATGCGGGTTCTTCAGTGCTCGCTGCCCGTGCCTCTGAGAGAAGGGTGCCCTCGATTTTCGCCTGCTGCCAAACAGTCTATGCTAGGGGTGTCGAACTCAATCAGAGAAGGGGCCAAAATCTAAAATCCAGCCTAAATCGCGGGCCGAATGGTTTACTGAACAGTCATAAACTGTCATTGTGATGGAAACGCAGTGGAGTGCAGTGATGACAGCGTGGTGCGGGCCACATTGCAAGGCCTGGCGCGACGGATTTGGCCCGAAGGCCTTGTGTTTGACACATGTGGTCTATGCTCTCCCACAATGAGCCCGGTATTGGGGTTCAGTTCAGTTGGAAGTGGAGTTGGAGGTGGTGTTCAGAGCAGTCTGGAGCCCCAGTCTCCTTCCCGTCAGGGCAATCCCGTGGCACAGCCGACTGTCCCTTCTCTGCGCGCAGTGTGCGCTCCACTGGGACCTCCTTTCGCCTCTCCCCTGGGTTCCGCCTTACAGCCCGGCTCCCTATGGCTGAGCCTGAGTCCTTGGGGTCTGGCCTAGAACTGGGGTTCAGAGCAGTCGGGGGCCCAGCACAGTCGAGTTTTATCTCCTTTCCGCTAGGGAACGCCCGCCAGGCACTCCACCTCCCTCCTCTCCGGCTCCGTCCTCTCCGCACGCCGCGTCTCTGTACCTTGGGCTTTTCCAGCGCCTCCGCGCCTCCTTCTCATTTTCTCCTTGCTTCTCGCTGTAGAATTTCCAGTCAGTCAACCTTCCTGTAGTTCTGGGCAATGTCCATTTTATATTTTAGTTGTTTTTTTATTGAAATTGTTGTGTGCGGCTGCGGCTAGGTGTTCACCTGGGCGCAGCCATCTTGGCTCGAGATATATATTTTTCTAGCTTGATTGAATGGAAAATGGGGGCCGATATAACCACCTCAAAGGTTTCTGAGTAGATTATAATGGCCACATTTTAAGTTCATGTAGAATTGGGCACTGATGATGCTGTCATCTGCAAGTGATTTTTGGAGCGATATCATGGCATAGTAGCTAAGAGCATGAGAGCATGAACTTTGTAACTAGACTGCCTGGGTTCAGATCCTGGCTACGTTTGTGATTCTGAGCAAGTCACTCACTTTTCTGTGCTTCAATTTCCTGTCCATTAAGTGAAGATAATAACTGACATACATCACACAGCAGCATGCAGATTAACTGAGTTGATCCTTGGGGAACACTTAGTGTAGTGCCGGCCATTACTCTTAGCTTTTACCGCCTGTCCTCACGGCAACAGTGTGACGTGAAGTTGACTCAGCTGCAGCACTGGCGACTCCTGATCACCTGGGCTGAACTAGCTAGGTGTGACCGAAGTGGCTAGATAAATACCCCTTTCTTTCCGCAGATACTTCTTTTTAAAAGTACTCTTTTATTGTAAGACAGTTACTTTACAAAATAAGAAAATAAGATTTTGTGAATCAAGAGTATAGTAGGTGGTATGTTGACCACATTTCTCCATCCTGCACCTGCTGCCATCTCTAGCTTCCAGAGCACTGTGTTCTAGTCTCACTTTCTGCTCAGAGGGTATCAAGACTTCTCCAGATAGAAGTTCTTGTGGAAAGCACCAAGATGGCAGCAGAGTAGGTGGGTGTTACACTCCACTCCTCCCAGGACCAAACCAGAATTATAACTAAAATATAGAGCAATCAACCTGAATAACCAAATTGATGATGAGCTGGAGAGATCTTATAACCAAGGATTTATAGGAACCACATGGAGACTGGTAGGAAGAACAAAGACAGGAAAAGAGCTGGCCCCACTCCCACTGGTGGCGGCTGAGATTCCAGAGGGATATTACATCTGCAAAGGCTCCCCCTGAGCGGCATGGAGTCTCAATCCCAAGCCAGGCTCCCTAGCCCAGAGCATTAGAGCCAGGAAAAGGCACTCATAAAACATCTGGCTGTGAAAATCAGAGATTCTGTCTGCCAGGGAGAGACAGAAGTCTATTAGGCACAGGTGCCCTCTTAAAAGGCCAATGCACAGTCTAATTTGCAGACATCCACCGTGGGCTTTTTCGGAGGGAGGGTAGATTAGACTAGAGTGAAGAGACTGGGGCTTGTGACTCTGGGGAGAGAGCTGAAGGAGCAGCCACCAGGTTCCCTGAGCCCAGTTCCTCTCCCACACTACAGATGCCATCTTTCGTGGGTGGAGCATTCCCCTCTCTGTAGCTTCAGCCTAGTGGAAAGCAGTAGCCCACCCACTGGACTTCCTGCAGAACTTGCACCTAGCTGAGGAGTCAGCTGCCTGGGTCAGGGTACAGAGATCTGCCAGACTTGGCGGGGACTGTAAGGGGGTGTCAGTGACTGAGTTGTGTGCATCATGGGGGTACTAGAAGGAGAAGAGAAAGCAAGGGATGGAGAACCTATTTGAAGAAATAATGACTAAAAACTTCCCTAATCTGGTGAAGGAAAAAAAAATGCAAGTTCAGGAAGTGTAGAAAGTCAAATATGATGAACCCAAAGAGACTCATACCAAGACACATCATAATTAAAATGCCAAAGGTTAAAGACAAAGACAGAGTCTTAAAAGCAGCAAGAGAAAGACAAATGCTTATCTACAAGGGAACTTCCATAAGACTCATTTCTCAACAGAAACAATACCAGGCCAGAGGGACTGGCATGAAGTATTTAAGGTGATGAAAGACTACTTGACCCAGCGAGGCTATCATTTAAAATTTAAGGAGAAATAAAGAGCTTCCCGGAAAAAAAGGTAAATGAGTTTGTTAACCACGAAGCCAGCATTACAGGAAACTATAAGCCCAATGCATGAAATACATGCAAGAGTAGGCCTTCCTTCCCCGGCTGCCAGCACTGGCTTCCCTCTGGTACCCAGGACCTGGGCTTCCTCCAGCTGCTGGCAGGCACTCAGGACCTGATCTTTCCTCCGGCCACCACAGGCACCCGGGACCCAGACTTCCCTCACAGCCCTGGCTTTATCCGGAAGGTCATTCGGTCTAATTAGCATATTGTGCTTTTATTATTATAGATGTTTAAGCGCCTTCTTTTAAAAGAAGAAGAAAAACAAAGACCCAGAGGAGCATAGTTAAAAGAATAAAATGGCAATAAATAAATACCTATCAATAATCATTTCAAATGTAAATGAATTAAATACTCCAATCAGAAGAAGAAAATAAGACCCATATATATTCTGTCTATAGGAGACTCACCTCAGATCAAAAGATACACAGACTAAAAGTAAAGGGATGGGAAAAGAGATTTTATGCAAGGCATAATCCAGTCTCCGGGCCTTTGCACAAACTGTTCCTTCTGCCCCTTGGGAAATCTTCGTGGCTCCATTCATCCTGCAGATCTCTCATCAGATGGCTTCTCAATGAGATCTTCACTGGTACTCTCTATTTACTATCTCCCCAAACTCGAGTGTAAATTCTGAGGGGCAGAAGAGAGGATTTTTTTTTTTTTTGGTCTATTTTATTCAGTGCTCTATTTTATTCAGTACCTAAAACAGAACTTGACATGAAGTGAGTTCTTAATAAATACATCTTGAATGTATGAATGAAAATTTGATCCTTAAAAACATATCCATATTCCCAGTCCTCCCCTCACTTCAGTCATATTTAGGCTCAAACAAAATCAGCATCCTGTAATATAATAGCTCCGAGAACATTAAAGTAGCCATGGCAATTGGAGCAGAAAAAATTCCATTGCAGAGGAAAGAGATTTGTGCATCAAGTAAAGAAAAAGAAATGATTTACAGTATAGGACCTGCCACGTTAAATTAGAACAGTGCCCTGGGGTGGACTGTTGTGGACCCAGCACCAGGCCATATTTTGAGAGAGCAAATGGTTGGCCACCCCATTCTCTTCCTAAGGTGGAGAATGGAGCTAATCCATAGTGTTGTTTGTGTTTGCTTTATTTTATTTTTTTTTATCATCCAGTGGCACAGTAAAATGGTGAACTGAGTCAGGCAGACGGCGGGTTTAAATTCTGGCTTTCCTCTGTGTCCTTGGATTATATAACCTCCCTGAGCCTCTGATTGATTATGGATAAAATGATTTTTTAACTACTAAGTCCTTTCTCCCAGTAGTGTTATAGAAGTCAAATGAGAGAAGACCCATGAATCACCGGAGACATAACATGTTTAATAAATGTCTTCTGAGCATGACCTCCTATTGAAATAACTATATTTTGTTACTGAATTCTACACTTTGGCTTAAATAGAAAAAAAAGAGAAGTAGCGTTAGGCTGGTGTCTAGGAGTAGGCTTTGGCTCCTGGGGCATGAACCCCAGAGAAGCCCCCACACTGCAGACTTCTCAGCAGTATCTGATGAAGCTCCAGGAACTTTCCAGAATGAGCCTTACCGTGGACTGGAGTTTTCTGGAAGCTTACTCTTGTTACCTTTTGAACCAGTTCTTATTCTCCTACTTGTCATTTTCAGTTCTCTGCTTCCCTCACTTTTTTTTTTTTTTTAATATATTTCATTGATTTTTTTTTACAGAGAGAAAGGGAGAGAGATAGAGAGCCAGAAACATCCATGAGAGAGAAACATCGACCAGCCGCCTCCTGCACACCCCCCACCTGGGATGTGCCCGCAACCAACGTACATGCCCTTGACCGGAATCCAATCCGGGACCTTTCAGTCTGCAGACCGACGCTCTACCACTGAGCCAAACCGGTTTCGGCTGCTTCCCTTACTTTCAAAACGTTATACTACGCATGGGAATTTGAGGGTCCCATCCTGAAAATCATCTCAGAAGCCAACAAAGGAAGCACAAGATCAGGCAGCTACTCTGCATCATAACATAGCATGAATATTAATTGTCAAATTGAGATGTGGGGACCATGTACATATTAAGTTTTAGAATGATAAGTTCCAGAGAGAGGAAATATTCTGTTTTAAACCACTGAGCTAATTTTACGTGTGTGTGTGTGTGTGTGTGTGTGTGTGTGTGTGTATTTTTTTTTTTTTCAATGACGTCCACCTTGAAACCTTGAGGAAGCCAAAGCGGTCATCGAAGAAACCAGAGCCCTGCGCAGCCGGATTCACCTTGCCGAAGCGGCCCAGAGGCAGGCGCGCGGCATGGAAACGGACTACGAAGAAGTGATCCGCCTGCTCGAGGCCGAGATCACGGAGCTGAAGGCTCAGCTTGCTGATTATTCTGACCAAAATAAAGTAAGCAAAGTGCTCCCCTCTTCTGGTTACCATGGTTCCCCTGCTGTAGTCATGTATCCTGTTTTCATTTGCTTTTCTTCCGCACTTCTAAACTAGGTCAGTGTTTGTCTTCTCTTGTTCAGCCACGGGGTGATGTGTCCTGATGGGGCCGCGTGAATGCTGTCAGCCTCCCCTGGTTCAGATAGCTTCCTTTGTTCGGGTCCTGGGTCAGCATCACACACACAGCTCAGGCATCCTGGAATTATTGAACATTTAACTGATTGCATTGTTTTTATTCCTTTGTTTCTCAGCTTGCCAATTTGCCTTGTGCGGATGGGAGGAGAAAGTCTAGTGGTCGGTTTTGGCTTTTTAATGAAGGCATTTCAGGAAGTGTGAAAGTTAAGCAATTTTGCCTACGGCCCAAGATAGTTAAGAGGAAAAAAACTGCTTTTGAATTTAGTAACCACTTTCCTGAATTTAGAGTTTAACCATTTTCTTGATTACTTTACAACCTATGTATGCATATATCCCTTAAAATTGCTGTTTGGTTTTGTCTGTTTATCACTTTTACATAAATAGGAAATGCATTGTATTTGTTATTCCGCCTTGCTTTTTTCACTCAACATGTTTTTTGATTCATCTGTTTAAAGATTATAGCAGGTCTGTCTTCTCATTGTTTTGCTTGTACAACATTGAATGGATATACAACAGTGTATTTATCCATTCTGTATTTGAGGTACCGCCCAATTGTTTCTGTTTTCTCCTATTGTGAATAATGTCACCAAGAACATTCTTGAGTAGGTATAGAGATAGAGATATGGATATAGATATAGAAATCCTGCTCTACATGTGTAACAGTTTCTCTTCCGTTCATAGCAGAATGGTTAGGTTGAATAAAGATTGTACAATCAACTTTACTAGGTGATGCCCAATTGTATTTAACAGCGTTTGAACCAGTTTTTACTCCCACTGGTTGAATGGGAATTACCGTTTACTCCACATCCCTACTGACACTTTGTTTTCCTTTGCTTTTAATTTTTATTAGTCTGTCAGGTGTGATCATTAATTGTAGTGGGTTAATTTGCATTTCCCTGGTTACTAATGACTTTAAGCTCCTGATGTATGTGCTGGGATCAGCTGGCACTGGCTCAGGAGAGCTGATTGTGTACATCTCTTCTCACCTCCAAAGTTGGTGGTGGCTTGAAAACAGCCGTGTCCGAGTTATTTATACCCCAAATGCTATAATCCAGGGCTTTGCCCACAGCCCTAGATAGCCAGTGCTCTGCTTACATATTTATTAGGCATTTGTGTTCCTATGTGAAATGGCTCTTCATATCTTCTAGCCATTTTTCCACTTAATTGTCTTTTTCATATTGACATGTACTGATATGTTCTGATTATTAGACCTATAATGTATTATCCTATACTCGAGGCTCAGTGCATGAAAATTCATGCACTTGGGGGAGGGGGTCCCTCAGCCTGGCCTAGGCCCTCTTGCAGCCCAGGACCGCAAGGGGGATGTCCACCTGCCAGCTTAGGCCCGCTCCCCAGGGGATCGGGCCTAAGTTGGCAGGTGGACATCCCCCAAGGGCTCCTGGACTGCTAAAGGGTGCAAGCCAGGCTGAGGGACCCTTTTTCAACCCTCCCGCAGCCTTTCCCCAGGGCACGAATGTCATGCACCGGGCCTCTAATATGTTACAAAATCTTCTGGTTTTATGGCTGCTTTTATACCCTTTGGTGAATGAACAGATGTTCTTAATTTTCATGTAATTAAACTTAACAGTCTCCCCCTCATGTGTCTTTTTAGAAGTCCTTCCACTCCCAAAGATGTAAAGATATTGCTTTATATTTGCCTCTAAAAGTTTTAAAGTTTGACCCTTCTGTATTTGGTTTTATGGCATTGTAAGAGGTTGGGACCCATTTTATTCTTCCTTCTAAATGAATAATCAACCATGCCGGACCATTTACTCAAATGCCTCTTCTTTCCTAATTGACCTACAACATCAGCTCTGTCATATGTCAAGATTTCACATGTGTGGATCTTTTGGAGGGTTCTCTGTATTCTATTTTATTGGTCTTGTTTTATATTTCTGTGCAAGTAATACACTGTATTATTACTAAGATCTTTTACAGTAAATCTTGATATATACTCAACCTTCCTAGTTTTTTTTTTAAGTATGTTAGCTACATGACACTTTGATCTTTTATATGTAGATCCAATTTATAAATGCTACCAAAAAATAGCCTTTTTACTGAAAGTTCATTAAGTGTGTAGATTAAATTTGGGAATAATGTACATAGTTATGACTGAATCACAGAAAGGTTAATTGCATTGAGCCAGAGAATCTGTCCTGAAGAATAACAACACAAAATGTTGATGGTTGCCTTATGACTTACTATATGAGCAGTGTTTACAAATGTTCAAAGGAAGCTTGAAAAACATTCTGCAGTTGTTTGATGTAGTTGTCTTATTTTAGACCAGTAGATCCGAGACATTAATGGGGTTCAATTGTTCTCTAGTCATATCCATTTTTCAGGGAAGTGTGTTAAAATCACACTCACAAGGAGCTTGTGATTAATGTACTTTATATATTTTGATGTAATGCTTTCAGATACATACAAGGTTGGAATTATGTTATCCTTTTATGAAAATGCTATGATTCTTTAGTAATCTCACCATCTTAGTGCTTGTTTTTGATTGATATTAAAATAGTTACACTGACTTTCTTTTGATTAGTATTTACCTATGTATTTTTTCCATCCTTTTACTTTCAACTTATCAATGTCCCTATATTTTAATTGTGTCCATGTTAAATAACATGTAGCTGAATCCCTCCCCCATGTTTTAATAACTTTTTAATCTCTAACTGGAAATATTGTTTCAATTATATTCTTTTATTTGCTAATGCACTTGGCTTCATCTCCACCCTCTTAATTTGGGCATTTTAATTGTCTCGTGTTCTCTTGTTTTTCATTTGTAGTCTTCTTATCCCCCTCCCCTTCCCTCTCTTTTTCCTTTTTCTTTCCCTCCTCCTCTTCCTCTCCCCCCCCCCCTTTTTTTTTAAATTGGTTCCCATTTCTCCTGTGTTCTCCAACTCCTATTCCATTTTTCCCTTTGCTGGTTCACAAGATATATACTCTTTTTCTAATTCATAATGATTAGTTAAGAAATTTTAACATTCTATTTTAACTTAAGTTATATAAAACTAATCACTAGCTTTCCCCCTTCTTCTAAAAGTACTTTAGAACAAATTCAATCCTACTTCATTTCTATTGTCACTATTTTAGTTTTTTCTTGACTTTTAACACCATAACTTAGACATGATTACTACCTTTGTTTAGTAGACCGCCATGCTTACCATTTTCTATGTGCAACAGTCTTTCTTTCTTAGACCTTCTTGCTAGAATTATTTTCTTTCTTTCTGAAGTGCAGCTTTTAGAAATTTGTCCAGTGAGGACCTATTGATAATAAACTCTCTCCATTTTTGTTTGCCTGAGATTTTTTCAGTGTTTTTACTCCATGGTTACAGTAATCATCAACCAGTCATTTGCTTGAAATCTATTGTTTTTTGTAGATGATTTTAAGATCTCTTTATCATCAGTGTTCAGCAGTTTGACCATGAAGAGTCATGTGTTGACTTAATTATTTCTATTCATTGAGCTTCCTGAAGAAAAATTTCCTTTGCCATTTTTTTAAAAGCATAGTGTTATTCTCAGCTATTTTTTTGTTCATTCTTTTAGGTCTTTCTTGTGTAATTTAGGTTGGATGTATGCAAGGTCTTTTCTCCTTACCTCTTCTCTTTCTTTTATGTTTTCCATTTTTATCTTTCTGCTTCATTATAAAGATCTTCTTTACCTCTGCCTTCCAGCTTACCCATAATCTTTTCAACTGTATCTAATTGGATAGTAAGCCCATAAATTGACCTTCTAATTTAATTATGGTTACATTTTTATTTTTTAAGATTAATTTTTTTATATCATTGGATCTATTTTGATAGTAATTTAACCCTTTATTTTGCTTTTAATTTCTTCTTAAGTTTTAAAAAATAGTATTACTTTATATTCTAATATCTGATTACTCTAGTATCTATCATCTTTATAGGACTTCGCTTGTAATTTGTTTTCTTCGATGAACTTTTCATTTATGGTAGCTTATTTCTGAGGCCAGGTTCTTTTGATACAATGTCTGTGAGAATTACTGAAGATTCCAGTGTAGAAAATGGCCCTGCAGAGAAGTTTTGTGTTTTCTTCTACCAGCTTGGGACCCATTTAAACTAAATTTTCAGCTTATGCATTTACACAGTATAAATTCTGACCTTAAACCTGCTTGTGGGTAGCACTTATTCAAGGGATACTTGTTAAAATCTGCTCACCAGAGCCAAAGTCAAAACTCTGTTCACCTTGAGTTTGTGTCTTCCTAGTTCAACCGTTAGAGCTCTCCCACCTGCCATATGTCTGATGCAACTCCACGCTGCAGGCCGCCAGAGCCCAGCATGTGCCCTCAGAGCAAATGACGCTGCAGTCACTCTCACTCCAGCCTTCACTCGGCACTGCTGCTTGTCCGCATGGAAGGCCCGCTGCCCACGGAACCCCTTGCCTCCCTGCCCACTCAGCTTCATATTGGCTTGTGTAATATTAAACACAGGCGTATATCTTCAGAAGTTTTACTTTTGCCACACTGGTAGGGTTTCTGTCAGCATCTGGTAAGCCATGTTGCAAAACCAAACAACACTGTAAACAAATTTAAGTGTCATTCATTATAGGAAGTCATGAAGTTACATGAAGCTTATCTCATCCAATGTGCAGCACCCGTGTGCAGTTTAACTGTTAAATGGGCCATTGTTTTTAAGTGCTGCCCCAAATAATAAAGAGAAAATAAACGATACGGCAACGTCGGGTGCTAGTTCACGCGAGCTAAAGTAGGAGCCGCACCTGTGCAGCGGAAGAAGGGCGTAAGACCACCTTTTCTGCTCTCTCTCCCCAGGGAAGTGTTCAGGAGTTAAGAAAGAGAATCACAGTGCTTGACTGCCAATTGAGGAAATCAGAAGTGGCTCGAAAAACCTTCGAGGCATCTACTGAAAAGCTACTTCATTTTGTAGAGGTAAATGTTCCTATTACATTACTCTATGTCCATTTTTAAGAAATGGACAGGCAGCCGAAACCGGTTTGGCTCAGTGGATAGAGCGTCGGTCTGCAGACTGAAAGGTCCCAGGTTCGATTCCGGTCAGGGGCACGTATCTTGGTTGCGGGCACATCCCCAGTGGGGGGTGTGCAGGAGGTGGCTGGTCTCTGTTTCTCTCTCATCGATGTTTCTAACTCTCTATCCCTCTCAATTCCTCTCTGTGTAAAATCAATAAAATATATTTAAAAAAACACACAAATGGACAGGCAACTAAGCTCTGTAGATGAATATCAGTGTTCAGTGGCTGGTGAAGCAGTCTCTGTGGGCCAAAACAGCAATATTAACTTAGAGTCAGATTTAAATTGCCTAGATAATGAAAAGACAGCTAGCATACAGGTTATTAAGAGGCATTATTAAGACAGGGTAACATGATCCCAAATGTATACTGTTTGTTAATGAATACTTTCCTAAGAAAACTCTTGATGTTTTATAAACATTATTAGATAAACATTTTACTAGTTATAAAGAAATATTCTATGGTTATATTTCAAAGTAGAATTACATGATCTTGTAATTGATCCCCCCCCCAACACCACAAAATAGAAATATCTTTTAAAAAATATATTTTTTTATTGATTTCAGAGAGAAAAGGAGAGGGAGAGAGAGATAGAAACATCAAATGATGACAGAGAACCATTTATCAGCTGCCTTTTGCTCACCCTCTATTGAGTATTGAGCCCACAACCAGAGCATGTGCCCTTGTCTTGAGTCAAACCGGGACGCTTCATACTGCAGGCCGATATTCTATCCACTGAGCCAAAGCAGCTGGGGCAGAAGTACCCTTTTAATCAATTGAGGCGGAGGGAAGAAGTGATAAATATTAATAAAGCAAGAAAAGACATTTTAAAAACTATCAAACTTACAGATCTTCTTCGCTATTTTGTTTGTTGACAGGCTATTCAAGAAGTATTTTCTGATAATTATGCTCCATTATCAACTTTAAGGTAAGAATATTTTGAGTGCTTCCTATAGAGTACGGCTCCTAACTACATTTTCATCTGGTAATTGGGACTAAAATACAAAAGTCTCTTAGGTTTAAGATGTAATGTAACTCCTATTGGATACTATTCTTTAATGTCTTATGGAAATAGATACAAGGATTTGTCATTGTCAACCTCATCTCTGTGAAAGGAATTCCTGGAGATATTTAGCAAATCATTGTATCCTCATACTCTAAAGCTGAATTTTGTAAAGAAATTAAGCATCCTATGTAGGAATAAAAGTTACTATCCTAATCACTGCTAAAGGTAACTCTTGATCCAGCATATTAGTTGTTATGGCAAACAGAAGTTTATCAAGCATGCTCATGCTATCCATTTCTTGCATTTTCATCATTCAGTAGACATGAATTAAAAATAGATACTAGTATTTGGAGAATACACCTTGATTTTGTTATTATTCACAGTTGGTTTCTAATATAAAGTTTCTTACTAGGAGCCACAATCATACTAATAACATTTACTTATTTCAAACTGCAAGTTTATGGTCATTTCGATACATGATGCAAAAGAAAGATTTTTTTCCCCCCTCATCTTATAGTAGCTGACACTAGCATTCAACTTCTAGCAATGTGTGCTTACAGAAATATAGGCAAATTCTACCTTATGCTATGAAAAAAGCAGTTTACTGAGTAAAGCTGATTCACTATATTCTTATTATATTTTAGGTTTCCACAGCATTTTTTTGAATTTAGAAATCCTATAGTAGTACACTTTTAAACTCATTTTATTGTAATGTTTTATTTCTTCTGATGAAGGAATATAACATTTTTAGTTGTCACCCATGCTGCTTATGATTTAAGATAATTATGTGAATTCCATGATAATTATTTTTAGTAAGGATGTTAAAATACTCAGCAATCACATTCCCCTTGTAGGTGTGCCCTCTATCTGCACCCCCACAGTCTCATTGTGACCCTGAATAATAATTCAGTCTTCCCTTGCCTTAATCTAGTTCATGAAAAAAAGATAAATTTTAAAAGTAACATTAAATAAACTTTCACCATGTCTTGCAAAGTTAGACACTAGCAAAATTTGGTTCAGTCTTTTTTGTTGTTGTTGTTATTGTTGTTGTTAGGGGAGTTCTAAGGGGAGGATCTCAATAGAATATTCATCAGCTTTTTGTTTTTAAGGAATTTTAAAAATTGATTTCTGAGAAGGAGAGATGGGGGGGGGTGGCGGGGAGAGAGAGAGAGAAACATCAATGATGAGAGAGAATCATTGATCAGCTGCATCATGCATGCCCCCTATTGGAGATTGAGCCCACAACCCAGGCATGTACCCTGACCGGGAACTGAACCATTGCTTTCTGGTTCATAGGTCATTGCTCATCCATGGAGCCACACCAGCTGGGTCAGTCTTTTTAATATACTATATCTTTGTGGTGGATATTTTTCTTGGTCATTCAACACAAAATAAAGGTTCTGTATTTGAATTTAATAATTGATGCTTTAATCTTTCCTTGTTAATTAATCCTATTATGCTTAAGAATTATGCTTAGCATAATGGCTTTTTGCAGTAAACAAACCCTTGCATTTTAAATTATATCTAAATGCATTTATTTCAGGTGCCATTTGCATTTTTTTAAGTAACCTAAGTGCTCTAGGCTGTTAGATTTAGGAGCAACAAATGGAAGTGCTTAAGAGATAATTTCACGAGTAATATATACATATTGAAGTTATAGTTAATATTATAAGAAGTAATAGTAGATGCATGCTTAATAAATTTATGTTTATGGGCTTAACTTGAATTTTTACAAAATTAACATAATAAAAGCACTCACTAAAAAAGCCCAACAAATTATATATTTAGGAGGTGGGCCATCCTTCTATGCCTTTTTTTAACATATGCCTACTTATTACACAGTCAAGAATTAAAAACAGAAGTAATGTTTTCTGTGAATTACTTCATTTATGGCTGTAAGAAGACAATGTTCCCAGATGTAGAAATATTTCTGTACAAATGTATAACTAATACGAATTCAGATTTAGCAAAGATAGATGCTATTTATTGTGTGATGACTTTTGTTGTATGGCCCTCACAGTGAAAGAAGAGCCTTGCTAGCCTCTCAGACTTCCCTCACATCGCTGGGCAGGAATGGCCGCAACATCCCAGCCTCGCTGGCCCTGGAGTCTAAGGAACTCGTTAGATCCGTTCGTGCCGTACTTGATATGGACTGTAAGTTTTCGAGTTGTTTTCACTTTTTAAAATTAATTGATTTCACGAAACAAAAGAAGATTTCATGTTTGACCGTTGGATGTGTTGAAGGGTTAGTTTGGCTACAGTAACATTGATAGTTAAGTGGTAAAATGTTAATGCACTGGTTACAGGGGGGGAATATTTGTTTTACTTACACTGCCCAGAATGGCTTCCAACAGAAGATAGCTGATTAAGATATGTCTTTACTTCCATCCAAAGTCTCTTTGATGTGGAAGAATAAGCATAAAAATAGGTCCTGACAGCACTGGAAACCTGGAAGGGTGGAGTCAACCTGGAGGAATTTTTGAACAATATGAATAGATGGATCCTTGACTGGCGCAGCTCAGTTGGTTGGAGTACCATTTCGCACACCAAATGGTTGTGGGTTCTTTTCCCTGTCAGGGCATGTGTCCAGGTGGGGTCTGATCCCTGCTTGGAGTGCATATGGGAGGCAACCAATCAATGTTTCCCTCTCACACGGATGGTTCTCTCTTTCTCTCTCCCTCTCCCTTCCCCCCGGGCCAAAAAAAACACAAAACAAAACAAAAAAACAATTAAAAAAATATGTAGGCATCAAATGGAGTAAGATTGAAGGTACAACCCAGCTGAGCTAAAGACCCCTAAAATACAGTAAATGCGAAAGACAAGATGATGTAACAGTGAATTCAGCAGAACAGCAGGGAAGTCCCCAGGATCACAGGCAGGGAAAACTAGGCTGTGGGGCAGCCAGCGAGGTAATTAATTAAAGGGCTGACGAAGAGCTGAACCAGTTCCCTGCTCTTCAGGGCTGCTTGCTCAGGCATTCACTCCTCAGCAAGTCTGGGAGAACACCTCTCTAGGAAATGCATGATCTGCCAGGGCCCGAGGCATCACTGAGCTAGAAAGAGAACTTCCAGCACTTCACAGGACAGGGGACCCTTAGGGGAAACTGGGATGACGGGACATTTCCATCCTTCCCTCATGCTACCCCTTCGTGCATGTGGATTCCTTTCTTATTTGTTTTGTTTTTCTTGTTGTTCTTCCCTTGATGTCAGTCAGTCTGCCAGTTGCTTTTGTGCTGGCCACTAACATTTCACTATTTCTCTAGTTTGCCATTCTTCATTTTTCTGTGCTGGGGACCAGATATAAACTATATATAGATAAAAGTATAGAGAGATACAGATAAAATTCTACATTGAATAAGTATTAAAATAATAAATTTTGAGTTATGTCCTAAGCAGTAGATGGCTTGACTTGACTTGGTGGAGAGCAATGTTCAAAATTTTGGGGGGTAACTTTTTCCTTCAATACTTTGTTATAGAGGATTAGAACTGGTGGCTCTAATAGTAGCTGCTTAGTTTATGCAGTAGGGCTTTTTAAATTTTTGTATAATGTATTACTTTAAAAAAAAATCAAATTACATCTCAAAAAACCTGTAAGAACTCTTTATGTAAATAAATCCTGTAGGTTTTAAGGGGGAAGAGAATAAAAAATAACCACTCCTGCCGATACCGGTTTGGCATCGGCCTACGGACTGAAAGGTCCTGGGTTCGATTCTGGTCAAGGGCATGTACCTTGGTTGCGGGCACATCCCCAGTAGGGGGTGTGCAAGAGGCAGCTGATCGATGATTCTCTCTCATCGATGTTTCTAACTTTTTATCTCTCTCTCTTCCTCTCTGTAAAAAATCAATAAAATATATTTATTAAAAATAATAATAACCACTCCCAATATATATGCGCAAGCTCCCAATTGTATATATCAGACATTTTTAAGTTAGAGTGGGATCAGGGTAGGGAAGCACCTTCACAGACATAGCCCAGTGACACTGCCGTCATTCATTTTAATTACCTTGCTGACATTAACTTTTATATTTGTCAAACATGGTTATTCAAAGAAAATGTCTAAAGTTCAGCAGAACTTCTTTGAAGAAAAGTGAAAAATTCCTTCTGTAACTTTTATCCATTACAAGGTTATACATATCTTGTTTAAGACTAGCAAATAGTTTCTATGTTTTCTTTTTATTTAGAAATGTAGTTGCCAGTGCTGGCATATTTTCCCAATACTTTTATATGATATATCTTTTTAAGTTTAGTAATTTAGATCAGCTCATTTTTCTGTCTCTTTACACAGTAGCATTTTCTACACATGCAATGAAAAACAGAAACTTACTACCATGAAGTAGATAATTCACCTTCAGCCTTCACCTCATTTCCTGGGCCATGGCTATCTGGTTATTTCAAGTTACAATCTGAAATTTTCGCTTGGGTAATTGCCTCCACTTTCTTCATAATAGAAGGACTCTCTAAGATGTAATACTGTGTGATTTCCTCAGAAATGAGAATAAGATTTCTTGGGTCTGAGAGCTTAAGAACAATCTTCCAAAGAATGTCTGCAAGACAACTGTGAACCTTTTTTTGATCATGGGCTACACTAAAATCTGGAGAAAGCCCTTCTCCCAGAATTGTGCAATTACATCGTTCTTGCATTCGTTTTCAGGAGTTTATGACTGACAGAGATGGCTCCCTGCCCTCAGCAGATACCTTGAGCAGTGGGGAAGTTTGTGAATCATAGAGGCAGCCTGGGGAGCAGTTCACATCCATACTGCTCCTCAGAATCTCTGAGTTTCTCTAGAGAAGGATGCTCCAGAGAGCATCCCAATTAGTGCCCCAGCTGTCTTGGGCACATGACTTAACCTCTGGGCCTGTTTCCTCACTTAAAAAGTGGAGGTCATGTTGGAAGTGGCAGGATTGGAGAACTAAATGAGATACATGTAAAATAGCTCACAGAGCACCTGGTAACATGAGAGGCTTCTTAAATGGGCATTACCATAGCTGCTAAGCTGCACCACATTATCATTGTTATTTAAAGTAATTAACTTCATGCAACTTTTCTCTGTGCAGAGTACTAAATAATTATTTCCTAAAGCTCCTTTCAATTTGGATACTTTTTAAAATATGGAAGATGGGGGGTTTTCCTAATATAGAACATTTAATGTTGTTATGGATTTTGAGTTAGAATATTGTCATCACAGGAAACGGAGGCTAAATGTCTGAGTCAGCATCTTTTGGTTGCTTATTGCTAACTGTAAGAAAACCTTGGCCTGTTCTGTTACATTACTTCTATTGAAACAGTATGTAGGCAGAATAGGCATTTTTAATCTTTTTTTTTTTTTAATCCTTGGAGGTACTTACGTTGTTCTCCATCAATACTTACATGGTCAATATTGGAATGCTTTCGTGTAACCTTTATTTAAAATAACTACTTGCTTTGAACTATAATCTTTTTTGATTGACATCTAGATGGACAAGCTAACTCTAACAAAAGCAGGAAGAGGCAGTTCTGGTTTAAAAATGCCTAATAAAATGCCTAATCTAGCTAGGTAATCCCTGAGGAGGTCTTTAATAAAAAGAGGACTTACTGACTTCCTGAGTAATTAGTAGCATAAACACAGGCATTCCTTCAGGATTCCCATGGAAATGATTAATGTTCTATCCAAATAGGGTAAAGTCTTCACCAGCAGTTACAGGCAGGTCCCCCTCCCCAAACCCAAGTCTTTTCAGTACCGAGGGGGCTAGGAGGGTGGTAGCACCTCTCAGAAGGAAAACACAAAGGGCCAACTTGTTCCTCCTCCTTCTGGCACCACAGTAGCAATGATGAGGAACCCTGGCAGGAGGACCCTCCATACTGCATTCGAATTTGAAGGGGCAATAAAGTCAGAAACTCCCTGGCGAGTAGACACTCGTTTTTCTCTTTGTGAGTCGATGGCATTTTAAAAAAAAAATTTCTTTATTGATTTCGGAGAGGAAAAGAGAGGGAGAGAGAGAAACAGCCTGCACACCCCCACTGGGAATCGAACCACCAACCCAGACATGTGCCCTGACTGGAAATCACACTGCAACCTCCTGGTTCATAGGTTGACACTCAACCACTGAGCCACAGCAGCTGGGCTCAATGGCATTTTTGCAGTTCGCAAGGTTCACACACATTCTCTGTCAAGCAGAAGGCCTCCCGGGGCCTGGTCCTTAGGCAGCCTAGAAACACTTTAGATCTGACATGCCCTGGTCATCCAGAAAGCTTTAAAAGGAGTTGACACAGCAGCTTCTGCACCTAGTGCCACAATGCTCTGCAAACCACCTCTGGCCCTGGCTTGCTCCTCTGCATCATCCTTGTACACACAGTGTGAATGCATATTGGCCAGCCTCTAGCCTGAACAACTTGGTGAATGTTGGGGCAACCAGGGTCACACATCCTATCAGAGGTCAAAGGCCAATTCTGAGCACAGAGCTCTCTGCATTCAAGCTTTTATAAAGAGAAATGCATCACACGCACGCACGCACACACACACACTTCATCCAAGCTCCTCTAAACAAATATATACATAAATATACCAATGTGCGACGATGGAAAAAGTCCACGGTACTAAAGCTAGAAAATAGAGCTGTTGGGATTCAGAATAGACTCTGGGAACAAGATGGTAGTGATCTCAGGCCAAAACCTCCCCATTCTGCTCTTATACTTAGAAATGACATTTAAAACTGCGTTCGTGTGTTTCAAAGATTGAAACCAAGAAAGGAACCTCTCCCTGCACCGAAACGGAGGGTGAAACTAATGACAGGTGGGCCCTTAAGCCTCCGAGGCTCACAGAATTTAGATGAGCAGCTGGAGCAAAGGTTTCTACCCCTGCAAGGATCCAAATGACTCCTGAGCCAAGGAAGCAAGGAGTCCATGGAGAATGCACTGTCTTTACTTAAGTTGCTCCTATGTTCATACTAAAGAAAGAAAAAATCCCCTGATTTAGAGCCATCCAATCCTGGACCCTTATTAAATTTGAAAGTGAACATTCTGATCCACCGCAGGTGGGGATGTAACTGGGCACAGCATTCTTGGGAATCAGTTTTACTGTGCATAGCAGGAGCTTGTGAAATGTCTCTTTGAAAAGTTTCTGTGAAAGTAAAAATAAAAAATAAAAATGTTGTAATGGTCATATATTTTAACCTAGTAAGTTAAAAAAATTTTAATGGTCATATTTTTTAACTTAATAATCACACTTACTGGTATTTTTTTTTTTTTTTGCAAAGAAAATAATGAGAGATGTGCATAAAAGTGCATACCTAAGTATTTTTATCACATCGTTTCTTATAATAGAAATATGGATATTCAACTGTTACAAATTGGTTGCATAAGTATGTAATTCTTATTCAGCCATTTGAAAATAAGGCTGAACTTTCCTCCTACCAAGCAATGACCATCTGATTTCATGTTTGTCTATGTGAGCCTCCTGCATCAATTCAGGTGTTCCTGCCTGAAATTAGCAATATTTTTTAACTTTTAAAATTTAGAAGGTCTGTAGTAGCTCATCAGAAGTGATTTAGGCAGATGGGGAAAGGTTTTAGGAGAAAACGGGAAAATGCATTTGAAGGCCTTCATAACTTTTCTTTTGGATCCAAAACTCAGATTAGATAAAGCATCTTCTCATTGTACTTATTCTGGGTCTCAAACTATCATCATTGCTTTTCTTATTTCCCCCAGAACTCATTTTTAAAAATATATTTTATTGATTTTTTTTACAGAGAGGAAGGGAGAGGGACAGAGAGTTAGAAACATTGATGAGAGAGAAACATCGACCAGCTGCTTCCTGCACACCCCCCACTGGGGATGTGCCCGCAACCAAGGTACATGCCCTTGACCTGGGACCCTTCAGTCGGCAGGCTGACGCTCTATCCACTGAGCCAAACCAGTTTCGGCTACAGTTATTTTTATTAACATGAATTTATCAAAGGGAGAGTCAGATGTCTTTGGTGAAAGTCAGCTGTCCTATTTAGAATGGGCATTATGGAATATACTTCCCCATAAAGTAATCATGCATGTTTATGTATCTTTCTTCTGGAAGTTAGGAGAGTGTTCCAAGCATCAGGGAATCGCTTAGAATGATTCTGATGCCATTAGAGAGACATGTCCACCTGCTTTCATAAGGCAGACCTTTTCTCTGGAGACTTGGTTATTCAGAGCCAGATAATAGCCACTGTAAATGTTTATAGAAAATGCTAAGCTCGTATATTTTCCTGTATCGTTGCAAATTAAAAGTAGGCCACTTCTGAAATGTTCCATTAAGGAAGAATATCAGATTCAATCTTGGGTGATTTCTGGGAAAGAAACTATGCTTGGGTTATTTAATTTTGTTTTAAATGGGCAAATTATTATTAGCTTCGAGAAAAATCAGTCATTTCCTTCCTGGTACAGTTTTATTTCCAGAAAACTATATCACTTAAGAAAATGTAATCATTTAGATTCCTTGCTTCATTCTTTCATGAACTATTCCTTTAGTATCCACAGTGGGCCAGCGCCTAACGTAGGCACTGGAATAACAGCACGAACAAAGCCTTGCCATCCCATTTCTTATGGGCAGAGAGGACAAACAAGTTAGCAAATAAGTGAGTAAGAATTCCAGATAGTGATGACTGGTACAAACATAACAAAACCAGCTGATGTATAAGTGGGGTTGTTACTCCTCTATAAAGGGGTGACATTTGAGCCAAGATCTCGCCTGGAGAAAATCTATGGGAAGAGCTTTTCAGGCCAAGTACAAAAGCCCTGGTAGGAGCAATCTTAACACAGCTGCAGGACAGACAAAAGCCCGGATATTTGATACATAGGAGTAAGCTGGAGAGTGACAAGAGAAAGCAAGAGAGTGACAAGAGAGGGTGGAGGTAGAGGAAGGAGCCAGGTAGACAGGGCTTTGGACACCATCCTTAGGAGTTCGGATTTTCTTTTGTGCCATAGGAGCCATGGATGGTTTTAAGCAGGAGGAGTAATATGACCTGATCTACATTTTATGATTATTGAGGCATTTCTTTGAAACTGGACTGTAAGAGGCGCAAGAGTAAAGAAAGCAGGAAGATTACTTGGCTGCTGCAGTGGTCGACAAGGGAGGGAGATGGTAGTAGCTTGGGTTCGGTTTGGAGGAACTAGGAGCAAATGCTCCTTGTTTAAAAGGAGGTTAGTATTACATCTACTAATGTGAGTGGATCACGTTGGGAACACCTGAAATTCAATACTGATGTTCAAACTTGATATCCCTGTGCATATGGGGCCCATGACTCCAGATGCACAAAGCAATGCTGTGTTGTCATCACAGATCTTAGCCGACCTCATGTTTCCCTATTACTCCTTCGGCACGTTAGTTAACTATTGAGTATGTGCCTTTTTCATGAAACAAATTCCATGAACTGAAAGTGGTGAAATTGTTTAATAATACCAAATCTGTAATAATCCTCTCCCATTCTCTTGTCGGTATACAAGAAGCAAACTTAATACAGTTTGTTATAAAATCATAAAACCGCCGTATTTCCTGTATTTGGTGCACACACACAGATATCAAGTGGGTAGTGATCCAAGAACTACTACCCGGTATGCATTTTCATGGAAGGTCGTTACCAGGAAGGTTTTTCAGGTCCAGATTTAATCACATAGACTGCCAGCAGCCGTAATATAGGAGGGCTTGGCTAGATGAGCAGACTCCACGGGACAGAAGTATGGTTGTCAAGGGGATTGCGGAATGGACAGCATCTAAGGTTTAATCTAGTAAAAGCCTGTACACTTTAGGACTACCACGATGAACAGATCATAACACAAAATGATTTCTAACACAAAAGCAGGGAAAAAAATTACCAGGGCTGCTTCAAAAACTACAGAAGGGCATTGATGGTAAAGTCTGTTAAATTACCTGCCTTCCAAAAAATGGAACTCCAGTTTCTTTCACGGTTAGAACTGACTATAACAACAGAATGTCTAACATATAGTTCACACTGCAGTCCTGTAACTGTCTGGACAAGCAAAAGGTAAATGATGCCAGAAAAAAAAAAAAGATTTACCCTTCAAGGACTGAGCATGTCCTCATCCAAACGGAGTAAATTTTGGGGGGTTAATGGGATGGGTGTTCTCCAGAGGGCAAATGAGGACAAAGTAGCAACAGCTCATCTCAGAAAAGACAGCAGTGGGAGCCATTGCGTGCAGTAGCAGCTCGAGCAATAATTTAATGTGATGAACGAGTTCAATTTTGATCCAGAACTGTCTGCCTTCAACCAAGGAATATGACTATTACTGGGACAGATAATATATTTTGAAATCGTAATATCATAGAGATAAAAGGTTTTTACATTTTATCAGTTTTACATAAAGTTTAAAAGTACTATTTTACATCAATATGTCTGCACATCAATAAATCCTGTGAGGTAGGCATTATTAGAAATAATTTAGAAGGAAGAAAAAGATCAAGGCTCAGAGAACTTAAATGATGTACTTAAGTCACAGGCGAGGAGCAGGCAATCCCAGAACCCTAACTCAGATCTTCTGATGAGTCCTGTGGGTCTGTAGCGGAAATAGTTTGTCATTACATCACAATTGAATTGGGATATTTTTTCTCTTTGTAGTATATAACGGCAGGAAGGGGAGAGGAGTTTATACTCAATAGGTTTGACTTCTTAGTTACCTAAGTTTCTGGAGTGGGAATACAGTCTTCATGACATTATTTGAAGCACAAAGGGAACTATATTAAAATGCTTTGTAAAATGTAAAACACTGTAAATAGAAGATTATGTTTAGAGTTCATTCTTTATTTTAATTAGAATCATTGACCAAAATTTACCTCATCTAAACTAATTTTCCTGACTTACATCTTCAGAATAAAGCACCAGCTTTCATTGGTTCAAACACTTTCCCAATTTTCTATCAGGTATAGAGGATACCTAACTCTGATGCATTAGTTTTCCAGGAAGTCAAATTAGCAGGGTATCTAGGTTTTGTTTTCTTTTTCTTTTCTTTTCTTTTCTTTTTTTTTTTTTTTTTTTTTTTTTGTGTGTGTGTGTGTGTGTGTGTGTGTGTGTGTGTGTGTTTAGAAACTTGTCTTTGAATATTCTTTTTAGAGGGAGCATTTGTTATTTCTGAAATTTAAACCATCTTTTAAAAGTTTAAAAAAAAAAGTTAAGCATCATGGAAACCTCACAATAAGAAATAAAAACTCCCTTTGGCATCATTTACAAAACAATGCATAAAAGGGGAATAATAAATCCACCTAGGTTAAAGACCTTAAAACCGAAGATACAGAATCAAGAACTGAATCTTTATTAATCTTTTTCAAAAACATGCCAATTAGAGTCAGATGATTAGGTCTTGGGGCTGCACAATGCTATTGGTATTTCTCATTTCTTCTCCCAAATGCTAATGAAAGTTAAGGTCAACATAAATTCACTCCCAGAATAATTTGGGAGTGAGAGAATCTTCTTCTTGCACGAGATCTTTTAATTCTGGAGTTAATTCCTCAACCTCGCTTTTGCTCCATTTATAAAATGGAAAGAATGAGCATCTTGGCTCATTACATTACGGGCTAAAATGGAGTAACATTTGTGAAGTTGTCTGTAGTTTTTACATAAAAATCAGTTCTATGTACCCTAAATGCTATCTTTATCAAAACAATAGGTTCATTTTTTAAATTTATCTTTATAAATTAAGTATTGTTGAAAATATTATAGACATTCCTTCTGGCCCCCTTCATCCCACTCCTACCCACCCCTAGGCCTTCACCCCACTATTGTCTGTGTTCGTTGGTTATGTATTTAAATTCTTTGGTTAAACTCATTTTTTACTTGTAGAGATGCAGAATAGTTCAAATACAGCTTTACTACCCAATAGATTTGTGTTTTGGGGTTACTTTTAGCTCTTTGAGTCTCATTTTTTCATCTATGAACATGGAGATATCACCAACTCAGAGTTATTACAATAATTAAATATAATACATCTGAAGTAACAAGCTTATTTTTTTTAAATATTTTTTTAAATTGATTTTGTACAGAGAGGAAGGGAGAGAGATAGAGAGTTAGAAACATCGATGAGAGAGAGTCATCGATCAGCTGCCTCTTGCACACCCTCTACTGGGGATATGCCCGCAACCAAGGTACATGCTCTTGACTGGAATCGAACCCGGGACCCTTCAGTCCCCAAGCCGACGCTCTATCCATTGAGCCAAACCGGTCTCGGCTGAAGTAACAAGCTTATTAAAGATAATGTTTATAAGCTGACTCACATCTGGTAGGTACTCAATATATATTATCATTATAATTTTCATCATTCATTGTCATTATGCAAAGGAAGTAGTTTGTCCTTGCAGACTTGTCTGAGGGTAAATGCTTCTCTTCTTCCCCGCTCTTCATTGGAGGAGTAGGGGGAGAGCTGGAAACCTTGGAAGGTGGTGAAAGGTTCCTACTAATGTAGATCTGTGTCATCTGTCATTGTTAAGTCACTCCACTGAAAACACACAGGAAACCATGTGCTGAAACCGTGAAAACAATTGCAAACTAACATTTCACTCTTTAAGTAGCACTTATATTTGCATAAGAAACCCAGCTTCAACTCACATTTACTTCATGAATATAAAGTTTGAAATAATAGAGAAGTTTAAGTCTAACTGGCGGTCTCCAGGGCTCCCATATTACAGTCTTGTATATGGAGAGGGAGGCCTTGCTGAACTTGTATAGAGGGTAGAAGTGCCCAGGAATGGGTATGAGTAGTCACCCATTCATTGCAAACCTTTATGGTAAGCTACATTTTCACAGTCACGCCACCCCTCAGAGGAAGGAGTAAGCCATAGAGATATCTCATAGAAGAATGTCCCAGCAGCAAGTGCAAAGGCCCTGAGGCAGGAGAGTGCCTGGTATGTTTGTGAAAAACAAACTTGACATTTGCCTGTATCTTCCCAGTTGAGAAAATGACCTTCAGAGTGGCAAGGCTAGAATGTTTCCCTGGGTAAAAAAAGTTCCCTCTTACACACTAGAGGCCTGATGCATGAAGATCTGTACAATAGGCCTTCCTTCCCCTGGCTGCCAGCACCCGGGACCCAGGCCTTCGCTCTGGCCGCCACCTTCCCGTCTTCATTCCCGGCCAGAGCCTTCATTCTTTGCTTCAGCCAGAGCGCCACTCCTGTAGCTCCCTCTGCCCTCTGTGCTTCCCCTCATAGCAGGCATCCCGCCCTGCCTGGCTGCTCTGCACATGCATACATGCTGCCTAGAGGCATGGAGCAGCTGTGGGGGAGGGGGCCGCCACCATCTTTGTTGGGTTAGTTTGCATATTCACTCCTGATCTGCTGGTGGGCTTCATGAAGTGACAGTCAATTTGTATATTTCTCTTTTATTAGTGTAATAAGAGCTTTGATGAGCTTTGTGAAGCATTTCATGCTCGGCTGAGATGACTCCCTTTTGCCTTGCCCATCTCTTTGACTCCTTTTATCCAATTGGAAGAAGTTTGGGGAAACAGCTCAGTTAAGATTATATTAGAAACACTGTGGGTGAAGCTTCCTGAGAGAAGCCTCTGTCCCTCCTCACCACGTGATGATGTCTCATTCATTTTAGCATTCCCAATACCTATCACAGCACTGGACACATAACTGATGTGACTGATGAGTGAATCTGTTGTTAAGTTACCTCCCCCATAAATTCAGTAAGAAAGAAGGAAAGATACCCTTCCCTACTGTGGTGTTTTTCCTTCTTAGCTTTCTGGGGGGAAAATACAAACATAACCTTTATTTGTTCACGGGGAAGCAAATGAATGAATCCTGAGAACACAGAGATGAGTGGATTACATATTGTAAATAGAAGGAACCTTACCAATCTAATATGAATGCTGGTCATTTCATAATTCTCTTGTGTTCTTAATCTACAGAGCTCTGTTTAATTTTATAGGCGACACACTCAGTGCTGGCAGATGCTAAAAGCTTAATTGTCTGATTCCACATGATACTAACAAAATGGACTCATTTGTTATGTCTCCATTTTCTATCTTCACATCACATAAGAGCGCAAACCTTTTATAACCTGACAATAATTGAAATGCCTTTATCTTTTATTCATTTTATTTTCAACTTCTTTCTCTGTAGACCCCTAGTGGAAACAGTCTTAACATTATTCATTCCTATTTGGTGCATTGAATGCCTGGTACTTTGTACCGCATTACTAGCAATTTGTGAATTCTTTATAAATGCTTTTGCTAATTAATTCCTAATTACCTTGTTGGACATATTGATGACAAAATGCCCAAAAGATTTGGTTTCATTTACATAACATATAATTAGGAAATGGGCCAAAATATATGCTCTGTTGCTTTTACTGTTCACTTCAGAAACATGGTATTATTTTAATCTAAACTAAGCAAATGAAAGCATTTCGGCTCCTAATGTCATTATTTGTGAATTGGGAAATTACATACCTGTTGAATTGAAAACTTTATTTCTAAAAAACAAATTGATAAAAAGTGTAGGAATGCTCAATAGCCATCTGCATAATTTCTCCCCTACAGCCTGTTCTCTGTGGTCTTTAATCCATAAACCAGACCACATCACTCCTCAAGTCCACACTCTCCATCTGCTTCCTATCACACTTAGAATAATATTTGAACTCTTGACCATGGCATACGAGGTCCTCATTGCTGGCGCTGACTAGCTGTCTGATCTTATTGTTTACCACTCTTTCCTGCTTACACTACCCCGCCACATCGGTCTTTCTGTGGATGTTGACATGCCAAGCTCATTCCCATCTTTGTTGCCTCTGTACTTGCCCTCCACCCCCCTGGAATGGCCTTCCTCAGACTCACTCTTTCACTTATTCATGATCTGTCTTCTCACGTCATCTTCCCAAAGAGGCTTTTCCCAGCCACTCTAAACTACTAGCCCCCTCATCAGTAAGTACCACTCATGATTCCTCTACTCTTTTTTTTTCCTAATAGCACCGATTGCTACCTGAGACTGTATTTTACATTCTAACCCACTAGAAAGTAAAATACAGGAAGGCAAGGTTCTCACATGTCTTCTCACCACTGTAGCCCCATAATTCATTACCTCAGTGATTCAATATGTGTTAATTGAACAACTAAATGAATAAGATCTTGGAGGTAGATTGTATAGGACTGGACAACTGTTGAAGAGAGAAACAAAGAGGAGAAGTAAAAACAACACTGAATTTTTGAGCCTGGATAACTGAAGGGTGGTAGAACCATCCAAAGTCACAAGTAACCCAGAAAGAAAGACAGGTTTGGGAGAAAAGACAGACAAGTTCTGTAGAAATGCTCATAGACATTTAGAGTGAGATTGAGAGCGAGGTCAGGATTGGAGGTGGTTAGGGGATGATTCATGTTGTTTTGATAGTTGAAGCCCAAATATTGTAAAGAAAGGATGTAGCAGGAAGAAAAGGAGAAGTCCCATGGGAACAGCTCGGAGGAAGAGGGGCCAGATGGAGAGCAGTCAGGATGCTAGGAGCAGAAATGAAGGTAGACTATTGGGAGGTTAAAAAATAAAGCCCAAGGAGAAGAGAATTTCACAGTGGGGGTGATAAGCAACGCTGAATGCTGGTCACAAGAGGACAACACGTGAGAAACAATTGGCTGTGATTGTGAGCATTTGTAGCCTTTGAGAGAGATGCTTCCATAGGTTGGTGAGGACAGACGTACATTTTACCAGCGCTGCCTGGATGCTAGTTTAATGTTTCTTCCGTGATTCGTAAGGCATTTCAGTATCTCTTAGACTTTCTGGTCATTTTGTAAATGTCAGTTATGTAACTCTAGTTTAAAAGGTGTAGGATTAAGGAAAAAAGGTCTAGGAAGTTGAGCTGCATCTGTACCGATCCTACAACATATGGTAGACGTTACTTAACTTGAACAAGTTCCCGCCTGTGCCCAGATTTCTGTGACTTTCTCGTGAGGGATGCAAGGTGCTCTGATAACTTTCAACAATGTGTCATTTAAGTGTGTGCGCAGTTTTTTTCTAAATTGAGAAGTGCTGAGGTAGAAGGGAAAATGTTACTTAGGCCAGCAAAATACAGGGCTTCCCTCAAAATGTATACACACTGACACAGCTGATAGCTCAATTTTGAAAATGAAACGTATTTTAATAAACGCCGTGTTTATAATTATTCAAAGTATGTGTATACATTTGAGGGGACACCTCATATTCATTTTATTATCTGCTGACATAAGAATGTGTTTGACTTTATTTTTGTTAATTTTGAAAAGATCTGAAAAGTGGATAAAAAGGAAAAATTGCTTATAATTCACCACTAAGGGAAAATCATTGTTTATGTTTTGACTTAATTTCTTTCAATTTTTTTATTTCAGTTTTTTAAAACTTTTGTGTTGTTTCTGTGTAAAAGGAGAAGGAATATAGTGGCCCACAGCATAGACTCAAGACTCAGTTTGCCTGAATTCAAATCCTACCACTGCCTCTTATAAGCATCATGAACTTGACGAGTTTCCTAACCTCTGTGCCTCAGCCTTCTCACCTGTAAAACATAGGAACATCTAATTCTTGTATAAGCTTATTTGCCCTAATAGCTGGTCTGCAAAGCAGTTCATCCCAGACTCTCTCCACCTTTCCAATCCTGCCTGTCCTATGTTCCCCCTGGCTGGCACCTGCATGCAAGACTTTGCACTCCTTGTGTTATTTTACCAATCATTCAACTCCAGTTCTATACCTTTTTCATTCGTCTGGATATGCAAATACTGTTTACAAATGTCATCTAAGTTGGGAGCCACCTCCATTCCTAGAGACTGGGATAGCATGAGCCACTGAGGAGCCCAGTTAAGGGTTATACTTGTCCACAATGGCCTTAAAGTTGCATTGCACGGTGTACCCACATTAAAGTCTGTTCTGAGAAAAAAAAGGATCATAAACTAACTAAAGCATTTGGTTGTCTGTATCAGTGTTATTATCCTAAAAAGCCATTAACCATGCAATGATAATCAAATCACTAGATGGGCTGTTAACAGTAATATGCCCCTTAGGATAATTGCAACCGCGTGTGCTGTGTGCAGACTGTTGTGACAAAAACGCTGCTGAGATGAGGCTAAATGGAAACTACTTAATAGAGGACCCAAGGGAAAACAGTCTTCTGTTGTTTCCTTCAGAAAATGGTTAGCATTTCTTTTTAGTGTCCTTAACGAAAAGGGAGATTAAGAAAGATAGCCTTGTTGGCCTCTTGGTTAAAATAATTGGTCCATGCCCACGCTGGTTTGGCTCGGAGGATAGAGCATACTAAAGGGTCTCAGGTTCGATTCCGGTCTAGGCCATGTACCTTGATTTCAGGCACATCCCCAGTGGGGGATGTGCAGGAGGCAGCTGATCGATGTTTCTCTCTCATTGATGTTTCTAACTATCTTTCTCCTGTAAAAAATCAGTAAAATATATGTTTAAAAAATTGGTCCAGCTGAAACCGGTAGGCTCAGTGGTAGAGCGTCAGTCTACGGACTGAAAGGTCCCAGGTTCGATTCCGGTCAAGGGCATGTACATCACAGCTGGTCGATATTTCTCTCTCATCGACATTTCTATCTCTCTATCGCTCTCTCCTCCTCTCTGTAAAAAATCAATAAAATATATATATTTTTTAAAATTGGTCCAGTAGCATCAAGGCAGAAAGAACCTGGTCATAAAAGATGCAACTCTTCTCCATGGATCCATTATTGAAAACAAAACTAAGCTCTCACTTCTCCCCAGTTGACCCAATGGGCCCCCAGGATATGACAGTCATTATTCTCCTATTTCCCAGAGCCACCCTTGACTTTGAGTGTTTTGGCACCCTCTCAATTACTCTCCACTTTGGGGGCTCAGAAAAAAAAAAAAAAAAAAAAAAGGTGAAATCTCTCTAATATTCGTTCTTTGTAAGCAAGGTTTTTGTCCACCTTAGCCTTTACTGAAAACACGTTTGCTGTGTCCTGGTGCTGCAAAATAAAGGTTGTTATCCGGAGGTGGGACTGTCAAGGTTCTGTAAGTACAGCACTATGCTTTGGGTTGGGGAGTTTTTCTGAACATGAAAATGCTACTGTTTTATGGCTCTAGTAGACGGTGAAGTGACATTAACTGAAGGAAACAGACTGCTGCGAGGTTTTCAGAATACCTTGCAGTAAATCAGCCTTCAGAGACTTCCTTAGGAAACACATTGGCCCTTTTTTAAAAATATAAATGCAATTCACTGGACATAGTTAAATCATCTAGCTCTCCTTTCTAATCCAGGGTAAGGGAGATGTGTCAGTATGTAATACGACTTCCTAGAGATTGGAACAAGCGTTGGGATGCTCTTCAGCCCGCGGAGCTGCCAGGCGCAGGGTTCTCTATATGTTCTCACTTCTTAGGAGTCAATTTAGGAGGAAGGTTGCATTTGTGTGGCATCTTAACCCAGCTCATCACTCTGAAGTTTTCTTTTAAAGAATGACTAATTATGTACTGTTTCTTTGAAGTGAACATTTTGTTTGTGTATTTTCTGAAGTTTTGACTACCCCCTCTTTTTCTTTGGAGTAGAAACCACTGTTTGTTTTCTCTTTAATAAAACGCGATGGAATAATTATATTAAAACTAGAGGCCCGGTGCACAAAAATTTGTGCATTTGGGGGCAGGGGGCATCCCTTAGCCCGACCTGCTCCCTCTTGCACTCTGGCACCTCTTGGAGGATGTCTGACTGCCGGCTTAGGCTCGCTTCCCACAGGGAACAGGCCTAAACCAGCAGTCAGACATCACTCTTGCAGTCTGGGAGCCGTCACTCCTTACCACCTGGCCTGCCTACTGCTTCTTACTGATCAACTTGCTGCTCCTTAGCGCTGCCTTAGAGACAGATGGGAGAGGCTCCTGTCACCACTGCTGCACTTGCCCAGCTTCTGGCTGAGTGATGCCCCTCCTGTGGGAGCACAGTGACCACCAGGGGGCAGCTCCTGCATTGAATATCTGCCTCCTGGTGGTCAGTGTGTGTCATAGCAACCAGTCGATTTGCATAGAGTGTTGGCCTGTGGCCAGGCTCCATTCCCAGTGTTGGGCGGATGAGGGGGAGGTGCAGGAGGCAGCTAATAAAATTATTCTCATCATTGATGTTTCTCTCTCTCTCTCTCCCTCATCTTTCCTCTCTGAAATCAATAAAAATATATTTAAAAAATACAAGTTCAGAAAATAATGCCTTGTTTAACTGTTCATATTTAAATGAAAACATCTGAGCTGCTATCTATGTCTCAAGGACTAAAAGTTTTATGAAACATGCACATTTATAAACATAATTTTTTAAATGCTCAAAGGGAAATATTACCATTTTCCAAAGACCTGATAAATGTTCTCAAAACATTGCTAGTGAGTATATTTGTATTTGAGAACATAGCTTAAATATTTTATTGATAAAGTATTTCATTGTGTTTGTGTTATTTCCAAAGCCCATTGGTGCCTAGATCATAGCACCTACATATATGTTTACCATAAACACATTCAGGGGATAAAGGCATAAAAATCTTGTTGACTTAATGTGACATATCAGATTTCCACATCTCAACTCCTCTGCCTAAGATGCTTCAGAAATTTAATTGGTGTTTGAAACAGTTTTGAGATTTCCAGATAAAAGGTTTCACACAAGCACACATTTTATTATCTGGCTTTCTGTCTAGTGGTTGCTCTTAGTACACATTTAAGCTTCCTTGAATATGAAGATGGCACGTTAAGACTGTGAAGAGGTCAAGAAGTATAATTATGGTTATAACTAATTATAATGTGCGTTAGCCAAGTATAATTACAAAGCAGTTAATTATTAACTGTTGTTTAAACATGATTTTCTTATTTGAGTAGAAGACAAACACTGGGCTTCTGTGCTCTTCGGTTATAACTGTGCTGTGTTATGTGACCTAGATTTCAAGACTCCGTAATATTTCCTGTATAAAACCAGTGTATTCCCTCTCTGCATACCTACCACTGATCATAAAATATGAGTCAGCAACATAGAGGCACTAACTGTGTACAGTTTTTAATCAAAACCTTTTATTAATGAAAAACAATTACATTGTTCTATTATAATGCAGATGAGCTAATTAGCTAACTATAATTAAGACTCTTTTAGAAGGAATTTTTCGGGAGGTAAATATTTAAAGACTCACTCTTAAGTTATTTTTAATAATATGCTTTTTTGTATACATACAGAAATTTATTTCTACGTCGGGTGTAATCTTGGAATTCTGGTAGGCAGAAACTGTAACTCTCTAATTTGTTATTGTACTAAATAAATATTTTCAATCTATTCTCTTCAAAGAATCTACTATTATAATCTCACTCTTAAAAAAAAAAAAAATATTTACTCTGGAAAGCAAACATACCCAGTTCTGTCACTGATAAATGATATGGCAGATTCAGCCATACTGCAACCTTTTCTCTTGGCTTAACCCTTAGTAAAAAAAAAAAAGAGACTAATTATGAAATTTTCCTTTGTAGCCCATTTATATTTTTATAGTGATCCTACTACAGAGTTCAGGTTCTTTCACTGAATATACACCACAGAGTCAAGGCTTCCATGCAGTACTCTGGCCTTGACTAAAAAGCACAGCACTCATCTAAGAATTATGTGTCTTAAAGAAACAGGTCTATCCAAATAATCAGAAAATAAAATGATCCTTTCAGCTAGATCGAAATGGCATCCAGCATCTGTCTTAAAAGTGAAATACTGACTCATCTACTAAACTTTGTGTTTCCAAAAAGAACAAATGTTTGCATTATGTGGCAAAACAACTGTGGGATTGGATGTATTTGAATTTTTATCATTATCTCTGAGTATTACTATGAAGCATTCTGTTCTCTTTCTTAATCATACTGTCACATCTCTTCTGCCCTCCCTTCCTTTCTTCAGCAAATACTGATTAGTACCAACGATGTGTCAGACACTGGGTATTGATTGGGGGTTGTAGACAGGCATGACCTTTCAGGGGGTACACTTGGAGGGGGAGAAATAGGACTTCTTAAAAAGTTTAATCATATAAATGACTTATAAATTATGGTGAGTGTTCTAAAGAGCAAGAATAAAGTGTTATGTATTTATCCAGCAAACAATCTTGAGAGCTTACTCTGTGTCAGGCATTTTGCTAGGTCCATAGCAGACAGGGATGAATGAGACATGATTCTGTTCTCAAAGAGCTTATGGTTTCGTTGAAAAAACAAACAATAAGCAGGAAAATCAATAGATGTGTGATTTCTAGCTTAGCAAGAGCTGTGGCTGATGGCGAGCATGCACCTGCTCTGATAGAAACAGTTGGGTGTCAGGATTGTCTGCTTGGGAAGCTATGAGACTTAGGGGTGACTAGGAGCTGGCCACATGGTGCAGGAAGATAGCATTCCAGACAGAGGCCAGCGGCCGCCTGCCCCAAGGCGTGAAAGGCGCCAGAATAGACGCACTTAGTGAGATGGGGAAGACCGCAAGGAGGATAAGCTTTGGAGAAGTAAAACTTATTTTTGCGGGAAATTAAGTATAATTTGCTCGAGAAACATCTAAGTGGAGATTCTATTGGGAAGTTGCTTATATTAGTCTGGAGTCAGGGAAAAGGGCTTGGCTGGCCACATTTGAGAGTCATAGGATATGTAGGTTTTTTTAAGCTCTGAAAGTTATGGCGCTCCCTAGGATACAAATATAAGTAGGGAAATGATGGGATCCAAGACTGTACCCTGGGAACATGTAAAGGCCCATGGAGAAAGAAGAAATCAGACTTAAAGGACCTGGTCAGCAAGATCAATGGAAAGAGAAACTGAATGGTTTGAAAGCATGCTTCTGAATAGTTAAGTCATTGTCATAGTAGATAGTAAAAAAATTTTTAAATGACTCTCAATAATTACAAGACTCCATATCTTTTTTATTTTTTAGAACCACTTTCTCCAAAAAAGTGGAAATGATCTCAATTAGGTTAACCAGTTCACTCCATTCTCTTTGTAAAGCAAACTGCTGTGCATTTACCCTATATCTGCATGCACTAGTACACACAAATTTCTGATAACCAAACGCATGTTCATGGTCCCTGCCTATAAATAGTTACATGTCATTCCATTACTTGTGTGTTGCTTTCAAGGCAGCTTCCATGCCAGTACAGTGCTTTAAGGCATGATTATTACATACAGAATCAGAAGTTAAGTCTTTGGGCCATCAGATAGAAACAACAGGAGGACATATTTTGGCTCAACTATGAGCAAGAACCTTAGACAATTAGGCCTCTCTAAAAATACGAAATCCTGTATTTGCCATCACTACAGCGCTTGGACAAGTCCTAAAAGAGTTGTAGATATGTTGGATGAAAATGGAACTTCCAAGCCCTGGCGAGGGTTGAGGGTTTGATTCCCAGTCCAGGGCACATACCTGGGTTGCATGTTTGATCCCCACCTTACAGGAGCATGCACATGCAGGAGGCAGCTCCCTCACATGTTTATCTCTTTCTCTATCTCTTCCTCTCTTCTACTCTCTTTAAATCAGTGGGAAAAGTATCCTTGGGTCAGGATTAACAAAGAAAATTCCATGGAACTTCTGAAATCTCTTCTATATGGCTGTTGCAAAGCATTTTGCACAGAAAGCAAAAGTCCTGGGCATACATGGGGTTGAAATGCAACACAAATGCATGATCCAATACAGGCCCATGTTTCCTAGAGTGAGGAGTGCCTTTTTTATATTTTGTAGGACTACTAGCCTTGTAAGCTCTGCGCCCTTAGAGTTCCATCAGCTCAGCGGAGGCTCTATTTTCTAGCCCTTGAACGCAGAGGGAATGCCATTTTCAACCCAGAATGAAAACTTTTGAACTAGTTTTTGCCATCTCCACAGGCAGGCTGTGGCTTTGTCGTTCTTCTGTTTCCTCGTCTTCTCTTCTATGTCCTTCCTTCTAACACTAAGAATCTGAGTAAGCAAACGAAAGAGCATGAATTAAATATTCAATTCAGAAAATACTATTTTGGCCGTGGCTTGGTTAGGTTAAGTGTCGTCTCAAGGCATCAAAAGGTTGCCTGTTCTCGGTCAGAGCACATGCCCAAGTTGTGGGTTCAATCCCCAGTAGAGGTGCATGTGGGAGGCAGGTAATCGATGTTTTTCTCTCACTCCCTCTCCCTTCCTCTCTTCTAAAAATCAATAAAAACATCACTTTAAAAAATAAAGAAAAGAAAATGCTATATTGGATCCAAGTTTGTCTGAGGAAGGCTCGGTGCCCTCAAGAAGTTAGCAGACTTCTGGAAGAGGAGAATAAAATAATTGTGCAAATTATCACAAAGTGAAATGGAAGATATTACGTATTGTAGGAATGGTACTAACAGGGGAAATGTTTTCAAATCAGGAAAGCATTTATAGAGAATACAGCATTTAAGATTTGACTCTGAGACGTTTGAATGGCAGTAATGGAACCAAAAGAAAGTTGGGGTGCATGGGAGATAAAGGTAGACTGTCATAATTTTAGAAGCACTCAGAGAACTATGAGATGCAAGATTGAAACAGACATCTCATTATTTAGTCAGCTGTAAGCAATCATAGTCTTGAGAACATATCTCAACATGAATTATTAACTCTATCTCCATTTGCACTGATGTCCTAGGGTCCTCAAGATCTCAGACACACTTATCCTAACAAGCCTGGTGCCTTAATACCTTAATTAACCTATCGTCCTATTGTCTGACTGTTTATGGCATCTATGGCAGGCTCAGTGTTTGCCCTGCCACGTCTGTCACATTCGAAACTATAAAGTCAGACGTTTGCTTTTTCTGCCTCCTCCATTCCTGACCAATGAAATATGAAGGACAGTCTGCTTAGGAACTTTTTTGTTTAATATATCTTTTGTTGCCGAAACTGGTTTGGCTCAGTGGATAGAGCGTCGGCCTTCGGACTGAAAGGTCCCAAGTTTGATTCCAGTCCAGGGCATGTACATTGGTTGCGGGCACATTCCCAGTAGAGGGTGTGCAAGAGGCAGCTGATCGATGATTCTAAACTCTCTATCCTTCTCTCTTCCTCTCTGTAAAAAGAAAAAGAAAAAGAAAAAGAAAAAGAAAAATAATATATATATATATATATATATATATATATATATATATATATATGTCTTTTGTTGAAGTATTACAGATGTGCCTCCCCCCCATTGACCCCTTCTACCTCACATCTGCCCCTCCCAGGCCTTCACCACACTATTGTCTGTGTCCATGGGCTATGCATACATGCATATAAATTTCCCAGTTAATCTCTCCCCACCCTCCATCCCAGTCCCACCTTCACTCTGAGATTCATCAGTCTGTTCCATGCTTCTATGTCTCTGGACCTGTTTTGTTTATCAGTTTGTTTTGCAAGTACTTAAGTAACGGATAAGAACACATAGTGCTGAGACTGCCTCGTTTTCTTCCTTCCTGCCTTCAATATGATATGATGTCTGTGGTCCTGGAGGCATTTCTGCAAATGGAGGGTGACACTAAGGATGCTAGAGTAGAAAGATCGAAAGAACCTGGGACTTGATGTTATTATTGAGCAAGTTCCAGGCTCCTTAACTATAAGCTCGTGTTCATCCACTGCCCAGCTGGGTAGTCTGTCACTGTCACGTGAAAGCAGTCCTAATATGCCACATTTTCTCTTAATTTTCTCCAAGCAATATTGCTTTTTTAAAAATCTGTAGCTGGGTCTTAATGTGAAAACCCAACAAACCATTGTTGAACATTTATTATGCTCCAAAGACCATATTGTATACCAGAAAGTGATACAGAGATAAGATGTAGTCATCGCTGTCAAGGAGCTCATGTTTTACATGATAAGGGCTGTGATACAAACTGGTACAAACCACAGAAGTACCAGCCGGGCAGGGGAAGATGAGGTCTGCCCGGGAAGCTGGGGGAGGGTCCACAGAGGCAGCACCATTTCTGCTGGTGTAAGGTGTTTCTAGTCTTTTTTGAAAATGCATCTAATAAAAATTTAAACAAATCTGTTTAAAGACACATATCCAAAAGAAGTTTTATTTTTATGATATTTTTCAAATTTTACTGTAAGTAATGTGAGATCCTTAATAGATTTTCAGATAACCACACTTTTAAAAAAAATTAAAGACAAGAATGTTTAACAGGAAAATGCTACATGATTAGGAACTAGTGATATTTAAAGTTGCATTATTTATGCTGAGGGTAGGAAACATAAATGATCTTGATTTCATTTCATCTGGTCTGTGACGGCATTTCTAAAGTTGAATGTCTGTTGGTCGTCCACTACCCTGTTGTCAAAATCCACAAGGAACAGTTGTACAAATATTTGTAAGAAAGTTCCCCTGGCGAGTACAAAGGCCTTGCTTATAACAAGAACATTTTAAGTATGTGCAGGATCCACTGAGCCATCAGCCTTCATGGGAGGCACATTTCCATAGTCAGTCACCAGCTATTTCTGTGTGCCCCGTGTGCATGTGTGAGGCCCTGTGCTGGACCTGGTCACCATTCCATGTGTGAGGCCATAGGCACTCAACAAGTGTGAGTAGAAAAGGCGTTGAGTAGACTTTCTGACAGATCCAGGGTCCAGGCAGGCAAGGACCCAGAGGCACTGATGAGAAACAGGACAGGCTGGAAGGTGTGAGGGCGATTTTGACCAGCTCTATCAGGGATAGGCTTGGGTGAGAGTCCAAATCAGGGTAAGAGATGGGATCTCAAACCACCTTCCCTGCACAATTTCACTGTGCCTGAATTTAACTTGCCATCGTCCTTTTTATGTGTTCTCTCTCTTCTTTTGTATTAATGTGATCTATAATTAAACACACAATTGTACGATGTAGTTAACAGTAGTAAGCATTTTTCTCTTTCCTCCTCCTCCTCCTCCTCCTTTCCTCCCTTCTATTCTCTCTAGGAGTCAATGGAGGGGGGGGGGGGGGGACAGCCTTTATCCTTGGGCGAAGGTTAAAATAATAATAATAATAACAACAACAACAATAAATAAAAGGAGTAACTGTTCTCTTCATGACTATGAGTAATGGTCTCCTTGTGTATCATTGTATAGTGATATATTATCTAATAAGATTCTCATGGTGACCCTATAAGCTAGGCAAGATAGATGAAAAAGTTGAGACTCTACAAGGTTACTTTCTCATGTTATTCAACTTGTAATCGAGGAACATTACATACAGAATTAGATGTTCTGACTGCAAATAAAGTGAAAATTACACTATGTGATGAATTTCATATCCTTTAGAATACTGAAATTACTAAGCTCTCTAACTTGATGACTTCAATACTCTAAAGAATATTGAAATTATTCTTCAATAAGAATAACCCCCCTCCTTTCTTCCACTCAAAACGTCAAATGCTTTTTACACTGTCTATTAAACTACTTTTTAATCTGTGCTACCATGATGCCCATGACTTCTCCTAATAGTATAATTAGTATTTCTCTTAGTAAGAGTGAAACTAAGCATATGTTTATATGTTTCAGTGCATTTGAGTCCTGTGTCCCGACTGTTCCTCATGTTTCACAGACTCCTATTGATCATTGACCTTTTTCTTGCTTATTGTAGGCGTTGTTTAAGTATTAGGGAGTTGTGCCTTTGTCTTAGCTATGACTTAGTCTTTTCATCGTAGTCAGTACATTTTCTTCATGATACTTATTCCTGTTTTTTATGATTTCTTTATTTATGATTATTTTTTAAAGCTCCATCAGATCAAGGCCCATGTTTATTTGTTCATCATTGTATATTGAGCACCAAGTAAAATGCTGAACACCTAGTAAATGATCAATAAATATTTAATGCATGTGCCAAAAGTGACAAAGAGAATCTTGGTACATAAGTAAACTGGGAACTTGGAAGGGAATGATTTTGTATGGGAATGTGATGAGTTTGTTTTTGGTTATGTGACATTTAGGTGACAGCCAGTAGTCTAAGTTGAATACATACGATGCTCTTATTTGGCAAGATATTCACGAGGATTTCAGAGTCATCATCATGAAGTGTTTGATTGGAAACAGATCTCTGATGAAGAGACTGTTATGTGAGGGCTCACCAACACTTCCAATCAAACTATTTCAAGTGATTAGAGTTGTTACAACAACTTTCAAACAAATATGAAAAGAAAAGAAAAATAGAAGCATTATATATTTGCAAGTATAAAGATATAGGGAATGTAGAAAAACGTTAATGCCTTGGAACAATAATTATTAATACAAAGTATTTAGCTAATATGTTATAATTATGCCCCAGTTACTTATTGTGAAGAAAAGAAAAACCTTTACTAGTGGAAAGCTGAGTTCATTGTACTCACATATTAGTAAGCTTGTAGAAATCAAAAGCGCTTTTATTGCATAATGTAGGCTACTTGGATTACCAGTGTATTCTGTTTTTCAGTTTAAATTGGACATTGATTGTGTTTTCTATTACTGAAATACCACTGAGAGGTAGTTACTATCAATTTAGTCCCAACTGCATGGAAAAAAAGGACTCATTCAGTCTTCTAAAAGGAATGCTTATTTTTTTCATAACAGAGACATTATCCTAAAATAAACTATATATATATATATATATATATATATATATATATATATATATATATATATATAATTTAATACTCAGGAATATCTTATATCTTGATGGCTACAGTCATTGAATAACCATTTGACTTAAACAGATATGAAATGGTTCCTTTAATAAATCTGTTATGAAGTTATAGTCCCTGTTCAATAATTGTAAGAAAATAACTTGGGCAGGATTTGATTTTGATGGCTAGCAGATGTGGCATCTCGGTGTCAATCTCGATATTCAGATGAGCCTGTGGATTAAAATATACTATCTTTGAAGTATACATTTTTCTCCTTTACATTAAAATCTATGGGTTGAGAAATGAGGAGTATGTATATAATTGTGCTGGACAGACAAATAAATTATTTAGACAAAAGTCCTGATTGTGTTGGGATGCCTTTTGGCTAGACATTTAGCTTTCTTTGCCTTATTGATCAGAAATCCTGGTATTCTGGGCATTTTTGTTATGAGAACAAGGTTTTTATATAATCATCAGATCCTTCGTTGCAGGTAAGGGCTTGTCAGTGATGAAGGAAGTGATCTGTAGCAAAGACACAGAAAACATGAAGAAAATACATCTACTTAAACAGGCGCAGCAGCAGCTTATCACGGTCTGGCTGGCTGAGCACCAGCTGGCAGTACACACTGGAGGAGGCATATAGTGTCACTTCGAGGGATTTCAAGAAGCCAGTCAGCCCGGCCAGTGTTGCTCAGTGGTTGAGAATCAACTTAGGAACCAGCAGGTCACAGTTCAATTCCCTATCAGAACACATGAGTTGCAGACTCGGTTCCCAGTGAGGGGCCTTCAGTAGGCAACTGATCAAGGATTCTCTCTATCGTTGACATTTCTAACTCCCTTGCCCTTCCTCTCTGAAATCAATAAAAATATATTATTTAAAAAAATAAAACTTAATTAAAAAAGGAGCCAGTCAACTGCTTATGCTGAATTCCCAGAAGTGCTCATTTTCTACTTAAAATAGGAACATTAATTCCTTGAGAGAAAGAAAAGAAACTCCTAGAGGGTCTGTGATTAGGAAGGAAATAGTTATGAATTTTTGGACAGGGTCTTATTGTATACAACTTGTGTTAAAAGACTGGAGATCAAGATAAAATAAAGCTTGTTTTGTTTTCCTTCATTATAAAAATAACCGTCTGAGAGCTATTCTCAAAGAACATCCCCTACAAAGCAGTGGTGACAGTTTAAGGTTTTATTTCATCAGATGGTCATGGTACCTGCATTTTTGCTCTGCCTCCCACTGAGACTTGGGTAAATGGAAGTCAGTGGTTTGTGGCTATAGCCCAGTTACTTTCCTGTGCATGGAGTCCATTCTGTAGTGCGTTAATCTATCTTCTACCCATCGAAGGAGCCATGATAAGCTAGTATCAAGGACTGATCAGAAAGGTCAGTTAAACTCCTTAGCAATATCCAGGGATAGAATAGAGATGGAAACCATTCTCTTCTAAAGAGTTCTATTAATAATTGTAATATAAGAGACTGTGACTCCCTCATTATGGTGTGAGGACAAAAACATACTCTTAACAGAAACATGGCCAAATAATTGCTTGCTTACTTCAGTCTCCATCTCTTTTTTTAAAATATATTTTTATTGACTTCAGAGACGAGAGGAGAGGGAGAGAGAAAAAGAGAGAAACATCAATGATGAGAATCATCAAAATGGCAACCTCCTGGTTCATAGGTCAATACTCAGCCACTGAGCCACACCAGTGGGGCAGTCTGTATCTCTTTATAGCTAAATCTTCTCAGACCCATGACAGAAATGGAAGCTAAGTTTAGCCAGTAGTCTGGCCGTTTATGTTTAGTGCATAAAATTCTTATTAACAAAATATAATCCATTGTAAATGACTTTGCTAAGCTTTTAAACTTCATAAGGAATTCTGTCTTGTCCAAAAGCTGCTTTCAAACTGTGCTGATCCGCATGCATGCACCATTCCCCATGGAGCTGAGTGCAAGGATGCAAAGGGAGCCAATTAAAGAACCTTAGAGCTAGAAGAACTGAGCAGAGGCCATCTTGTCCACCCCTCTGCCTCCAGGCAAAAACCACCCCCTGCACCCAGAATCTGTACTTGAATCCAGCTGACAAACATGCTCACCATGTAAATGACAAGCAGCTTATCTGTTCAGGACTTATGTTTGACGTTCTCAAGATGCTGAGTAGGAAAGCTCATCCGAATTGTTCTATTATAATTCCTCCTTTCTAGGAAGTTGTTTTGTTCAAGAAATGGTCTCAAATCATTGTAAAGATGTGGGAGTCTGTGTGTGCGCCTCGAAGTTATCTTTGTCATCGAATTGAGTGTATTTTCGGCTTCCTTTCACTCTAGGTCTACCTTATGGGTGGGAGGAAGCTTACACAGCAGATGGAATCAAGTACTTCATCAAGTAAGTACAAGCATCTCCTCCCAAGTAAGCAAGTTTTTCACATCTGGCGGGAACCTGGGAGTTGCAGGCTAATCAGCAAAACCATGGCACCCTCTTGGAGGTTACAGAAATTAGAAACAAGAAATGAAGGCTCACCATTTTCACTTGGTGTGATTTAAATGTTAATGTCAGATGTCATTTGGGGAACAAAATTTAAAAAATAATTTCAAGGGGATCATCAAAAAATTGGAACATGGTCATCATTGGAACTTAAATAGTGACCCCTGGGATTCACTTCTGGCTTAAGGTATTAATATTTGTGAAAAGTTAATCTAATGAAAACCCCACTTAAAACTCCTCAATAATAGTGCTAAGAATGAACATTCTTTTTTTTTTTTAATTTCTTCATTGACTAAGGTATCACATATTTGTCTTCCTCCCCCCATTCCCATCCCAAACCCCTCCCCACACATGCCCCCACCCCCCTGTTGTTCATGACCACTGGTTAGGCTTATATGCATGCATACAAGTCCTTTGGTTGATCTCTTCCCCTTTTCCCTACCTTCCCCTTCTTTCCCTCTGAGGTTTGACAGTCTGATCGATGCTTCCCTGTTTCCAGTCTGCTTTGGTTCATCAGTTTATGTTCATTATTTCCCCTAGGTGAGCGAGATCATGTGATACTAGAAATACAGTTATAAGAACCGAACATGAGACAAGCAATAATGGTTATGCTGAGAGACAAATGAATCAGTCTGTAGTGAGTTTCTTTCTGGGCCAACAGTTCTTTTGAGTCCCAATGTCAATGTTAAACAGTTCCTTATGTGTACATCTCTGCAATGATATATCAGTTCTGGATGGTGGACACAATCTGCACAGTTCATTTACCTGAAAATACTTTTCCTATCTTAGTGGATTCTCAGAACACCCTTTTATATGTACCGTATTCTCCCTGTTTGATAATAAGAGCCTAGAGTGGTTGCCAAAAACCCACAACCACAAAGTTACCAACCCAGAATAGAATTCATCTTCTAACTCCAGGATTCTCCCTAATAGACTAGACCAGTGGTCGGCAAACTCATTAGTCAACAGAGCCACATATCAACAGTACAACGATTGAAATTTCTTTTGAGAGCCAAATTTTTTAAACTCAAACTTCTTCTAACGCCACTTCTTCAAAATAGACTCGCTCAGGTCGTGGTATTTTGTGGAAGAGCCACACTCAAGAAGCCAAAGAGCTGCATGTGGCTCACGAGCCGCAGTTTGCCGACCACAGGACTAGACTGTCTCCAAAAGAAACCTGTCTTTGAAAGGAATACGTTTTCTAGCTGCTGTCCTGGTTAGCTTTACCTTTTCAAAGCAGTCTGATATACTTCCACCATGTTTGGGACCATTCTTTTCATGTCAGATTTGAGTTATAAGGGCAAAAATGATCCCAAGAGACTCCCTGAGTTGTCCTTTTTTAACTAATACCTGCTGTGCATTTGGGGAGGAAGAAGGAGGCGTTCTTGCTGTCCTTCAGATGTGCAGGTATTTTCCAAAGCAACAGCCAGATTTTGGATCCTCAGGCTCTGTGACTTGACACAGGTTCCTATATTTCTCTTCACCCCCGGTATTTTCATCATAAAGTCAGGGAAATATTACCTACTTTATGAAGTTGTCCAATGATAAGTAAGCATTTAGCATAGAATTTTGAACATAGTAGGTGCTCAATAAGTTCTCAGAAATTTACAATATGAAGAAATCATCTTGGTGGTGGTGGGAGAACATGAAAAATAATGTAACCATTAACAACATTGAGAATTCAAAAGCTTCATATTTGAAAATATTTAAGAAAAAATTAGGGGTAAACTTGTCAAAGTCATGATATATTTTTGCTTGTGGTCTCCAGCAAAAAAAAAAAAAAAAAAAAAAAAAAAGTAATTCATACAACAAAGGCGTGGTTTGTAACCTGTAGAGGGCAAGGGGACTGATGGAGCAGAGGACCCAGGAATTCCATGCATAGATCACATTTAGCCCTTTACTGTTCACTTCCAGAACCGTATCTCTTCTGGAAGGGAAGTTTCACTCTGATGTGCTGGGTTAACTATGGTTAGTTCTTGGACGATCGAATAACTGGGCTTTCAGGATGGCAGGAAGATGAAAAACCGTATTCAAATCTGCTTTGGTTTCTTCCTCATAATAACTTTGTAATGAATAAGGGAAAAGATATGACGGTGGTGAAGGAAATAAGCATTAATTGGGCATTAGCTGGTGGTTGAATAGCCAGGCACGTGTTAAGTGTATTTTTCTATGCATTGTGTCATTAAATCCTCCTAACAATGTAGAAAGTGGGCACCGCCCAGCTCTAATAAGAATGGTATTCTGACGGTGGTTTAGCTGCCTCCTGTCCTCGGCCATGCCTGTCTTCTAGAAGGTCCCCAAAGAACTGCCTGATCAAAGAAAGGCAAACTAGTATTCATTATGCACCGGGGTTCTGAGTTCAAAGATATTTGGAAAATGGCAGTGAATGAGTGTGGACCCTGTGGGGACTCTTTGCTTAACAGCCTTAGCCGTCTGTCAGTGTATTCCAACCAAAAGGTGAGGTCAGGGCCCAACTAGTGTCATAGGAGGAAAGGCTACGAAAGGATCAATGTCAGCTACCAAGGAGGAGGAGGGAGCAGGAGAGGGCCAGCAGAGAGCGAGTGTGCCCTGGGGCCTGTTACCCAGCTGGCTTATGTGGTCGTCCTTTGTAGATGGAACACTAGCCTGGGTGTGGCTCCCTCCCTACTCCAGGGAGAATAGCCCCCCCGAGCAGAGGAGAGAAGAGAAGGAATACGTAAGTCCTCTGACTGCCCTGAGATCTAAGTCACTGTTTTTGTGGAAGAAATAGAAAGAAACACTACATTTATATAGTGGACTCCAGTCTAGAAAATGTACCCCTTGGATTGTCCTTTGGAAGGTCATCAATAGTTTTCTTTGACCTTTATATCAACTCATAAGGAAAACAGAAAAGAGTAATAAGACAGATTTGTTCCCAAAGGACAATGGTGGGCGTCATTGTCTCACCATTACAGTCTGAGAAACTGTGTGGACAGGAGACTAAACCTGTCAAGGTCACACAGCAGGGAAATCACACAGACCCAGGGTTGTCTGCTCCATAGCCACCCCTGCCCCCTACCACGCACATGCACATACACACACACACACACACACACACACACACACGAATGCACTGCACCTCCTCCATCTCCTTATTTTAATATAGTATGTTTACATGTGACAAAGAAGACATTTTAAACATCTTCATTTAAGAAGAATTCTATATTTTATTCATTTTAAAACAGCAGATTAGAAACTTAGTTCTAAGAATGAGTACTTATCTCCTGGAGATCAGAAAGATCAACTAGTAGAGATAACAAAAATCTAACACTATACCAGTGCTTCCTTTCCCAGCCTCAGGGAGGAACAGGGTGCATATCAGCAATTGGGTTTGGGGGGAGTGGGGTTGGCTAGAAATTATCCCTATTCAAGCACCTACCCTTATTTTAGCTTTATTCTTTATGAAAGTCTTACTTCATAATTATTACATACTTCCCTACCTTTCAGACCACTGAACAAACACAAATTATTGCAAATGTCTAACTTATACATAATAGAGTGAATTCTGCAGGGGGATATTAGACCGTATAAGCTAGAATTCAGGAACAGCGGTCATTTCTCTGTTCTCAATATGCCTGTCTATCCCTCACCCCACTCTTCTTTTTTATCCTCTATGCACTTCCCCCTCTTCCCCCGGCGTTCTTATTTGAAAGGACAAGGCAACCAGTTAATCAGACTAATTGAATTGGCTGTCAGTAGCCCTTGAGGTGTGTCTGCAGGGGTTTGTGTGTGAGTCAGGTACATACGTTCCTGCACAGGTGCCTTCCATCAGGAAAGTCGTGTGCTAGAGGGGAAAAAGGAGCATGAGCCTTGGAGTGGGGGAAACTGGGTTCAAATGCTGGTGTCTCTGTAGAATAGGTGAGTGACGGACATGTGGGCTTACCCTCTCTGAGCTTTAATTCCCACATTTATGAGATGGGAAGAATGTTAGTGCTTCCCAGGCTAGTGTTTCTGTCCAGAATGAATGAGCTTATGTATGAAAAGAGCCTATCACAGCACCTGCCCAAAATTAGCAACTTCTAGCCAAAGTGAGCCCCCCTCACCCCCCACTCACTCTAACATTTGATGGGCTTGCTTGTTGGCTCTTAGCTGCATTCAGATAGATGATTCCGCCAGAGAAGTAGTGTCTGCATAAACACACATCTACTCTGGGTCTTTCTTGGAACTTTGTTTTGTTTTTTTGCTTTTTGTTTTTTTAAATCTTGATCGTCCCACTACACCAACCAACATTTGAGCCTGGAGAGCCTGTGCTGTTTTTTGAGGTAGCAGTGGTTCATTTACCAGGTTAATGTACTTTGGAGGCAAGGAATAACGAGTAATTAATCCAGGTTATTGCCTCTCTCACCTGTACTTGTGATTGAAACCACCCTCCAGGGACCCAGAGGAGGTGATGGTCTGTGTACTTAGTCTTTCCCTGGAGATGGACATCTGTCACTGGCATCCCAGGAATTGAATTATTATTACCTCTGATGGAAGCCACGCCTCAGGCACAGGTCAGCGCTGCCAAGAATGCCCAGACAGATACTGTCCTCACCGAACATCCCCGTCCATCCATTGCGCAGCTATTAAAACTTTGTGGTTGTCTAGTCCGGTTCTGACTCAAGGGAAGAAAGCATTGCACCTGGTGTCAACAAGTTTATGCCAAGTGTTGGTGTTATGCAAAGAGCCGAGAAAACCTCAGCATGTTGTTTGCTGATTCCAAAGAAATAACTCCCGGAGGAATGGCCGGGAAAGACATGGGTGGACAAGGACTAGCCTGTGCATCATACAGGAGAGTGGGGGGTGGATTCTGCAACACAAACTTTCCAAGTACCGTGCTATACAGAGTCCAGAAAACACAGCACGCAGGCTGTTTCTCTGCAGCTGTTTACTGTCTGCATTCACATCACAAGCAGGTTCTCCCTGGGCCAGCAGCTGGCCAGGCGCCCGAGGTCTCACAGGCCTCTTACCGATGGCCTTCACCATTCCCACAGGGCGGGCTTAGGGAGGGCCCCATGTCCTCACATACCACGCACATGGCCTTGCTAGAGTGTTTCATAGAACTGAGAACATGTATATCTCCTATGTGTATGTGTATGTTTATACCAATATGTGTGTGCACATATGTATATGGGCAGGGCTTCCTCAGTTGATATATATATATATGTGAGCATTCAAGGGAAAATGTTCTTAATTTTTCCTTAGACAGAGAGTTGCAGCATTCTTAAATGTAATGGCAAATGGCAGTTGTTTGATGGTTCTCTAATGAAGTTATCTGATTAACTTTGACCATTTTTCTTTTTACCTTTTTATCTTCCCTTTGAAGTAGTATATTATTCCACATTTATAGTGGTCTTTGGTATGACTCCACTTTGCAAGTTCATGTACTTTATCTGTATGTTACATAATTTTACAAAACTATCATGCTAGTTATGTCTGATGGTAAAAGAGAATTTAAATATTACAAATTAGACAGCTGCTACTTGCTTTCATTGTACTCTTACCTTTTATTGAAAGATTCAGACTTAGAATGATCAGGGATCCTTATTTTGCTAATTCTCTATTGCTGCATAATAAAATTCCCCCAAGCGTTGCAGCTTCAAACAGAACATATTTACTTTCTCACCGAGCTTCCGAAAGTGGACCATCCAGGTGTGGTTTTGCCGGGTCAGCGTAGTCTCGCCGGGTTTCTCCGGAAAGTGCAGTCAGGCTGCTGGCTGGGGTGGGGATTGCAGAGTGGCTTAGTGGGACCAGCGCATCTGTGCCAAGCCCACAGGGGACTGCTGGCGGGAGGTCTCATTTCCTTGCCACGATGTGGACCTTGTTCCATAGGCCCACAGGGCTGCTCCCAGCATGCTGCTCGCTTCCCCCCAAGCAAGGGGCGAGAAAAAGAGAGAGCAAGAAAAACATCCAGATCAACACAACCTTCTATAGCCAGTGCCTTCTAGGACCGGTCTCAGAAGTGATGACATGCCATCACTCTCCATATGCCACTGGGCACACAGACACTCCCCCCTCCCCCTCCGTTCCAGTGTAGGCAGCAGCTATCCAGGTGTGAGTGAGGCTACTGGGATCTATGCTGGAGGATGCCCACCACAGTGCTGTTTCACAGTGTACTGTGTGTGCAGCTATCACGTTTATCATCTATGCAGCTGTACAAACAATGCAATTCCCAATATCAGACACTTGCTTCAAACATAAAATTATGCTCTGGTGATTTTTCAAGTAGGTATAATCATTTCTCTTTAAAGGTTACTTACACTTGGTTTATACTTCTCCCTCCCCCCATTTGTGCTGACATGCCTTTCTGTCGGATCCTAAAGTCTGAGACATTGCTGCTCACACTGTGAATCCTGTCCTCCACTCCAGAGGAGGTGCTGTACTTACAGCATCAGAGACGCGTGGCAGTGGAACTGGGGAGGCTGTGACTTCTCCATAAAGCAGGTTTCTTTCTGGAGCAGAGAAAGCCAGTGGGTTTCAGCTCCCTTTCTCAGGGGTAGTTGTTACGAGGCCACATTCTCCCTCACTGCTGTGGGCCTGGATCCACGAGGGATGTCTGCTGTGCAGTGGAGGGGAGTGAACAGGCATGTAAGTTATGTGCCATAACTGTGCAGTCATTTGTCTTCCAGAACATGTAGCTAACACAGGAGCTCTGCCAAGGATGGACAGCAATAAGACAGTTAGTTAATAGGCTGGAATAACAACCAATGGCAGCACCCCTCTACCCCCCAAGTTCTTATGAGATAGTATTTAAGTGCTTTGCTTTTATGACCCTAAAAGGATTTCCAATAGGCATAAAGTTCTTCTCATTTATCAAAAGTCAGGATCCATTAGTGTCTGTTTTTTAAATATATACATTTTTATTTATTTCAGAGAGGAAGGGAGAGGGAGAGATAGAAACATCATCAATGATGAGAGAGAATCATCGATCACCTGCCTCCTGCACACCCCCCACTGGAGATCAGGTCCACAACCCAGGCATATGACCTGACCAGAAATCGAACCATGACCTCCTGGTTCATAGGTCAGCTCTCAACCACTGAGCCACACCAGCAGGGCTATTAATGACTCTTAAATCATGGTCTGAATTGGGTGGGAATATCCTATTAGGTTGTTCCAAGGTAGGAAAGAATGTGGATCATACCTGTCTATGAATAAAATTGTTCTTGTCAGCCTACTATGCTAATTAAAGGGTTAAGTTAAATCATTTTTTTAAAAATAGAAAACACAAAGGATAAAAATTGGAAGCTACATTACCTTCTGACTTTATTTTGCAAGTAGAGCCTACCTTCGGTAATTCTCATGTAATTAGAAGTTAAGGCCGAAACCGGTTTGGCTCAGTGGATAGAGCGTCGGCTTGGGGACTGAAGGGTCCCGGGTTCGATTCCGGTCAAGGGCATGTACCTTGGTTGCGGGCATATCCCCAGTAGGGGGTGTGCAAGAGGCAGCTGATTGATGACTCTCCCTCATCGATGTTTCTAACTCTCTATCTCTCTCCTTTCCTCTCTGTACAAAATCAATAAAATATATTAAAAAAAAAAAAAAAAAAAAAAAAAAAAGTTAAGGAGCTGTGAGAAGGGAGAATGGAGAGGAAGGGACAGTTTCCGGATTGGAAATAAAAAGATACTATTTTTCACCTCTAAATCCATGGCAGATTACTGTAACTCCACTTTAGTGGACACTGTCAGAAGCCCTCATACTGAAAACCTCATTAATCCGTCTGCTTTGAGTTTTGAGGAGTTAAGAAACACCCACTGACAACCCGCTAAATCTGAGGCTCGCTTGATGGGGCATCAGGGCAATTTCTGTGCACCTAACCTGAGCCTAGGTGAGAAAGAGTGTAGGTTCCTCCCTATCTTTTGCATGTATGAGAATCCTGAGCATTTTATTAACAAGACGACAATGAAGGAAGAAATATGGACCCCTTTAAATATTTTGTCCCCAAATACTTCTTAGCTATGAATAGATTGTAAAGTATCGAAATCACTAGTTTGGATGTAGCCATCCGTGTGGCAGCTGGCTTAGAGTATCCAGTAACTAGTCTGGTGCCTGCTATGTATAGAGACTGAGTAAATATTCATTAAGGAATGAATGCTGTCACTGGCAATTCTGAGAAACAATTGGCGAGAGAGAAAAAAAAAAAAGGAAAAAAAACATGGGCATTAATATCAGACAGACTAGATTCTGTTGTTTTCACCACCATTTTTTGAGTGTGACCCTGGTATATTTGCTATTATTTCAACTGTCTGTACTCCCCCTTCTCATCCAAAAGCAAAAATGGTGGGTTTCTATCTCAGGATTGTTTTGAGAATTGAATAAAACAAGGGATGTAAAACCCTTGGCAAGATATCTGGCTCGTGCAGAGTGATGAGCAGCTGTTAGTTCCTCTCCCTTCCTTACTTTATACTGTAGCCACTTTCCAATAAAGGGGTTTTGAATGACAGCCTTGGCGCAGCTGCAGAGAGAAACCGTGGCCACAGCCTACACTTGGGCCACTTTCCGGCCAGTCAGAGCCCTGTGGCAGGAGCAGAGAGGGCGCGTTGCTCAGGAGCCTGAGACAGCTTGAGCCGGGTTTTCTATAAATATCTAGGTAGGGGTAGCAACACGAAGCTCTGTGTGAGCAACTGTCACTTAAACGAAAGGCCAGCCAGCTGGCTGGGGTTACTCGGAATGGCAAAGCCCACGGAAATGAATAAAACATCCAATCCAGACAGCCGGCATCAAGCTCTCTCCCCACTTAACCGGTGACAGGTGGAACTGAGGCCGGAAGTATGTTTGTGGCATCCCACTGGGATAATAGAAGCCAGTCTCTGGGACTGCGTAAAGTACTTTGGAAACTCGTCGCCTTTCTGGGGTTCTACTTTTTATTTAGCCAGATGTGACATTCTCTCTGCCCCCACAACCCTTTATTTAAAATTTCCAGCAAATACGAAGCTTTCTGTCAAACACTTTCCCTTAAAAATTTGGTTGCTGTATTAGTCAGCTAGGGCTGCCATAACGAAGTAGCCCAGACTGGTGGCTTATACCACGGAAGTCTATTTTCCCACAGTTCTGATGGCCACCATCAAGATGCCTTCAGGACTGGTTTCTGCTGAGGCATGTCTTCCTGGGATGCAGGCAGCTACCTCCTCACTGAGCACGCACATGGGCTGTCCTCTGAGAACTTATGGAGAGAGAACTCTGGTGTCCCCTTCTTCCAAGGACAGTAGTCTCAGTGCACCGGGCCTCACCGCCATGATTTCACCGGAGGTCCTATCTCCAAGTGTAACCACTTAGGGCACATGTGTCAAACACAAGGCCCGCGGGCCAAATCCGTCCCGCCAGGCCTTGCAATGTGGCCCGCACCGCGCTGTCATCACTGCACTCCGCTGCGTTTCCATCACAATGACAGTTTATGACTGTTCAGTAAACCATTCGGCCCGCGATTTAGGCTGGATTTTAGATTTTGGCCCCTTCTCTGATTGAGTTCGACACCCCTAACTTAGGGTTAGGGCCTTGACATAGGAATCGAAAGGGGTGGGCACAATTCAGTCCATAACAGCTCTTTTCCGTGAGATCTCTAGCACCTTCCTTTTCTTCCTCCAATAACAACACAGCATATAGTCTCTATTCTTCTATATTTACCAAGTTTTCAGCAAATTGCAAGAGTTCGTCCAAACGGGGCCTTTTCCCGTAGGGTTTTCTCTTCAGTCTGTAGTGGAAGAAGCAGCTGAAGGGACGGGGGAGCGTGGCAATCAGAATAATGGCTCTCCAGCGATGTCCACATGCTAATCCCTAGAACCTTTGGACGCATTTGGTTACATGTTAAAGGGGCATCAAGGTTGCAATCCCTTAAGACTGTAACGGAGCCAGAAATTCCCATCACCTGGCGATGTAGCTATTGCAGTGTCGCAGCGCAACGCATTGCTCCCAGGTTTGCTGTGAGGCTGGTGCAAAAAAAATGCCACTTGTTTGTGTACTCACAATAGTGTACTTTTTGTCCTTATTTTTATCCTTTCTATTTCCAAAGAAAAAGGACGTTTGCTATAAAACAGTGCTGTTCCTGAGGTAGCAGCCTCCTATGCCTCTTGCTTACCGTGTTTCCTGCTCACATCGTTTTCTCTGTGCTTGACTTAATCGTGTGCTGTTTTGTACAGTAACACGCTGTCCGGGGCTGTGGCCTGGGAGCAGTGCTATCCCGCACAGCCCCGATGTGCAGGCGGCTGTGCCGTCCTGTCTGTGCACGGGTACTCGGTGATGTTTGTGCAGGGACAAAACTTCTAACGACGCGTTTCTCCGAACACAGTCCCCGTTAAGCAGCGCGTGACTGTAATGGAGTTTTGAATTTTCAAAAGATAGCTTATGTATTTTTTTTTATAGAAAGTGCCATAAATGTATAATAAAAATAAAATTTGTTTTCAAAACTTTGAAGATTTGGATGGGGTCCTGCTAATACCTGATGAGAGCTTCACTGGATCTTCAAATTCCTAAGTCCAGAATGCTCAGCCTGGTCTGAGAAATACCCCACTTTGATTTTGGCAGTATATTTTCAAAATTATGCAAGAAGGAAGTCTTTATCAGTGGGAACAAATCGCCTGTAATTTTCTCTTACACATGTTTGGAATGGATACTTTGTATTTCTAATAAATCTATAGCCATTGTCATAACCAGTAACTGATAAGATTACATGCTGACTTTTTAATAATTTTATTGCCATGATTTGCTTTTTGTTCTTACCAGCTAATTTGTTTTAAATTGGAATTATTTTTTTAAGTATGAATCTTTTATTGTCATTAGTACTTGCAGTTTATGGCCAGTAGTAAAATTTTCTAGTGTTTTGAAGTTACTGGTGGCTAAAACAGATTGAATTAACATATATTCACTTTTTTGTTCTCATTTTCTAGTTCATATGAATGTTATATACTTGAGTTAGCTCGCCCCCTTGCCCTGGCTGGGTGGCTCAGTTGGTAGGGGCATTGTTCCATACACCAAAAGGTTGTGGGTTTGATTCCTGGTCAGGGCACATACCTGGGTAGCAGGTTCAGTCCCTGGCCGAGGTGCATATGGAGGTAACCAATGAATGTTTCTTCCTAACATCAATATTTCTCCCCCTCCCTCTCTCCCTTTATTTCTCCCTCCTTCCTTCTTCTGTTCCTTCTTTTCTTTCTAAAATGAATAGAAACAGAAACATATTCTCGGGTGATGATTTAAAAAAAAAAAGAAAAAAAAAAAAGATAGCGCCTGCCTCCCCCTCTCCCCCCCACCGCCAATAAAAGAGCATTGGAAGTTAATTTCTTTGGCTCATTATTCTGCAGCTTTATCTTAAACATGATTAAATAATACTTAAAATCGTGTTAATTTCACGATGTTATATAAATAGTGCCATCTATAATGGAAGATTAACAAAAGGGACTCTTTCATCACAGACAGTTATAAGAATGAATTTCTACAAAATGAGTAGACTTTTTATCTTTAAACCACTTTCTCTCAATATGCTGCCCTAAATTTTTGAAAGAAAGCATTTTGCATGCTAGGAGGTAAGAAACACAAGGAAAGTCATTATAATGAAATTTAAATAATTCACTTACATTTCTCTGTCAATAAAATAAAGCATGTTCTGTTAAGTTTTTTTAATAAGTTCTAAATTATGTCTTACAATTTACTATGATTATAGAAGGAAAAACTCAACACAGTCATCTCCCCAAATCAAACATTAATGTTTTCCAACAACAGATTTGGCGATGATTCAGAGGCAAGTAATGTGATCATTTTTATATTTTCAAATATATCTGAACGGCTGCTGATGGCGCCCCAAATCAGGTCAGATGCACACTCCACAGGCACATTGGCCAGAGGTACTGCATGTTCCAAGGGGAGATGTTCATTTCACAATCAGTCTCATCTATTTTCCAGGCCTCTGCATTTTTCATACTAAGTAGCAGCATCTCACTCTATGAACCACGGGGTCTTTATTAATTAAACAGCATCAACAGGGCTGATTTATCTTCTCTCTTCTCAGTCGAATTACCAAGCACATAAACCTCTCCAAGGCAGTCGATCTGGGATGAGCTCATCACACAGCGCTCGCTAGGACATAAAAAACTGAACAGTAAACACACAGATGCCCCGTTCCATCATCATAGGAAGAATTCTAAGCTTTTCTCACAGTCATCGGAAAGCCCTCGTTATCTATCAAGCTGGCCACGGTCATTAATTGAGTGTGTACTCATTGCCAGGCACTGCCCCTGCCTCACCTCATTTAGAAGCATTGGTGCTCTGGAGGTTTTTGCAGAAGACCTGGATGAAAAGTGTGCTTGACACACAGAGTGAAGTTTTATTTTATTTTCTAGTAGTAGCTGTTCTAATTCCATATTTGGTATTTAGGTGTGTGTTTTTCAAATGTCCAGACAATCCCAGCCAGTGCTTCATTGGTTGAATGTCACCCTATAGACTAGGAAGTCACAGTTCGATTCCCACTCAGGGCACATCCCCAGATGAGGGGATCCGGGCTGCATCCTCCCGGCCACCCACAGGCACCCGGGACTCAGGCTGGCTTCCCTCGGGCCGCCTGCAGGCACCTGGGACCCGGGCTGCCTTCCCTGGGGCTTCCCTCCGGCCCCGCTTCGTCAGGAAGGACGTCTGAAATGACGTCCGGTCTAATTAACATATTTCCCTTTTATTATTATAGATGGTCCACAATGTTTGCATGTGGACACTTATATTTTAAGCATGAAAACATAATTGTTTAAGTCAAATAGGAAAGCATGCACCTGGAGTTACCTCTTAGGTCATTGCTCCCATTTTACCTGCTTCACAGGGCTTCCTTCTCTGGCAGTCTTTCTTCCCACCCTCCTCAGTTAGGGAACATGGTAGGGGAGGGAGAATTTATAGTCATTTAAAGTCTCTTCTTTGGACTAACATACTGGTAAATGGGCTGATAAATATTACTATACATACATATATATATATATATATATATATATATATATATATATATATATATCTCAAGATTTTAGAATGAGCAAAACTGTCTCATCAGGGTGTTTCCTTTAGCCCTAAACATGGACTTCGCCCAGGATGACGCATCCTCATTTCCCCTTGCAGTGGCATTCATGCCCCCTTATGTTATTTACTTAAAACCACTTCCAGTTTAGGAGCTTTGCAGTTTTATAAAGTCCTTGCAGTGGAGTTAACCTGTGCAGAATCAGCTGCGATAGTAATTCAGCCTCTGAATTAGACGTTCCATTCAACCATTTGAGGTAACAGTCATGCGGATCGCTGTGCAGAGAGGAACGCGTCCCTCTACCACTTACCCACACTCTGCGGCTGTGAAACTGATGACCTCTGGGCCTTACCGCCTTCACCTTTGATTCTCAAACAGCCTAAATTCTTACCCACCCGAGAACCCATCGGTGATCTTCCTCCATGGAAAGATGCACTTTTAATGTGTGAACAGACAAGTTGAACAAATTTTACAGGGGGATATGGATAGAATTTAGAATATAAGGTTGACAACAACCCAAATGCAGTAATGGCAGTGACAGTGACCATTTTATACTCACTCCAACATTCGCAGTTACGTCACCCACAGCCAGGAGAGCAAGTGCGTTTTGTGACGACTCCCTCATCGTGTTCTGTAGAACACTAGCCCCGTGTGTGCTCATGAATGCACGCTGGTGTGAGAAAGATGGCATACTCTTGGAGAGTCTGAGAACTCAGGTGTATATTAAAAGTTCTGGGGAATCCTGGAATAAAGAAACCTACCTAACTACAACAGATCTCAAACTTACTTCACCATAAAATGCTCTTCTTCATGTAAAGATCCTTGGAACACACTTCAGGAAATGTTCCCCTGTAAGATAGGACATCCATCCAGAACCACAACCTATTTGATCCTCAAAATGCCAGCCCAGGAGGACTCGCCCTAAGATCCGCTCCTGCTGCTGAGGTTGAGTTTGGATAGGATTGGGGCAGAGGAAACTGAGGTGGGATGGATGAAGGCAGTGGGGGGAACCAGGGCCAGAAAGAATATCCACGGAAAAGAAACAGATGGCCGTAATTCCAGAAGCTCTGTCCCGCTCTCAGCCACTGGGCCAGCAGTGGTGGATTCAGGACACCCCTCCAACTGCAGGTGTGTGGGTTACTAGTGCTGAGAAACCACCACCACCAGGTAGGGGTGCGCTCTGTGTGATGTCTCACCACCACCCCAACATGGCCTGCGTCCTGTGTACATCCTTCCCTTCCTTCTTGTCACCTTCCGGAAACGACTAGTCATCTGTTCTGAGAACAGTTAGTCCCGTAAACTTGGAGAAAAGAATCTATTCTCACCCTCCAGGAATTTTGTGTGCAGTAAGAAGGCCTAAAAATAAACGCATGTTGTCCCATGGCATGATGACAGGTAGGGATGGGCGAGGATGGGAGGACGCCAGAGGGAGAGGTGGCTCTTTAGACTCAGTCGCCTAGACGAACCCAGTGGGAGAGGAAGACTGTCGCAGAAAAGGAAGCCCTGGTGAAGCAGGTGAAAAGCAAAGCGTTTCATAGGATGGAGTACGTATCCGGGCCAGAAGGCACTGGCTGGCAATGAATTTTTAGCAAGTGAGCAACCGTGTGGGATTTGTCGTTAGAAAGAAAGACCTCTTGGCTGGAGTGGAGCCGTGACTTAGAAACGACTAGAACAGAGGCAGAGAGAGAAGCCACTCAGTGACCCAGGCAGTAGCATCAGAAAAGGAGAAGAAGGAAAAGGGTCCAGAGAGCTTGCAGCTGGAGACTGTCAGGTAAGGAGAGGCGAGGAATCCACGACGAATCACTCTCCTGCCATTTTTGTTACCACAGGAGAAAAGAGACGTGGTTTTTGTGGAACCTTAAAGCACGTGTAAGACATTAAAAAGGTTGGCTCTGGTTCCATCTGCTTCCCCGCTTGGGACTGCAGTTGGTAGAAGCAGTCCCTAGGCCGAGTACTTGCATGGACGGGTGGGACGCGCTTCCTGATTGTAACTGCGTTCCTTGTTCCCCTCAAGTCACGTAACACAGACCACGTCCTGGATCCACCCCGTGGTGAGCGCGCTGAGCCTGCCCTGCTCCGAGGAGAACGAGGAGGACGGCCCCCGGGAGCTCCCGGACCAGAAGAGCGGAGGGTTTTCTGCAGGAAGCTGAGCACCGCGGTCCTCTCGCGTCTCCGTCCACGCGGACGGCTCTCGGGCGCAATGTCTGACATAGGAATGAACACACTACGTGTTAAAGTTGTGAAACGGAGACTTGACTTACGCTACTTTGGTAAAGCTTCTTGCTATAACTGTGTACATTCGCAAGGTCGTACAGTTGCCACTACAGTAGTCCTGTAAGAATAATCTAGTCCTGTATTTTGAAGTCATCTATAATTGCACATTTATATTTTGTATACTTTTTTATATAGAATTAGATCCTTATAATTTTTATATGCAGTTCTCTATGGAGTGTCTGATACAGTGAGTTCTATAATTAGGACTTACGTTGGACAATTATGTGAACATAGCGAAAGACTTCATCTATTTGGTCATTCGCTAACCTTTCAGATTTGTATCTTAGGAAAGTGATTTAAGCAAGCTTTGGGGCTTTTTTTTTTTTTTATCATCAAAAACTATCTCACAAATGCCGCCTGCATTTTTATGGGGCTTTCTCATTTACCTAATGCTCTTTCTGGCCCTATTTTCTTTAAACCATCAGCATACCTCGGAGGCAGAGCCAGTGGGTGATTTCTGTCCTTGTTTTTTCAGTTATGGAAATAGTGGTTCAGAGAAACCAGGCACCTTGTCCTGGAACTGAGGCACACACCTAAGTCTTCTGATCCTCTGCCCGGCCCTTTGCCCTGCACCCCGCTGTCCCCGCACGCAGGGCCCCGGGGTCTGTTGACGCAGCTGAGCTCCACACTGTGCTCTCGGTGGCCGCAGGGATTCAGGAGGCACCTCTTCAGCTGCACGTGGCCCCACATCACCCTCCGCCTCCCCCTCCTGCACCCCCGGGCCCCACCTGGTAGGAGCATTGTTCTGTGATGCTTTGTCAGGCTTCTTGCAACAGCTCACATTTTTTCAAAGTAAAGGGCCTGGCTCCTGCACAGGATCTGCCTGGCTTAGGGTGCCCTTGCCCCTGGGCACATGTGAGGGGCGTTGATGAGAAAGAAGAAGGGCACCCAGAATCTCCTCTGCTGTCAGGAGAGACATCCTTGAACTCTTCCGCTCCAAGTTCAAGACTGACCTCATTATTGCTTGTGTCGCCCACCAGCTAATTAGGCTTTACCTCTTGTTTTATCTTCCTGTCAGCGTGCCGGACCACGTCTGGCAGGAATGAGCCATTGAGGTGGAGCACTGCTAAAGATCGTTTCTTGGTGGAATGATTAAACCCGGGGCCAGAAAATGGAGGGAGGGAGTCATTTTCAATGTCCTGGGCATTAGGTACCGACTGAATAAGAAGGAGGCATCTATTCTTACCCAGGGTTGTATTTTAGGTGCTACACTGAGAAAGAAGGGAGTGAGAATCATTCACAGGTCAGAATACTTGTCCCCAGCGCACGCCGGGTAGCAGAGAAGCTGCTGTTCCTCGCTCCAGCCTCTGCTTCCCACTTCCTGAGCGCTGCTTGCTGGTGGGAAAGAAGCAAAAAGCTTCTCAGGTGGCCAGAATTGGACAGCTTCTCTTACATTTTTGAATTTTAAAAATAATCTATTTCTATGATTAGTATGGAATTGAATAAAGTTGGAAGGAAAAAAAAAAAAAAAGCCCATCTCACTTTCAAGAGGTGTAGCCGGTAGCTGTCACTAATATTTGATGAGTATTTTTACTCAAAGGAAATAAAAACTGTTAGACAGCTTTTCTATGGCTTACTACATTGTGCTCCATTTTGTTGTGTGTGGTTTTTTTTGTGTGTGTGTGTTTTATTTTCATCTCAATACATAGATTGACGTAATATTTCAAACATCTGCATAAGGTATCACTATCCAGATAACCCTTGTGTAGCATATAGCCAACAAGCTATTGATGGACCCTTAGGCTGTCTTAAGTTTTCTGTTACTGACCATGAATGTCACAGGGAATAGTCTTATGTTCATATTCTTATATTTATTGTATCCTTTTCCTCGCGTAGCTATGTTCTCTTGCGCCAATATGTCTACAGTGGGAATGCATTGATAAAGTAAATTGTTATGATTTTGGTAGCTATTCATACATTTTCCTCATAAAAATAGGATCAATTCACACTCCCACAGTGTATGAGAGCTCCTTCTCTCTACGTGACTGGACTTTTTCTGGTGCTAAAATTGCCAATAGCTTTCTGTTGTTCTTATGCTTAGGAGAATAGCTTTCTTTCCATCGTTGTCTGAGGATCTGAACTTTGTCCACAGCAGGTTTAGATGTCCTTTGCTAGCAGACACTGACTCCGTAGAAGCTAGTCAGCAGTGACTAACTCACTGGATGTCGAGCTTATCATTACCCGAAAATACTTACGTCATTTCCCTCCATCAGAAATATGATAGTCATGAGGACCGACTTCTAACAAGCTCGCTTGGGTGAGAGCCCTTGGTAAAGTGCGAAGCACAGTTACAAACACACCTACCAGTGATTTGGGCCTCAGTTTCCCCATCTGTATAAGGAGGATCATAATCTCCTGCCTCTTCCCAAGCCAATTCAACTCGGCCACCATTTCTGGGGCACCTGCTAAACGCCAGACAAGATATAAGGACTTGAAGTTACCATACGAAATTCATAATCTAAAACTTTTTCCCCCCTTTGTTTTCTTTTTTCTCCAAAACTTTTTATTTTTCCTTAAAGGAATAAGAACTTAGGGGTTTGTTTAGTAGGAACTCCCTGAAGAGACACCCTTTATCACTCTCTTAAATTTGAATAATTTCAAAATAATAACACCTCTAAGTAGAAATGAAAGAAAGAAACATATGTTTGTAGGACCTCTCCAATAGGGAATGCAAAGCAGCTGTAAAAATACGGGCTCAAATGACGCTTTCATACCCTGCCTGCGAAATTAGAAAATATTATTCTTTATCTAGGGCCAAAAGGGATGCTTGTGTTTTTCCTGCTACGTGAAATGCAGTGCTGCATTCTATGCAGTATAGAGCAGAAAGCACTGAACTAACATGAGCATAACTTTCATGCTCTATGGCAGGAGACTTGAGAAGATGAACTTTGCTCAGGAGAGGCCTGTGGAGCTTAACTTTGGCAATAAAACACCCAAGATGTTTTTGTCACGACTCTCCACATGCAATCTCATTGCCTGCATAAGACTTAGTTCCCAGCTTCACTCTCCTATTCCATACCAAATGCTGTTCTGTAATTGCTTTCTTCCGTGATTTTTACATTTCAATAATACTGCTTTTGTTAACTTCTGTTGTTTGAGTTTGACTCTTGATTTGGGGGAGGGGGGGATCTGAGAGAAAGTGCAATCAGATTAATAGCTCGGATCCTCTATTCCATTCCCCCATCACCAGATTTTTTGTTATTGTTTATTGTTTCTTAATAACAGGAGCAGTAATGGGAGTAAGCTCCATGAAGGTAGGTATTCATCTGTCTTGTTCACCATTGTGTCCTCAGGACCTAGGGCGGTGCCTGTCACATGGTAGGTGTCAGTGCATGCTCATCAAATTGAATGTGGAATGTGCTGTTCATAAGATGTACTAGTAGTTCCCAGCTCCACTCTCCTGCCTTTGCATTCTTCACTTAAACACTTACTAACCTGTTACAGGATGCCTTGCTCTTTGCTAAGTATCAGGGGTACGATGCTAAACAGACTTTGTGATCCTAGCCACCTTGTGATTTGCATGTTAGGGAAAGAACATTCAACTTAACCAAAGCTTGACCTTCCCAGCCACTTAGAGTCCATGGCCTTGAGGGAGAGGTGTGGCCTCAGTAAGCTCTTTGAGTTTTGAAGGGCTGGCTCCTTGAGGCACTGGGAAGGATTTGTGATTGGGTCCAAGATTGGAGAGCACACAAATGAAGAGGAGCAGGGCTTTCCTACCACCTGTCTAGAAAGCAAAACCCCTGTTCTTAGGGGAAGAAAGACCAAAATGTTGGTGGGACTCAGAAAAAAAGGGCATAGGCCCCACCTTCTAAGGGAATTAACGGTTCGATTCCCTGTCAGGGCACATGCCGAACCCCAATGATGTTAGTTCTGGGAGCAGAAGGAGACCCAGTCCTCACTGTAGGCTGAGCTGGAAATGGCGGCAAGGTGTGGGTGTCTAAGGAGATGGGCCCTTGGACAACCTAAGGAAGCTTCCTCCAGCCCAGAGTCCAAATCAGGAAGTCGGGTGATTCCCATGCTCCCAAAGGGTTACAGGAGTAGCAGGAAGACCCACTGGTCCTGAGTCGGGATTTCCACTCACCCACATGGCCTCACAGTGAAACCCGGTGTGGACAGGGACATGAGATGGTCCACACCTAGAGCGCCTTGGCACTAGCTAAGCCGCCCAGAGTTTAGCACTGATTCCAAAGGATGGAGGGAACTGCAAGTTGGCTGAAGTTAGTGTTGGTCAGGATCCTTTATTTCCTGCTCCTGATGTTTCCTTCCTCATGGGGGAGCTCATTTAGAGCAGCACTTCTGGCCTGTCTCCACCTCCACACTCCCAGGCAGTGACTAACATGCTCAGTGAGACTGGAATAAAGAGCACGACATGTAGGCCCGGCCAGCATGGTTCAGTGGTTGAGTGTTGACCTAAGAACCAGGAGTTAACGGTTCGATTCCCTGTCAGGGCACATGCCTGGCTTGTGTGTTCAGTCCCCAGTAGGAGGTGTGCAGTACGCATCCCATCAGTAATTCTCATCATTGAGTTTTCTGTCTATCCGTCTCTACTCTGAAATGTGTGTGTGTGTGTGTGTGTGTGTGTGTGTGTGTGTGTGTGTATATATATATATATATATATATTTTTTTTTTTTTTTTTAAGAGCAAGATGTACTGTTTCTAGAACATTTCTTAAATAGATTTCTTTTTCTCTGTGCCATGCCAACATTGCCTATTTATTTTTGAGATCTTTCTCCTTTATTACCGGGATCATTGCAATGTAAGCAATAAATCGTCTTCCCTCTCTCCCACCCCTGTCCTCATCAATCACTCCACCCACCATATTTGTCAGAATTATCTTTCTGAAACACAAATTTAATTCTATTGCCTATTACCTGTCCCCTTCTGCTTTCTCTCCAGCCTCATTTTTCATCCTTAGCAATCACTCAGACCCTTTTCTCTGTCTTGGTTACTCCTCCTGCCTCATTTCCTCATCAGATTCCTTCTCATCCTCCTCCAAGACACCACTCTCGATTGGCCTCTCTTGTGAAGATCTTGACGCATGCCACCCTCCCCATGCCTAGTGTTGGCTAGCTAGGGGTGCCACCTCTGCATTTTTCCTACGCTTACAGCCCCTCTGCCCACTCAGGGTGGGGAGGTGGAGGGAGTAAGAACTTCCACCCCAAGAGGAGTTGCTGATCTGCTTGTCCAGACACACACTGGGTTACTGCACTTATTTGCTAACTTATTTTGATCTAATGAGCTGGGCTCCTGAGTCTCAAAAGCTTTGCATCTCCACATTGTAACAAAAACTGGAGCTCTAGCTTAAGGCAACGACTACTGTATGTCACTGAGGCTGTCCCACTCGACACTAGCAGCTGGGCCAGTGCATTCGGTGGGGCTGGAGGGAAGAGGGGAGATGGGCCACTGCCTCAGCCAGTCTGTGGTTTCTTATTTGTCTGCTGTTGCATTGAGGAGTTTGTATCCAGAGAAGTCTAACTGGGAGAAGCCATGCTCTAAAGTCCTCCCTCAGCCCCCACCACTGCAAAGCATTTAATAAGGCCTCTACCATACTTGTAGTATATTTGCAATTAATTTGTACAGGAACGGGAGATGTGTCTCTCTCCTACTAGACGTTGAGCCCTCTTACTTAGAGCCCACATACTGTTTTTCCATCTCTTGTGCGAGGCATGGCATAGCAATACTCGATATATGTTTCTGAATACATTTTTTAAAGTGACTTCTTATTTTCGAAAACTTGCGCTGTTTCCTGCTTCTGGCAGAGAGAAGGCAAAGGGAATGGAAAGAGAAATAGGATGGGTGTTAGCCTGTCTACACTGACTGGTTCCAACGTCGGAATCATGGGACGAGTGCTGCTGACAAAGGAAGTGTGCGCTGCCTATTTGTCCATAAAACAGCAGGCTTGCAGTGTGGATGGCAAAGCACATGCCCAGACATTGTCGATTTGCCCAAGGTTCTGAAAAGCCCAACAGAATGATTTGGGTATGGGAGGGTAGATGAAGCCCAAAAGCAAAATCCAAGATCAGTGCTTTGCAAGGCAGCAGCCCTCAAACTTCCGTCCGTGCGGGTTCATCAGTCATGCTGCTGAAGAGCCGGGTAGGCCTGAGGGAGCCGTGTGTTGCCACAGCGCTCCGCAAGTGCAGAAACGATCCATCTGCAGCTAAGTCGCCGGGATTGCTTCGCTGTTGCTGTTCCACGGTGGAGGGATTCATTTTTCATCAGCAAAATATTGGGGAGGGAAAACAAGGCCAAAGCAAACTGGTAGACATTAGCGTTACCTTGACCTATAGATCTTGCGGGTCAGGTGTTTCTCGGGGAGGGAATCAGAAAAGATGTTTGTGGGCACATACTGTCTCCGTACATCGATTATTTTGATCATTCAGGGAAGCAACCCATGCATTTCATCAAATGCCAGCTTTTTGTTTTTGCATGGTGATCCCATAGGTTATATATAGTTTTGTGATCAACACAAAAACAATGTTAAAGCTGGCACTAAATGAAAAGTGCTCAATCTAAGAGAAACTAGATGTGCAGACACACACTGTGTGTATGTATATATGTGTGCATATGGGTGTGTATATGTATATATCATATGTAATTACGACTATGTATACACACTGTGGAAGAATGGAAATATTTAATAGACTCAGGTGGACCACATTTCAAGGACATGACCAAAGAAGTGGTTCCTTACTCACCAAGGGAACTCTTGGTGTGAGTCAGAGACTGAGAAGTCCTAACATTCTCTCAAATTTTCCACTGTTGCTAAGACTGTTCATCAATTATATGCCTTCTGTCTCTTTGACTATCATATTTCTGATTAGTATTTCCCCAAATTTAAGGCTCCATCAGTTATAAGACTTACCATTCTTTCATCTGTTCCTAAATATGAAAAAGGCATCTAAAATATGACACGGTACTTTGAATTTTTGTGTTATGGCCCTTTAAGAAAATCCAAGTTTTTGGAACACATACTATTATTGTGTGCAATGTACATAAAGGCGAATTAGATGCACACACTATGGTGTTCCCGAAACGTCTGTAATATTCAGAATGGACTCTTCTGAGCCTCTTTTTGACTCAGAGTTGCTGCTTGCGGTTTTCACAATGGCATCCTTCCTGCCATCTAGAGGAAGCATTTCTTAAAGGGGAGCGCCACCGCTGTCTCTGGGAGTTTCCCCATGTTTTTGACATCTCTCCAGCAGTTTGGATGCTAAGCATTTTCTTTAATCTTTTCAAAAGGGTGTAATAGAAGATTTGTAGACAACACTCTGGATTCATCTTCCTTCCTCAGATGGGCCTTAACCGCTTTACTCAGTGAAAATGAAAGGAGTAACAGTTCATTCGTGCCAGAGTTCATGCACACACAGGCAAAGAACTATTTCATTACGGTTGCCCGGCTAGCATCATCAATTTTAAGACACATCTTGCATTATGTATGGTTTTCCTGAGGCGAGTATCTGTGTGGATTAAGGGAAAACAAAACAAACAAAAACAACAACAACAACAAAAGAAACCCAGAGAAATGGAGGAAATGCTCAAAGTTAGGCAGAGAGGGGAAATTTCATTGCAAGCCTTCTGGAAATCCTTGTCTCCGTTATAAGGCAGCAATCTGGAGCTGTCATGAGAATTACCTCCAAGAACCTAAAGGTCCAGAAACCATCCCAGAGAATTTGAAAACCATCATCTTATCTGTACCACGCGGAGCACTCGGCCAGTCAGAATCCTGGCAGGAGCTAGAGGCTGATTTGAACACAGATGTGCAAATACCGATGCTCCTTACAGACACGAGGAGGGCAGGGTCCCTAGGCAAGGGATGATGGAGCACCCAGAAACTAGCGATAGAAACCCTCTCTACTTGTAGGACTGAAGGATAGGGGAAGATATATGTTAGGAGACCACTGGGAGCTGGGTCACGGAGGAGAAGCCCTGCTGGGACTGCAGGGGGAAGGACACAGCTACTGTCAGAACAGGAAGGAGCTGACAGGTGGGGTTGTCCTGCCCTTATGCGGGGGCTTCCCATTGCTGGGAGGAAGCCTGGCCGCAATGCTCATCCGCCCCCTCACCCCAGGACCCCACCTCCTCCAGGGTGAGGGGGCAGGTGGAGGCTAGCGCGGAGGGGTGGTCCAGCGATTCCTGATTAGGATGCTAGGGGAGATCTGCTGCCAGAGAAGTGTCATAAACCACTGCTTGGTGGGTAATTCCGCCGGCCTCAGGGGCATGAGTGCTGCCCATGGATGCGGTGTGTGTGGCTTTACTCTCCCAGAGCAGCCAGCCAGCCCAGCCGGAGAGGCAAATAGGCCCAGCAGAGAAGGAATGTAACCTGGATATGGAGATCAGGCAGGGCTTCTCGGAGGAAGCTGTCTAGAAGACTTACATGATGAGCGTTAGCCAGGTGTGTGGGGGCGTAATGGCAGGGAGACTACAGAGTGTGACACAGTGGGGTTCAGTGTGGCCAGAACATAGCTTCGGGGTGGGGGGCGGGCCTGTGGGGTGGAGGCCATGGGAATGGCCTGCAGTACATCTGGAGAAGTGAGCAGGGTCAGATGTGGAAGGACCTTGTAAGCCACGGTAAGAGTTTGGACATGATTCTAAGGACAAGGGTGAGGAACGGAAAGATCTGAAGCAGGACGATGGCATCACCTGGTTCATGTAAAAGCTCTCCAAGCCCTGAAGGGTGTCTGGGCAAGGAACAAGGGTGGAGGGAGATTCTTCAGACTGGCCCCCGCCATGGCTGAGAGCCTGGCCAAGCGCCCAACAACCCTGAGCCTCTGTCTGTGGCCCACATGACAGACACCCTCCCCGGACGGAGGCAGGCAGTGGATGGCGGGCACGGGCTCCGGCAATGTCCAGCCCGCTCCTGATGCCAAGGAATGCTGCGATGTAAAGAAAGTGTGGCTACGATGGTTCCATTTCCCAAGGAAGTCTGCACGGTGAGCGGCGCGGGAAGGGAGAACGGAGCGGAGCGGCTCCGGCCCCTCCCCAGACAGGAGTGGGCGCATCCCACGGGTTTCGACACGGAGATCCCGTCCCTCGCTGGGTGGCACGTGACCGCTGTCCAATGAAGGCAGATTGATTGATGGCCCGGCAGCACTCGGTGGTGGTTTGTTTTTGCTGTCGCAGGCGCTCTGGGGCCGCAGAGGGAAAACCAAATTAATGCCATGTGCCCGCACACATCCCTCTGACATCTCTGCTTGCGATGGGAGAAGACAGCGGTTATCAGAGCAGAAGGACTGCGCCTGAGTGGGAGGAGGCACCGAGCACCTTTCGGGAAATGAAGCGCCTCCCGGTGACCTCGGCAGCTGTGCCCACCTGGAGCTGTGGGCCCCCCTCTAACCAGGACTGCGCCTCGATTCCAGGGGGGCGCCTCCTCCCGCCCCCTGGCTTGTGCGGAATTTTAAACATTGCAGTAATCCTGCTTCTCCCCCAGGATAACATGAAGTACCGTTGGGGCTTAATGGAGATGAACAAATGATCAAATTCAGATGTTAGTGATCTATCACACTGGAGGAATGACATCTATCCCACAAGCTGCAGAGCCTCTGGGTTTTGTAGCACAATAGGAAGTAAAATAGCGAGAGCTACTGTTTCTGAGTCTCTACACTACAGTGTACCCACCCTGTCTCAAATGGTTCACCCCTATCACCCCATTTCATTCCCGACAGTCGATCAAGGTGGGCATTATCATTGAACACACAAATTCAGAGCAATTCATTGACCTACTCAAATCTACATGGCTGTGGGTGTGCACCCGCCCCTCTCCCCCCACATAAGCTATGGCCTTGGCATTGATACTGAACTGCTGTAAGCCTCATCTGCAGGGTGGACATCACAGGAAGACCAATTGCATTAAATGAGATGTCACGTGAGGCACCTGTCTCAGTCCGGGTCCTGCTCTCCAGGAATCACCTACCACATCAGGGTTCTCCGGGGGAACAGCGCCAATAGGATGCAGGGTGGGGCAAACGTGGGTTTACAGTTGTGAGTACTCGAAACCCAGAGGTTTATGCAATGGTGGCGCCTGAAAGGTCCCACCGCCCACCCGCAAGCAGGACCGGGAGGTGCAGTTTCCATCTGAATCCCGAGGCCCAAGGACCAGGAGACCCAAGTTCCAGGCCGAGCACAGGAGGAAACCGATGTCCCAGCTCAGACACAGCGAAGAAGGATGCTCTCTTCCTCAGCCATTTGTGCTAGTCAGGGCTCGGAAGGGTGGATGGAGCCACCCACGTGGACAGATCAATCTCTTATACTCAACCTACAGGTTCAACTGTTGCCCTTATCCAGAAACACCCCAGAGGCAGGCCCAGGATTAGTGTTTAAGCGAATATCTGGGTGTTCCCTGGCCTGTCTGGTAGACCCAGCACATTAACCATCCCGCTTACTCGGTGGTGCCCTCATAGCAGTACCATTGCTATCGTTATTACTGGCCCCTTGGCATTCTGTGTCTGTCTAGTCACTGCCTCACATCCCCTCAAAACCAGAAACAGTCATCCGTATAATGGTAATGAAATCAAAAACCACAATGTTTTCTGTCCCGTAGAAAACATCTTAACATCTTACAGATTTAGTTCATGGCAAGGGTTCCGACTACTTGGGACTGTTTCCCCAAAAAACTCCTGGGAAAAGTGGGAATCTATGTTAGTAACTAAGAAATGGGGGAACGCCGCAAATTGATCCCTAGAGCACATGTACACACGCGCGCACACACATACACTCAGCCTAATTAATAGCTTCTTTCCAGCCCTCTAGGCCAGGGCTGTGAGTAGGTAACTAGGCAAAGAAAAGCTTAGACTATAAATTAAAAGAAGCCATACCTTAGGGCTGAGGCATCTCATTAATCTCTCCAATATCACACTAAACATCAAGGAAAAAAGTGTTTGTCTGAAGGCAAAATGATATATATATATTCATACTAAAAAAAAAAAAATGTTCCAAGACATTTTCCTGGACCCAGACCTCTACCACATTTTCTGAGGTGCCTGGTTTTCCCCACGCCAGCTCCATGTGTGAGAGTGGAGCGGGAGAGAGCTGAGCTGGAAATGCAGCCCTGCCACATACCAACTACATGACCTTGGGCCAGATACTCATCTCTGAGCGCCAGGTGCTGCCTCCTTTGGGCATAAAGCCAATTCTGCATAGCTCTTCAGAGGGTTAAGGAACGTGCCTGCTTCTGTGTCTGGCCCTTAATAAGGCCTCCAAAAATGTGAGCTCCCTTTCCCCTCTCCATCTCCCACCTGGATAAAGGAAAAAGTCATCTTTCCTTAAATGACTATCATTTTTAGATGCCTGGAAGGTGGCATTTATTCTTTTCTGTGCAAGGAGATAGCTAGAACTGAAGCAACCATCAAGTCCACTGGTTATCAAACTGTAATGAGCCTTCTTGGGAATTGTGGGGGAGGAAGTGAGTTCAGGTTGGATTACCTCTGCCCATACCTCCATTCACATGGAGTTCATTTTACTTGCTTTTGAAACTCCAAAGGCTCACTATCCTTTGAATAGTGATAATATGGGAGAAGATTAATCGTTTACAATATCGAAGCCAAGATTCAAATCATTTCAATCTATGTAGTTGTATTAACATGACCCTGAGTTCTAGAGTCCCTAGCTGTCTTCCATAAGCAAGTATAAATCCTATTTGAAGAAAGAGATCATCAAAGCCTTTCCCCCTGTTTTCATCAGTGTCCAGCACACAATCAAAAGGAACAAGGCACAAGGAGAAGACCAGTCAAGAATCACAAAAACCAAGATAAAAACCAGAAAGTGGAAAAAGGTCCAAAGAGTTCTCAATAATAGAATCATGCATCAGTCATAGCCTTTAGAATAGCAGTGCTTATAAAGAAGACAAAAGGCAAGATTCATAACTTCGGCAAATAAATGGCAACTACAAAATAATCACAGGGAACCTTTAGAACTAAAAAATAAAAAAAATGCAGTAACAAAAATTAAGAACTCCATGCTTGTGTTTAACAGCATCTAAATACAACTTAAAACAGGAAGATAGAAGAAAATATCTAGAATCATGCAAGAAGGAACAAAAGGATAAAAATATAAATGAGATTTAAGGGTATATGAAATACACTAAAAATGGCTAACATGTGTAATGAGAGTCTAAGACTGAGAATATAGATAGAATGGAAAACAAGAAATATGTTAAAAGTAAAAGAATGAGAAAAAGATATGCCATGCAAAGAATAACTGAAAAAAACTAGTGTAGCTAAATTAATAAATCAAAATTAAAAAATTAAAAAATATGTTCACCTTGGCCAGGTAGCTAAGTTGGTTGGAGCATCATCTTACACACCAGAAAGGTTGCAGGTTCGATTCCTGGTCAGGGCTTATGACTGAGTTGCCAGTTGGATGCCTGGTTTGGGCACTGGTGGGAGGCAACTGTTCAATGTTTCTCTCTCACATTGATGTTTCTCTAACTAAAATCAATGAGTATTGTCCTTGGTGAGGATTGAAAAAAAGTATTTTAAACTGAAAGATCAAGAAAACAATATGTAAAAATGTGGGATAAATCTTATTGGAATCTCTACTTTTAAATGTATGCATTGGAAAAGAAAAAAAGAAAAGACTAAGAAGCAATGAGCTAAGCAATCATTTCAATAAATAAGGAATAGGAGAGAAAATTATAATCAAAGAAAATAGAATAAAAGAGAAAAATAAAGTAGAAGCAGAAATTAAGGAAAGAGAACAAATGCAGAATTAACAAAGACTACAACTGAATCTTGGAAAGTAATAAAATCGGTAACTGTCTACCAAGACTAATCAAGAAAAGAGAGAAAAAGGACAAGTGCCAATGTTAGGAAAGAAAAAAGGAAAATGATTACAGATCTTATATATCTTTTAAAAAGTATTAAAAATATACCAATTTTAGGTTATTAAATTAAAATAAAATATAAAAGCTTACATTAAAAACACAACTTTTCAAAACTAACACAGGAAAAGTAGAATAGTATCTGAATCATCCTATAGTATCAAAGAAATTAAATCCATAATGTAAACTTTGCTCAAGGAAAACTGAAGAGCAATTAGTTTCGCCAATGTATTTTACCAAACATTTAAGAAAGTCATAGCCAATTCTACAAAAACTGCTTCAGAGACTAGCATAAAATGGAACATTCCCAAGCTTATTTTGAGGCCAGCAAAATCTTTATGCCAAAAATCTGACAAGGACATTACAAGAAGTGAAAAATCACAGGATGGTTTCAGCCATGAAGAGGCAAAAATTATACACAGCATATTAGCAAACCATATCCAGCAATGTTTAAAAAGATTAATACATTATGACCAAGGAAAGTTTATTCCAAGAAACAAGATTGTTTTAATATTCAAGAAAAAGAACAATTAACCCACCACATTGACAAAATAAAGGCTAATCATCATATTTTCATTTTTGCAGAAAAGGCATTTAAAAGAAGTCATCTCCATTTTAGATTTTTAAATCTCAGAACAAACTTGAAATAGAAACTTTTTAAATCTTATAAAGGGTACCTAAAAAAAATCCACAGCAAAAAAATTGTACTTAGGATAAAACATCACTCAAGATTTCATCACGTACCTCAGAACAACATACAATTTGAACCTTATGAATGGTTTATTATTTGTTTCTGGAATTTTTAGTTTAATATTTTTGGACCATGGTTGGCCACAGGTAACTGAAGCCATGGAAAGGAAAACCATGGGTAAGAGAGAATTACTACAGAAAAAAAAATAGTCCCCCCTAAAAAAATATTATCTCTCTGTATTCTTTTTTTTAAATAGACAATTCTTTATTTTTTAAAATATATTTTATTGATTTTTTACAAAGAGGAAGAGAGAGGGATAGAGAGTTAGGCACATCAATCAGCTGCCTCATACACACCTACTGGATATGTGCCTGCAACCAAGGTACATGCCCTTGACCAGAATTGAACCTGGGACACTTCAGTCTGCTGGCCAACGCTCTTTCCCCTTGCCTTGAGCCAAAAACAGTTAGGGCTCTCTGTATTCTTTTCTCTTCAAAATTATATCCTCATTTTCAAGGATGACAAAAAAAAAAAAAAAAAAAAAAGAACAAGATAAGATCCTTCAGCATTTCCATAAGAGAGCCCAAATAAAAAGAATTCATTCCTCAAATCAAAAGGGACAAAAGAAAGCACACAAAGTAACCATTCAGATGAGCCTCAGAGGCTGTGGGGCTGAGGAATTCACTGCTGGCTGGAGCCCCTCAGGCAGGCAGAGTATTCTGCACATCTGGTCCAGACCTCTGCTGAGCGGCTGCCTCCCTCAGGGAATGTCTTGCCATCAGCAAAACACCCTGAATGGCCAGCTTCCCCGCCAAGGAGCTGTGCACAAGAGTAGGTTGCACACTCTCTCCTAGGGGGTGACCTGCAGAAGGAAAGCAGAGAGGCAGCATGTTCATGCATGTGCAGAACCCTTGCCCAGAAGATGACTTATTACATTAGGGGTGATCAAGCTTCAGAAGGAACCAAGAACATTCTTTTATGCTGTTAGGAACATGCACAGCCAAGTATGTGCTCAACTGAACTCCTCCCTTGGTTCTTGCCAAAGGGCTGATGTGCTTGCTGAACTGCTTTTTGCTTCTTTTTTTTTTTTTAACTGCAGGGCTGTATGGATCCCATTTTTAGGATGCCAGACATATTATGACAAGTCCCAGTTCTTGCAAGCCAACCCAAACCTGGCCGGGCTCAGAGTTGGATGCTATGCCATCCGGGAGCTGGCCCCTCTCCCTCTCTGAATGGATTCAGGAAATGAGGGCCTACCATTGACAGAGCCCCCCCCCCCCCCCAAAGTTATGAGGCTGTAATGAGAACATATCCAAATTCCCTCCAAGAGAGTCTGCCAGGAGCCTGGAGGAGGAGGAAGGGGCATGGAGAGAAGGGGGTGGCTGTGAGGGAGATGAGCGCACCTTTGCAGAGGTGTCAGTCAGGGATATAGAAGGACTTAGAGGGGATGGGAGCCCTCAGAGGACATAGACCTTTCCTGACCATCTCTAGGACAGACAGACATCTTCGCTCTGACAGAAGAGCCCAGAGGACTAAACCATCACGGCGAACTCAGTAGTAAGTGTGCTGGGGACGCTGTGCCGAGCTCTAATGCATTACCTCATTTAATCTGCTTGATGTCTCTCTGACAGGGGCCACTATCTCTTCCATTTCACAGATGGGAAAACTGAGGCTTAGAGAGGTTATGCAGAAGCAGTGAGAGTTTAAGCCACAACCGGATACTTCCTTTCCATTGAAAATAATTCATAGCCTAACGAGGTGTTTAGCACATCATCGTTAGCATTCAGTAAGTAATTATTAATGAAGAAACGGATGAATGTTGAATAAGGCAGGTCAGTACTGGTTTAATGGAGACCAGGCACTAATCAGCTTTATGACTTTGGGTAAATTGACTTCTCTGGGTCATATTTTCCTCGCCTACAAAGAGGAGTTTTGACTAGATGCTATCTGTGTTATATGACACAATGAATAAATCATATGGTGAGCCAGCATTTAAAATAAGCCATCCATCTGGTCTCACCCAGAGAAACACACCCGAGTCTTTCTAGAGCTCCATGTGGCTTAGAGGGAGAGGACACTGCCATTAACAGAAGGGCCCTTTATCACAGTTGCCACTCCATTCTCGGTGACCAGATTGTCCCATTTGTCTCCGTCAAGAGCACTGCAGCCACTCCCGATTTCAAAGGACCCACAAAAGGCTCCTCTCCTTCCTGGCAGTGGAAATGCAGAATTCTTTTCCACGAAATGACTACATCAGGATAGGAAAAAGCTATTGGAATCTGCTCAGAGCAAATGGACCGTGAATGTTTTCAGACATACTTTTTCTCTCCTTAAAAAGTTTCCAGTCCCTCTCCTCTCCCTGAGAGTTGGGACTGAAAGTTACAACCCTCTAATCACATGGTGGGCTCCACTGGCCACCAGCCCCCTACCCTTAGGTGCTATCCAGCTGTCACCTCATTAACAGAACAAAGGACACCTTTAGGGCTCTCATCACTTAGGAAATTCCTAGGGTTTTAGGAAGCAAGGACTGTGGATGAAGTCATTGAGTGACCAAATGACTAAATATATTTATCAGAAGTCACAATATAGCAGTAGAAATCCTCAAAAATTGGAATCTATGTCAAATCACTCACTTTAATTCTACAGATGTTTATTGAACACCCACTGTGTGACAGACATTGTTCTGAACCCTGACTGTATGGGGAGGAACAAGAGAGACAATCCCTGCCCTAGCAGGTTTGGTCCAGTGGCTAGAGCATAGGCCTTCAGACCAAAGAATCACAGGTTTGATTCTGGTCAGGGGCACATTCCTTGGTTGCAGGCTCCTCCCTGGCAGGAGGCAACCAATCAATGTGTTTCTCTCACAGTTATGTTTCTCTCTGTCTTTTCCTCTCTCTTCCACTCTCCCTTAAAAAAAAAAAAAAAAAAAAGGAAAAAATATCCTCGGGTGAGGGCTGAGAGAGAGAGAGAGAGAGAATCTCTGCTGTCAGAGAGCTCACAAGCTATCAGAAAAGACATTCATTAAAGATGCACTGACTTTGTGATGAGCATTTTGAAGGACATAATCACTCTATTTATATATATATATATATATAATAGAGAAATATGCTAATTAACTGGGACTCTGTAATGGGTTGACTGGATAGGAGGAGGTTGCACGTGCAGTGCCAGGGGCAGTGGGAGGGCCAACGACATTGGTCACTGCTATGGGCCCAGGGAGCAAGGCAGGGCTGGACCAGCCACAGGAGGGTGGGCGGTGCCGCCTGATTTCCAATCGGGCGCTGGGCTCCTATTGGCAGAACAAGGGAACACAGGGCCTGGTCTTATACTCTCAAAGACAGGTCACCTGAAAGTTCCACTGATGCCGAAGGTAAATGAACAAGGATGAAGTGATAGATTTTGTATGTTCCTCCATCACTCAAATGGCAGCTATTTTGTGCATTCCCACTAGTGCTAAGCACTGGGAGACAGAGAACAAAGAAACGAGGAAGACTCTCTGCCCTGAGAGTCCACTGGAGAACAAAATAAATTGCAGCGATGTCGAGTTACAGATAAATCAAAGAGAAGAGGGGCTAGTGGATCTGCTCCCAAGAGGAGACACACAGCACATCTGGAGGAAGGATGCAGCCTCGGGTCCGGATGGCCGTGTCCACGCTGCTCCCCGAGCTTTGACGCCGGGTATGGTGATGCCCGCAGTGCCAGCTGGGACTGTTAACAGCTCGAGGCATTCATGTGATACAGCGATGCCCTCGGAAAATAAATAGAGCTGGTAAAAACATCAACGTGCTCCAAAATAAATGCATCACCTGCTGACTGGTTCACACACGACGTTTGCTCAGAGCAAGGAAGGCCGCAGCGGTGAGACGCTCACGTGGGTGACAGCGGGGCGGAAGGTCTGCCTCCTCTCCGGCCTCCGAGGCCCTCTCCCGTTTAAGAAGTTCCTTCAGGTTCACATTTTACTGGGTCTGCTCATCGGACAGGGGGGATCGTTGCAGGGGGGCCCCAGGGCAGTGGGTTTGGGGATGCCACGCCCTCTGATTTCCCGCCCTTTTTCAGTGGGAACTGCGTCATGCATGAGTGCGCTGTGAACGTTCATATGCACTCACTGAGCTAAAGCTCTGGATCATAGACGATCTCTTTTTAAGTTCTTATTTTGAGGAGGGATTTTCATCAAGGAGGGTACATCAAAACCATCCAGGCAGAATTTTGAAATCCAAGTCTCTGGAGATAGAACCCATGTTTTTGTTTGTTTCTTGTCAATTCCATGAGCGATGTTGAGGGATTGGGGGGGGGGGTCCAGTCCTGGTTAAATATAATTGCTTTTAAATGAACCAGCCTCTGGTATCAAATCAATTCCCCAGCTCCTCCAACGTAAGAGGAGACAAGAGCGATTGATGTCATCCTCTGAATGTACCGAGTTCCTGCTTTGGGTGGTTCATCTCAAAAGGCTCTCATTCCTAAGTAAACCAAAGAGGATGACTTGGAGACCAAGCGGCACCCAGCTCCATCCAGGACATGACCTGCAAGTAGGCCATGTTCCATTAATAACGCCAGCATCTACTCTGAGTTTTCAAAGGGAGAGCAAGCATTTCCCAACTAATCCCGCCGACTCACTCTCCGGAGTGTTATACGTGCTGTGACAGGTTCTCTCAGTCCGTGCCAATGGCATGGGCTGGCCCTTGACAATGACTAAGATCAATCTAGAGACATGTGTAATAAAAACCTTTCAAGGGAGAAAAGAAGCTGAGGTGCTTGTGGCTCGGAGCCTGGGCACACTCAGCTCACATCCCATCCAAGCCCGTGGCCGCTTGCCATGCTGCTTCGGCTCCGCATCTGCTGCTGGTTAGCAAAAATTCCATTCACAGCTGTCCAGATGAATCAGATGTCCAATTAGCATTTCTTGCTCGGTGTCAGGAGTCTGCCCAGAACAGAAATTTTAAAACAGAAAGCACAACAGAACAGAAAGTTTTATTCACATTCTTGCTGAAAACTGTGTTCTGAATTCTGGACTGTCTTGGGGGGGGGGGGGGGGGGGGGGGGAAAAACCTGCAAGAAACTAACAAAGTCCTCTAACACTATATTTTCCTCCTAGATACACTCCAGTTCAGAGACATTCAGTTCTATATGTATACCTTCCTGTTGAAAAGACCGATCTGGCCCTAGCTGGTTTGGCTCAGTGGATAGAACATCGGTCTGTGGATTGAAGGGTCCCGAGTTCAATTCTGATCAAGGGCACATGCCTGGGTTGCAGACTCCATCCCCAAGAGGGGCGTACAAGAGGCAACCGATCAATGGTTCTCTCTTGTCATTGATGTTTATCTCTCTTTCCTTCTCCCTTCCTTTCTGAAATCAATAACAATATATTGTTAAAAGAAAGAAAGAAAGAAAGAAAGAAAGAAAGAAAGAAAGGAAGGAAGGAAGGAAGGAAGGAAGGAAGGAAGGAAGGAAGGAAGGAAGGAAGGAAGAAAGAAAGAAAACCCCCATTTTCTGTTCTTTCCTATTTCTCAATTCCAAAGGTCCATCAGCATCATAAGTTTGTTGTTCACTACACATGGAAGATGGCATGACCTTCACTAATAAAGCCATCTCTTGTTTTCAGTGTAAACTTCTAAGGTGACAGACAGGAAAACAGGCTCAGCCTAATCTTCAGGTTTCCCTCAGTGTTGGTAACCAGGATTGTTCTTGCATGTACATGTTCAAGTACATGAAAGTACTCAGCAAACTAGGCTTCTAACTCAAAGGCTCAAGGTAGATTAGCCCAAGAAGCTATTCCCTCCATTGTTTGAAACCTTTTTAATGGTTTTCCATTTCACAGAAAGTAAAATTATCAAGGCTCAGCATGATTTAGCTTTTAGCTGTGTCTCTGCTCTCAACCTCTGCCTTTTTCCCCTTGGACCATATGCCTGAGACACACTGGCCCTTTTTCAATTCTCTTTCTCAGTAAGTCAACACCTCCTCTACCCAGTAAGTCAATATCTCCTCTACCCCAGGGCCTTTGCACATGCCACTTCTCCTGAATACTTTCCCTACCCCTATCTTTTGCCTTCTCTGAGAGTTTTTCCTCAATCATATCTATCTAGACCAGTCTTCCTCCTCTTGTAAAGTCTTCCCAATTCCCTTCTTTGTTTCTTGATACCACTTATCACAGTTTGTCATTTATGCTGTACACTAGAGGCCTGGTGCACAAAAATTCATGCCCCAGGGAGGGGGGAGGTGCCTCAGCCCAGCCTGCACCCTCTCACAGTCCGGGAGTCCTCAGGGGATGACCTACTGACCTAAGCCGCAGTTTGGCCTCCCTCTGTGGGAAGTGACTGGGTGGCGATCGTGGGACTGTGCTGCCCCCATCACTCCACTGTGGCCTCTGCCCCACCTCCCTCTGCAGGAGGCGACTGGGTGGGTCCCCAAATCACCTCTCTGCCACCGCTGGTCGCTGCCACCACCCCCCTATTGCTGTTCTCTCCCTCTGCCCACTAGCACTGCCTGCTCTCTGACCCATCCCCTTCCCTCTCCCCACTGGTCACTCTGCCATTCAGCTGATTTGCATATTATGCTTTTATTCTATAGGATGTGTGGATTTTTTTGTTTTGCCTTAATTTCTCAGTGGGAGGAAATCTCCAGAAAAGCAGAGTTTAACACATACAATAGTTTTATTGCTGGCTTTACCCAGTGGCCAGATAAGTTTCAACTGAACGAGTACAAAAAACATTTTACATAAATGTTAAAGGCACGCTTTAAAATTAAATACCCATTGCATTTTGAAGTTATTTATTACATGTTCTTACAAGCTAATCTCTTTTTAAAGCATACTTTGTAAAACACTGTGTAATATGAAAACACAAAACATGAGAATTCTTGTGATCCATCCACAATGTGTCAAGTTAGTACCTCCAGTATCTTGTACAAAGCCTCTTACTTACTGGCATCTCAATGAATTTCAGATATCTGTAAGAATGAATGAATGTGAGTCAATATTTTATTTCACAATGTGACCTAATCATGTTTTGCAGTGGAACAGACATCTTTCTTTTCTCTGTCACTAGTTAACAAAACTCTCTTAGGAAGTTTTTCTCCATAAGGACCTTTCTCTGTAAGAGGAAGTGAAATATTTTAAACAGACTTAAATTCTATAGTAACAGCTGCCATTTATACGAACCTTTATAACTCACAAAACACTTCCTTATACATTTGCCATTATTTTCCCAATATTATAGGGGCAGGAGGAAAGTCCAGAACGTCTGTTCTTTCTTAGTTGCCCATATTCACAAAAGAATGCAGGACCGAAGTGAGCCTCAAACCCAGGTGGCCAGTACCCAGTCTGCTGGCCTTCCCCCCACCTGCCTCCTCCCGGCCTCATTACTCTCTCTCTCTCTCTCTGTCTCTGTCTTGCAGTGAAGTCACTCCTGCCAAAATCTGGAGATGATTTTTGGAGGAATTTACCCTGCAGGAGAAATATCATTTGACTTAAAATTTGATTGCATGTGCAGCTAAATGAACACGCTGGAGAAAATCTCTTTTCTAGCAGCAGTGTCAGCGTGCGTGGTCAACATTTACCAAATGCAGTGTCTAAGTTAGAAGCAAAACCGTGAAAAATAGAGCCCAGGACAATGGGAGAAGCAAAGTAACGGAGGCCACTCTCTCTAACCGTGTGGAAAGCCCACTGCTATCCAATTAAGGATGGTGGTGGGGGGAGGGGCATCCATGTTTTTCTTCTCTGGAGACAGGTGCGCGCACTGCCTAGTGGCCGTGCCCCCGCAGTCAGAACCGTTCCGCTCGCTGTCACTTCCCCGTGCCACAGTTGATTTTTATGACAAGCCTCCCTGTTAACGGTGCAGCCCAGATGTTTCCATGGCAGCAGGTAAGCCGTGGCTGCAGGATCGGCTTCCCCTCCCCAGTCACACTGGTATTTAAAGCAGGGATTACAAGAGCACATTTTAAAGTCAGCCAAGTTTTTTTTTTGTGTGTGTGTGTGTTTTTTATGTAATGTTGTGCTGTTTTTATTTAAATAATACATTATTTATCATTTATTATTATTATTATTATTATTATTATTATTTAATGTTTTGTTCAAACAATAAAGATTAAAATTGAGAAAGAGAAAGGGACCTAGAAGTGTAAAAGAGAGAAGGGGTGGGAGAGAAGGGAGAGGGGGAGAGAAGGGGGAGGGGAAAAGGGGAGGGAGGAAGAAGGAGGGGTAAAGGGAGGAGGGGATGGGAAGAGAGGGTGGAGAGAAGGTGACTGGAGGGGGAGAGCTATGTTCCGGTGTCTTATGTTATTAATGAAAATAAATTCAAAGATTCAATTTCTTTTTCAATATGAAGATGCTTTGTAATTACAGCATTTCTCATTCCCATCAACTTCCAATTGCCTTCCCAGCATGCCTAGGACATTTGAACCTATTCCAGGGAAGAAGTCTAATCAAGATGTAGCTGCTAAGGTCATAGCGAAGGAACTGCTCACAGCAAACGCAGGGGAGGCCAGCATTCGCCTCCCTGGGAGATCCGCCGTCTCCGTATCTGCTTCGTCAGCAGTTTTCTTTCTCTGCGGAAGTGTGGGCAGGGGGCCAAGCATGTGTGAATACAGTTGACAGTTGTCACCAAATGCAACCTGCAGACAGCGTCATCGGAAGCACAGTCCGTAAGGCTTAGGGCTCTTATTGTGCTGTGGCACAGTTAGCATAAGTGACAGTTCCCACGAAGGGCGGAGTGACAGTTACACTGTCAAATCAAGATGTTTCTTTTTCCTCCTGCCCATTACTCTTCAGTATCATTTGTAACAGTGTTGATACTTTACCTTTAACTTGTTCAATATAATCAAGACACATAGACATGGACACATACACACACATATTCCCCCCATACACACACACACACACACATACACACACACGTGCACACACATAATGCACACCAATGGTGACAGAATCAACTCAAAAGCCAAGAAATTGTGCCCTTGTCTCAAGTCCTCTTCACCAAGTCTCATATCCCTGCTTCTTTCTCACCAACCCAGCCTTTCCCACATTCTGCTCTTGTGGTCCCTCAGTCTCGGGGATACCTAAGGTTGACACAAATATCTATACAAGTCTCACCTCAGGCCTGCTCTCTTAGATGCCTGAGAACCCAAGGAAATCTAAACAGGTATTGAATATCAGGATTTGTGTTGGTTGCTTAACATTTTTCAAGTAGCCAGCCTAACATTGCACACTTTTTTATAAACACAGAAGTTGATGTTTAAGGGATGGCTTGCTCAGGGTCACAAGAGTGGTAAGTGGTGACACTGGCGGGACGTTCAGACCCCAAATTCCATGTCTTTCCATGGCAACCCAGAAAAACTCTTGAGGCTGGGGCTGCAGCTCCCCGGGCTGTTTAGGCTGCGAGGAGGTAAGAGGCATTGCTTATTCCCGACCAGCATCTTATCCCTGGGGTCCTACTGCTCCCCTATCCATGAGTTCCTCTGGAAATGGAAAGTATTGATTTTTTAAAATCTTTATTGTTGAAAATATGACATAATCTCCCCCCACACACACACACACACACTGACCTCTTCTGACACCCGCCTCCCCATCCCAGGCCTTCACCACCCTATATTGTCTGTGTCCACGAGTTATGCATATATGTGTACAAGTTCTTTGATTGATCCCTCCACACCCACCCTCCCCCACCTTCCCTCTGAGGTTAGAAAGTCTGTTCCATACATTTTTTACGGGTTCTTCTCTAATCACATCCTCTCCTCCTCCAAAGGCTGGGTACATGTTTCAAGGTTGTCCAAGCCTGGCACTGCATTCCTTTACAAAACTGAATGGCCCAAGGGGTGGGCACGAGAGCCAAGCCAGTCAGCGAGCGCCCAGCGCGGACACAGAGGGAACAGCTCTCCTTCCCCTCAGAGGTTGCTAAGCTGGGACAGTGCCGCTCGGGGGCTGCTGGGAGCTGTCTTCCCTGGCTGCAGGAAGGAGCTCATCTGTGTAGTTGAGAGCAAGGCAGGAAGACCAGATGGCAAGCTCCTTCGTTTCTGTGCGCTTCTGCATGTATGGTTCTCCGCATCTACAACACCTGTTTTGCTTTTCCACTCAGAAAGAGAAAAAAGATAGCTGACTCCTCTCTCATCTCAGCTACCAGCTCCGTTAGGAACAGTGTCCTCCTTCCCCGTGTTGCGTTCCATGCCCCTGCTCTGCACTCTCTCAGCATCTGTGCATCTCTGTGCTCACACCTGTCATTATGGCTATCGCACAGCATTGCAATGGCTGCCTACTGTCCTTCCCACCCTCTGCGTGATGCACTCCTCCTAGTGAGCAAGTGTGTGATGGTCATCGTCGCGTTCTCATCTTGAAAGTAACAGGTGCCAAAACCTGGGTTTAAATTAGGCCTCAGAAGGAGGGAAGTCATTAAAATCCTGATCAGCAAGGTTGGCAAATTGCCATCCGAAAGGACTGTATGACTTCCTTTATAGGGTTCAGAGAGAAATAATAAATGGCTCAGTGGATAGAGCATTGGCCTGCGGACTGGAAGGTCCCAGGTTTGATTCTAGTCAAGGGCATGTACCTTGGTTGGGGCACATCCCCAGTAGGGAGTGTGCAGGAGGCAGCTGGTCCATGTTTCTCTCTCATTGATGTTTCTAACTCTCTATCTCTCTCCCTTCCTCTCTGTAAAAAATCAATAAAATATTTTTTTTTAAAGGAAGTAACAGGTACATAACAGGTGCTCATTGTTTGTAGCAAAGATGGATGGTAGTGGATTTTAGGTGGTTCTTTGTTCGAAAACTGTTTCTCAAACTCTAGAAGCTGTTGAGAATTATCCTCCACAAAGAAATAGAGGAAGAATTGTCTCCAAAATTCTGGGAAATTCCACATTCTTTGACATACTCATGGTTAAAACTAGAACCAGTGAAAATTATAGGCAAATATATTTTAACAGACTACTATAAGAAAAGAATTTCTACCAATCACATGGTTTTGATATTTTCTCTTTGTCTTTGGTATTTCAATAAGCTTTGCTATGTTCTGTGTAGATGTGGTTTTCTTATTACGATGTTGATAGCACTTCTTGAAGATGTGATTTGATTCCTTGGTCAGTTTTGGAGAATATTAGTCAGTATGCCTCCAAATATGCTTCTGCCCCCTTTTTCCTTCCCTTTATTTCTAGACTTTAGCTACAAGTATACTAGACCTTTTCAACATGTCTTTCTATCCTCCTGTTTTTCAAGCTGCTCTCTTTTTATATGGGAGGTTTGAGTCTGATTGCATAAATCTTTAACTTTCTCTGGAAAAGTAGATGCCAGATCATAGCCAAGGAAATGTTTTAACTTATAAGAACTTGTCTGTATACTATAAAGTTTTAGTAATGAAACTATATGATGCTGAGGTAAGAATAGAAAAATATATCCATATAACAGAAAAAAACTCTAACAATGATAGTTATACTATGTATTTATTATATACTATAAATAAAAGGCATGTCACCTCATAAAATAAATGGCAGATGAAGTAAAAATTTCAAGATTCAAACCATCATACTATTGAAGTAGAGAAATCCTCCCTAGGTAACACAGAGTAAAGAACAAATAACATTATCTGCATTAAACAAAAATATTATAGGGCAAAAGAGAAGTGTTAAAAAGTAAACAGATAAACCATAAACTGGAAAAGGTATAAATGGCAGATATTTAGGGAGAGAGGGAGACATATGGAGAGAGAGACAGGTAGACAATCATATATACATATATACATATGATTGTATATAGGTGTATATATCTAGAGAGGGAGAGAGAGGTAGAAACAAAGAGACAGCAGGACAGATAAAGAACTCTAGCGTATGTAAATTGAAAGACAAAAAGACACTCTATCCAATAGATATAAGGAGGACCAGGGTCATTGATGAACCACAGGTGACCTCCCAAGCATGCTGAGCCCCCGCATTTAGCATGTGAGGACACGGAATCACTGACACGCTGTCTAAGTCTCACTTTTTTTTGGGCTTTCTGTGTCATTAAACCTTAATGAGAAGAGCCTGAGCAGAGAAGAAGTCTCGCTTATTAAGCTCATTTTTTGCTCTATTTTCATTTCATAGAGAGACTCCTCTTCAAAGCCGCACAAGGAAGGAGTGCTCATTCTCCTTTATGGAGTAATACACCTGTTTTGTTTACTTTAAATTGGGTTTAAATTAGGCCTCAGAAGGAGGGAAGTCATTAAAATCCTGATCAGCAAGGTTGGCAAGTTGCCATCCGAAAGGCCTGTATGACTTCCTTTATAGGGTTCAGAGAGAAATAATAAAGGCCAAAAATAAGATTATGGTTTTGCTTGATGTGCCAATTTATAATGTTCTCATCAGATTACAAACTCATAAAATTTGAAAGATAAAGAAGAAAAGCTTCATTCTTGGTAGGTAAGCTTGTTGCCCCACTTAAAAGGTTACAAAATCATAAAATGAGAAAGATAAAGAAGAGATGAAGTCTAGATAGGCAGACATTGTGTGTTTCCTTCTAGTGTTCGTGAAGATACACACATGTGAACTCATAAATACACATGTGTGTGGCCAAATTAGTATCACACCTTGTGCACAAATTTGTATCCTGCTGTTTTCCACTTACTCTTATATTATTACCATTTCTTCAGTCATTGAGTATTATTTGAAAACAAGATTTTTTAATTTAAGTGGCTATGTATGCTCCATCATAGATGAGACATAAATCACCATTAATCAGAAGTCCCCTATTTGCCACCAATCACCATTTTAAGTAACGTATGAGAATTAACCATGTTTAAATATAAATTTGGGCTTCAATATCTCTTTAGATTTTTAGAAATTGAATCTCTATATTCAAAGAAGTGCCCATTTTAAAGACTTTAGGCTACTTGTGAAAAGTCCCCAATGAAATGTCTTACTGTGTGACGTCATGAGAGGGAATATGGACCAAGACCTCACCCCACCCTTGAGTAGCATTCATTTCAATCGTGCCAAATTCTGTGTGTCCTTTGAACATGTTTATGTCAGCATTTGTGTCTGTATAATTAGATATTTTTCTTTTTAATTGAAGGCTATTTGCCCTTCGTTTTGTTTGTTTGCTAACAGATTTCCCAGTTTGTCACACACCTTTTAATTTTGTTTGTGGTGTTGGTGACAAACTACTTACCATTTTAGGGACTCAGATATAACAGCCTCTTTTTAATGACCTCTCCTGTTGCTTTTATACTTTGTCTCATCTATCCTTAATTAGTTTACTGTCTGCCAATGCTTTCTCCTTGTTTTTAAATTTCAAGAATATTTAACCCACATGAAATTCGTCTGCTGGGAAGTATAAAATAAGAATCTAGCTTTAGTTTTTAAAGTAGACTTAATCACCTCGGTATTAGTTTTTGAACATTCCCTACCCTGTTGTTTGTAAATTTTCTTTCATCGGGCATTGCATTTATTTGCTCTTCCAAAGCTTTCCATCCTGTTTCACATACTTCCCTTTTGCTTTTTTGCATCTTACCTAAAAATTAAGGTGATTGGGTAATTTGTTTTGATATCTCATGGCTCACAAACATTTTAATGCTTTTATTTACATTTTTTCACTAGTCTTCATGTTTATTCTTTAGATGACATTCGGAATCCATTTTAAAAACTTCCCCTACAATTTGACCTCCCACTGAAATCATGTGAACCTACAGATTATTTGGGGAATGCTTATTTTCTATTTCCTAGTACCTGGGAACATAGTTTAAATCTGCTATTTGCTATTTTCAATTTATGTGACCCTGGCAGATTGTTTGACCCCCTTCTAGCTTCAGTTTCCTCCTCTGGACTCTAAGCTCCCTGAAGGCCTGGTCATGGTGCCCTCATTCATTATGTCTCTGCAGTGTGGCTCAAAATAGGCACTCAATAAGTATCCCGCCCTGCTGGCATGGTTCAGTGGTGAGCGTCAACCTATGAGTGAGGAAGTCATGGTTTGATTCCTGGTCAGGGATTATGGCCAGGTTGCAGTCTTGATCCCATGTGGGGCATGCAGGAGGCAGCTGATCAATGTGTTTCTGTCATCATTGATGTCTCTATCTCTCTCTCCCTCTCTGAAATCAATAAAAGTATTAAATAAATAAATAAATATCCGGTGAGCATGAATAGATGATTGGGCAAATCCATCTACAGTCTATCCAGAAATATTATGAGGATAAGAATTATGAGGCTATAGATTATGAGACCTAAAACAGAAAATACAATGTGTTCAGTCCAGTTAAACTCAGTCAGTGAGCTGAGCGATTTTCTTCCCAGGCACCTCAGACTAAAACTTCATCAGGGTTCTGCTATCCTACCCCCACCCAAAGGGGCATCTCTTGGTGGGAGGAGCTTTGGTGGGTTGGGAGTGGGGGGCAGCTTTCCTTCTGTATCCACTGGGATTTGCTGGGATGGAATGCACCCGACCTGGTCATGACCCCGGGTCCCTTCAGTGGCTGCAGGCATGCTCCATCCGGCCTTGCCTTCGGCTGATGGGTGCACACAGGCCATCCTCCTGAGTTTCAGCATCATAGACTTGTGCACTTGAAACCTAGATAATTTTATTAACCCATGTCATCTCGATAAACTTAATTTTTTAACATAAACAATAAAAATTCATTGATTCGTTTTAAAAATAACAAAAATAAAAAACAACCTCCATCTTTCCCTACAAAAATAAAAGGCTTCAGATTCCAAGACAAACACCTCTGCCCTGAATCTCAAGAGGCTATTTGTATTTTTTTTTTTTTTTTAAGGAAAGAAAAAAAAATAATTTGCCTCTGTTCTAAGTTCATAGTGTCTCCCTTTAATAAATGCACTCTGAGGCCGAGAAGTCGATGGAGACTGGATCATGCTGGATCATGGTGTGAAGGGAGGAAACAAACTTCAATAGGCATGTCTCAAATCCTCAGTTATCTAACAAAAGCCACCACATGAACACCCACTTCCTCTCTCCTCTGAGCCAAAGGAAAGGCAGCCATTGGTTCCGCAGTTTCCGAGCCTGAGGGTGGGAAGGAGACTCTCTAGCAGATAGACATGTACGCGTCCACTAATTTCCAAGGAATGCACTTCAAAGCCAGTGAGGGGGTGGAATTCAGCCAGGAGACCTCTCCTCCAGGTCTTTGTCTCCTACAGCATAAGTAGCTCTGGAAGCAAAGGAAAGAAATACCGGTCATCTTACCCAAATGGAATTATTGGTGGAATCAGGACCAGCCTTAAGCATCCAGAAAATTATTTGTTTACATGCAGTTTTAATTTGATAAATTTGACCGTGTGAAATGAATGACAAAGACTGTTCTGTTCCCAGGGGTCCTATGTATTGGACAGTGAATACATTTTAACTTTTTAATGAACAAAGCCAAATTAAGCCCTAACTGGATTGGCTCAGTGCATAGAGCATAGGCCTGTGGACTGAAGGGTCCCAGGTTCGATTCCGGTCAACGGCATGTACCTTGGTTGCGGGCACATTTTCAGTAGCGGTGTGCAGGAGGCAGCTGATTAATGTTTCTCTCTCATCGATGTTTCTAACTCCCTATACTTCTCTCTTCTTCTCTGTAAAAAAATCAATAAAAAATATTTTTAAAGCCAAATTAATTTGCCACCAACCTGAAATGACTTCGGGATTGTCAGAAAAGTGAGCTGGGGAGTGCAAGGTCCTGCTTCTATTCATTCATCAATTTGAGTGATTTAATTAAGTTGTCCTTTGAGCTTCAAAAAGGTGAGTTGCGACGATGAGGCATAATTTGAACAAAATTCTCCAGCAACTACAAGATAAGTAGGGGTAAATAATCTCTGGATCTTTCCAAGATAAAAGGAAAATGCCATTCTTTTCTACCATGCATTCTCTGTTTGAGGGACTAACATGTGGAAAAACAATTAGACTTATTTTGGGTTCTTGTTCCACGAGGCAGAATTAGAATTATGTTTTAGGAGGGAATTTTTTTTTTTTAACATAAGTTTACCTTCATTTCTTCCAGATCACACTAGCATGGAAGGAGCAGGGAGGGAAGGAGAGAGGATGAGCCGAAGGTCCAGGCAGTAATCACAGTGGCTCGGATTGAATTCACATCCCCAGGACAATGATCGGCCCCTACATTCTCTGGTCTCCTGGGACTCATTCATTGGCTTCTTGCTTCAGGCTTGCCTGTCTGTCGTGTAGTGACCTCAGTGTGCCACATGGTGGCCTTGACCATCAGCTCTTCTTCCGCCTTGGCTGTATCCTTATCCTCAAGGCTATCAATGCACTAGCTGGACCACCCCACTTCCGGTGAAAGAGAGAGGGTCCTCCCAGCAACATTATCACTTCTTTACAAACAGTCAAAGTGGGATGTGCGGTGATTTTGTTCCCATGTTTGTTTTGTTGGCAAGGCAACCAGATACCTTGGAAAGCATTTCGCTATCCCCAAGTTTTCTGTGATAATGACTGGATTTCCTAAGAGCAGAGATGCATCCAAGGTCAGCCACCTTCTCTAAGGTCTGCCCTGATTCTCCTCCTTGCTCCCCACCTCTGGCATTTTTCTACCCTCCATAGGCAGGGAAGGTGCCTTCTGCTGGCCACGCTCTGTCCCGCTCTGCGCATGATGTCAGGCGGCGGGCCTGGGGAAGTGCCAGAGGAATAATAAACAGTGTTTTCACACTGGCGTGGGAGGGCTGGTAGTTCCTGGTGATTTCAGGATGCTTTCCAGGCTGTTCGCTGACGCTAGGAGGGGGGCAGAGTTCTGAGTAAATGCCAGCCACACATCACCTTCTCAGACTCATTGCTGGGCCCCGCACAGCAGTCGGCTTCTCTCTCTGGGAGGCGGTGGGAGAGGAGGAGCACTCACACACCCTTTGGAAACCTTTGTCTCTATCTGATCCTGGCTTCCTCTCATGAGGCAGCCAAACTGAACCCCCCAAAGCCACACATGTTAGTGATGGCCTCTTCGTATTCCAGGGAACAGGCCCACCGAGGACACCCCCTCAGGCTCTGAAAAGTGATAGAGTTTAAAACACACTCAAGCGTGTGCACCCAGCCAGGCTGACATCCTCCACGCCCCACTCAGATCTGGCCTCCTGCTGTGCCCTAGGCCGGGGCGCACTGCCCATCTCTGAGTGGCTTACCTGCTGCCAGTGCCAGCTCAGGGCAGCCTGCACCAGGAAGTGTCTGTGATTTCCCCATCCAGCATGGCCAGCTCACGGGGCGCCCATTCTGTTATCTCTTTGGACCCCCTCTCCTTCCCTTCCATTGTATGTACAAATGTACTGCCTTGCCTGGCCGGCATGGCTCAGTGGTTGAGCGTGGACCTATGAACCAGGAGGTCACAGTTGGATTCCTGGTCAGGGCTTGTGTCCAAGTTGCAGGCTCAATTCCCAATGTGGGGCATGCAGGAGGCAGCCGGTCAATGATTCTCTCTTATCATTGATGTTTCTACCTCTCCCTCTTTCTTCCTCTCTGGAATGTAATATATATTACATTCATCAACTGGACTGTCGGCCTCTTTACAGCAGGGACAATGGCTGGTCCACCTTGATTTCCTCTGTAGGTACTCAATGACTGAAGGACCCTAAAAGTGGCCAGTTTCCTGGCGCTCAGAGAAAAACTGCTGGCCTCTGTTCTGGGACACTTCCTAAGCCAGCACTCTTTCCAAACACACTAATTCCTGCTGCCTTCCGGCTCCAACGACCTCCCTGCTGAGCTCTCTTTATCAGGATCAGGGAGAGAGTCCTGGGCTCTTTCCTGGCCTGTTCTTTCCACAACTCACCTAACACCACCGTGTCCTGCAGGCAGGGAGAGGTGCTAAGCATTGGCCACAAACAACAGCTCCTCCAAGCTCCCCCATTTCCTCTCCAATGTAAACCCATCACAGGACCTCGATCCAGGCACTTTAGGGGGAACCTTGAGGGCCTCCTATCCCCGGTGGCTGTGCCAGCTTCACAGTGAGGCGGTTTGGCACAGAGGAAAGTGCAGCAGCCCGGGAGTTAAAAACCCAAGTCTTCTCTTGGCTTCCTGTGACTGATGTCTTTTGTTGTTGTTGTTAATCCTCACCCAAGGATATTTATTTCATTGATTTTTAAGAGAGAGAGAGAGAGAGAGAGAGAGAGAGAGAGAGAGATTGAGACATTGATTGGTTGCCTCTCACAAGCACCTAGACTGGGGCCGGAGATCAAACCTGCAGCCCAAGTACAATATATGCCCTTGACCAGGAATCGAACTCTTGACCCTTCAGTGTGCAGGCCGGTGCTCAAACCATTAAGTACACCAGCCAGGCCTGAACTGAAGACAAAAAAGAGCCATTTGTCATCCAGATTTTGTCTCTGAAATTCAATCCATGTCTTCCAGATTTTTTTCCAGCCTCAAACCCTTTGTTGTAGTATAATCTTACATGGGAACGAAATGAATACAATAAATAAAAGCAGAGCTGCCCTGACTGAAATGAAAAGGCGTGTGGCTTGCTCTGTCTTGCTTAATTTCTTTCCCCCATCTCTCCTCCACCTGCCCCTGGGAGAGTCCCTTGGAACTTCCCATTGCCCTACGAAACAGAGTTTGAAAATAGAACCAGACCTCTTCATCTGAGATTCTAATCCCATCATGTGGACATCACTGACCACCCAACACTGAGGGGAGTTGAAGGGTCATTACCAGTGAGAAGAACCTGCCACCTGACCAGGAGCCCTTTTACCTACCTGTGTAGACAGACCACAGACCAACATCCCAGGCCTCGCTGTTTAAGGGCAGGGACCATCCTTGAGTCGCCCCTCATGCTCAACACTGAGCATGGTGGCTGATCAAAGCTGTCCTGTCTCTCTCACCTCTGATGACTTTCAGGAAGTCTGAGATGCTTCCTTTGCTTCTAATAAAGAATTGAGTTCTACCCGGCTTAATATCTAAATTAGTGTTTTTGTCTCCATCTCATGCCATGCTGCAAGATGCCTGAGGGCACGGAGAGTATCTTACTCCTCTCAGCATCCCCACAGGCAGAGTTCAGAGTGAGCCATGGGCGAAAGGTTGGGAGAATCCACCCAGAGGTGTTCAGAAAACAGCCTAAACGCCACAGCAGGAAAATTACGTGGTAGGGTATAGTATGTTTTAAAGTTAAGTCAGGCTAGAACACAGCACCAGACTCAGGTGGGCAAAAGGAAGCCTCAATAAAGGTGTGGCTCAGGGATTGAGTGTTGAGCTATGGACCACGGTGGGTCACAGTTCAATTCCTGGTCAGGTCACATGCCTGGGTTGCAGGCTCGATTTCCAGTGAGGGGCATGCAGGAGAAAGCCAATCAATGATTCTCATCATTGATGTTGCTATATTTCTCTCCTCTCCAAATATATATAGATATATATATTTGTTTTTGTTTTTAAAGAAGGCAGAATAGTGCAGGGGTCCTAAGTGCCAGAAAGACCTTGGTTCTGGTGACCAGCTGGGCAACTTCTCTGCCTCAATTCATCCTTTCTCAATTTGAGTGGAAAATATTACTCACTTCACAGGATTCTTTTGAGGATGAACAGTCTAATGCACTTAGAGTAGTCAGCATGATGCCTGGCACATAGCAAGCACTCAGATGTTAGCTGTTCTTATTTCATAATTTTTCTGTGCACTGCCTAACACAATATCCCAAGTCAGTGTCAATGTCTCAGAAATATTTGGTAGGTGGTTCCCTTTGGGGGCTGTGAAAATAGCTGTAGTTGGGCAATGTCTTAGTTGCTTATAACAAAATATTGTACAAGATTGAGGAGCTCACAATCAACGGAATTTTATTGCTCATAGTTCTGGAGCCTGGAAAGTCCACGGTCAAGATGACAACAGGGTAGCCTTCTGGTGAGAGCACCCTTCCAACATATTCATAGCCCAACGTTTTCCTCAACAGGTGAGGAGGGGGCTTAGGGTGCTGTCTAGAGTCTTCTTCATAAGAGCACTAATCCCATTCATGAAAATTCCACCCTCATGACCAAAGTACCTCCCCAAGACACACCTCTCTCTCTCTCTCTCTCTCTCTCTCTCTCTCTCTCTCTCTCTCTCTCTCTCTCTCTCTCTCTCTCTTTCTCTCTCTCTCTCTCTCTCTCTCTCTCTCTCTCTCTCTCTCTCTCTCTCTCTCTCACACACACACACACACACACACACACACACACACACACCGGTCCCATTTCCAGGTTGCCCTCGGGGAGAATTCTGCCAACAATATGTTGTAGTGAGCACTCTTGCCCGTGTTCCTCCAGTTGACCCCTGAGTTGCTTTCGGGGGAGGCCAGTAAGGAAACGCTGTGCATGAGCTGATAAAGTAACTGTTGTTACCGGGGACAATGGACTACAAGCACCAATGTCCTCGTGGACATATTCATGCCCTTGCATTTGCCCTTCCCTGGTCCTGTTAAGCTGAATCCATCCTTTACAAAGTGAAAGTGCAATCACTCTGGCCCAGGTTTCTAAACTAAGTTCACTTTTTCTGTTAAAAAAAAAAATCTATATGACTGGAAGGCTGCACTCACATTGAGCGACTATTCCTCCCTGTGCTAGGATTCTGCTGTTCCTGCCATTCTAGGTTGTTGGGAGGATTAAATACGTTCTTGCAGGGAAAAGTGCTTAGACTAGTGTCCTGCTCTATTCGACAGAAGAGCAAGCCCTCCATAAGTGTCATTGGCCATTCCTCTTCCCACCGTCAGTTTCTTTCCTGGTATTGCAGCTTGCCCATTGTTGTCTGAATTTGGTGAGCCAACCTGAGGAAAAGGAAGCCACGTGTGTGGCAGTTGTTAAAAACTGTTCAGGAACATTCCAGCTCCCTTATCTTCCTGGCACCAAGCAGGACTGCACCTGTTCAACCACTGTCCCTGTGTGGGGCCAGGAGGCTAGTTCGGGCCGCTGGGCTGTGAATAGAAGCAATGCATGTCACCTCCAGGCAGGAACATGTGACTGCTGATGGAGGACCCACCGGAGCCCTCTTGTAACTCTGCGAAGGAGACCACCTGTGTTTCAGATAACGGCAGCTCCTACTGTCTTGGTCCCCAACTGAGAACAAGATGAACAGGAGTCCCTGCCCACCTGCCATGGATGTAGAGCATGAGCGAGAAGTAAATCTTGACACTTTCAAGCCACTGGGATTTGGTTTGCTTGTTACGATGACTAACCCTAGCCTAACCTGACTGATACACACCAGCAACTTGATTATCGAAAAACAAACTATTGTGTTTGGCTTATTGATAACACACACAGGCTCTTTCCCGGTGGTCATTTCTGCCACAGCATTTCCACGAGAAAATGTGGGGGGAGAGGGAAAATAAGGCTCCTCCTTCAAGTGTGCTCATCTCTGAGGTCCCAATGTTGTGGTCCCCACTAACCTTCACCTGGCGATAAGATGGCCAGCCTCAAACACATGCTTTATCCTCAGTTTGACACTCAGGGTCACTAACCACAGGCCACTCCTTCATTGTGACTGACATTTTGGTTCCTGTTCTACCTACTGGTTTCAGTTAGTACCATCTCAAACATCAGAAATTTTCAAACAAATTTTCAATTGGGAACATCAAAAGGAAGAAAAAGGGAGTTTCCAGCCCTTTTAAAACTTGGTTCCTTATGCAAATATGCTCAACCCCACCCAGTAATCTTGAAGCTCTCTACACCGGCAGAATGGGTAGCTTTGTCACGCTACCTACAGGTGCCTCCCAAATCCCAGGAATCAGCATCATCCCATCTCATTCTAAGGAGTGTGGGCAGTTGCTGGAAATTGGGCCAGTGACTATGGGGACGGTGTTTGCTTGCTGCCTCTGGGAAAGAAGCATTTTCCTTAAGTGAGATCTGCCCAAAGCGTTAGATGAAGCAGACACCACCATGAAGGGCATGGCAGAGGGGCGGAGAGACACCAGGTCCTGAGGACATTGCTTAGCTGCTGAATCAAACTGCCCCTGAAGTCTGTCCTATCCTGGTTCCGTTAAATGCACTTTCTGTTCTTAGGAGTTTCTGTTACTTGCAACCAAATATAACTGATGTACATTTATTATAATAACCAGAATGACAAATTCACAGAGCAATTGGGAATAAAGCTTAATGAGGCATGTACAATTGCTTTGTAGGTTTTATCATGCAAGTGTTTGTTGCTGAGAGGTCTTCCCCTTAAGGGACAGACTTACAGAGGATCTTAAAGATGTAGATGATTCAGCCCTAGATGGTTTGGCTCAGTGGATAGAGCGTTGGCCTGTGACCAATGATCCCAAGTTTGATTCTGGTTGAGCATGCAAGAGGCAACCAATCAATGTGTTTTCTCACACTGATATTTCTGTCTTTCCCTCTCTCCCATTCTCTCTAAAAATCAATGGGAAAATATCCTCAAGTGAAAATTAAAAAAAAAAAAAGATGTAGAGGATTTGTTATCTTAAGAGTTAGAATTTTTTCTTAACAGAGTTTATCAGGAAGGTTGAATTTTTTTTTTTTTTTTTTTTTAATAAGTTTTTATTGTTCATATTATTACAAATGTTCCTTTTCCCCCCCCCCCCACCATTGCTCTCCTCCACCAGGTTCCCACCCCACCCTCTGCCCTTTCCCCTCTCCCCATTGTCCTCATCCATAGGTGCACAGTTTATGTTCAGTCTCTTCCCACGCCCCCCTCTCCCCTTTTCCCCAAGAATCGTCAGTTCACTCCCCTTCCATATCTCTGATTCTATTATATTCAACAGTTAATATTGTTCATCAGATTTTTTTTTTAATTTCCTTGGTTTTTAGATTCACTTGTTGATAGTTACGTATTTGTTGTTCATAATTTTTATCTTTGTTTACCTTCTCTTCTGAAAGAACCCCCTTCAGCAATTCATATAATTCTGGTTTGGTGGTGATGAACTCCATTAGCTTTTTTTTATTAGTGAAGCTCTTTATCTGGCCTTCGATTCTGAGTGATAGCTTTGCTGGGTAGATTATTTTTGGCTGTAGGTTCTCGCTATTCATCACCTTGAATATTTCTTGCCATTCCCTTCTGGCCTGCATGGTTTCTGTTGAGAAGTCAGCTGACAATCGTATAGGTGCTCCTTTATAGGTTACTACCTTCTTTGCTCTTGCTTCTTTTAATATTCTCTCTTTGTCTTTTGCTCTTGGAATTTTAATAATGATGTGTCTCGGTGTGGTCCTCTTTGGATTCCTTTTGTTTGGAGTTCTGTGTGCTTCCTGGACTTGTAAGTCTAATTCTTTCACCAGATGGGGGAAGTTTTCTATCACTATTTCTTTCAGTATGTTTTCGATATCTTGCTCTCTCTCATCATCTGGGACCCCCATAATTCTGATGTTGGTTCGCTTGAAGTTGTCCCAGAGGTTTCTTACATTATCTTCAATTTTCTGGATTCTCTTGCCTTCTAGCTTCTGTGGAGGAGTGTCTTCTGGCTCTTTATGTTCCAAATCTTTGACTTGATTCTTGCGATCTTCCAGGAAGGTTGAATTTTTAACATACAAATTGAACAAAATAGGAAATGTGGTCAATACTATCCATGACAAACTTTTTAGAAGGAAACGATTTGCATGAAACCTGGTGGTCAACGCAGAGTTAAGTGGTAAATAACTTTGTTTTTAAAATTTCTTTTAAAAACTAATCACACAGGTACAAAATTTAAGAATTACAAAAGTGTGTAATGTAGATCCAGTCTCTTTCCTTCCTCTGACCTCTCAATCATCCAATATAGCTTCTTTCAGGTTCTGGTTCATGATTCCAGAGTATTCTATACATTTACAAACAAGTGTGTTTCTAATTGTGTGTGTGTGTGTGTGTGTGTGTGTATGTAAATGTATATATACAATGACAAATATCATATAAACGTTAGCAACCGCCACACAGTATCCTGCTCCGTTTTATTTACTTTTTTTTTTAGATCACAGTGGATCTTGAAGGTCTCTTCCTATCGGCGCCTACAGAGCTGTCCGTCCATTTCTTAACAAACAGAGAATTCCAAATACAGCCCAGGCTGAATTCATGTTCCACGTATTTGACCGGGTTTATGGTTGGGGGCGTTTAGAGTGTTTCCCATCTTTGCTGATGTCAGTGATGCCACGGTTGTCCTTCTGGGGCGACATTTCACAGAAGCGGGAGCCCATCTGTAGGATAAAATCCGAAGTGGTGGAAACTGCTGATCCAAAGGGCATATGCAGAGTAACCTGAATGTTTGAATTCATGGATGTTAAATCCGGTACCTTCCTGGGAAGCCCCATGGGGCACCAAAGCAACTCCTCAAAGCTGTGGGTTATTGGGGTGAGGACTGCAGACCCGCAGAGCGAAGTCTCGGTCGGCCTGGGAGGGGCGCCCCAGGCCCACCCCTCCACCCCTGCACCCCTCCACCCCTGCACCCCTCCACCCCCACCCCTCCACCCCTGTCCACCCTCCACCCGTCCACCCCTGCACCCCCTGCACCCCTCCCCCCTCCCTCCTCCACCCTCCACCACTCCACCCCTCCACCAGGCGGAGACCTGCGTGCGCCCCGCCGGAGCCCTGGACCCACGGCCCAGCACGTGCGATTCCACGTGAGCCCCCACGGGCGCGCAGACGGGGAGTGCGCACGCGCCTGCAGCGGGAAAAGTAGGTCAGACTCCTCCCCCCTCCTCTCACGTGACCGCTCCCCTCAGCTACCCCGGCGCCTCTCCCCTCTCCGCCTCTCCGCTGGGCGCAGCTGGGATGCGCTCTGCAGCCAACGTGACGGGCCGGGGCGGGCCGGTCCTCGAGCGCCCGGCGCTCGCGAGGATTCGCCGGTTCTCCTCCCCGCAGAGCGCCGCGCTGCGAGGTCGGGCGGGCAGAAGGGAGCGCGGCGCGGAGGGCGTGGAGCTGGAGGTGAATGGGAGGAAAGACTCCAAATCCCTGTCTGGGCACCGCTGAGCCCACTTCCCTGCTTTCTGAAGCCACGCTGCCTGAAGGAGGGGAGCGCGGGGTCCCTCTGTGACCGAACCACACCGATCGCTGGCAGCCCCATTTGTCTATGGTGTAACTCAGACATTCTGGAAGCAAACTTGTGAAAGAATGTTAATGGTTCCTGGAGCTTTGCAGGGATGTTGGGCAGGCCCATTTCTCATCTCCTTCCACCCCAGCACTCCCCCTAGAAAGCTTTTAAGCATATTTCTCACCTTCCCCAACAGATTCTGGAGATGCTGGTGGTGGGTGTCAATGAGGCAGGGTAGGGTGAAGGGAATGGAAGGCAACTCTGAATCAACTGAAGCCTGAGGGTTTTGTTGCATGGATAATTTTAGTTCTTGTCCTTCCCCTTCTGAGTTTTAACTTTTTGCACAAACAACATTGCCTCAATGAGTTGCGATCCAGTGAGAGGACTGACAAGCAAAATCAATGGGTTATGATGCACTTAGAGGCCTGGTGCACAAAATCCTTGCATGGGTAGGGTCCCTAGGCCTGGTCAGCGAACAGGGCCAATCTGTGGGGAGACCTGCACCCCCCCACCATCTCCACTGGTGGTTGTCTCCCTCTGTGGAGTGACCCTGCAGGATGATTGGGCTCACACACACATACACACTGGCACCCACCTTGGCTGGCCAGAGGCCTGCTGGCTAGGGGAAGCTCCTGCATTGAGCATCTGCACCCTGGTGGTCAGTGCACATCATAGAAAACAGTTGTTCCACCTGTCATTCCACCATTTGGTCAATTTACATATTAGGCTTTTATTATATAGGACTAGACCTGGTGCACAAAATTTGTGCACTGGGTGGGGGTGGGGGGCAGGGTCCCTCAGCCCTTCCTGCCACCCTGCAATCTCTTGCACTCTGGGAGCCCTTGGGGGATGTCTGACTGATGGCTTAGGCCATCAGTCGGACATCTTAGCGCTGCCACCACTACTGCGCTTACCAGCTGTGAACCCAGCTTCTGGCTGAACAGCGCTCCTTTGGTAGTGCACTGGCCACCAGGGGGCATCTCCTGCATTGAGTGTCTGCTCCCTGGTGGTCAGTGTGCGTCCTAGTGACCAGTAGTTCTGCCGTTCGGTTGATTTGCATATCAGCCTTTTATTATATAGGATGGGTTACCAGCCCTTTCATAGCAGTGTGTCCATGTGTTATGTAATCACAACGGAGTTGGCAATGGGACAGCCAAGTGCAGGAGTGGGTACCCTGAGTCCTGAAAGCTAAGTGGGAGTTAGCTGGCAGAAAAGTAAGGCCGAGGGAGTGGGAAAGTGTTCCAAACAAAGGGAAGTGCTAGCAGTTACATAATATTTCCCTCAAAGAGTCCTTTACTATAATTGTCTTAGCGGTGCATATCATTGGACTGTATACTGTTCCCATTCATGTTATTCTAAGCCAGTCTTTAGCAAATGTACTTTTGCATAATGCTTTCCCCCTCTACTTTAAGTTAAATTCCAGAAGTGGGGTTGCTATGTAAAAGATACAAATATTTTGTAACTTTTGATAAAATATTGTAAACTATTCTCCAAAAAAAAGTTGTACTAGTTTGTACCAAGGTGGCATTTAAATATTTACCATTCAGGCAGTAAGTAGTCCATTATTTTTTAAAATATCTTTTTATTGATTTCAGAGAAGAAGGGAGAGAGGGAGAGAGATAGAAACAGCAATGATGAGAGAGAATCAGTGATCGGCTGCCTCCTGCATGCCCCCTACTGGAGATCAAGCCCACAACCCAGGAGTGTGCCCTTGACCAGAATTAAACCCAGGATCCTCCAGTCCACAGGCTGACACTCTCTATCCACTGAGCCAAACCACCTAGGCCAGTAGTCCAAATCAATGAAACCCAATAAGATTAACACTTGATTTGCTAGAAATGCTGTAAATCATAATACAGCATTTCTGATTTTGGGGTCTTGGGATAAAATTCTAATTGAATTCGAGTTTGAAACACAGAAACTGTCAGATCAATGCACTTAATCCTTACAGGGAGCCACCTGGCCTGTCCATGGGGGGCAGGAGGGAGAATAGGAGTGAGATGATGTAAAGCGGTACCACGTGCCTGTCTCTGGTTGCACCTTTCTTACTGTGAACCAAGGGCAACAGAGAAAGAAACTCCACACAAGCCAGGCCGGCCTAAGCCCAGCCGTTCCCACACCTCTGCCTAAATGTCACAGCAGCGGCAGCATCAGGCCAGAGTGGGACCTGAGGCCACTGGAACCTGCAGGAGGAAGGCTGGTCATGTGTTTGGGACCAGAGCTCCAGAAACTGACAAGTTTCCCAACTCAGTGTCTGCTGGCATCTACTGTATACCTTCCAGGAGAAAGCAATGCTGTGATGTTCAAAAGGACATTTAAGCTGGTGGAAAAGCAAAACACAAACACACACAAAGCCTCATAGACACAGGCAACAACAGTTATGGTGATTACCAGAGGGAAAGGGGAGTGGGGGAGGTAGAGGGAGGTATAGAGGGTGAAGTGGGTAAATGGTGATGGAAGGAGACTTTACTTGGGGTGGTGAACACAATACAATATGCAGGTGATGTATTATAGAATGGTACGCCTGAAGCCTATATATTGTACAATAATTTAATAAACCAATATCACCCCCAAAATCCACTTTTCAAAAGGGACATTTGGGAAAGTGGTAATTTAGGTAATGTATATGGACAATGGTAATTTAGGTAATGTATATGGACAATAATCTAGGCAATGTATATTTTTATTTTTATTTTTATTTTTTGCCTTTGCTAAGCTAGGTCGTTAAGGGAAACTGCAGCCTGGTGCAGTGATACTTTTGCAGAGACGTGGCTGTAGTTCATACTGTGGTTGTTTTCCTCACACCCATTGTGCACGCTCTGTAGGGAATGACCTACTGCTTTAGCCGCCTGGATGTGACGTGGGGCTTGCTTCCCCTCAATTTCAGGGGTTGTCCTTAATTAAAGTAACAAGTCAGGGTAGTTCCATTGTCTTTTTATTAAAAGAGTTGATTCAGCCAAAGCACTTAGAAGAGTATCTGGCTCATGTTTAGTGCTCAATGAACATTTACTGTTGTGATTACCAGTGTAACAATGAGTGGTTCACTCAGAGGAAGCCTGGCCTTGTCTCCATGGTTACATGATGCTATTCTTTCTCCTCGTATGGGGTGAAGAAGCATGTGGAATTATTGGTGCCCTCTCTCCACCTTGAGGGGAGCTCACAGTTCTGAGGCTAGATGTTTGAGATCAAGGTGTTGGCAAGGTGTTTTTTTTCCCCCGAGACCTCTCTCCTTGGCTTGTAGCTAGCCATCTTCCATGTTCTCACGCAGTCTTCTCTCTCTGTGTCTGTGTCTTAATTTCCTCTTCTTAAAAGGACAGGTCTCATAATGGATTAGGGATCACCCTTGTTTTAACTAAATTACCCTTTTTAAGACCCCATTTCCAAATACAGTCACATTCTGAGACACCCCAGGCCATGACTTCATAATATAAAATTGAGAGAAGAGGCATGCAACTCAGCCCAGAACATCCAACACATTAAGATATCATGTAGATTATTTAAAATTTGACCTCTACTCTTTTTATAGTTCTCTTCTCCAGAGTTTTGTTTAGGGGTGTGTGTGTGTGTGTGTGTGTGTGTGTGTGTGTGTATGTGTGTGTGGAGTCTGGGTAAGGGAGGGGAACTGAGGTTGCAAGAGCATCCCTCTAAGTATAGATCCAGAAAAACAACATGCAACGAAACCCAGCTAAGTCTACTCTTAAATATTTGTCCTTAGATAACAATTTGCATTGATGACAGGAAGGCAAATGAAAAGGCAGTTTTGGTGGTTTTACTCTTTGTGATGATGGGCAACTTTTCTAAAGAATCTGTTTCAGGCTAAACTCTCTCTCTTCTTTGTTTCTCCCTTAACACTTCTTAGCTAGACCTTTAAGTTTGTTTTTTTTGTTTGGTTTTGTGTGTGTTTGTGGGGGGGGGGGTGTGTTGTTTTTTTTTAATATGTTGATACTTATTTCAGAAAGAGGAAGGGAGAGGGAGAGAGAGATAGAAACATCAGTAATGAGAGACAATCATTGATTGGCTGCCTCCTGCATGCCCTCTGCTGGGGATCGAGCCCACAACCTGCTTATGTGCCCTAACCAGAAATCGAACCATGACTTCCTGGCTTATGGGTCGACACTCAACCACAAGCTAAGTAATTCATAAAAATTTACCTATTTTGGTTATTATTTCTAAAACCAGGCATAATGTTTTTCTGTAGGACTAATGTGCTCTAAACAACTACAAAGCCTTGTGTGGCATTGGCAATAGATGGAGAGCAATATTAGCTATCAATGTTCTTCGTTAAATCTCTGAGGTTCAGTCTGGTATGACAGCAGTAGAAAAACAAAGGTGTGATACCATGGACCCTCCAGGAGGCCTGATGTAAGAAAATTGAATTTCCTTGCTGAACTGCAAGTTCCAGCCTTCCACTCCTTCAGACTCGCATCTCCGTGGCTGCCTATGAAATCTGTTCTCCTTGTGCTCCAGTGAAGACCATTCAAGGAGAGAAAGACACTCAAAACATAGAGAAACCAAGAGTTTCCTGAGTCCTCCAGAAGTCCCGCTCTTGAAGGAGGAATGAGTAAGCCTTCTGGAGTCCAACAGACCTGACTCAGTCCCCCAGCTCCTTTTGCTGCAACTGGTCTACCTGCATTGTGACTCTGTCGCCTCACCTTGGAGCCTCAGTGCTCTTCATCTGCACTGTGGCCAAAGCCACAGGCACAAGATAGGGCTGCTGTGAGGATCAGAGTAAAGATGATGTTTATAGCTTGACCGGCATGGCTCAGTGGTTGAACATCGACCTATGAACCAGGAGATCATGGTTCGATTCCCAGTCAGGGCACATGCCCAGGTTTCAACTTGACCCAGTGTGGGGCATGCAGGAGGCAACCCATCAATGATTCTCCTCTCCCTCCTTCCTTTCTGAAATATATATATATTTAAATTTTTATATATATACACAAATACACTAACATACAGTGGTGTCTATAAAATGCTTGACACCTTCATGTGATTCCTGGCATCATCGGCATTATTTTCTTAAGGGGGAAAAAAAAATAGATGCAAATAAGCAAGAATGCTTATAGTTCTCCATAGTTTCCTGTGATTGATAGGAATTCCAAAGGAATCAGACTAAACTTGGAAGCTCAGGTTTGCCTGTTGGTGAACGGGATGCCAGCTCGGAAGTGGCCGCTTACCTACAGGGGAAGCGCCCAGTGCACACAAACACTAAGGCGCGGGTGGCACTCCCCCAGCGAACCAGAGGAGCCCTAAGCTCCCGTTGAGCTCAAAGGAGCAGCAGCAGTAGCTTCCCTTGCAAACTGGTGAAAGCCCTCTCGGGCTGAGTTGCTGCGGCAATCTGGCAGTCCTTTTCAGTACGGGGAGGTGGGTTCAAACAGGATCTGCAGTATTTACAAGCTCTCATATTCTTGCAGGACCTAAGCTTAGTGATACAAAGCAGGTGGCTGTAAACTCTACTCTAGTTGTTATTGGAGAAGGGAGGAAAATTGAGACCTTTATAAAAAGCATTAACCCATTCAAGTCCTGAGCTTGCTTGGGGCAAATTCTTGCATGGACCAGAGTGTTCAGCAAAGTGGAAGCAGGAGGGAGGGAGGGAGGGAGGGAGGGAGGGAGGGAGGGAGGGAGGGAAGGAAGGAAGGAAGGAAGGAAGGAAGGAAGGAAGGAAGGAAGGAAGGAAGGGAGGAAGGGGAAGGGGAGGGGGAGGAAGGAAGGGGAAGGGCGGAGAAGAGAGGAAAGGAAAGGAGAAGGAAAAGGGAAGGAAAGGGGGAAAAGGGAAGGAAGGGGGAAGGGAAGGGAAGGGAAGGAAAGGGAAGGAAAGGGAAAGGGAAAGGGAAAGGGAAAGGGACAAAAAAGTGACCCAACACCCCTCCCTTTTTAAGTGTCAGTGCCCTTTGGGGTAAGTTGTTTTAAAGGAGAACATATATTCAGAGAAGTCCACCTATTGTGTTCAGCTCAATAAATTTTAACTATGTGGAGATCTGTATTTAACTAGCATCCAGATCAAGAAACCAACCATGACTCCAAGCCCGGAATCTCCCATCACATCTCGTTCCATCCATCCATCCATCCACCCTCATCTTAGGCTGAAGCTGGCCTCCAGCAGCTCGTGAGTGATGGTGGCCAAATTTTGAGGAATTCGTGAGCTGGTTGTTACACAGCGCTATTAAAATTAAGTCTGGCTGCCCAGCCGGCATGGCTCAGTGGCTGAGCACCGACCTGTGGACCAGGAGGTCACTGTTTGATTCCCAGTCAGGGCATATGCTTGGGTTGTGGGCTCCATCCCAAGTGTGGGACATGCAGGAGACAGCCCCACACTTGATTCTCTCTCATTATTGACCTTTCTATCTCTCTCTCCCTCTCCCTCCCTCTCTGAAATCACTAAAAATAAAAAATAAAAATAAAAGTGCCCAGAACATAGCTCACTAAATATTGGTTGAAAAGCTAAGTAAGCCCTAACCGTTTTGGGCTAGGTGAACAGAGCTTCACCTTCAGACTGAAGGGTCCCAGGTTTGATTCTGGTCAAGGGCATGTACCTTGGTTGTGGGCACATCCCCAGTGGGGAGTGTGCAGGAGGCAGCTGATCGATGCTTCTCTCTCATCAATGTTTCTAACTCTCTATTCCTCTCCCTTACTCTCTGTGAAAAAAATCAATAAAATACATATATAATATTAAAAGCGAAGTAAATATTGACTAGACTAGGAAGGTTCAAGGAGAGTGGAAATCAAATGTAGTTGGCCATGTGAAGTCCTTTTAGTCCTGCGTTTTCAGGTCACCTTAGCTGTATATGTGAGTGAGGTTCTGGAAAGATCACTAGGCACACAAAAAATGGTAATAAGTACTCAGCATTCACCACTTCCTACTACTCGACTACATCGTGCTACTATCAATATTTATGCTCTTGAGGTCATTTCCATCTACTGTATCTGTCTGGTGGAAATGCTACACAATGTTTTGCTACAGCACAACTTTTCCCAACTCCGCATTAAGTAACATGCTGTTAGTAGCTTGAAATTGGCCAAGTAGGAGTATTTACAGCAGGGAAATCAGCCAGTACCGCAAATCATGACTCTCCTTCCTGTAGAGCCCATTGTTGAACATTTATGAGCACTGCTCCCCAGCGTAGACACTACTAAACCAGCTTCTAAACCCAAAGGACAGATTCTTTGGGATTGGATCGCTGTGGCCCCACCCACACTGTGTTTGTGAGACTCATCCGGGTCCCAGTGTAGAGGGGAGAATGAATAGCAGGGGTACAAGGATGGGAGAGGCGGACACCAACAAAGAGGGACCTTTGGCCAGATTTTGCTTTCGGGATAATATCTGAGAATGGAGTTAGGAAGTGGAGGCGGAGCTTTGGGATGGAGCCCAGGGTGATTGGGCCCAATCCTGATGTCAGAAAGGGTCACAGCTTTGGGAGAGTTCTAGGGCCCTCAGTGCTGTGGTGGAGGGAAGGGATTGAGGACTGTTTGGAAGGATAAAAATGCTTAAGGAGGGGCACCAGCTAAAGGATTTGTAACCGATAGTTAGAGGATTAGGTTTGCAGGAAATGAATGTATGGTAGAGGAGACAGGCTTGTAGACAAGGCAGATTGTAGCCATGAAATTAAGACGCCCTACTTTTTCAGAAAAAGCAGGTATTATTGTAGATCCCTGGTTTCAAAGACTTCTTTGGTTTGAAACAGGATGGGGAAGGTGACTAACACTCAGGAAGAGAAAGGGGAGTCTTATCTCCATGATAAAATTATGGTGATAAGATACAGGGAGGAGAAAACCGGGAAAGGGGTATAGAAAGGAAGGGCTGGTTTTTTTGTTGTTGTTTTTCCCCAAGGTGCAATATGCAGCAATATTCTGAATGAGTTGAAAGAAGAGGAGGTACTTCCATTCTTTTGTGTTTGTTCAATCATGTTCCAAGCAGTAGGCTCGGTGCGTTTGATGAAGAGGCCATGGTGCGTTTGATGAAGAGGTCATGTCCGAGCCTAGAGCTTAGCTTTGACAGTCCACGTCTTATTTGAGGGGCGGGGAGGGAGAAGATGAGACATTCAGGAGGCGGGCGGGATGGGGGCATGCACAATATAGAGCAGAGGCTAAAGCCGTCCTCTGCCTTCCCGCTCACCTCGCCACAGCAATGGGGAAGGAAAGATGTGCTCTGCTGGGCGGAGCTCATTCTCCTTTTTTTTTTTTTTGCTTGTCTCCAAGACCTGAGACTGACAGCCACCGTCAGTCAGTGTCATGGCCATGGGGCTGCTATAGCACTGGAATGGTCAGCCACAGCACGACCACAGGTTGAGAAGCGCTACTGTAGAGCCTAAACCATCGGAAAACACAGATATTTACATTACGATTCATTAACAATAGCAAAATTACAATTAGGAAGTAGCAACGAAAATAATTTTATGGTTGGGGGGTCACCACAACATGAGGAACTGTATTAAAGGGTCAGGGATTAGAAAGGTTGAGAACCACAGCTCTAGACCAGTGGTTGGCAAACTGCGGCAGCCACACGCAGCTCTTTGGCCCCTTGAGTGTTTAGCAAAGGCCAGCTTAGGAGTGCCCTAATTAAGTTAATAACAATGTACCTACCTATAGAGTTTAAGTTTAAAAATGTGGCTCTCAAAAGAAATCTCAGTCATTGTACTGTTGATATTTGACTAATGAGTTTGCCGACCACTGGTCTGGACCCTCAAAAGCAGTGTGGCCCTGCTGACACCTTGACCTCAGACTTCTGGCCTCCAGACTGTGAGAGAAGAGTTTCTGTTGCTTTCAGACACCGCATTTGTGATCATTTGTTAGGGCAGCCCAGGAAACTGTACCCTTTGTGAAGACGGCAGAGATCAGCCTGGCCAGCATGGCTCAGAGATCCAAGTTCAATTCCTGGTCAGGGCACATGCCCAGGTGGGTAATGGAAGAGGCATTGGATCAGTGACTCTCTCTCATCCTTGATGTTTCTCTCTCTCCTCTCTTCCTCTCTGAAATCAATAAAAAAGAATACATATTTTAAAAAATATATTTTATTGATTTTTTACAGAGAGGAAGGGAGAGAGATAGAGAGCTAGAAACATCGATGAGAGAGAAACATCGACCAGCTGTCTCTTGCACACCCCCCACTGGGGATGTGCCCGCAACCAAGGTACATGCCCGTGACCGGAATCAAACCCGGGACCTTTCAGGCCGCAGACCGACGCTCTACCACTGAGCCAAACCGGTTTCAGCAGAATACATATATTTTTAAAAGGCAGAAATTAGACCCTACCCTGGACTACCAAATGAGAATTCCCAGCAGCAGGCCCAGGCATCCACATCTTAACGAACTCCTCTAAACTTTGCTCAAGTTTGACAACTACTGGTAAAGAACAACCGAGTATGGCTTCGTCTTTCGGGACTGAAATGGCCCAATGTTTCAAGATTCTTTTAAAAAACAAAATAAAGGAAATCCCATAGGCTGTCTGCCATTTTCTTTGCAAAGAGTCCGGGCTTATTAGGCCATGATACGAGATACCCAGATTACTGGTTATTGGAGACTTATAATCTCTTAAGCATCGACTGGGTAGCAACTGGAGACATGGTGACGGGTCTAAAAACAAGGTGACAGGTCTCATTGGACAGGAACCCTCTCTGATTCAGCGTGCGAGGAAACTAACAAGGAAGGGGTCCTGAATGGCCAAGGGTGAGTCTGGGCGGGTAAGCGGAAACCACCCAGGAGGTAATGGAGAATCTGGGAAGCCTTGATAAGGAGCAGGATTAACCCGCAGATTTGGATAAAAGCTGACACGCAGAGGAGGAAGCACCAAGCTACTGATCTGTGACCGATATCGTTCACTCCCTCAAAGGTAGGCAGGAAAGAACAGTTGAAATGTGAGAGTTGAGAAAATGATGCTTAGGCAATCTGATCAACACCTGTATTATTTTTTAAATACATTTTTATTGATTTCAGAGAGGAAGGGAGAGGGAGAGAGAGATAGAAACATCAGTGATGAGAGAGAATCATAGATCAGCTGCCTCCTGCAAGCCTTAACTGGGGACTGAACACTCAACCACTGAGCCACACCAGCCGGGCTGATTGGCACCTTTAGGTGACCCAAACAGATGACTCTGAATTTTGGTGCAGCCCCCATGAAATCTATACAGTCACACCTTCAAAAACTGTCCAAGGTCCTCTGTGCAGTGAGTAAAGTCTTAGGCACCCTGAGGACCATCCAGAGGGAAGAACCACATGCCAGGCCACAGTGGGAGGTGTGGATAGGAAAGCAAAAGTTTCAGGCGCACAAAGGGGACTGACATTTTCTGAGGGTGTCAGGGAGGCGTCAGCTGAGCCGAGCCTCAATGGTTCAGACAGGCATTTATCACATGAGTAAAGGGAGTGAGCATGAAATGTGAGAGCATGCAAACTCATGTTTATTGAGCTACTACTTTGTGCCAAGCACTAGCGTAAGCCCTTTATGTGTATGCATGCATTTAAGCCTTACCTGTGAGGTTCATACAGTTACTCTTCTCATTGTATAGTTGAGGAAACTGAGGCACCAAGAAGCCAAGTGACTTGCCCAAAGTCACCCAGGTGGTAGGTGGTAGAGCCAGGCTGTGAGCTATAGGCAGCTGCCATCGGAACACTGCCTTTTGCTGGTGGGATGGGGAAGAGGTGGAGGGAGGTATTGGGGCTGGAGCCATAAGTGGGTGGATTGGTGCTCAGCCGGGAGGGGTCATCTACTGCATGAGAACGTGGGTTTTATGTTCCATTTCATGAGGAAACACGAAGACTCCTAAGCAAGAAGATAAAATAGAATCAGTTCTATCTATTTATCTATCTATCTATCTATCTATCTATCTATTTTTATTGATTTCAGAGAGGAAGGGAGAGGGAGAGAGAGAAACATCACTGATGAGAGAACCATGATCAGCTGCCTCCTGCACGCCCCCTACTGGGGATTGAGCCTGCAACACGGGCTTGTGCTCTTGAACCTGGGACCTTTCAGTCCACAGGCAGACGTTCTGTCCTCTGAGCCAAACTGGCCAGGGCATAATCAGTACTTTTAAAAGATCGTTTTGGCGGACAGTTCGCTGGAGATGGGAAGGAAAGGGGAAGTGCACAGACAGCAGTCAGTAAGGAGGCCGTTGGAACCCCCCCAGGGAGAGCCAGGAAGTCTTAGCAAAGGCAGTGACAGGACAAAGGGAGAGGCATTTTGGAGGTTAGTTAGGCTCCATCTTTGATGTTAAATATTGCATTTCGTTCTTGAAACAGAGGTGGGTGGGTGGCTGGGGGGACGAGGAGGAAAGCAGGGCCAGGTCTGCAGCTTTTACCAGCATGACTGGTGAACTGAAGCCACTAGGGGAGGGAGGAATCAGAAAGGAGGGAGAGGTGGTTTCTTTGAGAGTAGGAGGCCAGAGGGATTGTGTTAAGATTATATTGCAAAGAGAATTAGATTCTCAGATATTTGGAACTTGCTCTGCTATCTAAGCTTACTGAGTTGGGTTAGAAACTTGCACGTTTCTATATATATAAAAAAATATATATTTTTAAATATATTTTATTGATTTTTTACAGAGAGGAAGAGAGAGAGATAGAGAGCCAGAAACGTCGATGAGAGAGAAACATAGACCAGCCGCCTCCTGCACATCCCTCACCCGGGATGTACCCTCAACCAACGTACATGCCCTTGACTGGAATCGAACCCGGGACCTTTCAGTCAGAAGGCTGACACTCTATCCATTGAGCCAAACCGGTTTCGGCCACATTTATATTTTTTATTTTCTGTATAGGATGATGGTTTGATATCTGTGAAATGTTCCTGGCTGCGGTGGGGAGGAGGACACTGTCCCTCTCAGGACTAGGCAGTTCTTGGAGACAGTAAGGGGCTCAGCTGGGAGCAGGCCTCTGATGGGCAAATAGCAGCCCAGAGGCCTTTCTCTTCCCTCTGGCCATTCACCCCAGGAGGCAATATTCTGCCTCCATCACCCCAGGGCCAAGTACCAGGCAACTTGGACCACCCTCCAAAATGATCCAATCTAGCCCATCCTCAGCTATTTGTCCTGCTCACCTCTCCCTGGGAGACTCTAATGAAGGCCTTGGCTCTCCCTCTGGTAAACATTGCATCTCAGAAAACAGAACAACCTGTAGTTCCCACTGTGTATTCCTGCGTACCCTGACCTGGCCTCTCTCTCCCATTCCCCGCCTCCCTGACGAACTCCTACTCTACCTACAAAGTCTTCCTTGAGGCCTCCAGTGAAGACCTCCCTGAGCCCTTCAGGCAGTTAGTTACTTCCTTGTTCACTCTCTCCTTTTATCTATCAGCGAATACACATCACACTGAGAGAGGCATCTGGGTGAGTGGCTGTCTCCTCACTTGACTGCGCGGAACCCCAGACTTCTCTCCCGGCTGTAACCTCAGTGCCCAGCACGGGGCCCCCGCAGAGCTCTCCACCGTGCTGTGTGCACTGAGAAGCGGGGGAGGGGGTGTGGTCTCAGGAAGGCAGACCTGCTGAAAACCCATCCATCTCAATGTTCTCTGCCTGACAAAACCCGAAAAGCATGAACAGATGGGGAAGAGGGTGCCAGGAGCCTAGTGAACGCGGCTCCCAGCGCTGAGACGTGGTGAGTGAGCACCTGTCTGTCAGCGAGCGTGAGAAGACCTGGAACCACCTCAGGACCTTCCCTCCCACTTCTCCCACCCGGGCTCCGAGTCCCGGTGGCAGGAATGTCTACATCCGCACAGGTCCTCAGCAGGAAAGGAGTCGCAAGGAGGCGGAGTGCATCCGGTTGGTGCTGCACTGAAGTCCAACTTGCCACGCTCCGACTCAATGTCAGCAAGCAAGCTCCCGGGGAGAGTTTCCCTACAGGGCAGGGAGCACCCTGTCCAGCTGGCACGCAGCTTTAAGTACCGCCTGAAGTTCAGCATCCCTGGCACACCCAGAGCTCCTTCCTAAAGGAGAGCCATGCCCACTAACCTGGTTGCACATGGTTTGGGCCACGCATCGGAGTTCCACCAGATGCTTTGGTCTCTAGTCATTGAATCAGTTACCAGTGTCCCAACAAAGACACCCACTTATAGCATCAGGTTGGCCAATCACTGTGAGATGGCTCACGTGAAACCCAGCCCAGTGTGCGAAGGTCATGTGAAATGGTGATGGGCGGGGTCTAGGGGTCAGAACCTTCGGGGACGAGGACACCGTGAGTGGAAGTAGGCTGGCCCTGCATGGACACCCGGTGAGAGGCCATTGTTCCATGCTCCCAGGCCTGCAGGATGCCTTAGTCATGAAGAACTTGGTCCATGACAGCATGTATCCCCTTAGCAGGTTTTGGGCTCTTCCTCTTTGCCTGTTTAGCCTAACAGTAAATTCTTGTCGCCTCAGGACACCTGGCCTTATATGTATATATTTTTTAAAATATTTTACTGATTTTTTTTTTTTACGAGAAGAAGGGGGATGGTTAGAGAGCCAGAAACATCAATGAGAGAGAAACATTGACCAGCTGCCTCCTACACATCCCCTAATGGGGATGTGCCTGCAACCAATGTACATGCCCTTGACCGGAATCGAACCTGGGACCTTTCAGTCGGCAGACCAACGTTCTATCCACTGAGCCAAACCGGTTTTGTCTGGCCTTATATTTTCTTTGCACCTAAAAGGGCCTACCATGTCCCCTGGAAATTATACTGTAGAGTGCAGTTGATGTAAGTTGATTTTGCTAAGCATGATTGACCCGGATCCGGAGCAAACGGAAGACTAGAGTCTGAGTGGTGACAATTCCTTGTCTCTATAGCTCAGCCATCTCTAGTTCAGCTATATTTACTAGATTTGATATAATTTTTAAAGGGCCAATTAACCCTCGGATTTTGATTTCTCGTCTCTTAGTGAGATACAGGAAATGCGCATCCCTTCCCTACTCTGGCGAAGGGGCTATTTGGAATTTGCTGTATTTGATTTTTCATTGAACTTCAAACTTGGATTTATTTTGGAGACTGGGAACAGTGTAAGGTGGCTGTCCTGGAGAGAGAGAGAGAGAGAGAGAGAGAGAGAGAGAGAGAGAGAGAGGAGGAGGATGAGAAGAAGAAAAGGACATATGTGTTTGGGTGGGAAGTAACCTCTAACATCATGGTCTAACTTAACAGACACCAAGGCGCGCGCACACAGTGGGAGCATCTCTATGAAGGAACAGAGAAAGCAGAAAATGTGAAAATGCCTCCAGTTCACCAGCCCTCGCGTTCCTTCAGCCCCTCCCTTAGTCCTCCTTGCAGCCTTGAGAGCTGGGAAACACGGGCATGGGTTTATATTTCACATAAAGGAAACTGAGTTAGAGAGGCTCCGCACGATCACGGGATGGGGCAGAATTTGAACCTGCCTGTGCTGCATGGCTGAGAACACCAGCTCGGGGCTCAGCACAGCCATTTCCAGCTTAGCTTCCCCAGACATTGGCTAGTGACCATGACTAGTTACTCACTGATCTTTCGGGCCTCACTATCCTCCTCTGTAAAATGGGCATAAACCTGCTACCTACCCTGTGATGGCTGCAAGTAATACAAGAGATAATACCTGAAGAGTGTTTAGCACTGTGCCAGAACACAGGTAAGCACACAACAAATGTCCCTTCTTCTCCTTTGTAGTATTCTAATAATAGGAAATAGCCACCTATGTCCGGCCACCTATGTCCGGCCCTCAACCCGGTGTTCATTCTACTGCCACCCACTACATTCATTGATTTTTTTCCTCTCCCCTGCCACCTGTATTCTTCTTTCTGTCTCTCCTACAGTTCCCTTCACCTTCCTTCCTATCACATATCTGCAAGCCTCTGACTCTTAAGCACATACATACATACACACACACACACACACACACACACACACACACACACACACATCTGCCTTACTACACTTTGTACCCATCTGTCTCCGTCTTTCCCACCGAAGTCTACCAGAGCCTCAGGGACTCAGAGAAGGCCCGGAGAGCCTGCCAGGGCCTCTGCCTGCGTCACCCTGGGGAGGAGAGCTCAGTATACCCAGCTCGCGCTTTGTTGCTTTTGGTTAGCCTGCTCCTGCACCACGCCAACAGGTCAGAGTGTCTCCGGTGGTTAAGCTCGTTAACTACCGTTTTCCTGTTTGGGGCTTTAGTTGAGGTGGAGGTTACCGGAGGGAGAGCCAGGACAAGCTGGGCTAGGCTGAGGCGTAGCCGGCTGAACCGCCGCGTGATCCCTTTCACTTCGGAACTAATTCCCCGGATCAAGCGCCCTTTCTGGCAACGAGATAAACAGGTTCCGCTGGAAGTTTGGCTGCTTGGCTTGGAAGCCCTCGATCACCGCGCGCTCACCTCCATCCACCTCGGCTCCGGGCTGGGGAGGAGACAGTGGCGGCCATTGTGTGCTGGCCCAGGCTTCACGCCCACTGGGACTGACAGACAGACTGCCTCCCCTGCACAGGTCTCCCCGCAGACCTGCAGGCCCGGCCCAGAAGCCGGACAAGGGAACTTCCGGGCAAAGTGGGGCTGTGCTGGCTTCTCCTAAGAAGCTGATTCTGAGAAACCTTTCTTCTATGGCGTTGCTATTTCTAGCAGAGTTCCACACCTTGGGCGCCTCGCTATCCTCCCTGCCCTCCTGCAGGAGCCTAGAGAAAGGCTTTCCACTGACCTGTCAAATCTTCTTCTAATAATATTTATTCGTTTGCTTTTTTTTTTCCAAGAAGGAGATTTCTTTTGGTTTTATTTTTGTTGTATTGAAGTGTGATTTACAAGCAGTGAAGAGCTCAGATCTTAAGTATGCTGTTTAATTGGTTTAGACAAAGGTATACACACTTGTGTAACCCACATTCCTCATCGCCCCAGAAAGTAGCATAACTTTTTAAAGTAAAACCCCAAAAATAAAAACAATAAGAGTAAAACCCAAGGCCATTCTCTGTGAGTCTTTGATAGAAGCACACAGGTCCACTTCACAGCATTCTAGCGATTGCATTAGCTAAATGAGTGACTCAGCTTTAACATTTGATTCTTTTTATTGAATTGATTAGGGTGAGGCTGGTTAACAAAATTATACAGGTGTCAGGGGGCACAATTCCACAGCACATCATCTGATACTATTGCATGCTTAGCACCTTAACCTTAACGTTTTTTGTTTTTGTTTTTATTTCTTCTCGCCAGGGCAATACAGCATCAGAGTCAACATTCTGTCCTCTGCATGTATTGTGTGCGTCTGCGCGCAGTGTGCGTGACTCTGGGGGCTCCGCTTTTCGCCGCTCCCCTGGGATTCCGCCTCACAGCCCCGTCTCCCCCTGCCTGAGCCTGGGTCCCCAGGGTCTGGCCTAGGACTGGGGTTTAGAGCGGGACTGGGGCCCAACACGGCAGGGGCTCCTGTTTCCTTCCCTCCAGGGCAATCCCGCATCAGAGTCAACATTCCTTGCCTTGCAAGCAATGTGCGCGACTCTGGGGGCTCGGCCTTTCACCGCTCTCCCAGGACTCCACCTCACAGCCCCGTCTCCCTCTGCTTGAGCTTGGGTCCCCAGGGATTGGCCTAGAACTGGGGTTCAGAGCAGTCCAGACTGAGGCTCAGCGCCGCTGGAGGCTTTGTTTCTTCCCACTAGGGTAACCCAGCATCAGAGTCAACATTCAGTCCTCTGCGCGCAATGTGCACGCGACTCCGGGGGCCCTGCTTTTTGCTGCTCACTGGGGCTCAGCGCTGCCGGTTCGGGGTTTCAGTCCAGGCTGGGGGTTTTATTTCCTTCCTGCTAGGGAATGCCAGGCAGCACCCAGCCTTCTCCTCCTCTCCGGCTGCGTCCTCTCCGCATACGCGCATGTGCATGCGCGCAGCATGTCTCTGTAGCTTAGGCTTTTTTCAGCTCCTCTGATTTTCCTTTTGGTTTTCTCTTTCCTTCTTGTTGTAGAATTTTCAGTCAGTCGACTACCTGTAGCTCTAGGCAATGTCCACTCTACATTTTAGTTGTATTCCATTGAAATTGTTGTGTGCTGCTGCGGTTAGATGTCTACCCGAGCAGCCATCTTGGATCCTCTCTGTTTTTTTAAAAATATATATTTTATTGATTTTGTACAGAGAGGAAGGGAGAGAAATAGAGAGCTAGAAACATCGATGAGAGTCATCGATCAGCTGCCTCTTGCACACCCCCTACTGGGGATATGCCTGCAACCAAGGTACATGCCCTTGACCGGAATTGAACCCGGGTCCCTTCAGTCCCCAAGTTGACTCTCTATCCATTGAGCCCCTGCCTTCCAGGTGCCTTCTTTCTGGAGGCTTCTCTCTTGGGACTCCAGGGGAGTAGGATGCACCGGACCCCGCTGTACCCCACCCTGGGATGCAGCCTTCACAGAGGCCTGTATGTTCAAGAAGAGCTTTCGGTCTCACCGACAGAACGTTTTCTTTCATTTGTACCCATTCCTTCTTGCAGAGGATCCTGCCACAACGGTGTCAGCGGGAGATGCGGGAGGAAGGGAAGACCCTGCCTGCCTGGGGCTCTGCAGGCCTGAATGCCCTGGCCCGGCCCACCCAGGTCAGGAGGGGTTCCCCCCACACTGGGGACAAGGGTGCACAGAGCCACAGTGGGCCAAACCGACAGCGGGAGCTGCGGCTGCTGTGGCAATGAAGCGGAGATCTGCTGTAGGAATCGTTTACAGAATCATTTTAATGGCCATGCAGACCTCTTCCCTTGAGGCCATCTGTCTTCTCCTGGAGCAGCTATCTCTAAAACGCCACTCAGCGCCTGTGTCCCTCCTGCCTGCATGCAATTGCGCCTCTGTGTATCCCTGTTCAGACCCCGCCGGGGCAGCGTGGGAAACAGCGGACAGCGCTCCTTCCTTCCCGCACTCCCCTCTCCAGGGCACGTTTTTTATCTTCTGGGAACTTCCCGTAAGAAGCTATTTTCGGTGGTTGAGGGAGCGGATCAGGAGCGGGAGGGGCTGAGCGCGCTGGGGCCAGGAGGATTCAGAAGAGCATCTACCTTCCATGGATCTAAACTTGTCCTTCCTTCGCAAACTTGGCTGCTCTTTGGAACCGCGGGGGAGCTTTGGAAACAAGTGATGCCTGGCTGTCAGCGCACAGGTCTGACTTAGTTCCTCTGGGATACAGCGTGGGCATCCGGGTGCTTAACTCCCCCAGGTCCCCCGGTGGAAAACCACGGGAGTGCATCCCTCCCTCCTCGTCCCACTCGGGAACAATCAGACCCTCTGTCCAGGTCGTTGGCCTCAGGGATCGGGCTCCGGTCCCTTTGCAACCTGCCATCTCTAGATCCGCAAGGTCCATCTCGGAAAATCCGCGCGCGCGACCACGCCAAACACGCGGCGGCAGCGGGCGGGGCTGGGGCTGGGCGGAGGCGGGGCCTCTCGTGGCCCCGCCTCCCGTACGCCTATCGGCGAGCGGTGCGGGCCCTGACGTCACTCTTGTCAGGGCCGCGGCACATGGGCGGCCGGATGCGCTGAGCCCGGCGCTGCGGGCCGCGGGGCGCAGGGGACCAGCGGCCGCCCGCGCGCGGGGCGCGGGGTGGGCTGGGGCCGCGTGCGGCCTCGGGTGCTGGTGGGACGGGGCCGCGTTGTCTTGGAGTCTTCCGCACTCCTGCGATCGCCTGCACAGTCTTTTTATATTTTTTATTTTATTTTATTTTTGCAATCAAACATTTTTGCAAGGCGGTGGTGGGTTCAAGACAGGTGAGAGCATCCCGCAGGTCGCCGTCCCGGAGCCGGAGGGCACTTGGCGCGCTCTCCGGAGGCCGGCCGCACTGGAAACCTGAAAGTTTTTTGCTTTTATTATTATTTTTTTTAATGCAGATGCATTTCTAAAGCTATAAACACATTTTTTTTTTTTCCTTCCCTGGTCTCCAAGCGAGTACTTTTGGCAAAGGACGGAGGAAAAAAGCTCAACAGCATTTTGGGGGGCGGTTATATATTTTTTTAAGAAAAACATTTGCATCGCCATGGAGAAAATGTCCCGACCGCTCCCCCTGAACCCCACCTTTATCCCGCCTCCCTACGGCGTGCTCAGGTCCCTGCTGGAGAACCCGCTGAAGCTCCCCCTTCATCCTGAAGACGGTGAGCGCTGCCCTCCTGGTTGCCCCTCTCTGGGAGGGGGAAAGAAGCTCTTGGGGTCCCCCTCCTTCGCAGGGCAACCCCCCCCCCCCCCACTTCTCCCCTGCTCCCCGCAGCTAGCTCGCTGGAGCATCCATCTCCCTCCGTTCCCAGGGACCCCGGCCCTGCTTTAATGACATAGAGGAGCTCACCCATCACCCCACCTCCCCTCGAAAAATGGGGACCCCCCCCTCACTGTGCAATGTTTCCAATAATGCAGGGGACCCGGCCCAGCCTCCCCAGGTCCAGCTCCGGCTGAGCGAAGGGAGATGGAACTTGACAGGTCCGTGTTCCGCACACGGAGGCTTCTGCGCCCGCAGAGAGACCCGCCCGGGCCGGGCAGAGCTCCTGCTGGGGGAGGAGAGATGGGGGGGGGGGCGAATTGGGGGGAGGGGTGTCTCACCGTCTAGGCCGAGTATTGGGATCCTATTATTGTGCCTGTTATTAGTTCGGATTTGGAGCTCAGGAGGTGTGCGCGGAGACACGAGTTCCCCAGTGAAGAGTAATTGAGAAGCGGGGGGAGGAGGGGTGCTGAGAGCTGGCGGGGGTGGGGGCTGAGGGGTGCTGCCTCCCCGCGGGAAGCGGTGCCCGCCTCCTCTCGCTCTGCACTTTGTCGGTGGGAGGGGAGCGAGGAGCAGGCTCACGTGTAGCGGCGCGGGAGCCTCCTCTGGCCCGAGCCCTTTCCTGGTAAGTCCCGAAGCTTCCCCGGTGGCCTGGGCTGGAGCGGGACCTGAGGGAGGGAGGGAGGGGTCGTGCAAGGAGACCTTGAACCACCCGAGCTGGTGCAGCCAGGGGTTTGCCATTTGGGCTCATCCCAGTAGCAAATGCAGACCGTGTGGCTCGGAGTGGAAGGTCCTGAAAGATCCTTTGGCCACCCATAGCCGGGGAGCACTTGCATCTTCTCGCACCCTCTTTGCTGGCAGGGGCCCACCTGTTGCATGGCACCCAGGCCTTGTTGTGTACCCAGGCCGAGGGGCTTGTTCTCCGTCTGCAGAGCACAGCCTTCCACGGAGCTCTCCTTGAAGGAGTAGCACTTGGCAGGGAGGTGCTGCCTGCCTGCAGCCTTTTTTGCATCCGTGGGTGTTTCCAGTCAGATTCTCGGGAGATGAGACTGGAGAGGATTAGAACGGATGGCGGCGGAGGCCGTGTTTCTCCGAGGAAGGAGCTCAGAAGCCAAATTCCTTAATTCCCAGATTCCACCGGCGCCTGAGTACTAGACTTGGCAAAACCCTGAGCGCTGGGTAAAGCCCTCCCGGGGTGAGGCGATGCTTCCAGGTAAAAATAGTTGCATACCTCCATCATAGGTATGTCAGGTAACCACCTTTCCCATCAGCCGGGCTTTTAACAGCTTGTGTGCATGTGTGATTTTTGTGAACCAGGTCACACTTACGTGTTTAGGGGAAGAGGTGGAAGAAAACACTTTGTGTGTGTGTGTGTGTGTGTGTGTTTATTTTTAAGGAAATAAAACTCCTTTTGTAGAATCCAGTGTAGCCCAGTGGATTTAGAAGCAAAACCTGAACTTAGGCCATGTTCTCAGTTGTCTTCTGGGCCAATATGAGGCATTGGTCAGGTTCCTTCCGGCTTAGAGCCTCCATGTCTTCATTATACATGGGGATAATCACGAGTTGCAAGTAGATTCTGGGAGTTTGGGAGAGGATATATGGAAAGAGCCAGGTACGAAGTAGGTGCTCAATACACGGTTTCAGAGAAGGGAGGAGAGTCCCTGCTTCAGCAAACTTGGAATCACCAACTCCCGGGCTTTCCACATCTGAATGGCTTCCTATTGTTACTGTAATGACTTTCCTAGATGCTAAATCATGCCTAGTTATTGCCTTTTTTTCTTTAAAAAAAAAAAAATCCCAGCGGTTTTATATAATTGTGAGCGTTACTTTCCCACTGTGGGTTGAAATGATTTGCCTCCTCAAATAATGCCCCAAAGACTGTGCCCTTGTGTTTACGTCCCAGAGCAGTCTGTCGCCCCAACCCAAGGACCAGCGCTTTCTTTCCAAAGTAAATAGGAAGATGCTGAAACACGGGCCCGGATCCATGTCCTGCCTGAACTTTTCACTCTGGAGCCACAAAAGCCAGCGGCCAGACAGCCCCGGTGTTTGTGAGACCAGTAGCTCTGGAGCAGAGGCTGGGAGAGGCGGTGAGAAGGCCGCATGTTCTCTCTGTTAACATCCGACTCTCCCCTTTCCCCGCAGCGTTTCACAAAGACAAAGACAAGGACAAGAAGCTGGACGATGAGAGCCACAGCCCGACCGTCCCCCAGTCCGCCTTCCTGGGACCCACCCTATGGGACAAAACCCTTCCCTACGACGGAGACACGTTCCAGCTGGAGTACATGGACCTGGAGGAGTTTCTGTCCGAGAACGGCATCCCCCCCAGCCCTCAGCACGACCACAGCCCGCACCCTCCCCCGGGGCTGCCGCCCGCCGCCCCCGCCGCCCCCTCCGTGGTGGACCTCAGCAGCCGGGCCTCTGCGCCCCTTCACCCCGGCATCCCGTCCCCGACCTGCATGCAGAGCCCCATCAGACCAGGTAACCCCTCCGGCGGCTCTCCCTGCTCACTGCAGGCAGGGAGGGGGCTAAGGGAGCGGTGGGAAGGGGAGGGGGGGTAAACTTCTTCGTTGGGGGGGGCTTCGCTCGCTCTGAAAGAGGAGCCTCGAACAGGGTGAGGTGTCCAGTTGTTCGTCTGGAAACTGGTACAGTGATGAAAAAATGCGAATACAAGAGTATAAACGGTATTTGGCGTACTCGCCGCTGTGCACCTGCTTTTGCCCCAGGCTGTCCCACCCCCAGCAGCCGGGGTCCCACTCCAGTGAGGGTCTGTGCCACCTGGGGCGTCGGCCGAATGCAGACCAACCCTAGAAATGCTGGTTTTCAGGCCTGGGGTCAGAGCCCAGGAACATGCATGTTAACCAGCTCCCCGGGGGACTGGATGCCATTGGTCCAAGGACTGCAGCATAAGAAACACCAACGGACAGGTGATGATTCGGACAGTTCAGCATCCCTCTCGTCTCCTGCCCCTGTCCGCATCCCCCAGCTCCCCGGATATGAGGCTCTTGTAAAGGATGTGTGTAGACGCTCTATAAGGCAGTGGTGTACGTACGTTCCCCCTTGGCTGGCCTGAAGGGAAAAAACGATGTGAGTTAAGGGCATGGGGCAGATAGGCGTTTTATCTTTTCGTCTCATGTCGTCACGATGGAGAAGTTGACTCTCAACCCACCTCTCCTAGTAAGCACGGCCTGGCCTTTTTCAGCACCAGGCCCCACAGTTAGTTCTCTCTTCCGTATTCCTCTAAACCAAGTTGTCCTTACATGTCCCTTTGTCATTTTCCTCTGTCTGAGCACACTTAGTCCACTTTTATCAATGCCTGCAAGGCCGCAAGGTCGGCTGGAAATGGTGTTGAAATATCACAAAAACCATCCCCTGAAATGGCCAGGACTTCAAAACCCGCTGCCGAGCGCTGATACACACGGAGGGAGGCGGCTGTGGCTCCGGGCCTGCAGCTCCCCGCGGTCCAAAATGAGCAGGAAGAAAGGCCGCGCTTTGTGCGCAGGTAACCTGGAACAAAGATTGGGCCGGATCCATTGTCAGGAAGGCCTCGGAGCTGAGGCCTGCGCTGCAGGGGAGGACGGAGAGCAGGACAATGGGAGATTGTGCTGGAGATCCTTCCTGAACCCCGTGTCCTCCGGGAGAATTTCTGTGACATGCGGAGCAAGAGTAAAAGGAAGGACAGGCAGCAAAGGAGGAAGAGCGCCCCCCCTGCCTGGAAGTGTTAGTGTTGGGGTTAAAGTTCTCCATTCATAGCTCTCTGTGCCGGCCCCCTCCTCCCAGATCTACTGTGAGTTATGGCCCAAGGCTACTGGCTGGCACGGAATTCATTCTTAACCTCTCACCGCCCCGGGAGGCTGAGGAAGCTTGGGAGAACTCTCTTTCCTATGACCCCGAGGCCCGGGTACTATGAGCGGACAGTGCCACTGCCTTCACCTTCTTCCCAGGGCCAGACAAGCAGCAAAACACACCATTCAAAGTGACACAAAACCGGGGAGAGGGGGACAGAGCCCCGGTGGGAAGGCCCCGCTGTGCCTCTCGGGCTTTCTGCTCCGTGGCTAAGGGGACGTGCCACTTTGTAGCCCGGTGGCCTTTCACGGGACAGCCTCTCAGAGCTTCTGTTTCCCTCTGTGTAGAATGACAGATTGTCTGTTTGAGCTGTTGTGAAAAATGGAGGTGAGGTACATAAAAGGTGCGGAGGCTAGCATCACGAGAGCAGAGATGATCGTTGTCATGTGTGTGTCATCTTTTATCATGTCGTGTTCGATCCCTGTCTTCTGAAATACCTTCTTAGACTAATGAGGTACATACAGTATGCAGCTACTTTGTCTGGGGAGAACTCTGAGGAGGTGTGGACCCGTCGTTACTGGCGTGGGGTGTTTGAACCCTACCGCTTACAATCAATTGATATGTATTTCTCACCCCTCCGCCAAATGCCATGTTAGGAATACTGTTTGCCCAGTATTGGGCCCCCACACCGTGGTTCTCAGTGAGGATCAAGAGCTGGGGTTGGGACTGAGGCTTTGGTGACAGTCTTTTGTCAGAGCTCGTTAGGATCCGTGTTCACCAGCAACTCAGGAGCCTGAGGTGCCCCGGTCCGATTCGAAGCCCATAGTGAGGACTCCTGCTGTCAGTGTCTGTCACTGGTTGGGGGGGGTGGGGGGGGGAAGGGGGCGGAAAGACACTAGGACCAAAGGGGACACACAAATACTTTGTTGACACGTCTTTTTTTGATCATGGAGACACACTTCAAAATAATCTCCTTCTTTGAGTTGAAAACACAATGATATTCCTCACAAAAAAGGGGAAACATTAAAGCTCTTCTTCAGACACCAGATGCCGATGAAATGTCCTCTGCTGTTGATCCTTACAAAGATCATGATGCAAAATAGAACTCTCGCAGGTGTGGGCCTGGTGCAGGGTCCCTCCTAAGCAAACCTGACAAAGGAGAGAGCTCTCGGTGGTCCTGTGTAATCACAGTGGTGACCGGAATGGAAAGACCAGGTTTCTATTGAGGAAAAGAAATCCTCAGAAGGGAACAGCACAGAGGTAGCCTGGAGCATTCTGGGAATTGTGTAATCTCAGTCTAGAGCAGGACTTCCCAACCTTGGCGGTACTGCTGTTGCAAGTAAGTCTTTGTTGTGGGAAACTGTCCTGTGCATTGTAGGAAATTTAACAGCACACACGCACACTCACACGCACACACACACACACACACACACTCTCATACACTTATCCACACACTTATTCACACACACTCATCTATTCATACACACACACACACTCACACGCTTACTTATTCTCACATGCACACTCACACTTGCACATACGCTCACACACACACACTTCACACACACTCACTTATTCACACACAATTATTCACACATACACACTCTCACTCCACACACACTTATTCTCTCTCTCTCTCTCTCTCTCTCTCTCTCTCTCTCTCACACACACACACACACACACACACACACACACACAAAAGTTAGCTGTGACAAGTTGCTGCCAGATGTCCCCTGGAGGCAGGATCATCCCTATTGAGAAGTGATGTCCACTGTCCACTGGGGACTGAATGCGGACCCTGTCACCCACATGGATGCTTTTGACCTCCTGTAATGCTCTGTGGCCAAACTCTCGAGAATGTCAGGAGACATTAGGTTTCAAGAAGAAATACAGTGTTCATAGAGCAGAGTCGTGCACTTTTAGTTTATAAAAGTATGGCACCGGGTGAACCAGGAGACATTTTCAGAGTTTTGATATTAAACATTTGATTTCTGCTATTGCATCGTTTGGGCTATGCTGGGGAGCATGTATCATTAGGGCTCTCTGTCTGGCGGGAAGGAAACGAAGTGGGAGGTAACACATGGCCACTTCTTGGTCTGCCCAGAGCATGTCTTGGAATGGCACGGTGAGCATTCCTGTGAATTCTCATACGATCGGCCGTGACTCGCCCCAACCCCCTTTCCTGTTTTGCGCACCCATCCTTATTCCTCTGTCTCGCTGTCTGATCAGAAAATGAGTCAAATGTCTGGAGAAATATACTTGGCCTTGCAGAAATACTCCAGGGGCCCATTCGCCCTCCTGTGGCTCTGGGTGACGCTCAGCTTCCTGGGCTGACGCCCTAATGGCAGAAGAAGAGGGGTGGCTGCTGGATGCTCTGGCACCTGCACAGCTGCTCAGTCACCTGGGTGCCGCCTCCCGGGCGTCCCAGGCAGCAGAGGCCGGCGTCACCCTGACCACATCGGTGACTGGGCTCCAGGGGGGACCAGGAGTGGGACTTGGAAGCGCCGGGTCCTGGAAACATAAGAATCCGTTTGCCCGGAGGATGGAGCGGCCGCTGTAAGGACAGCAGTCCCTTTAGGGAAAGTCACAGCAGCAGACAAAGGCAGGGTTATTTTTAAATCACACGCTTGTGGAGCCAACGTTGAGATCGTTTCCTCTGGTGGTTTTCCTTTGAATAGCTCGGGGTTGTCCTGCCCTGGCAGACCCGTACGCAGCTGAGGGATGGGGAGCCTCCCTCTCTGGGTGTGGATGAAGGACGGCTGAGGGTGATGAGAAAACCCTTCCACGTGGTGGGGGGAGGAGGGAGCGTCAGGGAGCCCCCAGCATGCCCATGGGAGATGGAATGGGCGTGGTTTCTGCTGACCTTGCCTTGTGAGAAGGTTGGGCCTGGCAGGAGAATGCTGGCCATGGGTCTGAGTACTGATGGCAGGAGGTTGTGTGCTGGTGGCTCTGGGATGAGGGGAGGGTCTGCCCTGGCACCAGTGTTCTCTGGCTTTTCCCAGACTCATTAGGTGAAGCGTCAGTGTCCCCTCCCCATACATGCAGGCGGCTCATATGTTGGCCACCAGTGTGGTGACATTCGCAGGTGGGGGCGTGGGGACTGAAGGTAGCTGTGCGCTGTGCCTCGGGGAAGAGCCTCGGGACCCAGGATGTCACCCAGGGGAGGGCATCGGCTTCGTCCCGGAGGCAGGCAGACTTCTGTCTGTCTCCTCAAAGAGTGTGTCTTCTCCGCCGAGCGCTGTGGCTTTATCGTGCCGAGGACAGTGGTTCCCGGCCTCTGGAAAGAGGTGTCTCAGACAGGCACGGACAGCAGGACAACTCGGTTCTTAAGAGCATAGGCGCCCGGTCGGCGTGGCACAGTGGTTGAGCATCGACCTATGAACCAGGAGGTCACAGTTTGATTCCTGGTCAGGGCACACGCCCGGGGTTGTGGACTCAATCCCCAGTAGGGGGCGTGCAGGCGGCAGCCGATCCTTGATTTTCTCTCATTGTGGATGTTTCTCTCTCTCTCACTTTCCCCTCCTCTCTGAAATCAGTAAAACTATATTAAATTAAAAAAAAACCCACATAGGCTCTGGACCCAGGGACTTGGGTTCACATCCTGGACCCACACTGGCCTTGTCTATAAGTTTGTGTCGGTTCCTCGGCCTCTTTAGGCCTCGGTTTCCTCGTCAATAGAATGAAGACAGTAACCAGCCGCTCCCCTGGGGTCTCAGCAGGGCGCGGGAAGGCAGCACAACACAGAGGATGGCACGGCGTGGCACATGGATACTCCGGCTGGGAGCCGTCCTGGCGATGCTGGTGGCACGGCCTAGGGACGAGAATGACTGTGCTCCCAGCCCCTGCTCCTCATCTGGGATTTGCTTCCAGTCCCCTCCCCTCTGCAGAAATAGGACAGGCGCTTTTCTCCCAGCATGCCCAGTGTTCTGTGTAGCCTGGTGACTTCCCTCCTTCATTCTGGCCTGGAACGATGAGTCCCTCCTGGGATGCTAACCCAGCATCCTTACTTCTGGGTTAGCTCCTCCCGATCGGCCCGTGTGGAGGCGGCCACTCGCCTGGTGCCCAGCCGCCCTCCTCCCCCGCCCGCAGCTCTCGTGAGAGCCCTGGCAACTCTGGCCGCCCGCCTGCCCGCCTGACCGACCGTGTGCTTCAGGCACGTGGCTGTGCCCTGTGGAGCTCGCCCAGCTTCGGGCGGCCTGCTGGCTGGGCTTCCGCCCTCCTCCCCCATGCTGGCTTCTCTCCCCAGGCGAACCGCGGCGCAGCCAGCCAGAGATTGTAACGCTGACCCTGGCATGAGAAAGCCGAGCTCTGGAGGGCAGTTGGGATGCCAGGGAAACCTGCTCTCTCCAGCTTCCTAGCCAGACCCCAAACTTGGCCCCGTCTCCCGCCCGTCTGCCCGGAGGCCCTGTCTTCTCCGCGCCGCTATGGTGGGCAGGATTCCTGCAGGCCGGCTCCTGCCAAGGGGCTTGGCAGAGCCTTCCCCGTTCAGCACGGTGCCTACCAGACTAGAAAAACAGCAGCATGCAGACAGAGCGAGGTGGAGGAGAAGGCAGGGCTGGGGAGGTGGGGAGGATCGAGGCCCTGATGCCACCCTCAGGTGGAAGGCAGAGGATGAAAAGACAGCGGTGATTTATGAGGTTTTTCCTTGGAAACCTCGCTGCCAGCCAGCACTAATCACTTTTACCCAGGAGTCATTTTTTATGTCTCAGCAGCGAGAAGAGAGGGAGGAAGGGAGGTGGTAGGGGAAGTAATAAGATTTTTTTTAAAAAAACACATTGGAAAAGAATATATGAGAGAGGGAACCGGGGGGGGGACAGGGCCTGTATTTGATTCTGTGGTGGGGCTGGGTGAGAATATTCTTCATTGACTATCATATCTGGCATTGTCCCAGCGGATGTCGACCTGAAACCACCAAGCCATTGTTTTTGGAATAAACTTCAAGTTCTTTAAGACATAGCCGCCTGCTGGCTCACCTTTCACAGGGTCCATTGGCATGTCCTGTGTTTGAGACACTGTTCACACACGGGCAGTAACACAGCGATGTGTTAGAGCAGTGGTCAGCTCACCGAGGCTCGCGAGCCACATGCGGCTCTCTGGCCCCTTGAGTGTGGCTCTTCCAGAAAATACCACGGCCTGGGCGAGTCTATTTTGAAGAAGCGGCGTTTGAAGAAGTTTAAGTTTAAAAAAAATTTGGCTCTCAAAAGGAATTTCCATCGTTGTACTGTTGATATTTGGCTCTGTTGGCTAATGGGTTTGCTGACCACTGTTTAGAGCACATGTGTCAAACACAAGGCCCGCGGGCCAAATCCGTCCCGCCAGGCCTTGCAATGTGGCCCGCACCGCGCTGTCATCACTGCACTCCGCTGCGTTTCCATCACAATGACAGTTTATGACTGTTCAGTAAACCATTCGGCCCGCGATTTAGGCTGGATTTTAGATTTTGGCCCCTTCTCTGATTGAGTTCGACACCCCTAGAGCCTAGGATGGTCTGGATAGTCCCACTCCGCCCTGCTTGCCTGGGTCTTGGGTAGGTCACTTAAACACTCTGAGCTTCTGATTTCCCATCTGGAACTTTGGAATCATCCATCACTGGCCCGCCTCACGGGAGTGTGGAAGGTCCATGAGCCAAGGTGCCCGGAGAGCACTGGGTGAGGCACCTGGCACACACGAGGTGCCCAGGCACAGTTAGCCGCTGCGAGAGGCATCCTCGTACCGCCTGCTCTCACTTCTCCCTGGAGGACCCAGCCCTGGAGTCCCCGTGCTTTTCCCTTCCTAGCCCATCAAGGCGTTTGCTCAAGCCATTGACGTCTCTCCTCTGCTTCTCTACCTGAGTCGTGTCTGTCCCTCTTAGCCCCTGAGGTTTAAGGAACCTCGGGTCACTAACTGGAATCTTCATTCATTCCTCCTCGCTCATGAGATTAAAAAAAAAAAAATCAAACAAACAAAATGCAGCTCAAGTAAGTTCTTAATTAGATTTCCCCATGACACATTCGCCGGTAAATCAGTCCATCCATCAAGGTTGCTATTGCATTTTTAATCACAGGCATCAGTCACGGTACCTGAGGCTGTAGAATGGCCTCGGGGTAAATAACCAGGAAGACACCGGGTGGTGCTGGGAGAGGAGAAAGGTCTCGTACAGTTCATCCTCCTGCTGGCAAGGAGGACCCGACATAGGCACCCAGTCTGATATCGATAATACTCCTGCCCCCACACGGTCCTGTAGCGGGCAAGGCCTTGCTCTTTCGAAACCTCCACTTTCTTGTCCGCAAAGTAACGTCTTTGCCGGGTTTGTGTGAGCTTTCTAGAACCAGTGTGTGTGAGGGTCCAGGGTGGCAGCTGGCACACGGGAGGCCAGCCTCTGCCACAGGTCAGTTCCCTTCATTTTCCTCTAGCAAATAACACGAAGGTTAGAGAGCTGCAGGGGAGGCTGGAAGAGCAAGGAGCCACGTGGACAGTCCCCAGAAGTGGCCTTGGCTTTGGGCTGCCCCCTGGGGAAGACAGACAAGGACACGATTTGGCTGCTGGTCTCAAGGAGTCGGCCATGGAGTAGGGAAGACAGAACGTCGAGATAAAAGGAAGAGTGACAGCCGAAACCGGTTTGGCTCATTGGATAGAGAGCGTCGGCCTGCGGACTGAAAGGTCCCGGGTTCGATTCCGGTCAAGGGCATGTACCTTGGTTGCGGGCACATCCCCAGTAGGGGGTGTGCAGGAGGCAGCTGATCAATGTTTCTAACTCTCTATCCCTCTCTCTTCCTCTCTGTAAACAATCAGTAAAATATTAAAAAAAAAAAAAAAAGGAGGAGTGACAGGGCAAACTAGCCTGTTCTCGTTGCCAAACAATGAGCACAGGGAGGCCTCCAGGACCCGTTGGAAAGAGGAGAGTGAAAGAAAGTGAGCGAAAACTTTCAAAATAAATAAGGGAGCTGTGCAGACAAGGAGATCTGCCAGACCTCACAGGAAGCGGCCACTGCCCAGGGCAAGAGTGTCCTGGGCGAGGCTTCTTGGAAGGGATGGACCTTCAGCTGGGCCTGGCGGTAGAGGTGGGGGAGCCAGAGGGTGAGTGGGCCATGGTGGTGCCCGCATTGTGGAAGCAGGAATGCCCACAGGGTGTTTAGGGCACAAGGTGCAGATCCAGTTTGGCTAGTGCAGGAAATTCATCCGGAGGAGGCACGGGGCCGAGTCCGGAGAGGCGGGTGCCAGCCAGGCTGGCAGCTCCGGGGACACCAGCAGGCCGAGGGGAGCCCTGGACGGGTTTTGAGCAGGGAAGTGGCCGGTGGACATTTCCCCTTGGGTTCAAGGTTGGACTGGAAACATTTTTAGACACTTCACAATCGTTTCCTCTGGCAAACTGGGACTTCCTCATTATGATTGTTTTGAAAATAAATACTCTGCCCCGAACATCAAACAGCTTTCCAAAACACAGTGTTCTAATGATCGAGACAAAGTAATGCAAAAACACAGGGTTTAGGTTTCGCTTGTAAAGCCCATAATTTTGGGTGATTGGGGGAAACAGCCTTTGGCAAGAAAACCATGCGAGGGTTTTGGATGGTTCGGAGTTTAAAAGTCTGAAAGCAGTCCTGGTCTCACAGGAGTAGAGAAATAGAGTTTCATAAACCCCATCCCATTCACATTCATCACTTTCAAATGCTTCTATTTTATAAAGCTCACGGAGTTGCAAACAAGTATAAGGAACAGATTTCTGTGAGAGAGAAAGAGAGAGAGAGAGAGAGAGAGAGAGAGAGAGAGAGAGAGAGAGAGAGTGAGTGTGTTTGGTGTGTATGTGTGTTTGGTGTGTGTAACATGTCCATATGAGAGAAAATTACTGCCTCAGTGATACAAATGGTCCTTGGTTATGAGGACTAACCTGCCGCCCAAATATCAAGCTAAAAATACTTAGCCAGGTTTCCGGCCAGCTCATTAATTTTACTCCTGAGAGACAAAGGAGTCCTTATTGCAGTTTTGCATTCTTGAGTCCCGACCTTGTATTTGTGGCTTCCTTCTTCCCTGGAACAGGAATTAATTGCATGTCGCTCTGAGATACGCTGGCTCTGGGCTGTGTGAGTGTTCTCTATTGGGGAAAGGAGCGTCGAGGGGGGACACAGGTTTTTTTTGGGGGGGCGGGGAACTGCTGAGTGGCCCAGGCATGACATGACGTGCTCAAGTACCCCTGAAGGGGGCTCTGCCAGCCAGCCCCAAGCGTACAGAGAGCCGGAGGAGTTGTCATGACCCAGACAGGTTCACTCAGATAACAGGTAACAGTCGACATGTGCAATCTCACCTCCAGCTTTGCGGAGGAGACAATGACAGCAGTGTTGGCAGAGTCGAGTGTCTGTTGGAGGAAAACCACACAGTCCTTGTTTCTGTCCAGTTGGCTTCTGGCGGACACACATCCATGACTTAATGGGAAGGTTCCTGAAATGCCTCCCTACTTTTCTGACTTTACCAAATATTTTTATTGTCTTTGCTCCCTCCAACTCATCCTGGGCACCCGGTCTCGGTTTCTGTCTTGAATAGTCCCACAGTTCCCTGTCACCCAGAAGTTTTGGTTTTGGAAGTTTCATCTAGGATTTTGTTTTGTGTTTTTTGTTGTTTTTCATGAATGATTTTTTGGAAGATGCTTTGGAATCTGGGGCCTTATCATCAGAGACAGCTCACGGCTAATTAAACCCCTTTTCCCTCTCCAATCTTGCCGGGGAGACCGGAGATTCCTAAGAGCAATGAGTGCATGCTGCAGAGGGATGCTCAAGGGAGCCTCCACACTAAATCATCTGTGACAAAATGTTCTCCTAGGAAGCAGGATTGCATAAATGGATCAGCAGAAATAAACGCTTTGGCAGAATCTCCTTGAGTGGGAAAGAGCAGTGCTTTCTTTCCTAATGAGCTCTGGGTAGCAGTGCGCCCGGATGCCTTTGCTGAGGAACCCAGGCGTGGATTGGGGGGAGGGGAGGAAGGGGCGGACAAGGGGGATCTCTTCATTGCTCTCTGAGTGCTACTGCTCAGAATGGAAAGAGTTAAGCAAGGCTGTTCATTCATGCACAAGAAATGCCTCTTGAGTTGGACTGAATGGGAAAAGCAAAGGCTTGCTTGGGGAAGGATGCCACCGGGCGGCCCTGGCCAATGGGAGCCCATGCTGTAAACCAGATGAACAAGATCGCCTGGCTGTGCAGTAATCAGATTACCTGGATCGGAGCTCAGTGTACCCCCAAGAAGGGCAGAGTTCTAAGGAGCATGGCCAACAGCTAAACTCCACCGGCCCTGAGCACTGAACAAGAGACTTAATTCGCCTTAGAGTGGAGTCAGTATGTCATGGCCTTCGAATCAATGAAGGAAGCTTTTAGAGGAAAGAAAAACAGGATGGTGGTCAACACCCTAATATCATTCTCTCACTCTCTCCTTGACTCTCCCTGCAAGAAAGGAACATGGCAAGCATGTCTCCAGGTGGGAAAATGGAGCCTTCCATCAGAGTGGAATGGAACCAGGAGGAAATTGAAAAAAATCAAAAGAAAATTATTTGGGCTCGGCTGGTGTGGCTCAGTGGTTGCACCTATGAACCAGGAGGTCATGGTTCCATTCTCAGTCATGGCACATGCCCAAGTTGTGGGCTCCATCCCCAGTGTGGGGCGTGCAGGAGGCAGCTGGTCCATGAGTCTTTTTCATCATTGATGTTTCTATCTCTCTCTCCCTCTCCTTCCCCTCTGGAAAACAAGTGTGAAGATAGTTTTTACAGAAAGGGGATAACTGAAAGTTGGTTAATATAAGAATTGTTTTGAACCTGCTATGACAGTTTCCCAACCAGATTAGGAATGAAGAGTTCTTGGCAGTGGTCTTAATACAGTATCTTATGTACTGTACAGTTGGGTGAGGCAGGTTAGAGCTTTTGAAGATACACCAGCCCTGTCTTAAGGACAGCATCAAACCAGGCAAAATTTTCTCCTCTCAAGAGGGAGGTTCGATTCTACAATAGCTAAAGCTCCCTCGCCATATTTTTACATCCAATCAAATGTCTCTGAGTTTTATAAAAGAGTGCACACACACCGTGCCCCTAAGTTTAAATCAGCGAAATGGATATGAAATCATAGCAGCACCCCTGGGGTATTAAAGCAGCGATGGTGCTAGGCATCGGGTGTGAGAGGCTGCAGGACATCAACTCATATTAGAAGCGATGCTGGTTCAGGGGTTGAATCCACCCCCAAGAGATTGAGTGGTGGTTACATTGCCGAAGTATGTGTTCCCTCTCCTTCCCCAGCTCTCCCTTCTGATTACAGACAGCTTAAAATACACGTGGGCATATCTCAGTGGCCAAAAACCATGGAGATCAGGATGAAATCATTTTCAAGGCAGAAATAGCAAGCTTTCGGGAGGATATTCGGAGAAACGCAGTCCTAATAGCACCAGCGTGTCACTGTCAGACCCTCAGGCCCTGAGCGAGGGTGGGTTTGGAGTGGGAGGTCTCCTAAGAAGCCATGATACCCGGACAAGTCACGTACGCGGGGAATCCCTCGTTTCCTCCCCGGGACACGGCAGCCTGTTGCACAGTATGTCCTGGGGGTTATGTGACATTGGGTGGGCTAACCATTGAGCTGACCTGGGCCTGGGCCTGGGCAGAGCTATCACCCGGCTAGTTTTAATTCAGAGTGAAAATCTGGTGTTTAAAGACACTTTTCTAAGATGTAGTTCAGTCTTTGAGTCTCACTTCCAGCTTTTGGAGTTGCTGGGCTGAGTCTTTGCGAGGTCCCTGATGCTCCCTCTGGTCCACTGAGAGACCTCAGTACCCTCCCAGCGATGCTGTTCGTTAGAATATAACCCTCAACAGGTCCTCAACCTGTCCAGGTTTTCCTTCTTCATCTGTAAGGTGGGGACAGTCTGTGTCCTTCTCACTTACCAGGTGCCATAATGTCAAGTAAGATAGTCAATTCAAAAACTGGCCACATAAAAGCCCAATCAAAGTATAATCTGGGGCCTGGCCAGTGTCGCTCAGTGGTTGAGCATTGATGCAGGAGCCAAGAGGCCACAGTTCCATTCCATGTCAGGGCATGTGCCTAGGTTGCAGGCTCAATCCCCGGTATGGGGTGTGCAGGAGGCATTCGATCACTGATTCTTTCTCATCGTCGATGTTCCTATCTCTCTCTCCCTCTCCCTTCCTTTCTCTGAAATTAATGAGAACATATTGAAAAAACTTAAGCTGCAAAGCAAAAGACATGTGACACTATTTGGTGAAGTAATGCAGCAGCATTAAATGTAGTTGCTTCTTTCAAAGTGGTCTTCGTTCCGAACGGGAGCCACTGGCTTCTGGCTGGTGTCCAGCCTTCCGGGGAGCCCTGATACCAAGTTATCTGGGTGAATCATCAGCCCAAGGCTTGGACATTTCAGCAGTGGTTTGTTAGCCAGACAAAATAATTTGTAAACAAGAAAAGGAAAACCCCCAAGACTCCAGCTCAGTCTTCTGATGGCGGCTTTTCTGGAAGGGCGTGGCCAGCGGTGCGCCTGGGCTGGGCCTCTGGGGGGCTGCTGGCAGGTAGGACCCCCCACAGCTTGTCAATGGACTCGTAGGTGCTCGCTCTGAATGTCATCTTGTCCCACGGAGGCTCGATCTGGGTGCAGAGGGACAGTCTGTGCCGAGTGCGGCTGTCCTGACAGAGCAGGCTGTGAAGAGCCTTCAGGACTTGTCCTTCCCCTGGGCCCAAGGTCAAGGACTCCGGCCAGTGCTCCTTCCTGTGTCCCAGAGACGTGTTCTCCAGGCCGGGCACGTGCTGTTTTGCTCTCTGAGGGAGGCTTATTCTCCTTACCTTGACAGAGAGAGTGGAAGAAGGGCGGCCTATTGATTCCGCTCCATGGTCACAGGACAGGAAGTGTGAGGCTGACGGGGCTGTGATCCAGCAATGCCCATCGCATCCCTGCGGGGCTGGCAGAGCACAAGCTGGGGGCTCGCTGCTCCGGCCACAAATCGCAGAGCCTGGTGGCCATGGCCAGCGGTCACGGCTGCGGATTCCCTGGGAACCTAGCCCTCGGAAGGAACAGGTGGCTGTCTCCCCTGTCCCCCCCTTTCTTCTCTCCCCCCCTCCCCCGTACTCCATGCCCTGTGAGCCTTGCTGTTGAAGACAAAGTGCCACCACCTTCTTCGAGAGGCACTGGGGAGTGTACCAGTCTGCCAGGCTTAGAGATGACCTTCAGGGACCCAGGCTGCGGGGCCAATGCTCTGAAGGCTGTTTCTCTTCACCTTCGCCATGTGCTCACTCAGATCAGCTCTCCTGGTGATGTTTGTGCCCTTCGGGTGTTCCTTTCTGTACAGAACACTTGAGAAGGAGGGGCATGGTGTTTTCACAGCCCCCGCCACCCCCCCATGTGCTGCCCACAGCCGGCCGGAGGGCCTCGGAGTCCGCCCCGGTTGGAATCCATGAACCGCTCCAGTGGAAAACAGCAGCTGCATCTCACTGAGCATTTACCATGTGCTCCCAGGCAGGGAGGAGGTGGCTGAGGCGAGGAGTGGGTCTAGGTGGGTGTGGTGTGGGGCGGCAGGCTCGGGGTGACACGTGGCCTGTGGGAGTCTCTCCCAGAGAGTGGACCTGGCCGCCTCTGCTTCTGCGGCCTCCTCCTGTTCCCAGCGGCTGCACCTGAGCCCTGCACGGGATTAACGTGCCATTCTCCCCGGGCCGGTGAACCGGTTTGCAGATTAACCCCAGGGAGGGCTCACCGGGGCCTGGCAATTAGCTGGTTTGGACTGGTTGCCTGCCCATGGTCAGGGAGTGGAGGTGCAGTGTCTTCCAGAACGTTCCACTCCCCTTCAACCAGAAAAGCCCGTTGGCCTGTGAAGTCCGGCAATCCCCAGCGTGGTCCCTAAAAGGTTCCAAAGCCCAACGGGTCCCGGAACTCTGCCCTGGGCACCTTTCAAGCCCAACACACTCCCCGCGTTGGGAAGACAGGACGGGGCTGGCTGGAGGACACAGGGAACGTGAGAGTCAGTGATTAATCTGTTGAGAGGGCAGCTGCTCTCCTTTTCTCCTCAGCCTGTGGACCTCCCGCCTGTGTACCCCCGAGTGTGGACTGACAGGCTGGAGATGCTGAGCGGCGGGTCCCTCCCGAGGCCAGGGGAGGCCACGCTGCCCACAAAGCAAGCTTCTGGCGGGTCCGGCCTTCCCACGGCGATTACTGGGGTTGCTGGGAGCCCCTCCCCGTGGCTGCAGGGTTCACAGAAAGTTGACTGCGTTTGCCAGGCCCCTGTGGGGTGAGGGAGTAGAAACAGGCGGAATTGCCACACCTCCCACCAGACCAGAATGCACACAGCTGAACCCAGGGCTTGCTCAGACTCCTGCGCATTGGCAGCGAGCTCAGTGCTGTGGGCAAGGTTCCCTGGGTCCCGGGTTTGCTGCCAATCCCGAGAAAGTGCACACGAAGGACTTCAGTCCATGGACCTTGAGAAAGAACACACACACACACACACACACACACACACACACACGCTCGAGGGATCATGCTCGACGGATTGTTTTCATGTCTGAAGCACGGACATGTCTTTTCCTCCCCGCCTGTGTCCTGCCTCTGCATCTGGCAGGCTGGGAACGCCTGGCCCCAGCCCAGCCGAGCTGGAGGCCTCTGTGGTCCCTCCCCGGCCAGGGCCAGGGGTTTCCTTGGGTCCTTCTCCCTGGCTCACGTTTTCCCAGGGCTGCCGGCGCGTACAGTCTCGTTTATTAACAGAGACTCTGCCCGGCCCTCGCAGTCACATGGAGAGCCATGTGCTCCCGGGCTACGCCAGCCCGCAGCTCTCTGTGCAAAACACAGCCGGGCCGGGCGCCGGGCCAAGCTCACATCTCGCTGTGGAACACACTCTGGCAGCACATCCTCGGTGATGGCCATCCGGGGAGCAAGTCAGAGGAGTGTCCAGAGGCGGGGCCTCCAGAAACCACCTGACTTTTCCCCCATCGTGGCCTGCAAGGTGCCCAGGAAAAAGGTGACCCAGCCCGGGTTCAGCCTCCTCTGCAGAGCCGCCGCCTCCCTCCCTCCCAGCCTCTCCCGTTTCCCCCGCTGAATGAGTAAACACACCCAGGGACCGCCCGCCCGCCCGCCCGCCCGGGACCTAGGAACCCGGGCCAAGGTAATAACATCAAAACCAAAGTCCTGGAGCTCTTGAGTAAACGAGTCAGCCTCCCAGATAAAACAGCGCCGTGGTCCAGATCTTTCTTTCCGAAGATCTGAGGCTTTTCAGAGGCTGGTCCCAGGCCAAGCATGGGAGGAAGGAACTGCAGTGAGCCTCCCGCCATGGCAAACTCTGCAAATAAACACACAGGCTCTCCCATTCGGCTCTCCCTCGCCGGCCTGCTTCTATTCCTCCTGCCATGGGGTGGTGGCCACCCCTCTCCATCCCCTTCTCCATCCCCCTTTGCTCAGGGCCCCGCCGATCGGTGTACCTCCAGTAAAACACGTATCTCATTTCAGAATGGGGAGGTGGCATGATTCACTTCTTCCGGTTTTCCCTCACCCTCAGCCCTTGCAGGTGGCTGCTTGAAGCTGGACCCAGGGTTGGAAATCAAGCTGATTTTAGAATTTTAAACCCTGCTGGGGAGAGGTCAGGATGGTTGGAAAACAAAAGATGTGTGGGAACAATCCTGGCTTCTCTCTCTCCCTCTCTCTCTCTCTCTCTCTCTCTCTCTCTCTCTCTCTCTCTCTCTCTCTCTCTCTCTCTCTTTTCCCCAATGGAATAGACCCCTCTTGTTATATACCATTGACAGACTCTTCCTCCGCCATCACACCACAGCCCACAGATCCCACAGTACCTAGGCGTGCCAAGCCTCACTCTGATCCTAGTGTTTGCTGCCTTGGATGGTTGCGTTTGCTGTCAGGACCACCCAGCCAAGCAGCGAGGAGTCAGGACTTAGAGGAACTTTCCCAGCAGAGTGCGTGTGCCAGGCTGCTGCTGCGTGGGTCAGGCTGCCCCCGAGAGGCCCCCACGGCTGCCAGGCTGCCCGGACCCTCGGGGGCTGGGATGCAGATTCCCGCCCGTCACCTGGTGATGCGTTTGCCTGCTCTGCAAAAGGGAGGCGACAGAAGCCCATCCCACCTGTCTCAAAAGCCTGCTGGTAATTAGCTTTAAAAAATAACGCCAAGTTGTCACATGGCTGGGAGAGACTCAGGCTCTATGTTCCATGTGTGTGTGTGTGTGTGTGTGTGTGTGTGTCAGGGCGGGGGGGGGTGGGGGGCGGGACAGGGAAGGGAGAAGGGTGCTATTTCCCAGCCTAACGCTGTTGCAATCTCATTAGTCATCCCCGGGGAGGTCAGATAAGGTTCTGAAGGGGTGAAAGTCGCCCTGCTGGGTCAGAGCCATCTCCAGAAAAGGCAGAGACAGGGTTGAAGTTCAGAACTTTGTTTGAAACTTTGTCCCCCTTCCCCTTATCGGCCGGATTGGCACTTTTTGGGGGACACATTTTCTTTTCTTTTTATAAATATATTTTCATTGATTTCAGAGAGGAAGGGAGAGGGAGAGAGATAGACACGTCAGTGATGAGAGAATCATTGATCAGCTGTCCCCTGCATGATCCCCCAGTGGTCGAGCCTGCAACCTGGGCGTGTGCCCTGACCGGCAATCAAAGGTCGCTGCTCTACCGCTGAGCCACGCCGGCCAGGCACGTTTTCTTTTCTGAGGGACGGGAGCTCTGGCAGATGATGGAAATGGTCTGTTGTTAGCCTTGGGCATCCGGCCTCCATGGTGCCTTATCCTCTTCCAAGTCTTAGCCATGGTTAATGTGTAAGCCCTGGCTGGTGGCCATTTGCCACCTGGCGAGACGGCACCTCGAGGCCTGGGCCCCTGCCCTCCACTGGGGAAGAGTTCGGGGTGGGGGGGGTGCAGTTTCATTTTATAACTAACAGAAGCTGTGCACGGTGCCTTCCTTAGCGCATGGTGCGGGCAGGACTGTTAGCTTGCAGCATTCCCTGTGTCTGGCCCGCTTTGAAAAGCAGTGCATCCCGTGGTTGACCTAAGTTGGGACGATTCTCCTGTGAGTGGGAGTACTTTCATGCTGCAGGATCTTTTCATTTTGCATAAAAACAGGTGAGGGTCTGGGAAGCGCCCCTCTCGGTGCTCTTGTCTCCATCACTGCCCGCTGGCTCTCTGCTCCTCGTTGGGAAGTTTCTCAGAGGCCGGGGCTGAGGAAGCCTCTATGCAGCACCTACGCAAAGGGTGAATGCAATGACAAGGACCTTACTTTCATTAGTATTGATTTCTTAAAATATATTTTTATTAAATTCAGGGAGAGGAAAGGAGAGGGAAAGAAAGATAGAAACATCAATGATGAGAGAGAGAGAATCATTGACCAGCTGCCTCCTACATGCCCCACACTGGGGATCGAGGCCCTGTCACCTGAGCATGTGCTGTGACCACGAATGGAACTGTGAGCTCCTTGTTGATGGGCCGATGCTAAACACGCCGGCGCCGGACAGTATTGATTTTGAACGAGTTCCTGTGCCCACCTAACGTCTTCAACGTGGTGCATCTTTGCCAAGGGTCATGATGACGGGACGAGCTTTGGGGCTGGGTGATCTCAGGAGGCGAAGAGCAGACAGGCCCCTGCTGAACTGTGACGGGCCAGGGCTCCTCTGAGCTTCAGGGAGCTGCTCTCCTACGTGAACATTTCCCTGTGTTCTGATTGATTGTTAGTAGTGAAGGAGAAAGGGTGTTTTCAGACAAAAGGATTTAGGTGCTTATAAACACAGGTGGATCTAGCCCAGCCTTTGTTTTGAACTCCATCCCCAGTAGGGGGCATGCAGGAGGCAGCCGTTAAATGATTCTCTCTCATTGATGTTTCTTTCTCTCTCACTCTGTCTCTCTGAAATCAATTAAAATATTTTAAACACATACACACACACACACACACACACACACACACACACACAGCCTTGGTGACAGGGATGCAACTGGAAGTTGGTAGCATGTTCCAGGATTAGCTGTATAAGTTCTTAAAACTCATCTCACACCTTCTTAAGTAGGATTTTCACTGAGTGCGTAGAGAAGGTGTGTGTGTGTGTGGTCGGGGGGTGCCGATAAGAAACGCCAGCTTCCATTGGTTTGGTTGGCAGAGGCGGGAGTTGTGGCTTCTCGGAGGGCAGGCTTAGGCAATGGCACTCCTGCCCGTGCCAGCCAGAGGTGGGGCTACTGAAACGGGCACGACCCTGCCCTGGGAGGAGGGCAGGGTTCCCAAGGCCCGCGCCCTGGCATATAGCCCCACGCAGAGGCTGTGCTGCTGGCGGGCCTGCCCTCGGGCTTGCTGCGGGGGCAGCAGCAGGTCAGGCGTTGGGACGGCTGATCCGGGGATTTGTGATGCCCTCAATCCCCTGGCAGAGTCCACCCTAAGCCCCTCCACGCTGAGTGCCCACACCGGGGGAAACACTGCAGACCTCCTGGCGATGCCCGGAGGGTAGGACCCTTCCGATGGGCTGCTCCCCTTCATTTCCTGCGTCTCAATGTAATCATCTATAGGGAACCCATCCCTCCTACCAGGCCAGACATGGAGGTCTCGGACAGAAAAGGGCAGAAAATTATTCAGACCACCGAGGTGTTCAAAAATTATTTTGAGAATGATTTAAAATACAAAAAAGAATACATAGCACGTGTCCTTCTTTTTACCACCTAGAATTAGTAATTTGGCATATTCACCATATATATTCATATATAGACATTTATTTATTTATGAATTATTTAAACAGTATAGGCCAATTGAGGTCCTGAGCAACTTTTAAAAAATGGAAATGGCCTGGCCAGTGTGGCTAGTGGTCTAGCGGCAACCTACAAACCAGGAAGCCAAGGTTCGATTCCAAATCCCAGCGCATGCCCAGGTTGTAGGCTTGATTCCACAGCAGGGGGTGTGCAGGAGGTAGCAGATCAGTGGTCCTCTCTCGTCATTGATGTTTCTCTCTCTCCCTCTCCCTTCCTCTCTGAAATCAATAAAACATATATTTTAAAAATAAAAAAGAGAAATGTATTCACTTATTCATAAGGCTGAACGGTCATAGTCCAAGTCTGTTTTCCTAGGTCTTCATCCCTCTGCAGGAATAAATGCGCCTGTTGTGCCTGTAGTTAGAAAACAAGTGGCATGCTGTGTTCCCTGTGGTTGTACTTTGTCAGGGAGGTGGGGGGGGGGGGGGCAGGCAGCTCTTTGCACAGGTTCCGGGGGTGTTTCCCTTGGAATGTGGAAGGAGTATTCCTTAGCCCTGGGGAAGCCACACCAGAGTGATCTGTCCTCGATGCCAAAGTAACACACAAATGCACAAAGCCGACCCCAAAGGAAGGGCCCGGAGCGCCCAAAGGCCTCAGCCGTGTGCTGGGCCGCCGGCCGCCCCAAGGCCTCAGGTGACGGGGGCACCAGAAAGAAGGCCGTCCTGCAGGGCAGGTGGACTGGGCGATGGCCTAGGGTAGGGGTGTCGAACTCAATCAGAGAAGGGGCCAAAATCTAAAATCCAGCCTAAATCGCGGGCCGAATGGTTTACTGAACAGTCATAAACTGTCATTATGATGGAAATGCAGCGGAGTGCAGTGATGACAGCGCGGTGCGGGCCACATTGCAAGGCCTGGCGGGACGGATTTGGCCCGCGGGCCTTGTGTTTGACCCATGTGGCCTAGGGCCACCGTGTGCTTTCTCTCCTGACTGGTGAGATCCTGAGAATCGGGCCCTCCACAATGCGCACCAAGTTTTCTCTGGATATATAGCCTCCACCAGCCCTGGCCAGTGTGGCTCACTTGGTTGGGCATTGTCCTGTGCACCGAAAGGTTGCTGGTTCGAATCCTAGTCAGGGCACATCCGGTTTTGCAGGCTCCGTCCCCAGTGGGAGGGGGGTTCAGGAGGCAGCTGATCAATGTTATACTCTGACATCAATGTTTCTCTTTCTCCCCCTTCCTCACGCTCTCAAAATCAATAAGAAATATTAATTTTTTTAAAGCATGCATGATTGTATGGACAGGCTGGCCATCAGCTCTGCATTTGACCATCCACTGGATGAATTGAGGGAGTCAGAGGTGCTCACCCAGTTTTCACTTTTCAGGGACACTCGCTTGGTGCGAGCTCCTCACAGATTCGAAGCATGGGGAGAAGGTGGTCCTGGGAGCTGTGTGTGTGAAGCATCAGGCCAGGGCATGTGGCAGCACTGGGTAAACATTAGTTTCCTTCCCCTTCCTGCATTGTGGGAGAGGCATCAGCAGTCTGAAAGGCAAAAATAGGCTTGTGTGAGGACACGCCTCTTCTCCCAGGTGTGGGCCAGATGCCTGCTGAGGACTTGGGGAATGTGACGGCTCCCCTCTCAGGCTGCACTGCTTTGCCCCAGATGGAGAAGCCTCCCTTTCGACACACTTCCTGGATCTGAAAAAACAAGAACAAGAAAGAGAATGGTAGGAATCTTAGGGCCCAGACCTTCTGTAGCGAGCACCCCACCCCCATCCCCCCTCAGCCCCATGGAAAAGGATTTCTATGTGTGTCACTTGGATCTTATTTTCCCATCTGAGACATGGTCGTTGCGTCATTGTCCTAGCTATTTAACAACAATAAAAAGTAATGGAGAACCACAAGCAAACAGATGTTGGTTTGGGAGTGCATTTATCCATTTGGTCAGCAGACATTGACTGAGGGCCATTTACCAGGCACTGAACTAAATGTTGGGAATCCAGATATAAGGAAGATGTCAGCCCTTAAAAACGAGAAGCTTACGAATTGCAAAGAGATAGATAAATGGAGTATATTGGGCACGGCCAGTGTGGCTCCATACAGGAGGTCACGCTTTGATTCCCAGTCAGGGTACATGTCCAAGTTATGGGTTCAGTCCCCATTGTGGAGAGTGCAGGAGGCAGCCGATAGATGATTCTCTCTCATTGATATTTCTATCTCTTCTCTCCCTTTCTGAAATCAATAAAAAAAAATTTTTTTTTTAAAGAGTACATTTGGTATGTACCGTTTGGAACCAGGAAGGCCAGAATGATCTGCTTTGAATGAGATGTAGCGGGAAGGTCAGAGGTGGTCCATGAGCTGTGACTTGATGAACGAGCAAACATTGTATTGATTGGAAGCCTACATTTAAGTGACTCATTGAGATCTTTCTTGACTAATATGAAGAGTTATTTGCCATTAACTATGCACAGGAAATAATTCAGATCATAGTTGAGGGAAGAGAGAATAGAAAGAGTGTTATGTGGTGATTAATCTACCAAGTGACAAGCTCCCTCCTACCCAGATGAAGGAAGCTTTGCTGCCTGGTGGGGCCCTGGGCTCCACATGCCCAGGGCAGCCATGTCACGAGTCTGCGATGTGGTAATTTGTTTAAAGAAGACGTTGGGAGGGTAGCGACGGATAATTGATGGGACTTGACAGTTGCTGTGGCAACACACCCACTTCCAGAAAAGCAGGGTTAGTGGGAGGGCAGGAACACTCCTGGCACCTGCCCTGGGCTGCCCTAGGCCTCACATGGCTGGTCCTGGGCCCCAGGCGTGGGCAGGTCCGGAGGCACAGACACCTCCCATGGCTGACTGCTGCCCGCCTTTGTGGAATTGACTCTGGAGTAAGATAAGGAGATGCCTAAACCAGAGCAAAGAAACAGGGAAAACGGTGCGGAGGAGGAGGAGGGGGAGGTCTGAGTCAGCATAGACAATTCCGCTCAGGAAAACATCTACCCAGTGCTGCATTTTAATATATTGGAAAACTCCAGGTTTCTATGGGAAAAAGAGTATATGGCATAAAAATGTGTGTAAACTTCCCTTTCTAACTCCGACAAAGCATGCTTTGGGTATAAATAAAATAGAGTAGCGAAAAGACTTGGGCTAATGAAAAATTGGTTTTGACAAGTTTGGGCTGAAGCTCTGGGTGATTTCCTCTGGCCCTCCACCTTCTGGCAAGTTAGAGGCATGACACGTGAAAACTCCCCTCCTGAGAGGGTGGTGGGTTTCCTTACTAGCTGGAGTGTATGAGCTAGACATCCACAGGGCTAGTGACTTCCTCCACACTACGGGTCCTCAGCCATGACCTCACATGAGAATCATCAGTGGATCTTTTCCTTTTTGGCAAAAAATTACCCCAACATATTTCATTGTGAATGTAGTATGTGATCAATTTTAAATAAAGTTAGAACTGAGTGCACAGGTGTACCGCTTGAGTGACAATGTCACATTCGAAGATTTAACTATTAATGGTTTCTTGGATACTCTTCCAGACATTTTCTTTGTGTTTGTAAGCATATGTATATTTATTAAAATGTACAGTTGTGACTTTATTTATGTTACAATGACCATACATATAGTGTGTATATAGGAATGTGGTAATGTATGAATATACATTCTATATAATGTTATGCAACTTGCCTTTTTTATATAATACTAGAGGCCGGGTGCACGAATTCATCCACTGGTGGGGTCCCTCGGCCTAGCCTGCACCCTCTTGCAATCCGGGACCCCTAGGGGGATGTGTGAGGCCCTGTACACAGATTCAGCTTGATCCCCTCAAACCAGGCTGAGGGACCCCACCAGTGTACAAATCTGTGCACCAGGCCTCTGTCATGCATATAAGACCTTTGATTAATCTCTTCCTGCCTTCCCCTTCCCTCTGAGATTCATAAGTCTGTTCCAGGTTTCCATGCCTGTGCCTTGCGCATCTGCCCTCTGGTGGTCAGTGCATGTCATAACTACCAGTCGAACGGTCAAACAGTCGAATGGTCGCTAAGGCTTTTATATAGATAGATCTTTTGGACACGTTTTCCTATTAGTACAGCTTCGTGAAATCCTATTGTCTGGATGTGCCATAATCTATTTAACAAGCTTTAGCTTGTTTCAGCCTTGGATGCCATTCTTTGTAGATTCCCACGGCATATCTAAAGTTTAAATCCCTAGATGTGGAGCTCCTAGAGGCCAGATCAAAGGGTGCAGGCTCGGAAAGAATGGTGCTAGTTCAAACACCCATCATGAGATGTGTGAGCAGGCTCTTTCCCCTTTTATTAAACAAAAACCCAGCAAGAAGCAAAATATTATACAGAGCCAGGCCCGAGTCTAGTGCTTCAAATGAACATGCAAGAGCTGCTGAGAATCTGTGTTGTTTAAAAGCTCCACAGTGGCCCTGGCCTGTTTTTCTCAGGGGTTAGAGCATCAGCCTGTGGATCCAAGGGTCTCGGGTTTAATTCCCTGCCAAGGGCATGTACTTTGGTGGCAGGTTCGATCCCCAGCCCCAGTCAGGGCACAAGTGGGAGACAACCAATCTATGTGAGTCCATGTTTCTCTCTCCCTCCCTCCCTCTTTCCCTCTTTCCCTCCCATTCATTCTACAAAATCAATGGAAAAAATATCCTCAGGTGACAACTAATTAGTTAATTTTTAAAAATAAGTAAATTAAAGCTCCACAGTGGCCCTGTGGAGCCTCAGGGCTCCTCATGACGGTGGGACGTGTCGGCCACGGGAGGCGGGGACATTAAAGGGACAAGTGCTCCTCCATGATGAAGCCTCAGCCACTCCCTTTCAGGCCCAATGGCAGGGCTTCCCTTACTGTGGTCCATGTGGAGAAATGGAAGCCCGTTTGCCTTGCATTCTCTGCTAAGCGGCAGATCTTCCTTTAAGCGCACGCGCGCGCGCACACACACACATTAAATGAATCCATACTTAAAATATGGTTATAGTAAAGCTCTAAGGACCAGAGAAGTAACACCTAGGTACAATTGGGTACTTTAAAAATATATATATCCTTATTGATTTCAGAGAGAGGAAAAGAGAGAGGGAGAGAGAGAGAGAAACATCAATGGTGAGAGGGAATCATTGATTGGCTGCCTCCCGCACCCTCCACACTGGGATCAAGCCTGCAACCCAGGCATGTGCTCTGATGGGGATTTGAACCGGGATCCCCCGATTCATAGGTCAATGTTCAACCGCTGAGCCAAGCCAGCCGGGCCAGTTGGGTACTTTTCTCACTTTTCTGTAATTGTTTAGTCATCATCCATTTCTTCTTATATGTGTTTAAGAATAATTATTTTGTTTCTTTGTGTGTTGCCTTGGGTTCCATTAGAAGCAGATACAGTTCAAGTAAATGAACAGTCAAAAACTGTTCTTTATCTTATTTCAGCATGAAAAGTCCCTGGGCTGATACACAACTTGCCAGTCTGGGGATGGTCTCCTTTCCTTCACTTTGTTAGCCTCAATAGATGATAGATGATAGATAGATAGATACAATAGATAGATAGGAGGGAGGGAGGGAGGGAGGGGAAGGGGAAGAAAATGGACTTTTGTTCTCCAGAACACCTGTTCTAAGAACTGCCCATCTTATGCAGCTATTCTGGTATTGACCTTCACAACCGGTTTCAGACAATGCTCACTAACCTTCAGGGATCCCTTCCCTTGAGGCCACGCCTTGCCCACTTCTGAGGGTTCCTGTCTACTGAGCTGCTGCCAAGGACAGTGTCCCCAACTGGGAAGCCATGTGATGCCTCTACCTGCCCCCCACCCACCTGAGACCATTTGTCTCCATCAAACTTTTCCTTCTTGAGGAAGTTGACTCCGCCCCCTCCCCGCTCTCATTTGCATATCTGCCCCTTGGCCTGCCTCTGCCTCTCACTCCCTGATTAGGTAAGAGCCCCTTCCATGAAGGAGCCTGTGTTAGGAAGTCCGAGCTGGCGGAGTCGTGATTGACCAACACACTGGAATGGGAAGGGATTTCAGAGGCTGTGTGATTTTCTGGGTCCAAGGAAACGTCGCAGGGTGTGATGGGATCTCCCGCTGGGCACTGGTCTCAGAAGCTAAAGGAGAAAGTGTGCAACGAAGTTAAGATCCTTCGTCCTGTTTGATACTGACTTAGCGTCTGGCTTCTGTGCACCCACGAGGCACGCAGACCTCCCCTCCACCTGGGGAGCACAGAGGCAGATTCCAGTCCCAGACAGATTTCTCCTTAGACAACACCAGCAGGGGCCCGGAAGGTGTTGCTTGGCTAACCCCAGTGCAAGCTGGAAAACTTCAACTTTTTCCGAACGACGCCTTTCTAAGAAATTGAGTGTTATTCCAGTGTATTTTAGGAACTGTGGGACCATAGGCTGGCTTAGAAATGTGCCTGAGTTCAGCAGGCATGGCTTAGTGATTGAGCTTCAACTTATGAACCAGGAGGTCAACATTCAATTCCCGGTCAGGGCACATGCCTGGGTTGCGGGCTCAATCCCCAGTGTGGGGAGTACAGCTGATCAATGATTCTCTCTCATCGTTGATGTTTCTATCTCTCTCTTCCTCTCTGAAATCAATAAAAAATCTTTTTAAAAAAAGAAAAACACATGTCTGAAATGTACCTGCGTCTCGCCTCTTGCCCCACCAATGGATTTAAGAAACCCCTCCATCGTTACTCCTGGTCTAAATCAGCGACAGGAAACTTTCCTCCTATGTGGGTGGGACTTGGATTTATTTGAAGAAATGCAGGTGCCCGCCTTTTCCCAAGTCTTGGCTTGCATGCGAGCGTGAAGAGCAGACGCATGCCCACTGAATGTTGATTCAGATTACAGATTGCTATGCACTCTCTACGTTGCTCCATCGTCTTCCCTGTCCCTCTGCCTCAATGCCACTTCTTTATAATGTAATTCCTTCCGCGATACCTCGCCTCACAGGTAGGAGCCAGTCGGCAAGACCAGCCTTGTGAGTCTGCCCTGCAGCGGCTGCCCGGGCTGCAGTATTAGGCCATTACTCACCTCCCCCGAAATGAGACGCTGGGGGCACAAATCCATTTTGTTTAGTTACCAGCTGACTTGGTAGAATTAAGTTGATTTCCCCCGCAGGATCCATATCCCTGATTTAGCATAATCCCCCGTCCCTCCTCAGGCAGGCCCTATTGCCTAGCAACACTTGTTCAGTAACCTTTCAGAACGGTCCTTAAGGAGTACGGAGCAAACGTCCCCTTCCTGCAATTGGCACAGACATTGCTAATTGCAGGTGGTCAAGGGGATCTCTACAGGTTTTCCCCTACCCTCCTCCCTACCTCCATAGCCCAGGCACCCCAAACAGACACTCACCAGACCAAGAAAATAAAGATATACCGTGGGAACTTGAGGCATTGGTACATGGACAGCAAAGGGAAATACTTCTATTGGGCTGGGCTGCTCAATATCTCAAGATGCAGACACACCTCACAAATACTCCTTCAGAGAATGGAAAGTAGGCACCTGACATCCCAAGAAGCATGTCTAAGGTGACCAGACGTCCCACTTTTGGCGGGACTGTGCCGCTAAAAGCGGGACGTTTGGTCACCTTGCAGGCGTCTTCAAACTACGGCCCGCAGAGGAGTCTGATCTGGCCCGCCAGGTTTTTTGGGCAGTGAGCGCAGCCGAGGTGTTACAGTAGGAATTAGTAGTTCATATAGTCTGGCCCTCCAGCTCTCTGAGGGACCGTGACCTGGCCCCCACTTTAATAAGTTTGAGGACCCCTGCAAGCACCCCAGGGTTCCTGCACGGGTAGAAGCCAGGTGCTGCTGCAAGAAGGAAATTGCCGGACACTGGCTGTTGGCATTCATTTTGCTGGTGGACATGAGTGGGTGAAGGTGGAAGTGTAGACAGACAGGGCTTTTGAATTCGCCCTAATTTGAATGTGCTCTTCCAACTCTTTGGACTTTTTTTTTGTTTTTAACATTTTTAGGGAGGAAGGGAGAGGGAGATAGAAACATTGATGATAAGAGAGAATCACTGATCAGCTGCCTCCTGCGCGCCCCACAATGGGATCGAGCCCACAACCCAGGCATGTGCCCTGACCGGGAATCAAACCATGACCTCCTGGTTCATAGGTCAATGCTCAACCACTGAGCCAATCTGGTCGGGCTATTCGTAATCTTATGTGCAAGGCATTGGCAAGGACTTTGCCTGACATGACTTCCCATCTAGTTTGAGAATAGATACTGCTTCAAAGTTATAGTCACTTACTCTAATAAATCTTCTAGGCTAACACATGCCAAGTGCAATGTGACACAGACATTGAATGTACCAGGTGAGGAATGTTAGAAGTTGTGGTCAACCCTGGGACAGTCAGGAGGAGAAAGGCTTGGCTTGGACTTGATGGATGGTCGGCCTGGTAGAGGTGGAGAAGGTGTAAGGGAAGAATGTCCAGGCAACAAGGCGGACCTGCTTGGCTGGAACAGAGAACACAGGACGGGAGCCATATGCTTGAGAGTGGAGGTTCCTGGGCGCCAGACTAGGAGTGTGGGTGGGGAGGCGGTGGGAAACCATCGGCCACCGTTGACCACGGTAGAGATGTCCTGGGAAGAGTAAGCTGGTGGCCCTGATGCCAGTCAGGACTGCAGGGGCAGGGAGACCAGTTCGGAAGGTACTGCAGTAGGCCAAGTCCTCTGTGGACTGGCCTGCCCTTGGCCTATGACCGGGATCTGAACCACCAAGGAAAACCTCCACGGAACATCTGGGAATGTGTGCTGCTAGTGTCTGAAGGAGCCTTTGCTCTCATCCCAGGATTCATTGAAGCCAGGGAAGCTCACACATTCCCACAGCTCTCGGGTGTTGGGATTCTGGGCCGGGGCTCATTTCTCCCTCCCCCCTGAGAGGTGTGTGGGTAACTGACAGGATGGAGAAATCACTCCCAGGCCCCAGGAGACCTGGAGGAGAGTGTGGTCACCGGGAGACCGGAGAGCCAGTGTGGCTCCGAGCTGCCCGCAGACTGGAGGCAGGGATCCCGGCGCGCAGAGCTGGCTGGGACTCTGTGTGAACTTGGTGAGAGAATGGCACCGGGCGCTGGCCAGGGGCCAGGGCCTGGCAGCTTTGGAAAAGCGTGTTTACTTGTGGGCGAGCAAGTTGGAGACGCACACAGGAAGGCGTTTTCGTGGGTCTCCTCCAGGGACGGCACAGCCACAGACACACCTGAATGCTATTCATGTTCCTAAGGAAGCTCGGGCTCTAAGACAATCCTGTTTTTCTTCCTACGTTTGTTTGGCTTGGGGTGGGGGTGGGGGCTGGGGAGAGGAGGAAGGGCAGAGGGCGGGCCGTCAGGTCACCGTGGGCTCCTGGGTCCACAGTGGATGCGAGGACTACGTCCCCCACCTTGTCCCCGCCCCCCTCTCTCTGTGTTCAAACAAAATCTTAACGTCACCCGAAGGAGAGCAGTCGGTTTCTCCTTTAGATACTGCGGGTTCCCAATGGCTGGGCCTGCTCCTTTCACAGACTCAGACAATGCGGAGGCCCCCAGGGCCCATGCAGTGCTGACTCAGGGGGGGGTGCACGTTGGAATCAGGAAAGGAAGGAGCCTCTGAAGTGGACTCCAGGGACGGGCAAGCTTGTTTCTCTGCTGGAGAAGAAGACAGCCCCGTCCTCACACGCCCAGTAACTTGCTCAGTGGCTCCGCTTCTCCGTAGGCAAGGGGTCCCCATCGGCCTGCTGCTAGGGCTGTTGGAGGGCAGAGTGAGGCGTTTGAGGGCAGAGTGAGGCGGCAGGTGGGTGGCACGCAGTCCACCCAGGGCCGAGTGAGCAGCTCCCCCTTCCCCCGCTCCTCTGTGAGGTGATTGCACCCACACCGTGCACACGCTGGACAGGACCCTCCACTTGATCCTCCAAACGTCCCTTGTGGTGTGGCCTCCGGTGTGTGGACGCGGTGAGGCTTGAAATGGCCATTGGCTCTCACAGCCAGGGTCGCCAGGGCAGCCTAGGGAGGGCCTGGGCCTCTTTGCTTTCAGGACGGCGCAGCACAGTGGAATGCGGACACTCAGAGCCCAGGGGCAGCTGGCTGGGACGTGACCGTCTGTTCCCAGGCCTCCCCCTCCCCACGCACCACGCATTCCCTTCAGTACAAGGCCACTAGGCCTGCCTTCTTCCGCCGCAGTTCCATACCTGCAGTGTGTGTGTGTGTGTGTGTGTGTGTGTGTGTGTGTGTGTGTGTGTGAAGGCCATCGCCTCTTGTTTCCCACTCACAACCCTCCATACCCACCTCAGGGGGCCTGTGTTGCAAGATCTGCACTGTATCTCATGCAGGCCATAGTCTCAGGTACCGGGAGTTCATTTCTGGCCCACCTGCCACTTCTCTGTGCACCGGGGTGCTGGGGCAGCTACGGGGAAAAGGGTGCGGGGAGAGGGGGCTGTCTTGGGGGCGTGGTGAGAAGCCAGGGCTCACAGGAGCTCTGACCACAGCTGGAGCTTCTGCTGCACCCTGTGCACCGGACTCCACAGGCCTGTGGTGTGAGCTCCTCCGGTCCCACCTCTCACTCCGGGAGGTGTGTTTCCTGCTGGCATGCTGGCCTGGAGCGCAATGATAAACGCGCTTGGAATGGGAGGCTTGTGAAGCCAGCCCCGGTGCCTGCCAAGGCGGGAGCTGCCCAGTCACGCCCGGGCACCAGGGCACCGTTCCACGGCCCCAGGGCAGAGGGCTTGTCCTGGACACGGGGTCACACGGGTGACGTCGCAGGCCTCATCGGGCTGCAGGTGGAGGAGAGTAGGAGCCGAGGGAGTGTGTGAGGGGAGGTGTGCCTCCCACCGCCCTCGAGGGGCCTTCCCACGTGCTGCCCATCCCACCTAGCCCTATGAGATGATACTATTTCCCCACTTGACAGGCGCTCCGTGCTGGAGGGACAGGCTCTGGGCCACAGAGCTGTTTTGGGGCAGAGCCACGATGAGCCCACGTCTGTCTGCACCTTCTGATAAGCCGTGCATCTCAGGGAGGTCAAGGTGGAGGGACGGAGGCCGGAGCAGAACCTCAGCACAGAGTCCCAAATGCCTTTCTTTACTCGAACCCAGCCAAGCAGGTGTTCCTTGAAATACTGATAATGTAAGGGCATGGGCAAAAAAACATGCCTCCCTGTGCGATGCCCTTGGAAGCCAGCTTCACATCCCCCTGAGAGACTGTGAGATGCCCTCTCGGCCAGGAGTCCTCCCCCTCCCCCTTTGGGGCAGGTCTCAGCCATCAGAGGCTTTTAAGGGCACATGGTTTCAGGCTCAATCCCCATTAGGGGGCGTGCAGGAGGCAGCTGGTTTCAGGCTCAATCCCCATTAGGGGGCGTGCAGGAGGCAGCTGATCAATGATTCTCATCATTGATGTTTCTCTCTCTCCCTCTCCCTCTCTCCCTTGCTCTCTAAAATAAATAAAAATATATTATTTTTAAAGAAAAGAACTTCAGTTTTGGAGTCAGAAAGATGGTGAGGTTAGTCTGTTTCATCTACCAGCTGGGCAGCCTTGGGCAAATGGTTATTTCTGAACTTATACTATTTCTCTTCTTTATTTCCACGTCTGGAAACGGACATACCAATGATTCCCCTTCACAGGGCTGTGGTGAGGATGAAGTGAAGTAATACATCGGAGAGGCTGGCGAGGCGAGGGTTCCCCCAGATGCTATGGCTGTTGCTCAGGGTGATTCCACCTGGGGATCCACGTGTTCACCCTCTCAGGAAAGGGTAGCAGACGGCCCCTTCCATCGCTCACATGCTGATTGAGCCGGCATATTGTTCTACCCGTGTTTCTGTGGACAGCGGTTACTGTGCGGAGAGAGGGTTGGAAAAGGGCCACTCAGATCAAAGAGATCTGTACAACAGGCCTCTCAGGGATTTGTCCGGAAGTCCTGGCCACTGTCTGAGGCCAGTGCCAAGGAGGGTGTGTGCGCGCGCGCGCGCGTGTGTGTGTGTGTGTGTGTGTGTGTGTGTGTGTGTGATTTGTTGTTGCCTTAATGTCAGCACATCAGCATGTGAGGTTCGGACACTTGGAAAGTAGGGGCGTCTGGACAGATCCCCAGCTGCTGGGGTCCAGGCGATTCCTCATTTAACATTTGCCTGAGCGTTTTCTTTCTCATCCTCTGTCTTTCTGTTTCCCCCTTATGTCCGTCCGTCCTTCCTTCCTTCCTTCCTTCCTTCCTCCCTCTCTCCCTCCTTACTCCCTCTCTCCCTTCTTCCTTCCTCACTCCTTCCCTCCTTTCTTTCATTCTTGTGGTTCTTCTGTTTCTCAGTGTCTTTCTCTTCTTTCTCCAGCCCATTTCCCGTTCTGGTCTCCTCCTGCTCCTGTCTTCCCCTCTTTCTTTCTGAGCCTTCTCTCTCACCATAGTATTTGGCATAGCCTCCTGAGCGTACTACGTGCAAAGTAAGCAAAGTCCATTTTTTGAAAATCATGTTTTTTTTCTTCTGATTTTTTTTTAAAGTAAAAGATACTTATGACAGACAATTTGCAAAATATAATAAATAAATAAATAAAGTCCCTGTTTCCAAAAAAGTGTCCTTGTTGGGATCTGGGAGTGCTTATTTCTGGTTACCCCATCATTCACATGGAGCTTCCTCTCCATGAGTGTTCTGCCTCAAAACTGGGGGTGCCCCAGCAAACGAGACAAGACCCCCCATCCTGTGGAGCTTCCGTGTGAGTGGAGGGAGGTGGTCCACAAATGCCAGGCGCAAACGGTGATTTGGGTGGAGACGGTATTGTACAGGAGAGGAAGCAGGACGGTGGAGGGAAGCCGGGGATCCGAGGAGGTGGCATTGGAGCCGGTGCCTGGACGTGTATCAGACTGGAAACATTTAGAACATGAACATTTAATCCTGAGGAAGTGCATTCTCCGAAGTGTTGGTGCAAGTGTAAATAGATGTGACAGTTTAGCAGAACGTTTGGAAACATAAGACGCACATGCCTGTTGCATGAGCAGGGCCACTTCTTGGAATCTTTTCTACAGGAATGCTCGCATACCTCCAAGCCCGTCCGTTGGAGAGTGATTAGGGAACTATACTGAGCCTTTGAAAAGAACAAAGGAGTTCTCTTCCTTTCCACTAACATGGGAAATGTGTGTGGTATATGGAAGCGTTATTGACGAGCGATGGCAGTCATATGGTGTCTGTGCAACAGCCAAGGTCTGAGAGGCTCACACATGTGGTTAAGGGGGATCCCCTCGCGAAGGGGCAGCAAGATGGTCGGGGGACAAGGGAGAGGATGGCTTCTTGACCCATTGCCACATTTGTTCAAATGTTGCAGTGAGCATCCGTGGTGATTTTTTAAAAGTTATGCAGTGATGCGTTCTCAAATTGAGAATTACATTACAGTTTTGCAAACCCACAGTAGGTAAAATGAAAAGTAAAGATCCTCCTCGCCGTTATCCAATGAGACCTGACATTTTGGAATAAGGGGGTTTGGGGGAGGTGAGTCCAGCCAAGTTAACTCAGTAGACAATGTGGATAACCAAGATGGTGAGAGGTAGCTTTGGGGAGAAGGGGGACCCCGCTGTGATTCTCAGGTCCTTTGCCCTGTGCTGGTTTTTGGTGCTGGGGAAGCCATGGGCCTCATCTGAGGTCCAGTTAGGTTTTCCCCATCCTGCAGGTGGGGCTGGCCTGTTTCCGTCGGAAGAACAGGCTGGAGAGAAGGAGTGCCAAGGAAGGCTCTGCTGGGCCCGGAAGTGGTCTTGGCAGAATGCCCAGGGATGAAGGTCAGGGCCCAGCTTGCTGAGGGCCTCGTTGATGAGGAGCGCTCTTGGTAGAAGCTGGACTCTGACGTAGGGACCACGGTAAGGGGCGGGGGGGTGGGATGAAACAGATAAACCACAAAAGGGCATGAGGTCTGGTAGAGGAGGGATGTGTATGTGTGTGTGAAGCTTAACATTTATAAAGCAACAAACGAGAACATTTTACTGCTTTTAATATAGCATCACAAACAGAATACCGAGTACTTGGGAGGGAGTCGAAATAACTTTGAGCCATTGGATTTAGGAAACATGAATGAAGAGAGGCTTGCAGCAGGTGGGAGAAGGGGGCATGCTCCTGTGTGAGAGCGCGTGCGGTGGGGAGTGGGGTGGGGAGGCGGTCACAGAGACGGGGCACCGGGTAGCTTTGGCATTAAGTTCAAAGAGCAATTGCAAAGGGAAAAGGAAAGCCTCGTTTGACTCAGACAGACACGGTTTGTTGTCTGAGGCGATGTCAAGAGGCAGGAGATCAAACCCAGCTCACCACGGTCCAATCCGGAGCCCAGCTCAGCCTGGCTAACGGGCATCTCCGTCCTCGGCCAATGTCTCCGGGGCCCTCGCTTCCCCTTTGGCAGACAGAGACAGAGGGCGCTCAGAGCTGAGCGGGGGCTGAAAGGTCACCCAGAACATTCGTTTTGCAAGCTCCCCAGCAGGCCTTTCCAGGAAACAGACAAGCCTGGCTTCACAGTTTTGCTGGAATGCAAGCCCCTGGCTTTGCACTTCAACCTGGGGTAGGCATTGATGAAGGCTGCAGGACACACACACGCTGGCCAGCCACTGGCCGTGAGCAAGGGGAGTAGCAGAGCTGAGCTGTGTCCACTCCGTGATCCTCTGGGCCTGAAAGGAGCGATTGAAAACTTCAGGTGAAACTAGAAGTAAGATTCAGAGCTCCCCATGCAAACAGTTCATTTCGCCAGGGAGACGTGTGAGCAAACCCAGGCACCCTGCAGTCCAGTGGACGCTGGTGCATTTCCTGAGGTTAACCTGCAAAACCTTCAAGTGGAAGTGAGACTGGCTCCATTGTGTCCTTCCTAATCCATTAGATGTTCCTGGAGCCTGTCTCCTCTCACTGTCCCCGGGGCCAGTTGGCAGTATGCGTGCGTGGTTATCACAACGAACCGGGAGCTGGTCTCCCACCCCAGCCTTGCCCCCTTCAGTCCATTCCTCATGCCACCTGACTCTTCTCTCCACAGCTCAGCCCTGTGCCTCCCTGCAGTGCTCAGAACCCTTCACCGACATCAACTCGGGGCCTTTGTAACACCCCATGCCCACCTTCCTGCTCCTGGTTCACTCACACCTCAGCCCTCCACGTGTGCTCCGTTCAGTGCTGCAGCCACCAAGCCTGAGTGTGGTTCCTCAGAAATGTGACCTTCTGTCTTGTGTTTATGCCCAGGTTACCTTTCCAGGCTAGTTCTCTTTTGTCTCAAGATGCGGCTACGGCAGGCGTCATCTCTAGGAGACGTCCCCTAACTTCCCCATTAGGCACTGCTGCCCGCACTCTGGAAGCTTGTGGGGTTGGCATCTATCCGGGCACCATCACTGTGTCCTCACTGGCTAGTCATTGGTCTGGTTCCCTGATTTGCCTGGAAAACACCTTGAAGGTAACAGTCATGTATTTCTAGCCATTGTACCTGTAGCGCCTGGTCTGGAGCTGGTCCGTGGATGTGCTGCAGAAAAGAATGAACACAGGGGCTTGTTTGTTTGTTTGTTTAATATATCTTTATTGATATCAGAGAGAGAAAGGGAGAGGGAGAGAGAGATAGAAACATCAATGATGAGAGAGAATCATCCATCTGCTGCCTCCTGCAAACCCTCTACTGGGGATCGAGCCCACAACCCGGGCATGTGCCCTGACAGGGAATTGAACTGTGACCTCCTGGTTCATCGGTCGATGCCCAACCCCTAAGCAGTGCCAGCTGGGCTGAACACAGGTATTTTTTTATTTAGTTTGTGACCACATGTTTGTGGGTCTTGGTTGTGCACAATCTGAGTAAAGACCTGCTCAGTCTGCTCCCAGGAACGTGGTGAGGATGAGTAAGATGAACAGGCTTAGGGTCGGATATCAGGAACATGCAGACTCGTCACTCACCTTGAAGCATCACTAAGCTGTATCTACTGGGTTTCCCTAGGCCAGTGGTCGGCAAACTCATCAGTCAACAGAGCCAAATATCAACAGTACAGCGATTGAAATTCTTTTGAGAGCCACATTTTTTAAACTTAAACCTCTTCTAACGCCACTTCTTCAAAATAGACTCCCCCAGGCCGTGGTATTTTGTGGAAAAGCCAAACTCCAGGGGCCAAAGAGCCGCATGTGGCTCATGAGCCGCTGTTTGCCGACCACGGCCCCAGGGTGTTGATGAATTGAAACTCCCGTGTTGTTCCAGGTCAGCTGTTGCCAGCGAACCGCAACACACCGAGCCCCATCGACCCCGACACCATCCAGGTCCCGGTGGGCTACGAGCCGGACCCGGCAGACCTCGCCCTGTCCAGCATCCCCGGCCAGGAAATGTTCGACCCTCGCAAACGCAAGTTCTCCGAGGAGGAACTGAAGCCGCAGCCCATGATCAAGAAAGCTCGCAAAGTCTTCATCCCCGATGATCTGAAGGTAAATTGGAACTGGTAACCAGGCTGTGGGCAAGCAGCGAGTGGGAGGATCAAGAGGCGGATTAGAAGGACGACTCCGGGCAGATCACACAGGCTGGTGGACAAAGGACTGTTGATTTCTGATCCTGTTTCTTGGCATGTGACTCAGCAAGCTGCTTCCTCTCTGGGTGCCTTCTCAAACATGCCTTTCATGTCCCGGGAATGCCCAGAAAGGAGGGGCGCTAACATGCTGAAGGTATTTGTAGCCCATGAAGGAGGCACATTGCAAGGAAACATAGGAAAGGCCAATAAAATCAAACTATAACCTTTCAAGGTTGGAAAGAGAGAGAAGATCATTGGGGAAGGCATCTATCCCCCTCGTTTTCCGGGGGAAGTTCCCTGGGGGAACTGATTGATAATTAACTGCTATCCTTTCCCTGGAGGCCTCAGGGGACCGCAGCTGGAGACAGGACCCCTCTCCACATGCCAACCTAGGGGAACCAGGGCAGGTGGGTCCCCTGACACTGTTTCTTTGTAGTGTTCACTCTTACCTCAAATAAGGATCACTTGAATATCTAAGCAAAAGGTTAATTCCAAGTTGGTTTTTCTCTGCTGTGTTGAAGGGACATATTTCTTTTTTAAAAAAATACATATATTTTTATTGATTTTTTACAGAGAGGAAGAGAGGGATAGAGAGCTAGAAACATCGATGAGAGAGAAACATTGATCAGCTGCCTCCTGCACACCCCCTACTAGGGATGTGCCCGCAACCAAGGTACATGCCCTTGACCAGAATCTAACCTGGGACCTTTTAGTCCGCAGGCCGATGCTCTATCCACTCAGCCAAACCGGTTTCGGTGGGACACATTATTTCTAAAGGAAAATAGATTTATCTTGGGAAATCAGATGCAACTTGAAATTATTCTGACACATTTAGTATACCGTAGGGAGGGAATTCTTTACAATGATGCCTGTCCACTGGTATTCATTGAGAACCACCTTTGATTAGCTGTTGCGTAGACTTGTCTGTGTTTATGCTTTATTCCAAGCATGTGGACAGTGAAGATATGATTACATACATTCAGGGTATTGGAATCAAGCATACTCCCTTAACCCTTTCCTAATTTCTGATCCCGGTTTCTCAGGCCTCGGTGTGGCTCAGATGGAGTATTGCTCCTTGGCTGGGAAAATGGGAGTTTGGGGCATCATCCTGGGACTGGCTTAGACTCGTTACCTCTACTTTTCCATCCAGAAAGAGCATTGGAGGGGCCCCTTTAAATCACTGTGGTCATCTCCGTATCTGCCATTATCTGGCGGGATGCAGAACTGTCTGGGTGAACAGACCTCAGAGATTCACTAGACCACATGTGTCAAACACAAGGCCCGCGGGCCAAATCCGTCCCGCCAGGCCTTGCAATGTGGCCCGCACCGCGCTGTCATCACTGCACTCCGCTGCATTTCCATCACAATGACAGTTTATGACTGTTCAGTAAACCATTCGGCCCACGATTTAGGCTGGATTTTAGATTTTGGCCTCTTCTCTGATTGAGTTCGACACCCCTACACTAGACCAAGTTATCATTTTGCCGTTGAAGAAAAGGAGAAGCAGACAGTGAAATGGCCGAGCACCGCTCACTGCCAGGTGGAGGAAGGCCTGGCCTGGTCCCCGAGGCTTCTGGCTTCCAAACAGGTCACTGTAGCACGTTGCCCTGACAGAGGCGACAACGGGGACTCCTGGGGAACAGGTCAGTAGCTGCCCCCTGAGAATCAGGAGAGGAAAGTGCAAAGTAAAGACCAGAACATCTAACCCGGCCAGGGAACTGATGGTTAGCCTATGGCGGCGTGTGAAGGGGCACCATAGGTTGGTCCTTGGGCGAGCAGGTATCTTCTTTCCACTGGAGGGTTTCTCTCATCTTGTGTGCTCAGCCGTTCTGCGGTATTTCAGAGCTCATCTCTCACTCTAAACCCGGGAACCCATGCGGCATGCATTTCCTTTTGAATGGAAGGTAGCTTGAAAGGATGCTGCTGAGAAATAGATGTAGCTTCCAGCCAGACCTTCGCAGGGTCTCTGAATTTTCAAGATCAAAGCAGAGGGCCAGCCCACCTCATATCCCAGGTAACCTTGGCAACAGAGAGGCCACACGGAAACCTTCTGTGCTGGGATTATGCGAATCGCTCTTGTCAGAGCCAGGCCTGACCTTTTCCCGTGGCAGGTGGGAGGGGGCAGGAGCATCCTCCTGCCACGTGTCCTTGGATTTCTTCAGCTGGGAGGGAAGCCTTGGGCCACAGACCATGTACTCGTGGGAAGCGGGAAGCGGGAAGCTCTGAGCTTGGGTGGTGGGAGACCCGTCTGTGGTCCCAGCACTGGATAAGCAAACCTACTGAGTGAACCATGCTTCCTCCCTGGAGCCATGCATTTGGGTCAGCATGTGTCCCCTGGCGGGGGTGAAGGGGTAACACACTGACACTACTAGCTGAGACTCCATTGAATCACTTTGATCTCATCATACTTTGCAGCGTCCATTCATTCCTTTGACACGTGTCTTTCCAATGCCAGTGTGTGCCAAGCCCCGTGCCAGGGGCTAGGGACTCTCAGGTGAATGGGTCCCGGCTTTGTGTCTTACCTTCTGGGCACTTCTAGTCTGGTGAGGAGGGATGCCGGCCTGGTGGGGGGAGGGGGCATCAGGAAGATGATGGGACAGGACGGGGGGATGAGGGGAGGGGGTCCTTGCCGGGTGGAGGTGACTGGGCAGCTGGGTGGCATCTGCCCCTGGGGGTGGAGGAGAAGGGGCCAGGGGATGCAGTGCCAAACCGATCAGCCCCTCAGTCTCCTGCGATTCACAGGGCAGCAGCCTGGCTTTTCTCCGCCAGGACAGCCATGCGTCATCCCCGCCTTCTGCATCCTCCCTCCTTTCCTGTCCCCACCTCCCATTCCTCGCCTTTCCTAGCTCAGCTCCAGGCATGGACGGGGAGGCTGGGGGTGTGGCCGCCTCAGAGGCGAGAGCTCCAAGAGACAGAGAAGTCGGTTGAGTGAGCTGGTGACTCCCTGGGCCCTATGATGTGGCCACACGCCGCCAAGTCCGTGGCCTACACCCCTTCTGTCCCCCCAACACACACAGCTTCTGCAGCACGCAGGGGAGTTTCTCATGTCCGTATGTCCTCACCTCGCAGGCCCTGTTGCCCGTGGTGCAGGTTCGGACACATCCTAAGTCAGCCCTTCTTTTGAATGACCTTGGAAACCAAACTCACAGAGCACTGAGGAGGATGGCAGACCTCCTGACACCCAGGGCTTGAGGGTGTGTGGAATTGGTGTTTCCATCAAAGTAGCGCAAACAACTTCGGGCTCACCAGAGGCTACACCTGGGCCTGTTCAGCAGTGGGAGACCTTTCACTCCCCCAGCTCCTCCCAGCCTCTCTCACGCACTGGCCTGGCCCCTCCCCTTCCTCCAGCCCCCTGCTCCCTTCGGAAGCAAAATAACAAATCCCACCACCAGCCATTGCATACCTGCCCAAGCTAACTCCTCTCTAAGGACAGTCCTGGTATATACAGAAAGCGGAAAGCACTTGGTAAATAAAAGTCCCAGCTTGTGAGAGCAGACAGAGGTGCCTGCACTCGCTGTCTGCCTCACACCTTATGTCTTTGGTTAGGGCAGATGTCTGCTGAGGGGAAGGGGCAGGTATGGGGGCGGGCCACTGACTTTGGCCCTGGCTTGCAGTCTTGGCCCCAACCCATGTGACCTCCTCCAGTGCCAGCTGCCCCTTGGAATCCTGGGGGAGGGTGAGAACTGACCTCACCCGCTTACTCTGGGTGGCATGTAACTATAGGTGTTAGGCTTGCCAGGATGGAGCGCGATTCACTCTTGCAAGGGATTGAAAGGGGGGGCAGGGAGGCGGGGGAGTGGCAGAAGGCACCAGGTGGCTCCATAAATCCGTTAGGAAGGGCTGAAAGAGGGCTTACATTTCTCAGTCTCCCCGGGATTATTTTCCTTTCTCCTGGCAGGAGGAGCAGGGAGGGGGAGGGGGAAGAAGGGACTGCTTCTGGTTGACCAGTTAAACATTACTCAGACTAATGAATGCGCAGAGAACTGTAAAATAGGAAATCAGAGTAAATTATTTAAGTGGTAGTCACCAGTAGAAGCATGTTGATGTGGTGGCAGGTAGAAGTTTGTGGGTTTTTCTTAATTTCTGTTTTCAATTGCCAAAATGTACATGCCTGTTACATCATATGCCAGCAGTTCAGAAGGATAGCCTTGTGAGGCACGTGCTCTGCTGGGCAAAGAGGGCAGGGGCCCGTGGTGACAGGCGGGGGTGTCTGCCCTGGGAAGGGGGCCAGGGCCCATGGACTCCACTCCCCGTTGCCTAGAAGGTCAAGGAAGGAGACGCAGGTTAAGACTCCTGGGCTGGTGCCTGGGCGCTGCCCCGAGGCCTGCCAGTTTGGCCAGGCGGCCCCTCAGCCCTGCCGAAATCTAATATCTTGTTTCCTTTTCCCTCTGTACCTCCCGAGCAGGATGACAAGTACTGGGCACGGCGCAGGAAGAACAACATGGCAGCCAAGCGCTCCCGGGACGCGCGGCGGTTGAAGGAGAACCAGATCGCCATCCGAGCATCCTTCCTGGAGAAGGAGAACTCGGCCCTGCGCCAGGAGGTGGCCGACCTGCGCAAGGAGCTGGGCAAGTGCAAGAACATTCTGGCCAAGTACGAGGCCAGGCACGGGCCCCTGTAGGACGGCGGGGGGGATGAGGGGGCCGGCCGGCCTTGGACTAGATGGACCGTGCGTTTCCCCGATGACAGCACCACACCCGACCTGACCTTCCTTCCCGACGGCAGCACTTTACCGGAGGCATCCATCCACACAACGGGCTCCCGCATGCGTGTGGCCAGCGGTGCGCGGGCCTCTGCACTTGCCATGTCCAGAGAACCCTCTCCTCCTCCTTCGGGTCCCCCATCAGAAAGGTGCCATGTTTTTACTGGACTCTGGAGACCTCCGTGGCGGGGTCTCCTGCCCCTCTTCTCCTCCCCACTCCTGCCCCATTCCACGCGGCTCTTCCCTGCTCTGCCAGGACCCTGGGTTTGGATCCACCGCAAGGGCCCTGGGAGAACGGCGGCTCTCGGTGGTCCAGACCGGCCTGTGAGTTACCAACATGCCAACACGGTGCCCAGAACAACCCAGCGCTCCGCCTCGCCCTCTTCCTTTGCAGGCGCTTTCCTCATCGTTTCAGTTCGGATGGCGATCGTCCTCGCATTGACAGTGCTGTTTAGATTCCTTAGAGCCCGTATTTGCTTACCGCGCTATCGACTAAGCTCCCTTTTCCTCCTCCTCCGCACCCCGGATCCGTGAGAGTTACTCTTCTAGACCACAGCGCGTGTGTTTGCACCGTCTGTACCTAAAGCAATAATCCTATTGTGCGCTAGAGCATGCTGCCTGAGTATTACTAGTGGACGTAGGATGTTTTCCCTCCCTGAGAAGTCCACCCTCTTTTATAAAACACACACAAACATGACAGCAGTGCATTTGAGCATGCCCAGAACATCCCCCACCCAGGACAGGGAAGCTGAGGGAATGGCAGGTCTGAGAAGGAAGGGCTACTTTATCAGCATAGGAGCCAAAAAAACAAACAAACAGACAAAAAAAAAACCCTACACAAACAAATCGCATTTTGGAATGGCTTTTGACATGGATATGTTTGGTTTTGTTCTCTCCCTTCTCCCATAACCCCTCCCCCCACTTTTATAGTTAACTTTTTTCCATAGCCCTCTTGATATATTCCCAGCAACTCCATTGAGATTCAGTTCCCCCCGTTTTTTTGTAATATATATATTTTTGTGACTTATACCTTGCTGTTTTTAAACATCAGTTAAGTTAATGAGTTGGCGTTTTGGATGACCCCTTTTCCTAGCGGTGCCCCTTTTCGAATGCTTCATAAATTAATGATTCCGGAGCTTGCGTTTCTCACCCCATTTGCTTTTGAACGTATGTGCTTCTATTATATAAAGTGTACTTCTGAAAAAAATGAATGTAAAAGACACTGGTGTATCTCAGAAGGGGATGGTGTTGTCACAAACTGTGGGTAAATCCAATCAGTTGAACTGTTTACTATAGACCCAAAGGAGAGATGCTGAAATTGTCTAATGTTTATACAGAGTTATTATAGGACATTCTTTTTTTTTGTACAGTATTTTTCAGATATGAATACTGACCATGTATTTTGGAAGACATATATTATATATAGCAAAGAGAAAAGTCCATGTTTTGAAATTCTATAGCAAAGATATATATTCATCAGCGTTGTACAGAGAAGAAGGGCTTGGGGGTTTTGATGTCTTTAATATTTGAAGCCTATCACGGACACCTCAGCATGTTTTCTGCTTGGAGATTTCACGACAGTATCAAGGCCCTCCGTGCTGAATTCTGCTCTCACAGCTCGAAGGGGATTTCCTGTTTCCTAGTAGGTCTCAGAAAGAAGTCAGTTAGCATCACCCAAAAGCACAAAATGGATGTTAGTCAAATATTTATTGGATGCTACAGTGTTTTTTAGGGAAAGCATCTGCCACAGAAATGTTCACTTCAAAACGATGACTTCCTGGAACGGAATACCACCGCAGACACCCCAAACAGTTCTGTCCTTCCCGTGGGCGCGTCTTAGGCAGTTGACGGCCGCTAGTGGTGCTGTGTGTGGCTTACGACTTGATGGATGTTCCGACTCTAAAGATTGTTCTTCCGCGTCGCTCGGTTGTGTCATGTCAAGAGATTCTGCTGCTGTTACAGAGACACGTTGTGCTGGATTCAAATACGCTTCCCTCCATGAGGTTTCCTAGTGTCCCACGCCCAGAGTACCTGGTTCCTTAGTGACCTGATGGGCTCCTGGTCAGCCCGTCAGCAGCTGTCTCTTGGTGTCAGTCTCGGGAAGCCCGCTGGGCGGATAGTCCCGTTAGCTGTTCACTGGGCCCCAGGCGGTAGAGGGCAGCGGGAGGTGGAAGAGTGTTGGAGCTGAAATGCGTTGCTCGGGTGAATCACTAATGACAGAAACAAGCAAGACCTTGGGCAGTCTCAGGCAGGTCTGAAGAAGCGGTATTCAGTAGGAGACACCAGTGAGCCAGGGTCGGCCTTTTCATGGGAAAAGAGACTAATTGCCCTAGTTGTGAAATGGCAGTCTTCACTAACGCAGAGACAAATGATATATTTAAGTGGTGACATGTTGAAGGGCCACTTAAATATATTGAGGACTGGACCACCCAATTCATTGACGTATAAAATGGTAGCCCCCTCCAAAAAAAAAAAAATGCATTTGAGTACTGGTTTTTCTTGGAATTAGATTGTTTGTATCCAATGAGCATCACAAATGCTTTCTACAGAAGAAATAAAATTGTCACAATAAAACATACACTTTCATGTGCCAGGAAAGGTTTTGGAGACCTACCTCATCTTAAACGATTTTAAACGCAGGCGTCTGCAGGTGCCTTATATGTAGGTCATTGCCACTGTGCACACGTGAGCACTCGCACCCAGACCCACTGCCTTCCATCCAGGGCAGTGAACTGGCCAGGGAGGCAGTGCTAAAGGGTGTGGGAGGCCGTGGTCCACAAGAGCCAGGTGAGTTCTGCAGACTGCAGCTATTCTAACAGTCCTGCTGTCATCCCCCTCCCCACCTTTCCTCATAAGCAACTTTCAGAGATCAATTACTTGCCCGTTAACTTGGAAGCCCAGTCGTATCGTGCCAACATCCTCTAGACACGATTTGGAATGAGTGGTCCAGGGCTTCCTGATGAGGTCCCATCACCGTTTCTTCTGCCCAGACTTGCAGAGAAAGGCAGGGATTGCCCATCCCACGCTACCTGTGGCAGCAGGTAGGGGGAGGGGGGGTGGGGGAGCTGTAACTTCTCCTTCTCTTGAAGAAGTGGCTGCCTTTTGAGGCACCATCGCTTAGAGTAGGAGGCACTGCTGGAGGAGAGGCATGGGTTGGACAGGACGCTGGACCAGGTATCCCAGAGCTTTCTTTCCACTCGCTGGTCTTGTGAGGGAGCTCATGATGATTCTGCATGTACATTGACAAGGTCTTGGGTCTATTTTTTTAAACCTGGTGTTTTTTGTTTTTTTTTTAAATGTATTTTTATTGATTTCAGAGAGGAAAGGAGAGGGGGAGAGAGAGAGAGAGAAACATCCATGATGACAGAGAATCATGCATCGGCTGCCTCCTGGACACCCCTCACTGGGGTGGAGCCCACAACCCAAGCATGTGCCCTGACCAGGAATCCAACCGTGACCTTTTCTTTTGTAAGTCGACTGAACCACACCTTCTGGCAATAATACCATTTAAAACAATGAGCACAGCCTTAGCCTTGATCTTGATGAATTGAATGAACTTGGCATGACAGTCAGTACATTTCACAGAGGGCCAAATGTATGTAGGGTAGAGTGTGTGTGTGTGTGTGTGTGTGTGTGTGTGTGTGTAACTATTTAAATCAAGACATAAAAATCTTTAATTTTGGAGCACCTTACCAAACATCACAATAATCTACCATTATCTTTCTGGCAACACCACAAAGATCGCATCCGCTAACCAGGTGAAAGTCCACAGGAGGTCAGTTGAATTGTGTACCATGATGTGGGCCGTGTTTATGCTGTTCCACACAAACCTTTCTCTGTCTGTTATCCTTCATGTTTAATAAACTTTGAATTTTTTCCTTTCTTTCATGTATTTTTTTGTTGACAGTCTGCTAGAAATTACATTCTGTTCCCAACTCTACCGCCAAGAGAACATTTAAGAGATTAGTTACCTAGATGAAGAAATAATAGTACATCATGAGCGGGACATAAACATTTCTTGCATATTTATGTGCCAGGCCCCGTGCTAACCACTCCCATGGGATATTCAGCCCTGTGAGGGAGGGACGGCTGTTATTCCTATTTGACAGAAGAGAAAAGAGAGGGTTCAGGGAGGTAAAGAGCTGACCTAACATTTCGAAGGCGGAAATGACAGAGAGGACTTCTCATCCATTGAATGAGTAGCATTTAGGACAGGGGTGGGGAACCTTTTTTCTGCCAAGGGCCATTTGGATATTTATAACATCATTCGTGGGCCATGCAAAAATATCACCTTAAACATCAGCCTGCTGCATTTGGTCAAACATTTAACTAACTCAGTTCTAATGCTTTGTCAGGGCCAGACCCAATGATTTCCTGGGCCTTACATGGCCCGCGAGCTGGACGTTCCCCACCCCTGGTTTAGAGCCTCAGTTTCAAACTCCCCCCACACAAAGTCTGCTTTTGGGGTGGATATACAAGAATCACTGGGGAACATACCTCAGGGTATAGACCCAGTGATGCTGAATGGATAGAGCTGGGGTGGAGCCAGGAAATAATTGTTTAAAGACTCAGCTAACTCCCATGAGTGGCCACATACCTGGAGCCAAGCGTTGATAGACTCAGCCTTAATTCGAGGTCCTGACCCTTGGTGGAAATTCACGTAGAAGCTCCAAAAGGCCCATCATTTCCTGAAAGTGAATGCTGTTTTCGTGTATAACTGAATTTATTTTATTCTTGTAGAGAAGATCCATAGTCCTTTCCCCTCCTCTCCCCTCCTCAAGGAGTCTGGGATGCAAGAAGGAATGACAGCCCGGATCTACATAGGAAGGCTGATGTCAGAGCCGTTCCCGGCCCAGGCAGCCTGGCAGAGCCACCCGGGGAGCTGAAAACTGCGCTGCGTGAGCGGCAGCCCCCGCCAAGGAACTCGGCCGCGTCTCTGGCACGAGACCCATGGCTCTGAGGCGAGGAGCTCCAGGACTCAGATCTGTCACTTAGCAGGTATGTGACCTTGAACTGATACTGTGCATTTTGGAAGCTAAATCTCCTGGTCTGTGAAATGCCGTTCTCACCGCCACCATGAGGGCTGAGGGGAGGATTAATGCCAGAACCGATGCGCAGGCGCTCGTCCGTTCAGGGCCCGCAATCAACACCCTCGGAGGGAGGCGAGCAAGGGGAATGTGCCCGGAGCACTGTTCCCAGTTCAGGGCACATGCCTGGGTTAGGGGACTCTAACCCCAGTGGGTGTGCAGGAGGCAGCGGATCAATGATTCTCTCTCATCTTTGATGTTTCTCTCTCTCTCTCTCTCTCTCTCTCTCTCTCTCTCTCTCTCTCTCTCTCTCTCTCTCTCTCTTTCCCTTTCTCTCTGAAATCACTTAAAAAAATATATTTAAAAAATAAAGATGATGGCCTCTGAGGAAGAGGCCAGGGCCTAATTGATTTGGCTTGAGCTGGGACTGCCTTTCCCAAAGAGAATCTGCCCCAGCTCTAGCCTTATCCTTCTTCTCTGAAAGTGTCTGTTTGTAGCTTTGAAGGCCCTTAAATTCATGACCTTTGACCAGGCTCCTGTGGTAGCCAGACACGCCCTCCCTGTCCAGCCCTGCCCACCTCCCATGGCAGCATCACAGAGAGCTCAGCACCCTTCTCTCAGCCCCCACCCCCACCCCTTTCCCTGCTGCTCCCCCACAGAGGGAAGCGTACACACTCAAAGGCTTCATGAAAAGGTCCCCTTAGGAGACCAAAGTGCCTTTCTTCCTTTTGAACAATGATGAATCTCAGGAATATAAGGAAAGTCAATGAAAAGAGGAGCCAGGGTGGGTCGGCAGAAAGGAAGGAGCCTCCCCTTGGCCTTGCCGTTCTCCGGCAAGGGAAGCTTGGATCCCAGCTATTTGTGCCCTGAAATGGTCATATTCTCCCTCCCCCCCTTTCTCTTCTTCCTCCTCCCCTCCCCTCCCCTGCTCCTTCCCTTTCTCCTTCCTTTCTTTCCTCCTGTGTGGCTGAGGGGGCGGGATGCGGGTGAGAGGTGGGATAACTATTGGGGAAGAGGGGCTAGAGGAGCAGGTGGATGGGACAGGAGGAGCCCAGACTTCCCTGACGGTGACCTTGTCAACACCCCCGCTGACCCTCTTGATCCCCATTCCCCAGTGTCTGTGCCAGCAGGAAGCCCGTTCCCCGAGGCCCACCCGAGGCACTTTGAGGATCACACAATGCTGTTCCAGTCTGAAGGCGTTTCATCTGGTTGAGCCTTTGATTCTCCAGATGAGAACACTGTGGTCCGGAGCAGGCGAGGGATGTGCTGCCTCGCACCCAGCCAAATGCAATGGCAGCCGCCTGCTTCCCAGGCCCTGCTGTTCCACAGGCGCCAGGGCCCCTCCTCAGCTGCTGTTCCCCATGTGGCCCCAGAGGGCAGAGACGCTTAAATCCTCGCTCTGCAGGGAGGAAGGGAGGCCTGAGAGCCCACCCCTCAGCCCGCTGCCTTCCAGGCCTAAGCAGGTCTCGAAGGGCCCCATCCTGCCCCTTCTTCAAGACACATGGAGATGTCCCTTTTCTTCTGAAAGCCTCTCCGGAAGGTCCCCCGGTTGGAAGCAGTCACTCCCCGCTCCGGACCGCACCCCACTCCCACACACGCTCTCCATCTGGCCCTCTCTCTGGCGGCGAACTCCCTGCGATGTGGTGCAGACACATATGTCTACAGCGGAGCCCGCACAGATGCCAGCTTCTCAGAGGCACGCTGCGGATGGCAGCCGACACTAACCCCCACTACGCCCCTCAATGCCATCTTTACTCTCTAATGGGCTTTTGTGTTTCCATATTCTTTCTGCAAAGATTAAACAACAGAGAAAGGAGCTAATCCTGGGCTCTTTCCTTCAACTTGACCTCTTTGCATGAAGAATTCAATCCGTTCAGACACAACTGTGCAAGGCAGGCTATTTCTCCGCCTCCTTTTTCTCCTGGTCCTGTCTGAGTGGAGAAGCTCACAAGGCCTAAGGCGGGACACACACACACACACACACACACACACACACACACGACTCAGTTCTGCTTGCTGATGTTTCCTGGATGTCTGTCTGAGAGGGGACCCTGCTTTGCCCTTCAGAGCTCTGTGTGCGGCCCCAACTTGACCTCCAGAGGTGAGTCCCCACTCCCTGGGCCTCTGTATCTACCTCCCGCATCTATTTGGGTCCTTCCTTCTGGCCTCTACCTCTCCTGGGGCCCCGGGAACTCCCTGTAGGAGTTCCTCCTTATCCTCCTTCTCTGAAAGTGTCTGTTTGTAGCTTTGAAGGCCCTTAAATTCATGACCTTTGACCAGGCCCCGGGAACTCCCTGTAGGAGTTCCTCCTTATCCTCCTTCTCTGAAAGGAGAAGTGGGACTCCGGCCCCATCACCTGGACGCCCTCCTCAGCCCCGGTACCTGCTGCCCTGGAGCTACGCTGGGTGTGTGCTGGGCCAACCCAGGGCTGTCTCAGTCATCTCCAACTCCCAGGGTGAGTTACCCTATTTTCCTATCTGGGTGCTCCTATCCCCTGCTACAAATCTTTCCTCCTCTCCTACCCCAACAACCCTGATCTTGACCTTGATGTGGGGAGCAGAAATATCTACGTCTGCCCGGCTGGTGTGGCTCAGTGGTTGAGTGTCAATCTATGAACCGGGAGGTCATAGTTTGATTCCCGGTCAGGGCACATGCCTGGGTTGGAGGCTCAATCCCAGTAGGGGGCATGCAGGAGGCAGCCGATTAATAATTCTCATAATTGATGTTTCTATTTTTTTTAAAATATATTTTTATTGGTTTTTCACAGAGAGGAAGAGAGAGGGATAGGAGTCAGAAACATCGATGAGAGAGAAACATCGATCAGCTGCCTCTTGCATACCCCCTACCGGGGATGTGCCCGCAACCAAGGTACATGCCCTTGACCGGAATCGAACCTGGGACCTTTCAGTCCGCAGGCCGATGCTCTATTCACTGAGCCAAACCGGTTTTGGCTCATAATTGATGTTTCTATCTCTCCCTTTCTGAAATCAATAAAAAAATATATTTTTTAAAATTTTATAAACCAACAAGACTCTTTTGAGAAAGTAATGACAACCATAGACCCTCTCCCAAGAAGAAATTCACAAGTAAAACATTCTTTTCAATTTAAAAAAAAAATAAAAAATATATATATATATATATATATATATATATATATATATATATATATATATGTATTTGCTTTTTAGAGAAGGGAAAATCAAGGACCAGAAAAGATAAGAGACATAGCCAAAGCCACTGGTCTGGGACAGTCACTCCTGGAACCCTGGTGTCTTGACTCCTGTCCTGTGGTCCTGTGTCCCGTCCTCCAGGCCTACAGAGCTGCTAACGCGTGGCCCCGGTCACAGAGGGACACAGGGGGCGCAGAGAGAACCATCTGAACCATCCCGGAACCAGCCCTGGGAGGGTTCTTAGAAGGCAGGTAATTGCCGAGATAACAATGCCCTGGGCTGCGGGGATGGGAGAGCCCAGCGGGCCTTTTAATCCTGAAATCCAGTGGCTCCTCCACTGCTGCTGAGAGCCAGGCAATAACACCCAGAGCGCGTGTTCAGGAATCCGCCGCTAATTGTCCTCACTAATGAGTTCCTTTTCAGCCTCCTGGGCACAGGCACCGGCAGGGCAGCGAGCGCTGTCCCTGCATCTAGGCTTCTGGAGGCTCAAGTCCCAGGGGAGGCAGGCACTCGGATGCTGCCCGGAGCCTGCCCTCTGGACGGCTAAAGCAGAGGGAGACACAGGTTCATGGTTCATCCCACAGGGTCCTGCAGAGGGAGAGGGAGGAGTGGGGAGGGAGAGGAGGAACAGGGGGGAGGAACAGAGTGTGGTGTGGAAGAAAAGGAAGAAGCCACGGTTCCCTAACAATGCCTGGATCTTCCCAGCCTCCACGCTCTGGCTCAGTCGGTTATGTCACCGAGCAGGCCGGCCCTGGGAGGGATGGCCGAGAAGATTTGGAGGAAAACAGTAGCATTCCCTGTGGCCATTCTCCCATGTCTGCCTTCAGGAGCCATGAGGACGAGTCCTCCGGAGAACAGAACAAAGCCAAACACACTCAGAAAAGGACCACTTAGTCCCTCAGGGGGGGGAGGGGGGGCGTCATTAAACAGGCGATGTCCAGGAGGAAGAGACTGTAATCCAAGCAGCCCTGTGGACCAAGTCCCCGCCCCCTCTCCTTCCTGGCTCCTCACAGGACACGGGCCCCTGTGCCCTTCGGTCTGACGGGAGCTCCATCGCCACCCCCTGCGAGCGGCAGGAGGCCCTGGCTTTGCAGTCGCTGCTGCGGATGGGTGGCGTGATGGAGACAGGGTCACACTCTCGCCTGCCTTTGGAGGGCGGCCCTCCCTCCCAGCCCTGCAGGCACCTGGCAGGTTGGCCTGCAGTCTCTCCTGCAGCCAGGAAGGCGCCCCTTCCGTGGGCTTTCCGTTCCTAGGCGCCCTCCTTCCCCTGTGCGTGAGGACACGTCCCTCCGTGCATCTATCGTGCGTGCGCCATGTGCGGCGCGGTCTCTCAGCCTCGGCGCGGGAGCAGCTGGGTTCCTTCTGCAGAACTCCTCTGCATTCTCCCTGGCACTCGGAACCGCTTAACGAACCAGATTTCCTTTCTTCCTCGCCTGGGAGGCTACGAAGCTCAGAGCCAAATCTGCGGCCCGTTGCTAGCAATTATAGACTCACAGAAAGTAATCCAAGATCCTAGCCTTAGCTTCTGTTTTTCCTCACGCTGCTTGTCCCTCACTCTGATTTTATTCCCTGCTTTAGAGATAATGTCATTGGGCTAATTTAAAAAAAACACAACATATATATATATATATATATATATATATATATATATATATATATATATATATATATATATTGTTTGTTTCAGAGAGGAAGGGAGAGGGGGAGAAAGATAGGAACATCAATGATGAGCGAAAAATCTTTGATCCGTTGCCTCCTGCATGCCCCACACTAGGGAGTGAGCCCATAACGCAGGCATGTGCCCTGACTAAGAATCAAATCTTGGTTCAGTGGTCCACGATTGACCACTGAGCCATGCCTGCTGGGCTGGGCTAATTTTTGTTGCACGTGGGTACACTCAAAATCCTCTCTGAAATTGGTCGTGATACAAATCAAAAGTATAGGGTTTTCAATAAACATCTCTGAAATTTTCTTAATAATTTTGGAACTTTCAAGGGAAGGGAAGCTCAGAGACTCCCCAAGCTGTATTCAAGGTCATGCAGGGTTGACGTTGAAGAGCCAGAAGTCCGATCTATGCCCACCTGACTGCTGGGCTCACGCTCTTGGTAGCCCAAATTGCTTATAGTTAGCGAGTGCTTCCCCTGTCCCTGGTTTTATGCTGAGTGTCCTCCATGTGTTATCTCACTTACCCTCACAAGGGCCCACAAGGAAGCAGCCACTATGATCGCAACCATTTTCCAGGTGAAAAAAAAAAAGTGAGGCCTCAAAAGACCCAATAGTCTGCCCAAGGTTGCCTAGGCGTTCTGAGATTCAAACCAACGGCCTGGCCTTTGAATTTCTGCACCCTTTCCAGTTTCTCTAATTTATAATGGCGATAAGCATACCAATAAAGAAAAGAAAAGAAAGTTGCTGATTAAATGTTTGACTTCTTTCGAAGGCCCGGCTGCCTGGTTATATATCCCAAAGGCATAGCCACTGACAAGTCCATAGACTAGAGAAATGGGTGGCTGCTGAAAGTAGGTGTTTCTGAGTTTCACAGTTCTTCAAGGAGCAGATGGGTTGCAACCACCGAGTTTGCGTGCAGGGCTGGGTTTAAATGCCAGCCTGAGCACCAGCACCAAGGCGGGGAGAGTTACCTAGTACCCAGACTGTGGAAAGAAAAGCCATTGCAAAGGGCAGCGCTGCTCACTGGCGCCACCTAGCGGCAGAAGTGGAAAATTGTTCCGAGAATGAAAGGGACAAAGTGAAATCCCCCCAAAGTACACTGTATTGGGCCCCTCGCATGTGGAGCACTTAATACGCATCTTTCTTTCCTACCAAACCTGCAAAGAGATATCATTATTTTATAAATGAGGGATTAGGAGTTCAGAGTATTAAATAGCCAAGGTTAAGGCCAAAGACTGGGCTCAGACACGGAGCCTAGAGTAAGGCAATGGGTGGAAGGCAAAGAGAAGCAGGAGAAATGGTACAAGGAGGAAGAAGGCTACATGCATAGGATGCTGCTGGGATGGAGCACGGATGCCTGGGGCAGCTGGTGTGAAGGCTGGGTCATCCTGCTGCCCCATTTCTCCATCCTCACAGGCATTCTTTATCCTGTGCCTCCCTCAGTCCACTTGACGGACTGGACCATTGCAGTGGTTTGCACATTGTGTTACACAGAGGTACACCCACGGTTCTTCCAGCATTTGACTTGGTTTTAAACTGGCCAACTCACCATTTGGGGGCTGTCAGGAGATGAGAGGGAGGCCTCTTAGGGGAAGCCTCAGGTTCCATAGTCCTGTTTCAGCCCCAACCACAGCCTCGTTTTTATTTCTCTTAACTATTGGGGTTGTTCTTACAATTTCGTTTTACCGGGAGGTTTTGCTTTAACAGAGTTGGACCCCGCCCCGGTCTACTGCAGCATTGCCAGGGCAGCCCTGACTCGCGACTCTTCTCCCCAGAAATCCATGCAAACATCACACCAAGTGCCTTCATTGTTATGTTACCTCCCCCTGCTCCACAATATCTATGGGCTTTTATCAGCCTCCGGACAAAGGTCCAGTCCTCAGCCAAGCCTCTGGGGCCTCTTCCCTCAGAACGAAAGGACAGGGAGATGCCTTCTGCTCTGGAATATCCTTAGTGCATGGTGAGCATGCAGTAAGGCAATACCAGCTTACACACTGGACTGTTCTTTAAGGGAAGCTTTGCGTCCTCCCAGCCCCTAGAACACCACCTTGTGCCTAGGAATCGTATCCGTAAATCCAATGGCACATTCCTCTTCACGGCCTATTTCCTGGTGCACAGCTAGGCGGCTTACAACTGGAAAAATGACCTGGTGATGTTTAGGAAACTCTGTTGTCTGGGAAAATACCTACTTCTGGTTGGCCTGCACATCTAACTGCTGGGATGAGCTCATTGAGTCCTTGAGAATTTTCACCGGTTACACCCGGATCTTGGTGCCCCCTTGTGGCCATCTGTCTCCATGCACAGGTGAACATGGGTAAGTATCAGTGGGCACGTAAGGAATGTTGGGAGGGAGGGAAGGTAGGAGAAAGATGGGAAGAAGGATGATAGAACAGAAGTAGGAAATAAGGAGGAAAGAAAAGTCTATAAATGATGAGTCAGTAGAAAAAAAAGTTACATAAAGGAGAGAGAAAAATTGTGCAAGAGGGAGAAGCTGATAAGGAAGTCAAATACAATTGTGTGTGACGAGGATAAGATTAAAAAAAAAATTAATAGGGGCCGGCAGGGGAGGGCAGTTAGGGGAATCAGGCAGGCAGGCAGGTGAACACTTAGGAGCCAGAGGTCCCGGATTGTGAGAGGGATGTCCAACTGCCAGGTTAGGCCCGATCCCACAGGGGTTCCTGGAAGGCTTCCGGATTGCAGAAGGTGCAGGTCAGGCTGAGGGACCCTTCCCCTGCCACGCACAAATCTCATGCTCCGGGGCCTCTAGTATGTATATAAAAATAATCTGCTCTTCAGTAAAATACAGAGAATCCCACTGGCCTCTGATTCTGTGGTACTTTATTTCCCTAGCATTCTCCATGGCTGCCTCTGTCCTGTCAGCTGCCCGGGGCCCTGTGGGTGGTTTGTGGCTTTGATTCGCACAGCCCAGCTGGAAAACAAACCATTAGGAAATGCATCTGGGCCTCGTTCTGTGCCCAGCAGATACACAAGAAGAGTATCTGTTTCATGAGGACCTGGGGAGAGGTGAGAATTCTCTGGAAAGAAGAACACAGGAGCAGGAGAGAGCTGTCAGCCATGCCCACACCTTCCATTGTTCGCCTCCCAGACCGGCTTGAGTGAGAGCGGCTGGACCACAAGGCCCCTGGGGAGGACGAGAAGCCGGGACTCAGGTTGCAGGTCATGGGAGGAGGAAGGGGGGAACGCTCCCGCTCCCTCAGGTGCAGAGCGTTTGTGTGAGGGGAGACAGCAGCCAAAATACAGGAAGAGCTGGGGCCCGGGAGGAGAATGAGAACAGGTGAGGGTGATGGAGAACAGGTCCCAGTGAGCACGAGACAAAGGCTCTGCTTGTCCATACACGTCGGCTGCCCTTGGGTGCTCAGAACCGCGGCCAGCCACTGCTGCCCTGAATACGAGACAAGGAGCCACCTGCCGTGACCCCCTTCAACAGCCTCTGCGGTGGCATTCGTGGGGACCCCGGGGACTCAGCGACCCTTCCTCCTGCTAAACACATGTGTCAAACACAAGGCCCGCGGGCCAAATCCGTCCCGCCAGGCCTTGCCATGTGGCCCGCACCGCGCTGTCATCACTGCACTCCGCTGCGTTTCCATCACAATGACAGTTTATGACTGTTCAGTAAACCATTCGGCCCGCGATTTAAGCTGGATTTTAGATTTTGGCCCCTTCTCTGATTGAGTTCGACACCCCTATGCTAAGAGGTGCTTGGAGCCCTTCCCCAGAGCCTTATCTGAAGACACCACATGGATAAGCTGCTTCCCCATCCACCCACTTTGTTATAAAAGTTCATTAAGACAGTGGACAACCCTTATTGCTTTAAAGCAGTGTTTCCCAAAGTGTGGTACGCGTACCCCCAGGGGTACGGGAAGAGTTTGGTGAGGGTCCGCGTTGCACCGGAGTTTGGTGGGAATGTGCACTGCACCGTGCTTAGCTGCGCCTAATTCTACGTTCTCATGAGTACGAGGGGTACTCAGCGTTACGAAAATTATAGAAGGGGTACACATATGTCAAAAGTTTGGGAAACACTGCTCTAAAGAATGGTGGGGGTTTTTGCCCACCAGTGTGGCTAAGCGGTTGAGCGGGGACCCATGAACCAGGAGGTCACCGCTGGATCCCCAGTCAGGGCACAAGCCCAGGTTTTTTGGCTCCACCCCCAGTTTGGGGCGTGCAGGAGGCAACCGATCCGTGATTCTCTCTCATCGTTGATGTTCCTCTCTGTTTCTCCCCCTCCCTTCTAGTCTCTCTAAAAATCAATGGAAAAACACCCTCAGGTAGGGAGTAACAGGACAAAACAGAAAGGTTTTCTGCATGGTGTGTCGTGTCCCAGGTGAAGCTGGCTCGCCTGGGGTTGGAACCTTAGGAGGACTTTACAGCCCCCTGACCTGCCTCCGGGGCTCCAGATAGTTTCTTCTGTGGCGCCCCTTGCACACAGAGCTGCTGATGAGAGGTCTCCGCAGCCCAGGCCGGACAAAGCCAGAGCAACAGGGTCAAAGGTGGGCACCGTGGAGGGGCCAGGTGCAAGCTGTAGAGCTGGAGCAAAACGCGTGAGGGCCGGGCTCCCCTGCCTACTTCTGCTCCCCCCCCCCCCCCCCCGGAAGGAAGGACCTCCGAGGGTGGGTGGCAGCAAGCAGGCAGGTGGGGAGAGCACAGACAGGTCCTCCTCCCCGCCCAGCTTCCAGAGGGTGGAGGACGGGGTGCCCAGAGAAAGCAGGAACTTCAGGGGCCAGGAGCCCAGCCGGTGCTGGTTCGCGCTGGACCCAGCAGCCTCAGGTGCTGCCCATCCGCCCGGGCCTGATGGCTGAGAGCAGGAGGCGGAGCGCACAGGGGCTGGCACTGCCCGCCCGCAGCATCCAGGGCTCCGGAGCTGAATCCCGGCTTCCCTGTGTCGCCAGGAGGCACCCTGGGAGTCAGAGGCAGGTGGGTGCACGGGGCCTGCGTCCTGATGCAGCCGCCCCAGGTAACACAGCCCGGGACCCACACCCAGGGGGATAGGACCCCCATCACACCGCTCAGTGCCGAGGACTCTGCGTCCCAGGAAGGGCCAGGCAGGCAGAGAGAGGCCTGAGCTTGGCTGGGGCAGCCTGGGACTGGCTTGAGTAAGACCGCAGTCCGGAGGGGAGGGGGATGGAGACTTGATAGAGGTGAAGCCTTTCTGAGCCCCATGTGCACTCCTGTATCCTCTGCGAATAGGAGTGTGTGTGTGTGTGTGTGTGTGTGTGTGTGTGTGTGTCCCTGCTAGGCTGCAGGTGACCTTGATGGCCTGTGTTGTGTCCCAGGCATCCCTGCTCCCCCAGCCCAGGGTTCGCACCCCCGGGCCCACCTGAGCTGTCTGTGTGGCCGCGCTCTGCAATGAGCCCAGTTGGAAACGTGTTTCTCTGGCTCACCTGGGCTGCACCCCCTCTTTCCACTGCTTTCATTGGCGCCCCCCTCAGTGCTGCGCCCCCCATGCGACCTCACTTCTTCAGCTTCTTCCTCCCTAAAATGAAGGCTGCGCCGGTCCCCGGGGCAGCACAGGTTACATGGGACAAGGTGTGGGAAAGTGTCCTGTGACCCAGAAAGGCTGTGAAGCTTTATTCTGGAACGTCCATGTCTTCCCGGAGACGGACTTCTGCCTCCCGCCTCCTCCGAAGCCCAGCTCCGGCTTATCCACCAGTTCAGTTCGGCAGACCCCGCGTGTTGTTACTGAGCGGGGCATGTGGCGGAGGGCCGCACCGGGCAATGGCATCCTGGCAGGTGGGAAGGTGACGCGTAGGCTCATCAGAACCCTCAGGAAGGAGTGGCGGGCGGCTGGATGGACCAACTGCTGGGGTGGGGATGTCGCCCACGGGAGGCAGGCGTCAGGGAGGGTGCCGTTGCTTGTTGGGCATTGAAAGCCTAAGTCAAGCCCTAGACGGTTTGGCTCAGTGGGTAGAGCGTCAGCCTGCGGACTGGAGTCCCTGGTTCGATTCTGGTCAAAGGCACATGCCCAGTTTCAGGCTCCATCCCCAGTAGGGGCTGTGCATGAGGCAGCCAATCAGTGATTCTCTCTCATCATTGATGTTTTTCTCTTTCTCTCCCTCTCTCTCTGAAATCAATAAACATTTTAAAATAAAGAAAACCTAAATCAAAATGGCCTGAACAGGTCGTTGGGGCTCCTCACCAGAAGGTCCAGGCTTACCCACAGCATCAAGGACTCAGTTTTTCTCCCTTTTCCATCCCGCCGTCCACAGTGGTGGCTCACCTCCCTGCTCCCCCCTCCCCCCCGCCGGGGTGTGGGATGGCTGCCAGTGGCCAGCGGGACTCTGAGTTTCCTGTTCTCAGTGAAGTGGGTGGGGCGGGAGGGCACTCACACACTAAAGCCACAGCTCCTGACCTGACCCCTGTCCTAATTAGTCACCCTACCCCCTGTCTCTGCTAGTCCCTACCAGGCATTATTTCCTTCACAGTTTGAAATAGTATCTATTTGACTTACGTAGACACCTGTTGGTTCATAGCCAGCTCCTCCTCTGGAATACAAGCTCCACGGGGTCATGGATTTCCTCTTGCTCACCACTGTGAGCAAGACTACCATCTAAAAAGAGTGGGTCCCGCCCTGCCCATGTGGCTCAGTGGATAGAGCATCAGCCTGTGGACTGAAGGGTCCAAGGTTCGATTCCAGTCAAGGGCACATACCTTGGTTGCAGGCTCTGGGTCCTGCTTGGGGGTGTTCGGGTGGCAACCAATCAATGTGTCTCTTTCACATCAGTGTTTCTCTCTGTCTCTCCCTCTCCCTTCGGCTTTCTCTAAAAATCAATGGAAAAAATATCCTCACATAAGGATTAAGAAGAATCTCCCTATTATATAATAAAAGGCTAATATGCAAATTGTTCCCTCGGGAATTCAATCTAATGCAAGTTTCACCACTTGCTATGATGTGCGCTGACCACCAGGGGGTGGTGCAGAATGAAGAAAGGCCCCAGTCAGTGGCCTGCAGCTGGAGGAAGGAAGGCCCTGATTGGCTCTTATTGCTGGGCAGGCCTAGGGATCCTACCTGTGTACAAATATCATGCACTGGGCCTCAAGTAAATAATTTTTAAAAAGTGGGTTCCTCCTCGATCCACAGGAATGGGGCTGAGCCTGTGACAAGGGTCTTCTTCCCCTTCCTCCTTCCTAAGCCAGCCTTGCTTCCTGCCTGGGCCCTTCCTACTGGGTAGAGGTGCTGCCAATCAGGATTTTGCCCAAATCAGAGGACCTCAGGTGCCTCCTGGAGGAGGGCCTCTCTATACAAAGTCCACCTGCGTTGGGATGGCCTGGGTGCAGAAACTGGCTTGTTGAGCAAAGGAGCCCTGGGGAAGTTGGGAAGACAAGACGGATAAACCGTCCTGGAAGGCAAGGAGTAGTGGGCAGCGAGGCTGGGACTCAGTGGGTGGAAACCAAGTGGCAGGAGGAGAGTGGCTCAGGACCAGGTCTGAACGGAGGGAGGCCGGGTTCCTGTGACGCCAGCACCTCTGTCGACATCCCTGAGCACGAGAACCACACTGCCTGGCGATGCTCCGAGGGCCCAGGCAATAGTAATAATAGTTCTGCACATTATAAGAGTGTTTTTGTTCTTTTAAATACAATTTTACTGATCTCAGAGAGGAAGAGAGAGAGAGATACATCAGTGATGTGAGAGAATCTTTGATTGGCTGCCTCCTGCATAACTCCCCCCCCCCCCCCCGACACACACACACATACACACACACTGGAGGTCGAGTCTGCAACTCGGGCATGTGTCCTTGACTGGAATCGAACCCAGAACCCTTCAGTTCGTAAGCCGATGTTCTATCCACTGAGCCAAACTGGCTAGGACTCGAAAGAGCGTTTTATAACATACAACACAGATCTCCAGATATTAACTCATTTCATTGTCACGGCCATTATTCGGTGGGTTGCTTTGATTATTCCTATGTTGCAAATTAAGAAAATCGAGCCTCAGAGTGGCTGTCAGGAGCCTCGCTGTCAGGAGGGGAGAAGCTGGGCGCAGATGGTCTCCTCTGGCCTGGGAGCCCCCTCAGTGCAGGCGAAGAAGAACGGGGTAGGGAATTCCTGAGGTGGAAACACACAACCCTGGGGATTTGTGTTTTTGTTTTACATTATTCGCTCACATTGTTTAGAGTTGAGCTCTTCTGTACTCTTGAATACCTACAAAATTTTCCATAATAGAAAGTTAAAAAAAATAAAAAGGTGGAGTTGCTTGGTCAGCTGAGAAAATCAAGGGCAGGTCAGGTCCCAGAGCAGTCAGGTGATGAGGGTTTGGGTTTCAGCACTTTAAGATTTGACTTGAAGAGGAGTGAAAAGACCATTTGGGAAGAAGACATAAGAAAAATCACATGTGAGCTCAAGCAACTTAAAAAAACAACAACACACACACACACACACACACACACACACACAGGAATGAGTTGTTCCCTCTGGGTTTTCTAGTCTCTTGCCAGATCCTTTAATTATGCTTCTATTCTTTTTCTCCCAAATCACATTTCCCCCAGACTTAAATAAAGAACAGATGATGCTTCCTAGAAGCTTTGGCAGAGCGGCCTTTCGGAATTCATTTTTGCCCAGATGCAGGCCCTGGCTTGATCTCCAATTCGCGGTGTCATCTTGGTTATTGCTTACCTCCTAAGAGGGCCACTCTCTCCAACCGTAACGGGGCAATGACACCGTTTACCACCCAATGGCCTCTCCAGAAAACTGGACAAAAAGTTAGGAAGGCCAGAGCAGAATGTCTGAGGCTGGAAGATGTTACCCGTAGAGCTAACGTGGGTATGTTAAAAACAATGCAGCCAAAACTTGTTTGGCTCAGTGGATAGAGCATTGGCCTGTGGACTGAAGGGTCCCAGGTTCTATTCCGGTCAGGGGCATGTACCTTTGTTGCTGGCACATCCCCAGTAGGGAGTGTGCAAGAGGCAGCTAATCGATGATTCTCTCTCATCAATGTTTCTAGCTTTCTATCCCTCTCTCTTCCTCTCTGTAAAAAATCAATAAAACATAAAAAAAGAAAAAGGAGTAAAGGACCACCAGGAAGGGATGGGGTGGGCAGGGGAGCAGGGTCAGCTGGGGGGACCTCAGGTCCTTCCCAGTTCCTGAGCTGCAAATCCCCACCCAGGCAACCAGACCATTCAAGCTGCTTGGCTACACAGGCCCCTTTCTGCCTTTAAGGTCGGCGCTCCTTTGTAAGTCTCTGTTTTTACAGCGTCTCACTGCCCTTGGAAGTTGAAGGTCACAGTCCTGTCATCTGCATTTTAAAGATGCACAGACTGAGACTCAGGGACTTGCCCATGACCTCGATGCCAGGCCTGGGGACTTGGATGCTTGGATCTTTCTAACACCCGGGAGGGGGATTCCACGGGGAATTTCATCACTAATAACAACCCCCCACACATGTGCCTGTTAAAGAAAAAATGATTCTGACACTTGATAAAGATGGCAGGGCAGACTGTGTTGGGGCGTGGAGGGGAGGGGGAGTGTTGGTCAGGGGAGGAGAGTGGGAGCAGACTCCTGCATTCCAAAAAGGACCAGTGGGGTTTGTAGCTTCGGAGCAGGGAGGAGGCTGTGGATGGAGAACTACTAAGAGGAAGCACCAGGGCCCGGGGACTCTGACTGAAGGCCTGAAGGCCAGCCAGAGACATCAATGGAGGGGATGAGGCATTTCATCAGCTGTCAAGAATGGGGGAGTTTTCACTCAGCTGACTCAGCAGGATTCTTGCTAAAACCGGACCAAACAGGCCACGGACAGAGCCCCAGGTCAGGGACAGAAAGGAAACTCAAGAACCAGACTCAAGTTGGATCAGAGGAGAGTCTTCATGCTCATCGCCTGCTCAAAACACTCAGGTCCGGGCCTCCTGCACCAGGTGTGCTCCCTCCCGGGGCCTCTGAGCCCACCTGCTGCTGCGGGACCGCCCCTCCCAGCAGGTGTCAGCCTCCCCTCACCCAGGCCTTCCTCACTGGCCCACCTGTGTCTACCCCGCCCAGCCCCCTCTCCCACCCCCCACTCCCTGCCTCTTTCCTGATGAGTTTTTCTCCTTGGTGCCCATCACCATTGAACACACTCTACGTTTTCTCTATACGTTTGGTCTATTGTTCTGTTTCTCTCCCAGTGACAGCATCAGTCCTGGAAAAGGGGGATTTGTACTTGTCTCGTTCCCTGTCGTATCCTCAATACCTGGAACAGCTCCCGGGCCCGTGAGAGGGACTCATTGTTGATTGAATGAATGGGAGGCCTGAATGCAGGTCTTTGTAAATAGCCGTCAGATCTTGATTATTTATGTCAAGAGCAAAGGATAATGATCCTCAATGATGGGTGATCCGTCCAACCCACTGGTAATGCACTTTACCACCCATGATTGCAGTCTAATACAGCAACACAGGAATGAACCCGGAGGAAAGAGGGCCTATTTGCCTTTCATAAGAGTTCTGTGTGTTATGCGGTTATGATGGGTTAAAAAAAAGGGGGTGAGGGGGAAGGAGGCCCAGAAATATTGGGGCAAAAAGGCCACCTAGCATTCAGAGTTTGCTGTGGAAAAATTCGCATGCATAAGAGGTCATCTGCCTCTCCCATCCCCCACCTAGAATAACAGATGAGTTACTGTACATACATTACGTATAACAGGCCCTTAGCAGGCGCTCAACCCAAACTAGCTGTTGTTATTATTACTATTATGCTGTATTTCCCTGAGTATACCTCATGCCCTTCCTGAAACCTGCCAGCTTTCTCCTCTGCCCAAAGGGGAGGGGGGGACTTCTGACTCCTCCAATAACAGCACCCAACACAAAAACTGCGATTGTGTTGCATCTTTTGAAAAATATATATTTTATTGATTATTAGAGAGAGGAAGGAAGAGGGATAGAAACATCGATGAGCTGCCTCCTGCACACCTCCTACTGAGGATGTGCCCGCAACCAAGGTACATGCTCTTGATCAGAATCGAACCTGGGACCCTTCAGTCTGTAGGCCAGCGCTCTATCCACTGAGCCAAACCGGTTAGGGCATGTGTCGCATTCATAATTGCTCATTTGTTCCCAAGCTCTCCTCCCCAGAGATTGTAGGAACCTGGAAAGCAGAGACTTGCTTTATCCAGGATTGCATCCCCAGCCAGGAACAGGTGGGGACACACCCCAGGATTGCTGAGAATGATGGAGGGGCGAAAGGTGGCCCGGGCGGGCACTGTCACCAAAAAGGGAAACATCTAGACAGGAGCTGCTCATTCATCACCCCTGGCCCGGGAGGCTAGGAAAACCCCGTTTCAAAGGAACCTGGCCCACGTGAACGAACAGGGTGTGTGGTTCATTCTCAGGGCAGAGAGGCCCAGGGGTCCCTGTGCTCAGTGAGCCTCTTCGGGGCTCTCCAAGCAGGAGCTGAATCCAGGTGGGGTCTGCAGGGAGCACCCTGAGTGGTGAGCAGATCAGCAAAAACTCCCCAAGGCCTCAAACCCAGAGGAAGGGTCTGGGGACAGGGAATTGGCTGGCTTGAGCCATGGGCTCAGGTTTTGCCTTTTTTTAAATCGTCCTTATAGCATCCCCAATGCCTAGTCCAGTCCCTGGCACATACTTGATACCCAGTTGTATCCTGCGGAATGAATGTGCGACAAGGGGACCCCAACAAACCGCTGAGGGTGGTTCTGGGGCTGCTCATGTAATGACAGACAGTGACCAAATTGCTGCCTAGAATGAGGGTCCAGTTACAGCAAACCCCCCTTCCTACCCTTTCTCCATTGGGTGCCCAGCCTGTCTCAGGAGATACTAGAGTGTTTGAGGCTGGCCGGCATGGCTTAGTGATTGAGCAGCAACCTATGAACCAAGAGGTCAGGGGCACATGCCCGCCAGGTTGTGGGCTCAATCTCCAGTGTAGGGCATTCAGGAGGCAGCAGATCAATGATTCTCTCTCATCATTAATGTTTCTCTCTCTCCCTCTCCCGTCCTCTCGGAAATCAATAAAAATATATTTAAAAAAAATAAAGAGCATTTGTTACAAAAGAGACTAAACCATTAGAAAGCCTGCGGGGACCAAGGCCTCAGTGCAGCCTTGGGGGAGTTTGATCCCAGGCCACTGGGAAGAGCTAGAAACAACACAAGACTTTTTTCAAAGCGTGCTCCTCAACAGCTCCTTCAGGCTGTATCTGGTGAAAAAGCTCTGCAGGCCTTGACTGGTTTGGCTCAGTGGATAGAGCGTCAGCCTGCAGATTGAAAGGTCTCAGGTTTGATTCTGGTCAAGGGCATGTATCTTGGATGTGGGCACATCCCCCGTAGGGCGTGTGCAGGAGGCAGCTGATCCACGTTTCTCTCTCATGGATGTTATACCTCTCTTCCCCTCTGTAAAAAAAATATATATTTAAAAAGAAAAAGCTCTGCAGGTGGGTGGGCTGTCCCGGTAACTTTAAAAGCTTGGCCATATGGGAAGGCACTAACCTTTATCCAGTGCCAATCCCAGGGCAGCAGGCATGCACCAGACACTCCTGGCTTCCTGTGTAATCCGAGGGCTGCGCTGGGAGGGAGGAGCCGCGCCCCTTTGCAGACAGCAACCAGGCTCAAAGGTGATGAGGGGCTTGCCTGAGCTCACCCGGCCCATCTGCCACAGGCTGACTGGTGCCACGCCCACTCAACACCCGGCCCCCAGATGGGATTCAGAAAAAACACTAGTGATTTAAAAAAAAAATTTTTTTTTCCCTTTTAAAAAGAACCAGATCCTTTTGCTCAATGCATTTTCTTGACTTTTGCAGGGACATTGGATGGGGCGTCCGAATTTGGCCTGCCACGGACGGCAAGGGGACCTGGGACCTCTCCCGGGAGATAAGGTAAGGCTCCAGAGCAGATTTCCCCATGAGGCCTGGCAGCTCTGTGTCAGCCTAAGGAAAGTCAGGGGGATGGATAATGAGCTGTGTAGGAGGCTGAGCGCGTTCTGTCGCGTGGAAGAGGCTGCCGGTGAGAAGAGCTTAACGCGCCTCCCAAAGCAGCTACACGTGACACGGCAGGGATGGAGGTGGGAATGGCGCGGAGCATAGAGCACGCTGGCACTGTCTGTTTAAAACAGCAAAGGTGGCCCTGGCCAGGGTGGCTCAGTGGGTTGAGTATCATCCCCCCAAAGGGTGCCGGTTCGGTTCCTGGTCAGGTCACATGCCCAGGTTGTGGGTCCCAATCCCCAGGGGGAGACATGCAAGAGACAGTTGATCAATGTTTGTTTCTCTCAATCCCTCTTACCTTCCTCACTCTAAAATAAAAAAAAATAATAACAATAAAACAAATAATAAATAATATAATAATAATTAAAAAAACAACAACAGCAAAAGCAGCAGGAAGACATGAATGCAGCAATTCTAACCTCGTGAAACTAAAAACATTCCCCGGCTCCTCTGGGGAACGCTCCTGCGGCTTTGGGAGGAAGAAGGGTCAGTCTGACCGGGAGATTTTTCCTGTTGCCCTCTGCACCGAATTGGCCCATGAAAAGCGTGGACATAACCCTGGACACCAAATAAACACATGGAGGTTTGGGGTGAGATGAGGTGTTATCTTTAAAGGCCTTCCTTTGGGTAAGCCCATTCATAAACCTCTGACCGGGAATTGCACTTCTGAGAATGAAAGGAGGCTCGAGGCTTCCTGGATTCAATCTGGCTCTGCCACCCTCCTCTACAAGGTAACAGCCCCAGAGGTACGTTTTCCTCCTCGGGAAAATGGGGTCATAGAGTGACCTACCCATCAGGTTTGTTACAAAGATTAGGTGAGGAGATCCATGCTCACCCGCACAGCGCCCCCTAGAGGAAGCACTCGGTTGTCTATGATTGCCTCGAAGACCCCATCCTAAACACGGACAAAGCTATGCAAGTGTTCACTGCTCATAAGAAGGAAAAATGGAAAACAATATAGAAATCCAGAATTGAGTGAATGAATAAGCAAAATAGGCTGCATATATCCAGTCCAGGAAGCTGATGGGGGCTCGGAAAATTCCGGCTAAGAAAATGATATAATAGTTTTAAATGCTGATGATAACATGAGTAAGGAAAAGGCAGTATGTAAAATTACATGTATGGCATATTTACAAATGTATAATATAAAATACACAACAATCCCATAAGGATAGGGAGGAAAATTGACAGGAAATACATGAAAATGCATTGGGATGAGTGAACTCAGGGTCATTTTTCGTGTTTCTGTTCTCCATTTTTCAAAATGTCATATATATATTTTAGAGCAAAACATATGAAATGTTTAAAATTATATGAAAGTTGGTCGTTGAGTACCATCTGCCTTAAGGCCCGAGAATTACAGAACTGGATGCAGTTTATTGTATTATGTTCAGGAAGGAGGACAGGAGGGAAGTAGGGGGGTCAAGATCATTTCCCAGGCTTATCCATTCTTGATCGTTGGTTCTCTGGAAGCTTCAGTAAATGAGCTTTATTTGGGACCCACCGATGTACCCACGCCAGTTTCTCACCAACGTTCCTGTGGTCGCTACAGATGGGAGGAGACCATGCTAAGAGGGCTGGACGTGTTTATTTTTATTTTTTCAAATATTTTTTTTTTATTGATTTCAGAAAGGAAGGGAGAGATAGAAACATCAATGATGAGTCATTGATCAGCTGCCTCCTGCATGCCCCCTACTTGGGATCCAGCTCACAACCCAGGCACATGCCCTTGACTGGAATTGGACCATGACCTCCTGGTTCATAGGTCGATGCTCAACCACTGAGCCCTGCCAGCTGAGCATTGGATGTTTTTAAAGCAGGGAGTCCTGCTTAGATTCTCTTAGGAAGGTAACGCCGATAGTGGGGAGGATGAGCACATCAGAGGGGTGTAACCGGTGGCAAAGGTACAAACGAGGAGGAGGTGGCAGCAATAGTCTGAGCCTTGCAATGAGGAGGGCGGTGAGGAACCAGACTGGGGAGTTGTGACTGGGGCGGAGCTGGCCGGGCTGGGTGTGTGTGAGGCAGAAATCCAGGAAGGATGGATAAATGGGCCTGATGGGAAGGTAACAAAGGATAATGGACTTAGTCTGGGGCCATTGAGTAAAACGTGGGGGCTGTTGATGGGAGAGGTCTGACCTTCAGAAAAGTTCCAGGAGATACTGAAGGTGGCAGGGCGATAGTGGACATTTGCTTGTTTAGACGGAAGTAAGGGGCCCCTGTTGGGATGCTGGGGAACCACCATGCCTCGCGACACTGTCCTTGAAATCAGATGTCAGGGCAGTTGCCTGAGGGCTTATGGAGGCTCCGACTGCACGAACCATGTTCCTTTTTCTGCGTGCTTGCCCGGTGAATTTTCCGATCCAGTGGTTTGATGCGTTTGCTTTTGCTGACTGAAATGCATGGTGTGTGGTGACTAGTGGGCTTTGGAACTGGACAGACCTGGTGCCTGTCCCGGCTCCAGACAATTTCCTACTTGGTAGGAGGGAAAGAAGGACGTCTTACACTCAGAGCTGTCAGGCCTGCGGGGCGATGCACCTCTGGTTGGTAACTCCACAGCCTATAACCTCGGTCCTCTGGCGTATTATATGAGCTAAGCCGAAAGGCTGTTCAAGGTCCATCGTTTATAAAACTGACACTCTTGGGTCCTGACTAGTGTATTTTAAACGGAAAATGTGTGTTGGTTAACGTTGGAGCTGGTGCTGGCATTCCAATTAGTAAAAAGTGGACTAGAAAGTTGTTTTTCTTCCCACCATGATTTCTCAGAAAAAGGCTGGTACATGGGTTACAAATGCAGACAAGCTCAGGCTCTCAAAAATGCACACTCATGTTCAGTCATCCAGCTTAGAGACGGCGGAACAAATCCAAGTAACAATTTTATTCTGGGCTACAGCACACATTTTTACATACATTTTAGTGGTTTTGACAGTGGTACAGTGGGGCAACCTTTAAAGGAATCCACAGAAGTTAAAATATTAAAAATAAAATATACACAATAAAACAGCAGGCATCTGGATGTTGAGACTCATGCAGGTGGGGCGATGAAGGATGACCTCGCCTTTGTAAGAGCCACCAATTATCAGTTCTTCTGTCCCTCATCCTGTATAATTCACCGAAACCGGAGAATTCTTAATACACACGCACACACACACACAAAATAAACTCTCTTTGAAAGCTGTGTCAGTACAAAAGTTCAATAGAAGCCTAAATATCTCATCCAACCAACAGTTGGGCTGACCAAACCCGTTACTAGGAAACAGACACTGTCGGCACCTGATCTCAAGGCAAGGCCATCCCACTCATTAACACACCAAAAGGAGATTAATCAACAAAGCAGCTACTGTGTTCATCTTAATATAAGACACTGAGGGGAAACCAAAGGTAATATGTTAAATACCACTCCACTAAGCCAGGATATAACCCATGGACTACAGATCCATGCTTTCAATACTTGTCTACCTGAAAGGGGGGGAAAGGGTATGGGGAGATAGAGAAGAAAGGCAGACATGTGAACTCGGGCATCTAATTCCACAGTTTGAAAATGAGCATCACACTGGTAAGATAGAGCTGGGTGACAGTGACTTCACCGCCGGGCACCAGAGGCAATGCCACCGTGGACGGTAATCCCTACTGCTCCTCGGAATGGCCAACCACCGACAGGAGAGCACAGGCTGGGGAGGACCCTGGAGAGAACGGGGCAAAGGCGCAGAGAAAAAGGTGCCTCTTTTGGAAACGTTACTGGGATATCAAAATACTTCATCATTAGTAAACCAAACTAGGTCAAGGACGTGGCCCAGAGCAGCCCGGGAGTCAGCGGTTGGCAGAAAACGGCTGGAAAAAACTGCGTTTTGTATTTTTTTTTAAAAATTGGCAATTTCTCAGGCCCCGTGACCCCATCGGAAGAGGCACAACGTTGGTTCGCAGGTGGAATGTGGACGGCTTGCTGCCAGAATGCACGTGGGCGCGGACCCGTGGAGATGCGAGGCCATGGAACGTGTTTTTTAAAAAAATGTACAAAACAACGAAGTTACTGTTTAAAAAAGAGCCATGTTGTGTCAGGGTGAAACATGGTGAAAGCAGTATAAGGTCTGCCCATGATTTCTTACACAGCCGATGGGAAAGGGGGTAGAAACGAGTTTCCCTTGGAAAGGAAGCCCTGCCGTCGCGCTGACTTCGACAACCCGGCCCGGCGATTTAGAAAAACCCACGTAGTAGTAAAAGTCTGGAAAATCAAAATACAAAATCCTGGTTTGTAAACATCGGTTGGCCAAGCCTATCCAGAGTCCTGCGTGACAGTGGAATGGAATGAGTCATTAATTCACTAACCTTAACGGAAGATTCGTTCTGGAACATTCCAGAACACAGCATGGATACTTTCACAGTAATGACAGTCAGACTATATATAAAGAGAGTCAGTGCAGTTGTCTTTCTCCTCCTCCCGCGCGGCATGCAGCTCCTGCCCCTCTCCCCAGCGCCATCGCCGGAATAACACTGCTGCGGACCCCGGGCGCGGACCCGTCACAAGTGGCGCACGAAGTCCGTGGGGCTGCGGTAGAGATACTTCCAGATGGCGTAGTAATGCACGGCGGCCGCCGTGGCCACGAACAGGTGCCAGATGGCGTGGGCGAACGGGATGATGCCGTCGCTCTTGAAGAAGACCACGCCCAGGCAGTAGATCAGGCCCCCGCACGCCAGCTCGTGCAGGCCCTCCGTGTTGTTCTGTGGGCACAGGAAGCAGAGGGAGGGGTGTCGATGTTACCGAGGCGACAGGCTGCAGAGGGTAACGGGCAGCCCCCCTCTGTTGATATTTGGCAAACTCATTCGTCAACAGAGCCAAATATCAACAGTACAACGATGGAAATGTCTTTGAGAGCCAAGTTTTTTTATTTTTATTTTTTTTAATTTTTATTGATTTCAAAGAGGAAGGAAGAGGGAGAGATAGAAACATCCATGATGAGAGAAAATCATGGATCAGCTACCTCCTACAAGTCCCCTACTGGGGATCGAGCCTACAACCCGGGCATGTGCCCTTGACCGGAATCGAACCTGAGACCCTTCAGTTCACAGGCCAACGCTCTATCCACTGAGCCAAACCAGCTAGGGCAAGAGAGCCACATTTTTTAAACTTAAACTTCTTCTAATGCCACTTCTTCAAAACAGACTCGCCCAAGCCATGGTATTTTGTGGAAGAGCCACACTCAAGGGATCAAAGAGTTGCATGTGGCTTGGGAGCTGCAGTTTGCCAACCAGGGCTCTAGACAATAAAGTACGGTATTTTTCGGACCATAAGACGCACTTTTTTCCCCCCAGAAGTGGGGGGAAAAAGTCCCTGCGTCTTATGGTCCAAATATAGCCTACACATATACTTTAAATAAAAAGTTTTTTTACTTGCCCGGCTCTGTGTGGTCTCTGTGTGCTTGCCCAGCTCTAAAATGGTTCTAAATGCTGCTGTTTACTTTACAGGGTTGATTACATGTGTTTATGACTGTGATGTTGGGTTTTAATGCACATAAAATATTTTAGGACACTATTTGTTTCAGAATCTTTTTTTCTTCATTTCCCTTCTCTAAAAACTGGTGCGTCTTATGGTCCGGAGCGTCTTATGGTCCGAAAAATACGGTAGCTCTACACCACATGTGTCAAACACAAGGCCCGCGGACCAAATCCGTCCTGCCAGGCCTTGCAATGTGGCCCGCACCGCGCTGTCATCACTGCACTCCACTGCGTTTCCATCACAATGACAGTTTATGACTGTTCAGTAAACCATTCGGCCCGCGATTTAGGCTGGATTTTAGATTTTGGCCCCTTCTCTGATTGAGTTCGACACCCCTTCTCTACACAGACAGCGTCCAAGTCTATAAATCGAGTTTCTCAACATCGACCTGGATCACCCTTTGGGCGGCATGTCTTGACCCAACCAAGCAATCAGATCACGGGTCCCATGGTGCAGAGCAGCACATTCTGCTCACTGGGCGGGAGAGGGGAGGGTGTCTCAGCAGATGGCAACCGCATCCAGGCATGGCAGTTCATTTTACTTATTAAAGTTGTTATTGATTTTTAGAGAGAGAAGAAGGGAGAGGGAGAGAGCAAAACATCAATGTGAAACATTGCCTCCCGCATGCTGCCCCACAGGGGATCGAGCCCACAACCCAGGCATGTGCCCTGACGGATCGAACACGCAACCTTTCGGTTTACGGGACGCTGTCAAACCAACTGAGCCACACCGGCTAGGGCACGGCAGTTCCTTTTAATATAGAACAATCCTTGGCTTTCATCTTCCCCTTTAAAAGCTTTCCTCCTGCTAAGGCGCCCATGCACTCCATTTGTCATCTACGCCTCGCCAGCATTTTCACTTCCCGCTGTCCTCAAGCCCTGCTCTACACTGATTGCTTTCCCGAGACTTTTCCGTGCCTCTGAGTTTACGACTTCCTTATGGCTGACCCAGGATCATATAGTACAACACCCTGCCTAACCTAGACATGGCCAGGCCTTTTTGTCTTGGAGCCTGGACATTTCCAAGCTTGGCAGGAAGGAAACAGGCGTGTATGACCTAGCACAACAAGGAGAAGCTTAAAGATCAAACGGGGTTGTATGAATGAGAACAGAGCGGGTTTAGGAAGTTGACAAAGCAGCTCAATCCCCTGGGTTCCTGGGGACCAGACAGAAAGGTCTTGGGTTCTGCAGGGTAGGCGGAAACCTCACCAGATGGTGGCAAGGCCTTGGAAGGGGACGGGCGTGTGGGTGGCCGAGAGGCCTGGCGCTGACAGCTGTGGCCTTTAAGCCTTGCGGCAGGTCCTGGGGCCAGCGGAGCAGGGAGCATAGGCAAGTTCTAATGCAGCTGCCTGCTTGCACGGGCTCACGGGCCCAGGCCAACGCAATGGCAACACCGGCTGGCCATGCCCTAAGCACCAGGCTTTGCTAAATGTCCTCTCAAAATAAACGTTTTATCAGAGGTATCCCTTTCTATCCCAGTTTATTACTTCCAGAATGTTCTATACGCTCATCTTTAACATGAAAACACACAGAAATAAAGAAAACAGAAAGAGAATAAAAGAAAAACCAATCATGAAGTAGTCAAGTATATGAATCTTGGGAATGTCATGCTGTAGAAAACGACAACTTTTTAAATAAAACTAAATTGGGGGGGAGGGGAGCATGAGTTAATAAAATGACATAGGTCTCCAGTAATCAATTCTAGCATACAGCATGTGCATATGTCATGCTTGATTCTAAGTTCTGTGGGGGCAAGCATGAGGATTATCCTGTCTGGTTATAACATTACCACGTGTGAAAAATGCCAATTAAAGACTGAGGCTGATAAAAATACTGGATAAACCTGCTCTGATGACACCCAGGAGGAATTTACTTCTCTGGTGGTTGATGACTGTCTACATAAGACCTTGCTTATTATATTGTTTGGGTGTCCTCAATCGCTCTCTAACTCTAGCATCTTCAAGACAGATTTTCTCATTTCAGTCCTTCACCTCCCTCCCCTTGCCAATCCCTGTTGCCTTTAGCAACTAAATTATATACATTCTTGGCACTAGGAAATTGTTCAAGCCATCATACAACTCATATCTCAAAGAGCATATTTTGTTACATTTTCTTAAGACATATTCTCTGGGGGCGAAAAACACACACACATAGCAAACCAGTAACTAATCTCTAAACTGTCATCAGGTATTTCTGTGATCAGAACTACGTACAGTAAAACTGCATTGCTATAATGTGCCTGGCCCTGGCCAGGTAGGTCAGTTTGTTAGAGCATTGTTCCAATATGCCAAGGTTGTGGGTTCGATCTTGGTCAGGGCACATACAAGAAACAACCAATTCTATATAATAAGAGGCTAATATGCAAATCGACCAAACAGTGGAACTACTAGTCCCTATGATGTGCACTGATCACCAGAGAGATGCTCAATGCAGGAGCTGCCCCCTGGTGGTCAGTGCACTCCCACAGGGGAGCACCACTCAGCCAGAAGCCCTGAGCCAGGCTCACAGCTGGTGAGCACAGCAGAAGGGGTGGGAACCTCTCCTACCCCCGCAGCAGTACTAAGGATGTCTGATTGCTGGATTAGGCCCGTGAGGAGCAAGGCCTAAGCCGGCAGTCGGACATCTCCTGAGGACTCCAGGACTACAAGAAGGCACAGGCCGGGCTGAGGGACGCCCTCTGAGTGTATGAATGTCATGCACCGGGCCTCTAGTGAATGCATAAGTAAGTGGAACAACAAATTGATGTTTCTCTTTCTCTGTCCCTCCCTTCCTTTTCATTTCCCTCACCCTCTCTCTCCCTAAAAATTAAGAAAAAAATTGTGCCTGTGAGCTCAGGAGTGAAATTATAGGTACAATTCTGACCATGGCAGGCTGAGAAGAAAGTTCAAACGGAAGTCATTGTGACTTCCTCAGTTAACACAGAGACTAGTGCAGGAATGTAGAGGGTAGGATACTGGAGTGCAGAAGCTAAGGCACAGTAACCTGCTGGATGGGATGGGGAGGTTGTAGGGATTGGGAGGATGTGATGACAGGTGTTTGTTTCAAATTGACAGCTACATGTAGGTTTCTCAGTGGTAATTTGGTTTGAAAGGGAGTTCAAAAATTAACCAAATGCCCTTTTAAGGTCCTTCCCATTCTTAAGATTTAAGAAATCAGTAATTTATATTTTCTTCATGTAAGGAACTTCAGAAGGTACCCTCTTCCATAGATTTCAGGTTGAGACACTAAGTAATTCAAGGAGAAATACCCACCTTCACATAATCTCACACCTGAGTGGGGTGAAGAGAAGAGTGTGAGTGAGGGTGGGAGGAACAGAAAGGTTACCCGAAAGAAACAAACACAGCAGGTTACATAGGGAAACAAACACACTTAAATGTACAACTTTCCCAAACGATATGGACAGTAGCCAGTACAAATTCCTGGCACTTTGCAATTTATATCTCTTTTTTTTTGTTTGGGTGTCTAAGTTAATGAACATATCGTAACTTCAGAAAGCAAAGCTACATATCTTATCTATGGACATGTAAAGAGTCCTAGAGATTTAAAAGGAAATAGGGTGAAGTAACTAAAATTATGAAGCCATTTCTTACCATGGATGTCACCACCAAGGCTGGAGAGAAGCCCATTGTGAGATAGAAAAAGAGCTCAATCAGCTTATACCTGCAGGATGGAACACAGTTCACTTAATGTGTCTATTCCTACAACACTTAGACCCTTTCCATATCAGTTTTTTTCTTTCAAAAAACAACAAAAACCAGTAACCTCAACTAATCAAATAAAATATATTTCCCCTGTAGGAGACCAGTAGGCCTCTAACGGAAACTCTCTGCTTGAGTAACGTGAGCTAGCATTTCCTATAGGGCTGACAAGGCCCCAGCCTCCACATGCCCCTGGAAAAATGCCTTCCAGCAGAGCAGTTACTATTGAATCCAATCCACCATGCCCGTTCCCTCCTAGTCCCCGAGGGCCTGCCCGCAGTGCCCCTGTGGCCCATTGCTCTGAGAGACAAATCATGCAGATGGCAGAGATGCAGCTTGGGCTGGTTTCTACCAGTGGCAAAGGGAGAGCAGCCCTAAGAAAGGAAGGGCATGTATTTGTGTCTCACCATTTTGCATCTGCACACAAGAATTCCAACGTGTAAGGCTCATCACGTTAGGCTATCGAATGTCTGGAACGTCAGAAGTTGTGTTGAAACTGCACTTACATATCTGCCTAATCAAACTAGACCGGAAGCTCCTCAAAGGCAGGGGCCAAATTTATTTTTGTTTGGATTAGAATTGGGGCTGGCACCATGGAAGGTCCTCCCCGACACCTGCCAACCTGAATGGCCAAGTGACATTCGCCTCTCATTCTTAGTGTTTTCTACTCAAAGTCTACCGTGAAGGAACCCTATGAGGGAACTGGGGAAGGGGGGATTTGCAGGTTTGGTTTACATTAGGAAGTCTGCAATAGGAGAAGATAGTTGTCTTACTTCCTATTTTATCAAGAATATAAATTAGGTTGCCTAGCTGGTTTGGCTTAGTAAATAGAGAGTTGCCCTGCAGACTGAAAAGTCCTGGGTTTGATTCCAGCCAAGGGTACATGCCCAGGCTTCAGGTTTGATCTCCAGTAGGGGGCGTGCAAGAGGCAGCCAATCAATGATTCTTCCCATCATTTATGTCTCTCTCTCTCTCTCTCTCTCTCTCTCTCTCTTCCCCCACCCCTCTCCCTCCCTCTCTGAAACCAATAAAAACATAACAAAAATATACAGCATCTCTGGAGACCAAATATACATTAAAAAAAAAAAAGAGACTAAAAATTTGAATCCAAGAAGCAAACTATTTCCATGGATTTATATATACTGCATAATAGCACTCAGAATTGCTAATTCTGGGGGACAAAGCATTTACGTGAATTTCAGAGTTGGAGAGAAGCTAGCAAAAACTACCATTCCCTTCTGAAAAGGGAAAATATTTTAATGCTTTGTGGTAAACAGACATTATGTGAACTTTGAGAACCATTCTGCCAACCACAACAGATACATAATTTAATAAACCGTGTCCAATGACAATGATTTCTTGGTTGTGAGCTCCTCAAATCCGGGCATATGCAACAATGAAAAGAGCCATGGCCTAGGAACTAGGACACTGGGGTCCCAGTTCCCGGTGAGTCACTAATTAGATGCATGTCCTAAATGTTCTCGATTTTTAAGCATAAAGCTGGAACAGATGACTTTGAAGGTCCCCTCTGGAGCGAAGATGCTACATTTCAATCAAGTTTCCTTCTTATATTGCTTAACACTTAGGACTATGGGCTACGAATAATGAATTACTAACACGAGCCCCACGGTTAGGATATGAATGGTTTAGATGCCATTCCAAACCCTTCCTTCTTAGGGAATCTAGGTTCCTCTCTAGGTAAGTGCTGTGCTGGGCACTTTGTATCTATTCTCTTCCACTGTCAGAAGTAGTTCTTTTTCTCCTGTGGTGACGGTAAATCTCAGGGGATAAGGCTGTTCTGCTCGTGAGGCCAGTCTTCCTGAGGATGTGCAATGAGGTCCAATTGAGGCTCAGTGGCAGTCCACCTTGTCCCTCACCTACACCCGCCACCCAGGCCACTCATTTCTTCCCGCAGCAATCTGCCCGCTGGCGTTGAATACCAAACACGGTCCTGAAGATTTGTTTAAAACAAGGTATTTTCTATTGTATTTATGTATTTCTACTATTTCGAAGTGCAGAGAGAGCAAATTGCGGTGGAGATAAAACTTAAGCGGCTACTTTTAAAGGGATCAAATATAAATGATTTTCTCTTACTTTTCATGGTAGAGAAATACATAAATGGTTCCTCCAGCTGCCATGAGCCAGATAAACCAACGCATGTGAGATGCCAGGGGTCCAAGTTCACGGAGATTTAACCTAAAATGGAAAATGACAACAAAGAACAGAGGTGGTCAATGAAGGGAACTTACAGAACCCGTGCTGTCCTCCAGTCTTACAGGCGGGAGAGCAAGTTCAGGGCTAAGAACAGGAAGGAGAGGCACTCACCAGCCAGGGAGGCGTTTGGGGAAGTTGGGTAACATGAATAACTCAGAGATAAAATTGTCAGCTGACCTTTAAGACTCAGAATCGCTTCCAACGTGCTTTAGGAACAGAAGTTACTAAAAGGAGATGTGTAGGAGTCCCAGCACACCTGGGAGGCCCTATAAGGCAGCCTGCTGTGAATTCTGCTTGCCTTCCTGCTCTGAGGAAGTATTGGAGAGCAGATCCCTTACAAAGCTGAACGGGAACCCTGAGCAAAACCCTGAACGGGGATCAGATAACCGCAGCAGATACTTGACACTCAGACCTAGCGTCTCCACTATCAGTCTCTCTTCCAAGAGAGAACATGAGAAGAATTCCCCGACATATATTATAGAAGACATTTATTAGCATTGTACCGTGGGCTCTTGTGAGGCCTGGATGTTAAAACGCTGCAAATACATTTGTACTAATTTCCTATTAAGGCTATGCGGGGGGGAAAAAACCCACGTTGTTCTGATTAGATAGTACAGTGGTCGGCAAACTGCGGCTCGAGAGCCACAGGCGGCTCTTTGGCACCTTGAGTGTGGTTCTTCCACAAAATACCACAGCCTAGGCAAATCTATTTTGAAGAAGTGGTGTTAGAAGAAGTTTACGTTTCAAAAAATTTGACTCTCAAAAGAAATCTCAATCGTTGTACTGTTGATATTTGGCTCTGTTGATGAATGAGTTTGCCGACCACTGGGCTAGTGCTATAAAATTAATAGTTCCAAATGGAAAAAGTATCACCCACGTATCAAAGATGACGTGTGAACAACTGTCTACTGCAAAGATGTGATTCCTCCACCTATATTTAAAATTGTCAGGGTTCTCTCTCTGATATAATGCAAACCTGTCATTTAGTCACAGGTGCTGGAGAGAGCACACTTCCTTTTTCCTCCAGCGGATAATTAGGTTTCTCTTGCATGATGGATGCGGCATGAGCCAGAGTCTAGGGGCCGGCTGTTTCTAATGACTGCCGGAGTCGATGGCATGATGTGACTTTCTGAGTGTTTAAAACTGGACCACGTCTTGATAGGGAAAACGAATATTTCTTTAGTTACAGTTTCCAAAGCAACAAAAGATTCTATCTGCTCTCCATACCAAAAGGGCAGGAAGGTCAAGGAAAGGGATCAGAGTACCAGACATTTTAAATAGCCAATGCATTTGGCTAGTTCTCTTACTCGAACAGCAGCAGCTTTCTCCCCTTAAAATCTGCAATCTGGCCAACGTACGTCAAGATGATAAAATAACGCACGTATGTATGTGTGTCGGGGGCAGAAGGGTTGGGTGTATGCCTGGGGGCCGGGAAGAAGGGAAGAAAGGACTGGGAAATTCTATCATAAAAACACGATTCCTCAAAAATAGAAAGGCTGTATCTTACCATGGCGCGTAAGATGCAGCAATGAAGAAGTAGATAACCATCCTGTCACACATGTGGAAACACTGCTCCACGGTCCTATGGGAGAGAACACCGAGTTAGACAGTCCCCAGGAAACGTTCAGACTGGAAGTAGGGGTGTTCACTCCAGTCCAGAAGATCCTGATTTAGAAGGGCTAGAAGATGGGGGTGGAGGATGGAGGGAAAGAAGGTTATTTCTTTTTGAGCTCCTTGGATGAATACAATTCCTAGCCAGATTCGACCTTTCTAATTTTGCTTTCTAGATCAGCGATTTTCAACTAGTGTGCCACAAGAATTTTTAAAACGGGCAACACCTGACTATTTAGTCAGGGGCACTGACCTCTTTTCCCTCAGATTGACAAATAAAAAAATGACAACAGCCAACTACAACAATAGCTGTCTAGTGTGAATGAATCAAAACCATACCCACTCTTCGTTTGACTGGCAAAAAATACATTCTTTGGTGTGGCACAGAATTTCAATAATTAGTTTATGTGTGCCGAGAGATGAAAAAAGGTTGAAAATCGCTGCTCTGGATGGTTATGCACCATCACAGCAGGTAAAGTCAGACCTGAAATTTTATTCAAGATCCTCCACCCTCACATGTAACATAGAAATAATAGCATCTCTATGGAGTCTGCGTGAGCGTTAAATGAGATAACGTAGCCATATATTTAGCACAGCATCCAGCACATAGTAGGTATTCGATGAATGATAATTCCCTTCCCTCTTTTACTTAAACTAAGATTACACTTGGATATTTAAAAAAATTTAAAGCAGGGCAGAAATGCCCAATGGGTTACAATCCTAGCAATGCTATTGCGCGGTTCTGGAGAGTCTGGTGTCTGTGGCACCTTCCTCTCCAGCCCCTGGCAGGGAGGCCCTACCCACTGACGTATGGCATCTACAACTCTTTATTGATTCAGAAATCCAGACATCGGAGCCCAGTCAGCTGAGGCAACCGCAAGCGCGGGGCTTGCCAAGAAGATAATGAAGTGCTCTGGCCTCTGGCTCTGTGACGGTGTGTCTGGAGCGGCCAGCTCAGGTGCTGCCGATGCCTCCTGCGAGTGCGTCTACGGCTCCCTCGGGATTCAGCGGTGGTTTTATTTTTATGCCCCGGGAGCTGTCACCTGACAGGCAAGGTAGCAGGCTGTATGCTGCCAGCAATATTGTGAGGAATGGGGTGAAAAGCACCTCAGGACTAGGAGTCAGAAGCCCTGGGATGATGGGATTCTGCAGGTATAGTTGACTCGGGCCAATCAAGCCACATCTCTGAGCCTCAGTTTCCCCAGGTGAAAATGAACGGGTCACCCAAAGTGTTTCCCAAAGTGTGGTACGCGTACCCCCAGGGGTACGGGAAGAGTTTGGTGGGGGTACGCGTTTCACCAGAGTTTGGTGGGGATATGCACTGCACCGTGCTTAGTTGCGCCTAATTCTATGTTCTCATGAGTACGAGGGGTACTCAGCATTAGAAAATTATAAAAGGGGTACACATATGTCAAAGGTTTGGGAAACACTGGTCATTAGAGGATCCCTCAGGATCCATCCAGCTGTAAAACTCTGTGACTTCCATGATTCCACAAGCGAGGAAACCGATAACATAGCACCACCCCCAGTCCCACTCTTAAAGAAAGCATGTCTTTTTAATGTTGGATTGTTTGAGCAGTTTGAGATATTTTTGGACATTCTGTAAAACAAAAAGATACGTTGTGATATTATTTTAAGCCACTCTTAAGTCTGCTCTGGATTCTCCTTTTTTGGAGAAGAAATCTGCCCTTTGGGTTGTGCAGAATCTATTTCATAAGCAACTAAACGGTGTGCCGCTCCCTTGGCGGCCCCCCAAATTAGTCCTTCGCTCAGAGGGGGAATGCTTCCAGGTCCTTCTCATGGAGAGGCTCGGGGCCAGAGTGTTTTTGGAAAGTGCCTGACAGTGAATAGTAGCAAAACACGGGAACTGTATTTGAACCTGTACACACACAGGCCCTAATTTGGAAGCTGAACTTTGCAGGACAGTGACCCCAAGCTGCTGTGTCCCGCCTCGCCTCTCAGTCCCAGTCTTTTTTACTTCCACATGCACTGTCTCGTTCAGCTATCACAATAACCCGGTGAGGAAGGCAATGTTATCCTCACGTTAGTGATGGAGAAACGGGGGCTCCCTGAGATCCGGTGACATCTGCAAGGCTAACCTGGCAGGGCGGGGGCTCCCAGTTCAGTGCTCGCGGTCCCTGCCCTGCGGCCTCAGTGCCCGGCAATGCCTTAGTGTGCTTACGGCACTGGCAAATGGGTCTCAGGTTTTGTTGTTCAGTCCCAGAAGCAGTGCCATTTTGTTAGTTTCTGAGCAAAGGCCCGCTTTGCTAGACACACATGAGGGTCCTCAAAACCTGTCCAATCCGTAGGAAGCTTCCTAAGTAATGGGATAGCATTAAAGTCTGCAAGGCAGGCCTTAGCCAGTTTGGCTCAGTGGATAGAGCGTCGGCCTGTGGACTGAGGGTCCCGGGTTTGATTCCGGTCAAGGGCACATGCCTGGGTTGCGAGCTTAATCCCCAGTAGTGGGCGTGCAGGAGGCAGCCAATCAGTGATTCTCTCTCATCATTGATGTCTCTGTCTCTCTCTCTCTCTCTCTCTCCCTTTTCCTTCCTCTCTGAAATCAATAGAAATATTTTAAAAAATAATAATAATAACGAAGTCTGCAAGGCAGGAGAACGTCTGCTCGGCTGTACCTCAGGTGGCTCTTCTTCCAGGACACCATGTGAAACACTGTGGAGACGATGAAGAGGGCGCAGAGGCCCATGCCATAGATCCACGCTGTGATCTTCTCCCAGCAGTCGTCAGACAGCCGGTGGAGGAGCGCGCTGCCCACAATGGCCGGGACGATGAGGAACTGGGGGAGGGACAGCACAGTGAACACCTGCTCTCACCGAACTGAGGCCGTGTCACAATTCCACAGGATTACCAGGGATAATTTTCTTTTTTAATAAGGGAAAGTTTATTTAGAAGAAACGGGCTCAGGAACTAAGTTACAGAGGCAATATAAGGACCCTGGGAGCTCAGGGGAAGGAGAGAGGCGAGGAGACAGACCTGGAGGATAGGAGTGGGAGAGGCACAGGCATGCTCCAGAGAGAGAGAGAGAGAGAGAGAGAGAGCGGCTCCCCTCGGAACATAGCAGGGTAATTTTAGAAAGGTTGCTTCTTTTAGAACAAACATTGCCTTTCTTGGGTAATGGTCAGGAGAGCCGGATGAGGTAGCCAGTTGTATTGGAAACAGGTCCTGCTATTCAGAGCCCAGGAATTGTACCCAACTCGACTTCAAACGAATTTTAATCTAATGGCACATGTATTGTACTAGCACAGCATACATGACACTCCTCACTAAAGAACTAAACTGGTCTCCTTTTCTATTGCTTGTCTTCAGACTAGATACCATTTTTCCCCCCTCTAAAACCTCACTAAATGTGACTTCCAAAGGGAATAATGAAACCACAGAAGAGGGGAAATGTATAATGACACAAGGAAAAGGCCAGTGATAGGACATTAATAGAAAAACTAAACAAACACATACATATTCAGAAACACTACACCTACAAGAAGAAATGCACCAAAGCATTCATTTATTTCTGGGTAGTTTTCTTTTCCTTCTACATTTTTCAGTGTTCTCTAAGTTTCTTATACTGAGCATGTTTTGCTTTTATAAGAAAGAAAATTAAGACTTTAGAGATCAAATTAGCTCTTTCTTCAACAAGAAATAACATTTGTGCCCTGGCTAGTGTGGCTCAGTTGGTTGGGTGTCATCCAATGCACCACAGGTTGCTGGTTCAATTCCTGGTTGGGGCACATGCCCGGAGTTGCAGGCTTGGTCCCTGGTAGGGGGCGTGCAGACAGCAGCCAATCCATGTTCCACTCTCATATCAATGTTTCTTTCTCTCTCCCTCTCCCTTCCCTTCTCTCTAAAAATCATATATATATATATATATATATATATATATATATATATATATATATATATCTTTTTTTTTTTTTTTTTTTTTTTTTTTAAGAAATATGTACTGAGGCGCATAGCCACTGTGGTAACAGGGAAGGTGTGGCTACCAGTTTCAGGGATCATTTAGAAATAAAAAGCACCTTTATCAACCAATGGTGAGCTCCCCTTGCCAAATGAACACAGCTGACTATCCTGAAAAGGCGATTCATTTCACTCCAGGGTGACAGTCTCTGACTTGGGTGCTTACTATTGTTCTTTTTTAAAGACCTTCTCAGAGGAAGCAAGACCAGGACGGACAGAGGAGACTGTAGGTCAGAGCACTGTTTCTGGTGACAGGACCCCGCACTGATCCTCTGACAGATAAGGTCACGGGGATGGGTAAATCCAACCAATGGGGTGGACGTTACTAGGGAGACCTGCCCCTGCCTCCCTGAAAAGCCTTTTGGGAGGATGAAAGGGCAGGAAGCGCATACTCACTGCATGTGTGTAACAGTTAGCAGCATGTTCATAACAAGTTGGCTTGTAGCGGCCATTGGCTGGGGCCCGGTGGTTCATGAACCTGCAGAAACAAAGACATCACGTGAGAACAGCTCAAAGGGTGTGAAAGGCAGTGGGGAGCCTGTGGTCTATTCTAAACAAAGAGGCAGCTACGGGAACAGAGCCAACGCCTCTACGCAGGTGTAAACTGAGCCCACAGCAAATGCCCTAGTTTATTCTCTCAGGTAGTTCAAAAGAAAAGCCTACCAACCCAAAGCAAACAGAAACCATATCCATTCCCTTCAACTAGTACCCACCCCCCTCTCTCTTTCTCTCTCTCTCTCTCTCTCTCTCTCTCACACACACACACACACCAAAAAAAAAAAAAAAAAAAAAAAAAAAAAAAAAAAAGGCACAACCAAATCCTAATCGTTAACAGAAAGTAAACCAAGGGGATTTCCCTAAACTCTACGAAGTCCAGCAATGGCCATTAAGCGAAAAGGGACACGATGCATTTGAAAGGCTTCTGTTTTTCCCCCCCTTAAAATTTATAAAGCTTTATACATGCAGACCTTTAAACCCTACATCCCACAACCAGCCGGCTGTCCAACTACTTTCTCTCTGTTGCACTATCTGATCTGGCAGCGGATTATTTATTAAATAAATAAATGGCACCTGGCTGCCTCTGGGCCACCCGAACAGGAGCTGCCTCTTCACCCGCACCCTTCCTGAATGAAAGGCGTTTGCTCCAAAACCCAAACAGGTGACCCGCAGCTGAAGCTCTGGCTCTAGAATTCAAACACACACACACACACACACACACACACACACACACACTCACGGACATACCTACATATCACAACCTGTGCCACACAGACCCATACCCCACACTTCCCTGGGACTAACTTTGTGGCAAGCACCAACGCAGTGACAGGCATGACCACGGCAGAACCTGGAGAGATCCACAGCATTCTCCCACTTCATTGTGTGGGTGAGGGTCCCCCAAACCCCGCCCACACCCATGGGTTCTGGTTTAGTCTGCCTGTCCTCTGGGAAAGGGGAGATGCAAACTCAGGAACATAAAGCAGCTGCCTGAACGAGATGCGGAGAAGCAGATGGGGGTCAAGGAGCCCAGCAGCCTCCAGGCCTCAGGCCCCGCTGCATTCCTGTGCTCGGAGCCTGCGAAGTGTCAGCAGGCGTTGCACACACACTATCTTTGTGCTGGAGCTAGTTTGCAGGGAGGGGAGGGGGGACTTGGTTACTGGTATTTGCCATTAGGCACTCTGACTAGTCACACTTTATTAATGAATACACGGAAAAGTGGTACCTGGCTGAACCGAAGGGCGGAGCCAGGTGGCCAAAAATAGGCTAACACACATGGCCAAGCCATTCCAAACACTGTCCTGTTTGTGAACAAAAGACTGGCACATTCTCCCTGAATCAGGAGAGGCCATTGTCTTCGGAGCAACTAAACAAAAATACAATGGCAGTCCCCAGACACCCCACAGAGAGTTCAAAGGGAAAATCCACGGGGGAATGAATTTAGTTAGCTACCTAACGTGTGTGCAAAGACATACTCATGGAATGGAATTCACCAGATGGCTTGGAAACCGTGTAAGAGAAACATGCAGTGAGCAGCTCCAGAATGGATCCAAGCTATGCCCTCACATAAATAAATCTTTTCTCCCTTGGTAATCCTTTAAATAATTTAACTAATTTCCTAAGGGACGGGAGTGTTGCTATCCAGCTCTTACTTGTAAAAAGGAAAATAATGACACTCTTGGGGCGAACGCTTTCTCGGTGTCCCCAGCATTCAAGGATCTGCCGCATCATTTCCCGGAGACATAACAACAGAGCTGGAAGCCCCACGCCCCAGGAGGAACCATAAAGGGTCAAGAGCAAGGCTCCAGAGTGGACGGCAGAGGCCAGAGTAAAACTGGGGGAGCTCCATGGAGGGCGCAGTAAGCAGGGTTTGTCTACCCACCGGTAGCTGCAGACTAAAATAGCAATTTATATCTCTGGCAGCCCCATCTAAAAATAGACCGTTACACAGCAACCAGGATAGACTTTCCCATTTTCTGCTAAAAGCGAAGAAGCTGGGTGGCCAGGTTTGTCACGGCTCAGTCCCTGCCCACCTGGGACCACTCAGGGTAAAAATAAACTCGGGAGTTGTGGAGGAAAATACCCCACCCATGTGACCTCAGGTAGGTTCTGCCACGAACAGAGCAAACATAGGGCAGTGGGCACAGGTAGTCGAAGCTGTGCTAAGACCACTGTCTGGGGCTCAGTGGCATGGAGAGCAAGCACAGTTGTTTAGCCGGGAAATGCACAGCGCCATTCTTCCATTTCTCCCTGATCTGCCAGGGCACAATCTAGCCTGCTTAAGAAGTCACTCCCAAAACCCAAATGATGTAAAATGCCAATCAACTCGCACACACTGAGCAATCAATCCGTGTCTCTCTTACCTGGATGTTTCTGTCTCCCTCCCTTCCACTCTCTCTAAAAATATCCCTAAAAATGGGGCCCAGCTGGCATGACTCAGTGGTTGAGGGTTGACCTATGAACCAGGAGCTCACAGTTTGATTCCTGGCCAGGGCATATGCCCGAGTTGTGGGCACAATCCCCAGTGCAGGGCATGCAAGAAGCAGCCAACCAATGATTCTTTCTCATCATGGATGTTTCTCTATCTCTCCCCCTCCCTTCCTCTCTGAAATCAATTATTTATATATATATATATATATATATATATATATATATATATATATATATATATATATATTTTTTTTTTTTTTTAAATCAATGGAAAAAAATCCTCAGGTGAGGATTAACATAATACTGCTACTACTACTACTACTACTACTACTACTACTAATATCACTTCACCCCCCCATCCCCGCCACCAGAGTCCTCATCACATTTAGCAAGATTTTTCAAATGTTTGTTATTTCATCTCTCAACACTGTAATGTGAATTCCATAAAGGCCATCTTGTCCACCATTTCACTTCCAATCCCAAGCACGAGGCCCAGTTTATTGCTGGAGCTTAATAAACAGGTGCTGAATGAATGAATAGAAAGGCAGACGTGGCAGCTGAACTGTATTGTATCAGTGAAGCATTATCCCACTGTTACTGGTTTCACTGGGGATGCAGCAGGTTCTGTAAGTAACGAAGAGAAACAAACTCTCTTGGAGCCAAAAGAACTCTGAATGTTACGTAAAGAAAATTCTTAAAGGCCCAGACCATGGACATTCCAAGGACTCCTTCAACATCCCTTGATGGGGCAACGTGAGCCGACCTCTGACTGCAGAAAATTATGAGTTCCCCTTTATGAATGAGCGCATTGCCAGAGGTGGTGGCAGTGGCAGGGGACATGTAATTTAATTATTAAATAAGGGAGAAGGCAGCTGAAACCGGTTTGGCTCAGTGGATAGAGCATCGGCCTGCTGACTGAAAGGTCCCAGGTTCGATTCCAGTCAAGGACATGTACTTTGGTTGCAGGCACATCCCCAGTAGCGGGTGTGCAAGAGGCAGCTGATCGATGATTCTCTCTCATCGATGTTTCTAACTCTCTATCCCTCTCTCTTCCTTTCTGTAAAAAAAATCAATAAAATATATTAAAAATAAAAAAATAAGGGAGAAGGCATATACAAGGATACTACCCATGCCTATGATTCAGTGCTCTGAGAACATGGGCAAAAAAGCAATGGGCAATCTTGGAAGACTTCCTGATGCTTGAGAATGTGGTGTTTTGCCTCGTATTCCATTTGAGTGGTCCCTGGACCTGGGGCTGAGGAAAGCACCATCCTTTCCCTTGGCTTTTCGGTTGCAAGGCTGGAGAAAGGAGCATGCACCCATAAGATACAATAGGAGCTACTGTGGGTCCTAGGCCTCTACGCTGGACACATAGATGTAGTGTGTGCAGTGAGACAGACGCGGTGAGCTGGCAGCACGGGTGATAAAAGGGACAAGAAATTGAACCTTGGATCTGCCCTTTCCCCAGCTGTGTGACTAGGCCAAGTTCCCTTTTATTCTTGAACCCCATCTGTTCTTCTGGGCAATGAGTATAACCCTTCCAGGGTTATAGTTGAGGATACTATACAGGGTGAGCAGAAGTGGGTTTAGAGTTGTTTGTATGGAAAAAGACATACAGGTTATGATTATTACAAATAGCTTTATTAACTAAAAAAAAAAAAATGTCACAACTCCAGGTCTTCTTTTGCCCACCCCCTGTACAAATACCCAGCCACCTGGCAAAGGTTGGCTCTCACTGTTAGCAGTTATTCTAATCAGTCAGAGATGCTGTGATGATGGGGGGCAAGGAGGGGAATGTAGGAGGGGGAGGACTCAAATGTACAAGTGATAAAGCAAAAGAGATAAAATATGCCATGTCTGCTGAAACAGGTTTGGCTCAGTGGATAGAGTGTCGGCCTGCAGACTCAAGGGTCCCAGGTTCGATTCTGGTCAAGGGGATGTATCTTGGTTGTGGGCACATCCCCAATAGGGGGTGTGCAGGAGGCAGCTGATCCATGTTTCTCTCTCATCGATGTTTCTAACTCTCTATCCCTCTTCCTTCCTCTCCATAAAAATTTAATAAAATATATTAAAATATGCCATGTCCCAGTGGGACCTTCCATGTCATACCCTTTCCTATCCTAAGCCATGCGGCAGAAAGCCCCCACTTCGGACAGTGGGCTCAGCTTCCTGCCAGCCCTCCCCCACAGAAATGGCGGAACACTGGAAGCTAACCCGAAGCTACAATGACTGCCAAGTTTCCATTATGAACAAAACAGCAGGGTGTTCAGGTTTTCTTGTAAGTTGGGCTGAGCCACAAGCCATGGCCAAAATGAAATGTGTTTACTGAGATCAAATGCTCTTCAATTGAGTCCTGATAAATCTATCAGGAGGAGCACATGCGTTCAAAGACAGGGCACCCTTGCCTCTAGTAACTACAAACTGCGGCCTTTGGGCCACATGCGGCCTGCAGAGGAGTCTGATCCGGCCCACCAGGTTTTTTGGGCAGTGAGCGCAGCCGAGGTGTTACAGTAGGAATTAGTAGTTCATATAGTCCGGCCCTCCAGCTCTCTGAGGGACCGTGATCTGGCCCCCACTTTAAAAAGTTTGAGGACCCCTGCGTCTAGTTCCTCTGTAATTTACCGTAACTACCCTCAATGCGCAAAAGATATATATATATATATAAGTAAACATGGCTTTACATGTTAAGAGAACAGTACCCAACATTTCAATGTGTAACCACAAAAGCCAGGGCTTTTGGCTGTTATATTACTTTTTACTTTCAAGCTTTATTTCTAAATTCAAATTGACCCTGAGAAATATCTTTTCAATCTAGTCTATAATACAAAAACAAGAAATGATGACACCACTTAGTGTTCAAAGAAAATCAGGACAGCCCTTGGTCGGATAGCTCAGTTGGTAGAGTGTCGGCCTAATACATCAAGGTTTCGTGTTCAATCCCCAGTCAGGGTACATGCAAGAATCAACCAATGAGCCACTCCTAACTGGTTTGGCTCAGTGGATAGAGCGTCGGCCTGCGAACTCAAGAGTCCCAGGTTCGACTCCAGTTAAGGGCATGTACTTTGGTTGTTTCTCTCTCATTGATGTTTCTAACTCTCTATCCCTCTCCTTTCCTCCCCATAAAAAAAAAAAAAATCAAAAATCAATAAAAACATATATTTTTAAAAAGAATCAACCAATGAATGCATAAATAAGTGAAATAAATCAATGTTTCTCTCAATAAATTTTAAAAAATCAGGGTATATCAAGATGTAATCAAGAAAATAACTTTTAAATAGTTACTGATATTGTGCAGCCACTGGGAAAATTACAAAGTCTGGGCCACACCAAAAGAAAATGATTGTACATTTCATTTTCAAATGAGTAAAGCAGACCACACAATCACATTACATCTATGATAGATTAGAGTCCAGCAAAAATAAAATAATCCAATCAGGTGAGATAGATGAGTCCTAAAACAGTGGATTGTTTTTTTCGTCCCTTAACATTGTTTTAATTGTTTCTGCAACCAACAATAAAAACCATCTCTTTTTCTTTCTTTCTAAAGTAGAATTCCAAGAATAGGAAAGGAAACTCTTAATCAAATAAGGAAGGGGAATTTCACAGAATATTGCTGCTGTCCTCTGCAAACAGGAAGAGCACAGACATGCAGAAGTAAAACCAAATCAAACCCCGTGCACAGGGCTTCACCCATCATGCCTGAACCCAGGGTACATTCTCCCCGAAAAAGCCTTCATTCCTGACGTCAGGGTCTGAAGCCAGAACATCATGGTTCCTTTTCGCCTTTGCAAGCACCCGATATGATGTTCCCACTGGGGGAACGGTGCCAGGCATTCCACACCCTGAGGGCCATTCAGAAGTGGATCCAAGTCTTCAAACTGATAGTCCTTCCGATAGCCCAGTCCACCACAGCGCTTCCTACGCATACTTTGGCTTTTGGCTTGCATCGCGGGGGAGTGGGGGGGGGGGGGGGGGGGGGGATGAGGTCAGCATAAATGGGGGAGTGGGCATTGAGGGATTAGAAAATCGGAAATAAAACAAGTGCCCTGAAAATGTTGAAAAGAAAAGGTTCGTGCCTAACACCTCCACAATAACCTCCTCGGGAAGATTCCATGCCTTCCTTTCCTTTTCTCCTTTCAAATCCCCCCCCCCTCCCCCCCTGTCACTGCACACTAAGCCAGCTTGCTTAGGGGGAGGAGGTCTGGGAATAGGAACAGAGAGGCCTGATTCAGACAAAGAGATGGAGAATTACCACAAACACAGGGGAGGTGAACTTTCACCCACTTACAGCCGAAGAATAAAGGGAAAAAAAAAAAAAAAAAAAGCCCAGAGCTTCCTCTGGGAACCATGGCCCAGCCTCCATCCAGGGCTGGATGGCAGGGACCCAGAGCCCGGCGTAAAGCCACGGTGCCTCCCCCGGCTGGCCAGTCAGCCGGCTGGCATGCAAACCAGCTCTCCAGTCAATGAGCAGCCTGCCATCCTTCCGGTGGCGCGCCCCGGTTCCTCCTCTTCCTCCTTCCCTCACACGAGCGCCCCAACAGCAGACCTTACCGCCACCCGGATGCTAAGTTGACCCTTAGCGGTGCCCCGAATAGCACCACCGGAGGGGGGGCGGGAGGGAACTAGGGGGCGCGCTAAAGAAGCCTGAGAACCTCCAAGACCCGGACAGGGCCAGACAAGCTAAACCAGCGGAGGGTGCCTCAGTTTCCCCCGTTGCCAGGGCCACTTGCAAAGCACCAAAAAGGCCCAGCGCCCCAGCTCTCCGACAGACCCAGCTGCAGGGCGCAGCTGCAGCCTCGGGCCCTCCTTCCTCCAGGCTGGGGGGAAAGGGGTGACGGTCAAAGCGGGAGAGTCTGTGGACCCGGGGGCGGGGCCTGCGATTGGGGTTCGGGTCTCTGAGCAAGCAAGTGCCCCGCCTGGATAGGGATGGGGGAGGGGGGTGGTGTGCTAAATCTGATGAGCACCGGGGATCTGGAAACCCGAGGTCCGCGGATCGCCAGGAGGGACCCGGGTCAGGCACCGGGTCCCGGTCCTCGGAGGGAGGGGATCGCCCAGCGGCTGCAGAGCGGGGAATCCCCGGGAGCTGGTCCCCGGCCAAGGCGGATCCATCCACCGAGGGATGGAGCCGGATGGGGCGCCGGGACCCACACGGGAGGAGGTGGATCTGGCACGGGTGGGGGCGCGGGGCTCCATCCCTCTCACCTCTGGAATCGGTTCTGGAACCGCATTGATCCTCCGCTCCCCCTCGCGGGCCGGGAGCTCCGTCTCGTCAGCGCCGGCGACCGGGCGCGCGGCCCTCATGGGCTTGGGTTGCTCCGGAGGCCGCCCGGGTGCACCGCGGACCGCTCGGCGGGGCAGGGCAGGAGGGGGTCAGGCCGGGGTTCGGGATGGAGCCAGGGCCAGACCGGGCGGCTGGGGGCGGGAGGGAGGCCGCTTAAACGGGCCCGGCACCTCCCGCCTCCCGCCTCCCGGCTTCTCCACCCCTGAGCCTCCGCGCCCCGCCCCGGGGTCCGGCTCCTCCCCCGTCGGCCCCGCCCACCTGCGTGCTCCCGGGCCGCCCGTGCATCACCGCACCGGGCGGCCAATCAGCGCCCCGAGCGGCGCGGCGGCAACGCTGCCATTCATTTCTGCAGAGCCCGGGCGGAGGGGCGGGGCCTCGCGGCGGAGGGGCGGGGTCTCGCGGCGGAGGGGCCGGGGCTGTGAGGGAGGAGCAGGGGCTGGAAGGGCATCACACTTCTGTATAGGGGTCTTGTTAGACCGTGAAAATAGAAGAGGCAGAGGGGAGAGAAAGAGAAGTGATAAAGGAGGAGGTGGGCCAAGAATCTTACCAGCAGCTGTGAAGAAAGGAGCAACAAACAAGGACCCCCATCGATGTTCCAGCCCTGGCTCAGAGTCATTAATTCATTTTTCATCATTCGTGTCTTCATCCTGACGTTCATTTATCCCTTCATCATTTTGAGGGTCAGCTTTCCCTAGCCTATGGTGCTAGACTCTGGGGCAAAGAAACAAACAAAAACTTTCCTTGTCTGTCCTGTGAGGAGCTTAAAATGGTCTTACTCAGATTCCATGAGAACCACAAACAAAACAAGGGTATCCTCTGCAGGACCCTTTCATGTTGTCTTCCAATTATTTTTTATTTTATTTAGTTTTTAAAATTTACTTTTTATTTTTTGTTATTTTTATTTTATTGTTTAAGGTATTACAAATAGTAAGTACATGTGTCTCCTTTTCCCCCCTCCATTGACCTCCCCCCACCATTTGCCCTCACTACCCTCCCCCCTCAACTCCCCCTCAGTGTCTTGTGTGTATTGGCTGTGCTTATATGCATGCTTACAAGTCCTCTGGTGGATCTCTTATCCACCCTCCAACAATTTTTTTTTTTTTTAATCCAAGCAGTTTCCAAATAAAACAAAAGTGGACTTGCCAAAGTCGGTTTGGCTCAGTGGATAGAGTGTTGGCCTGCGGACTGAAGGGTCCCAGGTTTGATTCTGGTCAAGGGCATGTACCTTGGTTGGGGACACATCCCCAGTAGGGGGTGTGCAAGAGGCAGCCGATCAATGACTCTCTCTTGTCGATGTTTCTAACTCTCTATCCCTCTCTCTTCCTCTCTGTAAAAAATCAATAAAATATATTTAAAAAAAAAAAAAATGGACTTGAATCAGGGTCCTGTTGCTGAACCTAAACTCAGAAGGCTTGCTGGAAGAGAGAGGTTCAAAGGAAAGTGAGCAATGGATGATTTACTGACCCTTTCTTTTTCCTGGAATTTAGGTGTGCTCCCCTCTAGGTAGCCTGTTCACACACTTGCCCCCAAACCCTAAACTGGAGACTCTCAAGGGGACATAAGGCAAGCCCTTTAGGAGTGTTTACTATGTGTGCAGCGGAGCATTGAAAAGTAGGGAATTTTTTCACTCAAAATTCCAATTTCCTTTCCTTTAATACCTTTTAAATGGCCTTATCTAGAAGGGTGTTACCAGGATTATCTCATTAATTTCCCCTAGAACTCCAGGAGACAGGCATTACCTTACTCATTTCACATATAAAGCTGAGAGGTTTAGAAACTTCTGAAAGGCAAAACTAGAATTTATACCCATCTTTGTCTAGGTTTAAGCCCCCAAATATATTCAGTACACCTAACTGCCTACCCCTAAGTTTTAAAGTGGTATATTTCTTTTAAAAAACAACAACAGCACACCAACAAACGAAGAAGAACACATTATTTTTTCTACATCGAGTCAAAAAAATGAGCATGGGTTGAAAGCTCATGAATCTGCTCTGTCAGGCAAAATGAATTGATGAGGGAGGGAAAAGTTACAAGGAAAATAACTAATAAAAATAGATTAAAATGAATGGTATGAGATAAAATAAGAAGGGTTTAAAAAACAACGACTGCCCTAACCAGTTTGGCTCAGTGGGTAGAGCGTCGGTCTGTGGACTAGGGGGTCCCAGGTTCGATTCCAGTCAAGGGCATGTACCTTGGCTGCAGGAACATCCCCAGTGGGAGGTGTGCAAAGGGCAGCTGAATCCATGTTTCTCTCTCATCGATGTTTCTAACTCTCCCATCACTCTCCTTTCCTCCCTGTAAAAAAATAATAAAATATATTTAAAAACATCAACAACAACAACAGATGCCAGATGCCAACTCGGAGGAAACTCTAGGGAGAACACCTGCTCCACTCAGAGGGACACAGAGTTCCTGGACAGGATGCTCACCACACTAGGAGGCACTTGGAACCTAGTTCTCTGGCTGTCACCAACCAATCAGAAAGTAGCAGCTCTGCTCCTATGGTGTCAGATGCCCAGGACTTCTGAACTTCTGGCTGCAAGTCTTGTTCTGTGGCTGGAGTTCAATTGGTCTCTTTACAAAGATGACCAAGTAAAGCATTATTTAAATGGAAGTGCTCCCGGCCTTTCCTCTTTAAAAAAAAAAAAAAAAAAGAAAGAAAGAAAGAAAGAAAGAAAGAAAGAAAGAAAGAAAAAAGAAAGAAAAAAGAAATGCTTTCTTTCTGTACTTACTCTTTTGTTCACATTCCATGGTGGTATGGTCTGAATGTTTGTGTCCCCTCCCCCCAATATTAATATGTTGAAGTTCTAATTCTCCATGTGATGGTATTAGGCCTTTGGGAAGAATTCGGTCAACCACCAGTCTCATGAATAAGATTCAGGCCCTCATAACAAAAGAGGTCTGAGAGAGTTTCCTGGTCATGTGAGGACATGGGGAGAAGCCAGCAGTCTGCAACCAGGAAGAGAGCCTTCACCAGAACCTGACCTTGGATGTCCAGCCTGCAGAACTGTGGGAAATAAAGTTCTATTGTTTATGTTCCTGGATTTTCATGATGAAAACAATGGGAAGAAAAAGCGACCAGGAGAGAAAGGAAGGCCTTGGTCTTCTTGATCTACATGATGAGGATAAGAGAAAAAATAATCTAAGGAACATTGGTAAAGGTATTCTGTGAGGTGAGAGGCATATAGCTAAGTAAGAGGATTTATAGAATTGTGAGGTATGAGAAGACTAGGAAAGGGCTTGTGAGAAGGTTTGCTAAGAGTATGAGTTGGACACCCTAATGTTTTCCAAGAGAAGTTTAGCATCCCTTCTTTATTATTCTTGGCTGTTTGGTTGCATTTATTTGAAAGTAACTTCTTTTGGAGACTGGACCAGATGGAAGAAGGATGTACAATAATTACACAGATTCAACTTTTTGGTCTTGGAACCAAGCATGGTCTTGGAACTTTTACATCTGTTAGCCCATTTTATCCTTAAAACTATCCTGTGGGTTAGATAATACCATGCCTATTTTATAGCTAAAGACGTGCAAGCTTAGAGAGTTTTTGCAAGTTACTTAAATTTGTAAGTGTAAATGAAAATGTCGAGATCTGATCCCAGGTTGTCTGACCCCAAGTCTGGAGATTTTCCCCTCTTGCCCTCCATGGAGTTGAGGTCAGATAACCTTGGCTCATATTCCTTGTGTCTGAGACATGGATTTCATCCCCCTAGAGGAAACACAAGCTTAAATGATTCTCTGAAAACATAGACAGCCCTAGCTGGTTTGACCCAGTGGATAGAGTGTCATTCTGGAGACTGACGGGTTCTGGGTTTGATTCCAGTCAAGGTTATGTACCTCAGTTGCAGCCTCCTCCCCAGCCCAGGACCCTGGTCCAAGTGCAGGCATGATGCAACCAATCAGTGCATTTCTCTCACGTTGATGTTTCTCTCTGTCTTTCCTTCTCTCTTCCATACCTTCTAACAATCAATGGAAAATTATCCTCAAGTGAGGATTAAAAGTCCTATATAATAAAAGAGCAATATGCAAATTGACTGTCTCTCCAACACAAGATGGTCATCCCCATATGGTCAAAGATGGCTGCCCCCATGTGGACGGACACAAGATGGCTGCCACAAGATGGCCGACAGAGAAGGGCAGTTGTGGGTGATTAGGCCAGCAGGGGATGGCAGTTGGGAGGGACCAAACCTAAAAGGGAGGGTGGTTAGGGGCAATCAGACCTGCACAGGAGGGCAGTTAGGGGTGACCAGGCTGGCAGGGGAGGGAACTTAGGGGTGACCGGGCCAGCAGGGAAGCACAGTTGGGGGTGACCAGGCCTACAGGAGAGGGCAGTTAGGGGCAACCAGTCTGGCAAGGGAGGGCAGTTAGGGGTTATCAGGCCAGCAGGGCAGTTAGGGGTGACCAGACTGGCCGGGGAGGGCAAGTAGGGATGACCAGGCTGGCAGGGGAAGGCAGTTAGGGGCAATCAGGCTGGCAAGGGAGTGGGTAGGGGGTGATCAGGTTGGCAGGCAGAAGCGGTTAGGGGCAATCAGGCAGACAGGCAGGCTAGTGGTTGGGAGCCAGCAGTCCCAGATTGGAGAGGGTGGCAGGCTGGGCTGAGGGACACCCTTCCCAGTGCATGAATTTCATGCACCAGGCTTCTAGTAAATAAATAAAAAAAAGTAAAGCAGTAAAAAATAAAAACATGGACAAGTCATGGCAACTGTTACTAAAGTTCATGTGGATGCGGAAAATGGAATTACTCTGTGCAACACTTTAAAACACCTGTGTCTCCTAAGTTCTACATCCCATGTGAGCTGCCATATGTCTTTCTCTCAAACAACCCCATTTCCCATCCAACATTTCTTCTCCATGATGGTGGGGAACACCCTCCATCTCCAGGAGGTCTCTCTGTACATTTTTCTCACAAAAAGAAACTTGGTCTTTCTCCTTTGGCTTCCATCACTTGCATCCCAGCAATCACTCTGCTAAGCAAAACCCAACGTGCTCCTGGGGATCCTTGTTCTTCAGAAGATACAGGAAGGATGGGATTGAAAATAACTAATAATGTATTATTTTTCTGTATCACACATTTATTCAGTGAACACTTATTGAAAGTCTTATGAGCACACAGGTGCCAGATAGAAAGTTGAACGAGATGCTCTATTCTCAAGAACTTACATGCCTTGGGGGAGAAAAACACTGATCATAAATCAATGACTCTTTAATGGCACATAAGAATCTCTAATGTTATTAAGCTGGGGCAGGGAATGGGGACTTTGAAGATGAAATGGCATTGGGACTTAGTATCCAGAGATTAGATGAGAGTAAGAGATAAAGAAATTGACATGCAAATGGGAGAGAGCATATGCAAAAGCTTTAAAGACCTGCAATTTTACGTGATTCAATGGAAGTCTCTTGTGAAGTAGATGGAGATGGAGGAGTCATGTCTTAATTAAAAGCATAAGATTCATTTTAAATGGCAGCATGTCCATTGCTTGCCAACAATTTCCTAAGACTTAATAATATCTTAAGCAAGCTTCAAATTCCTGTTTTTACACTAAATCTTTGCATCTTCACAAAGATGTACAAAATTTTGGTCGGAGAAATTTTTATTATAAAAGGTCTTATGGCATTTTGAATAAATAAATGAACAATTTAAAAAAAATTTTCTATTACAGTTGACTTTCAGTTTATTTTCTATTTTCTACAGTACAGTAATTAGACAACCATATACTTTACAAAGTGATCCCCCCAAGAATTCAAGTACCCACCTGGCATTAGACATTGTTACCCAATGTTATTAACTATATTCCCCATGCCATGACTGTTTTGTGACTGGGTGAAAGGGGAGAAGGGATTTATAAGACTAGTGATTCTTTGTTAAGCATAAACTCCTAGGCCAAGCACTTTTGAAGGTGGGGATTGCAAAGAAATCTGGGCATGGAAGGTCTCCATAGAAACACCTGCACTGAGATTTGACCAGCTCAGCCCCCTTTTGATTTCAGGAAAGGCTCAAGGCTGTCTAAAAGAACAGTTTGTTCTAGCCAACACCTGACAATAGGCCCTTGACCTTCCTTTCTTAGAGCATTTACTAAAAAAAACTTAGAATTGTAACTCCTTCCTCTGTTCCTTTGAGATGCATGTGTATCTTCTACAATGCCAGGGTGTCTTTTCTCAAAGACCCCTAAGCCATTCCTTTGAAATGTGATCCTCAGTAATGATAGAGCCTCTGCCTTCCATTCTCCATGTGGGGTTTCGGGGGAGAGAATCCTGCTTCAATAATTCACAGCTAACAGAAATAGCTGGCTTCATCACACTTACACTAACCAAGCCTTTGTCATTATTCACTTCCCTTACTGTACTTGAGCTCTGTCTCTGCTCCCTCCCCATTCTCCCTTTATGTTTTTAAAAAAATTATTATTTTTAAAATATACTTTTATTGATTTCAGAAGGAAGGGAGAGGGAGAGAAGTAGAAATATCAATGATGATAGAGAATCATTGCACTGTTGATAGAGCCTGTAATACAGGCGAATGCCCTGATTGGGAATCAAACCATGACCTCCTGGTTCATGATTCATAAGTTGATGGTCAACCACTGAGCCAAGCAGGTCAGGCTCATTCTCCCTGTGATGTTGGCTTTCTCATCTTTATTTTGAAGATGAGGAAATTGATGGTCCTAGAGGTTAAATAACTTACCCAGTTTGTAGTTAGTTAGTATTTGTGAGACAGAATAATGTGATTATTGAGTTGCAGGAAACTTGAGAATACATCCTGATCAGCCTTCTCATTTTATAAAAGAGCCCGAGAACCAGAGAATGTAAATGTTGGTTGTATTTGTTGCCATTTTGTTGTTCGTATTTTTTATCTTTTTCTTTTCCTCTTCTTAAAAAATATCTTTCAATATTTCATATAATACTGGTTTGGTGATGATGAACTCCTTTAGCTTTTTCTTGTCTCTGAAGCTCTTTATCTGCCCTTCAATTAAATTATAGCTTTACTGGGTAAAGTAATCTTGGTTGTAGGTCCTTGCTCTTCATCACTTTGAATATTTTTTTGCCACTCCTTTATGGCCTGCAGTTTCTGTTGAGAAATCAGCTGACAGTCATATGGGCATACCCTTGTAGGTAACTAACTGCTTTTCTCTTGCTGCTTTTAAGATTCTTTCTTTGTCTTTAATCCTTGGCATTTTAATTACAATGGGTCTTGGTGTGGTTCTCTTTGGATTCCTCTTGTTTAGGACTCTCTATGCTTCCCGGACTTGTAAATCTATTTCTTTCACCAGGTAGGGGAAGTTTTCTGTCATTATTTCTTCAAATAGGTTTTTAATATCTTGCTCTCTTTTTTCTTCTGGCACCCCTATAATGTGAATGTTGGTATTCTTGAAGTTGTCACAGAGGCTCCTCACACTATCTTCATATTTTTGGATTTTTTTTCTTTTTGATCTTCTGATTGAGTGTTTTTTTGTTCTTTTTTGTTTTTGTTTTTGCTTTTTTGATCTGTTTTTTTTTCCTTTCTCTTATATCAAGTCATTGATTTGATTCTCAGAATCCTCTAGTTTACTGTCAAATCCTTGTATATTATTCTTTATTTCAGTCAGTGTATGCTTAATTTTTTCTGGTCCTTTTCCATTTTTAAAACTGGGTTTTGAACTCTATATCCAGTAGTTTGCTTTTTCATTCCTTTCATTTCTGACATGTTTCTTTTTCTTTGCATTTTGGCTGCATCTCTGTGTTTGTTTATATGTATGGGGTAGAGGAGCTATGTCTTCTTGACATAGCTGGAAGAGTGGCCTTGAGTAGTAGGTTTTCTATAAGGCCCAGAGGCTCAGCCTCCTCAGTCACCTTAGCTGGGAGCTCTAGGTGCCCCCCTCTGTGGGATGTGAGCACAGTCTTGTAATTGAGACTTGATTGCTGTTGCTATCACTGGGAGGAACTAATCTCCAGTCCAATTTGCTGTGAGGACAGCTGCGACTACAGTGGGAGAGCTGCTGTGCAGGAGGCACCCCTATGGAGCAGGACTTGCTTCAGTGAGGCTTTGTTGCTCACTGAGTGCTCCCCTTGAGTGTGTCACTTATGGATTTGTAGAGCTGTAATCTGACACTAACCTCTATGTACACTGGCTCCTGGGGCTCCAGGGAGGTGAAAAGTCAACCACTTACCTGAGCCATCCAGCAGGAGCTACAGAGAGATCTACATATTCCTCCTCTTTGTACTGGGTTTGGAAGTGTCCAGAGGAGGCCCAGCTATGAACCAAAGCAAGCTGGTGCTGGTGGGGCTGGGCCTTGGGACTTTTATTGATAGGTTTAGGGCTCTCTTACCCAGCTGCAGCTGATTTGAGAGATTTTAGCCTGAGCAAGGACAAGCCATTTGTGTGCAAAAGCTGCTGCACACAGCTTGGGTTAGGTTGTAAATTGGTTGAGGCAATGTCTTAGGGAATCACCAGGGCAGAGCAGATAGAAATGGCTGCCAATCAGCCCTGTGGCTGGGCAGGTCCCAGCATAGGCACAATGATCCCTCGGAGCATCTCCATCTGGGAGAAAGCCACCCTGGAGTTCCTTCCCCTGATGCCAGACCATCCAGTTCCTTCTTGTATGTGTCTGCATTCCCCAGAGCCTCACCCTGGTGCTGGAGCTCAGATGAAGCAGGGCTTTATAAGTTCAGTTCATGGTGCCGGCCTTAATTTTAAGAGGAACAGCTGGGTTTCCAGCAGCCTCTGTGTCATTGAGCCCCAGTCTGCACTGTTTTTTTTTACAGCCCATAGTTCTTACTGTCTGAAGGGACTTCTCTTCCTAGCTCTGGGATCCTGAGCTGGGGGTCTGGTATAGGGTTGGAACCCCTTGTCCTTCGGGCAGCCTCACAGAGATTATCTCCTTCCCAATTAAAAAGGTGTCACACATGGGTGCCGGACCAGCTCATACTTGCCTCTACCTCCCTACCAATCTCAGAGCACTTTTCCTTTGCTTCTCCAGTTGTAGGATTTCCATTCAGCCAGCTTTCCAGCAGTTCTGGATGACGGCTGTTCTATATTTTTGTTGTTCTGTGTTTTACTTGTCATTTTGATGTGGCTGTGGGAGTCGGCGAGTACAAGTGTTTACTTATGGCGACATCTTCAAAATTGAGTTTTGTGGTTTTAATGAGACACGGGACCTTTATGAAGTTGGGAAAACCCCACAAAATAATATTTGTGAGAAAGGTATGACTCATTTATAAACAAACCCACCGAAAAGATGAAACTAAATGTCAAACCCTCTGTGTCTTGTAAACTTCACTGTATCCGAGAGAATCACACAGTTGGCTGACTCTTGAGCTGATAACCTATCTGTTCCTCGTTGCCAAATCAGTTGCTCCTCAAACAATCCAGTTACAGTCCCCTGGAAAGAAATCACAACCCTTCTTGCTTGTGGGGAGGAGGCCATCTAGGCCGGGTTGGCAGGGAAGAGGAGGTTTGGAGAAGCAGAGTAACCTGGGAAAGACTGGGAGCCCAGACCAGGGCTAAGCGGCCCAGCTGAATGGAATGTTTCTGCTGATTTGTAAACAGAACGGTGGACAAATAGATGGGTTTACCGATAAAGAGACCAGAGTTGACTAATTACTGAGAACAAAGGAATGGGAGTATTTTCTGGCAATAACTGTAACTTTGCAAACAGAGATGGAGTGAGGGAAATTCTGATAACATTACCTTTTTCTTTACTGACTGGCCTAGGGCCACCGATAAAAGCAATGGTTTACACAGGAGCCTCAAGAAATGCTAAGCTTAAGGGGGGGAAAAAAGCACTTCCTGTTTGACAGCCTCTTCACACACTCTTGGTGAAGAGGCAGCCACAAGTCTTGCCTGGAGGTAGGGGGCAGGGCAAATGTTCTCTTATTGACCCTCACCTCCCCCACACTCACTTTATAAAGGAAGCTGTTAAGCTTCAAACACATCAGAGACCAGTTCAAGGTCAGGAGCTAGAACTCCAACAAGGAATTCTTTAATGAGTGGGGAGAGAGAGAGACCCTGTGAGGAGCATTGAAGCTGAGCTGAGTGGAGGCCCCTGTGAGGAGCATGAGTTCTGAGTCCACAAGCTCAATGTGCCATGGGGAAACAGGCTTTAAACAAATGCACGCAGGTTCATTGCCAAGAAGCCCCACTTGGTATAGCTCACACAAAGGTCAGTTTATCCTAAGCTGTCAGTTCACAAAGCCCTAAGGCAGGAAACACAAGCCTGCCAAGCCCCTGGGAATTGTACAGCTGAAGGGAAATGAGGTCCTCTAGGGGCTGGGTGATCTTTTATTGATGTCTCTCCCTCGGCTCCTTCTCCTGTTGTGTTTTACTCCATAGACGGGCTTCCTCTGCTTGCACAGGCTTGTCTATGACCTTCAAAGCTCACCCCATCTCTGAGTCCTCAGGACACCCCATCCTGCCCTTTCCTGCCCTGGGGAAACAAGCATTTCAGCCCAGAGGTCACAGGCACAGACTCCTGAGACAGCTTGCCTAAGTTTGACTCCTGGTTTATCACTTCCACGTCTCTGGTTCCAGTTTCCTATCTATAAAAGGGAGCTAATTATAGCCTCTACCTCATTAGATAGATGTGTGTGAGGAGTAAATAAACTAAGGTCTTTAATTGCTAGTACTCAGCACAGTAATGTCACATACTACATGCTCAACAAAGACAGCTGTGCTTGTTATCGTTAGAGCAACGCTGCTGTTTCTAGCCCCTGCTTGAGCATTTCCAAGTCCCAGTTTCAAACTCTACGTGGAGAGGACCATGTACTGAGTTCATCCTGTCTCAGGTGTCCTTAGATAACCAGGCTTTCTGTAAATCAATCCTATCAACCCAGGCTGGAGGATGGACTTTGGTAGATGGAACATAACTGACTCATCCACCATTTCGTGATTTCTATAGGGCAGATATGAATGTAGGTAGCACCTCAGAGATGCCTAATTTGGTGTAAGAATTTGTCCTCAAACATTAAATATCTCATTTTAGTAAATGCTTGCAGCCCCAGGATGATAGCCATCTGCTCTTTCTTGCCCAGTTTGGGCCAGATAGGGAATTCTTCCCAATCTCCACCCCAATTATATGATTTCTGACATCCCAGAGACTCACATATCTGGCCTGCATTTGTCAAATGACTACTGCAGTGTGTAAGGCATCGTGTTCTGAACTATACTTATTGTAGAGGTGGTGATGGTGGGGTTGGGTTAGAGGATGGGACATGAAGATGAATGAGGAGTAGATTGTCTTTCAAGGCACTTAAAATCTGGTGGGCTTCACATGATAGCTATAAACCAAGGGAGTGTGTGATAGAGATGGTAATGGAGGCCTAAAGTATAAAGCCTCCATAGGAAAGAACAGTTTGTTTGCTGTGTGTGTGTTTTAATTTCAGAGAAAAAGGGGGAGGGAGAGAGATGGAAACATCAATGATAAGAGAGAGTCTCCTGCATGTCCCACACTGGAGATCGAGCCTACAACCTGGGCATATGCCTTGACCAGGAATCAAACCATAACCTCCTGGTTCATGGGTTAACTCTCAACCACTAAGCCACACCAGCCAGGCTGTCTACTGGGGATTTATTTATTTATTTATTAAAAAAATATATATATATATGTTTTTAATTTCAGAGAGAGGAAGGGAGCGGGGAAAAAGAAACATCGATAAGAAACATCAATCAGCTGTTCCTGCACACCCCCTACTCGTGATCAGCCAGCAACCTGGGCATATGCCCTGAACAGGAATCAAACCAGTGACCTCCTGGGCCAATGCTCAGCCAACTGAGCCACATGGACTGGCCCCTGCTGGGGCTTTGAAGAAAGTCTTCAGAGAAACTCAGTTGGCTGGATAGCGATGATGGGAAGATACTGCGCAGCAAAGGTGAGTAAAAAATATATTCCCTACAATTTAAGTAAATATTATGATTAAGTTTTCAGAGATGAGAACGTATAGAGGGCATGGGAACCACAGTTAATCCTCTGGTTTTGATTCAGGTGTGGATTACTGACTTCATGAAGAAGAGTGTTGTTGTGCAGTGGTTTGATAGGACTTCAAAGCCACTTGCTTGTGACAAAAATGAAGTTGTGTTTAAGAGCAAGAACGAAGGTGTTTCTGTATATAAAGTTGTGTTGATCTCAGAGTGAAGCTGTTGTCAGGATGGATCTGTGGATGCTGAAAAGCTCAGCTGCTGAGAAGGGTGGCTGGGGGTTTATCCATAAGAACATATGAAGAAGCAACTATGGCGAGAGGACATTTAGACTGTAAATACCCAGAGTGTTGTGAGGCCCATCTGAGAGTGTTGGGCCTGGGCAAGGCTTCCCTTTGCCGATGTAAATAGCTCTCCAGAGACCGTGGGGCATTCGCTGCTGCCTTGGTAAGGTGATTCTTTAGAGGTGCTGACGGAAACCATGCAGTGGCCCCATCAAGGTGATCATCTTGCCCATCAACACTGGCACCGTCGTTTCCTAGCAACTGTGCTCTAGCAACAGGGGGACTTTCACTTTTGCATTAGCAGTTCTTGGTGGTTTAAGCCGTTTCTCCCAAAAACCAACTCATAGAAAGACACAGCTCAGCTGAATTTGAACTCTAGTCCTTTCATTTCCCTTTGCCTGGAACAATAGTGTCATTAATCTACCATTGGTGTAGAGTATGTTATTTCTTTATTGGCTTACTAGGAGGCATTATCCTGTATTAGCTTGTGAAATTATTGTAATTCCTGCAGTGACCCTGTGATAAGTAAATTATTTGTAAGGACAAGTTCAGTCTCTGAGCATAAATTTCTCTCCTGTACAAAACAAATATGTCCCGTGTGTAGAAGCGTTGGCATTGGATTATGAAGGACTTTGACGCCAAGCTAAAGAGTTGCTGTTTGGTCTGGCCAGTGTGGCCCAGTGGTCGAGCATCCATCTTTGAACCATGAGGTCACAGTTTTTTTATTTATATATATATATATATATTTATTGATTTTGTACAGAAAGGAAGGGAGAGAGATAGAGAGTTAGAAACATCGATGAGAGAGAGTCATCGATCAGCTGCCTCTTGCACACCCCCCACTGGGGATATGCCCGCAACCAAGGTACATGCCCTTGACCAGAATCGAACCTGGGACCCTTCAGTCCCCAAGCCGACGCTCTACCCATTGAGCCAAACCGGTTTCGGCCGAGGTCACAGTTTGATTCCAAGTCAGGGCACATGCCCAGGTTGAAGGCTTGATCCTCAGTGTGGGGTGAGCAGGAGGCAGCCGATCAATGATTCTCTCTCATCATTGATGTTTCTATCTCTATCTCTCTCTTTAAAGAGTTGGTGCCTTATTTTATAAACAAGTAGTACCTACAAAAGACGAATAATGAAACAGCTGCTACCTTTTTTGTTTTGTGTGCTTATGTTTTTGCCTGTACGTGTTGTAAAAGTATGTCCATTTAAGCGTATCTTTCTCCCAGCTTCTAGGAGATAGGAATTAGATAATAACGAACGTAGTCCAGGTATTCACCTTTGTACCTGCCATGTGTTAATCTAAGCATTCGACCTGTTTTATGTCCTCTAGTAACCCTCTGAGAGAGGCATTATTATTCTTATTTTACCAGGGATGGGGGTAGCACTGAGCAGAAAACAACCTACCCCAGGGCACCACATGGAAGTGGTGAAGCTGGTACCTAAGTTCGGCACACGGCTGTGTCATACGGCCTCCCTCTGGCTCAGGGATCCTTCTCCAGCAACCCTCACCTAGTGCAAACAATCCGGGCCTTTGAAGAGAAGAATGAATTGCAAGCTATGCACCAGTGATGCTTTTGATAATCAAAAAGACATGTGAGGTGCTCTGTTGCTGGTTTGGCTCAGCGGATAGAGTGCTGGTTTGCAGACCGAAGGGTCCTGGGTTCAATTCCGGGCAAGGGCACATGCCCAGGTTGCAGGCTTGATTCCCAGAAAGGAGTGTACAGGAGACAGCCAATCAATGATTCTCTCTCTTCACTATTGTTTCTCTCCCTCTCCCTTCCTCTCTGAAACCAATAAAAATATATTAACAAAAGCAAACAAACAAAAAATAATGAGTTGGAGGAAGCCTAGTTACCTACGGCCTCGCTGGCCTTGGGTAGCCTTTGAATGTGAGAGATAAAATATGCAGCCTTGACCCAGACTTGGAAAATGGAAAAAGATCCCTGCCTCAAAGACCAGATAGCAATTCTCTAAAGTACTTCAAGCCCTGAATAATTTATGCAGTGACCTCCTTTGTCTCGCACATGAAGCTTTTACTTTCAAACCACAAGAACAAACAGGAGCACAGGTGTTTTCTTAGAATCACCAAGCATCGGAGTTGGGAGGACTTTTTTTTAAAAAAAATAAGTTTTTATTGATTTCAGAGAGGAAGGGAGAGAGAGATAGAAACATCAATGATGAGAGAGAATTATTGACTGGCTACCTCCTGCATGCCGATTAACTCCAGAACCCGGGCATGTGCCATGACTGGGAGTCTAACCACGACCTCCTGGTTCACAGGTTGATGCTCAACCTCTGAGCCACATGAGCCGGGCAGAGTTGGGAAGAATTTTAACTGCTGTCAATCTCCACTCCAAATTCAGTTTTTGGATCCCTCCACGTTGCCATTGGCTTCAGCTGTTTGCAGCTTTTTCGTTTCCACTGCCCCACACTGGGTGACTGATGACTCCGTGGTGGCAGATACATTACTTCTGCTGATGAGATAGGACAGCTGGGGGGTTGTGCACAATTCCTGGCACGCTAACTTTGTGCCAGGCCTGTCTCTTCCCCTCCCAGTGAATCAATAATGCAAATACTTAGGAGGGATGCAATTACAGAGACAGACTTGATTGTATTCTAAAGAGTATTTTAAAAGTCTCTCATGTGCAAATGTTGGTGGCTTAATTATTAATAGCCGAAATGACCAGTCACGCACCCCTCTGCTGCCCCTCACCCATAACTTTTGTGGATGAAAAGGGCTGACTTCACCCGTGGTTGAGATCAGCCAGTGACTGAGTTCACCGCTTCTGAATCCTGACTGTCTCAGCTAGTTTTACTGCCAGCAAATTCTTCCTTTTGTTCAGTGGAGAAATGTCTCCAACTGGAACTGGTCCGTTATTGCGCTGGGATACCCATTTGTCTCTTAGTGGCCTTAGAATCTGTTCTAAAATCTCACAGTGTTCTTCAAGTCCTTCACTTCCTTCTCTCTCCTGTACTCAGCCATGACCTACCCTGGGACATGCGAAACGCTCAGAAATTGTTTGCTGGTTGAATATCTCTTCCTGTGCAAAACAGTGGGAATGAATGACCCAAGTTCTAAATTCTATTCCCCCAGGACCTTCTACTTGTCTTCGAGCCCAGTCTCAGAGGAAGGGGCTCGTCCTTCTAGGAGGGCTTGTTCGTGATCACTTTACACATAAGAAACAGTGTCTTTCCTCTCAGGTAGAAAGAATTGTCCTTCATCAAAGGATGATTCACTCTGAGCAAGTGTCCCATTTTAGAAGTTTGATTAGTGAGTCTCATCTTCATCAAGGAAATCACTGAGTCTATCATTCATCTGCTGTGCTGTATTCTTTTTTTATTTTATTTCATTATTGATTTTAGAGAATATGGGAAAGGGAAAGAGAGATAGAAACATCAGTGATGAGAGAGAATCATTGATCCGCTGTCTCCTGCACATCCGCTCTCCCCCAACTGGGGATTGAGCCTACAGCCCAGGCATGTGCCCTTGACCAGAATCAAACCTGGGATCCTTCAGGCCACAGGCTGATGCTCTATCCACTGAGCCAAACCAGCTAAGGCTACTGTGCTGTTCTTAATTGTAGATGCAGATCAGAATTACCTGGGAGGTTGAAAACTCCTGGTGCTCAGGCCACACCAATGAAGTCAGAATTCCAGGGTGTGGAGGGAGGAACCAGGCAGTAATATTTTTTAAATTTAATTTTTATTGATTTAAGAGAGGAAGGGAGAGAGAGAGATAGAAATATCAATGAGAGAGAATAATTGGTTGGCTGCCTCATGTACACCCACACTGGGGATCAATAGGGCATGTGCTCTTGACCAGAATTGAACCTGGGACCCTTCAGTCAGCAGATCAATGCTCTATCCACTGAACCAAACCGGCCAGGGAAGGATCCACATTTTAACAAGATACCCTGGTGAGTCCTGTGCACATTCAAATGGAAAAGAAGTGGTCTGGACCAGACTCTAGAGTAGGAGTCAGCAAACTAAAGTAGGCCAGATCCAGCTCCCTGCCTGCTTTTGTAAATAAAGTTTTATTAAACCAGCCACGCCCGCTTCTTTGCATGTTGTTGTCTGTGGCTGCTTTGGGGCTGCAATGACAGAGCCAAGCAATTGTAACAGAGCCCCTTACAGCTGACACAGCCTCCAGCTTTGGTATCTGGGCCTTGACAGAAAAAGTTTGCCAACCATTGCCGGCTTAGAGGATGGAGTGTGACATCCAACCAGGAAAGCCTGTCTGGGCTGTGGGCAGGTGGAGGGGAGGACAAGATGTATCTGAACAGGCCTTTCATGTTCACACACACCAGGGTCCTGTCATTCCTAACAGGATTCATCCTGGCTATATTCTCCAGAGAAGCAGATGGGCCAGCACAAACCCGCCCTCAGAATCATGCCCACGCACAAGCAGACATTTCGTGTCATTTAAATGATGTTGCAGAATCCTTTGACTAATGCGCTATTGCTAAGTCTCTACTGGAAAAACAGGACCACGTGAATAAGGAAGATGAGCTCCTGGCAATCAAAAATAACCTCTTCCATTCTCCTTCCCCTTCATCGTAAGAGGGTTTCTAATTTTCTTCTTCTCTATAAATCAGCTGGACTATATCTTAAAAAAAAAAAAAAAAGTGTGGCTTTTAGATGCATAAACCACTGGCCCCAGCTGGAAAAGGAGAACTTCCTTGGTTTGCCCAGTCAGGGAGCGTGTGGTGCTGACCTGCTCTACAAGGCACGCTTTTGCAAGATCGCTGGCATAGCCTGGGTTTCAGTCTTTCCTCTGCAATCATGGCACAGAGAGTAGCTGGCCAGCTCATGGCGATATTGATCTGTGATCTTGCTCCAATGGATACTCCTTTTTAGTAACATATATTTGTAGGTCAAATAGCTTTAGGAAATCTTGCATTCAACATAAAAAAGAATTTTAAAAATACATATACATATATTAATTGATCTCAGAGAGGAAGTGAGAAGGAGAGTGAGATAGAAACATCAATGATAAGAGAGAATAAGTGATTGGCTCCCTTCTGCATGCCCTGCACTGGGGATCGAGTCTGTAGCCGAGGCATATGCTCTGACTGGGAATCAAATGTGACCTGGTTCATAGGTCAGTGCTTAACCACTGGGCAATACAGGCCAGTTTATAAACAGATTCCCTCATAGTAGCCTTTCTCAGAACCTTTAACACGCCAATTGCATGGTGAGAGTCGCTAAGAGATTCATTCATATGCATGATCCCCCAGTTTTATTTAAGAACTAGAGGCCTGATGCACAAAATTTGTGCAAGAGTAAGCCTTCCTCCACCAACTGCTGGCACTGGCTTCCCTCTGGCACCTGGGGCCAGGACTTCACTCACAGCCCCGGTTTCATCCAGTCTAATTAGCATATTACATTTTCATTATTACAGATGGAACTGTTGCCCTAGCCCAGTGGTCGGCAAACTGTGGCTCGTGAGCCACATGCGGTTCTTTGGTCCCTCGAGTGTGGCTCTTCCACAAAATACCATGGCCTGGGCGAGTCTTTTTTGAAGAAGTGGCATTAGGAGCAGTTTAAGTTTAAAAAATTTGACTCTCAAAAGAAATTTCCATCGTACTGTTGATATTTGGCTCTGTTGACTAATGAGTTTGCTGACCACTGCCCTAGCCAGTTTAGCTCAGTGGATAGAGCATCAGCCTGTGCACTGAAGTGTCTTGGGTTCAGTTCCAGTCAAGGACACATGCTGGGTTGTGGGCTTGATCCCCAGTGTGGGGTGTGCAGGAGGCAGCTAATCAATGATTCTCTAGCATCACTGATGTTTCTATCTCTCTCTCCTTCTCCCTTCGTCTCAATAAAATAAAATAAAATAAAATAAAATAAAATAAAATAAAATAAAATAAAATAAAAAAAGAGTGGAACTGTTTTGTAGCAGAAAGTTCAAGGACCACATTTGGGGACATGCTGCACTACCCTAACCAGTCTCCTTCGGAAGCAGACCCAGGCTGCTCCCCCACCCTCCTTCACATTCTCTCCTGCCAAGAAGGGAACGTGCACAGGGCTTTGTTGCAGAAGGAATGGAATGCGGAGTTTACATTTTGTTGCCTTTAGTCCTGATTTAGAAATACCGGTGCCAGATGTCCTGGGCGGAGGGAGGGAGGTCTGCCTCTGAGCAAAGGATGGCACACAATCAAAGGGAGACAAGATCTTTTCACATTCCTGTCCAGTCTGGCAGTGAGCCAGGTTGGTTTCCCAGGCGGCCAGGCGGTGAGGGTGAAGGGACTCTTCACTCCCCGCGGGCTCTTCGGGTTTCATGCTACATCGTGTAATTTGATATAAGGGTGTCACCCCAAAATAAAGCAGACACACTGTAACAGCTGACAGCTCAGCTTTGAAAATGAAATGTATTAATAAGCACTGCCTTTGTAATTATTCAAAGTGTGTGTGTACATTTTTTTTTTTTTTTTGGACACCCTGTATATTTACAACTCAGGTGCCAACAAAAGACACTGACAACCTTAAATCCCTCCTCAAAGAAGCTCAGAATGCCTCTGATTAAAACCTTTTTAGTGTTTGTGTAAAATAAAGGTAAAAAAATCTATCTCAATGCAAAGTTACTTTTGCTAAAAACATTTCCTAGTTAAGAAAATGCTGAAAATCAGAGTATGGCCTGTGACTGAAGGGTCTGGGTTTGATTCTGGTCAAGGGTACATGTCCTGGCTCCATCCCCAGTAGGGGGCATGCAGGAGGCAGCTGATTAAGGATTCTTTTTCTTTCTTATCATTGATGCTTCTCTCTCTCTCTCTCTCTCTCTCTCTCTCTCTCTCTCTCTCTCTCTCTCTCTCTCTCCTTCTCTCCCTTACTCTTTGAAATCAATAAAAATATATTTTTAAAAAAGAAATCAAACTCAGGACTTATTTTCCACAATTCAGTTACAAGATCAGAATCCGTGTTATCTCTAACATCTTGAAGGAGTTGGCCTTGAACTCTCACTGAACTTAAGATGGAAAGGCTCTTTGGTGGGTACATTGTGGGAGACTGCACAGAATTTAGCAGAATTCTTGTGCAGCCCACTCAGCAATCTGACCCTAACTCTTGCAGTTTAAGGTTTATATGTGCATATGCTCCCATTGCTGGAATATGACATTGATATGAGCAGCCCAGACCCTTCAGTCCACAGGCCATTGAGGAAACAAAGAAGGCTGAGACTTGAGCTAAGTATGTCAGACCATTTCTGACTCGAGGGGCAGACTTGCAACTTAAAATCCCCCCCAAGGAGTCCCAGTGTTTAAACCTTCAATTTATTTCAAAAAATATATATTTTATTAAATTTTTACAGAGAGGAAGGGAGAGGGATAGAGAGCTAGAAACATCAGTGAGAGAGAAACACCAACCAGCTGCCTCTTGCACACCTCCCACTGGGGATGTGCCCGCAACCAAGGTACATGCCCTTGAATGGAATCGAACCTGGGACCTTTCAGTCTGCAGGCTGACGCTCTATACTAGGGGTGTCGAACTCAATCAGAGAAGGGGCCAAAATCTAAAATCCAGCCTAAATCGCGGGCCGAATGGTTTACTGAACAGTCATAAACTGTCATTGTGATGGAAACGCAGCGGAGTGCAGTGATGACAGCGCGGTGCGGGCCACATTGCAAGGCCTGGCGGGACGGATTTGGCCCTCGGGCCTTGTGTTTGACACATGTGCTCTATACCCTGAGCCAAACTAGTTAGGGTAAACCTTGAATTTCTTACTTCAGGTCCCAAGGGGTCTCTGACCTTGGTTATTAAATAAACAGATTGATATAGGTGAAAGGTATGCTAGGGGATGGCCACCGAGGACACTTTTATTTATTCATTTATTTTTAAAAACATACATATATATATAAATAAAAACATATATATATATTGATTTCAGAAAGGAAGGGAGAGGGAGAGAGACAGAAACATCAATGATGAGAGAAGATCATGAATTAGCTGCTTCCTGTTCGCCCCCTGCAACCTGGGCATGTGGCCTGACTTGATATGGAACCATGACTTCCTGGTTCATAGATTGATTCTCAACCACTGAGGCACACCAGCCGAACATGGAGGACACTTTTAAAATAGAACCATAAAAATTTAGAAGAGATTTGTCCAGTTGCGAGAAACTTTCTTTACAAAATTTCACAAGTCAACAACATAGAAGAGAGATTGGTTGTGCAACCAATTTTTGGATGCTCGGGTTACAGCAAGGCGAAGTTGGAAAGAATCCTACTATTTTTTTATTTTTTATTTTTTATTTTTTTGCCAAACTTTTCATTTCACAAGAGAAGGGCCATCGAGGTACAATTACAGCCTCTGGGTCCTGTAGCTGTTAGCTGCAGAGCCCACTTGACTGCTTCCCATTCCTGCTTCCAAAGCTGAATGAGTTGACCCCTAACTTAGAGATCAAACAGTATTCTGGCAGGATTGAGCTCACTGCATTGCACAACTTCCTAAGAAATAGAGCTTTGGCGCTATCAGTAGCCGCATTAGTAAATGTTTAAGGGGCAAAAGGGGAAGCTGTGCATTCCTTGGGTCAGGAGAGCACTAAACAAGCTGGAATGTAGGCGGGGATTTCCATCTGAGCTTGCATCACATTTGTCTTGGGCATTTATGATAAGTGGAGGAATTCACCTTAGGCCTGTCAGGAATTGGCCTTGGAATGGCCCCCATGTTCTCTCCTTGGGAGACCTGGGCTCTCTAATTGAATATTTTCCTCTTCACTAAAATGAGAAGAATATCTCATAGAGTTGCTGGAAAGATCACATGAGCTGTTCATATCAAGTCTTAGAACATGGCCTGGCACTTAGCACATACTCAGGAGACGTTAGCTATTTTGTTGTTGTCTTTATTTTTCTTTTGCTATTTTTTTTTACTGTCTTTTTGTTGATATTAATTAAAAAAATAAAATTTTAATTTAGAAAATGTCTAAATATATGGAAAAGTTGAGAGAATAGTACAATCATCACCTAAATGCTCAATATCCAGAAATAACGACTGTTCACATTTTGCTGTATTTGTTTTATCTACATACAGGGCAAGTGTGTGTAGATATGTGTATCTTTTTTTTCTTTCTTTCTTTCTTTCTTTCTTTCTCTCTTTCTTTCTTTCTTTCTTTCTCTCTTTCTTTCTTTCTTTCTTTTCTTGCTAGACCTTTTGAAAATAAGTGTGAGACATTATGACACTTCAGCCCCACAGACCTCAGGTTTCATGCTGTAAAAAGGATGGTTTTCTTCATAATTATATCATTATCATAATAAAATAAATAATAATTTCCTAATAACTAATTTCTGGTCTATAATCGTATATTCTTAATTGCCCATTTTATAGTATTTTTAAGAACCAGAACCCACTGAATGTTCACATAAGGGGTTTGATATCTCTTTAGTCTCCTCTAATCTAGAACAGTGGCCCACCCTGCCCCTTATTTCCCCACGGCATTGATGTTTTGGAATAAGAAGGCCAATCATCTTGAGGAATGTCTTACATTCTCTCCTTGTCTAATTGTTTGTGCTGTTATTTAACTTATTCCTCTGTTTGGCCTATTTCCTATAAAATGGAAACTAGACGTAAAGGCTTCATTATATTTAGGATAATTATTCTGAGCAAAAATATAATGCTTCCTGGATTAAGCAGAGTACTTCATGTCACATTACGGTTCTTTGGGTAGACACATCATGTCAGGCTGTCAACATTAGGTATTATTATTACCAAGAAATAATACAGTACTTAAGCCTTCTTCAGTGGGCTTTTAATAAACATGGGCATGGTACCAAAAAAGGAGAGTTAATCTCTGTGTGCAGGGGTAGTGATGGTGGTAAAGGGGGCATGGGACAAAATAAACCAACCAACCAAAAAACCCATAGAGCGCAGATTTCCATGAGAGATTTTGGATAATTCAGTATCAAGGCTGGTTATATCGAGTGCCTACTGTCAAGTTTGGGGTTAAAATTTATTTCAATTAAGTAAAAAGTTTCCAAGTCTTGCTATTGGCTAAATATCATGCCAGACAGTAGAGTGGGAGACAAATATGAACTTGAGTGTTACAATCTAGTGACTTCTCAAAATTCTCTAACACTGTCTAAAGGGAATCGCTCTACAGTTGACCCTTGAATAACATGGGTTTGAACTTGTGGGTCCAACTTTCTATGAAATTAAAAAAATAAATAAATGCTCGTACTGTGTTTGATACATGACTGGGAGATCATGAATGTGAAAGGCCAATTAAATGCATTAATTTATGTAGGGGACTTGAACATCCATGAACTTTGGTATCTGCCAAGGATCTTGGAACCAGTACATCAGGGATACCGAGGGGCAACTAAGTTTTTGGGGAGTTAGAAGTTAAATTTCAAATGCACAGAATGGGGGATTGGTGCCACTAACACATATGTTGTTCAGTGGTTAACTATTTACTCTCATCAAAGCTATTATTTGTAGTCTTTAGGATCCATATTGATTTACTTAATTTTGTTCTTTAATTATTGTCAAAGTGCAAACAGAGGTGGAACCAGGGGATAACACAATAGACAAGGCCATCTACAGAAGACTCTCATGAGGATGTGGTTAGATAATACTCAATGAGTGGTGTGTTTACATTTTTTCCACTCACCCACTTGGCATCTGAGAAACCACCTCAGGTCAGGAAATTAGCTTGGAGTAGACATGAGAAGCTGATGTTTATCCAACAATTTCTGCATTGCCTGAAGATCAGTAGTATTACTGTCTACTAATTTTTTCTCTCTCCACATGTCACACAGATGGGGTCAAACCCTAGCTTCACTTCATAATAGCTGTGTGCTTTGGACAATTAATTTCACAATTTCTATGGCCTTTAAAAATTGTAGTAAGATACACATAACAAATTTTACCATTTTAACCATTTTTAACTGTACAATTTAGTGGCATTAAGCATATTCACAACACTGTGTAACTATCTCCACTCTTTTCAGGTCTTTTTCATCAATTCGAACAGAAAATCTGTACCCATTAAAGGATCACTGCTCCTTTCCCCCTCCCTTCAACCTCTGGTGACCTCTATTCTATTTTCTGTCTCTATGGACTTTGCTTAGGGTGACTTAATCATAAATTGGGGAGGTAGGTCATGGTGAGTAGTCACACCCCAGGCCTGCGACTTCTTTAGTGAAAGATTTTAAGCCAGCCTGTCTATTTGCCTTTGCATTTAGGTGAACACACCTCTGCCATACCTTCAGGAGAGCACATCATCTTGTTAACTCTCCTGTAATCTAATCCCTGCCTTGCTTTTCCCCATCTCCATGTAATCTTCCTTACTTCATTTCAAATGCGGCGTAAAAGAAGCGTGAAACTTTCATTCTCCAGAGCATTAGGTAAGATCTTGCTCCCTGGCACGTGTTGTCAGTTTGGCTCACATAAACTCGTAAAAAATTCCCTACAGGTCTGGGCGTTTCTTATCTTGACAGTGGAATCATATATTGTGTTTGACTCATTTCACTTAGCATAATGTCTCATCCATGTTGTAGCATGTATCAGAATTGTATTCCTTTTTAAGGCTGAATAATATTTCAGTGTATATAGGTGCTGCATTTTGTTTATCCATTCACCTGGCAATGGACATTTGTTTGTACCTGTTAACTTTTGTGTCCATATCTTTTATTTTTATTTATTTATGTATTTATTTTAATTTTTAATTTTAATTTTTTTATTTCCCCCCCCCCTCATTTTGTTCCTTTTTCATTTTTATTTTTTTATGTGTCCATATCTTTTAAAGGGGCCAATAACACCTATTTCACAGGTGTAATTGTTGTAAAGAGAACTAGAAAAGAGCATAGAAGGTGCTCACTTAATATTATTTTCTTCCTTTCTCCCTAGTGCAAGAGTACATGTATTTCCTTTAGAACTTAGGTAAGGGTCTGTGACGAAGAGGAGATAATCATTCTTTCCTTTTTTCTGTGTCTTTTTGCGTCCTCTATTACAATTCCTCTTTTTTAAAAGCATATTTTTATTTATTTCAGAGAGGGAGGGAGAGGGAGAGAGAGATAGAAACATCAATGATGAGAGTCATTGATCAGCTGCCTCCTGCATGCCCCACACTGGGGATCAAGCCCTGCAACCTGGGCATGTGGCCTGACTGGGAATTGAACCATGACCTCCTGGTTCATAGGTTGAGCTCAACCACTGAGCCACGCCGACCAGGCACAATTTCTTCAATTAATAGCTTGGATCTTTAAATTATTTAGGTGGCAGGGGGAGTTTTCCTGAGTATACACTGGGGTATAGGAAGAGGGTACAGAGGGAGACAGGATAAGGGCTAAACAGAAACACACATTCAGTTATATGTTGCTAGGCCTAAGAACATTTGTTAGCTGAAGGATTTTCTAACTTTTTCCAAAACAGCAATGGAGCTTCATGGAGATAGTAATCTTTGAAACCTGACCCTGCTTATTGCAAAAGCCTCAAGTGTTCAGATCTGGGCCACCAGGCCTGGGAGATGAAGATTAATCTCTCTCCAATCCCTTCTTTCTAGGGCAGATGCTCCCCCACCCACACCCACCGGCATTGTGGTAGGAAAGGGCAAAAGCTGTATTGTCCTTTGGTAACTTGGAAGAAATATGTGTTCCAAAGGATGCCGAGAAAGAACCTATTGAATTTTGGATCTGCAGGGTTCAGAGAACACCACCCCACAGTATGTTCCTCTGCCATGAGATTGTTTTAAGCTAACAGCTATTGAGGAAAAGCAGACCCAAGAAAACCTCTCTGCCCTTCTCCCGCTACCGGGCCGGTCAGAATGATTCTTAATCAACAGGGACAACTTCAGACTCCTACCAGCTCTTAGCTGACACCAGAAGTACCTACCTAACCGACTTGACTAATTAGCCCTTGTTTTCCATAGTTTCCCCCTTATATTCCCTCCCCACAATTTGCTGCCCCTAAAAACTCAGTCCTTTGCCTCTGTCTTGTCACTTCTTTACAGATTTATTGTTCTTTTGTTAGGATACTATACAAGCTCACATTCTAACCATTATTTGAGCTCCTTCTCACCGAATACTCCCGTGTCAATGAGGCTTTGTTAACACAATGCACGTGTTAACAAACTTCTGTTTGTTCTCCTCTTGTTAATCTGTCATTTGTTAACCTCATGTTCATGGCCCCAACCCATGAACCTAAGATGAATAAAGGAAAATCACTTTTTTTCTTCCTTAGTCAATTCTTCTTGTGTAATGTAAATGGGAAAGAAGCAGAGAGGGTTTTGAGGTGACAGGAGGAGACACTGTGACCACAGAGAAAGAGAGGAGAGTGAGGGGCCATGAGCCAAGGAATCCTGGAGCCACCAGAAGCTGGAAGAGACAAGGAAGGGATTCTCCTCCAGAGCCGTTCCTACAGGTCCCTTGGCAAGTTCAGTATTTGCCCAACTATGGATTTTTTCTTCTAGAATGGCAGAAGTGGTCCCCAATTTGGTTTATGTTTTAAACATTTTATTGACGTATATAGCAAACAGCGCATATAGGTACACTGAATGGATTTTTAGGAACTGAGCACACCCTCATAACCAGCACTGAGAACAAGAAACAGAATATCCCCAGTTCCTCAAGAATCCCCATCCCTCCCAGCTCTTCCTGCAGGAATGGATATACTGCAGTGTGTTTACTCAGTCTGCCATCAATAACAGGACTCCAGGTGTTAACAGTAAACAACACAGGTGTTCGGAGCAGTTGGTCAAGACTATTTGTGCATGGCAGTGGGATGGCTCTTCATTGGGAGATATCTGGAACAACCTACAGTTTATATACCCTTTGATCTACCTGCATGGCATCATGGGAATTTGCCTTCTGGTTTGACCCAGTCAGTTCCCCTGCGAAGAGGAGTCAGGCTGGAAAGACAGAAGGACAAGTTAGAGCCAAGCCTACTTCTTCTCTCCAGTCGAAGGGTCATTACCAGCTGGTCACTCAGTGGAAACTTTAACACCAGAGGAAATTTTCCAAGGAAGTAGGTTTTGAATATGGGTTTCGTAGGAGTCTTTGGAATATTCGTATTCAGAAAGCTTACTCAAGTCTGCATTATATTGATTTTTGTTTCCCTCTTGAATGTACCAGGAAGGCTTATTAAATATTTGTTCCTGTGAATGGTATTCCAACAGTAAGGTGTTAGGTAAGATTAAAAAATAATTAAGTTTACTCCTTGGGGCTCAACGATAAATGTCATTACTTTCCAGCCACCTTTGGTATTGCACCTCCATGCATGCCAATATATGAAAATGTCAAATGGCGAGGCTTCTGGAATATATTGAGTAAACCGTGACCTTTAGCCTTGTAGGCACCATTGGACATCACATGTTCTGGTGAATTCTGCATAGCAGTCTGCGAGTCCAGATTTCATCACCAGAGGATTGCAGATCAATAAGCAGTTGTAATGCCATGTTCTTCCTCCAACACAGGGACACAGATGGGCTCTTTAGACATTAGTTCAGGAGGTAGGAGTAGGTTAGGAGATAAGCCAGGCAGTTTTCACATGAGTCCAGGTCATTACAAAAGGCACAGGCAAAGAACAGTGTTTGTATGGTCTTGCTGACGGTTGTCAACAAAATTTTGTTGACAGGTCCCAAGATCTTTATCTGGCTCTCCAACCGAAGGGAAAACTGGGTATATGCTTCTTGCTTTTATTTTTATTCATTCATTGTTAAATATGCTTTTATTGATTTTAGAGAGAGGAGAAAGAGAGAGAGAGAGAGAGAGAGAGAGACATAAAAAAGCTGCCTCCTGCATACCCTCTACTGGGAATCCAGCCCCAACTCTGTGCATGTGCCCTGCCTGAAAATGGAACTGGGGACCTCTTGGTACATGGGACACTTAATCAGCTGAGCCTCACTGGCCAGGTTGGACATGTGCTCCCTGTTTTCAGATTGTGCATTTTCCTCTTTTGATCCTCCTTCTTACTTTATATGAAAATGAAATTAATGCAGTGTGAACTGCTTAGTCAATGAACTGCTTAATCTTATGTTTTGAACTTGGACTTCATTTCTCTGGGCACAAACCAGTACTAAGGCTGAGAGTAATGACTTGATCTTGCATCTGGATGTTCTATTATGTACTGTCTCTCACTGCTCCTCCATCTGAGCGAGCAAACAGTCACAATGCATGGCCATAGGAATTAATTAGTCTCTCTTCTGATGGTGCTGATGTGCCCCTGATGACATCCACTTGCATGAGATAAGAAGCTGACTCACTGATGGATGATTCCGGGTTTCAGTGAGCTGCCCGTGTAGCTCTAATTCATCTGCATGTCACTTGGGTTTGACTCATCTCTCCAAAGCAGTCATTGGACCCAATAATTTTCTACAGCACAGTCCTGGATTTCTTTCTTTCTTTCTAAAATATATTTTATTGATTTTTAAAATTTTATTTATTTATTTATTTATTTTTACAGAAAGGAAGGGAGAGGGATAGAGAGCCAGAAACATTGATGAGAGAGAAACATTGACCAGACGCCCCCTGCACACCCCCACCAGGGATGTGCCCGCACCAATGCACATGCTCTTGACCGGTATTGAACTTGGGACCCTTCAGTCCACAGGCTGATGCTCTATCCACTGAGCCAAAAACGGTTTCAGCATCAGTTCTGGATTTCTTATGTTCAAACTTACCCTATTGAAAAAATTGCAAGACCCATATGCACAGTACACGTGGTTTATAGGGGTCTTTTATGAGTCAGCTCAAGGATGAAAAGCTGGTGTAAGTGTGCCCCCTTCAGAGAAGCTGTCTCCTAGTCTCAAGATGAGGTGCGATCTTCCTGTTAGAAACTCTCATCCCACTTCGTTCTTTTTCCTTTTTCTTTTAAATATATTTTTATTTATTTCAGAGAGGAAGGGAGAGAGAGAGAGAGAGATAGAAACATCAATGATGAGAGAGAATCATTGATAGGCTGCCTCCTGCATGCCCCTCACTGGGGCCCACAATCCAGGCATGTGCCCTGACCAGGACTCAAACCGTGATCTCTTGGTTCATAGGTTGACACTCAACCACTGAGCCATGCTGGCCAGGCCCACTTAGTTCTTTACAATTTTAGGATAATTACAATCATATTTATGGAGTTAGTTATGCAATTATTTGTTTACTGTACTTCTTCACAAATAACTCTTTATGTAAAACCTCAAATAAGTTGTTTAATTATCTGAAGGTATTTCATTCATTTTTTTTCTTTACAGTTTCTATTCAATACTATTTTCTATCAGTTTCCAGTATGCATCATAGTGGTTAGACAATCATATACTTTTTAAAGTGTTCCTCCCGATCTCCAGTTCCCACCTGGCCCCATACACAGTTATTACAATATTCCCAATGCTGTACTTTATTCCCTATGCTGTACTTTACATCCCCATGACTGTTTGCAACTACCAATCTGTACTTCTCAATCCTCTGCCTTTTTCACACAGCTTCCTCCTCCCCCCGCAACCATCAGTCTAAAGAACTGCATCTTTTTAGTAATTATTTTGCTATACACAGGATTTTCAAAAGTGCCTAGAGTACAGTAAGTGCTCAAAAAGATTTCTTGAATAATTACTATTATTACTAATAATATTCATGAAGCTGAAACTAGTATTGCTCAGTGGATAGAGCATCAGCCTTCAGACTGAAGGGTCCTAGGTTTGATTCGGTCAGGGGTATGTACCTTGGTTGCGGGCACATCCCTGGTGGGGGGGTGTGCAGGAGGCAGCTGATAGATGTTTTTAGCTTTCTATTCCTCTCTCTTCCTGTCTTTGAAAAATCAATAAAATTAAAAAAATAATATTTCATGAATATTACTACTCGTAGTAAATATTTGTAGAGTTTTGACAGTTTATAAAGCACTGCACATGAACTCATTATGGATAGGTCTTAAAAAACATAGTGCTGTTGGCCAAAGGAACAGTACAAGCTCTATACCATAATACCATTTTCATATATTTAAAGCACCTGAACACACTGATCAGCTCTATACAGATTTTAAGGTTCCATCCACATCTAAGCACATATAATGAATATATGAGAGAGCAGGGGGAGGGGAGGGAGGAAGAGGGAAAGGGAGAAGAGCAGTGGGGTAAAGAATAAATTGAGAAACTTAATAAAATTAAGCGGGAGTGAGGCCTCAACAGACTAAGGGTATTAGGACACTGGGAACATGATGATCTCAACCCTAATCTAAAGCCACAAAGAGAGACTAGTTTTCTAGACTAAATTTTGGGGAAATCTCAAGTAATTATTGGTGCCATAATTTGAGTGCATTTAATTTCTCAAATACCTGATTCTTGACTCAACATCACTGTACTCTTCTAAAATCATTGTCCTGTTCATTTCCTCTTTTCTCTCTCTCTACCTTCCCTATCTCCTTCTTTATCCTTTCATTAACTCACACATTCCCAAAACATCTTTATAAAAACAATGATTGGCCCTGGCTGGGTATCTCAGTTGGTTAGAGCACCATTCCAATACTCTAAGGTTGCAGGTTTGATCCCTGGTCAGGGCACATACAATCCAATGAACACACAAATAAATGGAACAACAAATCGATGTTTCTTTTTCTCTCTGAAACCCATCAATAAAAATTTAAAAAATGTATATTATCCATATTGCAACTTAGGTGAATCTCAAAGCATAATAACGCTAAGTGAAAAAAGCCAGACTCAAAAGGCTAGATACTGTATGATTCCATTTGTATGACATCCTGGGAAGGCAAAACCATAGGAACAGGATTCAGATCAGTAGTTGCCAGGGACTGGAGTGGAGGAAGAGGATCAACCTCAAAGAGAGGACATTTTGGAATGATGGGAATTTCTGTATCTTGATTTTGGTGGTGGTTACACAATTGTAATTGTAGGCTAGGGCTGCCCTGGCAAAATGCCACAGACAGTATGGCTTGAACAACAGAAATGCAATTTTCTCTTGGGCTAGAAATCCGAGATCAAGGTGCTGGCAGGTTGATTGCCTTTGAGGCTGATTATCCTGGCTTGCAGAAGGCCACCTTCTGGCTGTTCCTTACAAGGCCTTTCCTCTGTGCACCCTCCCTTCTGGTATCTTTTCTTCTTCCTATTAGATTAGAGTCCCACCCTTAATAAACTCATTTAACTGTAATTACCTCCTGAGAAGCCCTATCTCCAAATACAGTCATATGGAGGGTTAGGAGTTTGGGTGTGCACAATTTAGACCATAATAACAAGTGGGTAATACAAATTCAAGTTGTATACTTTAAAAGGCTGATTTTTACTTGATATTAAGTATACCACAATAAACAAAAAATAAAATTAATTACTCATTTATGTACAAATAATACTGTACAGTGCAGTGGCTGGTTTGTCAGTTGGTCAGAAAGCACGGTGCTGATAAAATGGTACTGTACGTGTAAAAACAGATGACAATACATTCCTATGGGGATTCAGGAAAATATACCTTGTTTGTTGTGCTCCTCATTTCTTTAAGGAGGGAAAAAAAGAAACCATCGGCACCACCCTGGCTGTGGTAGCACTGAATGAGTTAAATGTATCCTTGAAGTCACCTTGCTTTTGATTGTGTAATATGGTTAAATAAATAGAACAGTTTGGGGCAGACAGTTCTTGCAGAGGAGAGCTGCAAATGTAGGCTGCATTAGGAATCCACGGGGAGTTTGGTCTGGAATAGCCGATGGGAAAGGCTGTAGATAGGAGTGGTAGCCATGTTCACAGTTTTCTGGGTAACTGGTTTGGGGGCTAGTTGAGGTTACACTTGAAATAGTTTAGGAAAGATTTTGGGGCAAGCAGTCTGGTGATGTGGAAAATGCATGGACTTAATGGCTAAACATGGGTTTCAATGTTTCTCCATATATTACCTTGGAAAAATTATTTGATCACTCTGGATCTTTATTTCCTCTTCTGGAAAATGGGCTACTAAAGGCTAGCGTGCAGGGTTGTCATGAGGATTTGAAATAAAGAATGTAAAACCCCAGGATGAGCAGCTGGCACAATCTATAGTACTTAATATTCAGGATGCACAGCCCTATGGGGCCATGGACCTCTGATGTGGTCTAGGACCCTGGAGAGCTACTTTGGGAGTCACTGGCTATGTCTAAGTGATGATAGAAGGTTTTTTGTGCCCCCCTTCGCCCTTCCCCCCACCCCTCCCTATAAGACCCCAGAGCTACTCTCTGGAACTTGCGATTAAAATTACTTTCCTTATTATGACAAATTGAGTACCTAAGGAGCTGGGGATTTATCTTCATTGACCCAAGAGTATTTGGCCTCTGAGTCAGAAAGAAAAGGTATTTCTTCGGCTTTAATTGGGGTTTCCACAGTATCCGCCAGGATAGACAACAGTAGCACAATTGTGGTGTGGATAACTAATGGAGAGTGTTGATTAGTAAATCCATTGCTTGATGTGGTGGAAAGTGCTCTGTGTTAGGAAATAGCCTGGGCCATTGATCTGTCTCCACCCCACCCCATCCCACCCCCCCAACCCCGCCCCCACTTCCCCAGGTAGGTGAAGTAAAGAATTGTTCCTATTTGCATTTGGTTTTCTGATGCTATGAAGGGAGGATGTTGAGTAAAATGACTTTTAAGGTCCTTTCCAGCTAGGATATTCTAATAGGCTGTGGTTTGAAACTGTACAAGGAATTTGATGAATCTATTGGTTTATATAAGGCTTGATTAGCCTTCGCTTTATGTTAAGCCTGGTGCTAGGTTCTGGGAGTCAGCAATGAACAAGCCAGACATTGGCCTTTCCCAGCCTGAGCTTGTATCTCTATGGCAATACTACCTGTCTGAGGTCAATGCTTACTTAACACCTTTTCAGTGACACAGAAGGCATGTCAATTCGATTTGTGGGAGGGTCAAAGTTTGGCAGTGTTGGCATTGTGGACTTTGATTCTTACAGAATCAGGTTAAGCAACAAAATAAAAGACTTAATTTTTTTAAATTGACTAAGATGGGGAGATAGATAAATAGATAGACAGAGAGAGGTGCTGTCCCACTTATTTTTATATTCACTGAATATTAAGCTACACATAATTCTTGTATGTGCCCTGACCACAGACTGAACCCAAAATCTTGGCCTATTGGAATGATAATACAACCAACTGAGCTACCTGGCCAGGGCCAAAATAAAATACTTTTATTAAAGTTTGGAAAGGAATATATAAGATACAAAAAGCACAAATAGAAGGAAAGTCCTTAACTCAAGTTTAAAATAAATTAGATTTACAGGGACATGAGAAGACATACAGGGCTTATAATCCTCGGACCTGCCCTTCTGCTCAGTCAGCAGGGATTACATAGTCACAAAGTGACAATAGTCACACAGTTGGAAAAGTACTGAGTCTCCCTAAGATCTCTCCACCTGACAGCGCCTCAATGCCAGTGATAGGGCTGGGAACCAGTGACATCACCTCTCCCCCCCCGCCCCCCCCCCCCCTCTCCTTTCACTTTCTCCTTTGAGAGCAGGGTGTGCCGTATCCAATGTTGAATCCAGTCTTATATCCATAGTCCATTGTTCTTTGATTTACACACGATAGACAATTGATAACATGTAAATAATACCCAACTTTATAGCAGTCCAGGTGAAAATGGACCAGGAGTTTTAATTGGCTTTAGTTAGCCATGTGATGGAGCTGCCAGGAATACCCAGGTTGTCTTGGACTGTGTTAACTACAAGAGAACTCTGCACTCTGTGCCAGGCAGTCATGTCCAACAAACATTGTGTCCCATCTGAGAGATATCAAAACTGGAGACTGTCCAAAGAAGAGTGAACACATGGGTGGCAGAATAGCAAAGTGGTTAAGGCCATCTACTTTAAAGTTAGATGGACTTGCCCAGTTGGCATGGCTCAGTGGATGAGCACCAACCTATGAACCAGGAGGTCATGGTTCGATTCCCGGTCAGGCCACATGCCCAGGTTTGGGGCTTGATCCCCAGTGTGGGGCATGCAGGAGGCAGCCTATCAGTGATTCTCTCTCATCGTGAATGTTTCTTTCTATTTCTCCCTTTCCCTTTCTTTCTGAAATCAATAAAAATATATTTAAAAAATAAAGTGTGATGGATTCAGGTCCAAGTCCGGATACTTAACCTCCCACACTCTCCGTTTTCTTATCTGTACAGTGGATATAATGCACAGTACCTACCTCATGGAATTATGGCAAGGGTTATGAGGAGGATGATAAATTATGATTTACATTGGGAGGAATTAGAGTTGTTTAGTTGAAGGCTTAGGAGTGAGGGGGCACGGTGAGGGAAATGAATGGGAGGCGATGTCTATCTTTAGATACTTGAACAACTGTTATTGGGAAGAGGTATTGGGCTTATTTTGGGGAGATTCATATAATTAGAATTAGGTCAAAAAGTAGGATTTTCCAAGAAGATAATATTGCCTCAACACATGGCAGAAATTTTGACAGCATTGCTTAAACATGGAATTCAAGCCCACAGTGTTCACGCAGATGCCGATGTCCGTGTCTTTGCATGGTACAGAGGAAAGTCCTGCTCTGGGCGAGTGAGTTTGGGCTCTCAGGGGTTCCCAGACTTGACTGCACCTCAGAATCATCTGGACGTAGAGCTCAGGGATCTCAAATAAGGACCAGGTTTGGGAGGGCACCGTAGACCCACTGCACTAGAGGATGGGTCCCCCTCCACCTGTATTAGGCTCTGACAGATTCTGGCAGGAAGGTGCTTCAAGCAAGGAGACATGAAGATAGGAAAGTGCCAAACATATTTTGGAGCCTTTTGGTTAGAATTGTTAGAGAGAAAAACCACAGCCCCTAAATGGCATCACGTGTGCTAAAAACAAACATGATTTTTGTTAATCCTCACCAGAGGATATTTTTCCATTGATTTTTAGAGAGAATGAAAGAGGGAAATCTCATATCGATTTTTTCTGTCTGTGTTTCCTTCCTGCTGGAGCCCCAACCAGGTGGTCCCTCCCCAGATAGGAGCCTGCAACCAAGATATGTGGTGCCCTCAACTTGAATCGAAACTTTGGTCCACAGGCCGATGCTCTATCCACTGAGCCAAACTGGCTAGAGCCCAAACATATATTTAATTAACACCTGACCTATTTGCTGTTTCAGCCTCTCCCAAAAATGTGATCTTAACCAACCAGTCTGGAATTTTCTGGTCAGCCAAGCATCAGTAAGGTAACCTGTAACATGGGCCCTCTCATCTCCCAAAGAAAGTAGAGGCAATCTGGATGATCACCACCCCTCCCAAGAAAAAGGGGATACCCCAGCACCAAATATAATTCCTTCTTTTCTCTTGCTAATAGCTCCCTTGCTCCACCCTCCTCCTATAAAAACCTTCCATTTGTAAACCCATCAGAGCATCTTTCTAGTTACTAGGTGGGAGGCTGCCTGATTCATTAATAGCTTAACAAATCCAATTAGATCTTCAGATTTACTTGATTGAATTTTGTGGTTTTTTTTTTTTTTTTTTTTTTAACAGATGGGAGGTGTTAAGTAGAAGAGTAGATGGGAGTCCAGTGGGAAAGAAGTTAGGGCCAGTTGTGGAGAGCTTTAGATGCTAAGTAGGGGAGTTTGGAGGTTACCAAGCAAGGTTCCATGATAAACAATGCAAAGCTAGCCATAGACATTTCTCATTCTGAAAAGGTGAGCTCAACGATGAATAAAGGCAATTGCAGACACAATATTTCTCCCCTCTTGGAGTGCACTATCTTGGAACCTGTGCAATTAATCGTCACCTTCTGTTTGCTTCATTCCAGAGCTATGCTTAGATGATGTGAGGTGATGGATTGAAGCATAACACTGATGCTCTTTTCCACCTCCAGCATGGAAAACAAGAAGGGCTTTCACTTTTGTAGTTCTCCCAAGCAGTAGAGGCAGCATCCAAGGGTCTGCTCAGCTGCAGAGCAACAGTTTCAAGATCACAGTCTCGATGGCATCAGGAGTGCCAAGTTCAGAGTTTTCACCTTCAGGGACAAGTTCCCCCCCTAAGTCCAACCCACTGAATTCCTTAACATCAGCACTCTTGTTCTTATCTCAAGGCAATTCTTAAATTAATGATTAGTTGCAGCTATTAGCTCTGCTGAGGGGGAAATGAGGCCACCAGGGAGAAGCAGCTCGGTGTTCTGAGACAGCAGACAGAGCCGGGGACCAGACTGGTCACACGGACGAGGACCAATGTAAGCTGGATAAGTCACAGGAGGCAGAAAAGACCGTGGGGCTGCCCGAAGCTGTAGGTTTCAAGGCCTGCTTTTCTTTCTCAGCTGTGGGATTGAGGCCAGTCAGCTCCATCACCTGAGGAATGAGAGGAGAGACACCAGCCTCGCAGGGGCTGGGAGCCTGTGTGAAGCTCCTAGGACCATTCTTTTGGGTGGAGTTCGTGATGGTTTCCCCTGCAACCTGGTCTTGGCTGGGCGAACACATGACTTGCTTGGTCCTACTTTTGTGCCTTCATGAAAACCACTATATTCTTTTCTTTTTGTTTTATATATCTCTATCTCTATCTCTATCTCTATCTCTATCTCTATCTCTATCTCTATCTCTATCTATATCTATATCATGTCTATCTCATCTCTATCTCTTCATATTAGGAAAAAAATTTATAGATTTTTAAAAAATATATATTTTTAATTTTTAAATTTTTATTTAATTTAATTTATTTTTTTTTACAGAGAGGAAGGGAGAGGTATAGAAAGTTAGAAACATCGATCAGCTGCCTCTGCACACCCCCTAGGCCCTAGGGGATTAGGACATCCACATAACATTTTATTTTTTGGGGGGAAGGCTACCCTCTCAGTAAGCACCCCTGTTGCTGCTGTGTGCAAATGGGTAGGTGTGCCTTCAACCCTGTAGAGCAGTTGGAGTTCCTAGCTGGATCCTTGGCACCATTTTTTGCTATTAACATTACCACTCACCATTTGACTCTTTTTTTTTTTGACCTTTCAGAAACATGATCATTGCTGAAAAATCCTCCAGTTTCCCACAAGAAAGGGCCTGGCTATTAGAATGCCCTGTGGTCACCTTGGCTCCACTTTCCAGCCAAGCACCCCAAGCAGAGGCAGTGCAGAAAGCCAGCGGGTGGGACCTCATGCATGCCTAAGTGTTCTGTGGGCCAAGGCACACTGTGAACTGAACAGGAAAGACAAGGGCAGGAAGAAAGGTGTGCTCTGAAAAAAGAACAATGACCTTCTGACTACCCAAGGCCCCAGTCCTGAGTACCAAATGGTTGGGAGCCCAGAGACAATAGGGGTTTGTTCTAAAATCAAACCTGGTGTGATCAGAGTATCGCAGTTAAGGTGGAATTGGGTGCTTAAGCATTTAATGGTGAAAATCTCTCCCAGACTTCTGGTCCCAGGGCCAGATCTGCTACAACAGATTCTTGCTAACATGACCCAAGCTATGATATTGGTGATCAGCTCTCCAGTGACTCCGTTCAGCACCTCATTGGTTGAATTTGGGCATGTATTGACTTTCTCCAAAGTCACATCCACAGGTTAAATGTCCTCCCATTGTGGGGTAGAATTGCAGAGGTGTAAGATTTCCCTTTGATTTCTATTATAATATGGGCAGCATTTATTTTTTTAAAAATATATATATTTTTATTGATTTTAGAAAGTAAGGGAGGAGGGAGAGAGACAGAAACATCAATGATGAGAGAGAATCATTGATCGGCTGCCTCCTGTATGATTGATCCATTGAGCCTGCAACCTGGGCATGCACCCTGACCAGGAATCGAACCATGACCTTCTGATCCACAGGACCCGCTCAGCCACTGAGCTACGTCAGCTGGGTGTGGGCAGATATGGTAGTTGAAGGAACTCTGGTCTGGGATCAGGGGACCTCAAGTCTAGCTATCATTTTCTTTCCGTTGCCCCATGGGAATTTGGACTAATCTTGTCACTGCTGTTTCTCAGAGATAAAGACTGCTCTTTAAACTACCTTATAATCAGCACATGGTCTGCATGGCAGCGGGGCAACCACAATGACCTCTTATATAAGAGGTTACAACATTTCTTCTTATCTCTGATTTTTCCATGCATCCTCACTTCTCTAGGCAAATTATAGATCGTCACATTTTACTTACCTTGAACTTAGCATTCATATGCACACAGTAAAAAACCAGAAGGGAAAAGCACATGGTGATTTACATGTGCCCACCTTTAATTAAACAGCTAAACAGCCAGACAAGATGGAACTACATCTCAAGATGCTTTACATGTAGGCAACCCTCTTAGACCCTCACTCAAAGCTTATACTCTTATTTTATGTGTAATTCTAACAGAACTTGTTTATCTAACTTCCATGTAGAATAGAACAGCAAACAGACAGAACAAATATGGGATACAGGAGGTAGAGATGCGGAGAGCATGAACGTCTCAGTGCTGAATGCCCAGCCACGAGGCAAAACAAACAAACAAACAAAAAAAGAAAACTATTTGAACAGGTCAATCTGGGGCCACTGAGTTTGGGTCTCCCTGTATCCTGGCTTGCAGTGACGCAGCAAGGCTTGATCCCTTCTGTTTTGGAGGATGAATCATCTGGGAGGCTAAATTAAGTTCTGTCTTTTCTGTTTAGAAAGCATGGGCATGGGCACTCTAGCTCAGGAAGAGTTATGGCTGAAATGTTAAAAACTTTCAAACAAGATTTGGCTCCTGAGAATCGTGGGGTTGGAAGGCACTGTAATCATAAGGAAATTATAATTTGTGGAGTAGGCACTTGACAATAACTGTTTCCATCGATGTGGCCCCTGCTCCCCATTAATTGAAATTGGTGAGCTAGACAGAGGAAGTCTTTTTTGCCATCCCACTGTTAGATGAATCTGACTATTCTTTCCAAAAATAGAGAGGAGGAAGTTAGAGGTAAAGAGAATTTATCAGTTGCCACAATGATCCCATGTCCAAACATTCTTCTGACTTTTCCCCTTCAAGCAAGTCCCTGTATTTCCCACCAATTTACAATGTTCCCTCCCTACTCCATCTGCTCCATCCAGCCCCACCTCATGGGTCCAAGGCTATTCCTGTTCTTCTGTCTGGCTCACCTCTCCCCCAGAGCCTTATGGAACCTTTATTTGAAACTGATCTCTCCTCTAACCTTTCAAGGGGTGTTACTGATCTCTCTCTCTCTCTCTCTCTCTCTCTCTCTCTCTCTCTCTCTCTCTCTCTCTCTCTTGTTTCAATTTATATCTTGTATTGCAGGTTTTTCTTTTCCTCTTTCCCTTTTATATCATGGCTTCCTTTTCTTAATAACCTATAAGTCGCGTGAGGGCAGAATCTGGATTTGATCCATTTCTGAGTCTCCATTAGCACCTGGCATAGTATCTTACACAGAAAGGGTGTTTGATAAACGCTTATGGAATGGCTACACGAATGAATGGGGCCAGCCAGTTAGTTGCCCTTTGCATTTGCTGTGGCTACTGTGCTGACACAGAGAAGTGGGGATTCTGGGGGGGACATGACTATATTGATGGAAGCCTTTATATGGAAAATTAGCACTCTGACTCCTTTTCCCTGAGCGCAGTAACAGTTTTCCCTCTTCTTAAAATGCGGGGCCCAAGCGTGATTGCCTCTCTGAAATGGAGCAAAAGAAAGCCCTTAAACATCACAACGTGGCCTTTCATTTATGGCTGTAGCCGCTTCACTGGTTCTTAACAAAAAGCAGTTGAACAGCACCTTATATTTGTGTGACATGCGGAGTTTGGGAAGTGCTTTAATGGACAACTTCTTTGGACTGTCACAACTACATATAAGGGCAGATAGGACAGTTGTGATTATCCTGGCTTTTCAGATGAAACATTTTACTTTGTAAATCTCTAGGCTTCCATTATTGCCTTTAGCGACGGCCCGAAGTTGGTTGTGTGTATTTTTTTGGAGTCATAACTCCACCAAGTGAGTTGCATCATCCACAGCATCTCAAGTAGAGTGGGAAAGCCTGGGTTCTGGTACTGACCGTGACCCTGAGCAGGTGCCAGGCCTTTTTGCTTCTCTTTGCTGTTGCCTTAGGAGAGCTTATGAGTTTAGAAGTAGAACCCACCCCTGTGAGCCACGAGGTCAGAACAGGCATGACAGCGCCTGTTCCCTGGAGAATCATTGTAACTCTTGGCACGAACGCTTGGCATTTTTCAAGATGGAAAAATACGGAAAGGAGAGCCTGCGATACAGTCTTAGAGTAAGAGTGAGAAGAGAGCCAGATCTGCCATATGGTCTCCCAGAAGCAGAGTGAGAGGAAACCAGATCGTGCTCTTCATTCTCTGCTACTTTAAGCGCCCTCCAAACAGCGCTGCAGCCGTGGTTGGGAATGCTGGGTTATGAGAGAGCGGGGATACACTAGGTAGGGTCATATGTCAATACACTTATTTTATTTAGAAAGTGAAAAAGGTATCACCGTATACATACACTAGGATTATTAACATGTAAAATATACATACAATTGGCAAAAATGCAACAAAAGAGTACAGTGACCATCTCCGGGTAATGCTCTTGTGGGTGATCCCTATTTTCTTCTCTATACATTGCTCCAAGTTTCCTCCAGTGAGTAGGAAATCCTTTTATAATCAGAAAAATATTTATGAATATTAATACAAAATAAGCATGCAATTACACTAAATGCTATTGGAGTAGTTAAAATCAACATTCTTTGTCATAGTTTTCAAGTTAACCTTTACAAACATGTGTTAATTTTAGCCCTAGCTGGTTTGGCTCAGCGGATAGAGCGTCGGCCTGTGAACTGAAGGGTCCTGGCTTCGATTCTGGTCAAGGGCACGTGCCTGGGTTGTGGGCTTGATCCCCAGTAGGGGGCATGCAGGAGGCAGTCAATCGCATCATTGATGTTTCTATTTCTCTCCCTCTCCCTCTCCCTTTCTGAAATAAAATATATATATATATATATATATATATATATATATATATATATATTTTAATTATTATTATTATTATTTTTTTACAAAAAGAAGTACTCAGATTTAAAAACAAACAAAAGAATGAACTTCTATTAATCTTAAAAAACAGTCCCAAATTTGCCCACCACAAGTTCATTCTCTCCTTTTTTCTTTCTAATGGAACCTAATTTTTTTAAATTTAAATTTATATTTTTGGTGGTGTTGGTGGGGGCAGGAAATGTCAATACACCAGCAAAATTTTGCATCTTCCAGGCTTCCTTGCAGATGGGGTAGAGCAGACATTTGATTGATTTCTAGCCAATTATACTTAAATAGGAGTTTCCTGGGTCTCAGCTGACTTGATTGGCAGGTGCCCTCCTGTTCCTCTCCCTGCTGGAACTTAGACGCAAGGCTTGGAGCTGCAGCAGCCATTTTGTAAGAAGAAGACACCCCCAAGGATAGAGATCATGAAGGAAAACTGGCAGAGCAGAAATAAAGGTGCCAGGGACACTGGGGACATTTGGGGGTCACGGTACCAGGCTGAACCATCTTTCCCCCAACTCTAGGCTGCGGGAGCGAGAACCAAGTCCCCATCATGTTTTAGCCACAGTAGTTAGTGTCTTTTGTTGGTCATAGCTGAGCACAATTTCTAACTAATATATCCACTTAAAAACAAACAAACAAACAAACAAACAAACAAAGGACTTTTTAATTTCTACTCACTGCAACCATCTCAAAACAAGGTTTTTGGATGTGGGGGTGGAGGGGGAGTCATTGGAAATTCACTTTGGATGGAAATAAAAGGCAATGAATGTTCTGCTACACATTAAGGACGGTCTCCGAGGCTCCAATAAATCAAATCTGCTTCACATTGTCGGCGTTCCAGGCACAGTGGTAAGTTCATTATTTTTACATTTGGGGACAATAAGTGTGTTCATACATCCTGGCAACCAGGGAATCAGGGCGTCGCCATATGCCTGAACTGATACCGTTTGTCACGGAAGATGCTCCTTCCAGAGGGTGCAAAACAGGCCCGACATGAAGAAGCACCCGCGTGGGGACCGTTATTTGAAATGTCAGATGGAAAACATGTCAGGAAACGGGGTATGTGCAAGCCTCCTGTGAAGGAAAGAGACTCACCCTCCTGCTCAGCTCCCCTTTGCTGCTCCCTGATCAGCAAAGATGTCACAACCACAGCAGCTTTTCCAAATAAGTCCTCCTGTCACTCATGCTTCGTTCTACAGGGCCTGAGGAAAGCGAGGTGGGTGGAGGGAAGGAGGGAAGGGAGGAAAAGTTAGGAAAGAGGAAGGGTGCAAGGCCAAAAGGCCAGAGCCAGAAGGACCTTGGAGGTTGTTCATTCATGTCAAGGTTTTCTTTTCATAGAGCAAGAGAGGTGCCATGCCTCCCAGGAAGTTAGCGGCGGGGTCACCACTGGAACCTGAAGCAGCAGCCCCCTGGTTCTGTGCCAAGGCGAATGGAGAATGAGGAATGTGGATGCAGCCAAGCACAGAGTCCAAGGGCTCATAGACATGGGTAGTCAAGGAGGGACTGGCAGGCGTTGTCCTGGGGGTTCAGTAGAGATGTCTCCATGGAGGAAAAAGTAAAGAGCAGAAGAGGAAGTTAGGGTGATTTGAGTGGCACGGGGGTGTGGGAACCCTAATCAGAGTACGCCGGATGTTCAAGGCCAATCTGCCATGCGCAGGCGCAAAAGCAAGGACACAGCAATCTTACTGTAGGCACTGGGCAGGCGTGCCTTTTTGTAGCCCAAGAATCGACGTCACTGTTTGGAACAAAGCCTCTTTTGTCTACATTGGTATAAAGATGTGTTGTTGTCCTGGCTGATTTGGCTCAGTGGATAGAGCATCAGCCTAGGAACTAAAGGACCTCAGGTTCAATTCCTGGTCAAGGGCACATGTCTGGGTTGCAGGCTCGATCCCCAGCGTGGGGCGTGCAGGAGGCAGCTGATCAATGATTCTTTCTCATCAGTGCTGCTTGGTATGGCTTCCGTGTTTGCGACTCTATTAGCAAGGGCTAATAATGGCTACTGTGTTCGAAGGCTCCCATGCTTACTGTAACTGCTTTGTAAGCTATTTTGAGGAACTGTTTTGTTTAATGGCTCCTTGTTAGCAATGGCTACTTGGTCTGCAATAAAAACTCTCCTATAGGCCTATGACTTCTCATGTCTTCTCTGTCTAATACCCAGCATCCATGTTGGTCCAGTTCACAGCAGAGAAGGACCTGGGCACCCAACTGGGGTCCAGAACGGGTATAGAGGCAGCAGGACTCATATCTGCTGATCCAGTTTCTCAGCCTTTGCTGTGCTGGTGGAGACCGCTGAGTGACATCTGTGACATCATCACGGCTGCTTCATACATGACCAAGAACCAGCTGCATTTTGCTAGTCCTCATGCGAAGGGACATCAGAGCAGTCCCACCTCTTCCCTGCTGTGTCTAGGACAGATGGTTGCCACAAGAGAGTAATTCCTGTTTCACAATTGAAGCAAAAAGTCTTCCTTTTCCCAACAACGTCATCACCAAAGGATGGAGATTTTCTACTATGTTCAGTCTCCTGCTGGGCCTCTGGGGAGCTGAAACAGACATACAAGACACTAACTCAAGATTCAGACAGAAAAGGACTCAAAAGAAATGAGTAGGAGCCTGGCTGGGGTGGCTCAGATTTGATTCTCACTTTGGCACATGCTTGGGTTTCGGGCTCCATTCCCAGAAGGGGGCATGCAGGAGACAGCTTATCAATGATTCTCTCTCATCATTGATGTTTCTCTCTCTCCCTTCCTCTCTGAAATCAATATATTTTAAAAAATAGAAAAGAAAAACACATATACATGTTTAAAATTTTTTAAAATATATAGTAGGATTTCCAAATAAACAGAACAACTTACCTTGGAATCTAAAAAAAAATGGATCGAGGAATTCTGCCAAAACATCCTTGGAAGTACAGAGATCTAGGCCAAACTGGAAAGTTACTACTTTTCATTTTATATAAAAAATATTTCCTAGATCAAGTTCTTAGATGGGGTTCCCATCCCCACTCATCCAGAGCAAATCCTGGGGCCAGGAGATTGGGGGCTGATTGTTCCTGTTACACAAAGACAAAGTCAGGAGGCAGCACGGTAGAGTGTGAGAGCAGTGGTCTCCAAGATGAGGCTCAGGGAACCCCACAATAATGTACCTGCACTTTATAGAGACTTGCCCATGTTTATATATAATGCATGAATCTACACTTATTTGAAGCATGTATTATTTAAATATGTATAAGTGTATGCTTATTTCAATATATATGCACACCTGTTTAAGCACACACAAAGGTGAGTTCTAAGTTTCCTCACTGAAAGGAATGCATGCTCACAGGTATTTTGAGTTCACTGGTTCAAAGAATGAGCTTTAGTGTCTGAGCTGCCAAAAACATATAAAATAGAGAAAATGATAGCACCTCCTATGGTTGAGGGAGATTCAGAAAATATTATGCAAAGTGCTTTGTAGTTTTTCCTGCTTTTTGGCCAGCTTCCTGAGCACAGATCTCACATATGTCCTGTGTGTCATGTATCTCTTGGGCCTAGGACAAGGTTTGCACAAAGTAGGTGCTTTACAAATACCTGCTGAGTGGATGGATGGCTGTCAGTAGGTTTATGTGGTACTCCCACACTGATGTAACTCCACCTGCATCTGTGCTGCACAGGCAACAACAGTGAAATACATGTGTGATAATGGCGTCATGATTGGTTCATGCCCTGGATAAACCCAGGCAAATCATTCACAAAGGTAGGCAATTTATTTTTGGTAACAAATGACTGGAAGCACACCTCCCAATTGATGGTGAATCTTCGATGCGCTATCCACAGTGCAAGGGCATGATAACCCATATGCTTCCATGGGTTTGAACCAACTGTTATCACCAGACTTAATTCCACCTTGTGATCTAATCTGAGTGGGGGGACATGTTTACACATCTATATATAAAAGCCTAAGCAAGTGAACGACCGAATGACCAGTCCACTGGTAGCTATGACGCACACTGACCACCAGGGAGCAGATGCTCTGTGAGCTTACTGAGTGGCAGTGGCAGCAGGCTCAGAGGCGCTGGGATGAGTGGAACAGTGTGGGCTCCTCCCCAGCTGCCTGCCATTTCATGAACTACTACATCCCTTGGGGGATGTCGGACTGCTGGTTTCAGCCTGGCCTGTGGGGACTGGTCCAAAACTGGTAGTCCAACATTCTCTGAGGGGTCCCGGATTATGAGATGGTACGGGCCAGGCTGAGAGACTCCACCATTGCACGAATCCACGCACTTGGCCTCTAGCCACGATATAAGTACTGCTTCTTTATAAAACCCAAAAGGGGAAAAGGAGAGAAATGAATGTAAAGTTTAAGAGAGAGACCTAACTTCAATAAACAGAGACTTTCCTTTTTCATTTTTTAAAAATATGTTTTTATTGATTTCAGAGAGAAAGGGAAAGGGAGAAAGATAGAATTATCAATGATGAAGGAGAATCATTGATTGGCTGCCTGTGCACTCGCCCTACTGGGGATCGAGCCTGCAACCCGGGCCTGTGCCCTTGACCAGAATTGAACCCAGGACCCTCAGTCCACAGGCCAGAGCTGTATCCACTGAGCCAAACCAGCTAGGGCAAGGGAGACTTTCTTGATGATCAGAGGTGTTTAGTATTGCTGCTATTAAAAAAGCCATTTATTTCCTTGTGTGGACCTGGCTTTCTCCTGAGCATGGTTATAAAGACTATTAAACACACAAACTCTTCTCTAAAATTCTATTATAATATTAGCTTTTCTCTTATCCCCTCCCCTCCACATGGCAAGCAACTTTTCTCTGATAAATTTCTATGATAAGAATGGCTTTATCGATTCTGACAAACAGTTCAGATTCCAAATTCCACAGCCACGTTTCTCCCACTGAACTGCTCTTGGGCAATTCTAAGTCCTCCTCCTCGGAGCCTGCTTTTCTCTTTCTTGGTCCCCTTCATCCTTTCAAACCAAGTTCTCCTCTTTCTGGTCTTTGGGGCTTTGCAGGTCTCCAACTGAGGCCACCAGGCTGTAGCTGTGCCAACCGAGAGCCAGCAGCTCCCAGCAGATGGCTGGTGTTTAATTCCATCACAGTTGGATATAGAGAAGCCTTGAACAAATATGGGCAGACAACTTCTCATTCTCTTGGGAGAATGTGAAATGTATCTTTCTTCTTTAAAAAAATATATATTTTATTGATTTTTTTTACAGAGAAGAAGGGAGAGGGATAGAGAGTTAGAAACATCAATGAGAGAGAAACATTTATCAGCTGCCTCCTGCACATAACCAAGGTACATGCCCTTGACCAGAATCGAACCTGCGACCCTTCAGTCCATAGGCTGACATTCTATCCACTGAGCCAAACCAGTTAGGGCTCTTTCTTCTTCTTCTTCTTTTTTTTTTTTTTAATGTGTTTTTATTGATTTTGAGAGAGAGAGAGAGAGAGAGAGAGAGAGAGAGAGAGAGAGAGAGAGAGAGAGAGAGAGAGAGAGAGAGAGAGAGAAACATCTATGAGAGAGCTGTCTCCTGCAGGCCTTCTACTTGGGATTGAGCTCACAACCTCAGGAATTGAACCAGCGACTTCCTGGTGCTCAGGTTGCTGTTCAACCACTGAGACACACCAGCTTGGTGGTAGGATCTTTTTTAACCCCCATATCACAAAGACCTTATCTGGAAGGTCAAAGTCCAAAAGAGCTGTTAAAACAGAAGGAGATAATAAATGTTCTCTTCCTTTCTCTATTTCATCCACTACTGTTTCAAGGGAAGATGAAGTAATGGGAAGAAGGCTGTCCTTGACACTCTTTTTAGTTTATTTTTTATTTCTTTGTCCTTGATACTCTTTACGAAAATATGGTTATTGATTCCAGAGAGGAAGGGAGAGGAAGAGGGAGAGGGAGAGACAGAAACATCAATGCTGAGAGAGAATCATTGATCAGCTGCCTCCAGCACACCCGCTACTGGGGAATGAGTTTACAATCCGGGCATATGCCCCGATTGGGCGGTCCTTGATACTTTGTACAATACTGGACCATGTCTGTCTGCCCTTGGGTTCTTGGAGCAGTTTCCCCTAATGGAGGGGATGTGTTATTCAATGCTCCCCCAAAGTTAAAGCAGTGAGAGACAAAGCCCAATCATGTGGTTTTCTGCCTTCAGTATGCTGAGTCACTCTGGGATTGTCCGGATTCTGGGCAGCTATGGAACTAAAGGGTAAACTCGGGTCTAAGTAAGAATCTCTAGGTTCTGCTAATCACATTCTGCCAACCTGAAGGTTTTATGCAAGACAAGCCTAAACTCCCCCTACTCATTTTCGGGCAGATGAAATGAGGTGGTGGCACTCGCTGAGTGGGTTTTGAAGTATCCATGGGCTATCTGGAGGGACTAGAGTATTTTAGGGCTAATTTTGACTATGTGTGTGTGTGTTTGCTTCAACCCCATAGGTTTGCATTGGGCCCCATAACATCTTTTCCATGTTGACTTACCCTTGTGCCTTTTTATAGAACAGTTTCTCATTTCTATTCCTCGCAATTATCTCTGACCCATTATAAGAACAAGCAGTTTTCCTCCTAAAGAGGTCTCTATCCCACCTTCTTTGAAAACACAACAAAGGGTTGCTCTGCTTGGCAGGGTCTGTATAGGAGGCAGCCCTGATAAAGCTTGTCCTTCTAGCTTCTGCTCAGGGCCTAAGTCAGCACACCATCACATCCAAAGAACCTGTCACCCCAAAGGGCCTGGAAATCACCCCAGTGCTCTAGACGTGCCCTTTAGTCCCTGTGTTTGTTTGCTAGGATTAGCCTAACAAAGTTCAACAAACAAGTAGAGTGGCTTAAACAAGGAGGGTATATTGTCTCTGAATTCTGGAGGCCAGAAGTCTGAGATAAGGTGTGGGCAGGGCTGTGCTCCCTCTGAAGGCACCAGGAAGGATCTGTTCCAGGCCTCTTTCCCGCCTTCTGGTAGTTCCTTGGAATCTACTGTAATCTTCATGTGCGTTCTTTTTGTATATGTGTCTGACTGGTCAAGATTTCCCCTTATTGCCTTTCCCGGGCTCCTTCAACCTGCCTGTGTTTGAAAACGTTGTGATTTATTTTTTATTTTGGAAATAAATCCCTGTCTCCCAGTGGAGTTACTAGTTGCACAGCTTTGACATTCAAGCTATTATCTTCAAATCTGGTCAGCGAATGGTCAGCTAGAACCAAGAAGTTACTTTACACTTTCAAACACTGCCTTCTTTCTGCTTCTTTATGGCTTAGGGTACCCTGTTTCCCTGTTTTTAACTCATTGTTCTCCCATCCGGCACAGTTTTTATGAAAGCAAATACCATGTCTGGCCTGGTTTGGATGATAGCTGTGGGAAGGACATAAACTAAATACTTACAAATCAAGGGAAGGAAGGGAGAGAATGGAAATTCACCAGGAATCTGCTACCCACCTGATGTTTTTTATTCTTGTGTCATTGAACTCTCTGCTCGCCTATGCGATAAACACACTTTGAGCTAGCTAGTTTGGTGATAAGGAAATGGAGGCTCAGGGAAGCATAGGCCACACAGCTGGTGCACGTGGGAGGCAGGATTGAACTCAGTTCAAGACATGTGCCTCCTGCTCTTGGCTTTTCACAGCCGTTCAAGCACAGTCGCAAACCCAGGTTTGTTCTCTCTCCTGGGCTAGAATTGTGTATCTGGCAACTGCTCCATAATGTCTGCTAAATAATCAAGTGGTCTTTCTGATTTTCTCCTTTGAATAAAATGACCACAAGTTCCAGCAGAAGCAAAATAAGTCATTGTAATTTGGCCAGGAGAGTGGGGTAGAGTGGATCAAGGCAGAGAGCTTGATGGGGGACCTCAGGCTGCCGCCCCTGTCTGGTGGAGCTTGATGAGGGACATGAGGCCTCGCCCCCCCGCCATGCAGAGCTTGATGGGGGACTACACACTGCACATTACACCTGATGCCAGGCCAGGGGAATCTCAGGTTGTGCCCCCCACCCCGGCACCGGGCCAGGCGACCTGAGGCTGCGTCCCCCCTCCCCCCCACCCAGCAGGGCTTGATAGGGATGGATCCGGTCGAGTCTGGATCTTGCCCAATGGGGGTGGCGCCGGCTGGGTTCAAGGCGCACATGGGTAGGCAGGGACTTGACTCTGGTTCCCATGGAGCGCCCCAGACTCTCACACGAGAAAGATTTTCATATACATTTTACTAATTTTCTTTTATCTCTGACACTTCTATTATAGAGAAAGAGCAAATAGCAATATTAAAATATTTCCTCTAATTCATTCCCTGTTAATGTACACAAATTTCATGCACCAGCTCACTAGTAAGAATATATATTTTAATAATGAGTATAATATTAATGTTGGTGAAGGTTCCCAATAGTATACATAAAGGATCTTGCATATAGTAGGATTTCACCAAAATGAAAGCCACTGTTATTCTATTGGCAGAGACAATAAGAATAAGTAGGGGCCGCATCACTTGGAGGCCTGCACGCCCCACAACTGAGGATTGAGCCTGCAACCTGGTCAGGAATTGAACTGTGGTCTCCTGGTTCCTGGGTCAATGCTCACCCTCTGAGCTATGCCAGCCTGGGAATGGAACTTGAGCTTCTTGATGAGAAGAATGAAGGGGAATAATATCACAATCAACAAAACAGCTAACCCTATGTGCTAAGCACCCTCTCAAGTGCTTTTGGTGAATTAACTCACTTAAATTCAAACAGCCTGCAGGACTTACACTAGCCCAGAGCCACCTGCCTATATTCTGGCCTGTCACACGGCCAGGAAGGGGAGGAGGCAGAGTTTGAACTCAGGCTCTAAGCTTTGTTGATTAACCACAATGCTCTGCAGTTACTGTGTTCCCATAGTGGCTTGCAGTGGGGAACAGGTGGGGAGCCGGTATGTATAGGAATAATAATAACCTAAAGTCTGCAAAGGTTCAGTGGTTGATGGCTAAAGGAAGGATTCGTTAGGTAGGATAGATTCGAGCTCGTCTCATGCTTCATTTCTCTCTCTCTCTCTGTCTTTCTCTCTCTCTCTCTCTCTCTCTCTGTCTTTCTCTCTCTCTCTCTCTCTCTCTGTCTCTGTCTCTCTCTCTCTCTCTCTCTCACACACACACACACAAATATACACACACATACACACACTATTGCAGTCTCTTCTCAGCCCCCTACTCAAATGCCAATCTCTTCTAAAAGTTGCATCATTGGGAAAGTCCCAGCAACCAGCTTCCCTGTGCAATAGCATCCGGGGAATGTGCCCAAATGCCACACTGGGTATCTTACCTTAAGCAGTTGCTTTCTCCACAGAGGGTGCCCAGGAAGCAGACACTGAGACAGGCTCCCCCTCAGGTGGCCCAGCGGGACCCGTGTGCCGAGAGGGCCGGAGCCCCTTGGGAAACTGCTTGTCCGGAATGTCCTGTGCTCTCTCCCCACGATCCCTCGGCCAGCCTCACACCACCGTGCTTTTCTTCTCTAGGGGAGCGGGGTTTCCAAAATGAAGGTCAGGCCCCCTGGCCCAGGGGCCCCCAGGCGCGCTCTGCTGCATCACCACCAAGCGGATGGAGGGCTGGCCGTCCAGCGGGGCCTCGGGCGCGGCCTCCTTGCTGGGGTCCTTGCCTCGGCAGTCGTACAGCGCGCAGGAGACGAGGAACACCAGGAGCAAGATGACGTAGCTCACCACCAGGATGATCAGGTTCAGGGTGACGGGGTCGACCTCCAGGTAAAACCCCATGGCGTCTCTTGCAGTTGGGGAGTGAGTCTAGAGAAAGGCTGCAGGGCCAGTCTCTTTGCAGGAAATGAACCCTAGTTGATTGGAATAGCGATGTTGGCTCTGGGGTAAAAATACATTAATCCCCCGGGCTCCCGGAAACCTCCCAGATAAAAGCTGCTCGGTTTAATAACTTAAGCTCTGGCTGTTAATACCATGGCCACGGAGACACAGATGCTGTCTCTTTCCAGTTCAGCCGTGCCGAGAAAGAGAGGAGAAGAGGGGACCCAAGGGTCACCAGAGCCTGGTGTCCATACAGTTTACCCTCCAAACAGGCAGCGTGGTGGGCAAGGCGAGTGCTGTTAATAAGCACACTATTCAAAGGTTGGATTGCCCTGGGAAAACTGTGAAGTGCGGCCACCTTTTATACAGGGAGGTTTCAATGCCACCTTTCCTCTGTACATGGAGTGACTGGGCGATCAGCACATGGGCTTTGGGAAAAAAGTGAGTTTCTTTAATAGGAGGAGCACACTCAGGGTCTGGTGTTTTTCACTCATCCATTATTTGTTGGCTTTTAAAATTCATTAATTCAGCACTGCCTGGTTTGGCTCAGTGGATAGAGCATTGGCCTGTAGACTGAAGGGTCCTGGGTTTGATTCCGGTCAAGGGCACCTCGGTTGCAGGCTCAATCCCTGGGCCGGGTCAGGGCAACTAATGTATGAGAGGCAACTAATCGATGTGTCTCTCTCACATCGATGTTTCTTTCTTTCTTCTCCACCCCTCCCTCTCTTTTTAAAAATTAATGGGAAAATATCCTTGGGTGAGAATGAACACAATGACAAAATATTTAAATTCATTAATGCAAAATACTTTTTGAGCTCTTCCCATGTTCCAGGCACCTTGCTAAGCAATAATAAGAGAAGCATTTAGTCCATCATGGAAGATAGATATTAAACAAATAATCACACCATTTAAGAACAGTGAGCATAACATGTATAAAGAACAAGGAGAGGGGAACAGAAGAGTGTTGCCCAAGGCAGGTCAGAGAAAGCTTCCAGGAGGAAGAGATGTGTAACCTCTGACCTGGACAGGCAGGAGGTAGCCAGGTGAGGACAGGCAGGGAAGATTCTTCTAGCCACAGGAACAGCGTTTGTGAGAGATCCGAAAAGAAAGAAGCCTGGAGAATTAGGGGAAATGAAACAAGGTCAATGTGGCAGGAGTATAAAGAATGAGGAACTGAGGGGAGAGAGGTAGGCAGGGTCAGATCGTACCAAGGACTTCGCTCTTGATCATGAAGCAGTGGGGGGCCATTGCATCAAGTGATGCAGGGGAGTGATGCAATCAGATTTGCATTTTATTCATTTATTTGTATAAATCTTAGCTGAGCTTGTGTTTAAAAAAATATGTTCTGATTGATTTTTAGAGAAAGAAGAAGGGAGAGGATAGAAGTAGAAACAACGATGTGAGAGAAACATCACTGATCGGCTGCCTCCTACACATCCCCTAATGGGGATCAAGCCCACAACCCGGGCATGGGCCCTGACAGGGAATCAAACCCTGGTTCATGGGTGGACACTCAACCACTGAGCCACCCCTGAGGGCGGATTTGCATTTTAAAGAGATCGCCTTGGCCACTGTATAAAGGTGGGAAAAATAAGCTGATTGAAAATAAAAACACAGATGTTCCTTGATTTATAAGTCATCATCCCCCCTCAGCTGTAGTCCTGGCCCAATAGTTCTGGATGGAGCCAAGGTCATGGCAGGACTCTGTGCTCAGAAGGGCCCCACACTTGGGTGAAGGCTCTGCTGTCACCATCCTGCAGTTTTTCAGAATTGCTTATTTTGCACTGGCCTCACCAATTACGCATCTGGCCTTGGTCTCATCTATGCATTGTGGTCAGACAGGGCCATTTCCCCAAGAGCTAATGGGGTTCTTTGGTTAAAGGCCAACACTCGCAGAGGTCTGTCAGTTTCTTATCCCCATTAAGCCCAGCAGCTGAAGGCCAGCTTCCTTGGGAGCCCAGTGCTCGGGGATGCTGCAGAAAGGAGTTCTTATTGATCTGGAGGCCTTTTCCAAAGAATAGATTCCATGATTCTATGGTTCTGGACTGACCTGCGCAATTACACTTAAGAAGATGAATGGTTCCCAAACACCCCAGGAATCGGGCCAACCTCATTGGAATCCATTGGACTTCTTAGGAAGACAGATTCCCAAATCCACCCAAGATCGATTGAATTAGAATTCGAGGGATGGGCTTATGGGAAGCTGCACTGGATCGTTATGATACGCACGTAGGATGGAGAGCCATGGCATTAGAAGTGGGTAAGAAGGATGTGTAGAAAACAGGCCACCAGAACCTGGGCTGGCTGCCAAGAGATGTCCTGGAAGGCATTCAACACAGAATTCAACACAGAATTCAACCCATCTGCGTTCTGAGTCCAGTGGTTCATTGGTTCACTTTGTCAAGATGAATCGTTTTCCTGGTGGCAATTCACATTTACCAAACTCCTGGGAGACTAGGAGTTTGGTAAATACACTAGAACAGAATACCAGTGTATTAAGTTACAGTGAAAAAATACAGCCATCACAGGTCAGGAGGGCCTAGACTGAAATGAGCACAGCTTCTCCTCCCTGGAGGCAGATCTGTCCAGTCTGTTTATAATCATCCGGCTTCTTGGCGAACATAGGATCTCAGTGAGTGGACTTGTCGGGTGCTTTTCGCACTGAGCTCCCGGGTCCCAGCAAGGCTTTCGGAGGCAGCATGGTGTACCAGTTCACTACTTCCTGTGGCCCACCCTGAACTCTGGCTTCTCGACTTCTACCATCAGCTGATGGCTGTACGGCACAGGCTCTTCCGTGTCACAGTAATTTAGGAAAGTTCTCCAACGGCTATAAATAGATGCCACAAGGATTTGTGAAAATTGCCTGCGTACACTTGAAACGAAACTGAAGTATAAGTGCAGCAGCTCTGCTCTGTCAGGGAGAGCTTTCACATTGGTTCCAGGTTTCTGGGGGCAACAGCCTGAACCCTCCCTCCTGGTGGTTGGTCCGGTCTGGCCTTGTCTCCTCTCACATTGTCTCAGTTCAGCTGACTCCCTCCCAGCTGCCCCAGCATATCTTGTTCCAGGCTCTTATTTGGAACCGTATCTTATTACTATCTGCAGAGGGGTGTTTTGCTTGGTTTGTTGTTGTTTTTTTGGTCTTTGTATCTACCAGTGCTCAAAGATTAATTTAAGTTGAGCCTTGTGGAGGCTTGGCTTCCTTTCAGTGTGGCTGGTGAAATGTTGGCTATTTGTTTTGCTTCATTACCCCCAGGAGGGCTGCTTTGCACCCCACGTGCCTACCTCTCCACAGCATCTTTCCTTTTTTCCGTCTTTCATGAACTTTCCTCTTGTGCCATCTAGTGGCCAAAGCGGAGATTGTTAAAAAACAAAACAACAAAAACAAGAACAAAACTTGGGCAACAAATCAGGGCAGTCATTTCGAATTGGCGGGTGAGGGAGACACGGGTAAGAACAAGCCACATTTCTGAACTGGAATAGGTAGTCAGGGCATAGTCATGCCTCCATTCATTCACACTTTATATTGTGCACCCATCATATGCTGGCAGGAGCAAGGGGCATTGGAGCTTGGGGATGGGATCCATACCGAAACTGCGTCACATGCCCAAGGTTAGCACCAATGGAAAGAGGAGTGATCAGCCCCATCACAGGCGTGAGGAAAGTGAAATTCAGAGAGGGGATGGAATTCTAATTCTCTTGTTCTCACTCTTTCTCCCTCTCACCTGCCCATCTCTCTTTTCTACTGACTGAAATATAAATTAAATGACTACAGAGATATTTAATTTATTGAATGCCCTATGCTATGTGCTCTTGGGCATTCAAAACCCAATCAGGCCCTGGCCCATTTGGCTCATTGGTTAGAGCACCCACAGACTTAGGTCTCGGTCAGAGGGCACATTCCTTGCATTGCAGGTTCATCCATGCCCCAGTTGGGGTGAGTGTGGGAGGCAACCAATAGATGTGTCTCTCTCACATTGATATTTCTCTTGCTCTTTCTCTTGGATTAGATAAAACTGAGATGCTGTGGAGACAGTGGATTTCTGGGTCTGGGTCTGGCTCTTAGCAGGAAGATCAGTGTTGCAGCGCAGATTTTGAAGCTGCCACTACAGAGGTGTATTCAGTCATGGAACTGGGTGAGATGACATGGGGAGGAAGTACAGATCAGGAGGAGAAGAGGGCTAAGCACAGGGCCCAGACTTCTCCAATATTTGGAGGTTGAACAGAGAAGAAGGAGCCAACAAATGAGGCAGAGGAAGAACGGCCAGGGAGGCAAGAGGGAAAACGGGCACATGGTATTGTAGACATCTGGGGAGAGAGGGTTTAAAAAAGGAAGTGGCCAGCTGGGTTAAAGGCTGCTAGGTGATAGGGTCACAGGGGAATAGAGGACTGGCCAAGAGTTTTGAGACCTTGATGAAAACAGGAGTTTTTCATGGAGGGGTGCAGGGTAAAAGCAACTCAAAAATTAGAATAAGAAAAGAATGGAAGGTAAAAAAAAAAAGGTAGAGATGGTGAGCATGGGTAACTTGGAGGAGTTTGGCTGTGACAGACTGAAGAGCAATGCAGAGTAGCTGGAGGGCAGCATGGGAGCGAAAGATAGTATTTTTGGTTTTTTTTTTTATGAGTGATATGGAGACATGTATGTCAGCCAAAGGGAACACTCCATTTAAGGAAGGGCGAGTGATAACCGAAGAGAAAAAGAAAAACTGCAGCACAAATTCCTTGAGCAAGGATGAGACCCAGGAGAAACGTGGAAGGAAGGGTCCCAGCTAGGAGCAGGGACATGTCTTCCCTTGTGTCAGGAGAGAACAGAAAGTTCATGGGCATAGAGCAGCTTTGGTGGTAGGAAGATGAGGTTGGCTTCATCTGATTCCTGACTTGCTTTTTCCCCCCATTCAGGGATGAGTCAAAGTCATTAGCGGTGACCAAGGGACAGAAATGTGTGGTGTATTAGAAATGAGAAAGCATTTGAAGTATTTCCTTTGGGGAAAGAGAAACAAATGTCCTGGAGACCTAGGACAGGATTCGTGCCCACCGGAGAGACTATCCTGGATTATCTGGGTGAGTTCAGAATGTAATCGCATCTGTCCTTATCAGACGGAGGCAAAGAGATTGTACACTCACAGAGAAGGCCACGTGAAGAGAGAGCAGAGACGTGTGAAGATGCTGGCTTTGAAGATGGGAGGGATGTGACCACAAGCCAAGGACTCCTGGGCCGGCTCCAAACAGTGAGAGACAAGGAAGAGACTCTCCCCTGGCATCTCTGGGCAGAGGAAGCCTGCCAACGCCTCGATGTGGAACGGTGAGAGAATAAACCTGTTCTGTTTCCAGTCACGACGTTAGTGTTCACTTGTTACAGCCGCCACAGGAAACGAACATGCATCCTCATATAATGAACCTCCATCACCAACGTCAGGGCCTGCAGTGTAGGTGGCTGATTCCTTACCCCAGACTGTTGCTTCTGAACATACTGCTTTCTCTCCTTTCTCCACCGAAGTCCTGAGCTGGTGTGTCTACCCTTGGGAAGGACATGTATGTCATCATACTTGACACCACTAGACACCACTTCGCTTTACAGTCATGTAGCCACCCCCTGACCACCCCACTTGCATCAGAGCTTTGGCGCTCGCTGGGCTCACTTCATTCTCTCCGTGCACAATGCCATGCTTCTTGGCAATGTCAACAATACTCTGACCCTGCAGACTAGAAGCTATGCCCTTCACTCCATGTCAGCCATTCACACTTTCATGGACCTCCCTAAATCATGTCAGTCCTGTGCCTCTCCAACCTCTCCTCCGCTAACTTCCCCAGGACAGCTCTCTCATTTCTCCACTCCAGCTCTCTTTGATCACACAGGGACCACCCTATCTACACACATACACCCCAAATGTCCTCATTTCCCTCCTCCCACACTTCCCCGCTTTGAACTGCTCCCTCGCACCCCTACTGGTCCTTTCTTCTGCTTTATAAACCTGATGAAGCCTCCAGTGTGCCTAACCAGGCTCTCTGTCTGCGTGGAACCTGATGTCTCACTTTAAGTCCTCAGGAGAAGGATCCTTAGTCGCATCTGTGAAAATTACCATATATGCTAACATTCACAGGTTCCAGGGGTTGGGGTGTGGCCTTCGTGAAAGGCCATTTTTCAGTGGACCACATGGAGGCTGGGGAAATAAAACAGGTTTTTAAAATTTATTTTTTATTTTTTGGCCTGGGTGATGTGGCTCAGGTGGTTGGAAATTGTCCTATGCACCAGGAAGTTTCTGGTTTGATTCCAGTCAAGCACACATGCCCAGCTTTCAGGCTTGATACCTGGTAGGGGATGTGGAGGAGGCAGGCAGTGATGTAGTGTTCTCACATGGATGTTTCTCTCTCTCACCCTCTCACTTATCCTCTCTCTCTAAAAATCAGTAAACTATTAAGGAAAAATAAATAAATAAAACACACACACACCCAGCTTTTGTTTGAGAAGACTGATGGGGAACCATTGTCTTCAGGGATGGTCGGTTTTCAATAAAAATAATGCTAGTAACAGCAACAGCAATACTATTTTTTTATCTAATAAAAATTCTTGATCTAAAGTCTGAGACTGTATGAACACAAATCAGGGAAGAACAAGATGAGTAGCACTGTGCTAAGTTCATCTTAAATAAGAAAAACTCAAAAGATGCCACTTCTTAACTGAGCAATTGAGAGAAAGCGTTTTTTTAAGCTTGCTTTTGAAAGTACCGACATGAAGTGTTACAAAAAAAAAAAAAATAATAATAATAATAAATAAATAAAAAATAGTGCACCATGCTAGTCATCCATGTTTAAGGGTAGCAGATTTTATCATTCCCCCTGGCTGCTTTCCTTTCTTCTGTTTCTTTCCCTTCTCTAATTAGAAATGTGCAGACCCATGAGGACAGTCTGTATTTTCTTATCTGCATCTCAGACCATCTGGAGGCATTCTGCATTCTTGTTGGCTTTCGGCTTTTTAGAACCCGTGATTAGAGTCTAGGCAGCTAACGATGACTACTTTTCCCAATTTCCTATGTAGGATTTATGTAACAAGTGCGCTCACTCATTTTGTTATGTGGCCTGGACCTGGGAGGACATGCGTGGATTTAAGATACATCTTTGGCGCCAAGATATTATAGAGGATGTTCGGAGGCAGCTGAAACTTGGATGGTGCTAATTTTCAGGATGCCCAAAGCAGCCCAGCAGGAGAGATGAGCACCAGATGGAATAGCAGGCAGCCCCAGTGGCTCTACATGCAGAAGACATCAAGAATGGGAACCTTCCCAGACCATCTTCACACCGTCCACTTTGTGTCAAGCCTCCATTGCCTCCTGTCTTGACTATTTCTAGTCTGTCACTCCATCTTTCCCACTGCTTTCTGCCTAGGCTATTCGCTTACATACCCTGAGTGCACTGTTTAAAAAAAAAAAAATATATATATATATATACACACACACACACACACACACACACACACAGATAGATAGATAGATAAATAGATAGATAGATAGATATATTATTGATTTCATGGTGGAAGGGAAATTGAGAGGGAGAGATAGAAACATCAATGATGAGAGGGACTCATTGATCGGCTGCCTCCTGCACATCTACTGGGGATTGAGAACCTCAGCTCAGGCTTGTGTCCTTGACCAGAATCTAACCCAGGACTCTTTAGTCCGCAAGCCGATGCTCTATCCTCTGAGCCAAATCAGATAGGGTCCAAGTGCACCTTTTAAAACAGAAGTCAGACCATATCATTTCTTTGCTCAGATCCTTCCAACGATGTCCCACTTCCCTCCAGGAAAAGCCAGCATCCTTACCCCAGCAGGTAGGCACATCACAGGCTTAACCTTCAATACTTTTTAATTTTTATCTATATTTTAATTTATTATTTATTGATTGGTTGTTTGATTGATTTCAAAGAAGAAGGGAGAGGGAGAGAGAGAGATATAGAAACATCAATGATGACAGATAACTATTGATCGGCTACCTGTTGCATGTCCCAACACTGGGGATTGAGCTTGCAACCCGGGCATGTGCCCTGACTAGGAATTGAACCCTATAAAGACTCTGAATTTAAATGGCCCTTGCCACAACTAACAATTTATCAAACAACTTAGAATTTATAAGACTCCATAAAAACTCAAAACACAGCACTCCTTGTTACCTCAGTAGGAGTTCAAACACAAAGGCTCTTGAAAATGGCTGAAGGGTTGATACAATTTGTGAAAAATGTTTAGATGAGTTATAGCATTAGACACTTCTGTTAAGGTGACAGGCTAGAAGGAAACACTGTTTGTCTAATGAAGGTCTCTCTCTCGTCTCTCACCTTTTCCCTCTTTCATTCATCAAACATTCTTTGTGAACCAATTTGTTTTCAAGAGCTGCCCATGGCCTGGCTGGTTTGGCTCAGTGGGTAGAGTGTCGGCCTGAGGACTGAAGAGTCCAGGGTTGATTCTGGGCACATGCCTGGGTGGCGGGCTCAGTCCCCAGTGGGAGGTGTGCAGGAGGCAGCTGATCAATGACTCTCTCTCATTATTGATATTTCTATCTCCCTCTCCCTCTCCATTCTTCTCTGCAATCAATAAGAATATAAATATGTCAGCCCTCCATTAGACATTTCATCCACGTAATCTTTCAGCTCCGTGAGACTCTTCAAAAGAGCATGGTCTCAACCCCTGGTTCCTCTCTCCTCGCTCCCTTATGGTCTCTCGGTCTTTCCTTTCTTATCCCTTACCACTTACTTATTGAGTCTCAGGCCTAAGGTCAGATTTTGGATTGCTTTCATTTCCTCAGTGCAGGCAGCTGCAGTCCCTGTCCCCGACAGTAGAGGGCACCAAAAGACCACACTCTGGCTAGTCTGAGGGTCATGGTCCAGTTTTCCTTCCCACGCGGAACAGGAAATGGACAAGTGGTTTTTGGATGATAATGAGAGTTTCCTCATTTTCCATTTCTTTATATCACTAGTGACATTCTTTGGCAACAACTGAAAAAATAAACCACTTTTTTCCCCTTCCCACATGACCACTCCCAGTTTGCCTCAATCTCACTTCTCTCCCCTCTTCATACTCTGTCTCCTTGTCCATTTCCAGGAACTGTTCCCATGATCTGCGGGGAATGTCCAGATCCCAAGATACCACAGGTTTCGGGGGTCTGCTCTCTCCTCACCTTAAGCTCATTTTATTGAAAGCCTGAGAAATGGAATCATTTGGGAGGAAGATGGCCTCTGGATTCCACAATGTACTCAAAAAGTGTCCTTTGTTTGTTTGAGGTGCAGTTTGGCAGATTCATAATTTAAATGGCAGTGGGAGTGGGTTGCCGGAATGAATTGTGATTCTGCTGTATTTACATATTTGCCACCTCCTGTAGGCGTTGTACAGGAGGAGAAGAGAAAGGGGAAATGGTTTGGGCCGGTTATCTCCGGCTGCTGTGGAAAATCCAGAGGCCAAAGCTGCCACAGCCAGAAACAACACTCTCCTCTTTTCCTGGTGGGGATTCTCCAGGGCGCACAGAGCCACGAACCCCTGCAGATACGGTCTAAGTACCAAGCATTTTACATTCCACCCACAACCATAAGCCATACTTCTTCTTTTTTTTTTTTTTTATATATATATATTTTATTGATTTTTTACAGAGAGGAAGGAAGAGGGATAGAGAGCTAGAAATGTCCATGAGAGAGAAACATCGACAAGCTGCCTCTTGCACATCCCCTACCGGGAACGTGCCAGCAGCCAAGGTACATGCCCTTGACTGGAATCAAACCCGGGACCCTTCAGGCCGCAGGCCGACGCTCTATCCACTGAGCCAAACCAGTTTCGGCATGAGCCATACTTTTATTCTTATTGAATTTATTGGGATAACACGGTTTATACATGTTTCAGGTGCAAAATTCCACAACACATCATCTCTACAGTGTATTGTGTGCTCAACACCCACGTCTCTGTCCATCACCATTTGTCCCCCTATACCCTCTTCCACCCCCCCCACACCCCTTCTCTCCTATTCCACCCCCTGCAATCATCACATTGATGTTCATACTTTTTAGAAGACACGGAATGTTAGAAAAAGAAGGAATGAAGATCACCTAGTGCCATCCACTAATATTATGAACAGAGGCCCAGAGGCCAAAGGTCACTCAGACTGTGGGATCTTAATTTCCCTCAGCCTGAGTTTTCCCCACCTCTGCTCTTATTGCTAGCTGAAGTAACCAGTCCAGGATATTGTATTTTCATAGGTTAGCCTGAGGCTGCAGGTAGATAATTCTAATCCGAAATACGTAGTATTTCTTTCTTGTAGAGAAATGCCTCCTGTGACCTCTGACCAAGAGAGGGCACCCTCTGAGCAGGAATTGTCCCTTCAGACCAGGTTACCAGCAGAAAAAGTAGGCCAACCTTCAACAGATCACCAGAGATGGGGCTACCACACAGGCTTGACAACTTAGGGGTCACAGAAACCAGGCTCTGTCTGCTTTGTCCCGGAAGACTAACACCCATTTCCTCCTGAGTCTGTGTCCTCATGCTGGCCTCTGCCTGAAACCCCCGTTCCTTTCCTCCTCTGGAGAATACCTGACCATAAGTCAGAGCCCTAAATTGTCCTCTTCACTTTTAACCTCCCTTCCTCTGCATTCCAGAACGCCTCACATCCCAGCATGAGAGCACATATTACCCATTATTTTCGTGTGTCTCGGCGTCTAAACTGTGACATCTGTAAGAACTTGGATGGTATTATCTGTTATTCTCAGTGTCTTGCCTCAGGGCAAGCACATAATAAATGCCTGACAAGTGTTAGTTGCATCTATGAACACACAAATCCATCCAATTACAATTTTTTTCTATCCTAACTAAACTACCATCATAGATGGGAGGGCTTATTTGCAGAAGTCTTCAACCAGTAGCCCAATTATCATTGCTTTTTCTGCCAGTGTACTTTAAAAAAAGTACTTGGCATGTGTAGAAATGTAGGCAAAAGAAAAAAAAAAAAAGACCATTATCCCAGACATACAAAGAACTCTTAAAACTCTACATGAAGAAAACAAAGAGCCTGGTTAAAACCTGGGTCAAAGATCTTAACAGACACACCTTACCAAGGACCATACGCAGGTGGCAAATAGGCATATGAAAAGGTGCTCTGTCAGGGAAATGTACACGTAAGCAACAAGGAGACAACACTTCAGATCTAACAGAATAGCCCAGAACTGGAGCACTGACACCGCTGGCTGCTGGCGAGGATGGGAGAACAGAAACTCGCACTCACTGCTGGTGGGAACACGACATGGCCCAGCCATGTTGGGAGATGGTTTGGCGGCTTCTTAGAAAACATCCTCTTACCATATGACCCAGTAGTTGTGCTCCCTGGTATGTACCCAATGGAGTTGAAAACTTACAGCAACAATAAAACCTCCTCACAGATATTTATCGCAGCTTCATTTATAGTCTCTGAAGTCTGGAAGCAGTGAAGAGGTACTTCAGTAACGGTTCTCTTCAGGCAGTAGAATAGTATTCGGGAGTGACATCACCAACATGGCAACGTAGATTGCTCCTGACTTCACTCCTCTCACAAGAAGCACAACTGACCACTCTTCCTTTGATGAGACGCCACTGAGAGAACCCTGGAACCTGGGGTGAGGCTGAAGCACCCCCTGTTCCATAGAGATGAGACAGTCCACATGAGAACAGGCTGGCCACACCGCCCCTCCCCCAGGCTGGCACAGCACCACAGGGAGAGGTGTCTCCCACGCCTCCAGGTCCTCCAGAGGAAAAGCAGAGGGAATGCAGGAACATCCAGCCCCCCCCTGCACTGTGGGTCACTTGCTGGGAGCCCCCACTCTGGGCTCACCCCATGGGGATGGCGGGGGAGTCTGCGTGCTGGACCACCTGGAGTCTGTGTTGGAGAAAGGGGAGAGGCCTCCAACAGCCGACATGGAGGTTTTGGCCAACAGAGTTCCTACCGGCACAGCCGTCAGAGTCCCAACTATGACTTGCTCATCTGCAGACCTAAGTTGGCGGTGATGTCCAGCCAGAGAACTAAAGATTCAGTGAAAAACACAAACAAACAAAAAAAGAGTTATCAAGCCATGAAAAGAAATGGGTGGGGGAGGGAAGGTGAACAGGCAGAACTATATATTGCCATTATTTTGGTTTTAACCCATAGAATGTACAGCACCAAGAGTGAACCCTGAGGTGAACTATGGACTTTGGGTGATGATGATGTTATCAGTATAGGTTCATTAAAAAAAAGTGACATTCTGGAGAGTGATGTTGCTAATAGGAGAGGCTATGCATGTGTGAGAACAGGGAGTATATAGGAAATCTCTGTACTGTTTGTTGTAAACCTAAGACTGCTCTAAATGAATAGTCTCCTCCCCCTCCCCTTCCCCCTTCCTCTTCTCCTCCTCCTTCTCTTCCTTCTCTTCCTCTTCTTCCTCCTCTTTCTACAAGGAATGGAGCTAAAAAGATTTGGACAGAGAACAGGACATCTAGGTAACATTCAAGCTTTTTAAAAAATATTTTTATTAATTTCAGAGAGAGAGAGAAAGAGAGAGAAACATCAATGATGAGAGAAACTCACTGCTGACTGCCTCCTGTACAACCCTCCATTGTACAACCCTCCACTGGGGATTAAGAATGCAACCAAGGCATGTGCCCTTGACCTGAATCAAACCATGAACGCTTCAGTCCACAAGTTGACGCCCTATCCACTGGGCCAAACCAGCTAGGTCTCTCTGGGTTTTAGTGGCCTCATTTGCACATTTTGGGAATTCTTTCCATGTTTGCTCTGGGTCTTTCTAGCATTATTTGAAACTGCATGAAGAAGAACACACAGACATTAATATTTATGCTGAGGAAAAAAGGGAAGTATTGATAAGAGTCGTCTTTTTCAAGTTTCCTCTAGTTGTGGTACACGAGATAAATGCGCACAGACACTAAAAAACAGAACATGCTTAATTTTAAAAAAAGCTAGTTAATTTAGAAAAATAATCAGCTGAATTTCATCCAACAGATCATAACTAATTTTCTGTTTAAAATATTGTTTACAATATTGAAACATAAATTTTTATCCTAAGTAAGTTAGCATCTGTCCATATAGCCCAGCTGTAGCAGATGTTCACTGAGTTCATCATTGGCCATCTGACCAGTCAACAGTGACGGTTTCCAAGGTCATTCAAAAGGACTCCAACACAGCCCTTGGGGGACAAGGTGTTTAACTGATAACTCAGCATCAGACTGAAAGCTGAGCTCTCTCCCAAGGCCAGAGAGAAGGAAGAGGAACAAAACCAGAACATCTGATCTAAAAACAACAAAGTGTTGCAAATCCCCCCCACGAGAATCTCCAAGCCCCACTGGGACTTGGCAGAAGATCACTTGGACAACTTGTGCATAAAGATGATAGGAATACGGCTTGGCTTTTCCAGAGATGGCCTGGGGCAGAGAAGGTCAGAGATGGTGGGGGGTGGTGATGAGGGAGGTCGGGGTGAGGCCTGTAAATCAATTCAGCACATGGATTTGAAAACAGTGTTGCTTTCCAAACTGAGAACCTCAGAGTCGACTTCATCCCTTCGCTGTCATAGACAGACCCAACCCCGGGGGCCTCCTTGGGCCGTGGAAATCTTAGTGGAGGCTGAAGATTTTCTGTTTGTTTGAGATGTGAACGAGAGGTTGCAGGGTAATATGCGCACTCAGAAAGCAGAAAAATTCTGGACAGAGTATAGACAATAAATTAATTCAGGGTCTTCAAATGGGTGGCCACGCGGCCGAGAGGAGTTGACGGCTTTTTGGTGGGCACAGGAGGGTCGTGGATTAGAGTCCTAGGCCTCCGCTCTCTGAGGACCGATCGCCCCATTTAAAATTATTAGGACCCCGAATAGGACAAAACAAAATAAAAAGGGGAGGGGGAGATCCCCCGCCACCCTTCTGTTCTCTTGGGCAAGTTTAGTGGTAGATTTAGGCATCCGGGCTGGAGAACAAAGCAGAGCATCCTTTTCAGGCCTAGCCAATAATAATGATATAATTTTGCTGCTCCTTCCCACCCCCTAGTCGTTATTGTAGCTCAGATTTTCTGATTTCAAGATTTCATTTCATTAAAAAATATTTTTATTGATTTCAAAGAGATAGAGAGAAGGAGAGAGAGATAGAAACATCATTGATGAGAGAGAATTATTGATTAGCCAATAGTTCTCTCTCATCTTTCCTCACCTGGGGATGGGAGCCTGCAACCCAGGCATGTGCCCTGACCAGGAATTGAACCCTGACTTCTGGTTCATAAGTCGATGGTCAACCACTGAGCCACACCAGCTGGGCAATATTTCATTTCTATCTCCTCCCACCCCATCTTTCTAAAGCAACATATCTTTTTAATCACTCTGATTTTCATCAACTTTTGCTGGACTTCTATACTTCAGATTAAAGGCAAACATCTCAGTCATGTGAGGACCTTCTCAATCCCACGGATGCCTCTTTTTTTTAAAATTTTCTCCTGTTGATTTCCCCACTTATCAAGCTTCCCTTTGTTTCCTGGTCAGTTGCTCATAGGTTCATGCCCTTGCCTTCCCAGGATGACCTTTCCCTCCCTCCTGTTGCCTTGGTGGGCCCCCATTTACTCTTCCAAACTTGCTCTGGTTGTCACCTTCTTTTGAATTTTTTGCATCTTCCCAAGCCAGAGTCCTTTGCTATTCTTTATATTGTCTTCATATTGTGTACACACAGGCCTTCATTCTTGTTTTCATTTCTCTTTCGTTCACTAAACAATGACCATTTGGTATTTATCTTTGTGACCCTGCCTCCTCGCCATGTCAGTCATATAACAGATGGCAAAGAAATATTTGTGGAATAAGTGTGTTTCTTGGTACTTAACTCTTGGTCTTGATAAAGTGGGAATGTTATTTCATATTGGCTCCATACTGGGAGAAATTAATGCCGAAGGGAAATCCTCTTAAGTGTTCTTTTCCTTTGAGATCCAGCTCCCTTTTGTATGAACTTTTATTCCGATGGCACATCACTGGTACTCTGTCTCTGTGTTTCATAAACATGGGCCTGCATAGACACAATTGTTTGAGTGGAATGCAACCATAATAATACACTAAGAGAACACAATAGTCCTGCATGGGACCCAAGCAAAAGCTAAACAAATCAGACAATGGTAAGATAAAGTTAAAGACGAGGAGATAACATTTTAACATTCCGGGAGATTTGCTGTCAAGTGGAAGACCTATTTCTCCATTGTGTAGAAGTAGATCATTCACGGGTAACCCAAGGGTCAGCTGTGCGGATGACCCAGTCCCCTCGCCTTCTGGAATCAACCTTGATTTTCAATTCCAAATCAGAGAGTGTTGTTGAAGAATCCCACCTGTGAATTTTTGTGGGTTTTCTGTGTCTTTGTCCGTGCTGCAGTGTGCTTCCTCAATCTTGGTTTCTGGTGTTTTTCTTTTCCTTTTTCACTGAAGCTCTGCCAGACTGAAAGGAATGGTAGCCCAGCACCACATAGACAGCAACTTAATACTGAACAAGAGCCCTACAAGTGGGTTTGGCTTGTTGGATAGAGCCTCGGCCTGCTGACTGAAGGTCTCAGGTTCAATTCCTGACAAGGGAACATTTGATTCTGGGTTGCGGGCCTGATTCCCCAGCCCATCAATGATTCTCTGTCATCATTGATGTTTCTATATCTCTGTCCCTCCCTGAAATCAATACAAATATATTAAAAAACAAAACAAAACAAACCCACAAAAACAAGACTGAACAGGGATATCACTGTCCTACAATTCCTTGCTTCTGGTTGGTTACATGAAGGTTATATTGTCTGATGGCTGGCCTTCCTTCTTGTAGGTTATCTATCTTCGGCTTGTCTTTAATCTCTTCCTGTTATCTTCCCTGGGTTGCCAGCTGAGATTCAAGTTCTTCTCATTTAATTGTGTCGTGCAATTCACTTCAGTTTTGCATGTGCCTCCAGATTATAGCCTGAGGTGGGTTGGGATAGGCATTCACAACGAGGTTCAATATAGTGATTATTGTTTTTTCTAAATAAATACTTTCTCTTCTAATCTGACGCTACTCTCCAAGTGGGCAGAAGAGACCAGTCTGCCTTGTTCCAAATAGTAGTTTTCTTCTGGATCACAATGGAAACAGTTCTTTCCAGGCTCAGAATTTTCTAGAGCCCAAAACATGAAAATCCAGAATGTTTGATTTGGAAACAATATTAGAACTCAGCCAAATAGGCTGTATCTACGTGTTTTCTTTTCTTGTTCTCTTGTCCATATGTCCCCAACCCAGGCACGTGCCCTGACCAGGAATCAAACCATGACATATGAGTTCATAGGTTGATGCTCAGCCACTGGCTTTGAAAAGATCACTTTGGCTGTTTTGAGGCCATTTCATTTATCTCAAAAGTTCTGCTTTGTAGCTGAGAGTTTCCATGTATAAAGAATAGATTATGTGCTTTGGAATCAAATAAACCAGACACCACCCCTTATTAGCTGTGTGACAGAGAAAAAGGCTATAACTTAAAAAACAAACAAACATATTTATTGATTTCAGAGAGGAGGGGAGAGGAGAGAGAGAGATAGAAACATCAAGGATGAGAGAGAATCGTCAATGGGCTATCTCCTGCATGGCCCACAATGGAGATGGAGCCTGCAACCCGGCCATGTGTCCTGACCCAGAATCGAACCTGTGACCTCCTAATTCATAGGTCGATACTCAATCCCTGAGCCATTCTGGCCAGGCAGGCTATAACTTTTCTTAGCCTTATTTGTCTCTCATGTAAAATGGGGATAGTAATACTTTGCTTATTGGTTTTCTGAAGGATTGGCTCTCTAATTCATGTAAAATACATGGTGAATAAGACCTTGGTTTCTCATGACCTTCATTCTCAAGGTTATTCTGCCCTTTGGAAGAAAATCTGGGAAACACATCAGACATGGCATCTCCAGGGCAATAGTGGCCAGTTTTGAAGCCAGCCACAGGTTTGGGAGGTCCTGTGCAATGTAGGGGGAGCCTGTGGTGGGCAAGGACTCCTAGAGCAGCGCCGGGAAAAGGAGAAGAAAGTGGTATGACCAGTTCTTGCTGGAAAAAACATGAATAATTTATACACACACACAGTCTTTGTCCTCAGGGATGAGGGCTGGAGGCCAACTATTCAGTAAGATTGTTCTCAAAGACCAGCACAAATCACTTTAGTTCCAGAAATGACGTTTTCCAAGTGTTTTATTAGATTTCTCTCTTCCCTGGTCATGCATTGTTCCTGATTGCATAGGAATAACAACATTTAGAACATTGTGTATCTTGTTTTTCCTTCTTTTCCTGGCCTTCTTTCCTTATTCCTCCCTCTCTGCCTTCTTTTCTTTTTCCCTCCCTCCCTCCTAACTTCCTTCTTCATATTCTTCCTTCCTCCTTTCCTTTCTTCTCAATTTACATCTCAAACAGTTAGCCTCTAAGCATTGGACTTGTTCTACTTTTCCTATTACTGGAATGAAATGATGGTTTAGCAGTAATCCATGTTCCTAAGTGGGTATCATGTTCTTTTCTCTCAGATACATTCTCCACTATGTCCAATCATCTCTCATTAATATTCACATAGTCGGAGTGTAATCTCTTTCCCCTTTGAAGCTCTCCTTAATGTTCATTGTAACCTATTTCCAGCTGGTTAGAATTAATGGGGAGATATCCAGGGTAAACCCTGTCTGGTTGAGACATCCTTTCATTCAATTAACTATAGATAAACAATGTGAGCGCGCGCGCACACACACACACACACACTCATATAACCTTGAGTGCCTACTGTGTGCCTAGCAATATTGAGAATGGAAACTGATTTGTAAATAAAACAATCAGAATTTTGGCACCCATGGGGAGATAGAAAAACACATGCACACCACATGTACATCTATAATAATAAATGGTAACCAGGTCCCTAAAGGAAATAAGCAGGGCACATCAACAGAGAATAACAAGGAGAGAGGGAGAAGCTTATTTAATATGATCATGGAAGCATCTCTGAAGATATGAATTTTCAGGTTAAGACAGGTCAGCCATGCAAGAAGCATAGGGACATGCACTCAAGACAGAGGAATGCTGAACATCAGAAACTGATCCTATATAATAAAAGCGTAATATGCAAATTGAGGAAACAGCCGGTCACTATGACACACACTGATCATCAGACACACACACTTTTGTATGTGTGAAAACTAAAACATGAACAGTGTGGCTTGGAAATGAAGCATAAAGACAAAGAGTAGCCCAAAAAGGAGTTCCAGAGGTAAACGGGGACGAGGGATTAGATCATGGAGGCCTCTGTGGGTAATAAGTATGAGTTCTATTTTGAGAGCATTGGAAAGACACTAAAAGGTTTAGTGGAAGGGCATGAGGTTATTTTATTTTTATTCTAGAAAGAGTTATTTCAGTTTATGTGTGGATATAGATTGGAGGAGCAAGGGAGAATGTTGGAAGCCCAGTATGAAGGTTTTCACAGGAAAGAAATGATAGTGAGGTGAACCAGGGTGGTAGCAATAGATATAAAAAAAAGTGGGAGTGTATCACATTGACTTTGGAAGCAAAAGAAAGCAATGGAATTGGGGTTGTGAGAGACTGATCAAGATGGCTTTCAATTTCTAGGCGCTTATTGAGAAGAGGAAGGTATGGGAGAGGAATGGTTTGGTAGTTAAACTAAGAGCTCAGTTTTGAAAATGTTCAATTTGCTTTGGTAGAGAAATTCAAGAGTACGAATCAAATAATTTTCTAAGTCCAGGATTTAGAGGGAAGTTCAAGGCTATGATGATAAATTATAATTCTCTTAGTATATAGATGGGGTACGTAAATTGGATGCCAACCAAATTTTAAAAAGGAGGGTCCTAAATACTAAGGATCAAACAAGATACAGGCTTAATTTTTCATTCATGTAATGGTTTAGAGGCAGGTGGGTGGCTCTAGGCTAGGTAGATAGCTCCACTCCACAAGATCATTTTGGGATTCAGTTTACCTTATAGATTTGCCATACTCTTGACTGATCTCTATATGGCTGAAATGGACCCACTAGGCAATAGGATACAATGAAAACTAGAATTGCCGAGTGTCACAAAAGCCATTCAAGAAGGGAATTCCACCCGGTTGGCATGGCTCAGTGGTTGAGCATCAACTTATGAACCAGGAGGTAAAGGTTCAATTCCCAGTAGGGCACATGCCCAGGTTGTGAGCTTAATCTCCAGTGTGGGGTGAGCAGAAGGCAGTTGATGGATGATTCTCATGATTCTTTGTGTTTCTATCTCTCTCTTCCTCTCCCTTTCTCTCTGAAATCAATAAAAAATATTTTTTAAAAAATAAGGGAGTTCCAACAAAGTAGGAATGGCTGACTGAATTAAATGCTACTCTGAAATCAACTGAGATGAGAACAGAAGTGTGTTCGTTGGATTTGGCCACATGGAGATTGCTGGTGACCTGTTCAAGAGTCATTTCTGTGTAGGGGTAGAGATGAAACTCAGAGTGTGGCAAGTAAACAGTAAACTAAAAACAATTAAGTGGACACAATATTTGTAGGAAACTCTTAAACAAATGAAAAAGTACAGAAAACTGGACCAGCAGCTGGAAGGTTATAAGAGTTCAGGGGAGTGTTTGTTTATTTTAATGGGAGATGCTAGAACTTGTTTTCATGAGTTGACAGAAATACTCCAATATAAACAGTGACTTATGACCCAGAAGAGGAAAAGACCAAATGGTCAAAGTCATTGAGGTGACGAGATCCAGTGCACTTACCGAGAAATTGGCCTTTGAGATGAGAATGGATACCTGGGTGGTAACTGGCAGAAGGAGATGAAGAATGCAGTTAGATCTGTGGATTTGCTAATTGGGCTATGGCAGGGGGGGCTCCAATGGAATGGGAACTTGCTGTGAAGTTGGAGACGGGGTTCTGGGCTGAAAGTGACGGGGTCATAGAGCTGCTATGGGAATGGGAATGGTGGGAGTGCAGGAGATGGCTCAGTAGTGAAGCTGAGGGCAGGTCTGAATGTTATAGGAGAGTTGGACAGTGTTGAGAGAGTCTATTGGAGATTTGATCTCGGTTGTCTAGAGTGAAATTAATCTTCCTGCTTGTGTGGACACAATAGCAAGGGATGGACCTGCTTGATATCCCAACCTGAAGTAGCCAGATGTGTTTATGGAGAATACATCCAAAAGCCTGTCCAGGAGTCACTTCCTTCCCTAATTGGAGTGAAAGCAAGGCTGTTTTCTGCTTCAGCTTCTGAGAAAAGCAAGAAGGGCTTAAGTCTTATGAACTGCTGGTGGACAGAGAGTTTGTGGGAAGTTAACCATTAGACTTGACCCTGAGTGGAGTCTATAGCATAGGCCTTTTTACATAGATCTATGGCATTTATTTAAATAATATACAATAAAAGATTTAAAAGCACCAGGAACTAGATATGCCTCATTCTGGAAGCATATTACTGAAGATAACTAAACTTGATTGGAGCAGTGACTAAAGTATAAATCCAACCTAAGGCTGCTCTCCTGAATGTTCACCAGTGGCACAGGCCTGCAGCAAGGATCCGCAACCTTGTCTGTGCAGCATTCTGCCCCTCTTGCAAAGGAGAGCATCAAGATTTGAAGAGGGCAAATCATTCCCTTTAGACCACAGAGTTAGTAAGTTATGGTTGAACCCCAGGTCAGTGTGACTCTAGCTGTTAGCCACTGTGTTCTAAGCTTCACTAGTCAAGAACTATTTCTTGAGCACATTTGCAAGGCTAAACACTGTGGGGAAGAGAAATGTTAATCAGACATACTATGTGGCCTTGAAGATACTATAGTTTACTAGGAAAATACTAATCCCTATAATGCATGGTAGACAAAGGTGGAGAGGTGGAGAAATTACCTTTTAGAAGACTCCCTGGAAGTGTATCAGGTGAAGTCAGCCGGGAAAAAGGAGTAAGTGTGGCCATGCTGAGCCAAGAGGATAGGAATAGAGAGGAAAGAGGCAAGTATTCCAATTGGCAGGCCGAGCGGGAGCAAAACTATAGAGCTGGCAAAGGCAAGGCATTTGGGGGAAGTTAGATAGCCAGTTTGGTTGGACAGTGAGTATAGATGTGGCAGTAGAGAGAGATGCTGCTGAAAAATACAGTGAAGATTTAAATGGTATGAGTCATCATTATTGCTAACATTTGCCAGGCACTTACCATGTGTCATACACTGTCCTTGGGGCTTTAAACTCATTACCTCACTGAAAACTTTGAACTAACCTGTGAGGTTGATATTATCCTCACTCCCCATTTTTAGAGAAGGATAACGTGAGACTTAGACAAGTAATCTGTCTAAGGTCACATGGAGAGGGGTGATAAAGCTGGGATTCAAACCCACGTTCATCTAATAGTAAAACTCATGTTTCTTCTTAGTGGAAATATAAAGCCACCCAGCAAGCATTGCAGTTGACACCCAGTGGGCTCTGCAGCAGAGCCACAGTTTCAAACCACCGATGACATCTTCTTTCTCTACTGATTCGTACTGATCTGATGTATGAGGTCATTTCCCTGCAAACTTTTAGAGGGCTCTGGGGGAAGATCTGGCCCTAATTTCATTCCTGTGGAGAATGAAAGAGAGAAATGAAAAGTGAACTGAGCCAGAACCAGTTTGGCTCAGTGAATAGAGCGTCGGCCTGCAGACTAAAGGATCCCAGGTTCGATTCCAGTCAAGGGCATGTACCTTGGTTGCAGGCACAGCCCCAGGGGGCATTGTGCAGGAGGCAGCTGATCGATGTTTTTCTCTCATCAATGTTTCTAGCTCTCTATCCCTCTTTTCCTCTCTGTAAAAAAACAACAAAATATATATTTTTTTAAAAAGAAAAAAAAAAAAAGAAAAGAAAGAAAAGTGAACCGAGTTACTCTCCACTGAAAAGTTGTCTCTTCTCTCCCAACTATGTGACAGTTAGGTCTTCGCATTCTTTTCCGCGAATGGACCCAACCATCCTTAGACTTGCACTGGGAGGAGGAGCAAGGGGATCATTCCCGGAGGCTCTGGGTCAGGTATCACTCCAGTCACCTTCTAGGAGGAGGGAGACACTCTGTTGGCTTTGACCCAGGGTTACTGATTTAGGGTGACGAGACATCCTGGTGGGCCAAGCGTGGCCTTTCTCTACGCCTGTTAACTGGCATCATTATTGACGGTGCCATCTTTTACTCTGACACTGTAAGAGTTTGGGTGATGAGTTATGTGACCACTTACTGAAGTTCGAGCAGCCAAGGAGGGTGGAACTGTTCCCAGCACCATCACATTGGGTGAGGTTTCTGCAGTACAGGAAGCTGTGACTGGGAGTCCAGAACTTATGGTGTTTTGAATTCTCTTCCTTTACAACCTGGCAGAATAAAAAAAGTGCCATGGGTGTGGACCCTACCCATGAGACCCCATGACTGCGGGTGTCCTCGCCTGCTCCAGAGACAATGAGGTATTGGAGGGATGGACCCAGGGAGGTGGGAGAGGAGAGACTGTCCTCATCCATGAAGTCAGCAATTTTGGGAGTGGAAGGATATGAGCTGAGAATGTCAGTCTCGGGAGATCCCATTGAAATCATAGTCATCACGAGTCAGACGAAGGGCAATATAAATTATGCCTTGAGTTGGAAGACTCCTTAATGAGGCATTTTTGAGCCCCCGCTTCTAGTAAAAAATGTACTCCTGTTGGGAGAGTTATCTGTACCCACTGAAGTTTCTAGAAACGAAAAAGTAGCCCAGCTGGTGTGGGTCAGCAGTTGAGTATTGACTCAGGAACCAAGAGGTCACCAGGTTGATTTCAGGACAGGGCACATACCCAGGCTGTGGGCTCGATCCCCAGTAGGGGGCAGGCAGGAAGCAGCTGATCAATGATTCTTTCTCATCATTGATGTTTCTATCTCTCTTTCTCCTTTCCTCTCTGAAATCAATTTAAAAATATATTATTAAAAATTATTTATTGATTAAAAAAAATATATTTTATTGATTTTTTGCAGAGAGGAAGGGAGAGAGATAGAGAGCTAGAAACGTCGATGAGAGGGAAACATCGACCAGCAGCCTCCTGCACACCCCCCACCGGGGATGTGCCCGCAACCAATGTACACACCCTTGACCGGAATCGAACCCGGGACCTTTCAGTCCGCAGACCGATGCTCTACCACTGAGCCAAACCGGCTTCGGCTATTGATTGATTTTAGAGAGAGGAAGGGGGAGAGAGAAAACACTGATTTGTTGTCCCACTTATTTATGCATTCATTGATTGAGTATTGTATTTGCCCTGACCAGGGGTTGGATGCACAACCTTGGAGTATTGGGACAATGTGCTGATCAACTCAGCTACCTGGCCATGGCTTAAAAAATAAGAAAGTAGCCCAAACCGGTTTGGCTCAGTGGTAGAGCATCTGTCTGCAGACTGAAGGGTCCCAGGTTCGATTCCGGTTGGGGGCATGTACGTTGGTTGCAGGCACATCCCCAGTAGGGGGTGTACAAGAGGCAGCTGGTCGATGTTTCTCTCTCATTGACATTTCTAGCTCTCTATCTCTCTCCCTTCCTCTCAGTAAAAAATCAATAAAATATATATTTTTTTAAATAAGAAAGTATATAAAATACTAGCATACTTTGATTCTTAATGTTTTGGAGGATATTATTTTTTCATGCAATTCATTCAGAAGATGCTGGGCCACTGGCCTCAGGGCTGAGGCTGGGAGAAAGAGAAGCCAGAGTGAGGTAATGAATGTTGTTCTTGCTCATAAAGTTCACCCGCACCATCCAGCACAATGCACCACTTGAGCAAATATTTTTAAACACCCCAAACAATACTGTATATTGTTTGTGGAAATGTTCATATGTAACGAAGGTAAAAAAACACGCACGGGAATGATGCAATCATTCTTGAATACTGCTTAACCTCATGGAGGGTGGGAGGGAAGGAAAGGGCTGGGCCTGGGCTTGCGCTGTATGGGAAGCATTTTGTTTTGCGGTGGGTGTGGGGTGGGTGGTGGTGGTGTTGAAACAAAAATGGCAACATTTCAACATCTTAATCTACAAATGTTATCAGTATTTTTCTAAATGTTTAACATACTTTGTAATTAAACACTTACAAAAAATCCTACACCCGCTGTCTAAGGAAGGTGGGGTTTATTAAAATGGATGGCCCTCTTGGATGACTAAGACCCATCAGACAAGTTGATGAGGAGGAGGAGGGATGGAAGGAGAACCGGGGATAGTGAAAGGGAATGAGGCTGGGGCCTCGTGTGTGTGTGTGTGTGTGTGTGTGTGTGTGTGTGTGTGTGTGCATGTGTGAAAAAGTCCATGGGAAAATCTCCAAGTCTGGGTTGACTATTTTACGAAAAGGATGTCTCTATCTAATACAAACCTCTCCATCTAAGTCACACGCATGGCCTGGTGAGAGCTGTTGTTTTTTTTAAAGCGAGGGACTGCCAGGTTCTTACCTGGATGACTCTGGTATAGAAAGACAGCACAGGAAGTTCAAGATGGACAGCCCACACAACTGACACAGTGGAATCAGGAATTGAGAGCAAAAGTTGACTAGAAGGGTACCTTTTAGTCTCTTGAGCAATTCACAGACAATTGGAGGAGGACTTTGGGATTTCACAGGGCAGCCATAAGAGAGGGTGGAGCCCTGGAAGGTGTGGCTCAGTTGGTTGGGGGTCATCCCAGGCAATGAAACGTTGCCAGTTCGATTCCCAGTCAGGGCACATGCCTGGGTTGCAGGCTCCATCCCTGGTGTGGGGTGTGCAGGAGGCAGCTGGTGGGTGTATCACTCTCACATCAATGCTTCTATCTCTCTCTCTCCCTTTCCCTTCCTCTCTCTAAAAAAAACTGAAAGAGAGAGAGAGAGAAAGAGAGAGAGAGAGAGAGAGAGAGAGAGAGAGAGAGAGAGAGAGAGAGAGAGAGAGAGAGAGAGGAGCTTCTCTAAAGCTTAGGGTAAGAGAGGTTTCAGAGGACCCTGGGTGGAATGATTGCTCACCCTGGGGAGAGGGGATTTAAGAGCCTTTCAATCAGTCATTATGAATGAGATTCCAGGAAAAGATGGTGAAACTGAAAAAATCTAGGGCAGTGGTCGGCAAACTGCGGCTCTCAAGCCGAGATTTGCCACTCTGTTGACTAATGAGTCTGCCAACCACTTCTTAGGGGAAAAACACTTAAAAATTTTTTTAATAATGTACTAATGTCTTTAACCGGAAGTCAAAACTTCTGGTAATGCCCTATAGCAGTGGTCAGCCGCGGATCTAGGGGGAAAGGAAATGTGAGGGAGAGAGAAGAAATAAAAATAGAAAAAAGTGCGTTCATGGGAACTGAGGGGAGGTGTGTGAGGCCCCTGAGGTCTCACTAAGTAGCACCTGACTGAGAAGCAGGCCACCCATTGGCGGAGAACACCCCCAGGCCCTCAGGGAACTGTGGGACAAGAAGAGAATGCTCAGCATCTGGTGCACCTTCATCCCTTCTCAGGGAGGCGGCAGTGGGGTTCATCAGATTCTTGCTTTATCCTCCTGCAAACACATTGGGCACTTTGGACACGTTGCTGACTTATGAACACAAGATACAGTGAGATCCCTGGTCCCTTTAACAGCACAGGCAAGAAGGTAGTGACCTGGACGTGGCAAAGGCGGAGAGAGTACTATTTTGCCATCTGCTGCAGTCACTGACCCAGCATTGATCTTTTCATCGGCTACGCCCGGTGTCAGCTAGCATCATGGAGCAGCTGATTTCCTAGCCAGGGAAGGAGCGATGCCCTAGTAGGTGGGGTTAGGGGTGAGATGGTGTGGGTGGGAGTAGGAGAGGGAGGAGGAAGGCCCCGGGGGAAGACTGCAACAGAGGAGAAATAAAACGGGTTTCTTGGAAATGGAATTGCTTCCAATAAAGAACAGGCTGATGTGATAAGAACAGAGTAATAAAAACCAGACAGCTCAGCCTGGATGGTGTGAATCAGTGGTTGAGCGTCAACCTATGAACCAGGAGGTCACCGTCAGGGCACATGCCCAGGTTGTGGGTTCGATCCTCAGATCCCCAGTAGGGGGCGAGCAGGAGGCAGCTGCTCAGTGATTCTCTCTCAACATTGCTGTTTCCAATCTCTTCTTCCTCTCTGGAGTCAATAAAAATATATTCAAAACAAAACAAAAAACCCCAGATAGCTCACATTTCCCTGAAAGTGGAGAGCCAAACAGCAACTGCATTTTGACCGTTCTCCAGGCCCTGGGAGGAGAGTGAGGAGGGGGACCTTTCTTCAAAGGCTCCCCACGGACTCTACAGCAAAGAGTGCAGGACCCTGCAAACAGCCTCCACCTCTCCGCCAACACCGTCCCTTTCAGACCAGAGGGGTGGAAGTCCTGCTTAGCCCACTCCCCCTTCCAACCCCCCCTCCTCCGAAGCTTCACTAAATCATCCAGCTCAGAAGGACCTGCCCCATGCTTGCCATTCATTCTCTTGCTTGGCGGAGTGGGATGAGAAAGCGAGTGGGGTCTCCCGTTTCACACAGCTCATGCTGAGAGGCCTTCATGGGACAGCCCTTGTTTCAGGAGCCAGTGGTGGGATTTGATGTTGGTTACCCTCATCCACTCCCTCCCTCCTAACCGCTCCTAAGAGGGTTCCCAGAGCTTTCTGGAGCTTGTACCAAGACACAGTTTGACTTCTTGCACCACCCAAAGACCACAGTTGCTGAACATTGGCGGGAGCCCTCTGTTTGTTTGGCAGCTGGAAAAGAGGAGGGGCGGGCCTCGAAGAAGAAAGCGGGACCTTGATTCCAGGCAGTGAAGTCAGTGGACCTGGAGGACTTGGCCCAATGTCATCTCAGACGCTTTCTTTATGCCTGTGAACAGCAGCAGGGGCAGTTCCACAGCAGAGGTGGTAATGCAAAGGAGAGCGTGAACGTCTCACAGGTCAACTAAAGCCAAGCCTGAGTTGGGGAGGTGGAAAGATTAAGGAAGGGCAATTATTGCTCTACCTGGTTTGGCTCAATGGATAGAGTGTTGGCCTGCAGACTGAAGGGTCCTTGGCTCTATTCATATCAAGGGCACATGATCCGGTTATGGGCTTGATCCCCAGTAGGGGGCGTGCAAGAGGCAGCCAATCAATGATTCTCTTTCATCATTGATGCTTCTATATCTCTCCCCCCACTACTCTTTCTTTTTCTTTGAAATCAATTTAGCTAGAGACTAAGTCTGGGCACCTGTCCCCCCATAGTCTTTCCTTTCTTGGTCCAAATGGGCTCTGGGTTTCCTAGTCCTGGTGGAACACAACCTCTCCTTTTCTTTCTTTCTTCCTTTCTTTCTTTCTTTCTTTCTTTCTTTCTTTCTTTCTTTCTTTCTTTCTTTCTTTCTTTCTTTCTTTCTTTCTTTCTTTCTTTCTTTCTTTCTTTCTTTCTTAAAATAAATCCTTACCTAAGGATATTTTTTCCATTAGTTTTTAGAGAGAGTGGAAGGGAGAGGGAGACAGAGAGAAACACCAATGTGAGAGAGACACATCGATTAGTTGCTCCCACATGTCCCTGACCAGGGCCAGGAGCCTGCAACTGAGGTAGATGCCCTTGAGTGGAATTGAACCTGGGACCCTCAGTCTGCAGGCTGACGCTCTACCCACTGAGCCAAGAATTGTATCCCAATGCCAAGAAAGTTGCCCAGGCAGACTGCACATATTATATAGTAAATTTCTATTGGATGCATTTTATTTCAGCACCAAATCTTTTATATTAAGAACCTGTTAGAAACCTTTCTGAAATTTCTTATAATTTTTACTCCTACCCTAGAGATAAAAGACTTTAATTTTAAAAAGTTTAATTTAAACTTTCCTCGGTGACTCAGGGCCTGATTCCAACTTAATTACACTATTGTAAAAATGGGTAGCTTTCATCAGACATGGTAAAATGTGTGTCTGTTTGCTCCTATTTTCTCCTCTGCTAAGTGGCTTCAGAGTGTTTTGAGTTCTTCTTTTGAATTCACATTGTTTTTCTGTATCCTCCTTCAAGAGTAAGTTGTGGTTTTAATGTTTTTTTTTAATTAATTTTTTTTTATTCTTTGGGCATTTATTGTAATCTCTTGAGTTCTGATTTGCTGCTTTGAGTCTGTGAACTGGAAGGGCCCATCTAGTGGGATACAACTCCAGGCCTTAGAGACATGGATTTGGTTTCACCTCATAGCTTTATGTACATACTAGAGGCCCAATGCACAAAATTTGTGCATGGACATGGGGTACCTCCCTTCCATTGGAAGGGTCTCCCTTCCCCTGCCACCACTGCCACCACCACCCTTTGGTGGAACTCCTGGTCAAACTCCCAGTTGAGGGACAATTTGCATATTAGGCTTTTATTATATAGGATTCCTGGACCAGCTGGTTAATGCCTGTTGGGCTCCATGTCCTCATCTTTAAAACAGGATTAAAAATCCTCCCTGGCATATTATGAGAGGAGAACTGGTAGTGCTAACTGGTAACTGCCTTGGCTCCCATGTGTACCCTGATCAGGGGATAGTCTCACAATTTAGGTATGTGCCCTGACTGGGAATTGAACCCACAACCTTTTGGTGTATGGGATGACACTCACCAACTGAGCCACCAAGCAAGGGTAGTATTTTATTATTTTTTATGCTATTGTAAATTGAATTGTTTTCTTAATTTCTTTTTCAGGTTGTTTGTTAGTGTGTAGAAATGCAGCTGATTTTTGTATGTTGATCTTGTATCCTGCTACTTTGCTAAACTCATTTATCAGTTCTGACAGGTGCGAGCGTGTGTGTGTGTGGGGGGGGGGGTTGTGCGCGCGCACAACCCAAAGGATTTTCTACACATAAGATTATATCCTTTCCAATTTGGATATGTTTTATTTCTTTCTCTTGCCTGATTGACTAGAATTTCCAGTACTGTGTTAAATAGAAGCAGTGAGAGTGGGCATCCTTACTTTGCTCCTAATCTTAGAGGAAAACTTTGTTTTTCACCATTGATGGGATGTTTGCAGTGGGGTTTTCATATATGACTTAAATTATGTTGCACTAATGTCCCTCTATTAGTAGTTTTTTTTTTTAGTGCTTTTATCATGAAAGGGTGTTAAGTTTTGTCGTATGTTTATGTTCCCCCATTCATTCAATTAAGGTGGTTGATTACATCAATTACATATCTCTCTCTCTCTCTCTCTCTCTCTCTCTCTCTCTCTCTCTCATCAACACACATATCATTGGTTTAGGATTGTTGTTCACATCAGAATATATGGCTGCCAAACTCAAGGTAGTAGCCTGGTCCTTTCTTAGCCTCATCTTCGTTTTCTGTAAATATGAGAGGATTGCACCTAACCATTGCTGATGCTCAGATTAGTCAGATACTCTCAGATTCTTGGGCTTCTCATTTAATTTAATTAAGCTCTCTATGGACTACAGAAATACCACTGGACAATAACATTCATATTACTATTTCTTTATCTTTATTCCTCAGCATGGAGAGTGAAGCCTTGCTCATATCAAATACCCAATCAGTAACTACAGAATGAACACTTACTGAATCTCAATATACCCTCCGGCATATTTGCTTTGCTCAAATCCACCAACTATACAGATTTGACCATGCTGTTTTTCTACTTAACAACCTCTGAATGAATTTCCATTGCCTACTCAGGGAATGAAATCTAAAGCCTTCCAGTGGCATCTGAGGACAGTCACAATCTGGTTTCATCTACATAATGCTGCAGAACACATGCGCAGATAAAATGTCAGCCAGGAAGCTTTGGAAGAGAGGAAAAACAGAAAGTATTAGTCCTATTTCCTGCCCCGCAGCCCCTGTGCAGCAGCCACATGAAACTACTTACTGCTATTTCACGGTCCCACCCATCCATTTTGAAAGTTCTGGCTGCAGATGAGTGGTATATTTTTACAAACTTGGTTTGCATCTCCATAAAGTATGGAGAGCTGAAATTTTCCCATATATTTTAAGTAAGTTATCTTCTTTGCTTTGTGTGTGTGTGTATATGAGTGTGTGTGTGTGTGTGTGAGTTGTATGGGTCTTTCCTTTTTTATTCTTTTTAATGTGGGAATTTCAATGATTTGGGGCTTATATTTGATTTCTGGTGTATGACTGATGTAGTTTTTAAGAGAAAACCTTCTTGTAAGCTTATCCCTCCATTCATTTATTCTTTTCATCATTGTTTCATAACGTTCCTTTTAGTCTTAAATATTTTAGTTGGTCTAATCTAAATATTTTCTGGAAGTATGAGAAACATTTATCTTCTCTCAACTAAAAATATATACATTATTGTTCATGTTTGTTCTATGTAAATTATTAATCTTTTTCTCAATATGTCTGTGCAACTTCTTTTAGTTTATTAAATGTATATTTCATGGCATTTATGTGCATTAACCCTTGAAATAATTAAAAATTGTGCAATTTGGCATTTCCAGTTTCTCTCACTTATCCCTGTTTTTACTCCATCTGTTGCTAAACTTCCTTCAGTTCATAGTTTGAAAGTTCATTATTTTTATTTCTACTTGGACTAACTGTTCTGTTTATCTTATTGTCTGTAAGATAGTTGCTAAATTTTTTAATTCCTTGAGAAAGCTTATTAGAATTTTAGGGAAAACTAAAAAGATGTAGACATTTCTAGACCAGTAAAGGTTTTTAAATTTTACTTATTGCAGAAGGAATTTCTCTGCTTCCATTTAACTAGGTAATTAATAATACCAATAATCTCAATTTCATTTAGGCCACTTTAAAAGTATGTAGTCTAGGCGGGGTATAGAGCTAGACCCCGGCATGAGAGCGGATAGCCATGCTCCTGCCCCTTAAGGCACTCGCTGCTTAACTATGGAAGCAAAGGGAAGGTAGTGTATTTAATTTATTTTTAATATATTTTTATTGTTGATAGTATTACAGATATCTCTCATTTCCCCCTCGTGACCTCCTTCCTTTCAGCCCCTACCGACCCCCAGGTCTTCACTACCCTGTTGCCTGTGTCGAAGGCTATGCATAGAAGTATATAAGTGCTTTGGTTTATGTCTTCTCACCCCCACATCAAGGTATGTCAGTTGGTTGCATGCCCCCATGCTGGACTCTCAAGTGGCCTTTCCTTTCTCCTTCATACTTTTCTGTAGTTGAATTTTTTCCACTAAGGGTGTATTAGTTTTATAATCAAATTAATTAAACATGTATTTTTATTTCTAAAAATCATTCCCAAAAGTTGTCTCACTCAGGCAGGCTCTTGGTAGACATTTGACAACAATGTCCTCCCCAAGGTCGTCTACCCCAAGATGATAAACCCTAGGAAATACTTGGGAATGCAGCAGCGATGATGGCTTCCCGTTACAAATCCACATCTCAGCAGAGAGTCTGGCTGGGGTAGGATGGATGTTTCTTTTTTGGGAATAAGTCTGAGAGCACAGGTAGTGACCGAGACCATCCACCTCTACTAAGGGAATGCCTTTAGTTTGTTATTTTGTTTTGTTAATTCTCACTTGAAGATATTTTCCGTATCTATTTTTAGAGAGATGAAAGGATAGAGGAGAGACACACAGAGAGAAACATCAATGTGAGTCAGTCACATCGATTGCCTGCCTCTACATTTGCCCCAATCAGGGCCAGGGATCGAACCTGCAACTGAGGTACATGACCTTGACTGGAATCAAACCTGGGACCCTTCAGTCCCAGGGCCAACACTCTATCCACTGAGCCAAACTGGCTAGGGCTTGAATGCTTGCAATTTGAAATCTCATAGCAATCAAATAGTGGTTTAGATTTACAACATTCTTTAGTTTATCACTGGCCTTCTCTTGGTTCCCCAACCAATTCTAACTTTAAAGGACATTAACCTTTAAAGTATGAATATGTACTTTATCTCAGCTTTAGGTCATGACCTTGGATGCACAGATTTAACATCCAGGTGGTAGGTTAGCCCTGGACAACCAGCATCTTTTTAGCTTTGGTGTACCTTACCGCATCCTAGGGCTTTGCTTTTGCTCCCAGGGCTTCTGTTCTCCTAGCTTGTCCTCAAGCCTCAGAGCAGCATGGGGGTTAAGAGTATGCAGTCCGGAGGCAAATGGTTGACCTTTAATCTTGGCTTGGCCACTGAATAACAGTGTGATCATGGATAAGCTTTTTGACCCCTCCAAGCCTAAGTGACTCATCTATAATGTGCGAATAAAAATAGTTCCTTCTTCAGAGGTGGTTGTGAGGTTTAATTAGATGATGCATGGAACATTCTTTAGTACAGCATCTGTTCTCAATGAACATAAGCTGTTATTTTTTAAAAAAATATATCTCAATGTCTAGTGTTCTATCTTTTATGATGTTTTTAAAAGAACATCATAACCTGTTATCAAAACCTGCCAAATCTCCATTCCTTGCCACACCTTCACCTCTTTTCATGCACCAAAAGATTGTGGGTTTGATTCCCAGTCAGGGCACATATCTAGGTTGTGGTTTGACCCCAGTTGTGCATGTACAAGAGGCAACTGATTGATGATCAATGTTTCTCTCACACATCAATGTTTTTCTCTTGCTCTCACTTTCCCTTCCTCCCTCCCTCTCCGTAAAAAGCAAACTGGTTTGGCTCAGTGGATAGAGCGTCGGTCTGTGGACTGAAGGGTCATGGGTTCAATTCTGGTCAAGGACATGTACATTGGTTGCGGGCGCATCCCCTGTAGGGGGTGTGCAGGAGGCAGCTGGTCGATGTATCTCTCTCATCGATGTTTCTCACTTTCTATCCCTCTCCCTTCCTCTCTGTAAAAAAATCAATAAAAAAAATATATATATTTAAAAACAGCAAACACAAACAAAAACAGAGAATTCACTTTGAAGTTAAAGGCACCTGGAACTGTGGCTGCACAACTGACTGTTGACTCTTGGCTCAGTATGGTACTCAATGTCCCAAAGCCTCAGTTTCTCACTTATAGGAAGACCAACTGAAATACCTTTTCATGAAGATGAATACGTGTCCTCATCTCTTTGATACCAGTTATCAAGATGTTCTATCCGTAGTAGATGATCAATGAGAGCACCACACACTTTCCTTGTTTCTGAATTTCTTTAAGAATTTACTACCCTCGTCACCCAAACTCCCATCTGGAATCAACAATATACTCCTTCCACTCTCTTCCCTTCACTAGAAAATCCATATCTTTAAGACGCATCCAAAGATAGATTATTAGGTATTTAAAACCTGGACTTGAATCCTACTTTTTCCCACATGTATACTGGGTAACTTTCGGAAAATTTAAAATTTCCTGACACTCTATCTTTCTCTTTTCTAAAATGGAGATAATGATACCTACTCCAAAAGGTTGTTGTGGGGATCCAATTAAATGCCCATATTCACTATATTTTAAGCACCTTGTATGTGCCAGCCATTATGGTAGGTATTGGGATTCCAAAAGTGAGCCGGCTACGTATTGCATTTATATGGTGTGTAGCACAATGCTTGGTATACAAGAAACTTCAACCTATAATATCTGTTATCAGCATCATCAGCGCCATGGTCGTCATCATCATATCTGTACCATGCTACATACACACAGAATAATCCAATTACATTTTTAAGTCCTCTGGTCTCAATCAAAATAAATAAACCCTTCAGTATTCTTAGGAATCACAGGAGTATCCCTAATCCCAGTGAGATCATGCTACATATAGTAAAAATCTATAAGCAAGATAAAGAAGTTATTCAAACAATTCCAACACATAACTGAGGTTGTGAATCATTAGTGTAGAGTCTGCTATCATGGAGTTAGGATTTGATTGAAAAGAAAGGATAGTCTGGATAATTCTAATCAGAAAAATAATATTTTAAAAATTAATTAATTGAATAGTAGCATGGATAAATGTAGTAGAACCACACAATGGAATACTATATAGCAAGGAAAAAGAACAAATTACAGCTTGTTAAATGTAAATGCAAATCTTATAAATGATATGTTGAGCAAGAGAAGCCAGACACAAAAGAATGTATAGTGTATGACTCAAATTTATATGCTGTATAAGGCAGACAGAACTTATCTCTGGTGTAAGAAGTCAGAATAGTGGTTACCTCTGGTGGTATGTATTGATTGACGCAGGTTTGAAAACTTTTAGGTGGTGGAATGCCCTGTCTGCCTTTCTTTCTCTGAATCTTGATACATTTTACATTTCACACATGTAAAAAATATAAGGTTATTTACTTAATATGTGACATTTAATGTAAATTATAATATGTAACTATCTATATATTTTTATTTTTATTTGCCTATTTACTTTCAGTTTATAATTAAAATGATCTTATATTTTCCTTGCTTTTCTCTTTCTCCCTCAAGCTTCTCAGCAGTAATTCTGAGGCGAGAGCATGCTCAGCCTGGTGATGGGGAGAAAGCAGTGGAGTTGATACAAACACAGTTTTGGGTTTAAGATGTACTATCAATATTTTAAAGTCAATGATCTATCTGTTTGTGGGTAACTGCTCATTTTATTATGATTTTCCCCCACCCGTGTTGGCAAAAGAACGCCTGGGTGCCTCACCGTGGCCCAGAATTCAATAGGATAATGCTACTTATAAGCGTGTCTACCAAGTTGCTCTTTCGGGTGGATGGTAATGGCCTTGGACGTGTTAGAAATGAGACAACGATAAGAAGTGAGGGGGAAATTCCAGACCTTGAGAACTTTCCCACATACAAATTTTGGCCTTTGACCTACTTTTCCTTCGATTTGATTGACACCCGAGGGGGTAAGGGATGGTGCCGACCCCGTTTCCTGTCTCCTTCTGATTTGGCTTTGGGCACCGGCTGTGATGGTGCCTGCTCCTTGAAGTTTGAAAGAAAGGAAGGGCGATCGTCAAAACACTGTTATAAGTGGCCATGTGCTCTGAGAGTTCATTCCCCAGTGGGCCCACAGCCATGGGTGGGGAGGTGCAGAGGAATCAGCTGCAAGATCTGCAATGCAGAGCAGCCAGTGTGTTGTAGGACTCCTTATTTTACTTATTTTTTTTAAATTTTTTTTTAATATATATTTTTTATTGATCTCAGAGAGAAAGGGAGAGGGAGAAGGAGAGAGATATATAAATATCAATGATGAGAGAGAATCATTGATTGGCTGCCTCCTGCATGTCCCACACTGGGGATTGAGCTCGCACCCTGGCATGTGACCTGACCGGGAACCGAACCGTGATCTCCTGGTTCATAGGTCGATGCACAACCTCTGAGCCATACCGACTGGTCTGAAGCAGTACTCTTTAGAGCTTACAATACCATGACTATTCTGTCATGGGCACTGACCTCTTTTTCCATAGATTGTCAAATGAAAAAATGACAACAGCCAACACAGCAATAGCCAGCTGGGGTGAACGAATCAAAATTATAACTTTTTTTGTGTGTGGTCAAGTAGACAAAAAAAGTCCATATTTTGGTTTGTAGTGCTCCAGAATTTTAGTAATTAGTTTATGTGTCATGAGATGAAAAAGGTTGCAAATTGCTGATGCAGAGGGAAGAAGCGACTCAGAAAAGGTATAGAGGTTAATATAGTTCTTTCTTATTAAGAGAGGGAGGGGTGAGAGGAGAAGGGAGAGAGAGGAAGAGAGAGAGAGAAGGAGAGAGGAGGGAGGAAGAAAGAAAGAAAAAAAAAGAAAGAAAGAAAAGGAAGAAAGAAAGAAAGTTAGTTCTACAGAAAGGGGGAAGTGGAGCAGGAAGGTAGGAAAGACAGAAACCAACTGCTAATGCATAGTTACTTGACAACCTCCAAATCATAATTAGGAGAAACTTCCTGGCCTCACATTTTCCACATAAACACTCAGGCGCTGGCAGAGTTAATGGATCCCTGACTACTGCCCAGAGCCGCCTCTGGCCCAGCCAGACAGCCATTGACGTCAGGGGCAGAGTGTCAGGACTGCACTCCGCTCCACTGCGCTCCCCTCGCTCGCTCCGGGTTTATACGTTTGACCCTAACCTTTCCCAGATGTGCAGCGTTCTTCCATCCTGACAGGGAGTTTCGACAGGGAGTTTTGACAGTGAGCATCGCGTGCTCTTGGAACCCTGTCCCTGGGCCAAAACAAAGGTCCAGAAGTCCAGGTCCCTGAGTTGTAGAACTGGACATGTGTGCGCTAGAGTGCCTCTTGGCTGTTGGGTGTCCACCACCGGAGGCCTGGATAATGGGGTTTCTGTCTTTCATAGATTGTTATCTCATGCCTCATGTTGTTTCTTAGCATCTGGCTGGCGGGCAGCCTCTTTTTGTCTGCCTGGGGAGGGATGGGAGTATCTGCAAGCAAGGGCCTTGATGATGGGGCTCCAGCCCTCTCCACCCTCCTCCTGCCTGCCCTCCTCCTGCCTGCACTCCCGCCATCCCGGCTCCCGGCTCACACACTGCTTGTTGTACTGACACTTCTGGGTGACTCATGGCCCTGTGGCTGGCCCCACTTTGTTCGGGCTCTGGAAAGACCTCTCCCCTTACCCTTTTATGGCTTGGTGGACACTGAGTCCTCCTTCCCTTTTCAAGGCAGGACAAGATCCCCCCTTCCTCCCGCTCCTTTCCTGGAAGCCTTTTCTCAGACCCTCCACTGCTCCTTCCCAGTTCGCATTGACTGTTCCCTCCACAGCTCCACCACCCAGCTTTATAGGAACTCCTAACCTTATGCTTCATGACATGACTGTGTTTCCTGTTCTCTCTCTGCTTGACGTTTGAGTGGATTTTCATGCGTCTATTTCTCCAACTAGACTGTAAGCTTTGTAAGAGCAGGGACCCCATCTTGCCCGTCTTTGGACCTCCCATGTACTAGTAGGTCTTAGCCTGATACCTAAGAGGTAGGCAAAAATTTGTGTTGAGTGAGTGAATGAACCTCCCAGGGAAATGAGGCGGGTGTTCTAGCAGAGGGCAGGGACAGTGATGACTCTGCAAGAGTTGGTATTGACACATTAGCAAGACCTTGTTGCCCCTGAGGAGGGACAGCCTAGGAAAATAAACTCGTAATGTGCACCATGGGGATAATGAGGGCTGCTGCTACAGGTCCTTCACCCTGTCTCATGCTACGTGCTTCACCCATAGCATCTCCTTTGCTCTGGCCACATCCCTTTTCCAAATGGTGTGGTGGGGATTCCGTAATCCTTGTTTGTATTATTTCAAGTTTCTAGAGGACAGGACTCTGTAGCCTGCGGCGGAGGCGCTTTCCAAGACCTCTCAGCCCTTTGGAAAGCTCCAAGTCCCTTTGCTCCAGAGCAAATGTATGATCGGTTCCAGAGCAGCTGAAAAAGAATCACAGCTTCCAAATCCCCTCGGTGCCTTTCCTGAAATCCCAGCGTCCCCTCCCCGCTGCCCTGAGCTAACCGCCCTCCTTCCCCCAAATCTGAGGCCCCGAGAGAAGGCCCAATCCCTGAGGAGGTAACAGGGATCACTAGTCGGGCTGAATTAGTCTGCCTTTGTCCAGAAGATAAGCTCTTCAGGAAGAGCTACCTATGGAGAAATTAAAAATGGCGGCAGAGTAAGTGGATGCTGCAGGGACATGCTCCCAGGAATAAACTGGAATGACAACGAAAATACAGAAAAAATTCCTGAATAATCAACGGAAAACTCTCAGGAGAGAACCCTGATGTCCGAAGACCAAAAGTGGAGACCGCATAGAGACTGATTTATTTTGTATAATGTGAAAAAAAAAAAGAAATAAAAAAGAGCTACTTATATCTTTAAAAACCTACATTTCACACTATGCTTTCATTTGTGAGCGAGGCGATGGAAAGTTGTAGCAAAATTCCCTGTCGAAGAAGAAAGGAAAAGAGGGCTGAGGAAGCCTGTGTGACAACCTGTCTTCCTACCATCTGAGTGGGGTCTGTCTATCCATTGTCCCTCCTCCTCAAGGAATGAGACCCCCAATGGACAGACTCAAAGAGAGCAGAGGACACATATAGTCACCATCTGTCACTTTAAACTCTCCTTTTGCCAGTGGTATGCAAACATAAAGATGAAGTCAGAGCCCTGACTGAGAGGCTCAGTTGGTTAGCATGTTGCCCCAATATCCCAAGGTTGTAGGTTCGATCCATGGTCAGGGCACACACAGGAATTAACCAATGAATGCAGATGAATTCAGGACTTAATAGCAGCTGGAAGTCTGGGGGACACAAAGCACCTACTGGTTATCATTTCAGAAGGGGAGTTGGAGGGAAAGTCCACTTATCTGACTGTCCTCTGAGAGGGGGACCAGAAGTGTTGCTACTGTTTCATAGGATCCAGAAATCCTTCAGGCTTCCCACCGGAGAGGGAAATTCCCACAGGTTGGCCCTCTCTTAGGGTAAGTAGACATCTAATGTGAGCAGAGTTAAGGGCTAAGTAGATTAGATCCTTCGGAGTTGCTCCGAATTCATCATGGAAAATAATTTGTAAATTTTGTAATATAATTAGGTGGTGTAACTGTCCTTATATAATTAGATATAACTATAAAATATGCAAAATAATTTCTAAGTTATGCAAATAAGGGACACACCAGGCCTTGAATATTCTGTTGTTCACAGTTTTCTCTGCAGCCTCCCTAAGAGCCACCTCCCAGGGGTGGGAGAGAGTGGCTTCCCAGAGCTGGGGGGATTTTCCCAAGGAAGCTGGGAGCGCCTGGGAACTCCTATTTTGAATCAGAAACAAAAGATGTGTGTTTTGCCAGAGTTAGAATGGATGGGGAAGTGGGCATTACTTTCTCTCTTTTAATTTAAAACTCTTTATTGTTTTTCTTTAAAACTAATACCAATGCCAGCCACAGAACTCCAGCCTCTGAACATTTTAGATCACGGAGAAAGCCTGGCATTCATTTCAACTTTCGTTAGCCGGTATTCCCAAGGAGAGAAAGGCAAGCGGATGATGGGAAACAGTAAGAATAATCCTGAGCCAAATCAGATAGAGGAGGAGAAGGGAAAGAACAGAGTACACACATGGACCAGCAGAAGAGAGGGAGGGGACCTGGGGAAGGGCAGCTATCCTATTACTTCCCCGGGCAGGAAGCTATCGCTGGCAGTCAAGTCACCGGGCAGTGGTTCTGATGAGAGATTTCACTCTCAGCACCTCCGTGTTTGCAGAAAACATTCCACTTTGATGGTTAGGAGGTGGGGAAGCACAATACAATTTTTTAGTGTTGCTTTAGGGACTATGGAGCCCTGAATTACACCTATACTGTGTCTACTATGTGCAAAGCATAGGCAAGGTGTTTGTAGGCACAAATATGGATAGGCTTCTGGGCCTTCCATCAAAGGGACCCCCAGTTCTCTGCAGGTTTATGAGTCAAAGAGATGAAAAGTGATTTCAGTCAAACAGGTGAGTGCCTCCTGCCTCAAGGTTCTGAACTGCTAAATAACTATAGGTTCATTCAAAAGCCAACCAATGTGATTTCTCCCAATTATAATATGTCTTATCTATAATTAAGAATCAACTTTATTGAATACTAGAGGCCCAGTGCACAAAATTCGTGCATGGTGGAGTGTGGGATCCCCTTTCATGTCCCACATGGTTCAGGGTCCTGGTTCAGGGTTCTAGTTCTGGAGAATGAAAAGAGACTAGAAGAACTTTAATTTGGTGATATGGGAGGCCAGGTGGTAGTCCAACTCTAGTGGGAGAACTACCCACTGCTCTGGCCCTGCTATCCCTTTTGGAGGCTATGGGGAAACACTTAGACAGGAAGTAACAGAAATTTATATAGGACAAACAGAGGTGGAGGCTGCTTTAGCTAATAATGTCTGAACTAAAGGGTGAGTGGTTAGACCAATGGATGTTATTGACAGCCTTCCTGGCTTCCTGTCCACATCTCTCTATTAGTGAAACAGTAATTGGTTTCCAGCAGTGGAGGGGGGGTCCCCTCAGCCAAGCCTGCACCTTCTCCAATCCAGGACACCTCAGAGGATGTCCAATTGGGCCATAACCAGCAGTCGGACATCCCTCTCACAATCTGGGACCATTGGCTCCTAACTGCTCACCTGTCTTCCTGCCTAATCACACCTAACTGCCCTCCCTTGCTGGTCTGGTCACCCTCAACTTCCCTCCTTGCAGGCGTAGTCACCCTCAACTGCTCCCTCCCACACCCCCCTGCCGGCCTGCTCACCACTTACTGACCCCCCTGCCGGACTGGTTGCCCCTCACTGCCTCCCCTCGCCAGCCTAGTCTCCCCCAACTGCCCCCTCTGTGGACCTTGTTGTCCCATTCAGCCTGCTGTTTGGTCATTTGGTTGACTCTCAATAACCCCCCTGCCAGCCTGGTGACCCCACACAGCCTGTTTGGACATCCATTCAGTTGTTTCCAATGCAATGGTCACTTAGCCATATATATATTTTCTATATCTTCTTATTTAATTTGGAAACTATTATTTGGCATAATATAAATATATTTATTATTTTTTAAGAAATTTATTCATTTTACCAAAATTTTCAAGTGTATTGGCATAAAGCTAGTTACCATATTTTTTTATATTGCCTTTAATATCTGTGTTATTTGTAGCAATGTCCACTTTTACACTCCTGGTATTGGTATATTTTCCCCTTTTTTATTGATCGAGATAGGAATTATTATAAAGTGAGATAAATGGAGATAAAAACTTTGCTGATAAAAATAGATCCAATTTATTAACAATTACATCAAATAGACTTTTATTTTTATTTATTTATTTATTTATTTATTTATTTATTTTAATCCACAGTTGAGGATATTTTTCCATTGATTTTTAGAGAGAGTGGAAGAGAGAGGGGACAGAGAGAAATTTCGATATGAGAGAAACACATTGACTGGTTGCCTCCTGCATGTGTCCCAACCAAGGCCCAGGCATGAGGTTCATGCCCTTAACCAGAATCAAACCTGGGACTTTTCAGTCTGTAGGCCAACACTCTATCCACCGGGCAAACCAGCTATGACTCAAATGGACTGTCTTTTAAACAAGAAAGGGAGCTGTGGTCCATGCAAGTCTCATTAAGCCCCTGAAACATGGTAGGGAACCAGAAAGGAAGGGATGGGTGACCACTGTGGATACGGGGATTGGCCATATCCACGATCTAGCATTTACTAGTACTTTCCTTTTTGCCTGCTGTGATTCTCTTCTGCTGGAGCCCCAGGCCTTCATGGTTAGGGTAGTGATATTTTACATTACAGAGCGGCCTTTTTGCTTGTTCTGAAGAGTCTTCTACAAAAAAGCAGACTGGGTCTTGGATGGTGGACTGAGGGGATGAGGAGCAAACGGATGAACCTGTGCCTCAGAAATTCTCAGAATTACTTGTAGAGAGGAACCCTATAAAAGACTGGGTTTCCTGAAGCAGCAGGAGAGGAGGTAGAAAAGTTATGATTTGACGTTACACTGTGACCCTCTGTCGGATGGAGAACCAGGACCTCCATGTTGCAGTATTAGCTCTGAATGCTCATTCGCTGCTATTACCACAGCCCAGCACTCCACGTGCCTGCTGACCACCGTATCCGTTGGCTCCTTTTTGCTTGAAGGGCTCCTGAGAGCTGATCTCTTGACCTTAAGCCACTTGATTCATTAGTCCCCTGACCTGGGTGCTTGGCCGCCACTTCAGTTGTCAACATTGACCTCCGAAGAGGACCCAGCAACATTATAGTAGCTACACCTTCTGGGAAACCTCAGTTCATCTCTCCCAGGCCAGGTCTGAGGTGGGAACCAAAGAAAATAAGTATTGAACTCCCACTTTTTATTCTTACAGTAAAAGCTTATTTTCTCCCTCAAGGCTAATGAATCCTGCCCCAGCTTTCATTTTCATCTAAAATGGTGCTCGTTTTTCACCCTCCTCTGAGGGACCGCTGATTGCTGTTGGGTCAGTGAACTCCCAGAGGGGATACAATGGAGGCTGAGGCTATTTTTTAAAGAAGTGCCAGAAAACCTCCCACTGTGTCTAAATATGGCCACAGGAGACCTGGGCTCTTTAATTACATGGTTTGCCCCAATTACTTAGGGGAGCTCTGTGGAGTGAAGGATACGTGAGCAATTCACAGGGGCTTTGCCTGCCTCCCGGGCCACTTCCATCAACCCCACTCTACAGACCTCGTAAATTCCTACACGGACCAAAGCAAGCCCCCCTTCTCTGGGGACAGGCCCCCTCTGCTTCTCCCCTGAGCAGTGGCTCTCATGGCCTCTGCTATGGCCTCCCTGGAACCCTGTACATAGCAACCAGGGCGTGAGGTGAGCAGTTCTCTTCCCATTAAATATGATGCCACCAAGCTGTTCCTGTCAGTTACCGCCATTAAAATGACAGCTGCCGGTCAGCCCCTGGTGGAGAGAGGCAACCTCTTCCTTCTTGCTTCCCTCAAATACCGACCTTTTCCCTCTGAGCCCGTTAGAAGGTGCCCGTGCTGACCCAGAGAGAGTGGCTCTCAGCAGGTTCCCAGGCACAGCCCAGCAGGCGGGAAGTGCTGAGCGGGAGGATGCACAGTGCCAGGTTCTTAGGACTCAGCTGGAGCTCCACCCTGCCTACCCTCCCCCGCCCCCACAGGCAGACGCTGTTTCTTCCTTCAGAGAAGTGACTGCATCAGGAAACTCCCCTCCCCCGGGGTCAAGCCTGGGGTGGCCATGGAGGAAAGGGACGGGCAGATGTGTGCATGCCTGTGTGTGTGTGTGTGTGTGTGTGTGTGTGTGTGTGTGTGTGTGTTGAGTGCATGAGTACCATGCGCACGTGCTCTTGTGTATGTACGTATGCACATTGCGTTCTTATATGTGCATTTAGCGGACACGTGAATGTCTGTGTGCACCGCTGTCATGTGAGTAGTGTGTTCCCAACCAGAGCCCTTCAATCCCCTTTCCTCTCCTTCCTGCCTTTCCTCACCCCAAGGTTACCTCATAATTTGTTTCATTTGCTTCATGTTTATCTGTCATTGTGGGCATGGATGCAGCAAAAAGCAAGCGAACAAAAAATACACGAAGTCCAAACCAAAAACTCAACAAACGAAACAAAAGAAACAACTGGCCAGACTTTAGGCACAGAGGACTGTTTGCAGATGGGAGCAGTTCCTTCTGGTTAGTGGAGGCCTTTCTTCCTGGAACCCAGGCCCCAGGGCCCATGTGGTAAGGACAGGGTTCCCTGTTGATGTCACAAACTCTGCCCCACAACCCCATGCCCACCCTCGTTTGGGAGGCTGTATGCTCTGAGACAGCCGTTAATCCTACCCAGTGAGCATAGAATAGTAAGTGGCAAAAGACAATGGCTTTGGACTATTTTAAATCAAATCCAAGTGCCTCTGTTTGCTCCAAAGCTTTTCCCCGTGTAATGTGTCTTTAAATCATCTCTTAGATTTAAGATCTCATGATTCTTCTTCAGAGACTCACTGACGCAATCGCGTTAACACAATCTCCATCTCCTGCTTGTCTGGAAGTATAATGAGATTTGGAGCTAGGCTCAAATCTTGAATTGAATTACAAGTAATGTAACCTTGGATAAATTAGTGAATTCTCAGTTACTTCATCTAGAAAAAGGGGGAAATAGTCACACTTATCTAATAGGGCTGTTGTATAAATTAAATGAAACTTACCTGTGAGCCTTTTTTTTTTTTTCCAATTGATTTTTTTTAAGAGAGGAAGAGGGAATAGAGAGATAGAAACATGGATGAGAGAGAGATTTCTATCTGCTGGCTCCTGCATGCCCCCTCCTGGGGATCGATCCTGCAACCTGGGCATGTGCCCGGACTGGAATCACACTGGGCACGTTTTGGATCATGGGTTGACACTCAACCACTGAGCCACACTGTCAGATAACCTGTGAAGAGCTTAATGCAATACTTCATAGGTAGTAAGTGCTCTGTTAGCTAATTTTATTTTTTGCTTCCTTCTCCCAGCTATTGCTCATGCCAAATCTCTTCTACCCCTCATTTTTGCCTCCCTACTGTGTTGATTTCCCAGGGCTACCATAGCAAAGTACCACAGTTCGGGTGGTTTCATACAATAGAAATTTATTCTCTCACAATGCTTGAGGCCAGAAGTTTGAAATCAGGGTGTCAGAAAGACCATGCTCCTCTGGAGGCTCTAGCGAAGAATCCTTTCTTACCTCTTCCATCTTCTGGTGGCTCCTGGCATTCCTTCGCTTGTGACCACATAACTCCAATCTCTGCCTACTCTGTCTTCACATGCCTTCCTCTCTGTTTCTCCTGCTCTTGTAAGCACACCAGTTATTGGATTTAGGGCCCACCCCAAACCCAGTAGGATACCATCTTGAGACCCTTAACTAATTACATTTGCAAAGACTAAATTTCCAAATAAAATTATTTTCTGAGGGTCTGGCTGGACCTGGATTTTTTTCTTGGGGTGGGAGGTGAGGAAGAGGACAATAAAACGTATTATACCTACCAATCTAGGCTTCTCTCTTTTTAAAAACATCTCAAAATTTGTATCTGTCCAATTCACTTCTCCTGCTCTGTTAGGATTTTGCTCACTTCTCTCCATCCTCACTGCCGTGACTATGGCACCATTCACCTGCCTAGTGCTTTTTCTCTGGCCTCACTCATATTTATTCTTCACACTATCTCCAGGGGGGAGTTTTAAAAGTATAGACAGGTCTGATGGACAGTTCTGTCTTCTCAAAAGCCTTTAGTTCTCAGGTGTCTTTAGGATAAAATTCAACATCTTAGCCTTCAAGGGTCTTCACAAGTTGATCCCAAATGGCTTTTCTGATATCCTAGCAAATCCTGCACTCATCGCCCTCACATGCTTCAGCCCACTCTAACCCAGGTCTAAAGGACAATCTCTGTATTGCTGCAGCATGATGGGCTTGTCCCTGGTATGATCTTGGATTTAAGTGGAAAGTTTATTTAAAATTCTTTGGAACAGGCATTAATTCAGGTGTGGATGTATGGAGGGAAGTTGGAGGCCAGTTCCAGAGAATGTGGGTGTTCAGAGTTAGTCACCCCAAGATGTGCATCTATAGCAATTTTAGTTTTAGGTCCAAGAGGAACTTCTGCCCCTCCCTTTAATTTCCTAGAAGAACTTGAATTAGGGGTCTTGCCCATTATAAGAGTATCAACCATAATCTCTTTTTGCCCACATATATAGGGCAGGGCAAACTTCTATTTATTAAATATCTGCTCTTCTTATCATTCTATGATGATCCTTTGATGTCCCTCACTCAGAATGTGTTTTTTTACCCATGTTCCCTTTCTGTCTCTGAACCTCTTGTGCGTGTGGAGTCTCTGACTCCCTCACATAGGTGGGGTTCCTATACGTGTGTGTGTGTGTGTGTGTGTGTGTGTGTGTGTGTGTGTGTATGTATTCAATTTGGTTATTTTCTCTTGCTAATCTGTCTCATGTCTCTTTGAATGTTAGACCAGCCAAAGAAACCTGAGGGTAGAGGAAAGTTTATTTTACCCTCACAAGAACCTGTGTTAAGAACAAGGCTTGAGGGTTGAGTTTGGTTCCGTGAACAGAGAGAGAAGCCATAGAACCAAGGCGATCAGGGTCAGGTCTGGAAAGGGAAACCAAGTTGGAGAAATAGTTGAGAATCTGGTATTTGAACTACTGAATGAGTGCAGTGAATCCATTTATATATGAGAGGCCATCCAAGTGGTCTGGGCTCGGCTGGCTTACCATCACTAGGGCAGGGTGGAGAGTGCATTCTGCCGTCAGGCTCCACAAATCACTCTGGACATCAAGGAGGGACACGTGGAGCACAGAGTCCAGTGACCTAATCCTTGTGACGCTCTGTTCTCTTTCGTCGTTGTTTGTTCTGTGGGACCTCAGGCACGGACAGCTCCTGGTCATAATCTGTGTTTGTTGCTGTTTATGTTGTGGTTTCCTCAACAGCTGGGCAGATGCAAGAACTGAGATTTCACTGTTTTTGAGGATGTCAAACCCTGTTTGTCTGGATTCTTGCTCTATTGCACGTCTGGTTTCTGAGTCAGTGTGGAGTCAGGCGGAGCATGAATCAGGAGACCGAGCTGGACGTGATGGTGTCTCAGGAGCTCCATCTCTGATACTTTATGACCCAGAGTCCAACCAATTAGTTAAATGAAGTGGCATTTTCTCTGCCTCTCAGATTTGGCTGATATGCTCAGGGCATGACTCTTGCTGGATAGCTGAGATCTGTAATTTTTTTTGGCAGAGGTTGCAGCATAAGGAAGTGATGAGGGACTGAAGCTGCTCCAGAAATGATTTACCAGGCTTCCAAGATATAATCACTTCTAAAACCCATGTTGCAATTTATTATAAAAACATTTTTTTTTCTAGCAATTTCAGAAAATTAACAGACTCAGAGGGTTCTAATGTTTGAGTAGGCATTGGGGATGACTGTCTTAGTGCAGACTGGGTGGCTTAAACATATACACAGAGTGGCCAGATTATTATGATCTCTGAATGCATAATAATATGACCACTTAGTGTATATCCTATATAATAAAGGGCTAATATGCAAATTGTCCCCTCAACCAGGAGCTGGACCAGCAGGCAGGCCGACCCACCACCCTGATTTATCTCTTTTCAGCTCTAACACTAGTTTAAATTAATGTAGCTATATAATTTCAAAAGTAACATTTGACTAATGCTCACTCATTGTGCATCTGTTTCAGATTCTCCCTGATTAGTAAACACTTTTATGTTAGGAGATAAATTGTTTCTATAACATGACTGGATTTGACTCCAATGACTTTGTAGGCTACTTTAGGGAAACTGAATTCTTTTCAATGTGGGGTCTTCCAGTCTTCTGTGTCCTTTAGATGAACTTTAACATTTAAAAATAAAAATCCCAAATATTTCTAATTAAGGACAATCCTATTTTAATTGTTCACTAACTATTATAAATCAGACTTTAAATCTTTCATATTTTGTTGTTGTTATCAAACCATTTACTTTATTCTTTTACTTAAAAAATGTATTTCAATTGGTTTTCTTAGATGTTCCAAGTATAAAGACACAATACATAAACAATGACCATTTTTTCTTCTCTAATTTTTTTTTCACTTCTAAATCATTTTCTTGTGTCAGATGCATTGTAAAGTATTTCCAGAAAGAAGTTACACAAAGGCACTGATAATGGCCTTCCCAGCTTTCCCGCCCCCTGTACTGGGAATATTTATAACGGTTTACCATTAAGCAGGTAGCACAGATTAAGATACTATTGTCTTCCATCTTCAAGAAGTCCCCCCTATGACTTTTAAGCATCTACTGAAATGAGACTCTGCTTTTTGACTTTGACTTATTAATGTGGTGACTTACAAGAACAACTGAAGTATCCATCTTATATAAAAACTACTGTTTGAAATTTTAACCCTGCTATCTGTAAATGCTTGCTTAAATAATAAGGAAAATAAGACTACTCCCATTTCAGAGAGGCCATTAAACCTTCCCCGGATGAAATTATCAGTGCTGGCACCAGGCCAAACCTTTGGTTGAGGTCTCAAGGCCCCAGCACATAGGGAATCTTTAAGAATTTGCAAAGGAGGCTGCAAACACCCCATATTTGGGAGACAAAGAAGGTAAAAACATATAAATAGGGAAAATTCCTCCATGTGGGGGCCCAGAATTTGAGAGACGTTTTCCTCTGGACCCGCGCATAATAAATGTAACTCCATCTCTCTAAGTATTGCTTGGTTTTTCTCCGGTTACTGTAACACAATTGCTTAACACTGAAGTGTCCTTGGGTGGTCCTAGTATATTATTATGTAATGTGCTGCAAAATTCATTCTGTGAATTTACCACTTTTGCATTGATATACTTCAGTTAGATGGGGCCTTAAGTGCCAACTTTGTCTCTTTATGTTGTTATTATGATGACTGTATAGTAATAATATCGATCTTACCTCTCACGCTGGGCTCCGTAATGGTTTATAAAACACTGTGTTGTGTTTTTTTTTGACAGCTTTCCCAGTTGTTCTGTTTACTTCTTCCTTTCTTGAGTCAATTTTGGCAGTTTCTATTTTTGATTTAAAAAGTTCATTTCCCGCCCCCAGGTTTTAAAGTGCCTTTGTATAAATCTTTGCAAATATTTCTTACAATTATTTCCATTTATTTTTCCTATGTGTTTATTTTAAAAATTCTTATTCCTTCTCACTTTTCTCTAGATAAGCCTAGGTAGTTATTTACCTATTTTAGTTACTGTTCTTTTTCAAAGACTCAGGTCATACATGCATTGTATTCTTTTCGTTTACATGTAATTTCAGCCTTTACTTTTTATTGACTCCTATATTTTACTTCACTTGGGAATTTTTCCACTTGTTTGTGTCAAACACTTAAGTATGTATTAATTTACATATTTACAGCTATTAATTTTGAATAACTTAGTTCTAAAGACAGCTTTCTCTAGATCATACAGATTTTTCTGTTATTTTTGTATTTTTAAAATGTATCAAAGTTATGCATTTATATTATTTATAGGTTCAAATAATTACATAACGCTTTATTATTGACATAGGAACTTCAGGTTCTTGGCATTTGGTTGGAAGTAGATATAGAAATAGGCAATAATAACAACTTTCATACCTTGTATTTATACCTTCATCCATTATTTTCTAGTTGACCTGCCATACGCTATTGAATTGCCTCAGGGGACCTCAGGGAATGCTCAGTGAGCCTTTATATGTGTAAGGGGCCCTATTCCTGCCCCAGCCTTTTATTTCTCTTCTATATGGAGCTTCATCTAAAGATTACATAAGAGCCCTAGCCGGTTTGGCTCAGTGGATAGAGCATTGGCCTGCGGACCAAGGGTATCAGTTTTAATTCTGGTCAAGGACATGTAAAAAAAAGAAAAGTTTCAACAGCTTATAATGCTTAAGACTCATTAAACTTACATACATGTACAGTGTTTTATATGGAAACCCAGAAGTAAAAGCACAGTATGTATTTGAATTCAAGAAGACATCAATGACAAACACATTATTATTTAGTGTGATACTAATAAAGAAAAACCCCACATAGCCCAATAGATTATGACGTATCATCGGTCTTAAGAGGCATAGCAAATCAGAGATGCTAACATGTGAAAACAATTACTCAGTATCTTAATGCAGACTAAATATGGCATATGCTTTATGTATATGACTTAGAATTAAAGTCTTGGGCTTCCTTGACTATTCTGTGACTGTTCAAAGGTTAAGTGACCCTTGAAATATAAATTGAGGAAGAACTCCACCCAAGTATTATTTGTCAACTGAGCATCTGCGTTCAGCCTGGAAAGTGACATTGCACTTTGTCCTCAGGGTTCTCATTCCGGATGGCCCAGACACCCTTGGCTTTGCTCAGTCCCCTTGGCAAGATTGCACATCCCCGGGCCACAGTGGGGAAGGAGAGATGGGTCCTGTGCTTGGGTTTGGAAATATCATCTGGACCAGATGGGCTCCTGCTGTGTTGTGTTCCCGCCCTGGACCACGTGTGTCACTGCTGGGGCCTCCGCAGCCTGGCCCCACAGGCTGCAGTGATGCGTCATTGGCCTCCCTCTCGCTCTTGGCGGCATCGGCAGCTTTCCTGACAGTAATCCAGACCTTCTTCCACATTCCCATGCAGCAGCTCTGGCGTTTCAGCCCAAAGCAATCAATCATCCCTCACTCAAAACAGATAAGGATCATAGATTCTAAAACAATGGATTGGATTCTTAATATGCAGTTAGATTCTTGATCCAAAAAAGAAAAAAAAAAGTTTCTCAAGCAAAAGAAACTAATTTAAGAACACCCTACAGTCGCTTGCCTTTCTCTAGGGCAGTGGTCGGCAAACTCATTAGTCAACAGAGCCAAATATCAACAGCACAACAATTGAAATTTCTTTTGAGAGCCAATTTTTTTAAAACTTAAACTTCTTCTAAAGCCATTTCTTCAAATTAGACTCTCCCAGGCCATGGTATTTTGTGGAAGAGCCACACTCAAGGGGCCAAAGAGCCACATGTAGCTCATGAGCCACAGTTTGCTGACCACGGCTCTAGGAGCTTCGATTTGTCAAGATCAGTGCGTTGACAGTATTGGCCCATAGGGGCCCTTGAGATGCTTGGCATAAAGGGTATTTGATGGGTACAGGAGGTGCTTCTAATGCTTCCACTCAGACTTGATTAGAGGCTTCTCTTTATCTGAAATACTTATACAAATTAAGTGATTTAATTTTGTGGTTTTGAATATAAAGGCAGTATTTTTAAGAATCTTTCCATAGAATGGCCCCAGGAAGACATGGCACATGTATACATTCTCACTTTGAGGGACCCTCACACCACTTCATGGTCAGATTCTCCAGCTGGACAGGACTCATTTTCCAGCTGGAGAATCATGGATAAAGGAACCTGGGTCCAAGTGCTGGGTCTGTCATTTCTAAATTATGTGCTCTTGGGAAGCTGTTTAAATTCCACAATTTTCAGTTTCTTTCTCAGTAAAAGGGGCATTAAAAACACCGAAGTCACGTGATTATGACAAAGATAAAATTATGTACTTAGGTTGCCTGTCACAGTCCTGAGGGTGTGATAAGTGCTCAATAACAGTTGCAACTTTCTTTTCACTCTGTTTCCTCCCTTTCTAAAGAAATTACTTTTCCCCGGCCCCCCTCACCCCACTTTCAGCCTAGAAAAAGAGGAGCAGATGGGGTGCAGGTAAGTTCTCGTTCATCCCCCTGCCTCTGCGTACTCTGCAATTTCATAGCACCCTAAAGGGAGAACTGTCTGGCCTTATCTTAAAAATCCCCTAAAAGCATCTAAACCGGTTTGGCTCAGTGGATAGAGTGTTGGCCTGTGTACTAAAGGGTCCCAGGTTCGATTTGGGTCAAGCCTTGGTTGTGGGCACATCCCCAGTGCGGGTTGTGCAGGAGGTGGCTGTTCGATGTTTCTAACTCTCTATCCCTCTCCTTTTCTCTTTGTAAAAACCAATAAAATATATTTTAAAAATCTCCTAAAAGCAAATGGCCCTGATTTGGCAACTCATTTTAGCTCACAGAATTTGTTTTTTGTTTTTTTTTAAGTATGTTTTTATAGATTTTTAGAGCGAGAGGAAGGGAGAGGGATAGAGAGAGAGAGAAACATCAATGAGAGAGAAACATCATTAATCAGCTGCCTCCTGCATGCCCCCTAACTGGGGATCAAGCCCCAAACTCAGCATGTGCCCTGACCAGGAATCAAACCATGACCTCTTGGTTTCTGGGTCAATACTCAACAGGCCAAGCCACTCAGAATTTGTTCTTTTGCCCATATGTTTATTCATAATAAACATACATGAAACCTTTACTATGCTAGGCACTGTGCTAGGTCTTAGAAAAAGACACCTGACACAATTCCCCTCTTTATGATACCATAGGGAAAATCTGCAAATACACCATTGCAATGCCAAAGAATTAGAGCTATGATAAAAAAAAAAAAATGACCACAGACTCTATAATCACTTCAAGAGTTGGGAGCAGTTGGTTGGCACAGAAGGAGTATTGGAAACACCTCCCAGAGGAGGGGAAACCCGACCTAAGACCTGAGAAGCAAAGATGACGGATTTTGAAGGTTCATTTCAGGCAAAACCTCACAGGGAAGTGAAAGTGGTTCGATGGGACTCAGCTGAGATAGCATGAGGAACAGTGAAGACAGTGAGAGGTAGACAACCAACATATTCTCCAGCTGTGCTCCTGTGGAAAGGAAATATGGAGATCTGAGGGCAGAGAAGGCAGAAAGGTTGCTGCCACAATCCTAGGGAGCGCCGGCAAAAGTCTAAGCTAATGTTCAGAGCAGAGTGGGAAGTCAGGATTAAGACATAAAGGAGGCATGTCGAAACCGGTTTGGCTCAATGGATAGAGCGTCAGCTTGGGGACTGAAAGGTCCCGGATTTGATTCCGGTCAAGGGCATGTATCTTGGTTGTGGGTATATTCCCAATAGGGGGTGTGCAAGAGGCAGCTGATCAATGACTCTCTCATCAATGTTTCTAACTCTCTATCTCTCTCTCTTCCTCTCTGTACAAAATCAATAATATATATATATATATATATATATATATATATACACATATATTATATATATAGACATAAAGTTTTATATATATATATATATATATATATATATATATATATATATATATATAAAGTTATATATATAGACAGAAAGGAGGCAGAACCTTTAAACCAGCAACATAAAATTGACTGGGTCACGTTGAAGCTGTGTCTCTCACCCTGAATCTCCACTTCCCACACAGTGTTCAGGGCACTTGGTATTTTATCACTTCAGGCTGATGCTGAAAAAAGAGGCAATAGAAAGATTTGTTGAGAAATTTTGCCTTTTAAATCTGATAATGACAAGAAAGATGACTTTTCTTAGCATATAAATAAAAGACGATTGCTGAGTTAAATTATAAAAAATAATATTTCCCATCATTTTATTTTTTTCAGTTGTCAATTAATTATATAACATCAATATAATATCTTCAGATTCATTAAAGACATATGCACAATAATAATAATGTGTTAAAGTTCATTGTAAACTGGAGGGTGCTTTGATTTTCATTTATTTATTTAGTAAACATTTATTGTTGACAGTATTTAGGGTGCTTTAATATACACTTGCTTGTTTGAGTATCCCAACAGCCTGGAGATACACATTTATTCTCATTTTACAAGGCAAGTAAACTGAGGCACAGGTGTAAATCTTAGAACCTAGGATCCAAGCTGGGAACTGGTCTAAGATTGGTATAGTTCTAATGCCACACCACCTCCCTTGATGATCAAGATTCCTTTTCTGGGGAAGTTGTCAGGGACTCTGGGTCATAGCAGGAACCTGCAAGAGGAGACAAGAATACATGTTGGTTCATGCAACTCTCTTCTGGACCTCCTCTAGACAAATCATTTGGCATGCAATTGAAGGGGTGGGGGTTTATTTCATTTTCCTGGATGTTTCTTTAAGGATGTGAAGAGGAACCAGCCAATACTAATCTCAAACAGGATATCCTTTAGGGAAAACACTCTACACTAAATACAAACAAGAGAGTTCAGACTGAAGAATCGCAGACACTGAAGGATCCCTTAACTTACTTCGTGTGTGTGTGTGTGTGTGTGTGTAGTTAGTTTCAGAGTATCTTTTGGGCCTTTACTGGACATTGTAGCAGGGATCTGAGTAAATCCTTCTGGCCACCTGGTGTAAATTTTGGTGAATCTTTATTTTTATTATTTTTTTAATATATTTTTATTGATTTCAGAGAGGAAGGGAGAGGGAGAGAGAAACATCAGTGATGAGAGAAAATCATCAATCGGCTGCCTCCTGCACACCCCACACTTTGGATTGAGCTCACAACCCAGGCACATACCCTGATCAGGAATCAAACCGTGACCTCCTGGTTCATAAATCAATGCTCAACCACTGAGCCACACTGGCCAGGCAATTAATCTTTATTTATAGTTCTCCCTCCTTCTACATAAGTTTGTTTCTACAAATGTTAATTTTTTTTTTAAATGTGCTGAGTTCTTTCCCTCTCTCAGTCTCTCTCTCAATGACCTTGCTCCTGCAGTACTCAAGTCCATTAAGAACACTTCACAACAAAGAGAATCAATGAGCTCATGCCTCCTAAGTTCAGGCTGGACCACCCACAGTGAAGCATGTGGACCAGGATGAGGTTGGTACTGAGGACAAATCCTCAGCAGGCTTTGCTATCCTCCAGCTTTAGCGTTTGTTCTCCACCATCTCTTGGGTCATGGGAAGTAGGAATCTATTTCTGTCATCTTACTGAGGCTCTATCGCTGTCTCTGGAAGAAGAGGGAGTGACACTCCAAGTCCCCCAAACCTCTGTCACATTTGTGTTTGAACATCCCTTTCCTGCCTACCAAGTGTTCTTCTGAATACCCCATTGTTACAGTCCCACTCACTATCCCTTCGAGGGATTTAATGGCTAAATCAGATCCTTTCTTCATGGCACGTCCTAAGGCGGGACCCCAACCCTTATCTCGGCAACAGATCTTTCCCACTGCAGACCTGGTGCCAGTGTGTCCCAGAACTCTCTCAGCCCCTAGAGAACACTTCAGAATAAACAAGTCGAAATACCAAGAGGATATTTACAGCCACTGCCCAAGCTCCCAGTTTCCTCAACTGGCCCTGTAGACAATGCACTTCTGCATCAGCCTCCAATTGTACTGTCAGAAATTGATCCGGGACCAAGATTGAGAAAATATTATGCTAAGCCAGTCAATAGGCAAACAAAACATTGTCTACCATTTCTTCAGAGGAGCTTGGGCTGTTTGTTTGCTTTCACAATGATATCTCAATCATCACGAACTCTGGGTCTCTCTGGTTTAAACATCCTGATCTATTATTTCCCAGGGACTCAGGGGAAGCTGGCTTTGGGGCAGGGAGAGCCCCATGGCACTGAACAGCTTGTACTTTCTACGTGTCAGGGGACAAAGCTCTCCTCAGCAGGCATCCAACCACTCAGCCCCACTGTGCAAACTCATAAAGCTCATATTTAGCAATTCCTAGCGGAAGCATCTTCTTTGCCTGTCTAATACCACTCATGCCAAGAATCTCAAGGCCTCCGACGGACCAGGTGTTATCAACCACTGAAGCTGACAAATCAAAGCTTCTGGACTTTGTTTTTAGGTCCCAGAGAAGAAGGCTCATCTGTAGGGTGTTCCTCAATTAATTTTGCTTTAGAAGAAAATTCCTTTTAGAGTCTAACGGGGTATTCAGAATCCAACCCAGTGTTTTAGAATTTGATCCATAATATGATTCCATTAAATTCTTCTTGTTCCCTCTTCCCTCCTCTTCCTAGTTATGTTCACCCTCCCACCTCCCAACTTCATATGTCTGCTTTTGCTCCTTTGCATTTGTTTATTGAATCTAGAATGCCATTCTCCTATCCTACCCATCTATTCAGGTTTGATTTAAGGGTGTCCCATTCAGTCCATTCATTAGTATGTGACCTACACAGCCCTGAGCCTCCTCCCCATCTCTCTGAATTTTCCTCATCTTCTTTATACCTACACCTTCATGATCTCTAGCACTTTCCTCTGTAGTTGGGACTAGAGTGAGGCACAGTGCCTAGGGTGCAAAATACAAGATGGCACTCACTCCCAGAGCTGTGCACATTAATTCTGAGCCCAGGCACCTCCCTATCTTACCATAGTCCCCTTCTCTCTCTAAACACATTCTTTCTCAGAAAAATTGGAATCAGTCATGTAGCCCTAAATGTATTGCTTTATGTTCAAGTAACATGTTTAAACTGCTCTCTCTTTGATTTTTCAATTTACATAAGATATTAGCTATGGCCTGGCCAGTGTGGCTCAGTAGCTGAGCAATAATCCATGAACCAAAAGGTTGTAGATTCCATTCCCAGTCAGGGCACATGTGTGGGTTTCAGGCTCGATCCCCAGTAGGGGGCATGCAGTAGGCAGCTGATTGATGTTTCTTTTTCATTGATGTTCCTAGCTCTCTCTCTCTCTTCCTCTCTCTTTAAAATAAATAAAAGCATATTAAAAAAAAAAAGATATTAGCTAATGATTTCTTACCATGGCAGAACACCTGTTCATTGCTCTTGAATTGCCCTCCAACTTTTCCTCATTTTTACAGTACAAGGATTTTGCAATTTCATAATGTTGGGTTCAATAATCTGTGTTTACATTATTGTGACCATGTAAACATTATCATAGTGAAGTCTATAGACGGTAGTATTTACATTTCTTTACTCTATAACTTTTTGCTTTTCTTAGGATGGGTGGCTTCTTTAAAGTTTTATTGTTGCATAATCATTCATTTACCATCACTCATTGAAACCTAAATCATTTTTCAGAACTGCAAAACTCCTTTCAACATGGGCAAACATAGGTATTGATTCTACCTATCCCTGTCCCTCTAGAGCCCCCCATTCTTCAAACTGGATTGCTGGCTCTACTTGCAGGGGCCTGCTGCTCAGCCAGCACAGAGTAATCTCCCTTCACCTGCCCCCGGGAATCCCTGCACCTCTCTGCTGGATCCCTGCTTCCTGAAGGCCCAGGCCTCATTTATCCTGACTAACTCTCCTCTGGCAAGACAAGTCTTTGAGAACTTGCAAGCAAAAATTATGTCTTTATTCTCCCCTTGCAATTGGTTGATAGTTTCATTGGGCATAGAATTCTGGGTTTAACCCCAACTCCCACGTCCCCTATAGCTTGGAAGCCTTATTACCTTCTAGCTTCCAGCCCTGCAGATAAGAACAACTGATCTCTGCTATTTCTATTAGCTCCCTCACCTCCTCTTCTTTCCTTCTCTTTATTTTTTAGGATGATCTCTTTATCCTTAGTATTCTGAAATTTTATGATAATGTGCCTCAGAATAGAAACTTTTAATACATTGTGTTGGGTACTCAGTATTTTATTTTGCTTTTGGTTTAAATCTAGAGACCCAGTCCTGGGAATTTTTCTTGTATTATTATTTCGAAAGTTTCCCTTCCTTCTATTGTTTTCTCTCTTTTTCCTCATCTCTATTTCTAAAATTCTTATCAGTTAAATGTTGTCCCAGTAATCTATTTAAAAAAATATTTTATTGAGTTTTTACAGAGAGGAAGAGAGAGAGGGATAGAAAGCTAGAAACATCAATGAGAGAGAGACATCGATCAGCTGCCTCTTGCACACCCCCTACTGGAGATGTGCCCGCAACCAAGGTACATGCCCTTGACCGGAATCGAACCTGGGACCTTTCAGTCCGCAGGCCGATGCTCTATCCACTGAGCCAAACCGGTTTCGGCAGTCCCCAGTAATCTATTGATATGTAATAAACCATCTCAGAACTAAGTGGCTTATGACTATAGCAATAATTTATTTTGCTCACAAGCCTAAAATTCAGGCAGGGCTCGATGGGGGCAAGGAAGGGCTTCATTTCTGCTTTATGTGCCATCACTAAAACTTCTGCAATGGGACTAGAGGACCCACTTTCAAGATGGTTCAGTCACAGGGCTGGCAAGTTGGTGGCAAGCTATTGATGGGGTCCTTGGTACCTTTCCACATGGGACTTTCCACATAGCTGCTTGAGCTTCCTTAGAGTATGGTGACTCAGTTCCAGAGTAGTAGTATAGAGGGCCTACATAGAAGTTGCACGTCTTCAATTGGAAGTTCCAGAATATCACATCTCTGACATTCTATTTATCAAGTAAGTAACAAGACCAAGCTCTCTGCTCTCTGTCAAGAGGAGGATATTTGGACTCAACCTCTCAACTGGAAGAGTAGCAAAGACTCTTTAGCCATCTTTAATCTGTCAAAGCACCCACTTTTCTCGTGTTCATATATTTCTCTCTTATTTTTTCATACTGACATTTCCCCTAGATCTGTGGTCAGCAAACTGCGGCTCAAGAGCCACATGTAGTTCTTTGGCCTGTAAACACAGCATTTATATAGTTTCTCCAGCTTCCCAGCTTCTCAGAATAATAAAGTCAAAGGCAGAAGTGGCTGTGGATTTGGGGAACAAATTGTGACTGTCTAGCAATGCTCCTTCTCACTGTCTCAGAGAGAAGTCAAGAATTGCTGTGCTTGTGTGGGGACTAAATCAATGCAGACTGTGCAGAACATTGAGGTTCAAGCCGGTGAGGTTTCCAAAGTGTATTTCTGATGAACAACATCAGCATCACCTGGGAGCTTGTTAGAACTGTCAATTTCAGGCCATAGCCAGGGCTATGGAATCAGGAGCTCCCGGAAAAGTATCCAATGAGTGTAACTCACTCGCCAGGTGATTCTGATACCCAATAAAATGGGAAAACCATGACACCCAGTTGGCGTCTTTACCTTGGAACCAGAGCCATTCTGGCAACTTCTCTCCCCAGGACAGCCTGAAGTCAAGAGAGGAAGAAGGGAAAGGCAGCGGTAAGGGAAAGGGAAGCTGGAGGGTAGCCTCACATTGCAGCCTCTGCTCAGACAGATGAGGAACTTGCATAGACTACCCCTGCCACCACTGAAGTGTCAGGTTTTCTACTTTGATGAGCTCACTTCCAGTAGTGGGTTGTGGCTGTGGCTGTGCTGTGGCTGTGGCTGTGGCTGACGACTGGGAATGACACCTCATCTGTAGATTTTTTATGGTGTAAGTTTTGCTCCCTCCCCGTGTCCAATATCAAGCCAACAATGTGCTTGTTGCTAAATAGAAGGTTCTCCCAAGCTGGTTTGAGCTGTTCTGTGGCTTCTTACACAAAGGGAAAAGAAGCTGCTTTCTCTCCAGCTCTCTCTCTAGCTCTCTCTCCCACTGGCCAGCAGCCTGATCTTTGCTTAGCTGAACACACACAGACAGCATTTTTGTTGCATGTAACAAAGATTAGTTTTCCTAGTTACAGTCTTTGTTTGGCACTTTATGGACCTAGCTTCCCCCAGAGAATGAAGTGTGATAGAGTGGGGTAAGGATTAGGAACAATCTGAACTTGGAGTTAATTCATCTAGGGCAGTGGTCAGCAAACTGTGGCTCATGAGCCACATGCGGTTCTTTGGCCCCTTGACTGTGGCTCTTTCACAAAATACCATGATCTGGGCGAGTCTATTTTGAAGAAGTGACATTATATGAAGCTTAAGTTTAAAAAACTTTGGCTCGCAAAAGAAATTTCAATCATTATACTATTGATATTTGGTTCTGTTGACTAACGAGGTTGCCAACCGCTGATCTAGGGTCTAGCCTAGAATCTGCTCTTTACTAGTTGTGTGACATTAGCCAAATCACTTCTCCTTTGTCTACGTCAATAGACAGCCACAGCCAATAGCAGAGAACACCTAGATCTGGGGATTGCAGGGTTCTCTGGTTTAAAAACTTAACAGGACCACAATGTTCTTAGCACTTCTCTGTCTTACAAAGAGCCCCACCCAGTTGTCAGCGGCAAGTCAGCAATTCTGCAGGGCCTGTGGTTGCTGGGATTTCTCACTAGGCCTCAGGGTCCTAGATGTCCTATGTGGTTTTCAGAACCACAAGAAACACAAATGCACAAAGGACTGAAAGCCCCAGAGTGACTGTCAGCAAACAATGAAGGGTTTTTACACTGTACCTGCTGGGGAGTCAGGCACCCCCTGTTCTGATGTAGATGAGGTAGTTAGGGACTCCTAAGTCCTCTTCCTAGCTCTTAAGTTCTCTTTTTAGCACTTCTGATTTACTGACAGGTCCCCATTCAGAGCAGAAAAAACCTGGCACCCTTACCTCCCTATCCTTCCAATCAGTGTGGCCCTGACCACCTGGGTAAGCTTTCTGAGCCTCCTCATCTAGAAAACAATAGCACCGAATTGTTGTATCTGTTAAAGGGGATAAGAACCAGGCACAAAGCCCTATGTGGCTGCTATTCTTATTTCTGCCCCTGCTGTTATTGCCAACATGATGTCTGTGTCCACTCTATAGATGTTTGTTGAATTACTGAGGACTGAGTGTTTATTCCTGGCTTCTGTTCTGTTCCCATTGTCCTTCTCTGATGTTGGCATGGGCTCCTTAGGAAGGGGCTGCTGACTGCCAGCACCTGCAGGGCTGGGTGAGCTGCCTCCAGCATTCCCTGCCGCTCCGGTTTCAGCCCAGCGTTTCTAGAGCTGCAAGGTACAAGTCACCAACCTGTCTGGCCAACACTTGCTTGTCCGATCTTACAAAGCTGGTCATGGCTTGTTAGGGCAAACAAAAGTCTTTTCTTGACCACAGCATAATCTGTTTCCTCATTTTCTTCCTTTGGTGCATTTCATGATTTCCAATAAAGATGGAGGAGTCACCTACCTTCTGTCTTCTGTGGCGCTTTCTTGCCCAATGCCCTATATGTCCTATTCTAACCAGACACCTGTCAACTGCTTCCAATGAGTGTATCCAGGAGTCAGCAAACTTTTCTTAAAGAGCCAGATAGTGAAACCTTTCAGACTTGTAGGTCATGTGGTCTCTGTTGCAACTACTAAACTCTGCAAAAGCAGCTATAGGCAGTGGATGTAGTTATGTTACAATCAAGTTTTATTTTCAAAAATTTTATAGTGTATTATATTTGGTTTGTGGGTCATAGTTCTCCAACTCCTGTTACATACTATAGTTTACCTAATTTTTAATTTCTAAAAGATTTCTTTTCTCTTTAAAATTTGTTCCTAATCCTCCCTGTTTTATCAAGTTGGCCATGTCTCCAATTTTTCCCTTGTCAGTAAAAATCTAATAGATTGCTCAGGAGTCTCATGGTGCTGACAATAAGGTCAGGAGAACTTCACACTCTCTTCTCCTGGCTGCTAAGCTGATTGTATTATTCAGTATCGGAGATACTGAATAACAAGGGCGGCTCCATCCTGGTCCCAGCCATGTGGATTCAGTTTGAGTATAAACTGTGTTCCCCCACTGAGCTCAGAATAATGTAAAAACAATTATGTGTGAATCTTTAGGCAGACTTCTGGGGTTCAAGACCCAGTTCTGCTACTTGCTGGCCATACGATGTTGGCAAGTTATGTAATACTTGAGCCTCAGCTTCCTCTTATAAAATGAGACTGGTAATAACTAGGGTTAGTGTGAAAACAAATTGAAGTAATACATGTATCTGGTATTTTGTAGGAACTCACTTTAGATGAACTATTTCTACTCAGAAGTGTTTGGGCATATAGATGATGTAGTGGGACAGACTTTCCCAAGAGGCCTATTTTAATGAATCAAGTCAGTGGAAAAAAGTTTGTGTGGGATCCTGGGGACAGAGTATGATGGTGTGGCATGGGATGGGGTGGGTGATATAGAACCTTGTTACTCAAGGTATGGTCCATGGACCAGCAGCTCCAGTTTATTCACTTTAAAAACATGTAGTTTTCATTATTCATTTGTATAGATGAGACAATGAAATCCAAGTCCAGAACAAAGAGAGTTGCTTTTAAGAAACACAAACAAAAAGAGTTTGTTATGTAATTTTAATTAAAAGCCTTAAGAGAAAGTTTGAGTCAGTTAAGAAATTCATCTGAGACATCTTTCTTTTTTTAGCAACTAGTATGAATTTATTTTTTTATTTTCCAGTTACAGCTTATGTTAAATATTATTTTATAACTAGAGGCCCAGTGCATGAAATTCATGCACTGGTCTGTGCCTTCTCGCAGTCCAGGAATCCTCGAGGGATGTCTGACTGTATTCCCTGTGGTATAGTTTACTTCCCTGCAACTATTCCTTATCTACCAATTTGTACTTCTTAATAATCCCTTCACTTTTTCACATAAACCCCCCAAGCTCCCTCCCTTCTGGCAACTGAACCTTTCTTGATTTCTTAGTTTGACTACTGTACCTCTGACCTGCCAGGAGAGTTCATAGAGAGGGTAGATGATATCTGATTCTTTCTCTTTGGGTCACTTGCTCTAGGAGAAGACACTTGAGCAGCTGTTTGAAGAGCCTTTGGTGAAGATAACTGGGGTCTCCCACCAACAACCGGCACCAGTTGGCTGACCATGTGAGTAAATCCTCTTGAAAGTGAATCCTGTAATCTCATTTGAGCTTTCTAGTGACTGAATCCTGCCCTGTAATAATATGATTGGAGTATACTTTACATATTAGAAAATTGAACCATTCTCGATCTCTCTTCCAGCCCTGGGCAACTGCCAACCTAACCATGCCTTTATAAATTTGCCTTTTCTGGACATTCAATATAAATAGATTCATTAGTATAATGTTTTTGAGGTTCATCTATATTATGGTATGTATCAGGATTTTGTTCCATTTTCTTTGCTTCATAGTATTCCATTAAATGGACGTGACACAATTTGTTTTGCTGGTTGTTTGGGTATTTGGGTTGTCTCCAGTTTTGGGCTGTAATGACTGAAGCTTCTATAAATATTCACATGTAAAGTCTTTGTGTGTACATGTTTTCTATTCTCTTGGGTATAGACTTCTGAGTGAAATTGCATATGATAACTATGTTTACCTGTTTGAAGAACTGCCAAACTGTTTTCCACGGTGGCTGCATCATTACATTCCCACAGCAATGTTTGAATGTTCCTGTTCCTCCATATTCTTGCCAGTATTTGTTATTGTCTGGGTTATTTATGATAGGTATTTCTGTGAGTTGAAATGGTATTAATTTACATTACTCTTGTGATTAATGACATTGGGTGTCTTTTCCTGTGTGTAGTAGACATTTGTACACGTTCTTCGGTGGAACATCTATTCATATCTTTTGATCTGTTTTATAATTGGGTTATTTGTCTTTCTGAGTTTTAAATGTTCTTCGTAAATTCTTAATGCAAGTTCTTTATCAGCAGGTATTTTGCAAATATTTTCTCTCAGTCTGTTGCTTGACTCCTCATTTTCATTGTTTTTCAAAGTGCCAAAGTTTTGAATTTTGATAAGATCCAATGTATTCTTGTTTTCCATTTAAGGATCATTTGTTTGATGCCATATCTACAAAATGTTTGCTTTACTCAAGGTCCTAAAGATTTTTTCCAATATTTTCTTCTTAATGTTTTATTGCTTTAGCTCTTATGCTTATATATAAAATCTATTTTGAGTTACTTTCATATGTCATGGAGGTGAGGGTCTAAATTCAATTTTCTCAGCATCATTCATTGAATAGGCTACCCTTTCCATAATGAACTGCCCTGCCCCTTGTCAAAGATCAATGGGCTATAAATCTAAGAACTTACTTATGGTCTAGCACCACACTGATCTTGATAACTAGAGCTTTAGAGTATGTTTTGAAATTGGGATGTGCAATTCCTACAACTTTGTTCTTTTACAGATTGTTTTGTCTATATGGAAATGCCAAACATCTAGAATCAATTTTAGGATCTGTTTGTCAACCTGCTCAATATTTTGACAGCATTCTCCTGGGAGACTCTGAGCCAGAACTGGCCAGCTAAGCCGGTTTTGAATCCCTGACCCACAGAACAGAACAGTTGGAGATGACATAATGGAGATGAGTTTAAGCCACAAACTTTTGGGTTGTTTGCTTCATCACAATAGATAAGTAATACAAAATACTCGATGCTACTTAGCATGTCCCTGTGTGACATTTAGTGCCTCTGTAAATCATGCTGCTCTGAGATTTTAAGATTTCCTGCTTTTGAGAAAAAAAAGAAAAGAAAAAAAAAGAATGTGGCAGATTGTAGAAAAGGGAGAAATGAGGAATGTAGAGGGAGGTGCAGAGCAGCAAACTGAGGCCTGCAGGTCAAACCTGGTGTAGGACCAGTAGAAGAATGCCCTTCATATTTTTCAAAGGTTGGTTTTTGTTTTTGTTTTGTTTTTAAAGTAAGACTGTGTAATAGAGACTTTATGTGACCCTCTGCAGAGAAAGGTTCCTGACCCCTGGTCTGGAGCACTGGAGAAGGGTCTGTACTAAAGTTTTGGAGTCATGATCATTTGAGAAACATTTGAAGTTATGGGGAAGAAATGGTGTGATATTCATATCTGGAGCCTAATTCCATTGGGGTGGAAATAACATCCTAGGCTCCCCTGGGCAAAGTATCAGAGATGCAAGTGGTCATTTGGGTCTGCCCCGGGACAGAGGAATTCATAGCTGCCCATATGGCCCTCCCAGTAGGCAGAGAGTCTGCTACCAGCTGATTACCTCCAAGCCTTGGTTCTCAGGTACAGAATAGAACATGGCTGAAGAGGTGAAGACTTCAAAGTGATATTACCTTCTAGCTGCCTGGGAACTCTGTCTACTCTCCTCCCTCCCCTTCCACAGCTGGGAAGACTGGGAGTGAGGGCCTGTGGTTCTTAAAGGTATTAGGACATATCCCTCTGGAGTCTAAGAGTAAGAGAAGATACGTGGTTGGCCCATTACCCACCCACCTTGGCTGGCTGGCTGCTCTGCACCAGAATTACTATAATCATTGACACAACCTAAAACATCTCTGCAAGTGTCTGCATAGGTTACTCTATAGTCTTCCAGGCCAGAAGAGCCAGTGCATTCCATTTTGCCAGCTATTCTTTTCTGAGGATTCCGCTGCCCCCATCCCCCAAAGCTCCATGCTCTCAGTGCCCTGCTTCTGCTCTCTGCCTTACTCAAATCCCTGACGTGTACGTCAAATCCATGTTTCTCTCTCTGCTCTCAGTTAAATGAAAATCAGCACTTCGGTCTACGATGCCCATTTCATTCATTGTGTTCCCAGGGAGAGGGATCATATTAGTAGACACGTCTGCATATCTCTCTGGTTTGGTGGGAAAAGCTCCAGAGTTGGATTTCCCCCAAAACACACACACTCACACACACACACAAACACACACACACACACACCACTGGATTAGAGTCCTAGCCTTGAATGACCTTGAATAGTCATTGAGCCCCAGTTTACTTAATTTATATTGTTGAGGATCACGCTGAGGATTACATGTGATGAAATTTAGAGAGGCATGTGCATTCTGCAAATTTCTATGCTAAAGGAAGAAGATGTTTTTATTTTCTTTTCAAAGGTAGGGTACTAGTTCAAATCTGTGTCCATAGAGTTAGAGTTTCTGTTTATCATAATTCATGTCACAGATTACATAAATGGACAGAGAGTTCCTAAATTGAGGTTACCAGGTTTCTTAAGAGAATGCAATTACATCCAGTTAATAAACGCTTTTCATAAACAAATGTCTCTCTGGAACTGGTGATAGATGGGGATAACTTGCTACAGGATTCCTACTTAAAATAAAAGGCAACTTAATGGATCTTGGCTAAGGCACAGGAGAAAGAGCTAGAAAGAAATGCAAAGCTCAGGATCTTCCCCCTACACCACTCTTTTCTCTTTCAAATCGGTTTGCCTTTTTTTGGTTGTTGATTATATTTTTGAAGAATTAGCTCTTTGAAAAGAAAACAGTAAATCCAATCTCTAGCCACGTTTTCAGTAGGAGAAATTTCGACCACCTGAGATCAAATGTAATGGGGAAGTGAGTTTGACCTTATTCTTTCATTTAATCATTCCCATTAAGAAAGTTATAGCCCTGCCCAGCTGGAATCAAGGCAAATATAAAAAAAAAGTGACAGCCTCATGAGAAACTTTTAAGCTGTTAGAACCTAATGCATGTTGAATATCTCTCATGGTCACACGGGATGAGGAGGCACCCTATGGTCTTGGCTGGGATTCTAGGAGTCAGATCTGGAATAATGGGAGGTAGAAAGGTCTGGCTTGGGCTCTCATGGGTCCGTGCCATTTTTTATCTGCAAACTTGAACTTTCTACTTTTTTTTTTTCTTTGCCTTATCCTGTTTGAGTTGGTGACCAGATTTCAGGTGACCTAATTGTTTCTGATTCGATTCTCTCTTTGCATGCGCATCTGAGCACTGCCTTGTAGGGTTCTTATGCCACAAATAGGAGTCATAGGTGCTGTCTCCCTTTTTTGGCCTATGGTTTTGAGCATCTACACAAGCCATTTATGTGTATTAAAAGTTATTTTCTTTACGTATAGAATAAGATCTCAATCACCCATACTCAGTATGTACTACATAAGGGGCCGTTTCCGCCTTCCATTACAATTATGGTCATAGCACTTCCACTGTTGGGTCCAATCCGTCCTTCCATCCCTTCCCAGGCTTAGCTCCAGCCTTCTGTCTGCAGAAGCATGGGACTTGAGAGTCTGCCCTTGTCTGTGAAGGATCTCGGGTTGGAAACCTTACCCGTGGGCCACCGGTCAATGGTGTGAAGCTTAGACAATAAATCGGATATAAAGGAGTTCCCTTGGAATCACTTGCACTGGCTACCTTTCCTCTGCAGACTTGCTATTGTTTGCAGTCAGAATGGCTAAAGGTTATTTCTCATCCCTTGGGGACTCTATCAGGATTTATGTCAGTAATTAAAAGCGCACTGCGTGAGGCGAGTGAATGCATCCAACAGTACCCTTTTTTTAAGGCAGGAAACAGCCAGTTACTCCCATTCACTCCCAGGCCGCTACAGCACTTGTCAGAGCACTTTATCTTGGTCCAGCTGCCAGAAAACTTTTCATCCTCTTCCCTTACATGCAGGGAGCCGCCTTTCCTTGGATAGCTGAACTCGGAAACGTTTAACATTCTCCCCGGAAATAACTCCATTCAAAGCTATTGTTTTCCAGCGCTCGAGTGATTGACTTGAAAGTCACTTGCGTAAATCAGTGCTGTTGATTGCTAGACACAATGGTAATTACTAGGGAAAATAGGGAAAACACAACTTGGTCACGTGAACAATGCGACAATTGGAAGTGGAACCTGCATGGATTCTTAGCATTAGATTGCAGCCACAGGAACAGGATGGTTTGCGGGTGTGTGGCTTGCATGCTTTTGGTACTTTCCCTGTTTTCCCATGTGGCAAGTATTGCTAAGTGACCACACTTCCCCCTTCTGTACCCAGAGGTCTCGGGATTCTTCTCCACTGGAGTTTCAGGTGGCCATTATCAACCAGATGTATTCACACAAAGATGAAAGTGATTTTCTATCCTCACGATGGGGTATATGTTTTCAGACACTAGACGGCTATGTGGGGGTGATGGCAGTCTTTCATTGGCCCCTGGATACCCAGCATATAGACTCTGTTTGACACGTTATAAACAGTAAGTAGTTATGAAGTTAAACATCTGGCAATACTCAATTATTGGTTAACTGCTCTCTGTTGAATCGAGAGGAACTTCCCAACTAAAATGTCTGTGGGTCAAATGGGCTATAGGTATGTGGACATACTATCTGGTTCCGTTTTCAGGGCGGGAAATGGTCTGTGAGTGCTCAGAGCCCCAAGGCAGTGGCCTCCTACTTGAGCAGCCTCATGGAATCACCCAGTATGCCTTCCACACCTTCTCACTTTTTTACGTTTTTTTACGTTAGATGATCCTCTCTGGAAATATTAAGATAACACACTGATAATATAGCTCATCTAAACAATAGCTCTGTATTTCTTTATAAAGATGTCAACTCCTTAAGGAAAAATATGTCACAAGTAGAAAAATATATCAACATGAGGAAGGAATGATCACAATCAGTTTCTATTGCGTGGGTGTGAATCTTGCAGCCTCACAGGAAATTCCCACAGCTTTCAAAAGATCTCTCATCTCTCAGAAGGGGTAGTCAGGAAATCCTACATGTATTGATAAGACTATATTAGCACCTTTTATATGCACTGGATAAAAGTACTTTGTTTCTGGAAGATAAAAACTATAAATCTCCAAAGAAAAAATGAGCCTTTCTTCTATTTTCTGGTTGTGCTCTCTGAATTCTAAATGTGCTAAAGAAATATTCAGGATCAACACTAAAGACACACGCTGACATTGGGACCATCTACTTAAAATTAGACCTCTCTACACCATGGGCAGAAGGCATGGGCAGCATTGGAGGATGAGTGAGTGGGAGGGCAGGTGCTACCATGGCAACTTTCCAGTTGTGCAGTGGAGAGAGAATGGGCATAAAGACCAAGTTGGGAATAATTCTAGCTCTGAGTCTCCCTAGTTGTATGATTTTGATGACTAAAGCCTCAGTTTGCAGCCATAAAACACCTGAACCCTTGATGCAATACAGGTTATGGTGAGGACAAATGGGACAATATGTATAAAGTATACCTGGCACAGTTAGACCCTTAGTGTATCTTCTGGGTCACCCTCATGACCTGGTGTCAATCCGACCACCGGAAAGGATGGACAGGCTCGGCTGGGGAGCAGAGGGAAGACCTACGAAGCCTGCCAGACACAGGCTCCTGCAGGGCTGGTGACAGGAAGGGAGTTGTTCCTGCAGCTTAGGGAGATGCTGATGAGCCGCTAGTGATATGTGGTAGGTAGAATTCTCAGATGGTCCCCAAGAATCCTCCCACGGGGTGTTCACATCCTGTATAATCCCCTCCCCTTGAGTGTGAATAGGATGGCTGAATATGATGTACAAGCCACTCCTGGGATCGGATTATGTTCTATGGCACAATTAACATTAGGAAAGGGAGTCTCCTCAGTAGGGCTGACCTAATCAGGTATGCCTTAAAAATAGGCCGGGCTCTTCCTGAAAAAGGAAATGCAGATGGGGGAGGGGTTTTTGGTGGTTGTTGCTGCTGGCTTTGAAGATGGAGGAAGCCAAGTGACAAGGGCCTGAGAGTGACTTCCGGAACCCAAGAGCAGCCTTTCAGAGTTGAGAGAAACCCCCTGGACATCAAGGGAGGAACTGGATTGTGCCAACAGCCACCCGAGCTGGAGGCCCAGGAGCAGCCCAGCTGATCCTTTCATTTCAGACTGAGAGACCCTGAGTGGAGAACCCATCGACACTGTGCCTGGACCTCTGACCTGTGGAAATAGTGAAATAAGTCATGGCTACTGCTTTCAGTCACTAAATGGGTGTTGATCAGTTATGTGGCCATTGGAAGCAAATAGCAAGCATTTTTCATCTAAGCCAGTGGTCGGCAAACTGCGGCTCTGTTGACTAATAAGTTTGCCAACCACTGGGATAGGGGCTTAATCATAAGGAACAACAACAGCCAGTAATTATTGGAATTAAGAATCTAGGTCAGTGGTTGGCAAACTCATTAGTCAATAGAGAAGCAAACCGCGGTTTGCCGACCACTGATCTAAGCCATTCCAGTTTTTTCTTGTCAGTCTTGTTCAAGGGTTTTTTTTGTTTTTGTTTTTTTTAAGGGTCTTGTCGAATTATAAAGTTTATTCCAGGTAATATAGGTATCTGTTTCATGTATGTTTTTCCAAATAGCTAGTAAGTTCATTGCTACATATATGTCTCCTCCTTCCGATAATGAGTTAGCCAGCTCAAAGAGTTGTAGTGCCCAGGTGGAGAAACCCTGGCATACACTCTCATCTCTATGCAGAATACCCTTTCTTCTTCCTCCCACTGTCCCTTCCTTCTCAATCCAGTGAAATGGCTTTCATCCTTCAAACTCTGCTTAAATGTTCCTTCCTCTGAGAACAGATAAGAGTACTTATATCTAAGACTATTGTGTCTGCACAGAGAATGCGCCCCACATATAGCTGATTAACCGAATGGGTTAGGAAGATTGGATTCTTTGGGGCACCATATTTGGAAGTGATTGTCTTTGTAATTTACAAAACTTTGGCAGTTTTAGTAAGCCCTCTGAGTTGCATGGACCACAGTAGACATTTGATACACATTTGTTGGATTGGATTCTTCACAATCGAAAACATTTCTCCCAAATGTAATAGAAATCCTAAGCCTACTCTCCATGGGCCTCATTCCCAAAGGAGAAAACTCAACTACCCAAATCCTGAACAGGCCAAAGGCAAATTCCCTGTTACCCTCATTTTATTTATTTTTTATTTATTTTTTTGCCTAGGAAGCTGGAGATGTTGCAACAGCTGTTTATAATTTCAGCCCAAATCCCAAATTAGTAAGGTTAAGTATCAGAACCAGCCAGCCATTACTCCTGGCCCCTTAAAGCATCTTTCAAAAACGTCAATGCGACATTGACACTGCTGGCGGAGGCTTTAAATAACCACCAGGTCTGACCCTGGCTCTTAAGCCGGGCAGCCCCTACGCACGCTGTGTCCCTGGCTCCCCGGGTAGCAGATAACTAGTCAACACGTCCCAGGAACCCCTTTTAGACCTCAGGCTCCGTTAGCAACAACACAACAAACAGTTGAAAGGGCTTCCGGGTGTAAGCTTCTGGCTGCTTCCAGAATTGTTGCTAAAATAAGGGGGGAGTGGGGGGAGCTGCAGGTGTTCTCAGCCTTCAGAAGAACCCGCGCCCAGGGCTGCGGCAAGGCCAGGCGTGTTTGACTGGCCTACGTGGACGCCCTTAGGATAAGAGTCACAGACTCGTCTGCAGTCAGAGTGACTAGGAAGCAGAGGGGTTGTATTCGTTTTCTTATTTTCCGACCCCAGGCTCTGCCCCTCCAAGTCATTATTATTATTATTATTATTATTATTATTATTATTTTAATCCTCATCTGAGGATATTTTTCTATTGATTTTTAGAGAGAAGGGAAAGACAGAGGAATATCAATGTGGGAGAAACACATCGATGGGTTGCCTCTTGCACAAGCCCAGACCAAGGGCCAGGGAGCAGCCTGCAACCGAGGTACATGCCCTTGATTAGAATCAAACCCGAAACCACTCAGTTTGTAGGCTGACACTTTATCCACTGAACCAAATCGGTTTGGGCCAAGTCATTATTAATATTGCTTCTGGTTATCATTTCAAAACTGGATGGTGCCATTTATGCTTAAAATGCCCACCTGAATCGCCACACATAGAGAGCAATGTCAAGTTGATGGTGAGCACTGAGCTCCCTTGCACTACCTGGCCTTATTATATTCATGAATGTCTGCAGACACTGGGCTTCAGCCTCGTGGAACTTCATTCCCCGAATACGCCAGGCACCTTGTCCCCCATGGGACATTTGGCAATACCTGGAGGCATTTTTTATCGTAACAATGCCAGGGGATGGTGTTACTGATATTCATTGGGTAAAAGCCAGGAAAATGGCTAAGTATCTTAAAACACACGGGATTACTCTTTCCCATAATGCATTATCCAGCCCAAATGTCAGGAGTGCCTAGTGGAGAAACCCTGGCATACAGTATTATCTCTGCCTACAACACCCTTTTTTCTTCCTTCCACCCTCCCTTCCTTCCCAATCAGGTGAAATGATCTTCATCCTTCAAACCCTGCTCAAATGTTCCCTCCTCTCCCTCTCCTCTTGCCTTAGTTTCTTTGTCCAGTCCTCTCATAGTATTTCCTAATCTCCACTAAAATACCTTTAACATTTCGCTGAATTTCTTTTTCAAAGCAGCACAGATGACAAAGGTTGCTTTTCCCTTAAGAACTGGAACAATCTTTTTGAATTTCCAATTGGGTGCTTGGTAGAGGTCCAGACCACACATCCCTGTCCCCAGGTGGTCACATGGGACTTGGATGATTGCATTTTTGTGGACATCACGAGTACCTTCCAGGGTACGGGGATTCTGAGCTACCTCACACAGGAAATGCATGTTTGTATTTATAACACACACCCCCCCCCCCCCCCCCGGCATGAGACAGTTTGAGCAGAGTGGGTTTTACTGGAAGGAGGAGTGTCCATCTCACCAATGTGAGCAATGTCAAAGCGAATGTTAGATCTCTCCTCCCGGAAAGCCTCAGCCACTTCCCTGGGGACATACTAGATACTGCTTCCCAGTTGTGCTGGGGGCACTGTGTCAGCATTACCAGCTCCCTCTCCCCCTCCACTCCCAGAGATTCGCCTCCATCAATGTAACTTATTCTGATCTTCTTATGTTTGCCCTGGCACCTCCTTTTCCCCAACTCAATCCACACCCACTTTTGCTCAAGCAAGTCAAACGAAACAATAAGGGAGAAGAAGGTTTCTAGGTAACATCTTGGTTAAAAATGGCCCTTTTCCCCTTTATTATTTTGCTACCTGAGGCCCCATCTTGAATACACATTCTTCAAGGATAGAGATCGAATCTCATTTATCTGTACTTCAGGGCTGAGGACGGTGCTGGGTACACGGTTGGTGGGCAGAGGATATTGAAGAGCTGCGCTTCTATTGTTGGAACTGATATGGAGAGAGAGTTAGTGGGGACCCTCCTCAGCTCTTGGTATTCCAAGTGGGGTGTGGAGGCTGGGGGCTATGAGGAGCCTATGTTTGAATTTCATCTCTCTAATGCTGAGCATGGTGAAATAAAATAAATAAATAAATAAATAAATAAATAAATAAATAAATAAATAAATAAATAAAAGGTGGTGCCCTGGCTGGAGTGGCTCAGTTGGTAGAGCATCAAAAGGTTGCTGGTTCGATTCCTGGTCAGAGCACATGCCCAGGTTGCTGATTCAATCCCTGATTGGGGTGCATATGAGAGGCAACAATCGATGTTTCTCTCTCTCTCCTTCTCCTTTCTTTTCTCTCTAAAATCAGTGAAAACAGGCCCAGTTACTTTCCCTCTTGCAGCTCCTGCAGAGATCTTTCACATGCAGTGAGCATCTCTAGCGGAGGTACCAGTCCCATCAACATTTAATTCCCTTTGTTCCATCACTGAAGGGGCATGAAATCAGTGGCCAGCAGCTTCTGCATTCCTTGGTCACTTGGTTCCAGGGCACATGACTTGGACAGCTTTGTGGGTAGGAGGTTCAAAGGAAGAAGCTTGGGCCCAACTCATCGAGGCTAGTTGTCCACTTATGATATGCAACTTAGTGGAAAGCAGTCCTGGGAAAGGCTGCTGTGGAGCCCTTCTGGATGTTGGCATGAAGCCGTTCATCCTCAGTGAACTCACAGTTCTTCCTGAGAGGCTCCAAGCTCATCAGGGCTGTGCAGAGTTCACGCTCTGGGCAAAGGAGTAGATAGTAGTAAAATGTAGGGTTCAGGGCTCCTGCTGGAACTGCTTCCTCTCCTGTGGCAGTGTTTTGTGGGCCACTTCGAAACTCTTAACCACAATATTTTTGCACTTCTAATGGTACAATGCTTGGTAAATAAAGTTTAACTTAAAGACTATAAGCCTTTTTAAGACACAATTAATTTGGAATTTCCCATGACAGTAGTAAGAATAACACCATTAAAATACTGTTTGGCGCTTTCAATAAGAACATTGATAAGCTGTGCACACAAATGTCATGAGTTGAAGGTTAACACAGTGGGAAGGAGGGAACGGGAAGGCAGGGGACATAAGACCAAATGTCTAATCCCAGTCCTGCCAACAGGAGCTCAGAGAACTTAAATCACGATCTGTTTCCTCATCGCTCTGTGAAAACAGGATAACAGCCGTTGTCCTGCCAACAGTATAGATTTGCAAGGTGGATCTAAGGAAATAGAGGACTTGGAAAAGCTGAGGGAAGTTGAAGCAGTTGTTCAGAGAATAACAATAACATTGGAGTTATCTGAGCCAGAATGGGGAAACCAGGTAATTGTCTTGTAGCAGAGTTTTTTTCAAGAGTGCGTCACGGTCATGGCAGATGGACATTGTCCAGGCCCTGTGCTTGGACGGGCCCTGTGTTGCTAGGAGATGGATTCAGTGACAGTGTTTCTAAGTGGTTTAGACAGAGTGTGGGGAGGAGAAAGATGTGGTCCTGGACGATGATGGGGTGTAGATGCCCATGAGAATCCCATAGAATTCCTGAGATCACTGGTTGGTCATTGGAGACGTTCCTTTAGGACCTTTCAAGGTGTTCACTGTGGCAGTAGGATGTCCATTTCTCATAAAGGGACTTAAAAGGGCTTGGGTGGACACAGTACCAACATTAGCTTTCTCAAAGGCAGGTCCAGGAGAGGCCTCCTTTACAGACCCACCCATCTTGTGTTACCCTGAAGTACGGATCCTGCCCGTGAATGCCCATCCTGTGTTTTATGTGTGGGGATGGGATTTCCTCCTTGAACGTGGTGGAATTCCTCTCCAGAGGCTCAATGATCACCTTCAGGAGTCCTGCTCATTTCTCAGGAGCTCAACCACAGCAAACACATTTCATAAGATGTCAAATATGCCCATGAGCAAATCTGAGGACAGTAAAAGAGTTCAGGGAAAAGGGACCTGGTGGCTGAAAGGCATAAATAGAAACCCCTTCACAAGCCTCTGTATCAGGCCTGGCTCTGGTAAAAAATAGGAGGCATCCTCAGGGGAGCAATTGAGGAAACTTTAATAAAACGACTATGTATTAAAGGGTGGTTGGAGGTGAGGGACATCCATAGAGATTGGAGAAACAGGCAAGAGCTAACAATAGCTGGGTGCTGTTCCCACATCTAAACATGAGGGGTAAGAGGACAGAGTGGTTCTTTGAGCTCAGAGAGCTGTAGGAGAGAGATGCTGAACAGGAGCTGAGATCGTGGGTGGAGACACACAACAACTAACCCCACCTTGACCCAGTGCTGAGGGAATGGGGATGCAACTACTGTGAGCCTATATTTTCTCACCCTTAGCCTCTGGCCAGGCCTCCCCATTGGCTGAACCCAACAGGATGCCAGAAGACAAGGCCAAGTGGAAAGGCTGCCTGTAGACACCAGGGTGGAGAAACTTCTCTGAGAGCAAAGTGGAAGATACCTAGCACAGGTTTCTTGGATAAATACCCTATTGGAAAAATAAAACACTCCAGCAAAAGCAAACCTAAGAGTGGGAAGAGCATAGAGTCACTAGGGAGGAGAGTGGAGGAGAGTTCTAATCCTGGCCAGCTACTCACTTGCTGAAAAGTCTGGGTCATGCTGCCTCTTTCTCCAGGTAGTGTGCAGAGGAAGTGAGTTTATCTATATAGGTGTGTGGTGAATGTGAGAAGATGGTTGGAGCCCTAGTAATCAGAGGGAGGAGTGAGCAGCCATAGATGTTGTAAAGTAGATAGAGGAAGGAGATGGGGGCACTGAGATTTCTCAGGACCTAGTAGAGAAAGATTAAGAGCAGAAAACCAGGATCCTGGGAATAAGCGAAGTCCTGAGCCTCCCCTCTTCCCACATGGAGCAGAGCCTGGGGGATGAGCGCTGACAGCTGTAGGTGGAAGCATTGAAGCAAGGAGACAGGGAGGCTGTGTTTATTCCTGAGGAGAAGGGACACTAACTACTTTCAGTTAGTTTTTGTTCTTGTCTAGTTGCTAGAAAGCACATCCGTGCTTATTCGTCTCAGTGACCACGTGTCTCAAACAGACTCTGTCTCTGTATGCCGCCTACTCTTTAGAATGGATGTTTCCAGAGTATGGGGTGTGCTCATAAGCAAAGGGAATATTTGAAGAGACAGTGTCTAAGAATGAAGTACAGACCTAAGCCAAGTCTCAAGATAGGAATGCAGGAGAGGAGCATGAGATAAGTAGAATAGATAAAAAAGCAGAGGCAAAGGTAAAATATCTATTCTATTCCCTCCCAGGCAAGGCTAAGCCAGCTACTGAGAATATGTGGACAGACAAGTCACTGATGAGGTGGGATCTAGATGCATGGATCTGGTTTCATTTTCTGTCCTGGTACTCAAGCCAAGATTTAGAAGGAATGCAGGTCAAGTTCTGACCTGCTACATTGAAAAAATAGAAGTCCAAGGGAAGAATAGTAGACAAAGCCAAAAGAATTCAAATTTAATATGTTTAACATCTTAGGATCCTAGTTGCATATAAAATATTTTTAAGACATTTACACTGAAATATTTTCAGAGTAAACAAAGGATGAAGCCATAGTAATTTGTACGTGCTTGCTGGCAGTAGAATTTTCATTGTTAATGGACAATTAAAGTTGTGAAAGCCACTGTAATCTCTAACTACACAATGATTTCTTTTAATTTCTTAAAAGCCAAGACATGTTTTAGAGGAAGGAAAGAATGCAAATATATAAAAGGGAAAGCTCAAAAGCATGGCATTTGTTGTCTCTTTTCTTGATAATCATAAGTGAGGAATTTTCTGGTGGTGTAAGGAAAGCTCTCAAGTGAGTAAAAAAAAACAAAAAAAAACCCTGAAGTCTCTAGATATGCATGGAAACAAACAGAGGAAAAGAAAGGGGAAGAGGTGAAGAGCTGTAAGGCTAAATATTGAAAATCTGAAATCCATTGAAACATTACCCATGACAAGTTCAAGATGATGAGGGAAGAAAGAGACCAGCAAGACAAAAGGCTCAGACCTCTAGACACATTCCAGAGCGCCCAAGAGGTGCCAAGGAGAAGGGGTGATGTTCTTCTTTAAAATAATGGATAAAAATTGTGCCAAGAGATAATATGCTGATAACAGGGAGCCTTTCTTCTTTCCAGAACTTGTCTGAGGCAACAAAGGAGGCATAGACAAGGGCAAGGATAGAGTCATCAAAGGCTAACCCTGATTGAGGGCAGAGCCCACAGTTCCAGATGTGAAAACCATGACCTGATTGTCAATGTGCAGACTTGCCCCTGGGAAGGCTGGGCTCCCTGGCAGGGGTGCACCTCAGAGGATGGTTAGAGCAGACCTTTGACTGCAGAGTTCAGGGGTCTCAGGGAGTAGAACATGACAAGCTTGCTGTCACAGGAAGGTTAAGGGAGATATTGCAATGGAAAGGGGGATTTATACAGTACCCGTTTCCTATTATGACTGTAACAGAAACTTAGTGGCTTAAAAACAACACATATTTATCATCTTACAAAGTTCTGGGTCACTCTGGGATAATCTCAAGGTGCTGTCAGGAAAGTGTTCCTTTCTGGAGGCTCTGGGGTGGGTCTCTTTTCTTGTCCTTTCCTGCTTGTTAGAGCTTCATGACCCTTCACTCTGCCCTCTGCTTCTGTTGTCACAAGTCTTTCTCTGACTCTGACACCCCTGCCTTCCTTTTACAAGGATTGCTGTTATGACAGTAGAACCGATTGATAATCAGAGTAATTGCCCCATCTCAAGTCCTGTAATCACATCTGCAACATCCCCTTTGTCATCTAAGGTGGTATATGTATTCACAGGTTCCTGGGGACTAAGATGTGGGCAGCTTGAAGGAGGGGGAGTATTCTATCTACCCCAGTTTCCTATTGTTGCTACAACAAATTACCATACAGGTGGTGGTACAAATCAATACAAATGAAAACATTTTATAGTTCCAGAGGTCAGAAATACAAAATGGACCTCCTGGTGTCAGCAGGGATGCATTTCCTTCTGGAGGCTTCAGGGGAGAGTCTGGCCTTTCCCGGCTTCTAGAGGCTGCCACATTCCTTGGTTTGTGGCCTCATCCACCTCAAAAGCAAGCAATGGTTCAGTTTTCCCCACTTCAAATTACTCTGACACTGACTCATGTGATTACACTGGATCCACTCACATAATTTAGGATAATCTCCCATCTCAAGATCAACCGATTAGCAACTTTAATTCCTTCTGCAATCTTCATTTCCCTTTGCCATGTATCCTAACATATTCACAGGTTTTGGGGAGTCAGCCATGGGCATATTGGGATGGTGGGGACAGAGGAAAGAATTATTCTGTCAATCACATATACTCTCCCATTTGAACTTCAAGCCAGTCCTAGAGAATGCCACCCCTTCCATCTTATAGGTAAGGAAGCAGAGAGCATGGTGCTGACCTGATTGAACTCAGCTCTCTAGGAAATCAAAACGTGGCTCTTTCCACTGCACCACTGAGAATCGTGGATCCTGGATGTGACTGAAAATATGGAGCACTTATCTGAGGCTTAATGACTGGTTTAAAGAAGACGCCTTCGAAGGAACAAGGCAGGAAAGACTATTATTGAGTAACTTATGAGAAACCATGAAGCACACCAAAGGAGAGAGGAGAAAAATAATAAGGAAAAAACAAAAGCTTTTCATAGACAAATTTAAGACCAGGCAAAAGGACTTGATGCTTCATGGGCTATGCACTTTTTCAATGATGTCATAGGCCAATGTGAATCCAGAGAAATGTCTTATGATCAATATCTGCAGATTCCTAAGCTTTGGGTTTCCTTTCTTTGTTAGTGCCTGACTGCTATTTCATTTCATGTTAATGATTTAAACATACTTTATGATGCCAGTTCCTTTTAAAAACAAAAAAGGCATTAAAAATAGAAACCAAGCAAACAAGATATACTAATAATTGGGAGAGAGAATAGAGATATACACTGCTATTACATTATTAGCACATCTATGCTAAGTAGTCATCGGAAGAAACAGAAGCCACAGAGAGGGCAACAGAGAAAGCTGGCCAGGTGGTTGTTAGGGTTATCAGACCACGAAGAAGCAGTTTGTAAATTAAAGACAGGAATTAGACAGACACAGGTTTGTCCCAGACACAACACAGATAGATTCAACCTTTCTGGCAACAGCAGCATTTAAAACCCAAGGACTCCATCAGAGAACGTAGCACGTAAACTTTCTGTGGACAAAATTACTGTCTATTTTGTTCCCTGTGGGTGCTCCAGGTCTAAAAGCATCAACATTTATTGGATGGGCAAAGTGGCTTTAAAAATGTAAGGGTGCAGGAAATTGGGGGAGGGGGGGAGACAATAGAATAAACTTTAAGAGTGTAAATGCAAAATACTGGAGAGCAAGGCAATAAGGAAGCAGAAGAGAGGCAGCTGCTGGAGAGGGGTCATTGTGGGGGAAAAGACACAGTTGGTGTATAGCATTGTTCTGTTGTCACATTTTCTGCTGGGATGTTTGCTTAGAGCCCTCACCGACAGGAACACCAACAGGAACACAGCCTGGCATGGCATCAGCCCATGGTTGTACATTTACCCCAACTTGAGCGTGGAAAGGACACATATTTAAAGTTTGACCTCAGTGCAGAAAGACTTGGAATCTGCCCAGCAGGGCAGTTAAGAGACCAGAGCTGCTAAAAGGGACTGCAGTTTGGGAATAGGATGCCCGTGGGAAAGAATGATTCCTCTGAATAATACAGGTTATATATATATATAAAAAAGGAAAGATTTGTATCAGTGGAGGGGAAGCTGGATGGAGCAGAGCACAGGGTATGGAACTCCAAATCCAAGTACCAAATGTTGTCTTGCCCTCCCAAGTTTGCTCAGTGATTAGAGCATTGCCTGTGGCCTGAAGGGTCCATATTCATTCTGGTCAAGGACATCTAACTGGGTTGCAGACCTGAACCTGGCCCAGGTCTGGGTGTGTGCAGGAGGCAACCGATCCATGTGTCTCTTTCACATCAATGTTTCTCTCTCTCTTTCTCCCCTCCCTCTCTTCCACTCTCTCTCTAAAAAAAAAAATCAATGGAAGAAAAATCCTCAGGTGAGGATTAATCGAAAATGTTTGTTGTGAAACAAACAAAAACCGTTATCTTCACTTGTGTATTTGAGATGTGTACATCCAATGTCAAACCTTTCTTAAGGAACAACCAGAGAAGATTAAATAGGAGGATGTCTAAATGCCACAGGTCCGGGAATGCTATTGTTTTATTATAGTGCTGATGAGATGCTATAGGAACTTAACTCACGTGTGTATCCATCATTGATAGTCAAGTTGCCTTTGTTAAACCTCGTGTAGCTTATCAGCACCACGCTGAGCTAACCGGCCCCACAAACCTCGTGTAGCTTAAAGCCGCAGAACCTATTTACATGGTGAAGTGAGGACTGTCTACAAACCCTCTGGAAATCATAAATTTTATGTGAATATAAATCGTTTATATTTGTTAGTTCTCAATCATTGTTTGCTGGTTGGAGATGGGCAGAGACAAAATTTGGGGGTGCTCAACAAAGCCCCAGGCTGTGATACTACACTGATAGGAATCTAAGAATCTGTGTGTGTTGTGTTTATGTGAGTTGCCATGCCACCAAAAACCTACAAGAAAAACAAGCACAAAAAACACCACTAAAACACTGTGAAGGTCCTAACAGGCTGAGCAAGGGAGGGACGTCAAAGTTAAGGTTGTCACTTCACTGCCATTATGTCCTTTAGTCATCAAAATTATTTAAGCACTTGATCACGTAATTTATATCAACAAGAAGAAGTAATTTCCAGTAAAGATGAATATCATTATTTTCCAAGAAAATGCAGCAGAGCATAGACCTAGGACATCGCAAAGACTGCAAGAGACCTGGCCATTTTTCTTGATTGTGTTCCCTGTTGTAGATCTGTTCACCATCAGTAGGAAGTAGTAGCAGCACAAATTATTTACCTATTCCCTGGTCTGGATCAGCAAGTAAGTTATCCAAGCTTCTCAGGCACTAAATTCTTAGAAGATGTATACTTTGCTATTTTTCGGTCTAATGGTTGTGCACATAATGTTTACACATATGCAACAGTGAGGATGCTTAGAAGAAATGAATTATTGCCAGTGTCTACTACCTGAAAAGCAGGAAAAATTTTAAAAAGATAGAAATTCATTAATTTTTGAAACATTCTGTATAAAGGAGAATCTGATTCTCAAATTTACTTGCATAAGTATTTTCATGAAATGTAGGAAATCAGTTTTCTAATTGGTAACCTGGGCAATGTAAGTAGAATAAGGAGAGTCATAGTGCCCTAACACCATTTGTTCCTAAGTTTGTGCCATGCGTATGTACTGAGGGCTGCTATGTCTTGGACTGAGAATAAAATAGCCAACAAAACAGAGGAGGGCCAAGAACCTGTTAGAAGGAGGAAGCTCGAAAGTGTTATTTCTTTCCCCTTGCTGTTGAATGGAATTGCCATGCCAAAAAAGTTATTATTCAGAGTTGTTAAGCTTTATGAACTTGAATGTAACTGGAAACACTGATGCATAACACAGGGACTGATTTTCAGAGAAAGTGTCCACAAGTTTCTACTAAAGAGCAAAGGTACAAAGAAATGAAGTCTTCTATGAGAATCATACCATTTATGGCTTGTTTCTAAGGCTAGGGCAGGCGGAACATGTCTCAGTAAACAGCTGTCTAATCTCAATGAAGAGAAGTTAGCCAGCTTCCCACGACTTCGCTGCAGGTCATTATGTGACCTCCTACCTCGAGGTTGGACACACCTTCACTCTCCTCCTCAGCAATTCAGAGAGCCTACACTTGCTATCTTTAGGGAATCTTCAGAATGTTGATTAAAATATTACTCATGGGCTGGGGCCAAGAACTTTCTGGGCACCACTTTGGAGAATGACCTGGGCTGGGCCTAACCTAACCCTTTGTGTTTTATCCAGATTAAAAAATAAAAAATATCCCTTCTTGCTGCCTCAAGTAACCAGATTATTAGAGTCTTGGTGCATGAATTCGTGCATGGGTGGGGTCCAGCCTGGCCAGGGGGGAGAGGACATGGGCGGTTGGCCGGCCTGCCTACTGGTTGAACTCCTGGCCGAGGGGACAATTTGCATATTAGCCTTTTATTATATAGGATATACACTGAGTGGCCACTCAGTATGAAGAGCCTACCCTGCATAAAGGATGGTGCTAGGTTCTGGAGGTGGAGGTGGAAAGGGAGGCAGCTTAAGGCTGAAGTAAGAGTCGTGTGTTAGTAAGGTCTATGTCCTTCTATTTAGACAATATTTGACCTTGGAACTCAGCCTCTATACATCAGAAATGCCAGGTTTGCTTTCTCTTCTACCACATTTAGCTATGTGAGCTCAGGAAAAGGACTGAATTCTCCTTGCTTCTGAAATGGAATTGCTCCTACCTGTCCTGTCAGTCATGGTTGCTGAGAGGATCAGTTGATGGAATGTGTGTGGTTCCCTCTGTAAATGATTAGGCAATTAAGCTACTTTGTTCTAAATCATACAGCATTTACTTTTTAAAATATATTTTTATTGATTTCAGAGAGGAAGGGAGAAGGAGAGAGAGAGAAACATCACTGGTAAGAGAGAATCATTGATTGGCTGCCTCCTGCATGCCCCACACTGGGGAGGAGTTACAACATTTACCAACACTAACAACTGTAAAAGTAAAGTGATTGTAGCTGGATGGAAGCTCAGCTGAGATGTCATGCACACGACTCCCACTGTGAAAGTTAGAGCAGCGCTGGAAACCCACCTTGCAGTTGTCAATGGAAACTGATTCAGAAGTGTTGGGTGGCTTGCTCAAGGTCACACAGCTGATAAGGAGCTCTGAAGGGATGACAAGATCTCCTCTTTCATTGGAGTCGATGTCTGTTCCACATTAATTCCAGTCAATGAACATAGAAACATACTAGCCAAGATATGAAAGAAGTTTTGCTGTTTTCCTATCATTTCATTTTTTATATCCCTTTGATGCAAAGCTTTTATGTAAACTCATGGTTTTTATTAATAGGCAAAAAAGGCTTACTTCTCTCCTGACTTATGCCTGGTGATGCTCTTGAGACCATTTAAGGAAATGTAGGCAAGTTGTGCTTTACCTGTGATGTGGGAAGTGTGACCGGTGCAAATGTCAGTCCTTATAAGAAGGAATTGAGCGTGCACGCGCGCGCGCACACACACACACACACACACACACACACACACACACACACGACTCGGTGGGTTTAGTCACCGCTCAAATGTCAGCTTCCTCCTCTGGACTCCCCCATCATTTTATCTGAACTTCCATGATGGCTCTTTTCCATGTTTTCATCCTCTGCAAATATTTGTAGAATGAATGAACAATTTCCTTACCGTTTCCAAACACAGGAAGCCCGTATCTTATAGCCGAATAGTTACTGCTTGATATCTGATCCTGCATACTATTAGCCAAGCTGCTAGCTGAGTGATAAAGTCCCTTGGAACCCCACCCCTGGAGAACTTACGTCTTTGCATGAACCCAAAAGGAGTAGGAATTTAATGAAATGAGTAGATGATTAAAAAAAAAAGAACGTCCGCCCACTAAAACTTTATACAGGGCTTACCTGGTCACACACCATAACATGCTGGAATTGGGGTGGGGGCAGATTCCAGGAAAGCCAACTGTGGGTAAATGATCTTTGCAAATATCCATCCAAAAACACCCTACTGCTCCATTCATTGGCCCTGTCCCCTGTACTTCTCTTTGCTTCTCCAACCTCGATGTTTCACTCTGGCTTCTATCTGCTCCTAACCTTCTCAGGTATGGGAACTTGCCCTAACACCCATATCTGACCTTTTCTTCCACATTTATCCTCTGTTTGATGTCTCCCAATGCAGAAGGATTATGGAGGAGTCTTCCTTGGAAAATTCCAGACTCGCCTATCTTGGTGCTTCTCCCTGCTGTTCAACTATTGTTTCCTATTTGTTCTCTTGGTTAATCTAGCTAATCATTATAGTACAAGACTCAATTCTGTGTATTGGTCATAATACCAAAAGAATCAAGGTACTCAGCAAAAAAGGACTGGTGGTGTGTTATATTATTTCCAAGGGCATAAAACAGTGATGGTCTGGCTCTTATTTTAAAAATATAAATTTTATTGATATTTTACAGGGAGGAAGGGAGAAGGACAGAGAATCAGAAACATTGATGAGAGAGAAACATCAATCAGCTGCCTCCTGCACACCTTATTTTTAATTGTACCTGAAGGATTTCATATTGCCTTTTTGTAGACATAATTCTATTTTCAACTATGAGGATGGTTTTTGTCTTAGTAATCTTGATCTAAGTGGCTCCTTATCCCGTGACCTCGCTCTGCTGTCCTCTCAAAGAGAGAATGATAACCCCCTGCCCTTGCTGATATGCTGACAGTGGGGGTATACCAAAAAAGAGAAGCAATCTAACAGATTTCTAAAGAAAACCAAGAATGCATTTCAACACATGAAACTGAAAGAAAACTCCAAAGGTTTTCAACAGTTTGACTTTCACTCTCTACCCTCCAGAATAAGGGTTTGTGCCCTTGATCCTTACCCATTCTTGGGGATGGGAAAGGCAAAGGGGACACTTGTCACCCCATTTATTAGTCAATTTTCTCCAGAGAATGAAAACCAGTAAGGACTGTGTATTTACACATCCCGTGTGTGTTCATATGTGGATTGGAGTATTAAAGGATCAGGTTCTTGGGGGAATAAGTGTCTGGAAAAAGTTAGTTTAAGATTCATTTTTTTACATATATGTAAAGTTGAATATTCTATAGGTGCTCTTTTGGGGAGTTTTATGACTGAAGTGGGTGTTCGGTTTCACCCGATTAAAATTTTTTTCCAACCTAAAACGATTGCTATCATACTGTCTGGCATGGAAATTGGGATTAGGATTTTCCATCTGCTAGTGTGCTGGAGAAACTCCCTGATTACCTCCTTGTGAGTATTCCTTCAACTCACTTCCTATGAGGGGAGGGGAAATGCCTTCTCTTCAGACCTATGTCCTTTTTTGGACTCTCACCAAGTTCAAAGAGATGTCAACTGTTATAAAAATCAACCTATGGTTAAGATAAATAATCCTGCCCTTAACTGGTCTCATGAGCTGTCATGAAATAGAATCTTAAACACAGCTCAGAAATTCTGCATTGATTATTCATCATGAAGTCTTTGTTCCATAGTCCTGCGTTCATGACACCTTTCCAGAACATTTTGCCAAAGTCCAATTCAAGTGATTCCTGATTCTTCCCAAAAATGAAGGCTTCTTGTTTCCCTTCAGGGGAAGGAACATGAGGGCAAAGTCCTGGAGTTTTTAGCTAAAAATTCACATTTCTTATGCCATCCGGCTTTCCCATGGTTTGTCCTTCCTCCATACCTCCAGATACCAACTTCCTGACCATCTCCTCTTCTTACTGAGCTTGGGCACCTCGCTCACTCTCTTTCTTCCTACTCAAAGTTCTGCCATCATTCTGGATGATCCAAGTATCCTGACTCCTTACTCACATATATCCCTAAGGTTTTAGAAGTGTGTCAGGGATTACATAAAGCTGCTAGAAAAAAAAGAAAGAAAATATAACAATATCTGCAGTCAAAATACTGTTTGAATAAATATGCACATTAAAATAAATACATGCAGAGTATGTATAAAGTAGAATGTAACCATGTTTTTTTTAAATTTAATAAATTTTTATTATTCAGATTATTACAATTGTTTCTCCTTCTCTCCCCTCCCACCCCATAGCTCTCCTCCACCCGGTTCCTACTCTAACCTCTGCCCTTACCTCCCCCCGCCCCTGCCGACTGTCCTCATCCATAGGTGTACGATTTTTGTCCAGTCTCTTCCCATAACCCTCGTGCCCCCTTTCCCCTGAGAATTATCAATCCACTCCCTTTTTATGCTTCTGATTCTATTATATTCACCAGTTTATTCTGTTTCTTAGATTTTTAATTCACTTGATTTTTAGATTCACTTGTTGATAGATATGTATATGTTGTTCATAATTTTTATCTTTACTTTTTTCTTATTCTTCCTCTTTTTAAAGAATACCTTTAAGCATTTCATATACTACTGGTTTGGTGGTGATGAACTCCTTTAGATTTTTCTTATCTGTGAAGCTCTTTATCTGACCTACAATTCTGAATGATTGCTTTGCTGGATAGAGTAATCTTGGTTGTAGATTCTTGCTATTTATCACTTTGAATATTTCTTGCACTCCCATCTGGCCTACATAGTTTCTGTTATGTGGAGTTTTTAAAGATTAAGTGGTAGAGATGAGCCACTTAAGAGTATGCCCCAGAAATCTAAGGCTGAATAGTTACTGTGCTCTGTTTTTAAAATTTTGGGGTGGAAAAGGGCTACTCTGGATTCTCAGTCTCTCAATCCAGACACCAATTCCCAGGGCCACACCCTGTGAATCTTATTTATCAGCCAGAATTTGTTCAGCTCTGAAGTTTTATTTCCAAATTATAAAGTTTGCCAGATTGCTTGCAGGAAAAAAAATATGGCATCTCATTATTTAAATGCACATTTCTTTTGATTCCTAATGAGACTGATTTTTTTTTTCTTTGTGTTTGTTGCTCATTTTATGTGTGCTTATTATACTACTACTGAGGTGTTCATTTCTTATAGTTGACCAGTATTTTCACCAACAAAAATGTTTTACTTACTTTTTAAAGTTTGTTTCTATAAGTCATTAAAAATGATCAGATTGTTTTTAATTCCTCTGACTGAACTTAAAAATTTTTATTTGAAAAATAGTAGAGTTTAGAATCATGTGCATTTAAAAAAGACAAAAGTCACTCCTTTAATACTGAACTGTATCTTATTTTATAGGCCTTGTCTGGTAATTTACCTATGGCTAGTTCTTCTGAAGTGAACCCTTTTCCTGTCTCTGGTAGTTATAAATATTATCTAGGGGGGTTCTGAACATTTTAAAGCCATTTTCATTGATATTTATAGTCAAAATCTTAAATTCCCCTAGAGAAGATTTCTATTTAAGGACAGCTTCATTTTTTATGACTGAAATGAAAGATGTAGTTAATGATATGTATAGCATCACTCTAGACCTTGTTGGAACTACCAGGAACTTTGAAAAGATCCAAGCAAATAAATCCAAAATAGACTCTGACCCAAAGCACTCAGGCAATGACTTCTCCCAGTTTCCCTAGATGTCAAGGCAGCAGATCATACTGGACTTTAATTTTAGGTCCAACATCTAGGATCTTAATCTGAGGACCTCCCACACAGCCTTCCCACCGCATCTGGGTTCTCGCTGAGGAGGGCTGCCTCCCGGCCTTGTACTTGACTGTTTGCTGGAGGCTTACCAATGCAGCGTTCCATGTAAACAGTTCTTTCACTGCTCACAGAACCCCTCTTCAGGGGGAAAGCAGCCAAATGGCAGACCCGGGGCTGGACTCAGAAACCCCCATCCTCTTTGGACACTGGGACTTTGTTTCGAGTAAAGCCCATCTGTCTGGCTCCCTCTATGCTTTCCCAGGGGTCCTCTCAGTCCTCAAGCCAATAGATCCCTGGTGGGCACCACCCAGGGGCTGGCCCAGCGTTCCCAGATGTGTCAGAATCCAGAGGTGGTCAGGGTTGCTAGCTGGCATCCCTGCCCACCAGCCCTGTGTGTTCATGAGCCAGAGGACGAACCGTGGTGAGAATCTGGGAGAGTGGCAGCTCCTTGTCTCTGGAGCTATTTCTGTTTATGCAGCCCAGGCATTTCTGGTTGAATGCTGTGGCTCGCAGCACTAGCTCAGGATCTGGAGGCCATCTGGAGTTCAAAGGCACCTACAGACCTCAGCAAGCAGAGCTGGGGCAGCTCCTGGCTGTACAAAGGTCACTGGCATGCACATCTGTTTCAGAGGCTCAATGGTGTCTCAGTGGAGTTTCTGGCTGAGATGTCACTGAAGAACATCCACATCTGCTGCATTTTGGGCAAGCCCACACCCAGTTGAGTTTGGATGGGGACTGGGAAGCCCCTTAGTACACTGTATGGAGTGTCTAGAGAGGGGTCTGTCAAAGGTCAGGAAATGAGGGCACCTTCTTCTCAGCATTCAGATGGCAAGGACGTGGCCCTCCTGCCTGCTCAGGATGCAGATGGTATCTCTGGATGCAGTGACCCCAGAGTCTGTGTCTTCTTTCCCTCCCCTACTCCTCTTTATTTGGCTCAAACAATGGAAATTTATTTCTCATGGTTCTGAAGGCTGGTAGTTCAAGATCAAAGTATCTTTTTTTTTCCCTTTTTTTAATTTTTGTGTTCAGATGTTTTTGTTTATTATTTATTCTTTTTCTTAAATTTAAGACAATTATACTTTACATTCAGTATGATTCTGTATTAACTTCAGAGGCACTTCAAAGTTCTCTGCCCGATATTCTCAGCACCCACCTGGCCCCATACATAGTCACCATACTATGATTGACCATGTTTTCTGCAGCCGATTTCATGTGATGCTCAGCTTTGGAATTCTTGAACCAAAACAAAAAGATACACTCAGTTCTATTTCTTACATAGTAACCCCCCATCCATCACTTCTCTCCCTTTGTATTTTTCTCCTGGGTTCCATCTCATCACCTCCTCTTACTGTTCTTCCTTCTCTGCTCCCTATCTCGGCTCCTTCCCTCTCCCACTCCTTTCTCTCCTTCCTTTTTCCCTTCCCTCTGCTCTCGCTCCACTCAGAGCTGAGCTTGAGCTAAGGTTGGCACAAGTTTGTGGAATCTAGACTTTGCCTCCTTCTTGATCATGGTCCAGAGGTGCCTCATATCTGAGAGGCCAGGGTGCATGCCTCTGAGAATCATGAGTTTGGACCCTGAGACATTTCCTCTGGCACCCACTAAGATCACTTCCCCATGGAAATCACAGGGGAATCCGGGTATGGGCTTCAGACCAGGGAGGGCACAGAATCTGGAGAGAATCCAACAATCTGTGATCTCATCCTTCCTTTCCACTTGTAAGTCCCTGGACAGCCCATCTGCCCTCTGCATGCCTCAGAGTTCTGTCTGCAAAAAAGATTCTGGACTCATCAGTGCCTTTATTTTTCCATCCCCTTGTCAATACACTGCCATATGACTATAGACTTTATTCCCTCAAGCACACGTTGTCCTTGTGATGAAGAAACAGGTTTATAATTCAAGTGGCTCTTGAAGACATTTCTAAGCCTAGAGATGGAAGTGATGTCTGCTGTGTCTCCTCCTGGGACAATGGATCTCTGGTTTCAGCCTGCCTCCTCCCCAGCCACCCACGTCTCTGGCTCCCTCACAGGAGCCTTTTCTCACCGACACACCCACTGGCTCCAGGAAATGCTGAGCTCTTTCCTCAGTGTGTGTGTGTGAGGGGGGAAATATAATCTTCCGTTTAGAAATGCAGAATCAGATTTGTAGTTAAAATACTGAATGCTCACTAGACAAATAAACAACGAAGCCAGTATTTCTGAATGCAGGCTTCTGAATATATGTGGGAGCCAAGTTCAGGTGCACTAAACTCTTGCTCTAGGTTGCTCAGGGGCTAAGTTTCTAGATTTAATGGGCTCTTCAGATACTCTCAGAAGACTCACTCCAATTTTTACAGTATGAGTTCTGACAGTCCCCAAAGCTGGCTCTGTGATGGAAATCTGACCAGTGTTGAGGCATCAGTGGGGGAGGGGCAGCTCCAAGAGAGTCCTTTGTTTTTTCACTCCCTACTTTGTGCCCTCAGACCACAATCTGGTCCCCTCCCTTGTAGAAGATGAACGAACAGCATCCGCCTGTCTGTTCTGCCACCAGGGAAGCCTCCGGGGATGGAACACCAACTTCAGGAATTCATTTGGGGAAAGCATCCCTGCTTAGTTGGTTTGTTGCCTTGTCATCAGACTTGGTTGGTGTCCCTGTTTATTACCGAGAGTTCCCATGGCCCTGGCATGAGCCAGACCCAAGTGAGGGGGATCTGGTACAGTCATGGCCTTGGCCTTGGCCCTTGCTCTCCTTGGTGGTGAGGGGCTGTCAAGCACTGTGGGCACAGAGGTGGGCTCAGAGCCAATTCCCACTTGGGGAAAAGGGAATAAAAAGTTAAGGCAGATGCCTTGTACTAGAAAATGCATTGCTGTCTCTAGTGAGGAAAGTTCTCTCTGAAGAAGTAAGTGATAGAAAACAGATGCTGCTGCTGAGATTATCAGCACTAAACGAGCCAGTCTAGTCTCTTCCTCAGAAAGGATTTCAATTACAAAGTGTTTGCTTGATGATGCCTGGAGAGCATTGGCGATGGACACCTTTTTCCCTTAACCTCCACTCAAGGATATGTTTTTATTGATTTTTAGAGAGAGAGGAGGAGGGGAAAAGAGAGAGAAAGAGAGAAACATCAACATGAGAGAGAAACATTAATTAGTTCTCTCCTGTACGTGCTCTGACTAGGGATTTTACCCGCAACCTAGGTATGTGCCTTGATCAGAAATTGAACACACCGCCTTTTTGGTGTATGGGAGGACGCTTCAACCCACTGAACCACCCAGCCAGGGTGGTGACAGACACCTTTGATGTTCACACCCCTGTGGCCCTTTACAAAAGATACCCTTCACAAATTATTACACAAGATTGATGAAGATAACCTTTACCCTTGTCATTATCCCTGGCAATCTTTGGGATGGGATGGGGTTATTTTCCCATTTCTCTTCTGACTTTTTCCAAACCTTTGAAATTCCGTTGATAAATCCTGCTTTCCTTTCATGGGTGGGAAAAAAAAAAAAAAAAGGCTACGTGACTTTTTGAGTAGATGCTCCGTACCTGTGTGAGAGGTGGGACACCATCCAGAGCTTGATCTTTCTGGTCCTAGCCTGGCTTGGAACCTCAGGAATGTGGAAGGGTGTTAGACATAAACGTTCTAATTTGGGTCCTGGGTTGTAAATCCGGTGAATGACCCTAAGTGCATTTCCAGTATAACATGGGAATGAAAGTGACTGTGGGGCATATCCGTGGGTGCTAATGTGTGCAATAATGTCAACTATTCAGAAAACCAACGCTGGGAACATTTGGGATGTACCAAGGTCCCCCAAAGCCACATTTCTCTGATGCTTTTGCTGTCATCTGAGTAACTTCCTGCCGCCGCTGTCACCCAGCCCGTGAGAGGTCATTCTTCAAAGGCAATGCTTCTGGGAATCTCATCCATGCCCCCGAGTGACTCCTCCCCGACGTGTCCGGGGCCAGGTGGTCAGATGGCCACTTTACTACAGTGTGTGGAAATATCAGGCTATAACCGCCCTCATGAGTAATGGCATGCCTGGACTTACTGCTCACCTCAGCTCCGGTTGCCACAGCGATAGCCTCACCGTCATCTCCATTTCAACTTCCTATTTCACACTGTCAACCACCCCTTCCAGTAACCTTCCTCTCCTCCCAAGCTAGCAATCTCTCTCATGTTCTGCCCCACAACACCCTTCCACATTCCTGAGGTTCCAAGCTAGGCTAGTACCAGAAAGATCAAGCTCTGGATGGTGTCCCACCTCTCACACTGATACGGAACATCTACTTAAAGACGCTTCCATCTCTAGCTATCACAGACAAATAGGACTCTTTCTAGATGCTGTTTCCATGTAAGACAGGGCTCCCCCACATGCAGTCATTCTGGACTTGGCAGTCTTAGTCCCCAGACCTAGATTTTTTCTTTTGAGATAAAGACCCCAGGGGGGACTGTCTAAGAAATATGCCCCCAAGCTGTTCTTTATTTGAACTATCATCCTTCTCTTTCAGAGAACTTTGAAAACTTTTGCCCACAATTTTTCCAAGTCTTTATACATTACCCACTACACAAGTCCCAAGCTTTTGTGAATGACACAGACTTCATACTTCCATGAATATGATATTGAACACAAATATGTGTATACTAGTATATAAAACTTAATTTAACTTAAATTAAGATACAGATACACACATATTTGTGTATATTTATATAATCTATGCATATATAGCTATGTATGTATATATATAAATGTGCATTTATATGTATGTATCTATGCATATATAAAGCACATATACATGTAAATAGATATGTAGAATCACTGTATAAAACCACCCATAGTGAGCGAAAAGGATTATGAGTGCTCCAAACTAGAAAGAGCCATGGCCAGTACAAGTCCAGAACCTTTTTGCAGTTCCCTGACCTACTTGAAACTATTGAAAGCGACAAACCACCTGTCAAAAAAATAAGCATATGTGTGTTTGCCTATAATTGCAGGAGGCTCACCAATGTCCTACAACCCAGCCATGGGCTCTAGGTTAAAGAGACAGCTGCTCAGACCCCATCTCTTTCCTGCTCTCACTCCCTCATTGTACAGAGAGGAAACTGAGGAACAGGTAGGCAAATCTCACAGACAGAATGAGACAGAACTGTAACTGAGACCAACGTCTCCTGACACCTAGTCCACTGCTTGGTTTAGATGTCATGGCCATGAGAATACCCTTGGTTTAATCTTACTCCACACTCAAAAAAGAAGTGAGATCACTGTGCAAACGAGCAGCGTGAGGAATCTCCCCATGTAACATTCTAGGGGGAAATGGGCTACAGAGTAGTTGGATGATATAATAGCTTGTAGAATATGTGTATGGATCCGAGTCAAGTTAGGGATCACCAGAGAACCAGAACCAAAAGGATATACATATATAAAGAGATTTATTTTGAGGAGTCTGGCACGTCCAAAATCTGCGAGGTGAACTGGAAGGCTGGAGATCTGGGTAAGAGCCAGTGTTGCAGTTCAAGGCTGAAGGCTGTATGCTGTGGAATTCCTTCTTGCTCAGAGAAGATCAGTTCTTGCTATATTAAGGCCTTCAACTGATTGGGTGTGGCCCACCCATATTGGATAGGAGAGTCATCTGCTGTATTCAAAATCCACCAATTTAAATGTTCATTTTATAAAAAAAGAACAACAAAACAAATCCACAACCCACCCTCTCAGTTAATATGTAAAATAAATCATCACAGTCTTATCTGGCTCTTTCTATGAGTTTTTCAGACTTAAGTCAGAAGCCACTGGATATATTTGCACCTGGAAGAGCACTTTCTGGGATGGGAAGATGCATTTTTATTGTCCTTTGATGATAAAACCAGAAATGTGTAATTTCTGATACCATCAACTAACTCCCTAATGAACTGTATTGTGTGTATATTGTAACAAGGTTATATTGAAGTCAGCCATTTAAAACACAAATGATATTAAATTTGAAAATTTCTTTGGGTTCTAGAAAATGTCCAGAATTACACTGTCCTAAACCTCAGATCCTTCAGAGTCATTTTTTTTTTTTTTTTTTTTTTAGAGAAACATATATTGGGTACCTGCCATTGGCCAGGAATTGTGTTAGTACAATAATTGAGGAAATGGAATAGTTCTTATGCCAAGAAGCTGTAGTTTAATGGGAAGATGAGACAAGAAAAATCCCCTCCAGTTAATACTCTGAAAAAGGTGTATAGTGTGCAATGGAAGCACTTTCCCAAGGATGCCTCCCCTATCACAATGCATTCCCCATCATGACTGAAAAGCTTTGCTTCCAAGGTAGAGAGAGAAGGCCCCCACTGGCTGACTTGGTGAACCTTCCATAGCTCACACCATCACACACCTTTCAACTCCAGAATCTGCTTTCCTTACACTTGTTTTATTGAAACAAACCGATTTCAGTATTTTCCAGGTGCAGCGTAGACTGGGCAATGAGGAGATGGGGTCCAGACTTTATCACTTCATCTGGGGAAGGGAGGCCCATGGATTGACTGGGGTCCCAAGAAGCACAGCCTCTGGCATCTTCGTAAACAGAAGCCCCTGAAAGGGAGGCAGCTAGCTGGGTAGATGCTGGAGTTTTGAAATAAGGGTTCCACGAACAAGGTCGCCGTGTTGTAGTGTTATGTTAGCAATTATCACAGAGGAAGTCAGTCTGGGATTGGGCCCAGATTTTTCAAAGCTGGACTTGTAAACACAGTGGAAGTAGACCTTCCTGTTAGCGATAGAAAGATTGACGTCTGACGGCGGCCTTTTGTGCAGCAGCGGCGGGCCTGATTGTGTGAACGCCTGACCCCAGCGGCAGGTGGATTAGATTATGGGCTCCTGGGGGTTTCCATTCTGGTTCACTAAGAGCCAACTTTCAACCATTGGTCCAACAGTTTCACCTCTGATACCTTCGTGCTGTGCTGGCCCTGTGGTCTCTGCAGCTGAGGGCAAGGTTCTTGACAGTGTTGATTATTTAAAATTGAAGACAGAGCCCGGCCAGCGTGGCTCAGTGGTTGAACATTGACTTGTGAAATGGAAGGTCACAGTTCAATTCCTGGTCAGGGCACATGCCCACGTTGTGGGCTAGATCCCCACTGTGGGGCGTGCTAGAGGCAGCCAATCAATGATTCTCATCATTGATGTTTCTATCTTTTTCTCCTCTCCCTTCCTCTCTGAAACCAATAGAAACATTAAAAAACAAACATAACAAAAGAAAACAAAAAAAAACCCCTGAAGTTGGAGAGTAGCACAGGCTGGTTATGGAAAACCCAGTGTTGTCATCCTAAATATAAAAGTTCTTATGAAACCTATTATACTTGTGTCCCAGAAGAGTCTATACTCCAGTTCAGAATTTAAAAATTAAGCAATGGGTGTATTCCCTGAATATTGGGATAAGAGAGTACATACTTATTATCATCTTTTAAACTCAGAACAGAATGAACTGAACCTTATTCTGTTTAAAAAATATACTTTCTTCATTTCAAGTGAGATCTAATATTTGGAACAGTTTAAAGTGGTAAGAAGCTTCATGTTGTTTACTTCTTAGCCAATAAAATAAGACGTGATTGGAAAACAACCACACTGCCCAGAAGAGAGAAAAATGGGAAAGATGTCCAAATAGGTCAATCCTGAAGGATATTTTGACCTTATCTTGCTAATTTGTTCTGGATCACTTATAAAAATATTTACTAGGGTCATATTAATTAGATAAGTGTTTGATGTTGCTCAGTGCACTATAAAAGAAACACCCAGTTGTCATTTTATTTCAAGCTGGCTGGTGTTGCACAAAGCCAGATCTTACAGACAGTCTGGAAGAGTTTAGCAATGTACAAACATTGGTTACAATTAGTCAGGTCTTTCAAAATATTGTGGGATAAACTTGCAGACAAATGGTGAAACATGAGGTTTATGATGAAGTGGAGACTGATTTGAAGACAGTCATGATTCTCGTGTAAACATTATTACTCCTAATAGTATTTTGGAAATCAGTGAGAGTAATAATAATGTCAAAGCCCCATGGACGTGCCCTTTTTCTGGGTGATGTAAACAATAATATGGGCCACTATTTGTAATCGTGTTGAAACAGGACTCAGGGATGATTACATTGGCAGCTCACCCTTGGGAGTCTCTTATTGCTACAAGAGACAAGAAAAGGGGTGACAAGAGAATGGGCAATGTTTTCACTAGCAGTGAGTCTCATGAAGGTCTATGAAGTAACTGGCTTTTTCCAACACCAACCCTAAACGCATCTCACTGACCTGGCTATTGTGATTTAGCAGCTGAAATATTTTGGTGGGTCTGAGCCTACAAATGACCAAAACAGGAATAGTAGATATATATAAGAATATGACATATCTTTTATAAGTTCTAATAGTATAGAAATTTAGAACTGTTCTACAGACATCCCTGTGTGTACCCTCAACTTCTTTTAATCTTATTGACTCTTTTCCTCAACTTAAATGTTTATGGTCTTTGTAAAAGCTTCCTTTAATACAGTTTATCTTTATATCTATTATTTTTTAATTTCTATTAAATGTCTAAAAGATTTGTGTACTTTTGTTATATGTATTTCCTTCTCTGTATCATTTTGAATTCACTAAAATCATCTTCACATTAATTTTCTTGCTCAAGTTATCAGACTTAGTAATTTCAAATGCCTACAAGACTTCAATAAACTTTAAGAAGATCATCTCGTAGATAGAGAAAGAGAATGAGAAGATTCTACAAGCAGAGGACTCTGATAGGACTTTTTTTTTTTTTTTTTTTTTTTTTTTTAAAAAAAAAAGGTGACAACTTCAGCCCTACCCAATTTGGCTCAGTAGATAGAGCTTCGGTTTGGGGACTCAAGGTTCCCCAAGTTTGATTTTGGTCCAGGGCACATACCTCAGTTGCAGCCTCCTTCCCAGTCTGGGCCTTGGTTGGGGCTTGTGCAGGATGCAACCAATTGATGTGTTTCTCTCACATTAATATTTCTCTCTGTCCCTCTCTCTTCCACTCTCTAAAAATCAATGGAAAAATATCCTTGGGTGGTGATTAAAAAATTAAAAAAAAAAGGTGGTGTGGTTTGCCTGGCCAATGTGGCTCAGTGGTTGAGCATTGATATATGCAAGAGATCACTGGTTTGATTCCAGGTCAGGGCACATGCCCAGGGTTGTGGGCTCAATCACCGGTGTGGGGCATGCAGGAGGCAGCAGATCCATGATTCTTCTCATTGATGTTTCTATCTCTTTCTCCCTTTCTCTTTCTCTCTCTGAAATCAATAAGAACATATTTTTTCAAAAAAAGGTAGTGAGCTTCCAACAAGGTGAAGAACAGGTTAACTGGCATTCCTATCTGGGCAAGGTGGGATGACCTGGTGAGAGAAGCAGTGGCGTGAGGTCAGGAGAGGAAGCTTAGAACACACCTGCCAGTGGGCAACAGCATGTGTGATGTCAGAGGCAACACAGCAGGAAATTGGTAGCCAAAGAGTTGGCAGAGAATGATGGGCATATCATGTGACCACTCTTCTGTGACACACTCATGTTTCGCATAAAGTTGTTAAACACCACACCATTCTTATGATTGGATTTCTTGTGGAAAAGAGAGAAAGGACAGAACATCAGATCTGAGTATGGCATGGTACAGACCTGAGGAGGCTCCAGGAACTTAGGGGAGGAGGCAGAGGGAAGCTCAGGAAATAACAAATGAAATTGTGGGGAGAGCTTTGCTGGTTCTCAAGCCCCTGCCAGGTCTGAATCCTTAACCTCTGAGACCCTGGGCATGCAGGCTTACATAGGGAGGCAGATATGGAGTGAAAAATTACACAGAGGGAGCATCCATGTTCAATTATATTGCAACAAAAGCCATAGACAGAATATGGAGCCCTCAGTGAACTCCAGATTGAAAAGGAAACTGTATCTGCTTTGGTGAAAAGGGCCTGCAAGTACTGGAAGTAATTTGTGGTGACCCCATTAACAAGTTAAGATGAAGGGATCTCGTCTTTCTCTCAAACAGTAAACATCACAAAAAAGGGAGGCATTTGTCTTGGTTGAAAGAGATTGTCATAGATTTATAGACAAAGTCAAAGCAGTTTAGATACAAGACCAGGCAGAATATTATGGTTAAGATCTGCTTGAATAAAATTGCATGCGCACATGTGTGTGTGTGTGTGTGTGTGTGTGTGTGTGTGTGTGTGTCTACAGAGAAACGGTAACTCTGCAAATGAGGAGCCATGGAAATAAATATCTTGACCACGTTCCAGTCAACCACTCATCTTTTGCTGTCCTCTCCACTGGCCAGACTTGATTGATAGTCTGGGGGAAAGGTATATTTTGGGAGAGGCTGACAAATAAAAGAATGAGAAACATAGGAAATAATTAAATGTGTTATCATGGTACCTTGGCTGAGATTATTAGGCATGATAATACTACTTTTTCTACATACAACCATGAATATTCAAATTGAGTCTTTTGAGTCCAGGACTTTATCTGATCCAACTGTCTGTTCCCAATGTCCAGCATGAGGCCTAAGTACTGAGCAGGTTCTCAATGCATGCTAACCCAATTGACTTGCATTAATAATGAATATGCTATCTGATAGTTATAAACCTAAAATGTTTTAGAAATATAATTTTCATCTGGGAGATGCTCCCAAATTTCTTAGATTTCTTACTTAGGTTCAAAGTAAGATTAGAAACTGGTTAAAGGTCTGAAAAAAATGAAATTGGATAACTAAGAGAATTTGCAGTGGCTCTCAAAATGATCTCTCATTTGTAGACAGGGAGTTTTTAAAAATATATATTTTTATTGATTTCAGAGAGAAAGAAGAGGGAGATAGAGACAGAAACATCAATGATGAGAGAGAATCATTGATAGGCTACCTCCTGCACGCCCCACACTGGGAATTGAGCCCACAACCCGTGCATGTGCCCTGACTGGGAATCGTACCATGACCCCCCAGTTCATTGGTCAATGCTCAGCCACTGAGCCATGCTGGCTGGGCTAGACATGTAATTTTGATTTGTTCTTCATGAGATTCTCTGGGAAGAGGCAAAGAAGGCTGACTCAGCATTATTGCATCTTTATTCACAATCACTGAACACATGCAGAAGAGCAAAGATAATGCTGTCAGCACCTCACGGAGCAATTTGGAAGATTTCATCAAAGAGCGTGCTGCTGTGAACAGACCCTCCAACAACATGCAGTGGACAAATGTATGACAGAGAGCTCAGATCCTGCTCTCTGCTGCCCACATGTTTGTCTTCATGGCAGAGACTCCCAACCTTTCTCACTCATGACACTCAACAAAATTCAATACCAGAGCATTCGAGAACCAGAGGGCTCCTAAATGTGTTTTTCTTCCATTCTAGAGCAGAGGAAACTTAGACCCAACTAAGCATTGGTGGAATGCTTTATTTAATTGGGTAAAACCCAACAAAACTAATGTGTTCAAACTCATTCTAAGCAAATATGTGGGGAAACTGGGCTTTCCTCAGTTTCCTCCTCTCATGAAATGAGTATCACCATAGCTGCCTCCCAAGATTATAATGATAAAAGTGGGTGAATGTATGTAAGTTTTGTAAACCCTAAAATGTAACTAAATTCATTCAGTTATTAATAAGTAAACAATATTCACTAATAGCCAACTCTATTCAGTTCAATTTCTCTCTCCCACCTTCTTGGCAAACTCCTTGGCTTCTGTGATACCACATCCTCTTATTTCACTGGTTGTTTTTCCTCTAATCTCTTTTTTCCAGCTACTCCTTCTCTGCCTGCTCTTTGAATGTTGGCAAGTCTCTGGGTATGGTCAAGAGCCTTCTGCCCTCCCCATCTGTATTCAGTGCCCAGGAGAACCACTTTCATGGTTTATCCACCCTATATCCAGTGATTCCACATGGTATTTCTAGTACTCACTTCTACCTTGAGAGTTAAAATTTTATTTCAGAGTTCACATCTGCATTTAGATGTGAGGGAGTGGACAGGCTTCGGGGATTGATTAAAGATGAAAGGAATGAAGAAATGAAGAGTCGAGAATGGCTTTGGGTCTGAGCAACTAGGTAATTGTCATTTACTAAGATGACATGTACTAGAAGAGAAGTCAGATGTTTTGTTTTGTTTAGAAGAAAGATTATGAAGCCAGATTTGGAGACGTTGACACTGAGGTGTTCTATGGGACATTCAAGTAGGACATTCGATAGATAGCTGAATACAAAGGGTGGGGTCCCCAAAAAGAGCTAGAGGAAATACTAGAAAATTATTTACAAAAGTGGAAAAACATGCCTTGTGAGAAGTAAACCGTGGAATGCAATAACCCAGATGGAGTGGTTTTATGTTTTTTAGACAGACATCTTTAATTCTGTGGTTTTGTTTTCTTTAACTTCCAAGTTTCTTCCTTAAAAAAAAAAAAAAAATCCCACGCTACCCTCCAAAGGCAAAGCAAACACACAAAAAATCTGACACCACCTTCTTTTCTAATATTGCCTTTAATCTTATTTTGCTTAATCTTTTCAACATCAAATCAGATCATCATCCCCCCCAAGGGAAGGAGGCAGACATGGAAATGGAATTAAATTCTAACAAAATGAGCCAATGTATTTCCTCTCCACTTACGTACAATCTTGTTTCACCCTTTGGCGACTGATACCTCTGAATAAAAAAACAACACACACACACACACACACATCTGTGTCTGATTTAAACTGTGCTGTGAAATACACTCTGTTCTGATCAAACCTTTTGTTTCCTTTTCACTTCGTGCTGTTTATATAGGAGCTTTTCACTGTTGCCCTTTTCCTTGAGAAAATGATGGGGCGCATGTGGGGATTTTAGGTCAAAAGGTCTAGCTTTCCATTTTGGTTCTGCATCTTTCCACCGAGTAATTTTGAGCCTCTTCTCATAGACACGATGTCACAGTCGCCTCACGCTGCAACATTTAAAGGTGCAGGGGAACCAGGAGCCTATTGGTGTAGTTACCAGGGTGCCATGCTGCCTTGACTCATTCCTTGGGCTGTGGCCAAGCCTGCTGAAGGTTTCTCTCCCTGAAGAATTGTTCATTTCATTTCCCTAGCCTGCCTTTCTCTAACCGTGCTTCCCCATAGAACTTTGTATGGCTCTATAGCTGCCCCTTTAAGTGCAGTAGCTATTAGCTACACGTGGTAATTGAAGGCTTGGAATGTGGCCAATACAACTAAAGGAACGGAAGGCTTTTTTTACAAAAAGTATGAATTTATTTAGGGTTACATTTTAAATTAAATTAAAATGTTATCACATTTTTGGAAAAATAATTAACATGTAACACTGTGTTAACTTTAGGTGTATAACATAATGATTTGATGTGTGTATATATTGCAAAATGATTGGCATGATAAGTTTAGTGAATGTGCATCATATATACACTTGCAAAACTCTTTTTTTTTTTTTTGTGATGAGAACTTCTAAGATTTAGCAACTTCCAAATACAGTGTAGTTTACTATGGTTGACATGTGACATTCCCTGGAACTTATTTCTCTCATAACTGGAAGTTTGTATCTTGTGACCACATTTACCCAGTTCCCCTGCCTTCCACCTCCACCTTTGGCAACAATCAATCTGAGTTCTGTTTTTATGAGTTTGTTTAGGATTCCACATATAAGTGAGATCATACAGTTAATGTTTTTCTCTCTCTGACTTATTTCACTTAGTATAGGGTCCTTAAGGTCCAATGATGGTAGAATTTCCTTATTTATTTTATGAGCAGACTAGAGGCCCAGTGCACAAATTTGTGCACTGGTGGGGGTCCAGTCGGTCCACCCTGATGGGGACCAATTGGAGGCGGGGCTGGCCGGGGCAAGGAGCCTTGGCTGTTCTGGTCATTTTGCCATTTGGTTGAAGGGCTCTTATATAGGATAATATTTTATTATATCTGTATCACAGTTTCTTTATCAATTTATCTGTTGATAGGTTGTTTCCATGTCTTGGCAACTGTGAATAATTCTTTAGTAAATATAAGGGTGCAGGTATCTCTTTCAGTTAGTGATTTTATTTCCTCCAGAGGTGAAATTGCTGCATAGTATAGCAGTTCTATTTTCAATTTTTTGAGGAACCTCCATACTGATTTTCACAGTGGTTACATCAATTAACATTCTCATCCACAGTGCATAAAAGTTCCTTTTATTCCACATCCACACCAACACTTAGCTCTTGTCTTTTTAAAGTTTATTTAACTCTAAGTAATTTAAACTGAAAAGCCACATGTTGCAAGTGGCTGCCATACTGGACAATGTGCTTTAGAAGACCACAATCAGATCATGGCCTGGAGGTGCCTGCTTCTGGTCAATGACCTTGACCTTGGTAGCCTGACACTTCCCATCTTTGGTGACTGCCTTCCTGAGACCTTGCTTTTGGAACTGGCTAGAAGGACCAAGATTTTTAGCAATACTCACATCTTTTTCAAACTCATTGCTATAAAAATGACAGCATCTGGCTTCAGTATGTCACATGTGACTCTTTTATAGCATCGAAATGATGGTGATGGTGATAAACATGTGGCATTTTTGTGGGTTACAAGAGACCATTTCTCTCTTTTTTTTTTTAAATTGTTTTATTGATTTTTAGAGGGAGAGGGAGAGAGACAGAAATATTGATCAGCTGCCTCCTGTATACCCCCACTGGGGATTAAGCCCATAACCCAGGCATGTGCCCTGACTGGGAATCGAACTAATGACCTCCTGGTACATGGGTTGACGCTTAACCACAGAGATCATTTCTTGAGGTGAAAGATTTATCTGGAAAACATGGATATTTAAAAAGTGCAATGATATGACATTGAAATCAAATGAAAATCATAAAATCCCTAACACTTTTATATTTCAAAGCAAAAATATTGCCTGTCATTTTCTTTCTTCCAGCCTGGGTAGTAATCTCTTCATTAGTTCATAATTAGTTTCTGGGTGGTTTTTGACACTACTAGTTGGATCTCAGGATCAGAAAGCAATTAATCGGCTCAGTGGAATTTTTTCTTCTTTACTCAATCCCTCCACCTCCCTTCACCGTAGGTCTCTAACAATCCCCTACACCGTGACACCCGCCCCACCCCCCCCACCCAGTGGAATTTCTTAAGAAAACTGTTTATAGCTGGGACCGGTTTGGCTCAGTGGATAGAGCGTCAGCCTGCGGACTGAAAGGTCCCGGGTTCGATTCCAGTCAAGGGCATGTACCTTGGTTGCGGGCATATCCCCAGTAGGGGGTGTGCAAGAGGCAGCTGATCGATGATTCTCTCTCATCGATGTTTCTAACTCTCTATCCCTCTCTCTTCCTCTGTGAAAAATCAATAAAATATATTTAAAAAAAAAAAGAAAACTGTTTATAGTCAAGTCACTGGGACAGCTACATGGCTGTTTACTTCAAGTGATCAAATTGGACAGGATCACAGAGCAGAAACAGTGATTGCTATTTTATCTCCTTAATTTGGGACAAGAATTTACAGCTATTAGCCCTAGCCAGTTTGGCTCAGTAGAAAGAATATTGACCTACCAATTGAAGGGTCTCAGGTTTGATTTTGATCAAGGGCATATACCTCAGTTGCAGGCTGATCCCCAGTGCTCCAACCAAGGCTGCATATGGGAGGCAACCAATGTCTCTCTCACATCAGTGTTTCTCTCTTTCTGTTTCTCCTTCTCTTTTCTACTCTCTCTAAAAACCAATGGAAAAGGTCCTCAGATGAGGATTAATAAAAAAAAATTAAAAAAAAAGAATTATAGCTGTTAGATATAGTGAACCAGAAAGAGCATTCTCTTTTCTTAGATTCTCCTTCCATGACCTCCCCTCTTTTATTTCTCCCTTCCTGTCTCCTTCCCAAGGTCAAGATCTGGGAAACCTCGTTTCCTACTGATTTGCTGTGGCTTTGGGCAAGTAATTTAGTCTGTCTCAATTTCAGTCTCATCATACATAAAAATGAGTATAAAGAGGCAAGTCTGTTTTAAAACTTCAAAAGTTTGAATACGATGATGAGTGCTGCGTGCTGGGGCAGCAGCCACATGGTCCTTTGGGTGAAATATTGAGAGGTTTCAGAAACTTGCAGTGACTCGAGTGAATAGACTATGATGAGAAAGAGGAGAAGGAAGGTCATGAGGTCTCATAGAGCAGTGTTTTTCAACCTTTTTTGGGCAAAGGCACACTTGTTTCATGAAAAAAATCATGAGGCACACCACCATTAGAAAATGTTAAAAAATTTAACTCTGTGCCTATATTGACTATATATAAAGTAATTCTCTTGAATAGGAATCAAATAAACACAAAGAAAGTATTTTATAATTACTTTATTATGAAATATTAAGTAAACAAAATAGTGAAAAATTATAAAATTCTTGTCTTGTCTGCACCTATGGCACACCAGGCAACATCTCGCGGCACACTAGTGTGCCGCGGAACAGCGGTTGAAAAACGCTGTCATAGAGACACACATCAATGGTTTAAATTTGGGAAGAGATAAGCCACAACAACAACAACACAGCTATAGAAGTTCAGACATGCAGATTCCTGAAGTGCTTGCTGCTTTGACCTTGAAAAGGAGTACAGTGTCAAATGTGATGGGATGTTTGAAGAAGGGGAAGAGGGTCATGCTGGAAAAAGTGTGGAGGAGGAGAGGGAAGGAGACAGGAAGAGAGAAATAAGAGAGGCCACAGAAGGAGAATCTAAGAAAAGAGAATGCTATTCCTACTGTCTTCCATAAGTGTATTCTATCACAGTTTCGGACATTCATTAGTTCAGGCCACAAGCTTCACAATCCTGATTAGATGATTGCAATACATTTCCAACTGGTGCCCCTCCCTTCACACTTGCCCTTCCAATCCATCCTGCATATGCAGCAAAAGGGATTTTCCTAAAACAGAAATATGATAAACATGCCACTCCCTCGCTTACCGTCCTTCATCAGCCTTCCCTTTGTTCTGCAGAATAAAGTCTAGATTCTCTAGTGTAGCTTCCCAAGATCACTGTGCTGTTTCATACCTTTGTGGTTGTGGCTGGCAAACTTTTTCTGTAAAAGCCAGGTAGTAGATATCTTCCGTTTTGCAGGCCAAATGGTCTCTGTGGCAACCACTCAATTCTGCTATCCTGCAAGGGGACAGCCACAGACACAGTGTAAATGAATGGGTATGGTTGTGTTCCTGTTAAACATTCCTTAGAAAACCAGGTGGTCCTCCTGGAGGCTGGAGTTGACTGATCCTTGCCCTATTGTCTCAGGATCACCTCTCTCACATGACCATTTAACCCTCTGTACTTAAGAGACTCTGAATTACTTGCAATTTCCTAACCATACTCTGTACTCTCTCAATACTGTGTTTTGTTTTGTTTTGTTTTTCCCCCCACACACACCTTTCCCTCAGTGTAGACCACCTTCTTCCATCTCTTTGTCTAGTTTACTCCCCATCCTCATCATCCAGTTTAAAGCTCCTTCCCTTGTCTCACACCAACACTGTGTCCTCACTCATGACACTGAAGAGTAATTGATCTCTTTGTATATGTGTCTCATCCCTCACTAGACTGTAGGCCAGGCGTCTTCAAACTACGGCCCGCGGGCCACATGCGGCCCGCAGAGGAGTCTGATCCGGCCCGCCAGGTTTTTTGGGCAGTGAGCGCAGCCGAGGTGTTACAGTAGGAATTAGTAGTTCATATAGTCCGGCCCTCCAGCTCTCTGAGGGACCGTGATCTGGCCCCCACTTTAAAAAGTTTGAGGACCCCTGCTAGGCTATTGGAGGGCAGGAACTATATGTGTTATTCATTTCTATAATAACCAAAGTGCTCCTGGCCATGAATAGACACTAAAACCCATTTATTATCCTAAGAATTTAATAACCAAAGTATCTCCTATTCTGTTGCTTTCACCATAGAATAAATGCATGGTACTGATTCTGAGGATGATTGATTTTGAAAGAACATAGGCCATATTTTCACTAACTCCAGTTTCTAGGTAAGGAGTTTGATATGGAATCCCCAAGAGGAGAAAAGTGAACTTAATTGGGAGCCCGTTTCAGAAGAAGGCAGCAGCCCTGTGGCTTTATGAAAGACCACACATCACTCAGAAAGGTAGTGTGAGACATGCGCATGGTAAATTTAGCAGCTGGATTTGGAATTTGGACCGAAAATACATGAGCAGGAGCATGGTGAGGAGGAGAGGATACACCTGCCGTGTTGTTTCCATTAGGGACAGAGGAGTCTCAGCTGGTAGTACTAACCGCCAGAGGCATGCCAAGTAAGTCCTCTGCGTAGAAAGGGTAAGAATGGAAAACATTTCTGACGTGGAGAACAAGGCCCTGGCAGGGCTCTCTGCCTTGATGAAGGTGAAAATTACCCAGTAGATTATCTAGAGAAGAGGTGGTGGTGGGCAACCAATATTTTGTTGGGTGACTACTGTGTGTCAGGCACTGTATCTTGCCACTCATAATCTTCACAGAAACATGTGAAGCATGTCCCAATTTTATGAGTGATAAAAAAGGAGGCTCAGAGGCTTACACAACCTTTACCGAGTCACAAATCTCTGCTCTTTCCAATGCACCAGCAGGTGCACGGTATCCAGTATCAAGCATCCAAGAGAGGGGAATTAAAAGAACGGAGCTAGTAATGCCTGCCCAAATGAATGGAGAGCATCTATCTTGATTTGAAAGACAGGAGACTAAAAGTCTGGGCATGGTACCTACGTTTTTGTATTCACCAGCAATAAATCCCTTTCCTGTTCATTTCCCTTCTTGACAGCACTTTAATTTACTGTTGAAGGTGACCCATCCCCATTGTATAGGATCTTATTCAGATTTTAAATGTAGAAGTCATTCCCTTTCTTTTCTGTATGGAAGCTTAAGTGGTCCCTGGAGGCTATTCTACCAGATCCTTTCTCAAACCTCGTGATACCTACCCTTGGCCAATCAGACTCCATCTCTCAGGACTTTAAAAATCTTCAGAGGAGATGGCTGTGTTTTATTCCATTCCAAGAGCACCTTGATGCTTGAGAATTCCTCTCCTGATTCCAAATCTGGCGGTCCAGCCTCCCCACTGAATCTCTGACTCAATGTAATTGGAGCCAACACCCAGAAGAAGAGAATGTTAACTTAATAGAGAAGGGACATTGAATCACATGGACTCTTAGATAAATCAAAGGGATAGCAGAAGTCAAGTAGAAGGGTGTGAGGAAAAGAATTCAGAATAAGCATTAAAAGCATGAATTAAAATTACATGAAGCTGGGTTCAAGTAAGACAGTCAATCACATCTTTGAGCCTTAGGAAGCCCACTTGTACCTTCTAATGGGCCCTCTAAGAATCTCTTCAAATGATCCTGATGTAAGTGGGTTTCCTGTCCCCTGCTGGGTCACTATGAAACACGAGGCAGGTGTCACTCAGAGCATCACATGGTCATTTATCCTGCTCTTGGGGAGAGACATCTTCCCAATAGCCTCACTTGTTGCTGTACTATCTCTCCTAAATATTTTTAGGGAGAGAGACAATTTCTTCCCTCAATTAAAACTAGCCTTAAAACCAACCATGACAGGTAGAAACATGTAGGATATACACAATGAAAATCCATCCTTTTTCCCCTGTTATGCTATCACGGAGATGAACGGGTGTCACTGTTAAAAAGAGACCTTGGGCACCATCAGATCCAGAGGATTTTCTGATTGGTCTTTTAGTTTCTGCCCTGATACATTCTCTAAATTTCAAAAGGTGAAATGGAAATGATTCATTTGTCTAGGATGAGACCACCCAGGTTATCCTGCTGTTTGCAGTATATTTAGGGGCCAGAATCTTTCTGAACACACATCCCATATGAAAACTTTGGGGTCTATCCAACCTCTTCTAACTTCCTTCTTTTACTGTAGCGCAGAGAGGTTATGGCTTCTCCGAACGAACCCAGTTAGCTCGTTGCGTAACTTGGAATGCAGCCCGGGTTTCCTTGTCCCTAATTACTCCTCTTTCCATTACACAATCCTCCTCCTTAAATGAAAACTTCCTGCCCCAGTAAAGCATTAGATCCATTATTTCCTCAGGGCAAAGCTCTGGAAAGCAATGTGCCAGGTACAGCTAGCCTGGCTACTCAGTGTGGTCTGAAAACCAGCAGCACCGATGTGACCTGGGAGCTCTCCAGAAATGCAGACTCTCAGCCCCCGCCCCGGTCTCCAGCATCTTAGAAGTGTCCAGTGACTATTACAGTTTGACACTCTCTAGCCCACATGTGTCAAACACAAGGCCCTCGGGCCAAATCCGTCCCACCAGGCCTTGCAATGTGGCCCGCCCCGCGCTGTCATCACTGCACTCCGCTGCGTTTCCATCACAATGACAGTTTATGACTGTTCAGTAAACCATTCGGCCCGAGATTTAGGCTGGATTTTAGATTTTGGCCCCTTCTCTGATTGAGTTCGACACCCCTACTCTAGCCTGTGGCTTGCTAGTTTCAAATCTGTGACTGACACCTGTAGGTGGTCTGTCCCCAGCACCCAGACATCCAGGAAAAGGTCTATTTCTCCCACCTGCATCCCCATGGTGGGGTTGACTGTGAGAAATCTCACCATGAGGAGGAATTGCCTAAAAACTCTCTCTTCCCAAGACTGAAGGGAGACACTGCTTTGGTATGCCCTCCTCAGCCTGAGTCCTTGGCTTCTAGAACCAGTTCTTTCCAATGTCTTCATGAGTGAAAGCTCCTCGAGAATATATGTTTCTTCCACCTCATTGCCCAAAAGCTGCTAATGGAAAATAGGAAATGAAAACTGACGGAGATGGGGTGGGGAGGGGGGACCCAGCTGGGAAAAGGGAAATCATTTAGAAATCAAAAACAACACAAAACACGAATCCAGGAGTCTGGGAGTTGAGAGGGAAGTTTTATGTAATTCGAGCCAGTTGATGTCATTGCAGCCGGTCCTCTGACCGATCAACCACAGAGGCCAAGGGGAGGGCAGGGCGACAGGGAGGTGGGAAGCACCAGACATTATCCTCTGGATCTGAGGCTCAGCCTTCTGCGTGCAGCATGAGGTCAGGGAGAACAAAGAGACGTGTCTGAGCAACAGCCAGGGCCATTTCCCTGGGGTGTTGATTCCTCGGTCCCGGAGAGGGGCCCACGGAGAGTTTACACACTCCATCATCCCTTCTGGGCCGCCCCCTCCCTCGACCAGTGTTTCTGTGTCCTCTCGAGCTGCAATCGCACAGCGAGGTGTCCGGTCTTCTAGCTCATCTGTGCTCAGGAATGGGAGGGTCGGGGCCGCTGACACACACCAGTATCCTGCAGCCGATTCTCCGGGCTGGCTCCCCTCCAAGGCCCAGCATGACAGGTGGGTGAAGTTCATGAGAAAGCTCCACAATGGGCTGATTTTCCAGGAATGCTGCTGATGACTAGATTCACACACAGGCAGCCATACCCCTCCACCCCGGGCTGAATGGAGAGGCAGCTGAATGGGGCAGAGTTGGCCTTTTTTTTTTTTTTTTCTTCTTTTCTTCCCCTCTGTCTCCAGTCTGGATCCTGTGATTGTTTCAGTGGGCACAAGCGACTCCCTCCTCAGCCTCCAGGGTTCCATGTGCTTCCTCAGGCCTCCATCCCCAAACCCATGACCCACGATTGAGGACTGGAGGGAAGGACAAGTGTCTCTGGAGCATGGGAGGAAGGGAGTGTGAGCGCCTCTGACTTCTTTAGCAAGAAAAGTCTCAGGGTGATTTAGTCATCAGACTGTGAGAAGAGGAATGGGGAAGAGCAAAACCAGACCACAGCTTCCATGGGCGATCCAGGAAACGTAGTGAGCCAGATTCAATGTAGAGAAAGAAATGACTCCTTTTTAAAAATAAATATATTTTATTGATTTTTTTTAGGGAGAGGAAGAGAGAGGGATAGAGAGTTAGAAACATCAATCAGCTGCTTCCTGCACACTCCCCACTGGGGATGTGCCCGCAACCAAGGTATAATACATGCCCTTGACCAGAATCGAACCTGGGACCTTTCAATCCTTAGGCCGATGCTCTATCCACTGAGCCAAACCAGTTTCAGCAGAAATGATTCCTTTGGAGACTGGAGACTCTAGTGTCTGATCTTCTAATATGCTTATGACTCCCCCCCCCCCCCCCCCCAACAAAACTGTGAGCTAACAGGACAAATATTCATTAAATGCCACTTTCCATTAGGGTATTGACTGAGGCTCAGCAGCTGAAAGCAATCTTGAAGCTGCCACAAAGAGGCCATTGAACAAGCACCTAACACATCACTTACCCATCCTGCCTCGGCCCAGCTTGCTTTCCCTGTGGCACCCTGTCTTTGTGAGTGGCACCATCATCTATCCAGTTCCCAAGCCTCCTGCTGGATACCTAGTTGGATCCTTTTTTCTTCCTCATCCTCTATAAATATTTAGTCTCAAAAGCCCTTACATAGCCTGCCTGCACTCAACGGAGAGGAAGGGCAGAAGGGGAGGCTTCATCCTCCTGGAGCTTGAGCTCACAAGCAAGGACAGACAGGCAGACAGACAAACACGCAAGTGGACAAGCTGTAGTTGGGTGTGGCATGCACAGATGCCATGGCAACAACAGGAAGGAGTCACAGGAAAAGATGCACTCACCAGGAGAGGGAGGGTTGCACTCTTTTCAGCGCTGGGTAAGCAGAGCCAGAATGGGATGGGCTTGGCCCACCAGATTTTTAAAAAATATATATATTTTATTGAATTTTACAGAGAGGAAGGGAGAGAGATAGAGAGCTAGAAATGTCGATGAGAGAGAAACATCGACCAGCTGCCTCTTGCACACCCCCTACTGGGGATGTGCCCGCAACCAACATACATGCCCCTGACTGGAATTGAACCCGGGACCTTTTAGTCCGCAGGCCGATGCTCTACCCACTGAGCCAAACCGGTTTCGGCAGCCCACCAGATTTTAAGGCAGAAAACCTGCTAATAGAGCCGGCTGTCAGGAAAGGTGACTTTGGCCCAAAAGGCAGTCTGTGGGCCAGGGCCAGCATCTGTTTGATGGTGGGCTCTCCTTGGATGCTAAATAATCACTCTTCCTGCTGTGAGCCCTGGTACCAAGGACCAGCATGGCTGCTGCAGGAGTTGGCTTCAGGCTTTATTCTATAAAGACAGTCCTGTTTATAACCATACATTTGAAGTTGGTTTCTCCTATTTTGCAATTGCCCTGTGATTACAACAGCCTTTGGTAAATTTTAATTCATCTTTAAAGATTTCTGGGAATAGTACTGTAGGAATTAGAGTCTTTCCATTTTCCTCTTTATGGACTGCAATTCTTGCTAGAGTGATAGTCTGATCTTAAGAAGAGCTGTCCAGGCATTCTTGGTGGGAGTAAACTCAAGACCAAAGGTCTTTTCCAAATTGATACCAGACAGAGAGCATGTTGAAAGAACTTCGGGTATTTGGCTACAGGATGAATTACCAAAAAAAAAAAAGAGATAATGCTGCTAATTGACTCAAGGAGATAAAGCATAGACACATGACTCACCTTTTCCAGGGGAAGTCATCATTCACCCATCCTGCCTTGGCCCAACTTGCTTTCCCTGCTTCTCCCTGTCTCTATGAATGGCACCACCATCCATCCAGTTCCCAAGCCAAGACGTTGGATGCCAAGTTGGATTTCTTTTTCTCCCTCACCCTCTTAATAATGATCAGTCTCAAAAGCCGTATGGATTCTAGCACCCCAAATACTCACGATATTTGTATTCAGTGCTGTTACAGTGACAAAAGACACACAGCTCCTCTGCTCATTTGAAATGTCATGCGCAGTAAAAGCCAGGGGAAGATACGTGCCATGTTCCTTAGGTCATGAAGAGGAAAGTGCTTATTTGTGGTTTGCTTCCATTGAGAGGGAACCTGCCATGTAGAAAGGGCAGTACAGGCACAGAGTGAGGAAGAGCAATGGCAAGGAGATAGGAAAGGACATGACACTATTGAGTGATGGCTGAAAGTTCAGCATGATTATAGCATAGGATGTGAGGGAAAGGACAGTGGGTGGGAAAGAAATCTGGGGAAGTGGTTCCTCTAGACAAGTTCAATGATGTGGGCCACAGACTCTAGGCCACCGTCTCCAAGCTTTTTTGATCATGCATCCCATCAAAAATTTTTGAGCTTCCTTACAAATATTATACAGTATTATGGTGGATTCACATATGGAGTATTAATTCTACTAATTTTATATTTAAGTTAAAAAAAGTAACAAAAAATTCAGCAGTCATGTAGTCTTTCCACATTATAAAGAATTGTCATCTCGCTTGACTTCAATCTGGTGTTAATAGAATAGTTTATTAGAGGGAAAAAGGCATATTTCCTTTTCTTTTTTTTTGTCCATATTTTCTGTTTGTTTGTTTTTTTTGTTTGTTTTGTTTTTGTAAGATAGTTCTATCAGCAGCATGGGAAAAGGACTAGAGCAAAATCCCTGAGTTTCCATGTCACTAAAATTCACCTGGATTGCTTTATAAGTAAAGAACCAGAGTCCCCAATGAGGTCATGGATTTTTCCCATGTAGAAATTCATGGTTCTAAGGTGGTATTCAGAAATCTAAATTTTTACAAGCACCCAGGGAATTTGGAATCAGATGACCCTTAGGACATACTTTGAGAAAACTTGAGTAGACAATGCAGTTGACTTGAAGGGAGAAAATCAAGTAGGGGAAAGTGGCTGTGTCTTTAATAGAGTAAGTGCTCAAGATGAATATCTCCCAATTTCATCTGATGGTTGTTTACAAATAATTGCTCCAAATCTTAATAGTGTTTGTGTATAATAATCATCCAGGCTGTGATTACTGGCACTGTTTCCTGACGTGGGCCTTTTTTTCTGTTTGATTTTTTAAGAGTCCTCTAACACTTGCCTCATGAACGAAGGCTAATTCCCTGATTAGATAATCATCCTTGCGAATGCTTTCTCCCTAATCACAATGGTAAGAGAGATGTTGCCAGACCTTCCAGGAAGGGAGAGACACCCCATTGTGACCCATTCAATTGGCATCATCAGCTCTCACTCCACCCCTTCCAGGAGGAAAGGCTCTCATAACCCTGGAAGGGGCGGGAGCCCAGAGCTGAGCAGTCAGTCCATCCAGTGCTTCCAGGGGGCATCCCATCCCACAGGCTCCCCACCCCGTTCTTCTTTCCACTTGGAGACCTTTTTCAGTTGGCAAGTGCCCTAGGCCTAGGGGTGTGGAATGAAGACAGGGCTTGCCCATCATGAGACAAACTAACTGAAAATGGAAGGTCCTATCATAGATTCTCTCAGAACAGTTAAACCACAGGTGACCTTCCCAGCAAACTCAACATAAAACCCTGCTGCTGGCTGGGGCTCCCTGGGACTGCAGGCAATCTCGATTCAGGCTTTGTGCATTTAACTCCCTCAGAGGCTCTTTGAGATTGGCATTGATGCAATCAACTTGCCTATTAAACCTTCCCTTCATCTCCTTCCTAAAGGTAACCTACATTCCAGCCGACCTGGGCTGTGTGCGTTTCCCTGAACTTGTCCCATTTGTTCTCAATGTAATTCCTTTTCTTTCAATTTTTGTTCTTCCCAAAATGCTTCCCCTCAACTCCAATTTCTCTAATTAAAATTCTGCTCCAGCCCAGCCGGTGCTGCTCAGTGGTTGAGCATTGACTTATGAACCAGGAGGTCATGGCTTGAAGCCCAAGTTGGGGCTCTATCCTAAGTAAGGTGTGTGCAGTCGATCAATGATTCTCTCGCATCATTGATGTTTCTATCTCTAACTCCCTCTTCCTTCCTCTCTGAAATTAATAAAAAATATATTTTAAAATGTTTTTATAAAAAATTAATGTATCTAGCTTCAAAGCATTCTAAGGTTCACTCTTATCGAAGTGACCTCCTTTGCATCTTCATCACATCATGATAAAAGCAGTAACTTTTTTTGTCACTCACATTTGTTCCCTTTTCTTGAATTTTTCTTATAGAGGCATCATGGCCATGTGTATTTTTGCCCTACGAATCCTTTCATTTCAAACTCCTTGATCTCAATGATTTATTATCCAACTTTTGTTTTCCTCCAGCACTTACTACAGTGCTTTGTATGTAGTAAGAGCTTAAAAAAATCTATTGAGTTGAATATAGGCAACCCTGATATGTACACTTGGTTTTCATCTATCAAATATATCAGATATATCACTTAGTTTTCATTTGTCAAAATATAATTAAATGAACAAGGGAAGTTAAATAGTGCAAAGGATTAACCCAGTGACAAATCCTTACACAGGTCAAACAAAAATTCCTCAAATAACATCAAAACTGAAGTCCTTGCTAAATCTGTATTTGCATATACTAAATCCATTGAAAATACATTGCTACCATTTTGAATGTCTTGCCCCAAATGTTCTCCACTTTACATAGTTAAGTGGTCAGCAAACTGCAGCTCATGAACCACATGCAGCTCTTTGGCCCCTTGAGTGTGGCTCTTCCACAAAATACCACAGCCTGGATGAGTCTATGTTGAAGAAGTGGTGTTAGAAGAAGTTTAAGTTTAAAAAATTTGGCTCTCAAAAGAAATTTTAATCATTGTACTGTTGATATTTGTCTCTGTTGACTAATGAGTTTGCCAACCACTGACATAGTTGAAGAAGTAGAGGCTAGTAGAAGACAGAGCTGTGGTGCTTCCTGGGGTAGTAAGTATATTCAGAAGTTCACCCTCAGGCTCCCTTGCTCTTTTGTGAGTCCCTATTGGATTGTAAACGTGAGGAGGGAAAGGGCATCTCTCTGGGGAGATTAATAATAGGATGAAGGATGAAGATCAAAAGGCAGCTTTGGCTGCCGACCAGACCACGTAGTAACGTAGTACCCGGCAGAGGCTCTCTGATCTCCAGGCTCCTCCATACCCCCTGTAATCTCACACTGCACGTTGCACCCATCCTTGGGGTCAGCACCCTTCTCAATTACATGCTGCCCTTATTTCTCCAAAGCTTCACCTTCTGCAAGACCATAGGTTGCTGTGTATCTGCCTATAGCCGCTGTCTAGCCATCACACAGCATCACCAAGAAGAGTTTTACAAAACTAATATGAAACCCATTTTTAGTTAGTATATAAGTTTGAGGAAAGTTTAAACTTTTCTTAGAAAATGTATGCAACAATGAATGATCCCAATTGGTCTTCTATAGTATTTAACTTCACTAACTAATCTACACAGCCATGTCATAAACCTTATAAAATTGGCCTTTTATTATTTTTAATTATATCTTACTCTAATTGTTGGCATTATTACAGACGTCCTCCAACCCCCTCACCCTACTCCAGCCAGACCCTGCCTTCCTCTCCCTCTGGCCCTCCCTACATGGTTGTCTGTGTCCATGGGTTATGCACACATGTTTTTTGGCTATTCTATTGCCCTTCTTTCTTCCTGTTCCCCCTACCCAATCCTCTGGTGCATGATGTCTAGAATTGACTCCAAAATAATCAGGTAGTGAATGGGAGTTGGCGGGAAGGTACAAATGAAACCAAAACTGGCCTTAAGTTGATCATTGTGAACGAAGCCAGGAGATGGGCACCTGTACCATTCTCTCATTTTAGTATATGTTTGAAATTTTCCTTATAATTTTTTTTCTTTCAAAAACCTATTTTGTCTTCCAATTCGGCCTCCCCACAATTCTGGCGTGGTTCATTTTTTATTTTTATTTTTATTTTTAGAAGGAAGGAGTCACTTAGTCGGGTCATCTGCTTTTTCTTTCTGCCTTTCTTCTGAACCCAACTTCCTTGACCTCGCTTGGTGAAGCAGGATCTGCTCACTTGGTGAATCTCCAGAACCGTCCACACAGTGGCCCAGGAATCCTGGGCCTTGCCGGCCCGAATGCTCAGACTCCTTTCGTAACCATTTAAAAATATGCCGTGGTAGCAGGAGTTCCAACAGGGGTTTTATTTTCCCTGGGAACTTCAAATACTGCCGCTGGGCTGCAAATAGAAATGGGGATGGCAGCTTGTGTGCAAAAGTCACTGCCTTCCTTTCCTCTTTCCTCATTCCTTCCCCCTCTTTGCCAGAGCCTCTACTGGTGGGCTGTCACCAAGTCAAGGTTACAAGAACTCCCTGGTGTGAAATATTTCCAGGATCTCAATAGGCGAAGCTGTTAAGACGGCTGCGAAAGACCCAGGAAATCAGTACCGTGTCCTCTTTTGGGGAGACGTAAACTATATTCTTGGTCAGGGAAGAAAGCATGCCTAGAACCCCAACATGAGATCCTGGCTGACAAGGTGACACCCAATTGGTGCTTCGCAGGTGTTTTGGCACCAGCAAGCCACGTCAAGTGTTTTTGAAATCAAACCAGCAGACAGACTTGCCATCTGACCCCCGGCGGAGTTTGTCCCTTGCAAGCCACGTCCAAAATAGGATTCCCTATTCCCTGCAGCCACAGTCACTGGCAGGCGTCCCTCCTGAGCTGGTATCTTTCTCTGCAGCTTGTCTGATTCCATGAGGCTCAGGAGACTCCTTGAACAACAGAAAGGCAAAGGAGAGAGAGAGAGAGAGAGAGAGAGAGAGAGAGAGAGAGAGAGAGAGAGAGAGAGAGAGAGAGAGAGAGAGAGAGACAGAAGGAGTCGGATGAGAGCCGTGGGCTGTGGAGGACGCTGGCCATTAGGGCTGGCTTTCCAACTGTCTGTCACCCCTCCCATTCTGCACAGGAAAGCCGTTTCTTTAATCCACCTGTTCAATTATTTATCATGCTATGTGTTTCCTCTTAATTGTCGCTCGGGCAAAGCCTTTATGTTGTAAGGGGACACCCTAGAATTTTTTAATGACCTTAGGCAAAGTGATTGACACCAGATCCCGGAGTCAGATGTTCCCAGTGACGCAACTTGTTCTTCCAGTAGCAGGAAAGCTTCCTGCCATGATTAAGCTGGAACCGTGAGAGTGCGAAAATGTGTTGTCAGCCTTCCTCTGATGCAAGCGCTTTTATTATAGAGCCTGGGTGCAGGGCAGCAAAGCAATGCAAGCCTCCCTTCTCTCTCTGGACAAGCCCCTGTGCACGGACAGGCAACCTGTGCCCGGCACTCAAAATGCCAACGGTCACCGTCACACCGTCTCCAAACATCCAGTGTTTTCTGGCTCTCCTGCTTACCCCTTGTCTATTTCTTTTTCTGGGTTCACGGGACAATGTGATCACCATGGGGCTATGACTGGCAGGCTGCCAGTCCCCAGCTCTCATTAACAAGAAGCAAAACAAGAAGCAATCCATTCTGTATTTGAACTTGAAATGGAAAAATCAGCGGTGTTTGCTTTTCTCGGTAGGAGGCCGAGAAGGAGCAGACGTGTAATTCTATTTTCTTTGCACATGGTCCCCACTTCCCAATGAAAGCACTTGAGAACCCGAGAGCCATGGCTGTTAGCACAACACAGGTGGATGGCCTTCTCAACAACCCCTGCTTCGGCTGTCTCCACTACTCTTCCGGGTTGTCCGCAGGGATTTTCAGGCTGTGTCTGACTCCTTCATGAATAGGCTCAAAGACTTTTTTCCTTTTTATTGAATTTATCCGGGTGATGCTGGTTAACAAAATTATACAGGTTTTGGGTGCACAGTTCTACAACCTATCATCTATACACTGCATTGTGTGTTCATCCCCCCAAGCCACGTCTCTGTCCATGATTCATTTGTTTACCAATGTTGTCCAACTACTGCAATGAGACCAAAACATAGCTAATGCGATCGCCTGTGAAAACCTGAGATCCACATAGAAAGAAAGGGGAAGCCAACAGAAAGCATGTGGCACTCCCATTCCTTTACAGTTAAGACTCTTAGAGGAACTTATTCCAAAGGACCGTAGGCATTTTGTTCCCATTGGATCTTAATATCAGAGGTATTGAAATAGACCAAATAGATGACATTAATAGATAGGTTGGGACCCTTTAGGCTTTTATTGCTTTGTTAGGATTTTGCCTGAACTCCCTCAACCAGACTTATCTTAATACAGTCACAAGACACTTCTTTTTACTGTTTGCATCCCCTTTGCCTTGATGTGCTTAACACATTGCATGTGCTCTGTAAATACAGGGCAAAGGAGTGAGCCATGGGTGAATGAATGGAGAGGCACCTAGCCTCAGAATGGACAATTCCCTAATCCTGTTGCGCACCAGAATCAATTGCAGCTCTTAATTTTTATTTGCAATGTTTCTCCAAGTACCATTTATTTCCTCCTCCCATTCTATGTCCTTTTAAAGTGAATTATTGCTTATTATCATAATTCAAATAATACAGAGTAAAAAAATATCTACTTAATATCTCAATGATGTAAAAGCTCTTAACAATTACCATATGCTCTATAATTTTTCTCTGTTTAAGCAAGCTCAAACAAATGTCCAGTTTAGTCTTTAAGAATCATATTGTGTGCTAGATATACATTGAAAACTTGCTTTTTCACATAATCTATTGCAGATACTCTTTCAAATATATATCAGTACATTCCAATCTGCCTCATTCATATTATTAACTACATTAGAGGCCTGATGCACACAATTCCTGCATGGGGGGGTAGGGAGGATGGAGGGGTCCCTCAGACCGGCCTGTGCCCTCTTGCAATCCAGGACCCTTCACTCCTGACCACCTGCCTGCTCATTCCTTACCACTTGGCTCACTGCTCCTTAGCTCTGCTGAGGAAGCGGGAGGCGTCTGCCACCTCCTCTGCACTTGAGAGCTCTGAGCCTAGCTTCTGGCTGAGTGCATTCCCACTGTGGAAGCGCACTGACCACCAGGGATCAGCTCCTGCATTGAGTGTCTTCCCCCTGGTGATCAGTGCATATCATAGCGACCGGTCGTTCTGCCATTTGGTTGATATGCATATCAGCCTTTTATCATATAGTATAGTATATGTAATGTGTGATGCACCATAATTCATTCAATGGTGTTTGTGTGTGCACACATGTGCAAATGCTGGCAAGGAAGAAATAAATATACTTATAGTTGTTTTCCATCTATGATTTTCAGATAAGTTTCCAGAGTAAAGTTGGGATGAAGTCTATAAGTACACATTTACATTTTAATTAAATATAACCATATTATGTGATTTCTTGCCCTTACCAACTCTACCTTATTCAATCTTCCACTTTATCATAAGTCAATGAAGAAATAAAAAGGTATCATTGTGGTTATTAATTTGCATTTCCTGGGACATTTATTTGTTTCTGTTTATAAACACAAAGCCAGGGTCCCACTTTGAATCTACTGAACCAAAATCTCTGGGATCAGCACCAGAGAATCTGCATCTTTATAAAGCGATGCTACAGGAGTCTGATGCAGTGAGCACTGGGCCAGGCATCTGGGAACCACTGGCTGTCTCTTCACTGAGATGTAAGCTCCACTGAGATGTAACCTTTTATCATCTAAAAACAAACAAACCTCAAAAGCAACGGAGCTTGTTAGAGGAAAATGTGCATTATATAAACATGTTATATTTTCTGCATGATTTCTACAATTTATTTGATGTTGATGAAAATCTCAATTTACTAATCTCAGTAAAACTTTTTTAAAAAAATGTCTATATCCAATTAAGAAGAACAATAAAGCGATGCTATAGGTATAACAGATTTCAAGAGTTGTTAAACCATCTTTAGCTGTGTGGCCAGGGGCCATAGAACCCCAAGGAAGGGCATTCTGTAGAAACCCTGAATTCCTGGGGGAGTGAGCCACTGGTGAGACAGACAGAAAGACTGAAGACCTGAATCTGGGAGTGAGTCTTATTTCTATCGTGTACAAACAGTTTGAATACAAGCAAACCCTTTAACCTCTCCACGGTTAACTTCCGTGCCTTTATCTATCACGTGAAGCTAATATTTCATAGAGCTTCTGGAAGTAGATAGCAAAGCAATGCAGGTGAGAATGAGATGTCTACATCAAAGCTCTATGCAAATGCTAATTGGCCCTCTATTACGGAGCTTGATAGCATCAGGGTTATTTATGAAATATGTAAATTTGAATATGGATACACTGAACATAATTTCTGGTTGAGGAAACAAACATTGGTATGTATGTGGATATGGAAGATAAGGCTGAATAAAAATTTCTGTGTCAACTCATTTTCTCTCTGCAATTTTACAAAGTAAACAGCTATTTTTCTATTAATATCCCATTTAAACTGATTTTTGTTGTGTAGTGTCTGTAGTTCTATGCATCACAAAAATTCAAGATATATATAAGCTAGAAAAATTATTTTTAAAAATTAACTTAAAATTAAGATAGAAAATAATACTGCTAAGTAATATATTGAGTACCAGTCATTGACACTAAGGACTTTATATCTATTAACCTAATTAATTTTTAGTACTACCCTAGGGGTAGTACCATTATTTAGTAGCATTATTCTTCCCATTCTTTTTTTTTTTTTTTAATATATTTTATTGATTTTTTACAGAGAGGAAGGGAGAGAGATAGATACGTAGCTAGAAACATTGATCAGAGAGAAACATCGACCAGCTGCCTCTTGCACACCCCTACCAGGGATGTGCCCACAACCAATGTACATGCCCTTGACTGGAATCAAACCTGGGCCCTTTCAGTCTGCAGAATGACCGACACTCTACCACTGAGCCAAACCGGTTTCGGCCCCATTCTTTTTTTTGGTGAGGAAACTGAGGCATGGAGAATTTGACTTGTATGAAAACAAACAACTAATAAGCAGTAAAGATGCATTTCAAGTTCAGGTACTTTGTCTCTAGAGTTTAAGGCTTAAACCTCAGGGCTGCACTATCTTCAGGGAAGATAGTTCTTATTATGATGAAAAGGAAGGCATTCGTTATAATAATACTAAAGGCCTGGTACATGAAAGTTCTTGCACTCGGGGTGGCAGGGGGGAGTCCCTCAGCTCGGCCTGCACCCTCTTGCAGTCTGGGAGACCTTGGGGGATGTCCTACTGACAGCTTAGGTCAGCTCCCCCCCACCCAGTAGTTTTGCCTTTTGGTCGATTTGCATATTAGGCTTTTATTATGCAGGATTAGAGGCCTGATGCATGAAATTCATACAAGGGGCTTGGCCCCTGCCCACCATGGTGGCTACCTGTACCTCAGTCCCTACATACCACAGCTTTGTCCGGAAGGATATCCGTCTAATTAGCATATTATGCTTTTATTAATATAGTTTATTCATGACCCTCATAGTGCTCATAAATCAAAGTGTTTCTGCCCAATTAAAACCTGAACATTTGCTTCTCTCATTGTAAATTTGAGCCCTATGGATCTTGAAGTTATGAGCCTCTTTTCTTGGACAGAATTTTGCAACTGATAAAACCCCTTAAGAAATTCTTTCACTGTAGCCTTACAATAACCCAGGCAGGTGGAGAGGCTGAAGGCGAGCTTTCTCCAGGACCTATCATCATTTAGCCATGGTACCCTCTGAGAGTATCCTTGCCTGCTCTTCTTCGCTTCCTTTACACAGCTAACTCCTCTGCTGGTCCTGGCCTTATCAAGTCACCACCTGCAGGAAGACTTCTTTGATTACCCCTGAAGTGTGTTAAGCTTCCCTGCTATGCACTTTGGTCACACCCTGCCTCAGTTTTGGGCAGAGGCTGACTGATGTTCTGAGTCTTGAATTTTCCACACAGGACACTCAAGGAGGCTGAGGATGGGAGCATTAGCTCTAGTGGCGAAAGATGCGACCAAGATCCCAAAGCAGCCCCGTGTTCACAATAGGAGTGTCTTGATGATTGTAAAATTCTACAAATTTACTGAGGTGATGATAAAAAGACTTGGCTTCCAATGGTAAATACGTCAGTAGTTATCTATGGTTTGCATCCCAATTTTTCAAAACTATTGATTTTTTCTTGCTTTAAACTCCTTCTTGACCCTGTGTTGCTCAATTTCTGATAAGACATTTTTTATTCAAGAATTGGGTATTGAAAGATTACGGTGTAGCAGGGAGTAGAGAATAATGGTGAAGTGAGTGGGTTCTAGAGTTCGATCTCGGATCCTACTCCATGAACTGTGTGCTCTCAATTATTGGCTTCATCTGTGACTCATCTGAAGGTTGAGTTTCCTTTTCTGTAACATGGACATAATAATAGTACCTGCTTTATTGGATTGTTGTGAGGATCAAATGAGATTATTCATGCCAAACTCAGCATAATGTTTGGAGAACAGCGAGGGCTTGGTAAATGCCTTTCTTAGCATTGTGAGCAAAACGCCCACTTTCTAGTCTAATTTCCTGGTCTCCAGAACACTGCCCTGAGAATTTCTCTTCTGTTTCTTTGCTTCTTCCAAGTCCAGATATAAATCTTACTTTTCCACTCTAATTTCTTCTCCAACCTCTAGCCTGCTCTGCCCAATCACATCCTAAGTTCTTCTGCTGCATCCCTTTGCTTAAATATATACCTTCATAGCAACCAGATGACTACAATAAAAAAAGAGGCAAAGTATAAACAAACGGATGAAGATGTGATGCATCCATCTCTTTATTGTAGTGCCAGTAGGAGAGTAAATCCATTCAACCAGTGAAGCTGAATACATACTTATCTTTTAGCCAAGGATTCTACTCCTCGGGCTATACCCAACAGAAACGTGTACATACGGACACCAAAAACCACATAGAAAAAATTTCACAATAGCACACTATTAGTCATCTGCTGCTGAATGACAAAGTTACTCCAAAACTGAGCAACTTACAACCACAAACGCTTATTATCTCATAGTTTCTGTGGGTTCTGCAGGCATTTGAAAGAGGCTGAGCTGGTTGAAGGGCCAATCTCTAGACCTCCCTTGATGAGAGATCTTGATTGAGGTAAGTCCCTTTCTCTGAGCTGCAGTTTGTTCTCTGCAGAGCTGGGTGGGTGCTAGCACTTGTAACCTCACAGTGGTGTGGAGAAATCAGGTAACATCAGGTACAGTGGAGTCTGTTGTGCTCAGATTAAGTCAGGGAGTGATATAAAAATCAAGTATAAGCAAAATTCATTTGACATTCCTTAGATAAGCCTTCTATCACTGGGTTGCCCTTGGAGCTTCAAAGGTCAGGACCCAGGAATTCACTTCTATTGTTTTTCTTTAGATGTCTGCCCTGGTCTTCCTCTCTGTGGACAGCCTAGGACAAGGTTGGCTGTAATGGCAGGGGAGGGAGGAGGGAATGTCATACTCTCCTTGTTGGTTGTTGTTGTGGAGGGCACCTAATTGAATTTCCATATTAAGTATACCTTTACACTGACTGCAGTATATGTGAAAGCACTGACGATTGTGTTAGAGGAAATGTAAGTCATGACTCATCTGTGGAACAGGTGCTCTCCCCAGTTTATCTTGGGTCTAGAAAGCCTTGTGGCTAATGTCAAGGTTAAACCCAGTGACTGGTTAAAGCCTTGATCAAAACAAGGGGCTGCTTGATGCTAAATGACATGTTGGGATAATGGGTAGAGAAAGGAACAGAGGTCACATGAAATATAATAAATGGCAATTTTGAAATTATGTAGTAGTTTGTAGTTTACAAAAAAATTTCTTAGGAAAATAACCTTATTTCAAAGATGAAGTTTAACTTCTCAAGATCATCTGACTAGTTTACCAGAAGAGGTGGGATTCATAACCATATCTTCCAAGTTCAAAACCATAATACTTCCCAGGAAACAAGGATATCTCTTCCCTTTCCCCTCTCCTCTCTCCCCCCCTACATCTTCCCCTCCCCTACTTCTCCTTTCTTCTCCTTCTGCTTCTCCTTCTCCCCTCCTCCTCCTCCTCCTCCTCCTCCTTCTTCTTCTTCTTCTTCTTCTTCTTCTTCTTTCTCTCTCTCTCTCTCTCTCTCTCTCTCTCTCTCTCTCTCTCTCTCTCTCTCTCTCTCTCTCTCTCTCTCTTATTGGTGGTGGTACAAAGAAGTAAGTGTGAGGATTTATGACCCGGCTCTCCTGGGCTTGACCACCTGTACAATCCACTTGACTTTGATCACCTTCTCTAGGCAAGACCCTAAATTAATTAAGACAGTGAGGTGGGAAGAGCAGGTTCTTCTGTGTGGCTATGGTTCTCACCTGGACAGAAACCTGCTCCACAGGATGAGATTAAACATTGTTCCTGTGCATTCTGGGATATGTGAGTTTTAAGGGAAGTCCTATTAGTTTTAGGGAGTTTCTCATGCTCCAGGATGGGGCCAGGTTATCATTTAATACATATATGCCTGCATCATGCTTATGAATGCATTTAATATCTGCTAATTAATATATAAGAAAATCATTTGAAAAGACAAACAGTCCCCAATAAACACACATGTGAGGAGATCATTGTGATATCATAATTTAGGTCTGGGTTTGACTAGGACTATCTCTGTGCATAGGACTATGTCTTTGCAGGGCCGTGTTCCCTTTAATGTAACCAAAGCTCCCTAGACAGGGCAAAGCCCTCCCATACCTCCCAGGAGAACCCAGAAGTAGCCAATGGGAAGTGGTCTAGGGAGAAGGGGAGGAGCGGGCTCAATGGAGACTCTTCACTGAGTTCTCACATCCAGGACAGACGTGTCTCTCTCCACACAGCATCTCATGTGAGTCATTACAATGTAAGCCATTCCCTGGTGTTTCTTCTGGGACTCAGATAGCAGCACGAGGCCCCCTGGTGGCCCGAAAGAATTCATGAGTTTCCCTGTCAGGCATTGAAGGGCAGGTGTGACTGGAGAAGGACAAGGTAGTCAAGACTCACCTAGACCTGGTGCTGACAGTGAGGCAGGGCAGAGGAGGGTGAGCTTTTTGGGGAGAGTTGAGAACTAAAATATTTTCCTTTAATAGGTGAAAACAAATGGGCTGTAATTCTGGATAAATCACTCACTTTCTGATTTTTCATTCAGTAGTTCATTTAGCAAACACTACCGAGTACCTACTCTGTGCAAGACAATTTATTAGGCATCACATGGGGTTAAAAAAATAAAGACACACTGTACACTTCTAAGGAGCTTTTGATGAGAATAAAACTTTTATGCCACCGACATGGTAGAAATGCAAGTGCCCTCAGAGAATGAATAGACTCTGGAAGGAGCAGTTACTTTCGGATGAAAGGGAAGGCTTCTAGGAAGCGGTGGCACTTCAGCTGGGGCTCTAGTGGGAACCAGGATTGGATCTATTAGGATGGAGAAAGAAAAGATGGCATCTGGAGGAGGAAAAACAAGTTTAAACAGACCTGGAGGAAAACGGAAACCTGATCCAGGAAGCGTGACCAGTCTGGTCTGACTAAACTCATAAGAAGTTTTCGGGTTGCAGGGAGAGTGAAAGCTGGATACATCTGTTTGGATCAGACCCTGGAGAACCATGAACACTTGCCTGGGAAATTTCTTCAGCAAGCAGTTGGGAGCTTTTGAATATCTTAGAGCAGAAAAAAATGCAGGTCAAAGCACAGACTCGCTTCCACTGAAACAAACACAATGCCATACTCTTGTATTTCATCCAGAGGAGGGTTGGTTTCCATGTGTTTAAGATCATCATTCTCTGCTCTACTGTAATCAACAACTCCAGACTCTTTCTACCATCTGACCTTCAATGCCAGGAGTAACTAAGCCATCAAAGCATCTCCCTTAGCAAAACTACCAAGTACCAGGGAGTGGTCAGAACCAGAGGTGCCTGCCATATTTAATTCAATTCCTTGATACAAGAATACCTTTCATCCAAAGGGCTATGCTAGGTTTGTTTAACCTGGCCTTGTTTTCCAAGGTTTTTTAAAAAAAGGGATGTGTACCTGTTTAGCTACATGCAGTGTAAACTCCATGAACCAGGAATATTTCTGGCCAGCGTTGTGGGGCCGAGTCCCCGCCCTGTGTGGAATAGCTTCATGTTCACAGAATTGAAGCAGTAACCTTAGAACTACCACAGCTAAGCAGCCCACGAATCTACACAAAGCTTGGCACATAGTTGGTGCTCAAAAATATCGTAAGCAACTAGTTAATGACTGATTCCCCAATAAATATGCAACGTGCATTGAACAACACATTATAAAATTCCAGGCATTGATTTCCTAATTGTATTGGCATAAAAATTTTTGCTATCTAGTAAAAATAATTAACAGTATTCTATAGAAGTAATGAAAAAAAGGATGTATAAAAATTAAAATCCTTGCCTTGGCTGGGTTTCCCCTGTAGTTTGGAGCATTGTCTTGTACACCAAAGCATTGCAGGGTCTTCTCCCAGTCGGGGCACATACCTAGGTTAAGGGTTCGACCTCCAGTTTGGGTGCTTAGAGGAGGCAACCGATTGATGTTTCTCTCTCTCTCTCTCTCCCTCTCCTTTCCTCTTTCTTTCAAATCAATAATAATAATAATAATAATAATAAAAAAGGTGTCTTTGGCTAAGGATTAAATTATAATAATAAGATAATATAAAAAAATCTTCTAGTTGAGTTAGGAGGAAGCAACATGCCCACTTGTGAGAAATAGAGTAGAGACACTTGTTGATGAGGCAAGGGGAGATGGGCAACCGAAACAGCCATTTAAGAAGTGTCAGCAGCAATGAGTATTTATTATTTCGAATAAAATGTACATTAAACTTTTATATAAAAATCATCAAAAGTGCTATATTGGGTTATTTTAATATTAATTTAATCCCCTATCCTATGTCATCTAGTAGTTTTACCTTTCACCTCTTTCTTACTTTGGATACATCACTATAATCATCTAACATTGTCCAACGTTAAAACATAAAAAACATTAGTTTATTCTTCAAGAGAAAGTACCACCAGTCAGTCATGAGTTACTGAAAAACAAGTAAAACAGGTGCCAGACAATCAACTTATTGAAAAAACAAGTTATCACAGAATTTCATAGAAGTATGCCAAGTCCAAGGCCATGGAGACTCTCGGCAGCACATGTTTGCGATACAGCTTCTTATGCCTGTGGGTTATTTCACAGGGAGACGGGTCACATACCTAGGTTGTGGGTTGTGTGCCAGAACCATCCAATTGTTTTCCCGTCTTTTCTTGGCTCCTTTCCAAGGTGAACCAAATGCTGTCTCATGCTGCACACCTCCCATGACCCTGACAAGGTTTAATGTGGAGAAAAAGCTTATTCTGCAATCTGAGAAATAGCCCTTAGAGTTAAGTTTGTCATTAGAGAAGATACAAGTCATTTCTCCCACATGAGGATCTGCCCCCCACCCCTCCTCCACCCACTCCAATTCCCCTCGTCCGCTCCTGTGCCAAGTCCGACCTCTCCCACAGGAGTTGGGGGTGCACTGGTTGACGCAGGGGAGGCAGGATGCGCAGCCTCGGGCCTCACTCGGTCTCTTTCAGTCCTAAGCAAACAAGCTCCTCCGATTTGCCATGAGCGCTGTCTGGCTCTCGCGTCGCCTGCCTTTCTTGTGCCTCTGTCTCAGCTTCCAGCACAAGGCGCTGGAGGCCAGCAAGAAGAGTCCCGAGGAGAGAAGGACCAGGCCCAAGATGGAGATGATGGAGCCGTGGGAGTTGAAGCTGTAAGCCACGGCTGTGACCACTATCCCGGTGATGAGGATCACCACGGCGAAGGGGATGATGCAGCGGTAGCAGGAGAGCTCAGCGCCCCCGGTGGCGGCCATCAGCTGGATCTCGCTGACCACAGGGACCGTGGTGATTACGACTTCACTCTTGGGGCTCTTCTCCGTTGTTCCCGGCTTGGGAGGTGTTGGGGTTCCCAGAATCTCCTTGACAGGCTCTTCAGTGGTCATTTTTACAGCGGTGTTTCCCAGCTGAGTTCACAGACTAGACCTTGGGGCTCTCACCAGGGTGGAGGCTGTGGAGGGAAAGACGGGAGATGTCAGAGAAATAAATGCAGGACAGCGACCCCTGCAAGGAACAGAAAGAGCTGCGGAGACACCGCTGTGTCCTTTTCTGCAGGGGGGAATGCACGTGGAAAGAAACCCAAATTTCTATTTCTAATTATTATTTTTTAAAAATATATTTTATTGATTTTTTACAGAGAGGAAGGGAGAGGAATAGAGAGCTAGAAATTTTGATGAGAGAGAAACATCGACCAGCTGCCCTCTGCACACCCCCTACCAGGGATGTGCCCATAACCAATGTACATGCCCTTGACCAGAATCGAACCTGGGACCTTTCAGTCAGGCTGACGCTCTATCCACGAGACAAACCGGTTTCAGCACTATTTCTAATTCTTTGTATTCTTTTTGCATTGGTAGAAAGCAAGATAAAACAGATCACCATAAAGAAACAAAGATGTAAAAAGCAGGAAGCACTTTGCAGTGTTTAATAGACCCTGGCGGTGGACTGATGTTTGACTAGCCTTTCCTCCTTGCCTATTGCTTCTCTTTCCTCTAAGCACACCGGAGAACCTCCTTCCGAATCCAGAGGCCTCCCTCAAGGAGGCTACTTTATAAACAATACTCCGCACAGTTCTTTCCACGGCTCATAGCAACTCAGACCCTGCCAATGTTTCCGGGCATAACAGGCATTCTTTCCAAACTCACCCATTCACTGCCCACTGAACCAATGTCAAGACCAGAAGCCAGCGTACCAATGAGGTCCTTCTACATCAGCCAGACAGTCAGCCAGTCTTTCTTGTGTGACTACTAAGCACGGGGCACCATGTGTCCTAGGACTTGGGTGTGGATGCGGTTCCGTAAAATTTTAGTGACAACAAGGCTAAGATGTGTGGATCTCAAATGTGGCAATATTCTCCCATCCATGTGAAAGGGGAAGGGGAGGGGAAGCTAGGTTTTTAGGAAAGTTTTACAAGTTCATTTTGTCCCCACACGATGCACATCTGTAAATATTTTGAATCTGAATATTTCTGCACAGAACCCAAGACTCCATCAAAAGCATCTGGCTGAAATGCTGTCTGTGAGAAATAAGCGTAAACTCTTTTCTGCTGCTCGGACACATTAAGTCATTCCTCTTTGTCCATCAGAAGCTGGCTAGGAGCTAAGTTATGCAGATTACGGAGGCTGTTTCAATGATTAATATTAATACTTGGGTCATATTAAGCTCTCACTGAGAACAAATTCAAGTTCAAATCAAACCCTGAGCAGTGAAGCTAAATCTATGAGAGTTCTCTATTTGCATAAAAATTTTAGTCACAAATTAATTACTGCTGTCCAATGACACCCTAAATATTGGCTGAGCCAGTAAAAGGATTTTTGAGATTATCTCTGAAAGAAAAAAAAAAAAAATCTTCACCCCAAAGCTGAGATGCAACCTAAACTGAAAATGAAGATCTGTCCCCAAACTACTTACCCGTTTCTCAGGGAGAAGCAATCCATTAGCAGGGAAACCACTCTACTTCGTTGGTGGTGGTGGTGGGTGGGTGGGGGCGGGGGCTGGGAGAAACCTCAGAGCCTCAGCTTCTTCTGGTCAGCTTCTGGGAAAAGAGCCCGTGACAGCATGTCCGTCACTGAAACAAATCTTCTCTGGGGAAAAAGGAAAGAAACAAAAATCTTGAATTATATGGCCAGTTTCGGATCCTAGAGTTCTTTCTTCCTTTCATTCTACCTCTGTTCCTAAATGACGCTTGTCTTTCCCCCTCTCTCCTTTTATTTCCTCCCCCTCTGATGGCTCCTCCCTGTCATTTTCCCCCCTCACTTTTTTCTTTTCCTTGCCAGCTGATTCGGATTTTGACTTTGACCCCCCCCTTCTCTCTCTCCCCCTCCCCCTCAGTGACATGATAAGTGCGAATCCTTCCCCAGTCCCTAGAGACAGGAGCCAGCTTTTACTTTATTTCTCTCCCAGCACTGACTCAGTGGACTGTGGCTGCATTACTCATGTTTTCCTCAGCCAGGCCTGCCTCGGGCGCTTCAGGCATTTTCATAAGAAAACCCCTGATCCCGCTTTGCCCTTTGCAAACCCAGCGGAGGGGACAGACCCTGTAGGGTGGCAGGAGCAGCTGCAGAGTCCTCGGGCAGCTGAATTCAGCCTCTCAGCCAGCAAACCAATCTGGGTTCCTAGTTCCCCAGTGATCTTCCTTGACTTGTGTGTGCAGGCCATGGGCAGCTTAAACCCTCTTGATTGTTGTTAATTCGTTTAGAAATGCAGTGGGAGATACAGATGTTTGCCCTAAGAGGGAAAACTAGCCACTATCTCGGTCTCCACGTGATGACTTACTACCTCTGGGAGGAGGTCACTCTGGCCGTGTTGACATTATCGTCATCACTGTCATTTGCAGAGCTTCTCCTATGGGCTGGAAACGGGCAGCACGCCCGCATGAACACATCTGCTCCCTGGCTTACTAGTGAGTTTATACCTGAGTTTACCGATAGTTTATCAATGAGGCCCAGAGAGGGTAAGTAATCTGACAAAGGTCACACAGAAAGAGAGAACTCGTTGGCTTGAACCCTAGTCTTTAATGAGCATAAAATTCACAAGGGGAGGGGGTGAGGGGTTGTTAAAGGTATATTCTGATTCATGGGTCTGTCACAGGGTCCTGCCCTGTGAGGATTTGTGGCTTCTTTAAGAAGCAAGATATTTTAAACATTCAGACACCTAGGGCATAACACCTCACCCTCTCAAACAATGAAGTTAAAGACGCACTTCTCACCCCTCTCCCTCAATGGCCTTATCGGTTTATACTTTATTAGACAAGCTGTTTTCATCTTAAAGCTCCAGGTTATCATTTTGAGGTTAAAAAACAAAAAGGATAATACTGGGAGACTCTTATAAGCTGGCCTCTATACTTGTACAGCTAAAACTTATCCATCCTTCATTTTTTAATCTATACAAGTTTCGATAACTTCTTTTTAACAAATCTTGCCAATCTACCCACCTAGATTAAATCTCTGGAAATATTCCCCCTTTTTTCAAATCTCCGATGTTAGATTCTCTAACTGCTGGCAGAGGGTGTGGGCACAAAGGGGCATCTCACCTCTGCTCCTTCCAGCAACAGCACCTTGCCGATTTTGTCACAAAGGGGGAGGGACCAGGGTCTTTTCTCTCTAGAATGGAGCCAGGGAGGACTTGGGCTCCTTCATTTTGAAACATAAAGTTGACAAGTCCCTGAAGAGGCCTAGGGGAGGGGTCCCAGCCTGCTGGGGAGGATGAGTCCCTGGAGGGCCTCCACTGCCCCCACCCTCACCCAGGAAGAGGCTGTGGCATGGTGTTGAAGATAAGGAATACTTATAGCTGAAGATAAGGAATACCTGGAGCCAGCCAGGTCAGCACTGGCCATCATTGTTCGGGGAGGGGGTAGAGGGGTCACTGGCTACATAAATTAGAGTTTCTGGAGACTCTCTTATAAAACCAGCAGTCTGCCCACTGCAAACTGGCCTTTGGGGGCAATTCCTGTCTACTTCCTAGCCTGGGCTGCCTTCCCCTAACCAGCCCGATAAACCCACTGAAGGTCAGACTATCACCTTCTCCTGCGGAAGCTCACATTGCCCCATTACCAAAGTCAAAGGTACACGAACCATCCAGAGAGAAGCCAGAGCTGCCTCTTCCCCTGGGGAGCCTGCAGCCCAGTCTACAGTGAGGGGCAGGGAGCATATCCCTGAGCCCTGGAGCCTGCAGGCAGGTCTGTCACTGCTTGTAACAGCAGAGCTTTCTTCAGCCTCTTAGACCTCAGGTGTCATATTCCCCCTCCTTCTCCTGCCTAGACGCACAGCTGCCCATCTCCAGAGCCTGAGCAGATAATTGGGGATTTGCAGTGATAAACACACACAAGTCGGAAGCCGTGGGATCAAGCAGAAATGGCACCTGAAGGATAAGCAGTACCACTCCAGCGTGGGAGCACACGCAGTTTTAACCTCTTTAGACAGAAATCCAAAGCCAATTCCCAGTGGGGCGCCTGATGCCTTTGAATGCACCCCCGCCCCTTTTTTCTACTCTGTGCCAATGGGATATCAAACACTCCTGGGAACTTCTAAAGGGACACCTGCCCCCACCTCCAGTCCCCCTCCCAGTGAAAAACCTCATCCCTAATGCAGCCAGCCTTCTCTGCAAGCCTGCTTTCAGAAGGGAGAGCAGAGCTTTCTGGCTTTTTTTTTTTTTTTTTTTTTTTAAGCACAAGGCTCCCGAAGATCCCTTGACATTTGGACAACTTCTCAGAAAGTTTCCAATCCACAGGTTCCATCCCTGACCCCCTCTCTTCACCCCTCCTTAGGCATTCAGCAGTTCTCTCCCAGACCTTTCAAAGAGCAAGGCAAAGATCCTTACCTTTCCCAGCCAGAATGGAACTGAGACAGCTGCCAGCCCTGGCCAGCAGCAGCCCAGCCAGGGAGATGCAAATCACTGCCCTAGGGACCGTGAACAAAGTACTCAGGCTTAAACACAGTTAAGGGAGCGGAGAGAAATTGGCGAGAGGAAATCTCTTCCAGGGCTGCTGTACTGTGTTCTAGTTCCCTCTAGGAGAATGCGATGCATATTTTTTAAAAGGAGGGAACCAAGTTTGAAAAGAATGTTCTTTGTTTTTCTCTCTCTCTGTTCTCTTTCCAAGCTTTCGTTTTCTCAGGTTTTCCCTTTTCCACAGCCCCATCCTGTTACTCTCCCTCTGTAATACCTGGGACCTGCAGAAAAGGTTTTATCATTCCCCTCCTGGACTTCTAGGTGGGTGTGGGTTCGGAACACGTGTGGAGGATGGGGAGTGGGGCGGTAAATAAGTCTCTTTCCCTGAAACCCGTGAGTAATAAGAGGAGTGGAGAATGAGAAGGGTTAATGGTGAAAAGGGCATTTGTTGTTTTTTGTGGACAGTCTCCCTAGCAGCAGAGGAGCAGTTTTATCTGCTCCTCATCAGAGGACAGCCAGCAGATAAGGATGGAAACAGACTAGACCACCTTCCACCTAAGACACCATAAACAACAGAACCTGGGACACTTGCTCTTCCAGAGAGAACTCCTGCAAACTGGGAAAACCTCGGTTTACTTAGAAACAGAGTTGTTTAGGGGAGGGGAGATAAACGGGTAAGGGGGCAGGGACATGGCAAAAACCATGACAAAGAGGAGATTGGGCCTATTTCCCTTCAGCAGAAGCTAATTTACCTTCTAGTCCCAAAGGTAGACATTCTGATTTTGCCCCGGAGCCATATGCTTTTGAAGACCTGAAAACTGCTCCTCTGGGAAACACACTTTGTGAGGAGCAATGCCATGTGCATTCGATTACCGGCTCCCACGGACTTTCGGTTTGCTTTCGCTTGGTGTGGTTGGGTGGGCCCCTTTCCAGCAGCCCTGAAGGGGCCAGGTCCTCCTGCCCCCTGGCCCGCCTCTGTGTGCCTTTGATCTCAGCCCTCTCCCAGCCCAATTGGACTCAGTGAGATGCAGGCAGCTGGCCAGGGTTGTCCGTTCCAGGGCTTCTTTTCAGGGTGTGTCTGCATTTATGTTCTGAAACCACGGACATTTGGGAAAGTGATCTGCGCTTGTGTTTTCATTTTGGAGAGCAGTCATGCTATTATTGCTCCCCTCCCTGAGGCACTTTGCTTTGAGATCTAGGATGTTAAAGAGAGATCTGGTAGTACCAAGAGGAACAATAGGTATACCTTAGGTATAAAATGTATTTTACTATTTTCTGGTCAACTTCCAGGTTCCAGAAACTCATAAAATCCATGTGTCTCTAGACAGGAAAACATACATCTTTTAGGTGCACATCCGGGTCACCATTCTCTTACCCGTTTTGTTCTGAGTCACCATGAAAGATGACATAAAACAAAACAACAAAAAGAGTCACTGAAATCAAAGGACACAGTGGGACCTTTGGGCGGGCTAAGTAAGTCATCTCTCACTTCAACAAAAACTGTCATTCTGGCCTCAGATGAGATGAATTGATTTTCTTGTTTCAAAACTGAACCTCTGCTTGACAGTGCTACGCTCCTGATACATTTCCAAACAGTTTGCATAATCCTTTACATTTATGTACATTATTCTTTGAAGATGAGGAAGATCAGCGATAAAAGAGTTATAGCAAATTGGGCTGACAATTTCCCAAGATAAGGGTGTGGCATTGAGTCAGCCTCCCCCAGCGGGCTAGGGAGTCATGAACTCACGGGCCTGTAGGAAGCCCACCACACTTGTCTTTTCCCAGGAAGGAAAGAGAAAAGACAACCATGACTGACCCGTTTGCTACTCTTAATATCTCATAGGATGCATTTCGACCTCCCATTGGCCTCTGGTGACAATGTCCCTGCTCTGTCCATAAAGTGATGTGCACATCGTGTGACCTCAGTCGACTCCTCATCAACACATCATTTCTTGGTTTCATCATCAATTCAGTGCTGGGCGATTTGGGACTGCCCTGCCTCATGTAAAACACTAGTGACCTATGCCATTCTGCAAGAGTCAGTTAGCTTTTCTTTATTCCACATTCGTCGAGCAGAATAAACCTCAGACCTGATCCCAGTTTTCTAGCGCTGGTCTTCAAATGACTCACACAGGGTGGGTATATCAGTACTGGCCCTCTCCCAAATAATCAAAAATGCAGTTGAAACCATAGATTTTAAGCTCTGCGCTTGGGTAAGAGGAACATCCAGTATATTTTCACAACCAATAGTTTTTGCTGTTTCCATCTTTTGGAGAAAGAACTGGGTTGGAGAAGATGTCACTGTCCCCAGGTTTAACTCCAGGGCCTGGGCTCCTTCATTCTGAGTTGACCCAGCCCACAGGCTCAGTTTGAAGAGGAAAGGAACCATGTAACACCGATCAAACGTCTAACGGGCATCACCCGCAATACAGCTCTATCTCCAATATTTGTATTTTAATTTTACTTATGAAGAAACCATAACTCAGCAGGGTTCAATACTTGCCTGGGATCCACTACTAGGGCAAGAGGCAAAGCCAGGGTTCAAGTCCAGGGGCCTCTTCTATGTTGTATTATGAGGTCTCTGTTGCTTATTCATTTTTATTAGATTAAGTGTTACTAGAATATCCTAATTTTAGCCTACAGCCCATTTTCTTGGGTGGAGGATGACATATTCTCACTGGGCTTACTCTTGGAAAAGCATTCTGAAAAGGGGGTCCCACTTGCTTCTAGGCTTCTAGGATGATGAACCCTGATGTTGCCCATAGACATCTGGGAATTGTATAATAGTAGAGCTGTATTACTAAGCAGATTTGAGACACAAGCCAGGTACCAATGGAGTCTGTGGGCGGTGCCATGGCTGTAGGGACATTTCAGAAGTCACCCAGGCCATTCCTCAGCTCCCAGGAACATTTTGGTTCCACTGATATTTATTGTACTCCTTCCAGGCACCAGAAACTTGTCCAAAGCTCTCGCTCAGTAGATAGAAAATAGTAAACAAGCAAGATCTCTGCTCTCAGGGAGCTTACAGTCTAGGACAGGAAAGCCATGGGCCACCAATGTCTACCATCTTTCTGCTGGAGGAATAACCAACTGTTCCAGGAGGCCCAGGGAAGATCAAATCTGTTCTTGGTGGGAAGGAAAGCTTCATGGCAGACCAGCATTAGTCGGTATGAGTAGGAAAGAAGAGAAGGTGATTCTAGGTGAAGGGACAGCCTATATATAAACATAGCTCAGAAAAGTGCCAGTCCTTTGGCACAGAGCTTTGAACAGCCTACGTGGCTGAATCCTAGATCTCAAGGGGCAGGCAGAGCAGTCAAAATAAGACTGGAAATGGTTTATGGTGAGATGATTGCCTTGACATTGAGTTTGGAATTTATTTGGAAACCATTGTAGTTTTGAGCAACATGACATGATAGTCAGCTCTGTGCATTATCAAAAGTAGCCTGGCATTCGAGTGTTGAAATGCACTATGGGAAAGTCAAAAGGGAAAGGCAGACAATACAGTTGGGAAAGCCATCAGTTAGAAAACCTTTGTCTAGGTGAGAGGAGTCAGGGCCTGATATTGAGTCATGCATGCAGGTTGGTGTTAAGTCTGCTCAAATAATGGAATAGATATCCCCTCCCCTTGGAACTGACCTTTAGGCCACTTCACAATGGACATTCTACTTTCTTAGACCGCATTCCACTTGCTAAGACCATTATCTCTCCCCTTCGGAGTTTCCCAGAATCCAGACCTTCACAGACAAGCCTCTGCCCAGAAAAAAAAAAAAAAAAAAAAAAAAAACCAAAAAAAAAAAAAACCACCTAGAGTCCTTTAGAAACTTCTGCCTCCCTGTCTTTGGGGGCTGGCACCATTTTGGGGCTCAGCCCATCTGGTATCCAGATGATCTATTAAACTTATAATCCCTTACCACTTTGGCCTGTGTGTTCCTCTTTCAGCGACCCTAGCAGTTGGAGGTCACTGCAGTGGGGGATTCAGCAAACATTGGCAATGAATGTCAAAAGGGTGGAGACCAAGGAAGGGGGGTTTGTAAGGTTTTAAAGCCTCAGTGATGAATAACTTAGTGATACTGTCAGCAGAAATAGAAGGCCAGGACAAGGAACAGGTATCAGTGGAGGTCATGAACTTGATTTTGTTAGCATAGGTATCCACTTCTCCATTGAAGAGGCAAAATACTAGAGAAAGTGGTGGTGTTACTACCCAACTGCCAGTGTGTGAAGCATTGTCTGACTTGCCAAATAATGCTGTCATAGGCTCACAAGCGAATCTCCCACTTATGAATGAATTTATAATTCACTTCACTCTGTGTGTCTGTAGACGATTGCAGACACAGGTGCAGTATACACAGGAGATTTGAGATTGCTAACTGTTTGCATAGACAAGAACATAAATATTTTAAGCATTCTAATTTGAACCTTTAATTGTACTGACTGTGCAAAGAATATATTGATTCAATTTTAAAGTTCCATTTTAAACTCCTTGAAAATAAGAACATAGCTATGTAATTCTTTCTATACAGTGCCTAGAGTAGAAAAAAGCACTCCGGAGATGTTTTCTGGGAATGAAAATGTTTTCTCTTCCCATGAATCACTGCTCCAAGATACTGCTCATGCTGAAGAGAACATAAAGAAAGTTCCAATTTCCCCATTTTACCTGTGGAAAAGCAGCCTTTGTCTTGCCAATAACTAATTTTATATTGCCCCATGAGTTAATAATTTTAAAAAGAGGCAATACAAATCCGCTATAGATTTCTTTAGAATTGTCGTTTGGGGCCTCATGCAACTTAAACACGTCTTCCTATTGCACTTTACCAAGATCACATTGACTGGAAAGTCCCCCATAAGTCCCTGAAGGATAATATCACCAATTGTGTGTGTGTTTATAGAAAGTCTTTGCCAAGTAAATGAACAAATAATTGAGAGAATGACTCTGCATTGAAGGCAGATATAAACCTGAAAACTCAGATGATTATTCCAATGGATGATTTCAAAACATTCAGATGTTTAGTGCTATGTACATTAATTATTCAATTTCATTAAACATTCAATTATTTATTTTTCTGGAATTCTTTGAATGGCGGATAGATACCATGTAGATCTAGCCAGAGGTTCCTTCTAATTAACAAACATAAGTATTTATTGAATATTTTTGTAACATGTGAAACTTTTATTAAAGCAACTTTTTATATATATATTTAAAACCAAAGAGAGGTTTTTTAGACAGAAAATGATGCTTGCAGCTTCTCACCCAGAACACAACACACCCCAGGGGCAAGGATCTCTCCAGCCACAAAATTCACCAACCTACTGTTTCCCCTAAGTCCCTGGTTGGCAAACTGCAGCTTGCAAGCCACATGTGGCTCTTTGGCCCCTTGAGTGTGGCCCTTCCACAAAAATACCACACCCTGGGCAAGTCTATTTTGAAGAAGTGGCATAAGAAGAAGTTGAAGTTTAAAAAATTTGGCTCTCAAAAGAAACTTCAATCGTTGTACTGTTGATATTTGGCTCTGTTGACTAATGAGTTTGCCGACCACTGCCCTAAATCCTTCTCTTGCCGTGTGTGTGTGTGTGTGTGTGTGTGTGTGTGTGTGTGTTGGTTTGTTCCCAAAAATTGGTTTTGCAAATTGAAGCTTCATGAACTTACTAGCAGAAATGAAGTACATTGTACAAATCATGCAGATCTTCGGTGCAAAGTATAAAAATGGTATTTACAGCCAGTAAACATGGACCAGGACACACGCCACTACAAGCCAGGCCTGGCGGAAGCTTGGGGGCATCCGAGCCACAGATGAGGCCCCCTCTCAGCCCTGGAGCACACATTTTCACATGCAGACACACAGGATACAGGCACACTAGATGATGACTTGGAATGATTGTCAAACTCAGGAATATCAAAACAAGTTGGTCCAAAGAATTTTCTTTTCTCTTATTATGTGTTTTTCTTTTTTTTCCGGGTTGATCAACACATTTTGGGATCTTCCTCCCAGCCCCAGCTAGGACACAAAAACCCATTGTTTGATTCCCACCCACCCCCATTGTTCTTCTTTGTACTGATCAGAAAAATCAACATTTTTAAAAAAAATTCTTTTTCATAAATATATGAAAAGTTGTGATTTATGTTGGGAAGCCACCAAGGTCATGGGGGGTAAAGGGAGAAAGGAGATCTCCCAGGAGGAAATGGTGACCTCCTCAGAAGCATTTCATATTTGGGGAAGGGGTTAATTTATGGAAAAGTCCTGGATCAGTTGGAAATGGGAAAAACCCTCCTGGGGTGAAAGAACCCTCACCTTGGGCCAAGCCCACCCCCCCTGGCAGCTGTGGGTGTGGTCAGTAGGGGTGTCCCAGGTCTCTGGGCCGCTTCAGCTGCACTTTCAGCTTCTTCATGCTGATCTGAAAGGCATGCCCGTCCTGGATGGTGGTCTGTGAGCTGGCCAGGTTGTCAAAACTCATGATGCCAAAATATTTGCTCTGTTTGGTGGCCTGATCCGTAAACACCTTGCAGGAGATGACATTGCCAAAGAGAAGGAACATCTGAGTTAGCTCTGTGTCTCCAAATTCCTGGGGGAGATCGTAGATAACTAGGTTACAGCCTTAGGGACCTTCTTGTGCTGCTACAGAAGTGCTGGAGGCTGTGGGATGCTTCGAGTTGCTTTGGGTGATGGGCGTGAAGGCCGCAGTAGGTACATGACTATGGAGACCTGGAGCAGCAGCCTTATTGAGTATTGACTTTGGCCATACATCTTTTATAGATTTATTATTTTACTTAATACTCACAAATAACCCAAGAGGTAGTGCCAGGTAGTCCCATTAGAAAGAAAGAGATTAAGGGACCTGCCTTGGAAAGTCTCCATTTGGGAAAGAACCAAAGCCTATTTGACTCCAAAGTTTACCCTCCTAATCCCCATGCAATGTTGTGTCTGCGTTCAGATTACGTGCAGACTTTCCATTTCTACTCAACTGGAAATAAACTCTTGGATTTTGAAATGATTTTGCCAGAAAAAAAATAGGCATTTACTCTTCCCCAAAATCACTATGGTGGTCCACCGATTGCAGCTCAAGACACTGAAAGCATTTTTATTGACACAGAAAGTCTTTGAGGTCCACCATGTGGGTGAGTAATGGGAAATGGAACCATTTCCTCAGCGAACTGAGCTCAAAATAGAACTATTTAATTTATGAACTTATTGTAGGTTGATCATGTCAATGAAGAGAACAAATTTCCTGCACTCTTCTGCTAGATAAAAATGTTTATCTCATGCACAAGGTGATACCTTGCTGTATCCTTATTATTTACTGAAATACACTCTACAGCAAGCATGTCAAACTCAAAGGCTAACATGGGCCAAATAAATAAGGAATGTAGCCCACTGGCCGTGAGTTTGACATGCTTACAGGAACTGGGCATTGTCTTTGTAAAAACAATTGTAAAACTTGCTAACATGACCCAAAGGGAATGAGAACACAATGTTTTTCTCATCGTGCACACTGAGGGGCATCAAGTTCACGTTGAAAGGCAGTGGGCACTTGCAGCTGGTCAGCAGATCTGCCATTGATAACTGTGCGTGACTTCCAGTTTAATGGGCTCCGTAGTCTCTGGGGAACCTCTCTCCCTGGCCTTATTTCTTGCTATTTATTTCCTAAGTTACATTGAGCTTGGAAAATTTTCTTGACAGCACTGATATGACTTGATCTTTTTTTCCCTAGGGTCCTAGGGTCAGGCTTTGGATCAATTCCATAACAAAATTAACATTTATGATGCCCCACTCTGGTTGTGCAATGAAAACAGCCATGAACTGGAAGTCAGGAAACTTATTTCAATCTTCTTTCCTTTTTGGTGGCCTTTCTGACCTCTGAGAGTCCCATTTGTCAGTTCTCAGGATTCTGTCTCTAGAGCCTTTACTATTTTTTCCTTTTATTCTATTTTAAAAAGTCCTATTTGAGCTTATAATATCAGAGAACGTAGACAAGACAAGTTGGAGCAATAATTAACACTACAATCCAAGCTACCAGGACAGCTGTAGGAAGCCTCTTTTGAAAAAAAATAAAAAAGTACTCCCGGTGCAGCATCTGTCAGCAAAGCCATTGACCTTTTACTGTGGATATTCATCTATTTCCCTGTGAAGAGAGTCACGGGCATCTGGCTTAGAGACTGTCTGCGGTGCAAAGGTTTTCTGCGGCTCCAGTCAGAGGTCCTAGCTCTGCGGTGGCTGCGCACCTAATTTCCACTCTCGCAGATCCAGAGCCAGTGCACGAAGCAGCCCGATCGTTTCATAAACAACAACTTGAATTTGGAAGTGAGGCAGCAGGAGCCAGGACTGCCACCTGCGGAGCCTTACTCCGCTGTGGCTGACATGACGTGACGTAAGTCCGAGACCTCGGTTCACAGTTTATGGGACAGGACACAGGAGCAGCCAACTTTAGGGAAGACTGATAGGAAAGTCCAAGGGTGAATCTCTCTGGGAACAGGAAGCAGGTCCTGCTGTACCAACAAGGCTTTGGGAGGGAGAATTTTGACAGGTTTTGGAGAAGCAAACAGGCTTCCCAGAGGCTGCCAGGAGGCTCCTGTCCCATGGAGTGCGCATTTCCTCTGGGCTTCTCTCCTCCGGACCATGCCATCCAGAAAGGAGCGGCCACACAGCTGTGTGACTTGCATTCATGTAACAGATTCCTGTATAAGCACCCAGGTCACATCTATATACTGAGTGGCCAGATTATGGCCACTCAGTATATATATTTATATTTATATTTATATTTATATTTATATTTATATTTATATTTATATTTATATTTATATTTATATTTATATTTATATTTATATTTATATTTATATTTATATTTATATTTATATATGAGGCCTGGTGCATGAATTCGTGCATGGGTGGGGTTCAGCCAGCCTGGCCAGAGGGAGGGGACATGAGCAGTTGGCCAGACTGCCTACTGGTCAAACTCCTGGTTAAGGGAACAATTTGCATATTAGCCTTTTATTATATAGGATATACACTGAGTGGCCAGATTATTATGCTTTCAGAGATTATTATGACCACAATCTGGCCATTCAGTGTATATCCCTCTCCTTCCAAAGTTCTTTCTTATAGTCTTTGTGTACATCAGAGCACTAGGCAAACACCAGTTGGCCCTATAACAGTGAGCTAGATAGCATCAGGGCTATTTATGAAATGCAGACATTTGGATGTGGATACACTGAACATAACTTCTGACTGAGGAAACAAAGCATTGCTAGGTACGTGAATATGGAAGGGGTAGGCTCCTGCCAGATATGGCCGAGTGAAAATTTCTGTGTCAACTCATTCTCTCTCAGTGTTTGCAATTTCACTCATGAGGTAAACAGCTATTTCTCTATTACTGTCCCATTTAAACTGATTTTTGTGTGTAGGTTGAGTAGTTCTGTACATCACACAAACTCAAGACATATATAAGCTAGGAAAATTAATTTTTAAAATGAACTTAAAATAAATTTTAAGATAGATAATAGTACTGCTAGGTAATATATTGAATACCAGTCACTGAAATAAAGGGCTTTATACCTGGTGAGTTAATTAATTTTAATACTACCTTAAGGGGTGTAGCATTATTCTTCCCATTTTGTTGATGAGGAAACTGAGGCATGGAGAAGTTGACTTGTATGGAAACACACAGATCATAAGCAGTAAAGATGTATTTCAAATCCAGGAACTTTGTCTCTAGAGTTCAAGTCCTTATCCTCAGTGCTACACTGTCTTCAGGGAAGATAGTTCTTATGATGATGAGGAGGAAGAGTTTCATTATAATAGTATTGCTTATACATGACCCTCATAGTGCTTATAGATTGAAGGGAAGCATTTCTGCTCAATTAGAACCTGAACATTTGATTCTCTGCTCCTAAATTTGAGTCCTGTGGATGTCAGAATTATGAGCCTCATTGCTTGGACATAGTTTTGCAACTAGTAAATCCCCTTAAGAATTTATTTCATTTTAGCCTTACAATAACCCAGTGGAAGTGGAGAGGCTGAAGGCGAGCTTTCTCCAGGACCTATCATCATTCAGCCATGATACCCTCTGAGAGTATCCCTGACTGCTCTTCCTTTCTCCCTTTACATGACTAACTCCTCTGCTGGTCCTGGCCTTATCAAGTCACCACCTGCAAGAAGACTTCTTTGATTACCCCTGAAGTGTGTTAAGCTTCCCTGCTATGCACATTGGTCACACCCTGCCTCAGTTTTGGGCAGAGGCTGACTGATGTTCTGAGTCTTGAATTTTCCACACAGGACACTCAAGGAGGCTGAGGATGGGAGCATTAGCTCTGGTGGCAAAAGATTCAATCAAGGTCCCAAGGCAGCCCCATGTTCACAATAGGATTGTAAAATGCTACAAATATATGGAGGTAGTGATAAGAATACCTGGCTTCTGATACCAAAAGATTTAGTAGTTATCCTAGTTTCTCAAAACTATTGACTCCTTGCTTTAGCTTCAACTCTTGACCCAGTGTTGCTCAATTGCTGATAAGACATTTTTTTATTCACAAATCTGGTATTGAAAGATTATGGTGTGCCAGGGAGTAGAGAATAATGGTGTATTGAGAAGGTTCTAGAGTTTGATCTCAGATCCTTTCTTTATCTGAAAAATAGAAATAATAATGGTACTTGCTTTATTGGATTGTTGTGAGGATCAAATGAGATTATTCATGCAAAACTCAGAGCATAATGTTTGGAGAATAGCTAAACGCCCACTCTCTAGTCTGGTTTCCTCGTCTTCAGAACACTGCCTTGAGAATTTATTTTCTGTTTCTTTGCCTGTTTCAAGCCCATATATAAATCTTATTTTTCCACTCTAATTTCTTCTCCAACCTCTAGCCTGCTCTGCCCGATCACATCCTAAGTTCTGCTGCTGCTTCCCTTTTCTAAATATATGCTTTCAAAGCAACCAGATGACTAAAATGTAAGAGAGGCAAAGTATAAACAAATGGATGAAGATGTGATGCATCCAGTTCTTTATTGTAGTGTCGGTAGGAGAGTAAATCCATTCAACCAGTGAAGCCAAACACATACTTATCTTTTAGCCCAGGACTCCACTGCTCGGGCTGTTCTCAACAGAAATGGACACGAAGAATCACAGGGAAGAAATTTCACAATAGCATAGTATTAGTGATTTATTGCTGGATGACAAAATTACTCCAAAAACTGAGTAACTTACAACCACAAACTCTTATTATCTCATAGTTTCTGCGGGTTCTGCAGGCATTTGCAAGAGGCTGAGCTGGATGAAGGGCCAATCTCTAGACCTCACTTGATGAGAGATCTTGACTGAGTTAAGTCCCTTTCTCTGAGCTGCAGTTTGTTCTCTGCAGAGCTGGGTGGGTGCTAGCACTTGTAGCCTCACAGTGGTGTGGAGAAATCAGGTAACATCAGGTACAGTGGAGTCTGTTGTGCACAGATGAAGTCAGGGAGTGATATAAAAATCAAGTATAAACAAAATTCCCTTGACATTCCTTAGATAAGCCTTCTATCACTGGGTTGCCCTTGGAGGTTCAAAGGCCAGGACCCAGGAATTCACTTCTATTGTTTTTCTTTAGATGTCTGCCCTGGTCTTCCTCTCTGTGGACAGCCTAGGACAAGGTTGGCTGTAATGGCAGAGGAGGGAAGAGGGTGTGTCATACTCTCCTTGTTGGTTGTTGTTGAGGCCACCTAATTGAATTTCCATATTAAGTATACCTTTACACTGACTGCAGTATATGTGAAAGCACTGACGATTGTGATAGAGGAAATGTAAGTCATGACTCATCTGTGGAACAGGTGCTCTCCCCAGTTTATCTTGGGTCTAGAAAGCCTTGTGGTTAATGTCAAGGTTAAACACAGTGACTGGTTAAAGCCTTGATCAAAACAAGGGGCTGCTTGATGCTAAATGACATGTTGGATTAATGGGTAGAGAAAGGAGTAAAGTGCTGCATGAAATATTATAATAAATAGCAATATTGCAACTGTGTAGTACTTTATAATTTACAAAATAATTTCTTAAAAATTAACCTCATTTTAAAAATGAGGTTTAATTTCTCAAGATCATCTGACTAGTTTCCCAGAAGAGGTGAGATTTATAACCATAATTTCCAAGTTCAAAACCATAATACTTTTCTGAAGACAGGAATATCTTTTCCTTTTCTCCTCTCTCCTCCTGCTCTTTCTTTTTTTAAAAAAAATATTTTATTGATTTTTTACAGAAAGGAAGAGAGAGGGATAGAGAGCTAGAAACATTGATGAGAGAGAATCATCGACCTGCCGCCTCCCGCACATCCCCCACTGGGGATGTGCCAGCAACCAAGGCACATGCCCCCGACCAGAATCGAACCTGTGACCCCTCAGTCTGCAGGCCAACGCTCTATCCACTGAGCCAAACCGGTTTCAGTTGCTGTTTCTTCTTCTCCTTTCTCCCTCCCTCTCTCTCCTTCCTTCCCTTCCTCCCTCCCTCCCTCCCTCCCTCCGTCCCTCCCTCCCTCCCTCCCTCTCATACAAAGAAATAAGTGTGAGAATCTGTGACCTGGCTATCCTGGCTTGACCACTTGTGTAATGGACTTGACTTTGATCACCTTCTCTAGGCAAGCCTACTTAGATTAATTAAGACAGTGAGGTGGGAAGAGCAGGTTCTTCTGTGTGGCTATGGTTCTCACCTGGACAGAGACCTGCTCCACAGGATGAGATTAAACATTGTTCCTGTGCATTCTGGGATATCTGGGTTTTAGGGAAATTCCTGTTAGTTTCAGGGATTTTCTCATGCTCCAGGATGAGGCCACGTTATCATTTAATACATGCATGCCTGCATCATGCTTATGAATGCATTTAACATCTGCTAATTGATATATAAGAAAATCATTTGAAAAGACAAACAGTGCCCAATAAACACACATGTTATGAGATTATTGTGATATCATAATTTATGTCTGGGTTTGACTAAGACTATCCCTGTGCATTGGACTATGTCTTTGCAGGGCCGTGTTCCCTTTAATATGACCAAAGCTCCCTAGACAGGACAAATCCCTCCCATACCTCCCAGGAGAACCCAGAAGTAGCCAATGGGAAGTGGTTTAGGGAGAAGGGGAGGAGCGGGCTCAATGGAGACTCTTCACTGAGTTCTCACATCCAGGACAGACGTGTCTCTCTCCACACAGCATCTCATGTGAGTCATTACAATGTAAGCCATTCCCTGGTGTTTCTTCTGGGACTCAGATAGCAGCACGAGGCCCCCTGGTGGCCTGAAAGAATTCATGAGTTTCCCTGTCAGGCATTGAAGGGCAGGTAGTGGCTGGAGAAGGACAAGGTAGTCAAGACTCACCTAGATCTGGTGCTGACAGTGAGGCAGGGCAGAGGAGGGTGAGCTTTTTGGGGAGAGTTGAGAACTAAAATATTTTCCTTTAAGAGGTGAAAACAAATGGGCTGTAATTCTGGATAAACCACTTTCTGATTTTTCATTCAGTAGTTCATTTAGCCAACACTACTGAGTACCTACTCTGTGCAAGACATTTTAATAGACATCATATGGGGATGAAAAAACAAAGACACACCGTACTCTTCTAAGGAGCTTTTGATGAGAATAAAACTTTTATGCCACCGACATGGTAGAAATGCAAGTGCTCCCAGAGAATGAATAGACTCTGGAAGGAGCAGTTATTTTCAGATGAAAGGGAAGGCTTCTAGGAAGAGGTGACACTTCAGCTGGGGCTCTAGTGAGAAGCAGGATTGGACCTATTGGGATGGAGAGGGAAGGGATGACATTCTAAAGGAGGAAAAACAGATGTTTAAATAGACATGGAGGAAAAGTGAAGCCTGTTTGTATTCTTCTAGCTTGGGACTCTCTGTGCCCCCTGAACTTGCATGATTTTTTCGTTACCCAGGGTAGGGAAATTTTCCGTCATTATTTCTTCAAACATGTTCTCAATCCCTTGTTCACTCTTTGCCCCTTCTGGCATGCTTATTATGTGAATATTGTTATGTTTCATGTTGTCCCACAGCTCCCTTAAGCTGTCCTCCTGTATTTATTTATTTATTTACCTATTTATTTATTCATTGATTCTTTGAGTGGCTTTTTCCTACCCTATCCTCTAATTCACAGATATGATCCTTGACTTCTCCTAATCTGCTGTGCATTCCTTCCATTATGTTTTATTTTTTAAAATGTATTTTTATTGATTTCAGAGAGGAAGGGAGAGGGAGAGACATATATCACATATATCAGTGATAGAGAATCTCCTAGTAGATGCCTCCTGCATGCCCCACACTGGGGATGAGCCCACAACCTGGGCATGTGCCCTGACCAGGAATCAAACCATGACCTCCTATCTATAGGTTGACGCTCAACCATTGAGCTATATCAGCTGGGCACACTGTGTTCTTTATTAGAGCTGTCATTCTTCATAGTTACTATATTTTTTCTATTAAGCTTCTTTGCCATCATTATTTTGAACTCTATGTCTGATAATTTTTTTAAATCTCTATTTCATTTAGCTCTTCTTCTGGAGAATTTTCCTGTTCTTTCATTTTGGGCTGTGTGTGTGTGTGTGTGTGTGTGTGTGTGTGTTTATCTCCCGATTTTGGCTGACTCCTTTGGATTTGTGTCTGTGTATTAGGTAGATCTGCTACAACTCCCAATTTCTAGTGCAGGACAATGTCAGACGCTGTTTGTGATTGGCCCTGAGAACCCTGATTGGAACTACCAGCAACCCATAGCTTATGGCTCCCTTTCCTTTTCATCATTTTTTGATTCTTATCTTCCATATCACTAGTCTTTCCTCTAAGTGGTTGGTTCTGTTTTATAGACTCAGTAGTTCACTCTTAATCTCCTTAATTGCATGCTTCATTTTCAGGATTTCTAATTATTTCTTTCTTAAAATTTCAGTTCCTTAGTAAAATATTCATTTTGTTCATTGATTTGCTTTTCTGAGTGCACTGAATTGCCTGTCAGCATTTTATCGCATCCTATTGAGTATTTTCAGCACTACAATCTTGAAATCTCTATCCTATATGTCACATATTTCCATGTGTTCCAGCCTGCTTTTTGGAGATTTTTTCTTTTCTTCTTGGTCATTGTCATCACTGTGGTTCTTCATGGTATTTGCTGTCATCTTTTGTTTTCACATTTATTTATTTCTGAAAAAGTCTGAGAAAGGTCATTCTTACCTGGCTGAGAGTGGTATGCCCTGGGACATAGGTGTTAACCTAGAAATGCAGTCAGTCCATTATCCTTTTCTGAGAACTGCCTGTCATCATGGAAAGGTTAACCTCGTTGCCTGTAATCAGGTCCCAGAGGCGGCCACCATTTGCAGCACCCAGCCTGCATTGCCTATAACCTATAACCATTATACCTTGCTGGTAATACCTACTCTCCCATGTAATCTTTGTTCTTTTACCCCATAGAAGCAGCTGGTTTGTGGGGAGGGTAGAACAGATTTTTGTGGATGACCTGCTGCTCTCCCATACTGCAAGCATTATTGGAATAAATGCTCATGTATAATGCAGCCCTGTCTTTGCCTAATTGGCTCAAGTTGTGACAGGCAGCCCAGACCCATTTGTTGTCTGGTTTCGGTTCTATATTACTAGGGAGATAGCATAGTGAAACCAATATGCTCAGACACATAGACCTGGATGAGAAAATAACTCGTCACACTCCATAAATGACTTGGTCTGTTTGTTTTTTCATTTTTAAAAGAGGGATATATTTCACAGGATGTTGCATAAAATGAAGCAATAAGTCGGAAAGCATTTAACAAACTGTGAAGTGGCCTGTAGCTATACAATTTTTGTCAGTGTCTCTAAAACTTTCTGGACTTTTCTTTAGTCAAAGCTTTATGAAGATTGTATTAATCTGTCTACAATGTCTGATGCAACTTATTAAAATACATTTTAAATAAGCAACTACAATATATAAAGTATATGTTAATGCTTGACCAAAAAAAAATAGGCACTCAATTATTTTTAATATCCTTTACCTAGTAAAAGCATATGTTTTGACTATCCAAATAACATAATACCAAGCATTTTATAATATAGATAATAGCCAAATTGCAATTATGCACCTGGGATCTTTCTGAAGTTTTCTTGGATAAATAAGTGAAAGGAAATGAAAATAACCTTTGTTATGAAACCTTTCAGCCCAGCTGCACACCAGCCTTTTCACTTTACTTCCTTCTATCTCTCCTCTAAACCCTCTACCAACTACAAATCTGTATTGTTAGCAAACTTAACTGTTTTGAACAAAAAGATAATAATTTTCCCACGTGTGATTGCAAGTTATAACACACAAATTACCACTTTTAAGAATCATGGTATTCTCTTTTTTCCTTTTTAATGACACTAGGAAAACCTGGTGTAGTCAGGTAAAGATTAGATATTATAACTAGATAATAAAATTAGAAAAATAAGTAGAGAATGAAAATCAAATGTTAACTTCTCTTTCTTTTTTTTAAAAATATATATTTTATTGATTTTTTTACAGAGAGGAAGAGAGAGGGATAGAGAGTTAGAAACATCAATGAGAGAGAATCATCGATCAGCTGCCTCTTGCACACCTCCTACTGGGGATGTGCCCGCAACCACGGTACATGCCCTTGACCTGAATCGAACCCGGGATTCTTCAGTCCCCAGGCTGACGCTCTATCACTGAGCCAAACCGGTTTCGGCCAAATGTTAACTTCTCTTTCAATAGAGCTGTCAACTTTTCCCTGCATCTTCAATTTTCTCTCTCTATATATAATTATGTTATTTCATTTCAATAATAGGATCGTTCTGTGTTTATATAATTTTTACAATCTGACTTTTAACATTATCCAAATGTGGCAGACATCTTTCCACATCTGTAACTGGATCATCTGAAAGGGTACACGATGTTCCATTGCAAGGATGTCTCATAATATCTTTGTATATTTATAAAGTGCACATTGAGTCTGCTTTCAGTTTTCCCATTGCTGTTTTTATTTTATTTTATTTCTTTTTATGTCCTATATTCTCCATGAAGATATGTCAGAAGTTAGAGCCAACATTGATAATACTTCCTCATTAATATCAGCAGCTAAAAATGATTCACCAGTACCCAAAATCAGAATGTTCTATACTTGCCAAAACCAGTTTGGCTCAGTGGATGGAGTGTCGGCCTGCAGAATGAAGCGTCCCAGGTTTGACTCTGGTCAAGGGCATGTACCTTGGTTGTGGGCACATCCCCAGTGGGGGGCATGCAGAAGGCAGCTGATGTATGTTTCTCTCTCATCAATGTTTCTAACTCTCTCTTTCCCTTACTCTCTGTAAAAAATCAATCAAATATATATATATATATATATTTTTTTTTTTTTAAAGAAGAAATGTACTGTACTCTCATGTATTTCTCACACCCCTTTCCATTCCATGCACTGCTTGTTGCTTCTTATTAGCTGGCATGAAAACACATCTATTATAAGCAAAGAGCAAACATTTTAATACAATTTAAAATCTTTCCTCAATAAGATTTAAGAAGACATTTCATCTCCAAAATGAGAGTTGACAGTCATGAAGAAAGACTAACCTGAGATCTGGAAAGAGTAGGTGAAAATTAGAACTGTAGTTGCCCTGTTCAACTACTGACGAAGGAATGACAGTCCTGTCTTAGATACTGAAAACAAACAAACAAACAAACACCAATTAGTGAAGCTGAAGATAAACTGGAGAGTTCTCTCAAGTCTCATAGGAAAATAATTAATAATAGAAAATAATTCGAGAAAAAGTTAAGCAATAAGGAGTCCAACCCTGGCCAGGTGGCTCAGTTGGTTGGAATATCATCCATATACCTCCCCCTCACCGCCCTAAAAAAGGTGTGAGTCTGATTCCTGATCAGGCTGGCAGTTGGGTTCCTAGGTTTTGGGTTCAACCCCGGGTGGATATTGAAGTGAAGGCAACAGATTGATATTTCTCACATCAGTTTTCCTTTCTAACATAAATTTAAAAAACATATCCTCAGGTGAGGATTAAAAAAAAAGGGGGGGAGGTTTCCTAAAGATGAAGTCTATGCAAAGGTGGGTAAGTTGTAGAGCAGGAGTTAGGATCAAGAGAACACAGCACAAATAAAGCAAAAGAAAGTGGGGGCGACTGGGCCTGCAGGGAAGGGCAGTTGTGTGTGGGGGTACCAGGCCTGCAGGGGGGGGGGCGCATTTGAGGGGGACCAGGCCTGCAGGGGAGGGCAGTTAGGCGTGACTAGGCAACATGGGAGAGTGGTTAGTGGCAATCAGTCCATCAGGGGAGCAGTTAGGCATTGATCAGGCTGCCAGGGGCGTGATTAGATGGTGATCAGACTGGTAGACAGAAGCCGTTAGGGTCAATTAGGGAGGCAGGCAGGTGAGTGGTTGGGAGCCAGCAGTCCTGCATTGTGAGAGAGATGTCCAACTGCCCTTTTAGGCCCAATCCCACTGGGACATCCCTTCAGAGGTCCCAGATTGAAGAATTTGCAGGCTGGGCTGAGGAACATCCCACACTCGGTGCACAGATTTCATGTACTAGGCCTCTAATATATATATATATATATATATATATATACACACACACACACACATATGTGTATGTGTATATATACTCACACACACATACACATGTGTGTGTATATATCAACAGAATCCTAATACTGATTCTCACCAGATAGTTATGTGCCAGGCATGAGTTAGTTATGGGGGATGGGGGTGGAGAAAGAGGTGAGAGGATGGACAGGTCTTTGCTGTTGAACTTATTATGCTCTGGTGGAGGAGACAAATGCTCAACTAATTACAGATCAAGATCAGTGCTGGAAAGCAATTCACATTTATGAGTTTACTTCTTATTGTTTTCCTCCTGCCCCCACTGGGGCACAGATCCAATCACAAGTGGCAACCAAATTTTACACAGGAAAAGAAAACAAAAGGCTAAAATTGCAAATAAAAGAGGCTGGGGGAGGAGAGTCCTTGGAAGGAAGATTCCGGCTGATATCAGAAGGACAAAAATGAGTGAAGAGGCTGCAGAGAGCAGTTGAAGCAGAGAAAACAAGAGGGCCAAGTTTCTGAGGTGAAGAAGCACTGAGCATGACCCGGGAACTCAAGAGCGTCAGGCTGGAGCCTGGTGAGTAAGGAGGGGAGGGAGGAGAGGGTGGGGATAGAGAGTCACGAAGGGGCAGTAGGATGGCATGACTTTGTAGGCTGTGGTGAGAAGTTTGAGTGTTATTTAATGCAACATGAAGCCTGTGAACTCTTATTGTAAGCAGAGGAGTGACATTTGACATTTTTAACACAGCTCTTTCTCGCTGTCTGTCTGTGTGGGGAATGGATTCCAGCAGGGAGACCAACTATAAAGTTAGAAGGCCACGGGGCAGTCAAGGAGATGGTGATGGTGGCTTCGGTGATGGTGGGCAGTGCAGATAGAAAGAAGTAAACAAGCCTCATCAGTGTGGCTCAGTGGTTAAGCGTTGACCTATGAACCAGAGGTCACGGTTTGATTTTCTGTCAGGGCACATGCTTGGGTTGTGGGGTATGTAGGAGGCAGCCGATCAATGATTCATTCTCTCTCTCTCTCTCTCTCTCTCTCTCTCTCTCTCTCTCTCTCTCTCTCTTTTCCTCTTTGAAATCAATAAAAATATATTTTCGGAAAAAAGGAAAGAAGTAAACAAATGTAAGCTATGTGGGCAGTAGAAATACTGGTGACTCATTACATGTAAGATTTGAAGGAAAGAGGAGTATCATTATAAGGTTTTCAAATTTGCAAACAAATCTGATTTGTTCTCATGGACACACAATCCTAGTGAGATAGCGAGTAAAGGGGACCCGAGGGAGTCTTTTTCCCAGATGGAACTGGTCTAAATGAAGTCAGCTAAAGTCACGAAGAGCCTTAGTCTACATTCCCAGAGAAAGACAGCCTGGCTTCGGTCCAAATCGAGGACCTTCACTCTAAGAGAGGGTTCCAAGTGTCCAGAAAAAAATAAACAAAACAAACAAAACAAAAAAGAGGCACCAGTATTTATGCTGCTGAAGAGGAGTGTGCAGGTCTGCAGTCTGGGGATCACAGCCCAAGTGAAACCCTAGCCCTGGGTGTGAAATGCCCCAGTGCTGAACTCAGATCCCCCGTGCTGATTAGTCAGGGCAGCGGAAGGGACCTGTAATCCAATACTTCCAGTTCTCTCTGGAATCTCCTCGCTGGAAGGAAGGTGGATGATGACTTTATTCTCTGACCCCTTCCAGGATCCCGACAAACGCAGTTTTCTTAAATGTCAGTTTCACTTAATAAGGCTCACACAAAGTAGATGCCCCACAAGGCAAAACTCATCTTTCCTAACACCTGCTGTGTACATCTGATTTCGTTCATATTAGCAGGTGAAAGGCACTAGGGATCCTCGGTCTTGATGGATCTGTGACAACATGGTTAGACTAACTGAGTAACCGAGTTATTACCCAAGGTATTATATCTTTGTGCCTATGTTCTCTTATCTTTAGAAGTGACGGATTAGATCACATGTAACACATACATAAAATAATTTATCTGATTAATTTTGTTCCTGTAGATGGCAAACTAAGACCGAGCATTTGCATCTGATGCATCTTTGTACCCCATGAGAGCTGTGATGGCCATAAAGCATACAACCTCATACTTAAGGAAGAGTCAGATGCTGTCTTCAATTTTTTATTTATTTTAAATCTATTAATGTAGTCACTTGTGATAAATATCAATCAATGGTTAAGAAATATCAAACAACCAGTACATGAATAAATAAATGAGAAGAAACTAAAGGTGATACCTATGTCCTTTTTCAGTATTAAATTTTATAGTTTTATGGCTATCGTGGTCCATAAAAGGTCTTTTAGGAGTGAAAACCTTTACAGATAGAGTTGGGTTAGAAGCTAGGTTCACTGCTTCCTGTGTATGGGTCCTGCATCAGTAAGAGCTGACCAGAATCCGAGTATGCAGACTCTAAAGTCTAGACCAGTGGTCCTCAACCTGTTGGTCCAGACCCCTTTGGGGGTCGAATGACCCTTTCACAGGGGTCACAGATATTTACATTACGATTCATAACAGTAGCAAAATTACAGTTATGAAGTAGCAATGAAAATAATTTTATGGTCAGGGTCACCACAACATGAGGAACCGTATTAAAGGGTCATGGCATTAGGAAGCTTGAGAACCACTGCTCTAGAATGGAATTGTGACCTTGGGCAAGTGACATCACTTCTCCAAAGTTTAGTGTTTTTTTCCATGTGAAATCTGGAGATTATAAAAGAACTGATTTCAGAGAGGCACTGCAAGGATTAAATGAAAACACTTAGCATAGTTTCTGGTTCATAATGAGTACTCTGCAGGCTTAAACCATCATTAACCGACTTACAGGTTATTATTTTACAAACTTTGGAGCCCAGTGACAGTGAAATCACCCTCCCGGCTCTCCATTGTCCCAGCGAGATAAAACCCTTAAGCATTTTAGCAGGAGCAGGCATTCAGAAGTAGGAGTTGAATATAGCAAAAAGGAATGATGTGGACGGCCAAAGAAACAGGTTAAAATCAAGTCAGCTGCAGAGTTTGGAGCTACCTATTGAGACAATACATTTTACAAGTGTTCACTTTCACTTTACATTGTGCTTTTGTTTGTATTACTTTCATATTCCTCCAGCAAATCCTTGAGATAGATACTAGTATTTTTCTATCACTGTTGAGAAAACAATTTTTAAAAAAATAAATAAGATTTTAGCTCTAGCCTGTTTGGCTTAGTGGCTAGAGTGTCAGCCTGCGGACTGAAAGGTCCCAGGTTCGATTCTGGTCAAGGGCATGTAGCTTGGGTTGTGGGCACATCCCCAGTGGGGGGTGTGAAGGAGGCAGCTGATCAATGTTTCTAACTCTCTATCCTCCCTTCCTCTCTGAAATCAATAAAAATACATTTTCTAAAAAAGGAAAGAAGTAAACGAATTCAAGCTATGTGGGCAGTAGAAATAATAAAAACTGTTGACTCTTTATACATAGGGTTTGAAGGAAAGAGAGCAGTAACATTTTCTAAAGAAGAAAAGAAGTAAACAAATTTTATAAGTTAATAAAGTATTAATAAGTCAATAAATATATTTAAAAAACAAATAAGATTTTTAAAGTATTTTTTAAAATTCATTTAGCAGAGAGAAAGGGAGAGGAATAGAGAATAAAAAACATGGATTAGCTGCCTCCTGCTGGGGATGTGCCCGCAATCCAAAGTACATGCCCTTTCACGGAATCCAACCTGGGACCTTTCAGTCCGCAGGTCGATGCTCTATCCACTAAACCAAACCGGTTAGGGCAGAAATAAGACTTTAATAAATAAGTAAACTTCAATTAAAAAAATTAAAAAATTAAAAAAAATTAAAGCAATTTGCCTGTTCTTAAAGTGACTAGAACTCAGACTGCAAAGCTAGTTTTCGTAATCATGAATTGATCTTGGGAATCCACCAACCAAACTAGTTCTATACCATGAAAAACATGCCTAGAGAAAGTGAGAATTATCTTTACCAGATGTTTTTATTCATGATACCATATATTTCAATCACTTCTCACTTCGTTGGTGCTCTGTAGTTTTTACTAGTAAATAAGAACAGATATGCTTTTAGTGCTCCAATAAAAACACATACACACCACAACACTGATAAATCACTCAGTCACAACAGGGAGTTTGTGTATCCTCAAACTTACTACTCTAGATCTTTTCTAGTTGTTTTTCAACTGTTGTTTACACTTTGGCAGGAACATTTTATGTCAGAACTTTTATTAGATGTTTAATGTTTACCTCATGTAGTTACCTCCTCAATTCTAACTGGTTGCCCAACTTTTACCCATTTTACAGATGAGGAAACACGGGTTCCCAGAGTTTATTGGCACTAATGCGGTGTTATACTGTTTGGATGTTTGAACTACCTACTTTATTCAAAGCCAAGTACAATCTGGCGGTAAGAACTATAGTAATAGCCAAGGAACCTGAGAGAACAAAAAGGTCCTTGAGTTCCAAAAAATTTAAATTTATGCAAAATGCAGAAATCCTTGGTGGATACAATAATAACTTTTATTTCTTTTATTTTTAAAACCTTTGTTGTTGAGAATATCATGTCCCTTATTTTCTCCCTTTGACCTCTTCTAACCATCCTCTTCTCCCCCACCCCCAACCCCTTAGGCCTTCACCCTCCTATTGTCAGTGTGCACAGGTTCTGCATATATGCATACAGTTGTTGTTTTTTTTAATCTCTTCCCACCCACCCCGCCTTCCCTCTGAGATTCCACAATCTGTTCCATGCTTCTAGGTCTCTGGATCTTAAAATAATAACTTTTAGATCATCTTTCATCCTCTAGGCAGGCAAATTACCTGGTAGGTCCAATATACAGGGTGGTCCCCCAAAAATGTACACACACTTTGACAGATGACAGCTCAATTTTGAAAGTGAAATGTATTTTAATAAACATTACCTTTATAATTATTTGAAATGTGTGTCTATGTATTTTGGGGGGATCCCCTATAGACTAGGTTTCTTGACCCCTTTTGTGGAATAAACCCCTTTGGTCTTCTGGAGAATCCCATAGGCCTCGTCTCAGAATAATGTTTTAAAATGCGTCACAGAAAGAATAGAAATTATATTGAAATATATAGTTCTAGCATCGGACCCCAGAGGTTTTCAAGGAGTATGGGATGGGTTACTCAGGGGATGTTTCTGAGGTGACATTAGTGTCTTCCTTCTTCCTTCCGTCTATAAATAAGCCCCCATTTCCATAGTCACCCTCACCCCGCCAATCTTTCCCTAGCTCAATCCAGTTTTTCTCATTTTTTTAGCCACCTTCATCTCTTGCTTAGCCCCGCCCACTTTCCATAACCACGCCCCTTCCTGGGGCCGCCCCATTCTAGACTCCTCCCCCCACAAAGTCCCGCCTTCCCCTCGATTACTTTTCTGTTCCCTGCCAATCACGCTGGGCCCCCGCGCCCCGCCCCCGCCCCTCCATCCAGCCTTTGGACAGCCTCTCCCGCAGGCGGAGGAGCTGTGGCTGCGGAAGGATGGAGCCCGCGGTGACCGGTGGCTTCTCTCCGGAGCAGTTCCGGGAGGCCTGTGCCGAGCTCCAGCAGCCCGCGCTGGCCGGGGCCGAGTGGCAGCTCATGATGGAGACCTTGGGCATCAGCATCTACCGGCTGCTGGACCAGGTAGCGGCCTGCCTGCTGCAGCACCGCGGGGCTGCCGCGTGCGTGCCAGGGCCAGCCTTCCCCGGGGGAACCGAGGGGCTGCAGCCGCGGAAATCCGGACCCGGGTTGCCTTCTGGACCTGGGAGGAGCGAGCGAGCCCTGGGGCGGCGCCTCCAGCTGACCTGGTCCAGTTTCTGAGAGTGGGGAGGTCATCAGAGTTCAGCCTTAGGTCTGAGGCCCCACGGGGGTGTGGTCTGTTAGAAGTGAACTGTCCAGTGCAAACGTGGGTCTGCTGATTCTTAGCCTCATGCACCTCCGAGTGGGTGCCAGGGGTGTGTGTGTGGGAAGGGGGGGGGCATCCTCGAGTTTGAATCTAGGTGGAAAAGAAAGGACTTTGCAGAGACTGGATGTGCAGGGTGGCTGGTATGTGGGGAGAGGAGTGTCGCTGCTGAGGAGGGACTTAACCATCAGCTCTAGCCATTCCAGGGACCTGCTTCTTTTGGCTGCTGCCTCTTCCTTGTAAGTTGCCCTTAATAACTTTAGTCTGAAGCTAAAGATTCACCAAAGGCCTTGGAGGAATGGAGCTGGTTATTAAGCAGGCCTCCAGGCGTTCCTGTAGGCCTTTGGAACAAGTGGCCTTCCAGGTGGGAGGATCATATTGCACCTGAGCCCTGTCATCAGTTGCTCTGTGTAATAGCAGTTCATGACAGTAGGTTAAAGGTCATCCTCAGGCAAGGTAAGTGAAATCCGGGTTTCTTGGCAGAGGACCAGAGGATTATAGTGTGAGAGCAGGGAGGAGCAGCTCTGGATGTCTTGCTACATATACCACTGGGTGTAGCAAGGTGAGCAAGTTCAAGGTCTCGGGCAGACAGAATTCATTTCCTAGGGAAATTTCAACAGTTACCTTTGGTGCAAAATTGGACAGGTTTTCAGACAAGATCCACTTATCTTCTCTCCGATTATTCCATTTTCCTTTACCAACCACATCCGGGCATTTGCCAAGGTGTGTGCATTCGACTGTTGAGACATATCTGACATCGGGCCCATTTCCTTCCCCTTTACCTTCCTACATGTTTGTCACTATACAGGGCACTTCTCACCTAGAATTGCAGTGACCTCTTCACTAGTTCCCAGCTTTCCATCCTACACACGACAGTCCAAACACCCAAGAGGCTATGATCTTATCACTCCCGTTTCAGTGGCATTGCTGATTGCAGAATTAATAATAACTGTTGTAACAGCGAATACATTTTGTCTTTCTTATGTTCCAAGCACTGTTTAAGTCCTTGCAGGTACTTAATCCTCACATCACCCCTAATGTTAGGTGCTATGTTTATACTTAAAAAAAAACCTGAATGGAAATGAATTTATGGAAATGTTAAGTTGCTTGTTCAAGATTTGAACTGGAATCAGAACTCAGCTATCTCGCTCAAGTCCTATGTCATAAATATGCTTCCATAGCGCCTCTCTGAAGCAAGGCAAACGTTGCCCACAGGTTATCCTGAACTAGCTGAACTAGTTTGGTCTTAAAAACATGTTATTATTATATTTTAATCTTTATTTAAAATTTATATTTTAAATAAAGATTAAAATATAATAATAACATTTTTTTATTATATCCCCTTTCCCCACATGGACCTCTTCCAACCCTCCCTCTCAAGGCCTTCACCGTAAACTAGTTTGGTCTTAACTCATCTTTGAACTAGTTTCGTCTTAATTCATCTTTCCAGCTTTATCTCCCATAACTCACACATACTGCTCCTGTCCTCTAGCCACCCATACTCCTTGCCCTTGTGGTCGGCAAACTGTGGTTCACAAGCCACATGCAGCTCTTTGGCCTCTTGAGTGTGCCTCTTCCACAAAATACCACAGCCTGGGCGAGTTTATTTTGAAGAAGTGGTGTTAGAAGAAGTTTAAAAGATTTGGCTCTCAAAAGAAATTTCTCTTTTGAAAAATATATTTTATTGATTTTCTGCAGAGAGGAAGGGAGAGGGATAGAGAGCTAGAAACATAGATCAGCTGCCACCTGCACACCCCTCACTGGGGATGTGCCCACAATCAAGGTACATGCCCTTGACCGGAATCGAACCTCAGACCTTTCAGTCTGCAGGCCAACGCTCTATCCACTGAGCCAAATTGGTTTTGGCTTAAAAGAAATTTCAATTTTACTGTTGATATTTGGCTCTATTATTAATGAGTTCATTGACCACTGCCTTACCCCATGGGCCTGTGCCTTTTTGCTTTTGTATTTTTTATCCCATAGTATCCATTGCCTGTAAGCTGAGACAGAGTGACTGGCTTTGTACTGTGTATTGTTTCCGTTGTGTATTGTTATGTAGCAGGGACCACTTCTGTCCTGTGGGGGGGACGTGAGTGGTATTTAGATAGTTCCTATCCCTACTAACCATTCTATATGTCTTACTCCCACCTGTTCTGGGATGAAGACAGTCATGGTACATTGATGTAAATTAGTGCGCTTTCACAAGTTTGGAGGATCCTAAGATTCCCATAGGCGTGCCATTGAGCCTCAGTGGACAGGACGGAGGGCCATTGCCCCTAGCCATGTTGACCACCATCTGTATTGAAATGTGGAGGCCCTATTGGCTCAGGCTACACACCTGCTCCTTCTTAGAACCCTCACAGGCCTTCAGCATCACCCAGCATGACTGGCCGCCTGGCCCACTTTGCTGAAGCCTCATTTATTTTCCAGGTTGACGCCCATCCTGTACCTCCCTCCGGTGAGAGAATTCCTTCAAAGCTTTAGTTAGTACATCTTTTCTTATGAACACCCATAGACTTGGGGTTGTTGTGTTTTCATTTCCATTTGTCTCAAGGAATGTTTTAATTTTGCCCTTGATCTCATTGTTAACACATTCACTGTTTAGTATGAATGTTATTTAGCCTCCATGTATTGGTGTGTTTTTCCGTTTTTTTTTCTTCCTTATAATTAAGTTCCAGTTTCATACCATTGTGGTTGGATAAGATGCTTGATATACTTTCAGATTATATTTACTGATAATATCCCAATAGACCCACCAACGACCCAGTTTACACCTATTGTCCCCGGAGAAAATTTTTACAACTGCCATTCTCGAAAGTGTGCCAGCTGGAATGGTAAATTATAGGGTGACCCTATATATAGCCACAGGCACTCAGACCACATATGACTTATCTAATGATGTGTTTGGAGAGTGCCGAGACCATGGAGTCCCGACCACATAGACCATGGACTCTGCTGTCAGATCACTGGCTTCATGCCCACAGTCGGCCTTTATTAGTTGTGTGACCTTCGGTGAGTTTTATAAACTCTCTTATTTATGGACGGATCATTTATATGAACTTTATTGACATGTCACTTACAAAGAATAAAACCCACTTATTTTAAGTGTAATTCAGTGGTGTTTAGTAACTGTATGCCGTTATGCCACCTTTACCACCAAGTACTTTTAGAACAGTTTTGTTGCTCCCATAGGAAACATCTTGCTCGTTTGCAGTCACCTTGTTCCCACTCCCAGCCACCAGTCTACCTCTCGTCTCTACCTTTTCTCAAAAGGTTTGCCTTTCCCTGGTTATTTCTCACAACTTCTCTAAGTCCCCATTTCTTTGTCTGAAGAATTGATATATCTCCTGTATCCTTGTGGATTTAGTGGGTTAACCTAGTGGTTGGCAAACTCAGTCAACAGAGCCAAATATCAACAGGACAATGATTGATATTTCTTTTGAGAGCCAAATTTTTTATTTTTATTTATTAAAAAATATATATTTTATTGTTTTTTTACAGAGAGGAAAGGAGAGGGATAGAGAGTTAGGAACATTGATGAGAGAGAAACATCAATCAGCTGCCTCCTGCACACCCTCTACTGGGGATGTGCCTGCAACCCAGGTACGTGCCCTTCCCGAATCGAAGCTGGGACCTTTCAGTCTGCAGGCCGATGCTCTATCCGCTGAGCCAAACTGGTTTCTTTTGCGAGCCAAATTTTTAAAACTTAAACCTCTTCTAACCTCTTCTAGACTCACCCAGGCCGTAGTATTTTGTGGAAGAGCCACACTCAAGGGGCCAAAGAGCTGCATGTGGCTCATGAGCCGCAGTTTGCCGACCCCGGGGCTAACCCATGTGAAGCATTCAGCCCAGTGTGTGTGGTATTTAGTAAGCTACCTCTCATGATCATTCTATATAGCTATCTGCAATCCTAAGAGATGAAACCTACCTTGCTTCCTTAGAGAGATCTGAACCAGTGAATCAGACTTAGCTCACCGTCTCCACGCAGTCTTGGTGCACATTTCCCAGTGGCAGCTGTAGCTTTGGCTCTTGCCATCAGAACTGGCTTTCTCTGGTGAGAAATGCTCACTTTTCCTACCATCTGAGGTTGTTGCTTGCCAGAGTGGCTGGCATTGGACAGCTTCTACAGCCGTAGGCATTATCCCTGAGGAATAGGAATGAGCTCTTCTGTGAAAAGCAAAGAAAATCCAGTGCACAGCACAGGGTGTGCTCAGGGCTGTCTGGAAGTTAGTGATGTACACGTAGATAAACACCATAAATTGAAGAGAACGAGTGAGGTTGGTGGAGGGGTGGGTAGAGGGGCTAGGGGTCCACCAGGGATTGATTCTCCACAATGTCAAATGCAAACATTGTGACATTTTGATGTTTCTCATGTATACACATGTTAGCTCTTACAGAATTTATTGTGCTTAGGATAAATACATGTACCGTTATTGGCAGTTCTGTTCCTCAACATATGTTAACCCTGTGAATGCAAGTGAAAAGAAATGGGACAGTTTTCTTGCATTCATTTGAATAACCGTTGCTAAGAAATGTAGCAGCTTGCCTGGCCAGTGTGGCTCAGTAGCTGTATCAACCTATGAACCAAGAGGTCATGATTCAATTCCCAGTCAGGGCACATGCCTGGGTGGTGGGCTCAAACCCCAGTGTTGGGCATACAGGAGGCAGCCGATCAATGATTCTCTCTCATCATTGATATTTCTCTCTCTCCTCTCTTCCCTTCCTCTCTGAAATCAATAAGAATATATTTTTTAAAAAGAAAGAAAGAAATATAGCAGCTTGATATGGAGACCAGTTAGCCAGAATACCAGGGCACCTCAAACAAATCCACCCCCCTCCCCCAGGTCTTCCTTTATAAAGTGAAGATAATAACATGCTGACTTAGAGGGATTATTGTGGCTATTAATTATTAAGCACAGTGCCGTCTTGGAGTAGGTACTTCATAGATATTCGTTTTCCCAAAAACATGCATTATTTTGCAGTTCTGAATCCTGAGTTCTTCAGTCTGGAAAAAGAGCGTCATATGGAATACTAATTACTTTTTATGGGATGAACTTTAGGCAGATCATCTAATTTAATCGTCATAGTCATGTCCTTAGGTAGGAACTCTCATTAGACCCACTGGGCCGCTGAGAAGAGCAAGGCCAGTTGGTGGGAGAGCTTAGACGCTATGCCTGCTGTGCCTCTGAGCCCCTGCCGTGAGCACCAGGCTGTAGTTTCTGGCTACAGTTTTCTGTATTTTCATGACTCTTTGGAATAACACAAAGGAAGACAGCACAGCCCTGCTTGGTTGAAAGTGATCATATTCATCCTTTCTCCATTCCCAGCTTTCCCTGGCTCTTATCTGAACCCCCCAAAGAGCATCTACAAAGTACCTCTTGGGGTGGTTGGAGGCCCATTGGACACACACTGGGCTTAGGGACTGAAGGGAGCATCTCTGTGGGAGGTCCATCCTGGGTGGTCTGGAGCAGAAGCACTGGCTTGGGGACTGGAAGGAACAGGTTCCCTCCCATCCAGGCTTTGCCACCAACAGTGTTGTTGACTGATGCTTGGCAAGTCACTGACATCTTTTACATGAAGGATCTAAGGCCCCTTCTGGCTGTAAAATGCTGTGTGATGGGTCTTGTTTACCTTAAGCATTAGCATGTGGTCTGCAACAGTGGCCTGGACAGAGTAGAGCTAAAGAAGGAGACATTGTGGGCAGTAGGAGCGGCCGGTGTCACCTTCTTTTTGTCCCAAGTACTAGCTGTAGAACTCAGGCACATGATTTAGCCTCACTGCAGTTCTTTGTATAAAGACGGAGGCAACACCAATGTTTCTGTCTACACTGAGTGGCCAGATAATTATGATCTCTGGACACATAATAATCTGGCACTCTATATATATATATATATATATATATATATATATATATATATATATATATATATATATATATAATTTGAGGAGGCCTGGTGCATGAATTCATGCATGGGTGGGGGTCCAGCCAGCCTAGCCAGGGGGAGGGGACATGGGCAGTTGGCTGGCCTGCCTGCTGGCTGAACTCCTGGTCGAGGGGACAATTTTCATACTAGCCTCTTATTATATAGGATATACACTGAGTGGCCAGATTATTATGCATTCAGAGGTCATAATAATCTGTCCACTCAGTGTATAAGGCAGTCAGAGCTATGTTAGAGAGCACATGAGATAATGAATATAAGTCAGGAAACGGCATCCTGCTGCGAGAAACAATCGCTGGCATTATTGAAATAACAGGCAGCAGGTCCCAGTGATGGGAAGACTTCAAATACGAAGTGCATGGCTGCTGCAGCGCTGTTGACAGGTCTCCAAAGGAAGTACTTTCCAAGCCAAAAAGCCAGCCCGAGCTTGATTTTTTCTCAAGGCTAAGTACGTGGTGGGTCCCAGCAAGACTGTAATTTTTTTTTCTTCTGAGTTACTTAATGGAAGGAGGCAGCACTTTCTATAAAAGGGTGTGTGGAGTTGTAGATATCTCTATATAAACTTAAATATACTTCTACTTAATGTTCATTGACAGGGTCTGATATCTCTCACTTCTCTTCCTTGGCCATGCATTTTAGCAATACTTATATACTTCCGTACTGTTGTGATGAAGTTACACATAATCATATTTAACTGTAAATGGTCGTATCTTATCAGCACTATTCTATCAATCTACTTTTCACTTTTTACATATGTTTTAGAGAGAGTGGAAGGGAAGGAGAGAGAGGGAGAGGAACATCGATTTGAGAGGGACCTCTCGCACAGGCCCTGGCTGGGATTGGGAATCAAACATGCAAGCCTTCAGTGTAGGTGCCCTTGACAGGAAATTGAACAACTGAGCCACACTGGCCAGGGTGTGGGTTCTTTTTTTCTTAATTGTAATGTGAGTCTTTTTTTAATTGTTTTTTTATAATTAAAAATTATTTTAAATTACAGTTGGCAGACAGTATTAGTTGCAGGTGTACAGCAGCGTGGTGATTAGACATTTATATAACTTACAGAGCGAACACCTTGAGAAGGCTCGTATCCATCTGACATCAGACATCAGTATTACAATACTATTGACTGTGTTTTTTAGCAAGAAAGAAGGGGGTGTCTTCTTCTGGTAACTGTATCGCACATTAAATATTGACCGATGCTTTCCCACTGAGTAATTCTTTTACTATGTGAAGCGTAGGAAGTTAAATGTTCTATAAGTGGAGCATTAGACAAGTAGATAGTGTGTTGTTTTCCAGTGTGATTGAAAAAAATGGAGCCATTCTTCATTGCGGTTTAAAACCTTTTGAGTAATCTCATTTGTATTAATTTATTGAAATGTTAGGAAGCTTAGAAGTGTAACTGCAACAAATGTTATAGAGAGCTTATAGCTCTACTTTTAAAGAGCAAAATCAATAGTAAAACTTTGCCCAAATTAAGCTAAGATTTGTACTTTTTTCTGTCAAATTGTACAAACAGTGGTACCCAATCCTGGTGAGATAATCTTTTGCTACTAGGGAGAGTATAAATTGGTATAAATTTTTTAAAACATTTAAAGTATAAAGAACCTTAAAATGTTAATATAATTTATCTCCAAGGAAGCTTTCCTAATGAAAAAGTTAGAATTATGGACCAATTTGGTCTGTATGAAATAATAGATTATTCCAGCAGTATTTATATTTGTAAAAATATTTGGAAACAGAAATAACTTAAAAGAATAACTAAGTTAGGTGTGATCTCTCCAGAGCTTCAATATAATATTGTTAAAAATAAGAAGATAAGCTGTTTATATCATTATTACCATTTTTGTAACATAAAGAAGTATTTATTTACTTAAAAGAAATGTGTCCATATTACCAATATACCAATAGGTATTTATGGATTATGGGGGGTCACATGCCATTTTCATTCATTCTTTTTTGGCATTTTCCAATTTTCCTATAATGAATATGAATTATTTCTACAATGCTAAAAACATTCACTGTATTTTTATTGATTTCAGAGAAGAATGGAGAGGGAGAGAGATTTAGAAACATCAATGATAAGAGAATCATAGATCAGGCTGCCTCCTGCACACCCCCTACTGGGGATCAAGCCCGCATCTCAGGCATGTGCCCTTGACCAGAATCGAACCCACAACCCTTCAGTCCTCAGGCTGGGCTCTATCCACTGAGCCAAACCGGCTAGGGCTCATTGTATTTTTTAAAAGACAAAATAAGAACACGAGTATATGTGCTGAGATCCTTTTTTAAAAAAAGAAAAGAAATAATGGGTGAAAAAAAAAGTGTTTTGACCCAGGACATTGGGTGGGGCCACGCAGCACTCGAAAAGAACTTTCTATTGCTAGACGAGGAAAGGTGTTACCGAGTATCTTGTTCCTGTGAGGTCTGGCCTTTCTCAGCGCTGCCTCAAAGGGAGTGTGTAAAGGAAGCCGTCACAATAGCTCGTTCTTCGGTGCTCACGTCAATCACCGCCTTCTATTCTCCTCTTCCTGCAGGGCTTCTGTTTTCTTTTCTGTGCAGGACTGAGGTCACCAGGGCTGTGGTGCCACTCAGGAGGGCCAGGAGCCAGTGTGGGGAAACAGTTTGTCTTCATTTACCCAGATGGCCAAAGCTAACCCATGTCAGGTTGGGGAGATAACGATCTCAAGACATTAATTGTCCCTTTTGCTCAGCCTGTGTGGAAAACAGGGCCCTCAATATTCCTGAACAAGGAGCTAATTGTCTTCCTTCCGACGGTGATGAAAACACGTGTGGGTCTAAATGCAGGCGAGGGGTACACCCTCACTACCTTTCCAGATGTGAGTGTGAGGGGCGGGGCAGGAGGGAGAGGTTTCTCCCGAGGTCTGTCCTTCCTCTGGGGCACCCATGGCCCAGCACGTAGGGGGTTCAGGTCTGTTAGTTTGTCACTCTCTGACAGGAAGCCCTTGGTATCAAGCCACTTAACTTCTGGAGCTGGAAAATCCTTCTGGATTTCATTGCAATTTGGCTTTCTCTTCCTTGCCAGGTGCCTGCGATTCCTAAACTGGGTATTTCACCCCTGGGTTATGCCACCTGAGCTAGGAGACCCTGGAACAGGCCTCATGATGTCTGGAAAGATACACCGTGCTTACCCCCTTGACTTCACATGAGTTTCCAGCATGGCGCTGCAGAGGATGGCTTCGCTTAGGCACAATTACCCAGTAACATGACGTTAGCACATGGACGTTGAGTGGCTCTAAAGGCTTGCTTTCTGTTGGTTTGTCTTTGCAATGACCTTTGAGGGCCCCTGGTTTAATTCTCAAATTAGAGCCTTTAGGCAAGGCCACCGTTAGGAAGTTCAAGTTGCCATTGGGAGAGTGCAAATGTGTAGTGGCCAACTGCAGCCCAGGACCCTCGCAGACAAGGGTTCTTAGACTTTGGAATCTAGAAACTATTGTTTTTTCCTGAATAAAAGGGGCGAATATGATCTGCAACGATGTTTCTTCCCCTTTATGCACAAGTGCTTTATATAAAAGAGAAGCAGTGTTGACAAATTCCGTCTTAGGACTGATAAAACGGTGTATTGGGTTCATTAGGCCCCGTGGAATCCAAAACAGTAACTTGTCCCCTGAATGCTAGCTGTCTATGTGACACCCCCTACTTACATGTTTAATAAGCACCCCAAACTCAAGGGGTAACCCTTGATTACCCCACAGCCCACAAATGACCTCTCCCCCAAAGTGTTTTATTTTATTTTTTCCTTACAAAAAGGAGCTCCCCATTTGCCTGGTTGTTCAAGCAAAGGTTCTGAGAGTTATCCTCACTTCTTTGCTTTCTCTTTCCCTTAGCCAGTCTGTCCCCACCACAATTGTTGTCATGACTTCTAAAATATATCCCTAAGTCACTGACCTCTCCCCGTCACTGTTGTTACCACCCCATTCAGATCACTGTCTTCTCTTATCTGCACTATGGCACTGTCTTCTAATCCACTTTCTTACTCTCTTAGGATCTCTTATCTGCCAAGCAGTGATTTATCTGCTTCTTCATCATCATGCCACCAAGATGATGGGAAGGGACTTGATAACTGGCGTGGCATGAACCCCATCCTCAGCTGTTGTTCACACGCTGTGCCGTCCAGCTGTCTCGCAACTTGAGAATCAATAGGTTGTTTCTGCCTGTTCTGTTTCTACAGCAGACGGGACTGTATGAGTATAAAGTCTTCGGAGTTCTGGAGGACTGCCCGCCGGCTCTGCTCGCAGACGTCTATATGGACTTAGACTACCGAAAACAGTGGGACCAGTATGTCAAAGGTGAGTAACACCCACTGTTTTTTTAAAAAGTCAACTAGGAAGTAGACTCTATTGTTACTTATTCTACCAAGCGGAAAGCAACAGGTTTAATTTCTACTCTGTTATGTTTCATTTTAAAGTTTGGCATAAACGCCTTACGTGCTGGGCTGAAAGGTGCCTTTGCTATTCCCAGGACTTGCTCTTTGCACGCTTTCCGGTCCACTCTCCAGTTTGCTCAGCGGGCCACTCTGTTCTCTCTATAAGTTGGTTGTCATCTGTATACCTACGTATCATGGAAGGCTTCTAGGAGGAGGTGGTGTCTGAGCTTTGTTTTGGGAGTGGAACACAAGAATACTATATGTGAGGAAGTTAGGGTAAGGGGATGAGTGGTGCAAGGGCATTCCATGCCCAGAGAAGAGCACGAGTCAAGTAGGAAAATGTGAAACAGCATGATATGTACAAATTGTGAGCAATTGGGCAGCAGAATCTGGAATTAGGGTGGGAAGAGGGTTCAGATCCCCAAGGCCTAGGCTGGCTGCCAGTCTGCAGTCCTTAGACTGTACCCTATGGGTGATGGAGAGTTATGAAAGGCATTAAACAGGGGATCCTCTGCCGTAGAGCTGGGAGAGACCTCTGCCATCTCAGTCACAGTGGCATAGAACTATGGAGTTGCCAAGGGGCACACAGACTCTGAAAGACCCTTGTCGTCAGGTTTCCTGGTTGCAAGTAACGAAAATGCTAACGAATACCCATGTAAGAAAAGGAAAATGTTTACTGGTTCGTGGCATTGAAAACTCCACGGATGTCTGGCTTCCAGGAGAGCTGCCTCCAATACTTGACTCACTTCTCCATCTTTTGACTCCGTTTTTCCGCCTGAATCCTCAGCCAGATTCCTATGTCATGTCATGCAAAGATGCCACCAGAAGATCCAGGCTCATGAGTAACCATATGGCTAACCCCAGAGGAACAGGAACGAGAACCCCACTTCCTGCTGCTGGCAGCCGGAGCCCAGGATTGGCTCTCATCGGCTCAGCTGGACCACGTGCTTATTTCCCGTGGCCCTTTCTCATGCTTTTGGGTCACTTACTGTATTCAGATATGCTTCGTATCCAGAGGGAATTGTGATGCTTGCCCATCCAAGGGACAAACTGTTTTCCCTGTCTCAGTTTCCCTAGAAGCCATTCCGAAGTGACGGAAGTGGCCCATGAGGTGCACATATATGTCTTCAGTTTGAGAGAGAGCAGCGTGAGGAAGCAGGCAGCATGTAGAATCCATTTTCTGGGGATGGTCCCAGCAAAGGCATCCTGACTTTGAGGCAGACAGTTGCAGAGCTTCTGACATTTGGTTCTCATGCCATGGTGTCTGGTTCACCCGACTGGCTTCTCTGGAACAATCCTGCAATCTAAACCTAACTCTGGTCCTCCTGGGTATTCTGTGGGCTCCCTGAGGGCCTTTACTAAGCCACTTCTCAGCTTAAACCTGCTTGAGTGGCCAAGCTAAGACCCTAGCCAGAGGTCCCTGAACTAACTCCCATGGGCATGTCTTGCCACTTTTCCAGCCCTGGGATTGATGCTGAGCAAGCTTTGCTTAAACCACATAGTTGGGAAGGAGGGGAAGTTGATGCCTTGAAGAAGCAGTGAGATGCTAGTTCATAAACAGAGCATGAGAAAGCAACAGGTGTCCACCTCTTCCCTTCCTTTCAAGGGCTGTCTTCTATCCCTGTGGCACCAGTGGCTGGGCAAGCACTTTATTAGATTTTCTTTTATTTTTTTAAAAAATATTTTATTGATTTTTCACAGAGAGGAAGAGAGAGGGATAGAGAGTTAGAAACATCAATGAGAGAGAATCATCGATCAGCTGCCTCTTGCACACCCCCTACTGGGGATGTGCCCGCAACCAAAGTACATGCCCTTGACCGGAATCGAACCCAGGACCTTTCAGTCTGCAGGCCAATGCTCTATCCACTGAGCCATACTGGTCCCGGCTATTAGATTTTCTTTTAAAAACTAAGTTAAACAATATGTTCTTTCCTCATCTGCTTCTCAAGGCACCCTTGGCTTGGCTTCCTCTATAATGTTAGGGAGATGTTTGCAGTACATCTGGGTGAGAGGGAATACATATAATTGAATTCCTTTGCTACCTCCCTCCAAGAGCGGCTGCTGTTTGCACACCAGAGCATGATGGGGTAGTCAGGAGATTTCTGTGGCATAGTGCACAGAAACAAGGGAGAGAAGCAAGATACTTCACCACAGTGACGCCACTTTCTCTTTGTCCAGGAAGGACACTGCCTTCTCCAGAACCTTTCTTTCCCAGCTAAAAACGCTAGGCCAGTGGTCGGCAAACTCATTAGTCAACAGAGCCAAGTATCAACAGTACAAAGATTGAAATTTCTTTTTAGAGCCACATTTTTTAAACTTGAACTTCTTCTAATGCCACTTCTTCAAAACAGATTCTCCAAGGCCGTGGTATTTTGTAGAAGAGCCACACTCAAGGGCCCAAAGAGCCGCATGTGGTTCGTGAGCTGCAGTATGCCAGCCACGGTGCTAGACTAAGCAACTCTGTCCTCAGCCAGTGGTCATGTCTTAAAATCTAGAGGGGAAAAGGTCTTAAAAGCAAAATTGTTGGTACTCTAGTGACATCTGGTGGTTACCCTGATCTTGAAACCTGAAGGTTTATTCTTGCCTGATTCATTGCTCTCTAATTGAGAATCCTGTTTTCGCTCTGAGTAGACCAGTTTTGTTGGGTTCCTTGATGTTGACTCTGCTTTTATATTCACTGGACCGTGTCCTTAGGCAACAAGCTGTCAGTGGTAACGAACGGGCCTGACTATTTTAGAATTCTGTGCTGTATGCATGAATGGTTTATTATGTTCTACGAGCTCATCCTACGTAGGCTTCATGTTAATTGAAACCAAAGAGGCTTCCAGAAATATTAACTTCCTTTGTTCTCCTTAGAACTCTACGAAAAAGAATGCAACGGCGAGACTGTGGTCTACTGGGAAGTGAAGTACCCATTTCCCATGTCCAACAGGGATGTATCCTTTCCCAGGGGGCACCGTTTCTTGACTTTCTAAGGATTGCTGGGCACCGGGGCCATCGTCCAGTGGTGGTCTGTCCAGCAAGTGTGGACACCATTGTCTTTGATCCTTGCAGAAGCATCTGCCACACCTGTTATTGCACCCTGTGCAGCTTTTGGAAACCTCAGAGTGGGAACTCTGGGCCTGACCACGTGGAGCATCTGTAACTGTGGTCACTGGAGGGCAGCCTCTACTTTCCTGAGATGTTTCCTAGGGCTCGAAGTTGTTTTGCTTGAAGAATTGAGGACTTGGGAAGACCTTTTAATCAAGTTTAACACACTCCCCAATCTAGAGAAAGGTAAAGTGACAGAGGCATCCGTACAGGTGATGAGTGGCACAGTGGGGACTAGAGCCCCCACACTTTCAGCTCTCCTCAGACCTCTTCATGTTTTATGGACCCCACAGTGGTCCCTCCATCACTCTTGGCTCTGGACACTGCATATGTGCTTCTTCTCCTCAATTTCCTTATGTATCTTATGATGCAGTTGAATGGAATGTGGGGAGTTAGAGCTACCACTCAGAGTCCTAAGAAGCCTGGGAGGGTGGGATGGGACTTTGCTGGGTGAGAGGTACGGGGGTAGGATGACGGACAGGCAAGCTTTCTCTTTAATCATAGCAGCTGAGCTTCTATTCACACACTGAATTTCCATATAAAGGGGCTCGTTGATGAAAACATAACTCGTGGAAACCACTGAATTATGTGATCACTGGATCTTTTCTAGCCCTAACATTTTGTAAGTCAGTTGGTTCCTAAATAATTATTCCCTAAAAAGAGAGGGAGTGTATGGGTGTGTTCTATGTGTTTTGTCTGTGTGTGCTTTTGTGTCTTTCTGGCCCCCAACTAGATTTTAAACTCTATAAAGGTTTATTTTTTGCCACAGTTCCCACATCCTGCTAGATAGCTTACATTGCACATGGCATGTATTTCAACAAATTGTGGGTTACTTAACCCCTTAGATTTTATGTAGTTTTCTCTAATCCTACCGACAACAATCATCAGTCAACAGGCAACATCATCCCCATTTCACAGTGAGGGAAACTGAGGCAAAGAGAAGTTCGAAACTTGACTCAGGTTCACCCAGCTGGTGGGTGGAAAAGGCAGGTTTGGGACCAGGTCCAGCTGTCTCCAGAGATGGTGATCTTGACCAGGCCATGGACCTGCCTCTCTGACCTCACAGGGTCACTGCTGGGTAGGTAATCACAGGGGTGAATACTCAGGACTCCTTAAACTTATATTTAATTGGCTTTCCTGTGTCACATGATACCAGGAGTTGTTTTTAGTCTTTCTATATGCATATACGGGTATGTCTCTCTAATAAGGGTTGTTACATTTTTGAAAACAGAGAATAGTGCAGTGGTAAACAACATTCATTTTGGAGAGAAAGAGCCCAGGTTGTGCATGCAGCCATCCTCTGGTTTGCTGCATGACCTTGTGTGACCTTGGAAAAGGCCTTTTGGGTCCCTGGGTGAACTGGTTGTTCTCCAGTCATAGGCCCTGTGGCATGCTGGACCTCCCAACCGCCAAATTTTAATCATTATGTGTATCAAGTTAATTTTTCCTCAGTGGAGTGTCAGGTGACATCTATCACATGAGCTGAGTAAGTTGTGGGAGAAAGTGGGGCAGTATTTGCTGTGAAGTGGGAGAGAGGGGATCCGGAGCCAAAGGTAACACCATTTCTTCCCTAAAACATTTGAAAACTTTATTCCCCATGACTTAGAGACGGAGGGCAATGGACCATCACTCGGGCTGCCTGAGTGATGAGTGGTACAACTGTGGGTGCTTTTGAGACTCTGAGGTGTATGGGGCTGTGGTTGTTGCTATTACAGTAAGTGCAACTCTGTTATACTGAGAGTGATTTTTTTTTTTAATTGTCTTAGGCATTTAATTCTTAATAGTGTTAAATCTAAAATTCTGTCCTTGGAAAGTATACAGGCAAAGAGTTGAGCCCATCCACCTATGAAAGTTAAATAGGTTTTGAAGCCAGATGTGGGTTCCGATTCAGGTTTCATCACTTCAGCGGGACGGTGGGACCAGGGGCATGTGTCTTTACCTCTCCGGTGTAATGTCATCTGTTAGATCAGGGTATTTGTACTGAACTCATGGTGACTTTTCAGGATCAAAATAGATGCTATAGGGCAGTGGTTGGCAAACTGCAGCTTGTGAGCCACATGCTGCAGTTTGCCCCCTTGAGTGTGGCTCTTCCACAAGATACCACGGCCTGGGTGAGTCTTATTTTGAAGAAGTGGCCTTAGAAGAAGTTTAAGTTTAAAACATTTGGTTCTCAAAAGAAATTTCAATGGTTGTACTGTTGATATTTGGCTCTGTTGACTAAGGAGTTTGCCGACCACTGAATAAGGAGATGGGGCAGGTGGGTGAAGTAACAGTTCCAGGGAGACCATGGGAGGAACAGAACCCCGCCTTTGGCTTCTGGCTTGGGGTGCTTTCCTTCTGCCCATCTGAGATGCTGGTGTGATGTCATGCCTTGACTGGCACTGCAGTATGTCTACATCCGGCAGCGGCGAGAGCTGGACGTGGAAGGACGGAAGATCTACGTGGTCCTGGCCAAGAGCGCTTCCGTGCCACAGTTTGCTGAGAGGCCGGGCGTGATCCGGGTGAAGGGGTACAAGCAGAGCCTGGCGATTGAGAGCGATGGCAAGAAGGGGAGCAAAGGTAAAGCCAGGGTGCATGTGGGCACACCGGCCAGGGCCACCCATGCGAAGGGCACGCTGATCGTGAGGCATATAAATGCATGATCCTCGTTCCCTGAGGTCAGACCCAGAAGGAGAGCAGGGAGGTAGCAGGTAACTTGGGTGGATTCTCTCCTCGGCCTTGTCTTCCCGGGCATTTCTATCAATATGTAAACATTTTTGAAAACATAGTCAATGTACATTTTGCTGCTATTTATTAACTACCTGGCAAGTGCCAGACACTTGGATAGAGTCTCATTATTTCTTCATTCACTAACCCAGTGGTCGGCAAACTGCGGCTCGCGAGCCACATGCGGCTCTTTGGCCCCTTGAGTGTGGCTCTTCCACAGGGGTGCAAGACAAACATGGAGAGAGATTCAGTTCATCCAGGAAACTTGGCTGGAGTACAAGGTGGATGTTTAAATCTGACCTGATCCACTCTTTACTGACTGTTGTCCGGGTGAAATAGAACATCAGAGTCCACCAGAGGGCTCAGCATTGACTCCAGGTGGGTCCTATGGGTGGGGCAAAGAACCTATAGGAATATTTGAGGGACAGCTCCTTCTCAGCAAAAACTCAGTCTCAGGGCTTGCCTACTCAAGTTCAAACCATGAGAAGAGCTGGGGCAGAGAGTGGGGCACATGGCCCCTGCCCTATTGGCATGAGAGGGCCTTGAACTGGAAACAAAATCCAAGCCACAGTTCTGATGCCTGTTAACAAGTTGACTTTGACAAGTCAACCCACACTTCTTAGTCTCCATTTTACCCAGCATACACTGGGGTTTAATTTCACCAACTCCTTACAATTGTTAGGTTAGTGCATTGGTCGGCAAACTCATTATTCAACAGAGCCAAATATCAACAGTGCAACGATTGAAATTCCTGTTGAGAGCCAAAAACCGACTTCTGCGCATGGGCCACGAAGTTTCAATCACACTGTATGTGCGTGCCCGCACGTGGTAGTCTGTGGAAGAGCCACACTCAAGGGGCCAAAGAGCCGCATGTGGCTCGTGAGCCGCAGTTTGCCGACCACTGGGTTAGTGAATGAAGAAATAATGAGACTCTGTCCAAGTGTCTGGCACTTGCCAGGTACTTAATAAATAGCAGCAAAATGTACATTGGCTATGTTTTCAAAAATGTTTACATAGAAATGCCCTGGAAGACAAGGCCGAGGAGAGAATCCACCCAAGTTACCTGCTACCTCCCCGCTCTCCTTCTGGGTCTGACCCTGAAGCGGGAGGTTCCCAGGGTTTGTGGCTGCACCTTTCTGACCGGTTTTCTCCTGCTGACTCGTGCTTTCTCTCCCCCTCTAGTGTTCATGTACTACTTCGATAACCCAGGTGGCCAGATTCCGTCCTGGCTCATTAACTGGGCCGCCAAGGTGAGCTCCCAGGAGGCCGAGGGGGGAAGTGTGTCTGACAAATGTTGACTCAGCCCGTGGGGCTGTCAGGCCGGAGAGACACGCTGTCTCAGGCCTAATGAGGCTCTTTTATGAAGCAGCGTGGTTGAGTGACCACGGTTGGGACCGGGGTTGCCAACACCCAGGATGAAGCTGGGGCAAAAGACAAAGAATCCTTCGCTGGAATGCCAGCCCCTCCCTGCCTGTGCCCCAAGACCCCGCCAGGATCACTCTCTGGAACCTCGGGACAATAGCCTGCTCCCCGTGCGGACAATGGTGCCTTTGGAGCCTGTGTCTGCTTTCGGAGGAGCTGGCCTGGCTGGGGAGACAGCCTGACGGCTCCGCGCCTGGGGGAAGCCTCCGGTTTTGTTCCTGTGGTTTTGCTCTGTTGCTCTGTGAGGGGAGGGAACCACAATGGTCGCCCCGATCCCTGGAGACTGCCGAGGCGCCTGCTTCACCGGGACCGGTCTGCCTGCTGTGTACAAGCCCTACTAACCGGCTGGAGGGCTCATCAGACCCCCTGGGAGCGGGACAAAGCTCAGAGGCTTTGGGTCAAACCCAAGTGAATTTGAATCCAGGCCCTGCTCTGTGTAATTAATTGATGGAAGCCTTTGAGTTTTTCCCTTTTAAAAGGACCTGGGTATATTACCTACTTCGTAGAGTGGGTGTAGATAAGACAAGGTCTGTGGAAAGTCTTGCACAATGGCCCACACTCACTAAACAATAGTGGGTATATTCCAGTGGTCGGCAAACTCATTAGGCAACAGAGCCAAATATCAACAGTACAACAATTGAAGTTTCTTTTGAGAGCCGAATTTTTTTAAACTTCAACTTCTTCTAATGCTACTTGTTCAAAATAGACTCGCCCAGGCCGTGGTATTTTGTGGAAGAGCCACACTCCAGGGGCCAAAGAGCCGCATGTGGCTGGAGAGCCGCAGTTTACTGACCACTGGTATATCCAGCCTCAGGCCCCCAAATCCTCACCAGTCTCTGCTTCTGCAAAGCGGGTCCTTCCACTTCTTCAGAGGAGCTGACAACCCAGCCCCATCCCATTTCTCATGTTTTCTTTTTCTTTTCAAGAAACGGTGTCTCCGAAATGTGTTAGCTTTCATTAGCAAGAGCCAAAGTAGAAGGCAGTGTCTCGCAACAGTGGCCTCTGCAGTCTAGTCTCATCTGCGCCTTGGATCTTAGCTTTTGCCTGTGACAACTTGAAATCCCGTCTAGGCCCTGTTGTCTTTCCTCCTCCTCCTTCTTCTACTTTTTGAAATATATTTTATTGATTTTTTTCAGAGAGGAAGAGATAAGGATAGAGAGTTAGAAACATCAATGAGAGAGAAACATCAATCAGCTGCCTCCTGCACACCCCCCACTGGGAATGTGCCCACAACCAAGGTACATGGTCTTGACTAGAATCAAACCTGGGATCTTTCAGTCCCCAGGCCGACGCTCTATCCACTGAGCCAAACTGGTTTCAGCTGTTTTCTTTCCTTCTTTCCCAAGTCGCCTTTGTCTCCCCGAACCAGGAATCGGGGGTGATTGCTGTGAGAACCTAGACGTGACAGTCTCCTTTGCTTTGCAGAATGGAGTCCCTAACTTCTTGAAAGACTTGGCGAAAGCCTGTCAGATCTACCGCCAGAAAACCTAAGGAAGGGCCTTGGGAACCTTGTGCCCACGGACCGACATCTGTGGAAGAGCCACAACCCATGGATCCTCAGCCTTCCTTTCACTTTCCCGTCCTCAAAGGCCGGCACTCTCTCCAGCTCGGCCCCAGCCTACGCGTGTGCCTGACACCCGGCTTCCTTTCCCACTCTCGCTGCCCTGGGACCCGCTGGCTGCCTCCTTCCACGGTTGAATGTGCGTCAGATGAGGGAAACTTCTGCTTGTTTGTTTTTTCAAAAGGGAAGTCCTCAGTAGGGAACACAATCACTCCATTGTGCCTTTGGAAGGGGATGGGTGGGTGGAGAAGCCACTACCACAACAAAAAAAACCATACACACGCTAATAAGAATGCCCCCTCCAGGCAAGCTGGCTCCTGCCCAGAACTGGATTTCTTGTGACTCTGACTCCAGAGGGGCTGCTGGAAGTTGCATTTCCTGCAGAGTTGGCTCTCAGTGCGCCAAGACTGGGAGGCTGTGTATGTCCCTTTGCCTTAAGTCTGGTGACTTGATTTGGCTGGGGTCCGAGGGGATTATCCAATAACAGTCTCTGCCCATCTCCACAGCTAGGGGATCACAAGCTGCTTTGATCTGAAAAACACTGTAGGCCTGCCTAAGCATATGACTATGATGTGACCACCATTTTTTCCTCATCACCCATGCCTGGATGTTTCTCTATCTCTTATGCCACTGGGGAAAGGTTGGCCACACCTCACTAGCTCTTTGTTTTACTGGAAATGGAGCATCTGGATGGCTCTGGTAGTTAACCAAAGCCAAGATGCTTTGCACACGGCCCTGTGATAAAGTGTCCTTATAGGCAATATGACGGATTTCCCATCTGGAACGTTTGGGGACGTTGACAGGATCATGGTCCACAGCCAGGGACATATTAATGAGGGACTTGGTTGAGTCTGACCTTTTTTCTCAGGAATCCTCCCCAAGTTGTCTACCCACCACCTCAAAGATTTCTATGTTTTCTCCTGAATTTTGGTTATCCTGTGACACAGCCTTGATGATCTCAGAAAATGTTTAAGCACTGTGTGTGACGGTGTCAACCTCGAACAGGCGTAGACATTCGGGAGATGAAGCCAGAAGCCAGGGGTTTATTGAAACGGGATATCTCAGACTGCACGTTTTCTCTCTGGGAAGGAAAGTGATTGAAGACCAAATAAATACAGAGTGGCTTCTATTTATCCTGTGTGCAGCTTCCTTACCACCTGGTTCTTTCTGTGAGAAGGAATCACTTTGGTCTCTTTGGTTTACAAGTCACATCTGACCGAACTCATGGACTTAAAACAAAAAACACACACAAAAAAGAATTTTAGGCTCACTTACCTGCAAGGCCATGTGAAGAAGGGCTTCAGGTATGGGTTGATTCAGGTGCTCAAATTAGTGTTATAATTCAGATCTCTTCTTCAAGTTATTTTTTATTTTTTTAAAAAATATTTTATTGATTTTTTTATAGAGAGGAAGAGAGAGAGATAGAGAGTTAGAAACATTGATGAGAGAGAAACATCGATCAGCTGCCTCTTGCACATCCCCTACTGGGGATGTGCCCTCAACTAAGGTACATGCCCTTGACCAGAATTGAACCTGGCACCTTTCAGCCCTTAGGCCAACGTTCTATCCACTGAGCCAAACCGGTTTTAGCTTCTTCAAGTTATTTTTGATGTTGGGCTGTATTTGGTGCTAGATTGCTGCTAATTGCAAGAGGTAGGCTTACATCTTCCCAGGCTCATGCTGAGCCAAAAGAGGGAAAGAACATTTCTTTCAGTCAAACCCACACCATCCCATGATTCCCTTTAAACCATGTGCCTAACCCTGCCCCAGTCATTGTCATATGGGTAGAATTATGCAACTGAGTGATACTTCATCACCATATCATTAAAATGTCATTATCCTGAGTGTAGCTGGAATTTAATGATACACTAAAGTGCCTTATGTTAAAAAGGTCAAGTTGAAATTTTATGTATAGAGCCACTGAAACACAAGTACTTTAGCCTTGTGTTTTAGCCTTGGAGCAGAGAATCTACATGAAATGGTGTGCAAACTACGGTTTTAAACAGTGTTTCATACCTTGCTAAGAACTGCAAGAATACTAAGAACACTGAGTTTCTAGGTAAGGCAGTTAGAAAAGTCACAAAGTTTGCTATAACTAATAGAGTTTTGATTCTTTGGCAAATGTTCTTGCTAATTTGGGGTGACAGTCCTGTACAACATTGGCATGTGAGGTTATGCGGGAAGCTGAGAACCCCTGAGCCAGAGCTGGTGCTTCAAGGCTCCCCAGATTCTTCAGGGTACCCCTCTCCACAGGGGCTGGATGCCTCCTTTGGAATTAGAAAGTTACAAATACTTTGCCATTCCTCTAGCACCGTGTTTCACTTGGTTTCCCCATGTCTGTGGCTCTAAAAAAACACTGGTATCTTGTGAATAGAAACAGTTAAGTGGCTTTGGTTACTTCTCAGGACAGCTAAAGAAGGCACTCGGAGGGTCACTGAGTGAGTGAATATATGATTGAGAGATTGACCAAATGACACCCAGGAGAGGAGACAAACCCATCCAATATGCAGGTGTCTGATCACATTAAATAATAATTTAATATTTAGTAATTTAATTCAAGTTATTGAAGCAGAATTTTAAAAAAATATATATTTTATTGATTTTTTTTTTTTTTACAGAGAGGAAGAGAGAGGGATAGAATTAGAAACATCAATGAGAGAGAATCATGGACCAAACTGCCTCTTGCACACCCCCTGGTAGGGATGAGCCTGCAACCAAAGTACATGCCCTTGACCGGAATCGAACCTGGGACCTTTCAGTCTGCAGGCCAATGCTCTATCTACTGAGCTAGACCGGCTTTGGCAAAGCAGAATTTTTGAACTGGAATACGCAGTGTTCCCTGGGCAGGATGTTCCGGATTCTTTGTCCTCTGGGGTTGAAGAATGAATCCACAGAGAGAAGGTGGTATGGCAAAGGTGGAAATTTACTGAAGAACAAGTGCCGACTCCCATGTGGGGAGGGGGAAGTGTCCCACTGAGTTCCTTTTCCCTATGGCTTATCAAGGTTGCAGATCCTGGTGCTTGATATACCCTTTGATTGGCTGCTATTCCTTTAGACTGTTACTATAGTAACTCCTGGGCTCAAAGATTTTTCCTCCCCTCCTTATTGTTTTCCTATTCCCTTTGGGCTTTTTCCTTCTTCTGGGTTCCTTCCCTTTATTTTGTAAATTAGACCTGCTGTTCCCAGCTCCCTCATCCTATGGAAATGTACCTGTTACAGCTTTTCAGCTCCCCCATTCTATGGAAATAATACCTTCTGCTGCTCTGCAGCCCTGTGCTTCTTCCATGGTCCTCTTAATTTCAAAAATTTCCTAAGTCTGTCCTTTTCACCCCTAAAAATTCCCGTTTCAGTATTTCCCCCAAAACATCTTTTTTTTTGGGGGGGGTGTGTTCTAGGTTCCCATGGGCCCTTCCTTTAGAGAACGAAGGTCCCTTCTTTGCGAAGGGCTGTCTTGGCTGGTGTGTCTACAGGTCATATTTTATTACCAATTTGGAGTCAGAAAAGGTAAGGAAAAGAAAAAACCTAAAAAAAAAAATGTAAGCAGGTCCTTTCTCTCTAAAGTTTCTTTATCTGCACTCCTTCCCAACTACAGAAATATATATATTTTTTCATTTTCATGTTTTGCTTGAAATGATAGAAGCACATTGTTTAGGTCCTCAGAGTTTAGAACCAGCAAAACGGAAGGGCTTCTGAAAAATTATTTAGATTGTTATTCTATTTGTGTGTGTGTGTGTGTGTGTGTGTGTGTGTGTGTCTGCTTAAATACACATAACGGGTGCTCTCTTTCATGAGCTATAAGAATGGAATGGCAGGTCGTGAGTGCCTGTTCAAGGTCCCTCTCTGCAGGCTGCACCAGGCTCGGTGCTGGGTGCCGGGTGGCAGAGTTCAAACATGAAGAAGGGACTCTTCCCCTGGGAATTGGCAGTCCAGCGAGGATGCAATGCGTGGCTTATGACCATAAACCACGAAAATGGAGTCGCCACCCCAGGAAAGGAACACATAGTTTAGGACAGTGGTTGACAAACTCATTAGTCAACAGAACCAAATATCAACAGTACAACGACTGACATTTCTTTTGAGAGCCAAATTTTTTTAAACTTAAACTTCTTCTAATGCCACTTCTTCAAAATAGACTTGCACAGGCCATGGTATTTTGTGGAAGAGCCACACACAAGCAGCCAAAGAGCAGCATGTGGCTCAAAAGCCACAGTTTGCCAACCACTGGCAGGAGTTCGTGGCTAACTGCTGCTAAAACCAAGGCAACTGGTCCAAAAAAGGGAGTTGCTTATGCAAAGCACAACATTACCAAACAAAGGCTTCACTTAGTGGCAGTTTGGCTTTTAGAGACAGGAAATCTTAAACCAGTCACTCAGGAATCCACCTGATCAGACCCCCTGGCCATCCCTGAAAGAAAAGTCCCCTTGCAATAACCAATCTGCTTGTTCCTTGGTGTAGCTCCCTCGTTTCCCCTCCTTTCTGCCTGAGGATGTCTTTCATTTTGTACAGCTCCTCAGGCCATCTGATTGGGTGCTGCCTGATTCATTTGCTCAAATATACTCTTGAAACTTTGAATAAGGCTCAGTTTGTCTTTGAACAGCTCTGGGGTCAGAAGAGGAAACCAAAGGAGACCCCAGCATCCCCCGGGAGCAGCCGGTGCCCTCTTAGGGACCCAGGGCGCCCTTGAGCTGCTGCTCTCCTTACTCTGAAGGTCAAGGGTATCCCCTCTTGGTCCAGCTCTGCCGCTTCTGCATTGTGAGCTCTCACACTTGATTTGAGCGTTTCTTTTTCTGGACTGGATCCCCAAACTGGGAGAAGTCAGACTGGGCCTGACTTAGAAACCCGCCTGGGTCAGGGGTCAAAGTATAGCCATGATTGCAGTGGCCACAGCGGAGAACGTTTAACCTAAACGAGCTTCCCTCTTTATGAGGTGCCTTGGAGAACACGGTGTCTCAGACAAACACTCAGCACAGAGGGTAGCGGAGAAGTTCTTTTTCCTCGGCTGCAGTTTCTGGTGATGGGGATGAGCCCTGCTGGGACACCCCACTCCCTCCGGAGCCCACAGACGAGTCCTGGGAACCTGTCCAAAGCCCAAAAACGGTAAGAGTTCTTACCGGCGTCAGCTCCATCTCTGCTTCTGTCTGTGACGCGTGGTGGAGAGAGGAAGGTAAAATTGATTGGTAAAAGGTAAAATTGATATATTTTCCAAATATATAATAGCAGCCAAAAAGCATTTGTAAAAATATTGTCTTGGAACTGTGACTGGTGTGTGCCCCCTTTCTCTCATGGGGACAGCTTTTTGCTTCTTGTTTATTTTATTCGGTGTCCTGAGAACGTGGCTTGGCGGCTCTTAGGCTGGGGACCCCCAAAAGAGGGTCAGACAGACACGCTGGTTGTGACCTATTTGGGCTAAGATGTGATGACAGAAGTGTAAGCGTGTCATTTGCTGTCGGGGTCCCGGGAATGTTGGCAGCTTTTGGGGGAGCAGGGGAATTGTCTGTTTTTAGCTTTTGGTTTCTCTCTGGAAGTGGCTCTGGGTTTTGGGAGGGTTGTCTCATATCTTTTGCACCCTCTTTGGGGATGTCGCTTATTTTCAAATGCATATGTACTCAAGGTAGAGAACACACAAATACCCACACTATCTGCTGAGGGAAGGAAGGAGGGAAGGAAGGAAGGAAGGAAGGAAGGAAGGAAGGAAGGAAGGAAGGAAGGAAGGAAGGAAGGAAGAAATCTGTTGGAGCAGCCACCATGCCAGAAAGATGGGCCTCAGAACACATCTGCATAATCTCGTGTTCCACCTAAGTCTCACCATAGAGTGAACTTGGGAACAAACACATTTGCAGGATGTTCTAAAGCTGGAATTGTTTTGCCTTTCGGTTATTTATTATTTCATTACTTAGCATTGTTATATTTTTCCATTCTGACCTAACACCTTTGGAGGACTTACACCGACCGTCTTAAGGTACACACACTTGAAGGGTGACACTGATTGAACTGGGGGAGGGGAGGGAGGTGGGGACCAAAGCCAGAGGGGAAGACCTTTTCATTTCCTTGCTGGGATCCCAAGAAACTGCTTAAACTTGGCTTCCCCCAGGGACAGATACTGCAGTGGGGGGTGGGGACCACACACCACATCCCTTTTCTCCCATCTGTTTGCCCCGACTCCCCTCTAGCGGTTCATACACTGAGAAGAAGCCGGTGGAAAGCAAGCAGGATGGAAGCGGTCCTTTCAGCTCCGTGAAGGACATACAGCAACTCTTGTTTTATGTCAAGCAGCTTACGAGGGGCTGGATCTGTGGTCGTGGATTCCGCTTACTCGTGAATATGGGGTTTCATTTGCCCAGGGAAAGTGAAGGATAGTCTCCCCTGGGTGGACTGAGTCATCACTGGGCCATCGAAAGCATCCAAGGCGGAGTTCACCCTCCATGACTCAGCTGGGCTCCTGTTCCCACTCCAGCGACACTAAGCTTTTATCAACAGCATTCATTTTTCCACGACAAGCTAGGAAATGGAACTGTGTGGCCACGGTGCCAAGGAGGCCATTTCCTCACTTCCCAGTTCAGGTTCTAATGTGCTGCTGGCAGGGTTGAGTAATTGCTGAAGCTCCGTGTCTTCCCATCCTATTCTGTTCCACTGCCTTATCACAGAGCCAGAGACCCGCCGGCGGACAAGAGCAGGTCGACCAGATGTTTCCTGAGCAAAGACAGCATGCATTTCCCCCTTTGCTCATCATCTTGGGAGCGGGGTGGCTGGCCGGACACTTGCCCGCTTTGACATCATGGGGCGAGGTAGCCAGGGGGAGAATTTCAAAGCCCAGCGGCTTGGCCAGGGAAACGCTCACTGCCAGCTCTGTGCCGGGGTTAACTGACCCACATAACTAGGGAGAAGGAATCAGCAATTTATGTGTGTTTATTCTTTGGGAGGAAGTAGACTCTCCACTCCCACATTATCCATCTGTGGGCAAGGGGAGAAGCTCGAACCACCCCAAACACCTTTTTTCAGCTTTAGTGAGAAATAATTGACATGTCACTGTCCCCATTTAAGGTTCATAGCATGGTGGCTTGATGTGAAATGACCTCCACAACAGGCTCAGCCAACATCCATCATCTTACCCAGACAATAAAAATAATAGAAAAAACATCTCTCCTTGTGACGAGACCTCCAAGGATCTGCTCTCCTGTACCCTCCTCTACCTCATACAGCTCTTCCACTCCCCATGGTTCTAATCTACAAACCTCTTCTAACCCCTTACCACCCAAACTCCCTCCTCTGTTCCTGTACACCAGTGGTTGGCAAACTCATTAGTCAACAGAGCCAAATATCAACAGTACGACGATTGAAATTTCTTTTGAGAGCCAAATTTTTAAAACTTACACCACTTCAAAATAGATTCACCCAGGCCGTGGTATTTTGTGGAAGAGACACACTCAATGGCCCAAAGAGCCGAATGTGGCTCGAGAGCCGCAGTTTGCCTACCACTGCTGTAGACCAAGCATGTCAAACTCAAAGGCTAACACAGGCCAAGTAAATGAGGCTGAGAGTTTGACATGCTTGCTGCAGTGTAGACACATTCGAATTTATTCACTAAGCACTAGTATGGCTCCCAGTGTTGAGAGGAACACTCAGACCACAGAGGGACTATTACTTGTTGCCATGTATATATTTTTTCCTGTTCATGCTGTGTGAGTCTGGTTTATCTTTTTTTAGGCCACATGTTTCTACAAGTGGCTCATACCAATCGATTTCCTTTCCACCTCACTTTCCAAATTTAAATACCTAAACTCTGCCAACCCACAGCTCTGTCAGCCTCCACTAGTGTAATTGATCACTAACCAAAACAGAAGACTTCAGGCTCATCTCTAAGGAGTTTTCCCAGGTCAGTTTTCACTTCTCCACACCCCTTTGTAATATGTGTTAGACACACAGGAAGACTAGCTTTGGTTTATTCTTGTTTACCAAACCGACAGTCCTCTAGTATACCAATCCTTGGTGAATAGTTGTCCTTCCATTTGTGGAGCATTTTCTCCTCTATTATTAACTTCTGAGAGAGCATACTATATTAGCTTTTTTAGCTGAAGCCCATTTTTACTCCTTGGGATCATGTCACCCATTCATGCACTAAAGATTGATCAAGAGCCAACTCTGTGCCAAGAACAAACTCTGTGCCAAGCGCCAAGCAGCATGTTGGCTACACAGAGACGAACAAACATGGTTCTTGACCTCATGGTACTTATGGTATAGTATTTACATTTTCATAATCATTTGTAGACAACTTACCTTTGTACGTATAATTGCTAGTGATTACTGGCATATTGTCAGAATTTTGTGTTTTGTTTTTTTTAAAACACCAAATTCTGATAAAGCTAAAGCAGCACGATGTGAATTGTAGAACTAGGTGGTAGGTAGATGGATGTTCTCTATAATTTTTTCAGCTTTTCTGCAGACAGTCCTCTGGTTACTTCGCCATCTCCCACTTATTGTGGGCATGTTGCTGGTTTCCCACTTTCTCCTTTATAAAGTATTCTGCAACAATTCTCCTCTTTTATAGGTCTCTGAACCCTCATTAAATATTTTCTGTTCATCAATTCTAAAAATGGGGATTTCTTGTGTCATGGGTAATAATGCGACTTCAATTGTGAAAGAAATGGAGGGGGAAAAATGCACAGAATGTGAAAAAAGTTGGAATTAAAGGGCAAAACACATTCGAGGTGGGGAAAGTCTCATCAATAAATGTCCCAAAACGCCCAAGTCACATTCCTTTATTTTTCCCAGGAAGTCTCAGCGTTTTAAACCTTTGTGAGAGCTCTAATGACAAATTCCAGCTCCTGCCCAGAGACCACCAAGCAATTTGTCAGGACGTCTCTTTCTCCTCCCGCTGTCCCTCGGTGATGAAGTCCCTGGGGGTTAAACACACTCATTATTAATTGCGCCACAAGAATCCCTGAAAACCAATGTTTGCTGCCCTTTGGTTCTTTTAAGGAGTCCTCACCACACACAGACCCCTTATTGTGCTATTCACAGCTTCCCAGATGAAACCAAAGCCTCAATTCAACTGTAGTCAAAGAAAACGAATTCTCCAAGATCCCACCCCCCCCCACAGACACCGGCTCTCTTCTTTCCACCCATGCCTCAGACTTCAAGTTGAATGAACATGACACAAGATGCTTCGAAAGAGCGACCCCCTTGCCATCAGCTTTATTAAAGACACACGTGTGCAGTCACATTGAAGGCTGTTTATTTTAAAACCTGCGATGTTTACCCTTGAAAGTCTATTAATGCATCTCTCACCTTACAGCGAACAAAAGGGCATTGTGACTCCGTGTAGTCCGACTGCTTGCTTACATTGAGGTCTGCACTCAAATGAGAAAAATACTTGAGTATCAGTCATCTTGGAATCCAAGGGACTTATTCATAGGGCATGTGGGGCTCTATTCATAAATGATTTATGTCTTTGCATAAAGGTTAGTGGTGTGTGTGTGTGTGTGTGTGTGTGTTGCTCAGAGAACCATCGGCTGCCTCTCCTGAGTAATTTATACAAGATCAATATTTATCAAAGTGAGCCAAGAATTGTGCCATAACTCTCTGAAAACCAAATACTTCATTTACAGTTCCTTTCACCCATGGAAGGGAGCAGAGCCTTAAATGTTTGCGTAAAAGCTACTTAAAGTGGTCCTCACTCGGTTCCTGTTGCTTTAGATACAGTGTGGTGCTTTGGCAGAAATTACATATTTTTTTTGCCATGGATGTCGCTTAATACATAGGAGACATAAAAACATGTCTTTGTTGAATTGATGACTAAAGGGAAGTGAGCAAACATTTCAAAGAGAAAGGAGGGTGGCCTGCTGTATTTATTCCTTTAACATATATTAATTGAACACCTGCTAGGTATTATGTATTGAATTAGGACCTAGCTATTACCTGGAATGCTCTCCCAGATAGATATATGTGTGACTAATTAAAAGCAAATTAATAAAAAGTGCTGTATGCTCTATGAAAGGTTAAAAGAAGTCTTCTTGGAGATCCAGAGAAAGGATCAACTAATTCTTCCCCTCAGAAGTTTAGGAAAAGATTTGAGTAAATAGGAGTTGAACAGGCAGTTAGTGAGTGGGGAAGGGAATTTTAGAAAGACGTACTGGCATAAGCAAAGGCAGCGTGAGAGACCTTAGGTTAAAGGAATGGGATGGTGTGTTGCCATAAAAAATTAGAATATTTTTGTCATTAACGGTAAATAAATGTGAAAATTTTAATTGGTTCCTAAAGGGCCTTATACACTCAACCTGTGATCTGTTACCTTATTTTGTAAGCAAGAGGGTACTCATAGATTTTTAAAGATGGACATGACATAATTAGATTTCCTTTAGCGACCTGTCTCTGGAGACACAACCTAAACCATCTATGTACCATCTGGTAGAGAAGGAGAAAGGAGATGACAAATGGGCTTTAATTTGCTTATTAACTCTAGTCATGTCTTTATGAAGTGCTGCTTTGAGGAGGATTTTATAACTGCATCTGGACACATCAAGAGAGTCTCCAATAAGAAAGAAGTGATGCCTGCCATAAGTGTACAAAGGGAAAGAAGAGAGGGTGGCAGCAGGCATTTACCACACCCTGATTAATAGGATGCTGGGAAAGCAAGGAATCACAAGTCCTAAATGAGCCATTCTTAATGTATAAATGGGAGATCATGAAGTATGTTTACTATATACTAAGAAGATTAAATTAAATATGCTCTATGTAATATATATTCATTCCTGTCTATATAGGACTTGATGAATTATGTGAAGTTTAAGATAGAAGAATAAAGGACCGGTTTGGCTCAGTGGATAGAGCATTGGCCTGTGGACTGAAAGGTCCCAGGTTTGATTCCGGTCAAGGGCATGTACCTTGGTTGCGGGCACGTCCCCAGTGGGGAGTGTGCAGGAGGCAGCTGATCGATGTTTCTCTCTCACGGATGTTTCTAACTCTCTATCCCTCTCTCTTCCTCTCTGTAAAAAATCAATAAAATATATTTTTTTTAAAAAAGAAGGAGAAAAGGGAGGTGATAGTGTTAAGGAGGAGAAAAGGAAGATGGTGATTTCAGTATTGGGCATGTTAATTGTGGATGGATCATGAGAATTCTCATTTCATATTACACAGTGTTTTACAAAGTATCATACTTTAAGAAGATATTAGCTTGTAAGAACATGTAATAAATAACTTCAAAATGCAATGGGTATTTAATTTCAAAGCATGCCTTTAACATTTATTTAAAATATTCTTTGTACTTGTTCAATAGAAACTTATCAGGCCATTGGGTAAAGCTAGCAATAAAATGACTGGTCCACCATATGCTAAGTTCTAGGAGCACAGATGATTTCTTGAGAGAGGTGTTCTACCAAGTGTTTGAAATATGGGGTTGGATCACAAAATAATATTTTAAGATGGAGAGAGAAACTTAGGATTTATCAGAATAAAGGGCAGCATTTCTTGCACTACATGGATAACAAGGAGAAAGCTATAGGAACACCAAAGTCAAATAATGGAAAGAAGGAAAAAAAGATCCATGTGAATGATTTCAAACACCCATCAAGAGTATAATTTGACAAAAATGTGAAATTCTCCCTCTACCTTTCACTCTCTCTCTCTCTCTCTCTCTCTCTCTCTCTCTCTCTCTCTCTCTCTCTCTCTCTCTCTCTCTCTCTCTCTCTTTTACACACACACACACACACACACACACACACACACACACACACAGAAATAAGCAAACATCACACACCCACTATCTCTCAAGAGCTTTTTGTGTGCATCTCTTCCCAACCTTAAGTTCAGTGACATCACATTAGTAGCTTAACATCATCTGTGGCAGGAATATTTGCACCACAGAAATTGGTACGTGCCACAAATCAGGACTTTTGTAGATTGGGAAGAGCTACTACTTGATAAACATTTACCACTACCTGGGAACTACCACCTGAAAGCTCAGGAACTATGCAGCACCAGCCCCACCCCACCATTCACCCATCAGGTAGCAATTTGCCAGGGTAGGTTGCCTATTGGAGACATAACCTATTGGTGAACTTGACTCCACTACTGGATCTCATTCACTATTTACTAAGTCGTGGTATACTTGGAAATATCATCCTACCTGTGCCCAGAGTGTTTGCACAAGTAATATAAAATAGTCCCTTCCATTTCATATATTTCCAAGAATAGAAAAACACTGTCAGCTTCATCATCTAAAATTGGTTTGTGGAAGAGACAGGGACTCCTCAGTGAGTTCTGAGAAATATTAACCTTTCCTGTCCCCAAGTCCCACACAGATCATGGGTGAATATTGCTTTGTTAATGACTCAGAATGCATTTGATGCACTTATCTCCTGTAATGACAATGAAATTTCTCTACATGACCAGAACATGTGAAAAGTAGCTATGAGGGCGAAATATATTTTGATGGTAGCAATCTCTTCTTGATTTCCAGAAATTTCCTTTGATGCAGGAATTGGGCTATAATAGAGTCTACAGAAGTGAGTTGTGAATGACAGTCTAATCCTTAGGGCAACAAAATCATGCTGATGGGCTATGGTGTTTTTTTTTTTTTTTTTTTTTTTTTTTTTTTTTTTTTTTTTTTTTTTTTTTATCACTCAGCATCATTGCTGTGACTGCTCCTGGGCAACCACCAAGTTCACAGCAGCTGTGTACATTAAGGGCTGAGCTCTCAGAAGTGTTTACAGAACTAATCCACTCATAGGCTTCTACTGGCAAAACATTCATCATTCTGCAGTGTCGTAGCCTCTGTTCCATTTAGCCATGGGGACTGGCAAGACTGACATATGAATCAGAACCACGGGTACAATTAGGGTTGGAGATGGACTCTCTTCTCCCTCCCCATCTCCTCGAATATAGAGAGAATTCTTGAATCTTTACTGTTCATAGGTTTGAGAGAGCCCTGTCATTTGTAAGACAGTAAATCACTGACTGATACCACCACCCTTTTTTGTAGGATGTGCTATAGGACAATTCACTGCCATTCTTGTTTAAGCTTCATATGAAATGAGTGCTTAACTGAGACATACCTATATAGCCAACCTTTATATACAAACATCAAGACCTGGATAGATTGGTGAAACATGTTTGCTTTTTCACTTTTAAGTCATCTTTCATTTAAGACTCTGGATAAGACCAATTTCAAGACAACCCAGCAATTCCCTTGCATTTAATCTATTATATTTGAAAATTACATTTCAAATTTACATTTTCTACTCCCTCAGATATAAAATAAATTCCAAGACTAAAATAACTTCTAATTTTTTGGTGCAAAGCATTTTCATATCCATTATATCTTCTTATATTTTCCTAAAATGCTGAGAGTAAACAAAATAGATACTAGTGTTAATGAAAATTACACTGTTGGAAAGAGTAATGGCTTTCATAATGATGAGGGTGATGGCAATTACAATTTATTGAGGGCTTCCTATGTTAATAGCTTCTTTACATATATTACACCATTTATATATATTACATTTATTAAATCAAGTAAATCATTTAATACATTATAAAGTAATAGATTACAACAATCTTACGAGGTAGAGAACTAAAACTTAGGTATGTGAAGTGAATTGTCCAGCACCACACAGCCCATAAATGTTAAAACCTGTTTTGGAACATGAGTCTTTGGTCTTCTGATCCAGGTTTTCATCTATGTCAGGGGTTGAGGAACCTGTTTTCTGCCAAAGGCCATTTGGTTATTGATAACATCATTGGCAGGCCATACAAAATTATCAACTTAAAAATTAGCCTGCTGTATTTGGTCAAAAATTTAGTTAACTCACCCCTAATGCCTTGGCAGGGCCAGATCAAATGATTTTGCAGCCCTTATACAGCCCACAGGCCATAGGTTCCCCACCCCTGATGTATGTATTGCCAAACCTGATGCATGAAAATGCCCTTCCTACTCCCTTAGTTGCTACATCTTGCCTCTGTCAGAACCTGGATTAACTTTACCTCCTCTGAGAAACACTCCCTGCCACTTATCAACCACATGGTTTTAGGCAAATTATTGAACACTAGAGACCCCATGTATGAATATTTGTGCAAGAATAGGCCTTCCTTCCCCTGGCTGCCAACACTGCCTTCACTCCCAAGCTGCTTTTAGCCTCTTGCCTTGCAGCACCAATTTGCATATTTCTTTCTTATTGACTGTGGACTCAGTCATCTTTGTTGTGGAGTTACAGTCAATTTGCATATTCCAGCTTTATTAGATAGGATGAGTTTACTTATCCATAAAAAGAAAGTTATAGAACTTGTCTCAGGAATTGTGATAAAGATGAAATGAGTTAACCTGAAAGGCCTGGAAAAGCCTAGCTGGTAGTTGGCACTCACTAGACTCTGGTTCAATGTTCTGCACTGGCCACTGGATCTTATGCTTTATCCTAGTTAGGAGGAGTGCAAGCGACAAAGAGTCATGTTAACTCAAGGCTCTTAGAATTTAGATGTCAGCACATTATTCCAAATTACTCATAGTAGCCAGCAAGTTGTATTTGTATTCTTTCTCTCTGTCCAAAGCTCTTAGTAGCATCGTACTGAATCCTGCCATCACTAATGGGGATGACAATGACCCATAGGAAGATGTCTAAAGAGAAGGGAAAAATAAAGAAAAATGCTGGGAGGTCAGTCCTAGAAGGAGCCATAGCTTGCACTTCTTCAAAACAAACAAGGGAATATACTTTCCCCTTTGGCACATTTAATATTGCAATATATATTAATAGCTTCTTGGAGGTCAGTTCAGACTAACAGACCAGACCAAGTTCAGTGTTGGACATCTGCTCCAACACTGTCCTGTTTGATACCTGGTGAGGAGTGGTATCCAAGGAACATCTAGGCTCTGCAAAGACACCTGGAACCTAACCAAGTCTGAAGGTTACATCATCAGTCTCCTCCAACCTTGAGTTAAAAAAGACTATAAAATAACACTCTTTTTCCCCTCTGTCTCCCAACAAGAAAACAGAATTCTGACATTAAAAAAAAAAAGATAATGTAAAATCCTCTTACAGTTCTCAAAATAGGGGTTGCTCTTTTCATTTTTTCTTCTGCTCCTGTGAGAGTCTTCACTCCCCCTTAACAACAAACGAACAAAAGCTCCTTAAAATAAGATTGAGTTCAGTCTTACTTTTCCTTTATTGGAAAAGGTTCTCTAAATATGATTTTATGTCTGATAGCTCTTGGCATAGGATGATTCTCCTTAGAGTAGGTAGCATTAGTTTCATCATCTCTATGGATGGGGGAGGAAGTTTAGAAAATGTTGTAACATACCCAGGTGTCTCAGCACATTCAGTACAAGTGTCAGTTGTAGAGCCAGGACAAGAATCTACAACTTCTGACTTCAGGTTGTTTTTCCCAAATCAGAGCATGTTTCTATTTTTAATGTTGTTATTTTTGCTATGATTCTTATGTAGTGTGTGTATGTCTGTTTTCTCCATACACATCAAGTATAGAGCTTAGCTTTGTAGATATGCAGAAAAAAGAATGAAGATGTTACTACCTGGAAATTTACCTTCTGGTTAGCATATAGAGGATGTTGCCCAATCCAGAAAGCAAAGTCACGGTAATTAAGAACTGGGAAGATCCAGCAAATCCATGAAGAAGTTGCATGCAAGTCATCAGGGCAGACTTCTGGGAATAGGTGAGAACCCATTCCTATCTGTAAAACCCAGGGCCCTGGTTTTCTCATCCCCTGGCACAAGCAGGGGCAGGAGTACTGTCCCACCAAATGGTTGGTGCTTCTAGAAAGCTCCTTCTCTGAGGGTGACTCTACTGAGCTTTCCTTTGCCTCGATCATGGGAGTGAACTGTATCTGCTTTGTCCCCAGAACATGACAGCACCTATGGCAGCTTGTCCACAACCTGCTCATGAGACTTGTAGGGGCTCCTTATGGCTATAGTATTTGGAAAAGGGGTTCCAGGAACATGGATCAACCTGCTGAGAGTCAACTGGAGTAAACGATGGTCAGTAGAGAAATTGGGGTAAAAAACATCAAGACCACCTGGCTGGCATGGCTCAGAGGTTGAGCATCGACCTATAAATCAGGAGGTCACCATTCAATTCCCGGTCAGGGCACATGCTCTGTGGGCTCAACCCTCAGTAGGGGGCCTGCAGGAGGCAGTTAATCAGTGACTCTTCATTGATGTTCTATCTCTCCCTCTCCTTTCTTCTCTGAAATCAATATCTTATATATATTTAAACAGAATAAAACAAAACAAACAAAACAAAAAGTCAAGCCCAAAGCATGTGTTGACTTAGTGGGGCAAGGCTAGCATAAGACAGCAGCCAGGCCATGAGAGTTACCGAGAGGTTAGGAGAGTAAAAACAAGAACTGACACATGAAGCAGGTGATATCAGGCAGTTTCAGCAAAATATGAAAATCTTGGCATTCCTTTTGAGTGTGTGTAGTTCCAGCCAAGCTGCCAGAGGCAAGCCCGGCATTGCCAGATGGGCTGGATGGGTTTCACCGGGTTGTTCACCTTCCCCATGATGCCCTTTCCCTCCTATTTATTATTTCCATTCTTCAGTTTCCTGTGCAACATAGCTTTCACCTTTTCTTCAGCATAGAGTTCCTTCTAGCCATGGAGACAATAGAACTCCCGCTTAGTTGTTATGTATCTGTATCAGCTCTGTATCATCATTTCATTCATTATATATAAAGTCTGTTCTTAAAAAATAAAAATTTAAAAAAAAGCCGATTAGTGCAGAGGTGAGAATGTGATGCCTTTGGGAAATCTCAAAGGCCTTAGTACAATCATTATTATTACAGCAAACACACATTCAGTACATGTCTTGTATCAGACTCGCCATCCTGACAGCAGCCTATGTAGTGTTTACTATCATTACCTTCCTTTGAACAGGAAGAAACCGAGTCCTAGAGGGTGTAAGTGATGTTCCAAGGGCACCTTGCTTAAGATGCTGACCTCTGAGGTCTCCCTAGGCCCAAAGCAGTTAATTTCTCGTGGACCCTTTTGCTTTGCTCAGTGCCAGAGAAGTAGATGCTATGTGGGATCTGAATACAGCACCTGGCTGGAAAGGGTTGCTGGTCTGATGATTCACACTTTTAAATAAAAATAATAAAACCTTTGGCTGGACAGCTTTCCTTCCCCAGGCCAGCTGGATGTGGTCGCTGCGGTTCCAAAACACACTCGGGTGATATTCCAGCTTGAATAGCATAATTTGCACATTCGCTTGTCAAAGTTCTGCACGGTGGTCTTGTGATCACACTCCTTGCCCAGCGCCTGCCAAAAGCTCGCTAATGCCTTGGCTCCCTGTCCTGCTGGGCTGGGCTGGAAGCGGCCTGAGAGAAGGTGGGATGCCTCCTCCTGTAGTTGAAACCTAAGCTAAAAGCTAACAGAAGACAGGCTGGGTAAGTGACCCAAACCTAATCCGACTCAACCATTATTTAGTGAGCATCAAGCATATTCCTGTATCCGGTTACACTGGATCTTCCCAGGGGCCCTGTGGGTATCACTATCTACTAGTACGTTTTACAGACACAGAAGGAAATGCGGATGTGCAAAGTATAATAACATGCCTTTCAGCTAATAAATGGAAGAGATCCACTTCTTGCTGAAACCGGTTTGTCTCAGTGGATAGAGCACCAGCCTGCGGACTGAAGGGTCCCGGGTTCGATTCCGGTCAAAGGCATGTCCTTTGGTTGTGGGTACATCCCCAGTTGGGGGTGTGCAGGAGGAAACTGATTGATGTTTCTCTCTCATCAATGTTTCTGACTCTCTCTCTCTCTCCCTTCCTCTCCGTAAAAAATAAAAAATAAAAAAGAGATCTGCTTCTAGCTTCCCTGCTCTTGCATCTATACCAACATGCTTTTATTTATTTTACGTTTCACATATATTTTTTTATTGATTGTAGAGAAGAAGGGAGAGAGAGAAAGAGCTAGCAAGAGCAATGATGAGAAAGAATCATTGATCTGCCGCCACACCGGCCAGGCCCATCAGATGCTTTTAGCTCACTTTGAGGTGAACAAAGTGAAGTATTGGGGTCAGTGGAACAAACTGAGAATACTAAAAGACACAACTACCAACCTTATGTGCCAGGCACCATGGGAACACGTTGTGAGCATCACTTCATTTCTTCCTCACGCCAACCATGTGGAGTGCGTACTAGGATTTCTCCGATGTTACAAAGGAGAAAAATGATGCCAGGAGATGTTGACTCATTGGTCCAAGCCAACCAATGATAGCAACTGAGATTTGAGTCCAGGCATTTTGTCACTGTAGCTTGTTATAACCGAGTCCCAGAGTGTGGGAGTGCGGAAGTGGATTCTTTTTTTTTTTTTTAATTTATTGAATTTTTTTATAGATAGGAAGGGAAAGAGATAGAAAGCTAGAAACATCGATGAGAGAGAAACATCGATCAGCTGCCTCCTGCACACCTCCCACTGGGGATGTGCCCGCAACCAATGTACGTGCCCTTGACTGGAATGAAACCTGGGACCTTTCAATCCGCAGGCTGATGCTTTATCCACTGAGCCAAACCGGTTTCGGCGGGAGTGGATTCTTTACCTGCCCAGGATCTGCAGGGAGAGCACAAAAGTGTGAGATAAGTGCTTTGAAAAAGAGGTCATATTGCCCACATGGCCAATGGAACCCATTCAACGAAAGTCCCAGTTCTCAATGGTCACCTACATCCTCTCAGGCCGAGGCAGTGGATGGAGTGATTGACATGCAGCCTTAGCTGGCCTGGAGGGCAGGATGCCCCAGTCAGTTACCTGTGTCAGTACGTCCTTCTCAGCCCATCTTGTTGGGAGTGAACTGGGGAGGGAAAATAGTGAATTCGCAGCCCTGTCATTGAGATATGAGAAGGACCTTTGTGGCTAAGTATTCTCGGACACACCTGGAAGATGCTGAGCCCTGTGTCCGGGGGCAGCCGTGGCAGTTTCTGCTGCTCCCCACAGTGGGACTGGCAGTCATTGCTTGCTGGGAGTGACAGCACATTACTACTCCCAGCGCGGCAGAGAACAGGCATGCCTAGCCAGGGAGGAAAAAAGGAATGGCAGATTGAAGATTTGTTTTATAGCCAGTTATTAACATTCCAAACTAGAAAGCAGCAGGGCTTTCTGTGTGTGTTAATATATTATTTGTTACTCAGTTTTTCTTTGCTCTCCTATAAAAAAAAAAAAAAAAAAAAAAAAGTGGGTGGCTCGGTTGGCCTTAGTGTCATCCTGTGCACAAAAAGATAGGGTTTGGTTCCTGATCAGGGCACATGGCTAGGTTTCCAGTTCAATCCCTGGTCAGGATAAGTACAGGAGGCTACTGATTGATGTTTCTCTCTTACATCTCTCTCTTTTTCTCTCCCTTCCTCTTTCTCTAAAATCAAAAAGAGTATCTTTGGGTGAGAATTTTTAAAAAAAGAGACATTATTTAAACAATACTATAACCATAGAAGTTTAACCAAGAAAATATTCACATTCTGCTTTAGGTTTTTATGATCCTTGCTCATATACCATCCACTTTATGTGACTCCTCCTAGACAAGAGTGCATGTTTTCCTATGTCAATGTTTTCCAAACTTTTGACATATGTGTACCCCTTCTATAATTTTCGTAACGCTGAGTATCCCTCGTACTCATAAGAACATAGAATTAGGTGCAGCTAAGCATGGTGCAGAGCATATCCCCACCAAACTCTGGTGCAACGCGTACCCCCACCAAACTCTTCCCGTACCCCTGGGAATACGCGTACCACACTTTGGGAAACACTGTCCTATGTCGTCCCACATTTCTTTGAAACATTTCTTATCGGGAGACAGACAACTCCATGTGTGGAGGACCTAGGCCTAATACCTTTTCCTGTCTTCTTTTCACTGGTGACCTGATCGTTTTATCTTTATTCTTGAGTGTGAGCTTATTCATATCCATTCTAGAGGGTGAAGAAGGCCTGGGAGCCGAGGAAATGTACATTTGTCTACTCGGCCATGTGTCAGTAGCTCCCATTAAAAATAAAACAGCTGTGAGGTAGAAGAAGGGAGAAGAAATAAAAAAGGATCCAAAAACTAAACTCAAGTGAGTTTTTATCCCATTTTTTCTTAAGTGAGGCAAGCCAAACACGAAGAAATGCACTGACCGGCTGACCAACAGCTCTGCCCTCCTGTGGCTGCTCCCTGGGGGGGTGGGGCACCCCCGGCTGTGCCAGCAGCCATGCCAAGTGGGCGAGGTGGGGGCAAGAAATGCTTCACATACCTTTGCATCTGTTTGGTCACTGACTCAGGAAACATGTCTGTGTGGCTCCACTGGTAGCACCATTCCCTTGGCCTGGAAGGCCAAGAGTTCAAGTCCCACACCAGAAATGTGGCTGCTTGCCAATGTCAGTGCCTGCATTGCCGTAGAAGATGGATGGCGGCGTGTGCTGGGAGCGGGATCCCTTTCTCTCTGGCTCTTGCAGGAAAGTGAAAATCAGAGGAGCGAGAGGGCCACCACGTCCCTCAGTTTGGTGTGACCCACAGTCCTCAAAGACCCTGAATGTAGAACTGGTAAAACTATCAGCCAGTCTCAGGCACTCCCAAGAGCGTTGGGCTCACTGCCCCATGCTCCACCATCTCTTTAACTCACCCTCCGCTTGGCTTTTGTTCCAGCGACAAGAAATATAGAAGCTAAGGGCCCTGTCATGGTGGCTCAGTGGTTGAACATCAATCTACACATTGGGAGCTCAGTTTGATTTTTGATCAGGGCACATGCCCAGGTTGTGGGCTTGATCCTCAGTGTGGGGCATGCAGGAAGCAGTTGATTGATGATTCTTTCTCATCATTGATGTTTCTCCCTTTTTCTTCCTCTCTGAAATCAGGAAAGAAAGAAAGGAAGAAGGAAGGAAGGAAGGAAGGAAGGAAGGAAGGAAGGAAGGAAGGAAAAGAAAGAAAGAAGAGAGAAAGAGAGAAAGAAAGAAAGAAGAGAGAGAGAGAGAGAGAGAGAGAGAGAGAGAGAGAAGCGATAGAGAAGAAAGGAGGAAGGAAGAAGATAGAGAAATGAATGAAATGAAGAGAGGATCAAAAAGAAAAAACTAAAAAAGACCTAAACTCCCTCCCGCACATACCGCAGACACTCACCCCCAAGCAATGAAAGCAAGCCTTCTACTAGCGCTAGCCAAACCCTAATTTGTGGCAGTCCTTGCTGTCTGGCGATGGACATTGAAGTCCACCATATAGAGGGCCACCCTGGCACTTCGGGGCCTCCACGTCTTATAGAATAATCTTTTGAAAATATTTCATTTAAGCTTTTCTTAAAAAACAAACAAACAAAAAAAAACTTTTAATGCATATATACAGCATTGCTTGAAAGTTTAACCTGGCCTTCAAAAGCAATTTATCATTTAAAATACTTCACTTAGCTTCAAAGTTTAAAAAGTATTCTCACATTTGAAATTATTTATATTAAACATACCTGATACATTTTCTTTTGACCAAATATTAAAATTGAGAGGATGGGGGAATTGAATGGTGGCAGGGTTAGGGAGGGCTGTGAAGGTGAAGATGGTGATGGATCTTTTTATATTAAGTAAGTCCATCTCAACACTAGCTAGCTGGTTTGGCTCACTGGATAGAGTGTTGCACTGCAGACCGAAGGGTCCTGGATTTGATTCTGGTCAAGAGCACAAGCTCAGGTTGTGGGCTTCATCCCTAGTATGGCATGCCAGAAGCAGCCAATCGATGATTCTCTATCATCATTGAAGTTTCAGTCTCTCTCTCCCTCTCCTTCCCCTCTGAAATCAATAAAAATAAACAATAAAGTCCAGCCTAATCAAAGATAAATTATTTATGCATGAAATAGAATTTGTTCTGCTGCCTGAAGAAGTCCTGCGGTAGCTTGCATGGCTTGAGAAACAGGTTGTGTGGTTTGTGCATGGGGCAATAGTTAGGCTTCCAAGTTGCTATAGGGCTAGTTCCTGCTGACTGACTTTGAGAGCTCCTCCAGCCCAGAGCCCTTTACCCCAGGAGCGTGGGAGGCTGACTGGGGGAGGGAATGCCGATCTTCTAGTGAAATTGTCTTTCGAATAGCGAGGTTCTAGTCACAGGAGCTGCCTTCCAGCCTGAAGCATATCAACCCTCCCTTCTTTCCCCCTTGAATAAAATCCCTTGCTTGTGATCATGTGTAAGGAGGTCCCAACTTGCATTGGGACCCCACCAGGAAGCCCGAGGCTGATGTTTCTGCTCCCACGATATCTTTTGCCATCTTCCCAGGGGTTTCATTTTCATCCCGCTATTAGATGCTCTCTTCCTGCTCCCAAAAGTCCCTCTCTCCTGCTCCCTAAGACCCGAACATGTGCTGAGAGAGATTATGACCATTTCAAGAGAAAGAAAATCCTATCAAGCTGGAAGGAAATTAAGCTGTTTGGAATCCCCTTCCACTCCCCAGCATTCTGTCTTTAGTTTTTTCTTTTCCACCTGAAATTATTAACATCTTTTGTCTTTTGGTGAGGGCAAGTTTGTTTTTCTTTTTTTCTTTTCCTCTAACAGTTTTATTGTGGCAGCATTCACATACCGTACAATTTGCCCAGTTAGCATGCTCATTTCAAGGGCTGTTAATATACTCACAGTTGTGCAACCCTTCCCACAATCACTTGTAGGACATTTTCAGGACCCAGAACAAAACCCCACAACCTTTAAGCCAGCACTCCCCAATCCCTCCATCCTCCCAGCTCTGGGAAACCACTCACCTACTTTGTGTCTCTGTGAATTTGCCTCTTCTGGACATTTCATAGAAATGGAATCAAGGGTCTTTTCAAGCATCCTACTAGTATTCTTCCAGAGGGCCTGGCAAAAGACCTTTGGCTTAGTAGGTCTTTGAGTAAGTTTGAATTAGTTTACTTGTATTAGGTATAATATTTGATTGCTCAGTCTTGGGCTCAATATAAACCGTGAAGTGGGAATCTGGATAGTCCTAGATGAAAACCCTCAAAATGCCATAATCCAGAGTGAGCTAACGGTCTGGACATTATCAGAATGGAAGGACAATTCTGTGATTCATAGTTTCCCCTAGGCCAGCTCCCACAGACACAGCCCCCTGTACTCCAGTCTGTTCAACGGCACAGTGCGGGTGCCAGAAGCGCCACAATTCAGAAATCGATTCCTTGGAAGACCGGCGTTCTCTCATGAGTTGGCACACCACACTGCATGTTAGCAGGCAGCAACACTAAAATGCACTAAAGACCATGTAATTTATTCCCAACATGCTGTTATTCTTTCCAAAACATTAGCTTTGGAGCAGAACGCTGGCTAAATGTTGTCTTTATTTCCAAACCTTGGGGTAAAGATCGTATGCAACCAATGGCTCAGGGATAATTGGCCACTTTACAGGTTCAACCTCAAATGAACTCCCCCGTCTGAGTAAATTTCCTGGTAAAAGATCCTATTTTAATAGAATGTGAAAGCTACAAGAGGGATGGAGCTTACAGATCACAGTATGCTCTGTTAGATAAATGACCAGGAGTTAAGATTTCTTAAAACCACATTTTGTAGACAGAGTTAATGAAAAGCCCAGAAAAACAAAACAAAACAAAACAAAAAACCCCAAACCCAACACTCAGTGGTTCAGCATTCACGCTTAAATGAAAATAACATGTGTGCCTTCAGCCCAAAGTGTGCCAGGGCTTAGAGCAAAATTGGCAAGGTTAATACCAAGAATCCCTGGGGGTGCTGATGGGCATTGTCATCCTGGGCTTGACCTCACAGCCCTCCCTTGGAGGAGAAAGCGAAGGGCGGCTATGTTAAAGCTTTGTTCTCAGAATTGCCATAAAGAGCTCAGAAAACTCCTCTTCTTGTAACTGTTTTTTGTTGTTGTTGTTGTTGTTGTTGTTTTCCCTGAGCCAGCATTGAGTCAGAAGTGAAATGATCATTTTTGTGGAAGAGCTGAAGAAATGGATGGCTCATGCTTTTTCACCCAAATGTGGTCTGTGGTACTGCTGGGGGGTCCCGAAGTTGAGAAGTGCCTAAGAGCTGTGGGGTGTTCTTGTCCTATGTGTACATGTGGCCCTTGGTTTCTTCCTTTGGATCATCATCTGGCCTGATGTTGACCTGGTGTTTTATGGAGTAGAGAGGTGGTGTCACTGGTTTAAGTTCTCATTTCCCAGGCTTAAGCCCCTTGGTTTAGGATTCAGATGGTCCACCATGGTAGGGAACAAGAAATTGTCTCAGCTTTTAATCCATTTGGGTAGAGAGATGGTTTAAATTTCCTACCAGATAGGACATCTGTCTACAGGAGCTCATTCTAAAGGTTCAATTAGTTATTCAGGAAACACTGGGTCAGGAACTATCCCAAGTCCTGGGAGACAGCGGAGAACCACAGCCCTACCTTGAAGGCATTCATGATTCATTAGGGATTAGTTGTGGGGAGAGAGTGATGATTGCTATGACACAGATATGTATGGGATTTGATAGAGCACAGCCTGGGGTGGGTCAGAAACAATTACCAGGGGCAGTGATTCCTATGTTGGGTCTTGAAATATTCATAGGAGTTGGCCAGGCATCTAGAAGTTGGCAGTTGAATAGAAGAGATAGGTTTTTTTTTCTTTTCTTTTTTAAGGCAGAGATACCATCATATGAAAATGTACAGCAACAGAGGTAGTATGACATGGTTTGGCATGTCTTGAGTGGGGGAGCCTGTGTTTTCTGAAAGATGGGGCTGGACAAGTTGTCAAAGGTCAGAGCAATAGAAGCCTTACCTTTGAAATGAGATATACCACTTTGTAGCTCTTCCTGGATACCCCAACATGGCAATTGATGCCCTGAGTTCTAGTTTAGTGATTACTGTATGCCTATCCTCTTTTGCGTCAAACAGATCTGTAGTCAAATTTTGGTATGTATGTAACTTCAAACAAATTAGTCACATGGAGCTTCTGTTTTCTGTTCTTTAAAATAGGACCAAACCGAGAACAACACCATGAGGTTATTATGAGTATCATCATGATTGAACAAGCACAGTGACTGTCATTAAAAAGTTCTCATGAAGTATTTGTGGAATCCAACATGGTACAGGAGTGAAAAGGAAACTCTACTGCCTGAAAAACAGCTATTAGCTTTCCCAACACCAGTAGCTGCCAAATGAGTCTAGGAAAGAGGTAGCAAAGGGATCTGAACCCTGAAAAAGAGTGACAGAAAGCCAGGGACCCAGAACCAGGAGACAGTAGGCCAGCACAGAAGATCAAAGTGGGAGGGATGCAGCTTGAGCCAGAACAACAAGGACACCTCTGGGTCAGAAATGCAGACAGGAGGGAGGAGGTGGCAGATGCTAGCTCCTGGGGCTCTTCAGGGAGTGGATGCACAGCAGCCCAGGGCTTCCTCTTTCCTGATGCCGCCCTTGTGACCTACCAAGCTCTGGAAAGAAATCAAAAAAGGGAAAGAAGAAAGGGAAAAAAGAGAACAGCTGCATTTTTATGTAATTACAATAATACCCTCTCCTGATGAAAAACACTCAACAAATTAGGAATTCATGGGCACTTCCTCAACCTTATGAAGGGCATCCATGGACAGCCCACAAATAACATAATTTTTTTCCCAATGAAAAAATTGTCTTTAATATACAAACACCATGTACAGAATATTATTCACTTGCTCTCACCAGTGAGCTTCGAGCACGTCTCTTGAATATGGTCACTTAGGGTGATGTATCTCAAGCATCACTATGGTAAAATATTGAGAGCTTTTCCCTTAAGAACAAGGCAAAGTTGTCCGCTCTTGCCACTTCTATTTAAAAATTGTACTGGAGGTTCTTACCAGGGAAATAAGGCAAGAAAAGAAATAAAAGTTATCCAGTTTGGAAAGGAAGAAGTACAACTATATTTTCAGATGACCCAATTTTGTATATTAAAAAAAAACACCACACCAGCCGAAACCGGTTTGGCTCAATGGATAGAGCGTCGGCTTGGGGACTGAAGGGTCCCAGGTTTGATTCCAGTTAAGGGCATGTACCTTGGTTTCAGGCACATCCCCAGTGGGGGGTGTGCAAGAGGCAGCTGATCGATGACTCTCTCTCATCGATGTTTCTGACTATCTCTTTCCTTTCCTCTCTGTACAAAATAAATAAAATATATTAAAACAAACAACAACAACAAAAAATCTTGAAAATGAAGAAAAAAGCTGGGAAATTCAAAGTCTCTGATTTCAAAACTTACTGCATGCAGATCTACATTAATCAACACAGTGTGTTACTGGCATGAAGATAAACATGTATCTAGACCAGTGACTTACGATTGAGAGTCAGAAATAAACTTTCTCATTAACAGCCAATTGTTTTCCACATGGGATGTCAAAAATTCAATGGGGAAGTTATAATCTTTTCAACACAGAATGCTGAGAAAATTGGGTGCCTACCTCACACCATATAGAAAAAATAACTCAAATTGGATCAAAGACTTAAATATAAGAGCTAAAACTATAAAAAGATTAGAATAAAATAGGGGAAATTTTTATAACATTGATTTGACAGTGATTTCTTAGATATGTTGCTTGCACAAGCAACAATAGCAGCAGATAAATTGGACTTTATCAAAATTAATAACTTTTCTATTTCAAAGGATACAATAAACAAAATTGAAAAGACAGCCCACAGACTGGAAGAAAATACTCCCAGATCATATATCTGGTAAGGGGCTTTCATAAAGAACAAATCAATAATAATAAGACAAAATCCAATGTAAAAAATGGGATAAAATCTGAATAGCTATTTATCCAAAGAAGATATACATGTGTACAATTAGCACAAAAAAAAAGATGCTCAACATCATTAGTCATCAAGGAAATGCAAATTAAAGTCACAATCAGATACCACTTCATACCCACTGGAATGGCTATAATGAAAGAGATAGATAATAAGTATTGGTGAGAATATATATAGAAAAGGTAGAGTCCTAACACACTACTGAACAGAGTGTAAAATAGTGCATATACTTTAGAAAACATCTGACAGTTCTTCAAAAGATAAAACATAGTGGTATCACATGACCCAGAAATTCCATTCCTAGGTAGTAACCCAAACAGGTCCACCACAAACATGAATGTTCATAGCAGCACTATTCATAATAACCGGATAATGAGAAAAATCTAGATTTCTGATAACTGATGAATGAATAAGTAAAAGTAGTATATCCATACAAGGAATATTATTCAGCAATAAAGAAAAGTGCAGTATCAATCCATGCTATTGCATGGATGAACCTTAAAAACATGTCAAGTGAAAGAAGTCAGCCACAAAAGACCACATGTTGTATATTATTCTATTTATATGAAATGTCCAGAATAAACAAATCCATAAAGAATAGATTAGTGGTGGCCTGGTTGAGGTGGAAATGGGGAAGGACTGCTAATGGTAGGAAGTTTTCCTTTTGGATAGGTGGTTCATAACATTTTCTAAACTTGAATAACTGAATATAACAAAAGCCATTGACATGTACACTTTAAATATGTAAACTATATGGTATGTGGATTAATCTATCTAAAAAAAAAGAGGGAATATGCAAATTGACTGTCATGCCATCACAAAAGATAGCGTTACCCAGTCCCCTCAGCCCCACTGGAGTCCCCCAGTCCTTTTAGCCCTGCCAGAGGTGTGGTAAACACGTGGTGATGTCGGACCTGTCTTCGCCCCCAACCCACCCAGGGCTGGCCCGAGGCATAGGCAAGTCTTAGATGGCAGCTGCCCATCTGCCCAGGGTCGCCTGAGGCTCAGGTAACCAGGGCTGGCCAAGGCTTGCACTCCTGGCAGTGGCAGCAGCAGAAGTGTGATGGGGTGTCACCTTCCCCTGATCGCTGGGTTGCCTTCTGCCCTTGAGGGCTCCCAGACTGTGAGAGGAGGCAGGCCTGGCTGAGGGAACCCCTGCTCCAATGTATGAATTTTCATGCACTGGGCCTCTAGTATCTTAATAAAGCTATTGTAAAACAACAACAACAACAATACAAATAGCCATCAATACAAAAGGCAGGCACTATACTAAGCTCTATAATCCTACCCAAGTCTCACAATAAGAATACCAGGAAGGTTTTATTATCTTATTTACAATGGAAAAGCTTATGTTCAGGGATATTTAAGGAAATTGCCTAAGGTCACAAAACTAGCCAGGAGTTAGGATTTTGACTCCCTTTTGTTTCATTTTGAGTTTCAGGGTCTTGTTAAGAGGTCTTTGGTGGATCTTGTGAGTCTACTTATGTTCCAAGTCCAATGTTCCCAATATGACACTGGAGTTAGGTGAGCTGTTGACTCCCAGTTTCTGCTGAATAAGAGGTGGAAAGAAATCTGTTCTAAGTGTTCTCAGTGTTCTCTGGCCTTGTAAAGACACATCTGTCCTGGAGACTTCCATAATTTCCCCCTTGGATAGGTCACAGCTGTAATCCTTGACCTGCACCTCCAGCACCTGATTTTATAGTGTTTTGCGTTGGAAACCGAGTTTTGTGACTCTTGGCTCCATTTGCTTCCTAGTTCCAAGAAATAAACGTGAGAAGGAAGGTGCTAGGCCCATGAAGACAAAGACGTCAAATAGATCTCACTGAGGAGAATTTGGATAAGTTTGGGGAAAACGACTCTGAAGCAGATGGATTACATTTTCTGCTTGGGCTCAGCAAGTAAGGGGAGCCACAGCCAAATGTGCTTGGGATCTTGTCATACTCCCAATGTTGAAAAACATTTCAGGGCATTTGACTGTGTTTGGCAGAACCACTGCCTTGACTGTGCCCCTTCGATGCTGGACAAAGGTGACAAACAACCTATGATGATCCCAGTCTGAAAGGAGCCACAGTCACAATTACCTTTTGTGGGAGGGGCACAGTGGCTCCCTATGTCAATGGGAACATTCCAATGGAGGTATGAACTATACAGATGGTTATAATAAGGTTTTTAAGGTTTTTGACAAAGAGTGTGAACATCAACTAAAGTAACAAAATTCAAGTCCTAAAGGGAAGTAATATATCCTTCCATTCTTCTCTTTGTGATGAAAACAAGAGTCTGGGAGGAGAGTCATGTCCTTCCACAACTGTCCCCTACCCCTTATTCCGTGCATTGTGCAGTATTCCCAGTAATTTTTGTGGCCTTACTCACATCCTTTGTTGTTGTTTTTTTCCATTGGATTTTGAGAATCAGAGCAGAATCAAATGGGATGCTCAGAATCAGAAAGCCCTTCTCTTGTTGTCAGTAACCCAGACCCCCCATGATTGATTGAGTGGAAGGAAGAAGATGATGATGAAGTCAAGGCAACAGCTGAGCCCTTGCTGAAGTGCTGAAATGGGAATAAGGATGTAGATAAGCAGGTGTGAGGCTTTCAAGCCCCAAATTAATTAATTTATTTTCTCAGAGTTCACCATGTTCTATGCCCTAGAAAGACAGCAGTTCATAAAAGAAACAAAATCCCCTGCCCTCCTGGAATTCACACTCTAATGTAAAATACCAGAGTCATTTTGAAGATATAATGTTAAATTACTAAAATTTTTATAAGTTAACTTCTAAGCTGGTCAAAGAGGAGTATAATTTAATTTTTCTTCTATAAGGAGCTATAATCCCATAGAATGTCTACCCTCATACTACAAATACTCTTACTTTGCTTATAAACTTTAACATTAACTCTCATTGTTGGAATATGTTGTCTTTACCATTAATGTGATAGCAAAAGCCCAAAGCTAAATTTTATAAGAAGGAGAAGCAAATTTAAAAATCCTTTAAAAATTATCCCCCAAAATGACTGAAAAATAGAGTTTGGGAAGTGCTTATATCAATGTGCAGCTAAAGCTTCCTTCATGGTTATCTCTTTTCCTTCTCCTTGTCTTCTCATCACCAGATATTTTTTTATTCACAGAGTTGGAAAGATTTGAAAGTTAAAGATAAAAAATAGAAGCTTATGCAAGAAATAACCAGCAGCTTTGGATTTTTGCTTCAAGGTAAAAGGTTGGTCCCAGTTTTCCCTCCCTTCCACTTCTGCAAATCAGTGTCATATAGTAATATTTTGTGATAGGAAATATTTTTAGTGGATTCTAGCCCAGGCTATTATCAAGACAGCTGCTGTGGACATGCTAAGAGAGACAACCTTTTCAGTGCTGCCTTAGCCCTAGCCTCACTTTCCCTGCTTCTGAGTCCCCAGCTGCTCACAGCTGATTCTGCTGATGCTCTCCAGCTGCAGGCTTGGCTCCTGACAGAGACGGATAATGCAGCGTGACTCTCATTCCAGACTGGTTTTATGTTATGCTCAGACCCAAGGCGTGGTGACCCCAGATGACTGAAGGGCTCCCACACTGCTTACTACTAATTAGATCTGAGATCTACTGGCAGGATTGATTACCGCGAAGGATTGGCTAAGTTTGGGTTATAGAATCCTCTGCTTCTGCTTCCCCTATATTCACTCAGTCAGCAGAATAGAGCCGCAGCCTTAATGCCCTTTCTTTAGTTCAACCAATTTACCTGTTTAGTTCATCTATGCAGAATCTGGAGATTCTAGCTCCAATGACCTTTATTGATCCGGGTCTTCTTACTTAGAATAAGACCTTGGAGAGAGTGTCTACCTGGCCTGTTAGTTTGATCAGTGTCCACCAGACTGATTTTAGGTTCCACTTACTGGATGCAACTTGTTGTTATGTCCATTTCCAATGTGAATATGGAGACAGAAATAGCCTAAGAACACTGGAAATCACCTGACCTCTAGCACCTCAAGAACTATTCCTTGTCCCACTTGAGTTTGCATGTCTCAAGCCAACTCCTGCTCCATTCACACCTCACCTGACCATACTATAGGCATCAAGGTTTTGAAGGTCCAAGTCCCAAGCAGCGATAATCTTTCATTAGAGCTACTTCTTGGTAGAAAAGCTTTGGTGTCAATATTTATTAGCTGTTAGATATTCTTGAACTCACGTGGTTCCTGATCACATAGATAGGCAGACCTGGATTTTATAGTTACCTCAGTTTCTTGAAGGAGGCCCAGGCTTTAGAGACATGAATGGCCTGTAAGTTCTCTCGAACCAGTTCAAGGCCTCATTCAACTCCCTCTCTAAACATCCCGGGATCCTCAGCCTCAAATTCTTTGGTGAACCCAGAGCCTGACATAGATTTCATATTATCACAAGCCTCTTTCAATGTTTTGACATTTTTCTGTCATCACTTCTTTAATGATTTTGTACAGATGAATCTGAGAGGGGAAGGAGGGCTCTGGGTGAGAAAGTGCGATTAAGAAGAGGCTAGTTTAGAGAACCAGATGGCTCTTAGCTCTGGAAATTGGGCTACATCCTCACAATATATATATATATATATATATTCTTTTTAATGTCCGTTCACCTCTTTTCAAAGAATAAGAGTAATTGGTTCAAGTCTGTGACTCTTTGTCAAGTATAGGGGGTTCTAGATTCTTATATTTCCATCCAGTGTACAGGGCAGGAGTGAGTATCTTGACATGAACTCTGAAAGCCCCTTGAGAAGCCTGCTGCTGGTAGTTTGAGGAATGGTCATTTCCTTCTTTCTGATATCTTGCATTTCTCTAATTCAAGTGCAAAATGAGGATTGGACAAGCTTAAGGCTGCTTCTATTTCATGCTGAAATAATGTTTGCTTGCTATAGAGAAGCAAAAGCAGGAAAGGCCAAATGCTTTGATGAGTTCATAGAGAATTAAGTGTTAGATGTTACTGCCATCTAGTGATGATTTAACACCTGGCTGCCAGGGGAAGATGAGTTATCCTTTTGCTACAAATGTAGGATGTCACCTTACAGTGTAGGTTAGCCTGGTAGGTTCTGGAATGGAGGTGACATCTAGGTGAGCTTCTCCTACCGGTGGGAGGCTGCATGGTGGAAAAATCTCTTTCTAACTGTGAAAACAGTACATGTCCTCATGTTAAAGCCTAAACTTCTCTGTCTGTATTTCTGCTTTAATGTGTGTGTGTGTGTGTGTGTGTGTGTGTGTGTGTGTGTGTTTGATTTCAGAAAGGAAGTAGAGGGAAAGAGAGATAGAAACATCAATGATGAGAGTATCATTGATTGGCTGCCTCCTGCATGCCCCACACTGAGGATTGAGCCCGCCATCTGGGCATATGCCCTGAATAGGAAACAATCCATGACCTCCTGGTTCATAGGTCAATACTCAACCACTGAGCCACACCGGCAGGCTCTACTACTGTTTGTAATAGTTCATTGAAACAATGAAAAATGGGTTTAAAAAATCCAACTCTGCCTTCCCAAATACACGTCTACACATTCCCAGAGACCGGTTGTGTAGCACTGCTCCCTGTGTGTGTCCACAAGTCTCGTCTCTTCACAGAAGTATCATCAAAAAGCACTATCCAATTCTAGGCACTTCCCCTCTCCCCATGGCACTCACATGCTACCTGGGGATGAGGGCAAAGAAGGAAGAAGAGAAATACCATGACTGAGTGGCTACCTTGTACCAAGTGCTTTTACAGCCATGGAAGCTCTCATCATAACCCTGTCAGGTGAGATCATCCCTGTGTGAAAGATGAGGAAACTGAGGTTCAGAAAGTTTGGACAGTTGGCCAGAAATGGTACAGTTGACTACAGTGTGCCAGGCCTCAGTCTGGGAGTTTCTGTGGCTCGGTAAGCACAGGGATACGGTGTCGGGAACTACCACAGAGTGTGGAGGAAGCAGAAGATGCTCCCTCTGCTCAACAAGGAGCAAAATCCAAGTACAGCCCCACATGGCCCCTCAGGCACATGTACAAGTTCAAGGAAGGCACAGATGTCCACAGTAAAGGGTTGGCAGTTTTAGATGCAAAAACAAGCCCACTCCTAGACTATATCTGCCAGAAACAGATAGTGAATCTCGGGCATTTATTTCATTCCCTTTCACTCCCCCATCTAAAGAAACAGGATGTTTCACGAAGGTAATCATCTCCACAGGGTTAAAAAGGCAAGAAAAGAAGAAGAAAAACAGCAATCTAAGCACAGCATTCGCAGCTGCTTTGGTATATAGAGGAAAAAAAACACGAAATTTGCTGGACAGGGTATGAAATGGAACTTTTGTTGCCTTGGATTTTGGGCTGAAGCCTCAAAAATAAAGACAAAAAAAAAAAAAAAAAAAAAAAGGACAAACATTTCATTTTCTTCCTTGGCACCAAGGAAGTTTCTCCTTGCAGTTAGATGGTCAGTGAAATCTGAGCCAAGTTCAGGCCGATGGAAATACTGTAAGCGGGGCCTGGGCTCTGAAATCTCCTGTGTGATCTTTCATGCCCTCTTTCTCTCCCTCCTGATGATTACCTGTGGGATATTCATAGAGAAACTTGAGGTTCTAGAAGAGGTGGAATCAAAGCAGGGGCCTTGAAAAATTCCCTGCACCAGCCATTATTGGATTGGATTGTGAACAAGAAAAAAGCCACCAAGGTTTTTTTCTTGTTCGTTACAATATTCAATGTAAATCAGCGTGACTGATACACAACAATAGATGCTAATATCCCTCCTGTGGGAGAGGACAAAAAAAAACCCCACAAAAAACAAACAAACAAACAAAAAAACTGGTCAAGATGCTCCCTAGCTCCATGTATAAGGCTTTTTGCAATTTGGCTTTGCATTTTCTTTCACTAAAGAAACAAAAGCTATTTCTTTTCTCCTTGAATCTGAGCTAAACTGTTGGCAAGTTGAATGCAAATAACAACAGTATACCACTGCTGCGTCCAAGCCTTTAGGGCAAAGAAGGAAGACACATTGCATGTGTCTGTCACTCTCTTAGAATCTTGCCCAGCCACCATGGTAACAAGCCCCAGTCTGCTGAATAATGAGAGACGTGATATCTAGTCACCCCACCCACACCAGATTTGTGAAGAAGGCCATCCTAGTTCAGCATTCAGCCATCCCTTTGCCCACCCACAGGCTGATCACAGAAGCATGAGCAAAGCTCAGACGAATTCAGCTAAGCCTGGCTCAGAACAGCAAAAATGCCCAGCTGATGGCATCATGTGCATTAACAAATTAATTTCTTAAGTTATTAAATTTTAGGGTGGCTTGTTACATGGCATTAGCTGACCGACACACCTACATTTTAGAGAGGTCTACTTAGACAGATATGTTCCAGCAGGATTTACTAAGGAGGCAGCAAGATCCCTGACCCTGCTTCAAAACCAGAAGGTCCTGCATTACAGCGGGAGTTAGAGGTTTAAAGGAAGCGTGCCGTGTTCTTGATAAGAATTCACTGCATTTTGCCCCTCTGGGCAAGATGAGAGGTTTTCCGCCTTCTTTCCATCTCACCCAAAGCTTTCAGCTTCAGCTTTCTCATCTACAAATAGGGCCGTGAGTCAGGGGGCTAATGGGAACGTTAAATGAGATGTGAAATTGCTTTTTGCTTGGTAAAAAGAGTTTTATGCTAGGAAAGTATCTCAGGCATGTCTCCTACTGTCTGTGTTTTGATCATACCAAATAGATGTAACGTGTTGAATTAAGTGTAAAATTGGCATTACTTGAACTGCTGTTGACAATAATTTGTGATCGCAAAGCTCTGGGATCCCAAATGACTATTGGGGGATGCTTTAAACATATTGATGTGTAGGCCTAACCCCAGAGGTCCCAATTTAATTGCTTGGGGCTTGAGCCTGAGCATCAGGGTTTCCACAGCTCCCAGGGGTTTGACTCTGCTGTGGCTGAGGGTCAGGCTGGAAAAACAGACCCAGAGAAAGAGAAGCAGCAATCAGACTCTCAAACCTCAGAGGGAAAGTAGGGGAGAGTAGGAGAGATCAACCAAAGGACTTGTGTTCATGCATATAAGCCTAACCAGTGGCCATGGACAACAGGGAAGTGGGGACATACGTGGGGAGGGGTTTGGGATGGGAATGGGGGGATGAGGACAATTATGTGATACCATAATCAATAATAATAATAATAATAAAAAGTCCTGCCTTTGGGCCTCCAGGCCTCAAGGGCTGACAGCTGCCTTGTTAGCTCTTTAGTTTTCTTGCTTACCCCTCACAGTTATCTGCAATGCAGTTTTTGTTGCTAGACTTAGAACACATTGGGCTTGGGCCTGATTTTCTGGCTACTCAGTGATTTTCCCTTTTAGCTTTGTTTTTGTCAGTTTTGACCCATTTATCATGTTGGGCTTGCAGCATGAAATTGCTCAAGTCGTCTTGAAAACGAAGCTGGGTTGATGACATTCCGAATTCCGATGGGAGCGATAACATCGTTACTGCGACTTCGACACAGGCTTTCCTTCCCACCGCTGAAGCGTTGCTTTTATTTTTTAATAACCTGAGCTATCTTAGGAGAATATGATATAACCGCATCAAAACAAATGAAGCACATTTGCAAGTGCTGAGCAGAGGAAGACCAAGAATATCAACAATGGGGATAGAGTGGGTGGCTGAAAAGGTTTCTGGGACAACAGGAGCCCACTCCCGCCTCTGGCTGGCTGCTGCAGGAGAACAATAGGACTTTGGGAAGGAGAAGCTAAAAAACCCGCTGTCAAAACTGTAAAAAGACAGGAAAAGCTTCTTGTCTGCTGGGAGCGCCTTTTCTTCCAATCTGGTTTGTAGGGAAGGAGCAGTGGGCTTCCCTTCAGCCAAAACAGGAGAAGAGTTCACTTAATCGATGGCAGGCTGTGGAAAGGCAGCTGAGACCAAATGACTTTCATCTCCTCTTCCTCCTCCTGTCCCCCCAGAAGGAGCGAGGATGAAACCATTTAAAAAGCCAGGTTTAAAAAGCAACTCGGTTCCTGACAGTCCCTGTAGCGCTCCCGGTCTCAGCTGCTCTCCTAACTCCAGGGTGTAATTATCCTTGAACTTAATTGGCGGTTCAGGAGAGCTTATTAGCTTGCTCTATTGTTGCATAATTCAGGAGTTCAGTCCAAGCTTCCTTAAGAGCCTTTTCTTTGCTTCTGGTTCCAAAGGACCACTTTCCACACGGTCCGTGTTGGCAGACGCCTTTGGGATGGAGAGAAGGGCTACAGAGAGGGTTGCAAGCAGGAAGGCTAGACAGCTCTGGACGCAGAGACCTGGCCCCGTCCCTGCTCTGCTGCTAATTCATTGGGTGGTGTCAGCCAAGAGGCCAACCTCCTTGGGCATCAATTTCCTTCTCCATCAATGAGGAGGCAGAACTGGGTCAGCGGTTCCAAAAGCATGTTCTCGGAACACTGTCTCCCAGGATGCTTCTTAAGAAAATGGTTCTGTGACCTCAAAAAGCTTCAGGAAATCCTGCGTATCAGTCCTGTCTCCCTCAGTGTCTGATCCAACTGACTTCTGGCTTACCACCTAAACCTTGCATTTCCCAAGCTCCTTTACTCTAGAGTTCCAGGTAGAATTTGGGGTCACAATAAGATGCATTTGTGCACAAGATGTGAATCTGGAACTGAGGTAAGTGGGCAGGGAGACATCCATTTAACTGACAGCTACAGCTCCCTTGGCATCTTCCTGAATGCCTGGCCGCCCTTAGCAAGCTGGTCCTCTGCCGTGGTTCTGAAAGTCTTTCCTGCACGCCCAGCATGGGGCTTGCTTTGCTAGCGCTCCAGCAATTTGATAAGCTCCCAACTCCCTGTATCAAATCCCTTGCTCATTAAAGGGACAGTGATTTTGTTACCTGCAGCTGAATTTGATCAATATACGGCCTCTTGGGTATTCAGCATACATGTAAACCTATTTTTCCTAGTATGTTGAATACATGATCACTTACATGCAGGGGTCTGTGACTTATGTTGCCTATTTCTACACCTTTCATACTTGAAACTTGCATGCTATTAAAATTCATAGTAGAAAATGGTGTATATTTATTGTCTAATGTCTAGCACAGGGGTGGGAGAACATCTGGCCCGCAGGCCGTGTAAGGTCTGGCCCTGCCAAGGCATTAGGGGCGAGTTAATTAATTGTTTGACCGAATATGGTGGGGTCATTTTTCAGTTGATAGTTTTGTATGGCCTGTGAGGGGTGGTATACATATCCAAATGGCCCTTGGCAGAAAAAAGCTTCCCTACCCCTGGCCTACCAGTATGTATTTATGCTTTACTAGATGCCTGGTGCACGGATTTGTGCACTAGTGGGGTCCCTCAGCCTGGCCTGCACCCTCTCACAATCCGGGACCCCTCGGGGGATGCAGTAGTGTGCGAAGCAGCAGATGCCAGGGGAGGAGCTTGAGCTGGGGCCTGGCACCACTCCCACTCATCTGGGACTTACTGTACTTGCCGCTGCCACTGTCAGGTGGTACTGCCACAGAGGTGGAAGAGGCTCCCACCATTGCTGCCTCGCTTGCCAGCTGTGAGCCCGGCTTCTGGCTGAGCAGTGCTCCTGTTGTGGAAGCACACTGGCCACCAGGGAATAGCTCTTGAGTTGAGTGTCTGCTCCCTGGTGGTCAGTGCACATCATAGTGACCAGTCAACTAGTTGTTTGGTCATTCGGTCGTTCAGTTGCTTGGTCTCTTAGGCTTTATATATATATATATATATATATATATATATATATATATATCTCATATATATATATATATATATATATATATATATATACACACATACACACACACACACACACACACACACACACACACACACACACTAGAGGTCCAGTGCATGAGAATTCTCATGCACTGGAGTAGGGGGTCCCTTAGCCCAGCCTGCCCCTTCTTGCAATCCTGGAGCCCTCAAGAGTGGGAGGCGACCTGGTAATCAGGGGGAGGCGAGGCCTCCATCACACCTCTGCTACTGCCACTACCAGCAGCACCAGCCCTGGCCAGCCTTGATTACCTGGGCCTCTGAGCAGCCACCATCTGAGGCTTGCTGCACCTTGGACTGGTCCTGGGAGGCTGGGGACCTGAGGGGACTGGGTGCACCATCTTGTGGCTGTGAGCACACTATCTTTGTGATAGTGTGAAGGTCAATTACCATATTTCCTCTTTATTAGATAGGATATATAGATTGTCTAGGAATAAAAGGAAAATCTTTATCTTTTAAACACTACAAATTCTGGTCCCCATACTACATGCATCTTCTCAATACAGAGGAAACAGCAGAGGGGTTGGTGAAAATAGATGCTGATGATTCTTTTTTTTTTTTTTTTAAATATATTTTATTGATTTTTAACAGAGAGAAAGGGAGAGAGATAGAGACCTAGAAACGTTGATGAGAGAGAAACATCAACCAGCTGCCTCTTGCACACCCCCCACCGGGGATGTGCCCACAACCAAGGTACATGCCCTTGACCGGAATTGAACCTGGGACCTTTCAGTCCGCAGACCGATGCTCTACCACTGAGCCAAACTGGCTTCGGCAGATGCTGATGATTCTTTTGCCCCCCTTTGTATCTCTCACATTTCTATAAGAATTCATTCTTCCAGACATTTTGATTCTTTGGACTAAAGGAGAGGTCTAAAATTCTGAGTTAACAACCAATACCCCATGTGGTCCTGGTGCAGCCAATGCATGGTCCACTCTTTCAGGATTCCTGCTCAGGTCTCAGAATAAAATGGCCCACATGTGCTCATGGCTGTCTTCCTAGAAACTCCCCTATAGTGACACAGACTTCAGCCCGAGACTGCTGTTTCCCTTTCCTGGAGCCAGCAGGCTGACCTCCATTACAAAAGGGATAGTTTAAACCTCTTTTGAAAATTAAATTTATTGGATGATGTTAGTTCATAAGGTCATATAGGCTTTAAGTGGATAAATTCTATGATCCATCATCTGTATATTGCATGTGTGCTAACCACCTAAAGTCAGATCTTCTTCCGTCATCATATATTTGACCCCCTTTACCCTTACTACCCCTAGCCTCCTTCCCTCTTGGAACCACCATACTGTTGTCTGTGGCTATGAGTTTTTGTATTATTTGTTCACTTGTTGCTTTTAATGTTATATCCCACATATGAGTGGAATCATAGGGTTCTTGACTTTTTCTGTCTTATTTTGCTTAGCATGATATTCTCAAGATCCATCTATGTTGTTGCCAATGGCATTATTTCATATTTGCTCACAGCTGAGTAGTATCCCAGTTTTCACTGCATAACACTATCATGTATTGCAGGACACGTCAGTTGTTTTCATGTCTTGGCCACCGTGACTAGTGCTGCAAAGAACATAGGGGTACATATATCTTTGAGAATAAATGTTTTTAAATTTGAACCCCTTTCTAATTTATCAGATTGTTTTGTTTATTAGATTCCACATATGAGTGAGATACTGTGAAACCTGTCTTTCTCTGATTGGCTTATTTTGCTTAGCATAATACTCGTCAAGTCCTTGCATGTTGCAAAGAGTAAGAGAGAAATTGTAACCTTTTTTAATCAGACATTTGCCATTGAATCAGTAGAATGCCAGTGAGTTTCGGTGGCTATCTTTTCTCTGCATTTACTAGTATTACACACCAAAGTTCTGCCATTTCACTGTTGGGGCTATGGTTTCAAATATCTCTCTTAGACAGGGACATAGACCCCTAGGGGCCTGTGTCTCAGCCACCTGCGATTCTCTAGTTGTTGAAGACACTGTATTGTACCAAGGACACTATTACTGTTCATTTTCTTTAATTTTCATGTCCAGACTCTTTCTTTTTCTAAAATGGTCACTGGCTCAGCACACTTGAAGAGGGAGAGAGGAACAAGAACTTCCAGTGCAGGAACGTGGATTGAAGACCAAAGATAGCACATTGTCCTTCTTGCCTTCACCCCTGTTCCAGTTCTTTAAAAGTCTCTTTTTTGAAGCACCTCCATGTTGTCTCTTTGCTGGCAGCTCTCCCAAAGGTGAGAGTGCCTGGCTAAAATGATCATCTGTCACTCAGTTTCAGTATATTTTCTAAATGTTTGTGATGCATTATGCTCTGAGCCCTTTGAGGACTGGCTGTGGGTAATTCCTAAGAATATGACTTACTCACGCTTCTATCAAATGATGCCTTGTCTGAGCCACCTGGACACAAGGGAATATTCCATCATTGATATGTTTGGCAGCCTAACAGAGTTTTGCGAGATGTCCACTATTATTGTGTTTTGCTAGGTCCTGGTCATTGGAGTATGATTTACAACTGCCCATGTGTTTTGATCAGGGCTGTCACATAAGCTGAGCACTTGGGAGGCGGGGGAGAGGGCTATCCATGGCTGTTTAAGCATGATCACCATTCAGTGTGACTGGTTTGGGAATTTGAAGAGACAGCTGTTCCTCTTGAGGAAGCTGCTATCTTTCTGTCTCTTCATGTGTTCCCCAGAGAATACTGGTGGTACCACGTGCCTTTACGCTGACTGCCACGTGGTCCCTCCATGGGGTGGGGCCTGAGGCAGCTGGAGATGGTGCCTAGATGTGCTTTCCTAAGAAACAAATCTCTCATGAGAGTTTCAGAAACAAAGGCAGAGCTACATCATGGGTCTGAGGAGGTTAGGTCCAAGAGGGAACTAGGAGATAAAGATAATTCAACACTGACATTCGATAGATAAGGAACCTGAGACTCAGACACACAGTGAACTTGGAAGGCAATACTCTTCCCTGAGCACCATGAGGCACCTCCAGGATTTTCATTGTGGGAACGGTCAAAGAAGGAACTTCAATCACGGCTTCTATGTACTTCCTTGAAATTTTTCCAAATGCTTTTAAAACATGAGCGATTCACTTGACAGGATCCTCCCATCCTGAGAAAAAGTCTTTGGGTCGCCAGAGGATCCTTCATTCAGATGCACCACCCGGCCCTGTCCCTTCAGTATTAGCCACACTTCAGAACAGTAGTTCTCCAGATGTGGCCCCCGATCAGCAGTACCTGGAACTCTGTTAGAGAGGCAAACACACGTGCCCCACCCCAGAACCCACCAAACACTAATCCTACATGTGGCCCAAGGTCTCTGTCTGTATTTTTATAAGCATGACTCTACTGCGTGCCCAAGTTTGAGAACCACTCAACCATTTTTTACTCTCCTTACTCAATGTGATTTTAGAAGAAATTAGAAAATTCCCTTCCTCCAAAAGACTCTGCCTCCTGCCTCCTGTTGCCTGAAACTTTCCCTCTTTAGATTTATGTCATTGGATTAGGACTTCTAGCTCTAGGTTATTCTGGAATGTAAAATATTTTTAATATGTTTTTTTTAAAATTGATTTTAGAGAGGGAAAGGGAAAGAAAGGGAAAGGAAGAGTGAAAAACAGGGAGAGAGGGAGAGAAGGAGGGAAGGAGAACCTGCTGCCTCTTGCATGCCCTCTACTGGAGATCCAGCCTGCAACCAGAGATGTGCCCTTTCCAGGAATTGAACCAGCAACCTCTGATGCCCAGGATGATGCCCAAACAACTGAGCCACATCAGTCAGGGCTGGAATGTAAATATTTTGAACCCTTAAATCATTCATGCATCAATACATACCACCTCATTAAAACCTAAGTCTAGATTTTGAGCCCTAGTTGGTGTGGCTCAATTGGTTGGGCATTGTTCCATGCACCAAAATGTTACTTATTGGTTCAATTCCCAGTCAGGGTGCATGCTGGGTAGCAGGCTCAATCCCCAATAGGGGGTGTGCTGGAGACAGCCAATCGCTGTTTTGTTCTCACATGGATGTTTCTCTCTCTCTCTCTCTCTCTCCCTCTCCCTTTCTCTCTAAAAATCAATAAAAATATTTTAAAAGGACTAGATTTTGATAGTGTTCATCATGTACTCATAGCTTATTTATAACTGAACTCTTCTGAAACTAATTTTATGAAACCTCTCTGTTCCAGTCACAGTGAATTCTCTGAGACCACTGACTGCACTGTACTCCTTCCTACCACAGGGCATGGTACCTGCTGTCCCCTCTGCTTAGAACACTCAGCCCTGGTTTCTTTAAAAAAAAATATATATATATATAAATATATATATATATATATATATATATATATATATATATATATATATATATATATATATTTTTTTTACAGAGAGGAAGGGAGAGAAATAGAGAGCTAGAAACATCGATGACAGAGAAACATCGATCAGCTGCCTCCTGCATATCCCCCACTGGGGACATGCCCACAACCAAGGTACATGCCCTTGACCAAGATTTAACCTGGGACCTTTCAGTCCACAGGCCGATGCTCTATTTACTGAGCCAAACTGGTTTCAGCATGCCCTTAAACTATATGCTTCCTTCATCTCTCTGTTCAGAGGTCACCTTCTGACTTTTCTGACCAGGTTAAATCCTCTTATTGCATCTCATCTATATATTTTAAAGCCTAAGGTACTAAGTGTCTGTTCAACTGTTTGACCAATCATTATGACATGCACTAACCACCAGGGGGAAAACACTGACCAGTAGGTAGCTTGCTGCTGGGGTCTGGCTGATTGGGGACTGGGCAAGAAGGCCAGACATGCCCTGGAGCCCTAGTGCAGCCCCTCCCCAGCTGGAGTGCCTCCCAGATTGCAAGAGGGCCCAGGCCAGGCCAAGGGACCCTGTCAGTGCATGAATCCATGCACCACACCTCTAGTATCAGTATGAGCTCTCACAATGGCTCCATGTTAGTGCTTGTCACCACTGCAAGTTTGCATCTGTCTCAACTTTCTTCCCCCCCTGCCAACCCTCCCCCCTTCCCACTAGATTGCAAGCACCATGAGAGAAGGCTTACCACTGTGATTCTGCTCATCATCATAGCCCAGAGCCTCATAGACCCTCAGTGGTATTTGCTGAATGAAAAAAGACTAACTTGACCCATAACCCAGGGTGCTCTTCGTCAACCATCTTATGTGGACCAGGCACTCTTCATACGTTAGCCCTGACTTTAGTAATTAAACTTGTAATTAAGAACTATTTAAAGAGAAGGAAAACAGCAGCTCCGAGAGGCAAGCTTGCCAGAGCTTAGAAGGGGTGTCTCTCCAGGGTTAAAATCCAGGTCTGTTTCTGCAGGCTGCACTGTTTCCACTATGGCAAACAGAATGTTGGGGCCGGAGGGATCTGGAAGGCATTTGGTCGAACATTGTCATCCTGCTGGGAAGGAAGTTGCAGTTCATGATTTAAAAAAAAAAAAAAAGGCTGTAAAAATTCACAAAGCATCTACAACAGAGCAGAGATGGAAATGAAACCTCCCTTGACTTTTTTAAATTTTTTATTGTATGTTCTTTTAAGCCTCTGAGTAAAGGGTGGGAGCAGTGACTTAACAGGCTTTAGTTTAATCTTGTACTGCCCACAATTGCCAACTGTGGCCACTCCGATCGGGGTCACAGCTAAATCATATTTGTAGCAAGGAACTCAGGCAGGGGAATTGCAGAGGGAGGGAAGGAGGGGAACTGAATAAAGCCAGTTTTCTTGCTGCTGGTAAATAAAGCCAGTTTTCTTGCTGCTGATCGTCCTGCTATTTAATATAAAGTCATAATCATTACCATAGCAACATCCTCGTTGCACACAATATGAATATGTAGATGTAGATTCTCTGGGTCTGGGGAGGAGGGGGGAATTGAATATACTCTACTTTTGTGCACCTTTAGGTGAAGAAGGAAAAAAAGCTTGTGTAATTGCAACCCTCCATTGTGTAAGGAGCGCTCTGTATTCGTATAGATAATTATTCCACATGAATCCATAACCACCAGAAGTGAATTATGTGCTCACTAAGGCCATAAAAAATAGCTGATAACTGTTTTGTTGTGTGTGTGTATGTGTGTGTGTGTGTGTGTGTGTGTGTGTGTGTGTGTGAAATGAGAGAGAGAGAGAGAGAGAGAGAGAGGGGGGGGGGGGGGGGGGAGACACTAGAATTCATAGGACAGGGAGATTTCTGGAAGGAAAGCCATTGAAATAGTGGCCTCCTTTCAGAATGAAAGCTTCCAAAGTGCCCAAAAGGTTTAAGCACTTGAGCCATTGATAATCCAAAGGCTTCCAGAGTGAAGTCTAGATTGTAGGTTGTGGGTCATTCAGAAAAAGAGGAACATTGTGGCTCTAGAATTTCCACAGCTTGCGGTGGCCATCTGGTGAGAAGGTTGAGGTGGGCTGGGTAACCATGGAGATGTCCCAGAATATGTGAAGTCTCCCCAGGGTTTTTACTTAGATTATCTTGCTCCTGGATGAGTCTTAGAGATGGGGCGCGACACAACTTTCCCAAGCCACCCCTCAGTGCTGCCTCTGAGGAGAGCCCTCCAGTTTCCTCTCTCACCGTCCCAGGTAAGGCTGATGGCGGCGAGGTCTGTGGTTTCTGGTGCTGCTCTAAGGGTAGATGATTATGGGGGCCAGCCTGGTATCCCAGGTGAGGTTTAAATGAGCGTGAGAGACAGTCTAGGTCTCCTGGAAGAGTCTGAATTCCAAATGCTCTTCTGTGGTTCCATAAGTAACTGTTAGATTGCATTCACAACATGATTCTCATTCTGGGTGAGTCTGTTCTAATGTTTTTAATGTCTCACTATGTCTCTTCCTATCCACCCATATAGATACATGTCTACTTACCTACCTACCTGCCTAAGCATCTATATCTTCCTCTCTGTTTACCTGTCTAGCTAGTTTTATTGAAATGTAGGCATGAGTTTGTGTATTCACTGTACATCTCGTTCTATACACCAATATGGGTGGCATGCAAGCAATAACTAAAATAAGTTATAATAAAACGGTATATAAAAATGAGGGTGGAGCATGTGAAATGAGGGCCAGGGTGCATTTGTAAATACGGTAGCCAGGAAAGCCCTCAGTGAAATGACAATTGAGTAAGTCCAGTAGGATGTTGTCCAGGAGTGGCTCCTATCTCCTGTTTGGTTTAAGTTCTGTGGTTTTTCCATTGCCTGATTTTCACGGAGTTGCTGCAAGTCCCAGGAAACCCTGTGTTGTCAGATCCATTCTTGAATGGGCAGAAGTTTGCCTGAGAAAAGCCAGATTCCAAGTTAATCAGAAAAAGACTCGGAAGAGTCAAGGCTGTAGTTGAAAAAGCGAAGAACCAGACTGGGAAGATCAAGACCAGATCGTGATGACAGCTTGGCGTCAGCTCGGAGGTGTGAAGGAATTGGGCAATTTACGGCCGGCCAGGGAGGTTGCATCACCATTTCTTGTCGGCATAAGAGCTCAGGGGAAAGAGCAAATAAGCCTTCTGGTTCTACTTTCAGTTTCCGCTGCTCTCCTTTTCACAGACTTCAGACTCTTCTTAGCTGTTTTTTTTTAGTGGCTTTTGCTTCCAGACAAAAATGGGGGAACGATGCTGGGATTTTATAGAGAGGGTGGGGAGAAGGGGGTTCACCCTGACTATAGTTCAGGGAGGAATTGTTTTGATTGCAGACCAGCTAACTGCAGAGAGGGTAACTTAAATGAGAAGGGCCTTGGGAAGTGTGTGGTATGTAAACGTGTCCTGTCAATGTGGAGAGGATACAGAGAAGATGGACTTTTTACCATTTATAAGAGAGTGTTTTAACCCCAAGAAGCTTATTTCTAGGTGCCATCATCACTCTGTAAACACATAAAAATATCAAGTACAGATTCTGTTATATATGCCATCTTACAATGAGACAACTCAGAAATTGTCAATAGCCAAAGAAAATTCTAATTACTCATTCTCATAATTCTCCCTGTCATGGTATCTTAATTTCCATCTCAGTCTTTTTTTTTTTTTTTTTCAGGTCCTGGGTACTGAGACCTTTAAAATATTTTTTATTTTAAGTATGGTTTCATTGCATAAAATCCATCAGTGGCTTCCAAATGCCTTCAGGTTAGAATTCCTTTAGGATGAAATTAATGGCTTATGACATGCTGCAAAATCATTTTGATCCATTCCCTTCCTATCTCCCCAAATTTATGTTTTGTTATTCTCACACAGGCATCCTTCTGGCTGTCAGACAACTTAATGCAATTTCCTAATTAAATCACACTGTTCCATGCCACATCATATTTGCTCATTATAGTTTCTTTGCCTAGAACAGTGGTTCTCAACCTTTCTAATGCTGCTACCCTTTAATACAGTTCCTCCTGTTGTGGTGACCCCCAACCATAAAATTATTTTTGTTGCTACTTCATAAATATAATTTTGCTGCTATTATGAATCATAATGTAAATATCTGTGTTTTCCAATGGTCTTAGGCTCTACAGCAGCGGTTCTCAACCTTTGGGTCATGACCCACAAGTTGAGAACCACTAGCAGGGTCTATTTTGCTACTATTATGAATCATAATGTAAATATCTGTGTTTTCCAATGGTCTTAGGCTATACAGCAGCGGTTCTCAACTTTTGGGTCGTGACCCAGAGGTTAAGAACCACTAGCAGAATTGCCTAAGACCATGGAAAACACAGATATTTACATTATGATTCATAACAGTAGCAAAATTACAGTTATGAAGTAGCAACAAAAATAATTTTATGGTTGGGTGTCACCACAACATGAGAAACTGTATTAAAGAGTTGCGGCATTAGAAAAGTTGACAACCACTGGCTAGAACATCCTTCCACTCTCACCTACTCTACTGGATTTGTCACTTCCTGTTAATAGTTTTCCTAACCTTTTTCATTCAGGCCAAGTTGGGCAGTGAGCCTCATAGCAACCTGTATAGTGCTCTCATGGCCCTTACCAGCATGTAATGTAATAGGTGCATTTTTTGTTCTCTTATGCTATAGACTAAGAATTTCTTGAGAGCAAAGTTAAAATAAACTCATACTTCAGATTCAAGAGTAGGACTGTAGTGCACTGCATATATAATGGATCAGTGTGTGTGTGTGTGTGTGTGTGTGTGTGTGAAGTGAGAAAGAGAGGGAGAATGAATTAGAACACTGAAGGTATCAAATATTGAAGCATTACTAATATTACAATATTTGACACAAGAACTTGGCTTTTTTTTTGGCAATCATTACACTAATATTGTGAAAGAGATGGGGTTCAATGTCATAACTGTTGTTATAAGAAACAATTTTCAAGCTCAGCAGTTCATTATGAGCAGCTACTGGGCCTACTGTCTTCTCTATAACCCTGGAGGGAACAGACAGACTTGAGAGATGAGGAGATAAATGGCTTTCCAAGTCAATTGACTTCCACAGTTTTTAAATACTGCATCCCCACTAGCTTCAAATGAACTCCTATCAGAATGGATACTGACCTATAAATGCTATAAATGGAACTGATCAAATTATAGACTGGCAGAATTTTTTTTTCTAAGATGGACCAGCTAGCAAGCCTATCAGTTCAAGGCCACTTGGTGTCAGCAGGTAAGAGCTGTGATTACAGGACACATACCTGAACCAGGCTCCTCATTCAAGGCCTCCATCCACATAGAATTTTTGCCCTGTGCAAAGCTGACCTCCACCCCTGCACTGCCCGTTAGAACCTTCCCACTTCGTGTCTCCTTTCAGTGCTTTTTAACTGACTTGCTCATCGTTATTGAACCAATTCTTGTGAAGCTATCAATGCCATAGCTTCATGGAAGCTTCGAGATTTCACCCTCAGAGGTGATCTCATGCAGTCCCTCCATTTTGCACAGGAGAAATGAACTGTGTGGCAGGAAGAATCCAGCCCAAAGTCTGGTTCTCTCTGACATCACAGCACAGTCCCACAGATCTTAGCTAAAATTCTTGCCCCGCCATTTACTGACCCAATAGTTATAGGAAAGTTACTTAGACTTCCAGAGTCTGTCTTGTTTCCTGTCAAGTCCAGAAAATGGTACCTTCTACCAGGCATTATGATTCATTAAGAAGAAGAAGAAAAAAAGTAATAGACTCAGCACAGCACTGACATGTAGTAAACACTCAATAAATGTTGAACAGGTTTACCGCCTTTATACCAGGCTGGGGCTCAGAGCAGGATCCTAGAGGAGGTGGTTAGAGTGGGTTCCCCTTTTTAGCTCTTAGATGGCTGATGGGTATCCCCCATGTTGAGCACTTTAGGGCCCACTTTGCTCATCGGTCTTTCAAGATCAAGGAAAGAGCCCGGTGTGCTTAGCTCAATGGTTGAGCGTCAACCTATGAACCAGGTGGTGACAGTTCGATTCTCCATCAGTGCACAGGCCTGGATTGTAAAGTAGATCCGCAGTATGGGGCTTGTGGGAGGCAGCTAATCCGTGATTCTCTCTCCTCATGCTTCTATCTCTCTCTCCCTCTTCCTTCCTCTCTGAAATCAATAAAAATAGATTAAAAAAAAACAACAACAAAACCCAGTGAAACATTCCTAACAGTGAATGTTTCCGTTATTGGCATTCAGCCCACTGGAGAGACAGAGCCACTTATGCCTCTTCCCTCTCATTTGTGCTCCCGGATGGTCGAGTCCCTCCTCTGTATCCCAGATCCTTGGGCAGCCTCCTCCGCTGTTCACCTTCACTGTAGTTGGGGTGCCCCGGTGCAGGGTTTCCGCAGAATCTCAAGGGGGCAGTGTGGTAATGCCTGAGAGAGCCGCCTCGCCTCCAGGAAAGCCTTGGCCATTTTTACATGAAAGTGTTTACTCTGGAAATTAAATTATATTTGGGATTTTGGGCTTCCCCTCCCCCAGCCACACCGTGGGAGGTTTTGGAAAGTTACTGTGGTGACCGTTGCAATCAGAGGGCTGTCAGCATTTCGGCTCTGCACGGGCAGGCCCCACAGGCTCCTTCAGCACCGGGGCCCCAGGGGACCCTGTGCACGTGGGGAGGGGGCGCTCTGTCCATGTTGGGGGCTGGGCCTCCCGCGGAGGTCACTGGCTCAGGACCCCCGTCCTTCACCCCCCCCCCCCCCCCCACACACACACACAACACATTCTCTCCCATCTCCAGCCACTTTTGGATCAACAGCTGAGCCTGAAATGTCAAACTTAAGTCGGATAGTTGGAGAGGGTTGATTTTTGTTTGTTTGTGTCTGTCTTTTCCAAAATATTTCTGAAAATAGCTCTTAAAATGCTCTCTGTGTATCCATGGGCTCATGCATATTCATAACCTGCTCCTCTTCCTATGTTCAAGGTTTCTGCTCTGTCAAATGAGTCCTCACATAGTAAGGTGCTAGCTCCCGCCTTCCAGAGTTCTAGGTGTTGAAGAATATAGAGAAATCGATGAAGAGACCCAGCCCTTGGGACATTCCTCCTTTCTCTGTGGCTTCTCCCAGCGAAGCCAGTCATTCAACACTCTTGAGCACTTGGAGACTAACAATTCTTGTTCTCCAGGTAGCTCCTCAGTTAACTTGTCATTCGCCACCAAATAAATAGTTATCACACTTTGCCATGTGTCACGGTCTGAGCTAGATCCTTTGTACCAAGGGGTGAGGAAAACAGACACAGTTCCTACTCTCATGAATTGGGTGGATTACTGGAGGTGTAGACAATTCGCAAATACACACACACAGAGGGTACACTTTGAGAGGGGAGCTGTACTGGGAAAGTCAGAGGTGAAGAAGATGAAGTATAAGAGGACCTAACTTAGAATGAGGGGTCCAGGAGCGAGGAAGGGATTTTCAGCTAAGACAGAATATAGGACACGCCACAAGGAGAGGTTGAAACCAAATGATTGATAACCATGACATCATCTTTTGGCACCCAAGAATCCATTCTAATTCTCAGTGACTGCCTGTAGCAAAACCTTGATATTGCTTATAGATCATTTGAATTGTTGAAAGATTTCAAAGCATCCTAAATGAGAAGAGACTCAAGAAGTCATCTGATTCAAAGTCTCCTTACTTAAAATCTCCTCAAAAATATTGTAAACACTAGTTATCAAGAACTGCCATAGGATTCAATCACTTAAGAGTCACTTTTTCCACTTATGAGAGTTCAGCTTTTTTTTTCCCATTGATTTTTTTTTTTTTTTTAAGACTTCCCTGTACTTAGATTTATCTTGCTAGACAGGGATAGTGGGGCACGGGGAGGGGGATATTTCGTTTTCTTTGTTCATTGACATAACCTCAAGTATCAAGAACAGTGCCTTCAGGTACTAGCTTCTCAAAGCATATTGGTAGAATGAATTAATTGAGGCTAAAATAGGTCTCCCTAAAGTTTTGCTCCCTGGCTCAATCAGGTTCTCTTTGGACAACAAAGAACAAATCTAATACCTCAGATGAGGACGATCTTACAGTTATTTGAAAGTAGCTCCATTTTCCAGTTCTTCTCCCTATAACCCTCATAAATGTGGCTTCGAAGCTCTCAAAGTTTTGATCATTAATTGAGATCCAATTTGCATGGTAATTTAACCAAATGTGACTCTCTTTTTTTTTTTTTTTTTTACCTAGGTATGTTTATTCCTTTAATTCTTCATCACGTGTAATTATTTATATGGAATTAGCTCATGTGATTTTGGAGGCTGAGAAGGCTAAAATCCTCAGTGGGCCCGCTGGAGACCCCATAGAACTGGTGTGAAAGTCAGGAGTCACAAGACCCCAAAAAGCCAACGTTTCAGTTTGGGACCGAAGGCCAGAAAACACTGATGTCCCAGTTCAGAGCAGTCAAGCAAGACAAGTTTCTTCTTTTTTGATGAAGAGAGAGTCAGCCTTTTTCTTTTTTTTTGAGGCCTTCAGTGATTGAGTGAGCCCCCCCCCCCCCCCACACACACACAGTAGGAAGGACAATTTCAAATGTGAATCTCATCCAAAAACACCCTCTCAGACACACTCAGAATAATATCTGACCAAATATGTGAATATCCTGTGGCCCAGTCAAATTGACCCATAACAGTAACCATCACATTACCTATCTATTAAAGAAGAAGGTATAGAGCCGAAACCGGTTTGGCTCAGTGGTTGAGCGTCAGCCTGCGGACTGAAGGGTCCCAAATTCGATTCCGGTCAAGGGCAAGTACCTTGGTTGCGGGCACATCCCCAGTAGGGGGTGTGCAAGAGGCAGCTGATCGATGATTCTCTCTCATCGATGTTTCTAACTCTCTATCCCTCTCTCTTCCTCTCTGTAAAAAATTAATAAAATATATATTAAAAAAAAAGAAGAAGAAGGCATAAAAGGAAGCCCTGCACTAACTTACAGGGAGTGCATAGCTCATAAATGAGTAGCAAGTACCCTGCAAGTGTTGCTTCTGGGAAGAAGGTACATTGTTGGGTCAGGGTTCAGGCAGGAGGGGAAGACAATTTGGCCTTTACTGGGTCCAGAAAAACCTGAGGAACTAATGATAATGATGGGAGCAGATGAGACAGAATAGAATCAGGAAAACTCCACAAGCACTAATAGTTTGCTTGAAATAATGATTTTAATAATTTTGTTGCAAAAAAAAATGTCAGTGAAAGGCAAAACCTAAATCTAAAAAGAATTTGTACCTTTTCTACAACTTCTGAGCTTTGAAAGTCAGCCTGAGGCAGTTTAAATCCAATGGTGATACTGCGGCTGGACCTTCCCTGCTCCTGGATTTGGGATCAAACATTGATAAGGAGAGACTAATTCTTAATTAGTAGTACCTACAGTAGCAGAGCTGGACGTTGGGAGTTGAGCTAATAAGAAATGTGTTCAACTTTCTATGCCGGGGATGAATCTCAGAACAAGTTATTACATGGTTAAATGTGAATGATCATGATCTCAGCTTTAGCTATCACACATAATAAAGAGTTTATATTCTCTGGGATAAACCAAGCAAGATAGGAGTATAATTTAATTTTCACTGTAATTCTATACACAGTTTCATATAATAAAATATTATGAGACATATTAGACAATAATATCTTTTATCAAAAAATGACAACAGAAATTAACCTACAGATGAACCAGAGGTTTCAACAAGCAGACAAGGACTTTATATATCACTAGAGGCCCGATGCACGGAATTTGTGGCAGCTTGCCTTGGCCCTGGCAGCCCTGGCTTCATCCAGAAGGTTGTCCAGAATGTTGTCTGGAAGATGGTTCAGCCATCCTGTCTAATTAGCATATTATGCTTTTATTATTATAGATTGTAATCATAGGATTTATTTAAAAAGATGAAAGTAAATGAACCTCAGGAGAGATTTGGGAACTATAAAAAAAATATAAGTTCCAGAGCTGTAAAATACAGTAGTTACAATTTTTTAAAATACATGCCAAATGACTGTAAAGGAAATCTCCAGGTCTCAATGGTGACTGAAAAATTCCACCAAACATTTAAAGGAGAATTAACACTAATTTTATACAATATCCACCAGACAATTAAGAAGAAGAAAAATAACTCATTTTAGGAGACAAGTATTACCCTAACACTGAAACCTGACATAAAAAGTAAAAAACAAAATAACTAAAAACAACACAGACTAATATCCCTTATTATCATAGATATAAGAATTCTCAAAAAAATTAGAAAATTAAAACTATAAATAAGCTCTAGCTGGGTAACTCAGTTGGTTAGAGCCTCTTCCTGATATGTTACGGTTTTGGGTTCAATCCTCAGTCAGTACACATAATAAGAAGTAACCAATGAATGCACAAATAAGTGAAGCAACAAGTCAGTCTCTATCTTTCTCTCTCTCTCAAATTAAATAAAAAATAATTGAAATAATACCGAAAGGGAGAAAATAATTATTTTTTTTGCAATTCTAGTTTTATTTTATTTTTTAATTTTTTAAATTAAATTATTATTTGTGTACATATTTTACCATTTCCCACCCACCTCCCATACATACCCTCCCTCCCCAGAGTTTTGTGTCCATTGGTTGTACTTATATGCATGTATACAAGTCCTTCAGTTGATCTCTTATCTCCCCCAGATCTCCTTACCCTCCCCGCTGTAATTTGACAGTCTGCCTGTTGCTTTACTGTCTCTATATCTATCTTTTGGTTCATCAGTTTATAATGTTCTTTATTATCCATAAATGAGTGAGGTCATGTGGTGTTTCTCTTTCATTGACTGGCTTATTTCACTCAGCATGATGTTCTCCAATTCCATCCAGGTTGCTGCAAATGATGAGAATTCCTTCTTTTTTATGGCAGCATAGTATTCCATTATGTAGATATACCATAGTTTTTTGATCCAATCATCTGCTGACGGGCACCTAGGCTGTTTCCAAATCCTAGCTATTGTAGATTGTGCTGCTATGAACATAAGGGTGCATATATCCTTTCTGATTGGTGTTTCTAGTTTCTTGGGATATAATCCTAGGAGTGGGATTACTGGGTCAAATGGGAGTTCCATTTTCAGTTTTTTGAGGAAACTCCATACTGTTCTCCACAGTGGATGCACCAGTCTGCATTCCCACCAGCAGTGCATGAGGGTTCCTTTTTCTCTGCAACCTCGCCAACACTTGTCGTTTGTTGATTTGTTGATGTTGGCTATTCTGACAGGTGTGAAATGGTACCGCATTGTTGTTTTGATTTGCATCTCGGGAGAAAATAATTAAAAAAATATATATGTGTGTGTATATATATATATATATATATATATATATATATATATATCAGAAAGAAGAGTTTATTCCATGAATGCAAGGCTGTTAAGAATTTTTTTGAAAAATGAATATAATTTAATACATTGCAGTTGATTTTTGCTTTATAGTAAATATTTATAGTCATTAGTTTGTATATATCAACAGTTTAAATAAGAAAGAGTACATGATCAGATCAGATCAATTGATGCAAAAAATAAAACACCACCAACAGCAAAATCCAACACTTATCCTATATAATAAAAGCCTAATATGCTAAGAGTCCGATCACCTGGTCATTTGTTCAACCAGTCAAATTGTAATATGCTAATGATATGCTAAGGCTGCTCAACCACTTGATATGACATACACTGACCACCAGGGGACAGTCAACCAGTCGCTATGACATGATAGGTTAGCTTGCTCCGAGGGTCCAGCTAGTCAGGACTGAGTGAAACAGGCTGGACACACCCTAAAGCTCTCCCATGGTCCCTCCCCAGCTGGCCAACCTCCCACATCCCTCCCCGGCCCCAATAGTGCACCAGTGGGGTCCCTTGGCCTGACCTGTGCCCTCTCATAATCCAGGACCCCTCAAGGGATGTTGGAGAGCTGGTTTCGACCCGATCCCGCAGGCCAGGCCAAGGGACCTCACTGGTGCATGAATTTGTGCACCAGGCCTCTAGTTCCAAGATAAGAACTATAGGCAAGCTAGGAATAAAAGGGAACTTCCTCAAACTGCTAAAGAACATGTACCAAAAAAGCTACAGATAACATAATTCTTAATGATAAAAGACCTTCCCACAAGGCTGGGAAAAACGAAAAGATGTCTGCTCTTACCATTTCTATTCAATGTTATTAGAAGTCTTAGTGCAATAAGGCAAGAAAAGGAAATAAAAGGCAAGCTTGACAATCTGCACCTATGTAAAAGTTAACTCCAAAAGATTATAAATCTTAATATAAAATGTTAAACTAGAACAACATTAGAGAGACCAAACAGCAGAGTGAACACTGCAGAAGGATCAGTGAACTTCATGACAGTTCAATTAAAAAATGCCCAACATCAAACAAAGAGAGAAAAGACTGCAACAAGAACATAACAGAACATCATTGTTCTGTGAGAATATTTCAAGGAGTATTATATACAGTAATCAGAGTCCCAAACAGTGTAATGTACATGTAATCAGAATCCCAGGAAAAGAAGGAGGTAGAAAAATGTCTGGAAAAAAGTAACATGAAACTTGTTACATAATACCATTTCAAATTTGATGAAAAATAACAAATCACAAATATTAAAAGCCAGCAAAGTCTAAGCATGATAAATAGCACACTTAGAAACAACATATTCAAACTATGGGAGGAAAAGAGAACATAAAAGAAAAATAAAATTATAAATGACTTGGGGTGGGAGTGGGTGTGTGGTGAGACATTACATAAAGGTAAGCAATAAAATTAATAGCTAATTATTTTCAGAAACAATTCAAGTCAAAATACAATGACATCTTCAAATTCCTATATCAAAAAATAAATGAAAGGAACTGTCAATGTGGAATTCATATCTAATGGAAATATATTTTAAAAATGAAAGTAAAATAGACACTTCCTGACAAAGGCTGAGAGAATTTAGTGTCAGTTGTTTTGTACTACAAGACATGCCAAAGTAAGTTTTTCAGGTAGAAATAAAATGAAACAAGTTGTAAACTTTTATCTAAAGGAGGATTGAAAAGTACCAGAAATGGTAAATAAATACAGCAGACTACTATTTATTTATTTTTGTTGCTTCTTTAAAAAATCTATTTGTTTAAAACAAGGTAGTATATGAAGCTTGTACTATTAAGAATTATTGTGTCCATGATCATGAGGGAGATTGAACCATAGTTTTTCTTTTCTTGTCTGATCTGGGTAGAAGGGTAATTAGTTCTGATATCATTAAATGAGTTTGTAAGTTTTCCCTTCTCTTATTTTCTGGAAGAGATTTTATAGAATTAATTTATTTTTTTCCTTAAAACTCTGGTAGAATTAGCCTATGAAACCATCTGGGGCTAGAGCTCTCTTTGATGGAGGATTTTAAACTATAAGTTCAATTTTCTTGACAGATATGGGGCCATATAGGTATTTTTTTCCTTGAGTGATTTTTAAGGAATTGGTCTGTTTAATGCACATTGTTGGATTTATGGGCATAGAGTTTTTGTTATACTTCTTTGTTATTCTTTTTAATTTCTGTAAGATCTATGGTAACATCTCTCTTTCCTGATATTTATAATTCATACATTCTCTTTTTTTATTTCTTAGTTTGACTAGAGATTTATCACAAGAAAAAAAAAAGGAATAAAATCTGGCCTGTATTCCATTCATTTCTCCCCAAATTGCAGTTTAAAACATAACTTTTAGTGTGTTGTTGAGGAAGGGACCCATAAAGGTAGAAGTACCTAAGGCCTTCTATAATGCAATCCTGCCCCAGATTTATATGACTCATCACTAGTTGGCAACTTTGATCAAGTCATATCACTTTAATATCATGGTCTGTTTTCTCATCTATAAAACAGAAGACAGTAATGATATTCATCTCATAGGCGTGTGGCTTTTTGGAGGATAAGACAAAATCATGGACATAAGACTGCCTATTGTACAATGATCATCTAATAAATGGTAGCTTCTTTTAAAATGCATACATATGACACACTTCATACTTTGCTTAGATATTCTGTTCTTTTTTTAAAAAAATATATATATATTTTTCTAATTTCAGAGAAGAAGGGAGAGGGAGAGATAAAAACATCAATGATGAGAATTATTAATTGGCCGCCTCCTGCACATTCCCCACTGGGGATTGAGCCTACAACCTGCACATGTGCCCTTGACCAGAATCAAACCTAGGACCCTTCAGTTCGCAGGCTGATGCTCTGTCCACTGAGCCAAATTAGCCAGGGCTGTTGTGTGTTTTTTATTCATAAGTTAAATTGGTTTCGGGTATTTATGTGTGTGTGTGTGTGTGTATGCATTCATTCATTTCTCACCTGAGGATGCTTTTCCCCTTGATCTTTTAGAGCACATGTGTCAAACACAAGGCCCGCGGGCCAAATCCGTCCCGCCAGGCCTTGCAATGTGGCCCGCACCGCGCTGTCATCACTGCACTCCGCTGCGTTTCCATCACAATGACAGTTTATGACTGTTCAGTAAACCATTCGGCCCGCGATTTAGGCTGGATTTTACATTTTGGCCCCTTCTCTGATTGAGTTCGACACCCCTATTTTAGAGAATGGAAGAGAGAGGGAAAGGCAGAGAGAAACATCGATGTGAGAGAAACACATTCATTGGTTGCCTTCTGAATGCGCCCCAACCAGGGCCCAGCCAGGGAGAAGCTTGCAACCAAAGTATGTGCCCTGGATTAGAATCGAACTTGGGACCCTTTGGTCCACAGGCCAACACTCTATCCACTGAGCCCAACCTGATAAGGCGGTTTAGGATCTATATATTGCAGGGCTTTGTGCATTTTTGAAGATTCTTTCTCAGTTTGACTAAGTTTGTATGAGAACCCTGAAATAAAGTTTTAAAAACTGCAGTTGTACTTTGCATGCCAATTGCCATCCTCGCATTTAGGCAAAGATCTGACAAAGATGCAAGTCCTGTGGGCTTGTCAGACCTTCTGTGAGACATGGGTCTGAGGTACTTCTTCAATAGGAATAATGAATTCTACTCACACATTCACTTTTTGATAGCAGGAAAGCTGTTAAGAATACAACTTGTTCCCATTGGTCAGAAGTTTTTGCCTGTATGAATCTCATTGACCTAGTGGGCCAGCAACATAAGCCAGCCTGATTAGCATCAAACTCTAATTTAGTGATTCTAAAGCTCGCTAGAAAAGCAAGAGGTGGTTGTTTTTCTGATACAGATCACCGTCCCTGACCCTGCTGTTTCAGAATTTCTTTGCAATCAGTTTTTAAAAGCTCTGCAAAATCAGGCAGTGGATCCTAAGAACTGCAAAACCTCAGAGCTTAGCCCTGGTTTCACGTGGTTGAGTATTTGGACTCTAATTGAATGTGTGATGGGGGGATTTTAATGTACCACAGCTAATTTATCTGTTCTCCTGAGGAACATTGGATGTTTCCGTCATTTATTCCTAGTGTATATAATATAATTTTTCTGTTTTCTTCTACCCATGTGTGAGTATTTCTCTAGAACAAGCATGCCAAACTCATGGCCAGCGGGTTGCGAGTTTGACATGCTTGCTCTAGAGTAGGGGTGTCGAACTCAATCAGAGAAGGGGCCAAAATCTAAAATCCAGCCTAAATTGCGGGCCGAATGGTTTACTGGACAGTCATAAACTGTCATTGTGATGGAAACACAGCGGAGTGCAGTGATGACAGCGCGGTGCGGGCCACATTGCAAGGCCTGGCGGGACGGATTTGGCCCGCGGGCCTTGTGTTTGACACATGTGCTCTAGAGAATTCATCTAAGAGTGGAACTGCTGAATGAACTAAATGGGTCTGTGCATCTTCAACTTTGCCACATATTGCCAATTTACACTCCCATTAGCAACGTTTAGAAGTTTCTGATGCTCCACTACCTTGCTTCCAATTCGTATCGACAATTGCTTTCATTTGAGTCATTCCGGTGTGTGTATATAGTAGACTCTCATATTGGTTTTAATATGCATTTTCCTGATGACTAATAAATTGAACTTTTAAAATATTGTTTATTATTAGAGTTAGGCTTTCATCTTTTGTGAACAGTTTGTTGAAGTCTTTGGCCCCTTTGAAGGAGGAATTGCCTACCTTTCTCTTTTGATTTGTGGGAGTTATTTATATATTTTAGGTGCATATTGACAATTATTGTGCATATTGGCAATTATTTTTATAATTGACAAGGATGATTAGACATCCTTGAAGAGCTGTATACATTCGTGATATATTAATATTTTCCCTCTGTGCTTTGTTATTTCATCCCCTAATGGCATCCTTTTGTATGTTTTCTATATGTTTCTAGAGTCTATATTTTCTATACATTTTGAACCATATAAAATTAGCTTTTAAAAACTGAGCATAACATATGCAGAGAAGCACACCTAAGTGTACAACTCAAATTTCCACACACCAAATACCCAGACCCCAGATGAAGAAACAGAATATTATGAATAGATCACTTCTCCTTTACATCTCCTTCCTGTCATCATCTTAAAAAGGGTAACCACTAATATGACTGCCAAGTCCATAGAGTAATTTTTTCATTTTATGGAACTTAACATAAATGAAATGATACTCTTTTCTTTCCTTTTTTTTTTTTTTTTTTTTTTTTTTTGGTAGAGGAAGGTCTGGTTTTCTTGTTCAACAATAGATATCATTGCTTATAACAATTCTTTCATTGTTAAATAGAATTTTCTATGAATATGCCACAATTTATGTATTCATTTTATATTTGATGGGTAGATTGACAATTTCCATCTTATAAATATTATGGATAGTAACAGCTATAAAAATCTTGTGCATTTTTTTGAGAACATATACTATATGCATTTCGTTCTGGTATATACTTAAGCGTGGAATTGCTAGTTCATAGACTATGCATGTGTTCAGCATTAGTAAGTATGTTACAAATAGTTTTTTTCAGTCTTTTTACCAATCTACACTCCCAGTAACAGTTTAGAGACTTTTGAGGAAGCCAGCCAAGAATAGAACTACAAAGTGTACTTGCAGAACTGTAGGCTAAACAAATGCTGATTGTTTTGAGCCGCTGAGTTTTAGGGTGATCTGTTATAAAGCATTATTGTTGCAAAATATAACTGGGCTGCTTGCATTCTTGGAATAAACCCCTAGCTGCTTATATTATTCTTTTATACATTGCTGAATTAAAATAAATGATATTTAGATTAAGCTATTTATACCTATGTGCATTAGAAATGTTTTGTTTGTTTGTTTGTTTGTTTTTTCAATTCCACCCTTTTTGTAATACTCCTGTCAAGTTTTAATATCAAGTTATGCTGATTTCTTACATTGAGATGAGAATTTTCCCATTCACCCCACAACCAAACACTTTCCCTGTAATCTCTGGAAGAAAGGGTGAGAGATTGCAGTTACTTTTCCGTAAATGTTAGGAATAATTCATTGGCAAAGATTTATAGGCTTTAAGATATACAGTGGAAAGGATTTAAATTCTAGATTCAATTTACTTATGGGATTATTTACACATATATCTTCTTGGTTCAGTTTTAGTAATTAGGGATTTCTAAAAATGTGTCTATTTGACTAAAATTCTCAAAGTTTTTCACATGAGGTTGTTAAAGTATCCTTTTATTGCTTATTAATATCTGCAACATCTGTAGTGACATCCTCATTTTAATTGCTCATATTTGGGAATTTTCTCCACGTCTCTCTCTTTTTTTTAATCAGCTCTGCTAGAAGTCTATAAATTGCCTAACTCTCTTCTAAGAACCACTTTTTGGTTTTTATATTCATGTATTAATAAGTCTATTTTCTCTCTCATTAATTTATTTACATGATTTTTATAATTTTCTTTTCTTCACTTTTTTGTATTTATTTTTTTTCTTCAGCTTCTTGGGTTTGATACTTAGGTAACTGGTTTTCAGCTTGTCATATTTTCTAATACATGCACTTGAAGACTACATTTCACCATTAGCACTACTCTAGCTGTATTACACACCATTTAATAGCTGTACTTTTATGTTTTAATTGAAGTTTACATTCAATATTATTGTGTATTAGTTTCAGGTGTACAGCATAGTGGTTAAACAATCAGATACAGTGGTGCCTCACACAACGAACTTAATTCGTTCCAGGAGCAAGTTTGTTATGCGAAAAGTTCGTTATGTGAAACGTGTTTTCCCATAACAATGCATGTTAAAAAAAATAATTCGTTCTGTAGCATAAAATATGCTAAGATGACATAAAAAAAGATAAATTTTTTGTTATTTTTATTTAGATACATCTAAAAACATAATTTAAAAAAAAAAAAACACACATTTTTTAAATTTTAAGACAGACTAAGTAGAGTCTACCGAATCTTGCACATCTTCATCCATTTTCTGCTTTTTGGCCGATGGTTTCATGAAAAACCTGTCCAAAGTCGTTTGTTTTTCTCTTTTCTCCAACATCTGCCGGAAATAACGGACAAGAGTATCGGAGTAAAGATCGTTGATCCTGTTTGCTTCAGCTGAATCCGGATAGTGGGCATTGGTAAACTCCTGAACTGCTTTCCATTTGACCAGGATGTTCTTGATGTCAGCAGTTGGGATTGGTTGATTGATTGTTGCTCCTCGTTATCAGATGACGCTTCCCTTTGAGCATTGTCCTGTTTCATTTCAACATAAATCACCTTCCTGCTTTTTTTAGAAGCCATGATATAAAAAAAATATTGAGTTTAACTTAAAAGGACGACTGCCGTGATACGTGCGTGATTTAATTCGTAATGAAGAACGATTGCCGCGATACGTGCTTAAGTTAAGCGCAGTGACTAACGACTGCCTGCAGTGCCTGCGCGGAAGGATGCAATACATCGGCAGCGATCGTGGAAGCTCGGGCGAAGCAGTCGTCGAAGCTCGGGCGACTTCGTTGTGTGAAACGAAGTTCGTTGTATGAATCATGAAATGAAGTTCGTTGTGTGCAGCGTTCGCTGTGCGAGGCGTTCTTTATGCGAGGCACCACTGTACTTTACAAAGTGTTTCTCCAAATATTTCCAGTACTCCTCTGGTACCGTACATAGTTTTAAAATATTGTTGACTATATTTCCTGTGCTGTACTTTATACCCCTGTGACTGTTTTGTAACTACCAATATGTACTTCTCAATCCCTTCACCCCAGTCACCCAAGGCCTCCTCCCCTCTGGCATCCATCAGCTGTTCTCTGTATCTAAGTCTGTTTCTGTTTTGTTTGTTTATATTGTTCTTTAGATTCCACATATAAGTGAAATAATATAGTGTTTGTGTTTCAATATCAGACTTATTTCACTTAGCATAGTATTGTCTAGGTTCATCCATGCTGTCACAAATGGTAAGATTTCCTTTTTTTATGGCCAACTAGTATGCCATGGTGTAAATGTACCATAGCTTTTTTATCCATTCATCTATTATAGGCACAAAAACTGCTTCCATATCTTGGCTATTGTAAATAATGCTGCAATGAACATAGGGGTGCATATATTCTTTCACACCAGTATTTTGGGCTTCTTTAGTTGTATATGCAGAAGTAAAACCACTGGGTCATAAGACAGCTCCATTTTTGACTTTTTGAAGACCCTCCATGCTGTTTTCTATAATGGTTCCACCAATCTGCATTCCTACCAATGGTACAGTAGGGTTTCATTTTTTCACATCCTTGTCAACACTTCTTTGCTGATTTATCAATAGTAGCCTGATAGCTGCGCTTTCATCATTACTCAGTTCAAAATGCTTTTTAATATTTTTTGTTATTTCTTCTTTGACATTTGGATTATTTAGACATGGGCTGCTTATTTACCAAAGAGTGGGAATATTCTAGTGACCTGCTTATTTTTAATTTCTTTGCTTCATTCCACTGTGGTCAGTGCACATGCTCTGCATGATTTATCTGTCCTTGTTCTGTGTTCCAAGCAGAGGAGCGGCTCAGAGTATAAAACCATCTGCCACCTTTGCTGGCTTTCAAACTGTGAGCCAGAGGGCCTTGGGATTTCCCAAGTCATCTGGGAGTCAAAAAGAGGGAAAGCAGGCTGCAACGATTCTCACTTGGCCTATTTCATTTTACCAGTATTTAGAGCAGATCTACTTTTTCTTGTTTTATTTAATTGGTTTTAATATAAATCCTTTTTGTTTAAAAAAGATTTTTTTTTCTGTTTAAAAAAACCACTGAATTAGAAGATCCTGCAGTTCTTTCCATTTTGAAATGAGTTTATCGTAGTCTACATATTTTGTTACCAGTAAAACCCAAAGACATCCTGAAAGGGTCAGATTGATCTTACCAGGTTAACATGACATCCTAACTAACCTTCATACAGTGTCTTCATGAAATTGATCCAGTTACATTATTATTATATTAATTTATATAGCTAATAGTCTTTGTTATTGCAAAGAATCATATCTGCATGTGTATGACATTTGCTGCATATGATAAATATATAGAATATAGTATTTCTTTTTTAAAAATGTATATATTTATTGATTTAAGAGGGAGAGAGAGATAGGAACATCAGTGATGAGAGAGAATCATTGATCAGTTGCCTCCTACATGCCCCCAATTGAGCATCAAGCCTGTAACCTGGGCATGTGCCCTGACTGGGAATCTACCTGTAATCTGGTTCATAGGTTTATGCTCAACCACTGAGCAATGCGGTTGGGCAGAATATGGTATCTATCTATGTAAAAGCCTAAGCAACCATCACAACCAAATGGATGACTGAACAGGCTGTGTGGGATGACCAGGTAGGCAGCGAGGATAGTTGGGGGTAACCAGGCTGGCAGGCAGAAGTGGTTAGCAGTGATCAGGTTGGTGGGGGGGGGGGCAGTTAGGGACAATCAGGCAGGCAGGCAGGCAGGCAGGCAGGTGAGCAGTTAGGAGCCAGCAGTCCAGGATTGTGAGAGGGATGTCCAACATACCCTGAGAAGTCCTGGATTGGGGAGGGTTCAGGCTGAGCTGAGGGGATTCTCCCCACCCCCCATGCACAAATTTGATGCACTGGGCCTCTAGTTTCTATATATTTTATTGCTTGTAAAAACCAATACAGTCAGTTCTCAATTAATCTAGTAAAAGATGTTCAGCTCATCTTAGGAACTGAAGATGTGCAAGTTGAACCAATGGCACTATATAATTTTTAACTTAACAGAATAGCAAAGATTAAATATTTTAATACACCACTGGTAGGAATATATCTTGAAATTATTTAGCTTCAGTATTTTTTTTTTTTTTTTTTTAATAAGGAAGGAGCTGGACTGACATCAGGTGTCATAAACTCAAATGCCTTCAGGGGTCTAGAGGAAAATCAGAGCGACTTTACTCTGTCCCAGGAAAGCACTCAGGTGCAAAAGTCATCCACAAAGTTCTGAGGGTGTGACCAAAAAGAATGAATCAAGTCAAGATGTAGTTCATATATAAAGACAACAATTTGATATATTCAAACACGAAACATTTAGCATCCAACGACCCTTTTTATCACAAACACACACATACAGTGGTGACAAATTCAGCTCATCAAAAGCACGAATCAAAAACAATGCAATCAGGACTGAAGAAAACACAGTGAAAATATTAGTGGTATGTAGTTTTAAACCTAAAACTAATATGAGCAATTATGTAAATCATATTTATGAAATACATTACTCGCAACAAAATATAATAAAATAATGGTACAAATAATATTTAACAATTAAAGAAGCAAAGGAGGTATGCAAGGTTCTTTGGTAAAATCAATTAATTGGATGAAACTGGAAATTTATTTTAAAAAATAATGACCTAATGACTCCAACTACTAACTAGTTTTCATATCTTTCATCAGCCTTACGAAGCTAATTTAAGAAAATAAAAAAATAAGATTGCTTTGCACTTCCCCCTTTCAATTAAAGTCAAATTGAAATGAAGGCTTTTATGCAAAACTATCACTGCATGTTCTTATAAGGTTTTAAATCTATTTATGTATAAAAAATGATACTTTACATAATATTCCGCTAATAATGATGACTGCCTCTTGGTGGAAGACAAGATGTCATAGTAACTTTCTTCTTTTTACTATTTTCCATGGGTAACATTACCCATAATAATTATATAATAACTGTAGAATAACTTTATTAGCCATATTTTCTCCTTAAAAAAAAAACCACGTTGAGTTTTAAACAAACACATGAATAAAAATGTGGGCCCATTCCATAAGCTAAATTGTGATCTAAGTAATTATTGAGATTTTTGTACTGCCTATGAGGGCATTTCATTGACTTTCCACTCCAGCCTTGTGATTGTAGGGGTGTCTCCCTCCCTCAACTCCCCACTGCCTGTCTCTGGTTCCTCTTCTATCTGAGTGCCCAGGTTCTCCCTCTGTCCTATGTGAATTGAATTTCAGTCTTACAACTACACTGTGGGACTGTTGGACCAGAAGAGATTCTTTTTCTCCTGCCTACTTCTCCCTGGAGGGAACTGTATTTATTGCTTTGATTAGGGCACAGAGTTGTAGGAAGAAATGCAAGTCTGCAGCCTTTCTCCTGACAGCTTCAGATCAGAGAGGCGACTTGGGAACATTCTGCTACAAGAAATGCCAGTTGGTTCATCAGTGCTGGGCGACTAATAGTTTTTTAAAAGTTCATCAGCATGGGCATATTTTACCCATGTTAACATTCTCAAATGGGTTTCTGAAATGTTGCTGATGAAATGATGGAGAGGTGTTGTGTGTGTGTGTGTGTGTGTGTGTGTGTGTGTGTATGTGTGTGTGCGTGTTTTAATGTGACGGTTTTTTTTCTCTGTGTTGACAGGAGAGAATAATTCTCCACAATTATTTCTCCAGAGAGCATTAAATTTGCCAACTAAATAAGACAAGAAAAGACAGTTTCTTAAGGTATTTTTGGAATTTATTAAAGTCTGGATAAGTCTTAAGTTTTTATGGACAAACTTGTAGTTTATCCAAGGGTGGTTTCCAAAATTGTTAATGACTGGTCAGGTATAACCAATCAGAACAGAAGATAAACATTATGTCATGCAATCACATTATGTCTCATTATTAATTTTAGTTGAGTCTCTTATTCACATAGGATGTACCTCTATTTTGGGGGGAGAAAGGATAGAGATATTTATTGGTCTATAGGAGAAGAAATCCTATATAATAAAAGCCTAGGTGGTGTCATGCCCTGGCATGACACCCTCGCGCAACATCATCATAATATAGCCGCCATAAGATGGCTACCACAAGATGGCCACACACACAGCAGAGGTGGGGCCTGGTGGCTGCTCCACGTGGTGAGGTCTTGGGGGTCCTGTGGCTCTGTGCAGCATGAAGAAGGCGGGTCGCAACAGGGAAGGGCAGTTGTGGGCCATCAGGCCAGCAGGCAGAAACATTTAGGGGCAATCAGGCAGGGCAGTTAGGGGGCAATCAGGTTGTCAGGCAGAAATGGTTAGGGGCAATCAGGCAGTCAGGCGAGTGGTTAGGAGCCAGTGGTCATGGATTGTGAGAGGGATGTCCCAGATTAGAGAGGGTACAGGCCAGGCTGAGGGACACCCCTTTCTCCCATGCACAAATTTCATGCACCAGGCCTCTAGTTATTTATAAGTAGATCTGATGACTTTTTCTTAATGCTGAACACAGTCATCCTTTATTCAACAATTACAACATGGAAACCATTTTGCTCCAAATATTGGGGCTAGAAAGATAAACAGCAAAGACCACAGCCCTTGCTCTCAGAAGTTTACAATATAAAGAAGGGGTCAGAAAAATTTTTTTGTGAAGGCCTAGATAATAAATACTTTCAGTTTTGCAGACTATCAAGTATCCATCACAACTATCTTACTTTTCTGTTCTAACACAAGAGTAGCCATAATCAATACATAAATAAGTGAGCTAGGCTGTGTTCCAATGAAACTTTACTTAAGAGCACTGGGCATTACATTTCATATAATTTTCACATGCCATAACATGGTCTTCTTCTTTTGGTATTCCTCTGATTATTTGAAAATGTAAAAACCATTCTTAGCCAATGGCTGTACCAAAAGTCGTGGCAGGCAAGATTCAACATGTAAGCTGTAGTTTGCAGGTCCATGATCCAGAAGTTTAATGATGGAGGGGCTGGAATCACTAAGGTCAGTTGGCTGATGGAGTGATAAGACAAAAACTGGCATTGTTTGTTCACAGATGTGTGAATTACACAACTTAGGGTTGGAAGAAATTTCAAGAGACCTTTTTGGCCTTTGATAATCTTTTTCTTTTTAAAGCTATTTCTTTTTAAAAAATATGTTTTTATTGATTTTAGAGAGAGGAAGGGAAAGGGAGAGAGAGAAACATCCATGAAAGAGAAACATTGATCAGCTGCCTCCGGCACGACCCCTACTGGGGATCAAGCCCACAGCCCCTATGCCCTGACCAGGAATCGAACCTGTGATTTCCTGGTGCATGGGATGACATTCAATCAACTGAGCCACCCCAGCCAGGCTTGAATAATCTTCACAAAGTATTTGATTCCTCTCCAGGGCATTCCCAACCAGATGGCATAGCCCCTATTTAGTACTTTCCATAACAGGGTATTTTATTGCTGGATAGAGACATTTTTATTACATATATACTTCCATTAAATACAAATATATATATTTAAATAATAAGGGATCTGAATCCTAGCAGTGTCAACTGGTATCCCTACTTCACTAACTTTGACAAGCCTTAAGGAATAAATAGCAACTTTTCCATGGGATATAACTTACAGCTCTCCCATCACTGTTAAGTCTTTAGCTACTTTGTGTTGATTTGTATTATTGGCTTATTTTTGGTTCCATAGTTTGGTTCTTCAAATTTGAAGGTTTAAAAGCCCTGGTTTTAGTTTCCTATTTGTTCTGATTCCTTCATATATTCAATATTAGCTTCTTTGTTTCCAGCATGGAGAAAATTAAAAAGAAGGGTAGGGAGAAGAAAATTAGATTGTTTCCTTCTAAAGTGGTGATTTAAAATGTATTTGCATAATAACAGTATGTGCCAAAAAGCTCTATTAAAATTAATCTGCTTATGTGATAAGGCTTTTGGAACATGAGGCATAACTTAGTTTCACGTTTGAGAAAAAGCGCTAATCCCAAATGAGCAATAATATTGTCAAAGGTATCATCATAACCTTTCCTGTATTTTCTTATCTTTATTTAAATACTAAAGGCCTGGTGCACAAATTCATGCGCAGGTGGGTTTCGGCCAGCCCACCCCTATTGGGGCTGATTAGGTCATGCTGGCGAGGGTGGGGTGTAGGGAAGGAGAGGAGCTGTAGGGAATTGGCTGGCCAGCCCTGCCCCCAATCAGGATGGGAGGGAGATCAGGAATGGGGCTAGCTGGGGGGAGGGGCCGTGGGCAGTTGGCCAGCCAGCCCAGCCTCCTGGTTGAACTACCCATTGAATTCCAGGCTGAGGGGACAATTTGCATATTTATCAATACCTTTTATTATATAGGATAAGGCAACTGGTTAGAGTCAGCTTAAAAACAAAAGTTGCATTCAAACAGTGCAAAGTACCCAGGCAAAAATGCATGATGGTCTGTGTGTGTGTGTGTGTGTGTGTGTGTGTGTGTTTGCACCTATCACACTGTATTATAACCACTGGACATTGAACTGTATAAAGACGGTAAGAGATTTTGGAGACAGCATATATATCAAAGAACAGCTTCATTACATCTTATTTGAATGCCTTTCTACAGGTAACTTCTCAGAGCACCTTTAAGTTTTTATTTGTTTGTAAAATGAGAGTAATAATATTCATTTTATAGCATCAATGAAAAGTGTTAGCAAATTGTTGAACATAATGCCTAGAACTCAAATATTATTATCTTCTGCTTCCTTTCAGCCTCCACCAAATTGTTTTTTAAGACCAATAATTAGCAAATGGGGAGTGTGAGGCAAAAAAGGGGGTGTAATGTTGAAATATGTAATAGGAGAAAATCTCAAGCTGGAGATGTAAATACAATACATTAGCCAAACAATTTAGTCTTTGTTTTTTTTTTAATGTATATAAACTTATTCCTAGAGTAATTAAAATATAATCATAATGTGGTTAAATATTTAGCTAAAAAGAAAATGTATTTCTTATTTGGAGGTGGTTACAAGGAAGCAAGCTGGTGTGGTCCTCATTTAAAATGTAAATGTTGCCCAGCCTGAGTGGCTCAGTTGGTAGGAAATTGTTCTGAGTTCAATTCCCAGTCAGGGCACATGCTTGGGTTGCAGGTATGATCCCTACTTGGGGATCTTTCAGAAGGCAACCAATAAACCTTTTCCTCTCTCCCTTCCTCTCTCTAAACATGTCCTCAGGTGAGGATTTTAAAAAAAGTAAATTGTTGGCTGAAGCAAGTGAGATGATCTGGAAGTCATGTAAAGTAATAAAATAAAATAAAATAGAAGGAAATAAAAAGTTATCTGATCATAACTGTGAAAATACATGCACAGAAGAAATTCGGGAAGAAAATGTATTAAAATGTACAAGCTACTTCTGTGTGTATGTAGCTGGTACATTTATTGCCAATTTTGATATTTTCCTTTTGCAAATGTTCTTCCATGATGAAAATGTATCAATATTAATATTGGAGAAGAATATTGGATTCAAAGAAAAGAAAAAGCACTAAGAGTCAGGTGTTTCTCAGATGTGTATGCTATTAAATAGTATCCATAGCCTTTCCAAAGCAATGAGACAGCAAAAATTGCCCTAGAAACTTAAGAACAAACCATACCTTTGAAACAAAGTGAAACGCAGACCTTTAACTGCTCATTTCACTCTCGCTGAGAGAGGACAAGGACAGTAAAATGATGGTAGGGGTAGAAAGAGAATTGGTGCCTTGGGGTCTACTTTGTGCTGTTTTGTAAGAAAACTTTGTGGTAATGATATTCTTGAGTCAGTAAGACACAGACCTTTGGGTATGAATAGAAACCTAAGAGAAATGTATGTTAGTGAGCCAAAGGATGAAGAAATAGCCTACAGTGCAATAAGGGCCAGCATAAAGGTTTTGTTTGTGTGTTTGTTTTTTAGTTTTAAGCCTGAGAAAAATGGCATGTTTATAAAATGGCTACAGAAGGGAGTGATGACTCAAAAAAGGTGGCTCTAGAGTTTCTCAACTGCAAGCTTTATTGATACATGCACATGTTTGCTTTTTAATCATTAAGACTGTCAAGAACTAAATGGAAATGGGAGCAATTAGGGTGTGAAGAATCATTGCCAAATTGCAGTCTCAGAAATGAAGACAAATGATCGTGGAAGTCAACAGGATTAGATATATAAACACTTTGCACACATTTCTTTGGGAATTCAGTGAAGGCAAATCTCCAAATTAAATTTGTTCTGAGATGCTAGTCAAAATAAGACCAGTGAGTAGAAGCTACAGTCAGTATTTCAGTTTAATGTAAAAGTAATTTTTTTCTAGGCATTAAAAATATTTTCAATGGATTTAATTTACCTTCTGCCCTGACTCAAGTCACTATGTGGCCCATAACAGATGATGCCATTGCTATTAGGTGACGAAACTCCCATACCATGTAGTACTGTATTTGGTCATCACATCATGGCATGTGTTTCTCCTGTATTTCCGGTCTTGCTAATGGTACCACCCTACTCTTCCCATTTGCCTAAATTGGTGAGTCATTTTAGTCCCATTCCACCTTCTGATACAAAATTAGGTACCAATGGAGTTTTATAGAAATGCATTTTGTGTTCCAAAAATCTCTGAGTCATTCCCCCACTGCCATGTTCTTCAGGCTCATGTCATCTTCCATGAACCTATAATAATAACTTAAAAAATATTTTTATTGATTTCAGAGAGAGAGAGAGAGAGAGAGAGAGAGAGAGAGAGAGAGAGAGAGAGAGAGACATCAATGATGAAAGAGAATCATTGATTGGTTGCCTCCTGTACACCCCCTAATGGGGATCAAGCCTGCAACCCAGAAATGTGCACTTGACTGTCAGGCTGATGCTCTATCCAATGAGTAAAATATCCAATGAGTAAAACCAATTAGGACTATAATAGCCTTTTTATTAGCCTCCCATATGGTTATTATTGTCCACCCAAACTTTGATAGGATGATATCTCACATTCATAACTTAGAGCCTCACACTTTATTAAGTGCTCAATAAATATTTGGTGGATGAATGAACAGATAAGTACACTTAATGAATAATTAAATGCCATTCAATAGTATTCCTTTCTCTACTTAAAGCCTTACCCTATACCTCAACCTTAGGTACAGGTTAATGCTCAAATCCTCTAACTTGATCTGGCCCCTACCAATCTTTCCAAGTTTATTCCTTGACACATAATGATTCTGATGCACCGTAGGTCTCTGATGTTGTATGCACAACATTGAGCTAGAAACGTGGTTCTCAGTTTACTATTCACTAGAATCAGTTGGAGAGTTTGTTAACACACAGATGGAAGGCTTCCATTTCTAGAGCTTGTGACACAGTAGGTCAGGACTTAGATCAAGAGATTTGCATTTTTATCCATCTCCAGCCAATGCTGCTGCTTGGTTTAGAGAACTATATGATCTAAAATTCTGTTTTAGCTATGATACTCAATGCATATAGTATTTTAAATTTCTGTAAAGCATTTGTTTATAGCTCAATATTTGTTAAATAAATTTTTATATATTGATTTTAGAGAGAGAGAGAGAGGGAGAAAAAGAGAAACATTGATTTGTTGTTCCACTCATTTGGTTGCTTCTTTTATGTTCCCTGCAACATACAACCTGCATCCTTGGTGTATTAGGATGTTGCTCTAAGCACCCAAGCTATCTGGCCAGGGATATAACTCAGTAGTTTTATCCAAAAGAATACTATTTGAGGTGATAATTTTGTTTCCAAGCAGACCAGAAATGTGAGTGCAATGTAATAGAAAAAAATACAGTGTCTTGGGAAACACATTTTTATACTCTACACTGCAGAAAGAAGAGAAAACCTACCTCCAGCCCTGTATAGTTATTAAGTTCTAGTGGTTAAAAGTATGAGCTCTGTGCTTGTAAAGACCTACGTTGAGTTCCATCCCTGCCACTTACTAGCTATGAAATCTTGGACAATTCATTTAATTTCTCTAAGCCACAGACTCTTCATCTTTGAAATGCACATGATACTAGGATCTACCTTACAAACTTGTTGAGAGGATTAAATAGGAGAATATAGATATAATGTGCTTAGCTAAACACCTGAAATATAGCTGAAGTGCAATAAAAATGCTATTAAAATTTAACAGGTAGGAATTTTGATGGAAAGAATCACTTGGCAAGAAATGTAACTTACTATTTTTACATGTTCAGTTTCTCACAAGAGTACATATTCTACCACTTGACAGAAAAGAAATCAAGTCAACTCAGTTGCCATCCAACTTTCATTTCTTCAGGGTGCATCTTCCTTCTAGGGACTTGTGTGGTGCCTTTGAATGGTGTTGGGGATACATTATTCATCGTAGGTCATTAACTGTCTATACTGGTATCCACCTAGAAGGATATAATTGGGACTGGCCTTTAGTCCTGAATCAAAGCAGATCACTGCTATGTCATTTCAAAGACCGCTTCAAGTTCTGCTCTATGTCATCTGCTTCCTTGCCACCCTTAGGGACTCGGGAGAAGTTGAGCTGTTGTCCTGAATTACTCTGAACCAGAGAAATGCACTGGATTCATCTAAGAGTCTTGCTTTGTGGTTCCTAAGGTTCATAGGAAACTGTTGCATTGCTTCCAGGTTCCCAAGGGGTGAATGCGAACTCTGGGAATCTGCCTTAGTCCAATGGGTCTAACGGCACAGTGCCATTCTTATTCTACATCTCCTGGGCCTTGCTCAGACGTTGGGAGGGAGGGATACCATAAGGCCCCCACTGCTTTTTCAGACCCCACCAAGAAGTAAGGAACCAGTTGTCTCAGTGTTGAAATCACAAAGACACTTAGAGTTTCTGTCTGCCTCTAGGCCAGGTTGAAAGCTTGAGGGAGGGAAGCAAGGGACAGGGCCCATTTCTCCAAATAGCTGTATCTCAGTTCTCCTGCTACCTATTCTGAGTCAGCTTCCTTCCCCCAGCCCAGGCTAATTTAATCTCATTTTAGGAATAGACAAAATTGGTTTTGCTTACTCCAGATCTTTCCCTGATCTTTGTCCCTGCTTACAAAATTCAGGGACCCAAAATATGATGATTTAAAAATTGGCATTCTGTCCTTAAGGCATTGAATACCATTGCCCAAAAGGGGGAAAGGCAAAACTGTGGTAGAGAATTTAAGAATGCAGAAAATAAGATATAATTTAATACCTCAATAGCTTATTTGATATCATTATCATTACTCATCACCATCACTATCATCCTCATCCTCATCCTTTCTCCTCAGCTAAATGGACCTACAGTGAATTGGGCACAACACACTGAAAGTTTCCACCCTGCCTCTGCTCTGCCCTCTGCTTCCTTATACCCACCCCCACACCCCAAAATAGCCTACCAGAATATGGATCTATTCTGTACCCATTTCTGTAACTATAACATGGAGGAACTATTTTAAACCTCAAAGAATTAATTATAAGTAAACATAAAAAGTACTTGACTTCAGGCATTTGCTGGAGGATTTAGAGAGCTGAAAAGAAAAATCACTCTCAACCTTAAAAAGAAAGCTAGATACATCCATGACTTTTCTTGACACTATGGAAGCACTGACATTTCTGGACCACTAACTGGTCCAAATTGTAATGGGAGACATAGGTCAACAGTGCAAGATGGATGCTAGTGCTGACCTACCTAGGGAAGATGCACTTGGACCACTGTAGAGCCGCAGAAACTGGGGAATGCTGCACTTTCCTCAGGGTTTCTCTCCATGAATTCTACTCGGTGCTCATAGAAAGGATGGAAGAGAGTGCTGAGAAAGTGTCCCTTCAGGGTCAGAGGTGGGGGCAGGGAAGAGCAGCCAATGATGGAGGGTGACTACACTCTATGGAGACCCTTCTCTCCTCTCACTACTGAGCAAAAGCCTAACTCTGTGGGGTGAAGGACAACAAAGGTCATGGCCATCAGGGCACTGGTGAAAATCCACAGCGAAGGGGAAGGGAAAGAAAGAAAACTACAGCTGAAGAAAAAACAGGAATAATATAGGGTACAAGCTCTAGCTGGAGGAGGAGGAAGTCCCAGCTCTGAGGTACTGGGGTGTGATGCCAAAGACTGAGGCTTAATCAGAACATCCCTCAGCAGGTTAACCAGTGTCAAGTGACAAGTGATAATGGAATTCTGCTGAGAGAAGGATAGAAGAGGAACAGAAGAGAGGAGCTCTTTTCTGAGGCATGATGCAAAACTGATGGGAGAGCAGAAAATGAGATAAACCCTTTTGCAAACTAGCTCACACCCTGGCTAAAGTATCACTGGGGGAATTTAATGTTGCATGGAGATTGAACACGGCAACATCAAACCCAGCATTTATAATTAAAACACTCCAAAACGAATAACAGATACCAAACTCCAAACCCAAGAAGCTCAGAATTACCCAAACAGGGCAAGATCTAAACACACACACACACACACACACACACACACACACACACACCTAGTCTTTCATATCATGTTCAATCCACTGAACAAAAAGAAAATCTTAAAGATAGCCAAGGGCAAATACACACATTATATAAAGATTTTTAAAAAAAAGATAAACATTACAATAGACTACTTGTCAGAACCATGACTTCAAATAGATACAAAGACTTAAGTAGACAAACAAAAACAGAGAATTCATTGCCAACATGAAAATGAATTTTTCTGCAGACAGAAGAAATACGATATGAGACAGAAACTTGGATCAACACAAAGAAATGAAGAGCTCTGAAAATAAAATAAATGAAGTGAAAATGAAATTTATTTCTTCTAAGATTTAATTGCTCTCAAGTTAGCTATCTAAACCAAAAATAGAAGCCATGTATTATGTTTATAGCAAATGTAAAAGTTAAATAATGAATTATGACATCAATAGAGCAAAAATTAAAGGAAAGAATATAGAACATAGTCTATATTCTTTAAGCTACACATACAGTGACATTTTTGTAAACTCTAATGCAGGTCGTATGCTGTAAACCCTAGAGTAACCACAAAAAATTTCAAGTGAAAAGGTAGAAATAATAAGCCAAGAGAGGAAATAAAATCAAATCATTATAAAACTCAATAGACCCAAGATAAGCCATAAAAATAGAGAAGCAGAAAGAAAAATAAACCAGGTAAACTAAATAGAAAAAAAAAAGCTAGCAAAATAATAGATTTAATTCCAACCACTTGGATATATCATATTAGATGCATTTTTTCTAAACATACCAATTAAAATACAGAGATTGGCCCTGACCAGCTTGGCTCAGTGGATAGAGTGTGGGCCTGTGGACTGAAGGGTCCCAGGTTCAATTACAGTCAAGGGCATGTACCTTGGTTGTGGGCACATCCCCAGTAGGGGGTGTGCAGGAGGCAGCTGATCGATATTTCTCTCTCTCATTGATATTTATAACTCTATATCCCTAGCCCTTCTTCTCTGTAAAAAAAATCAATAAAATATATTTTTAAAAATACAGAGATTGTCAGAATAGACAACAAACAAGTCGTTGCTGTCTATGAGACCCCAATTTAAACATAATGAGGTCAATTGTTGAAAATAAAGAGGTGGGGGGAAAGATATACCATGCAGAACCTAACAAAAAAAGAGTGAGATAACTATATTATAAAGAAATAATTCAGAGCAAGAAATATTATCAGGAATAATAATAATAAAAAAAATCACACAAGGCAATGAAAACATAAAAGTCCTAAATATGTATGCCCACAACAGCAGAGCCTCAAAATGCATAAAGCAAATACTGAAAATTGAAAGGAGAAATCCATGTATGGCTGCACTATTTGCAAGCTTATTGCCCTATTGTTTTTGACAACGCCTTGGAGTAGAGTAGATGAATGAGAGTTTAATAGAGATAGGATATCAGAGCCATGGGTAGCCATGAAGATGCAAGTCCCTTGGGAATTTATGGACTCTTGGGAGAGCTTTAGAACCTCCAGGATGTGGAATAGTCCTGGGAAGGAAGGATCAGTTCCACCCCATTCCCTTCTGGATTTCAGGAAAGAAGAGGCTCTGGCTCATTGGGCATATTATGGCTTTGAGATACAGGCCATTACCTCTGAGGCACATTCTATAAACAATATGCCAGCAAGACAGTGAACCAAGCCTTTGTATAACTCTCAGAGGTTACACAACGTATCCCTGAGAACGAAAAAGGAGGGCCTCAGCTAAACGGGGAATTGATGTTTGTCTCTGGTTTTGGCAAGGAATGAACTCCTAACACAGTCCAGGAAGAATTGCCCATTGACTTCATTTATGTGTTTTCAAATTCTTCAGAAAAGCATAAGCACAACCGTATTTCTCATATTCAAAAAGAAACCTCCCCAAACTGAAAAGACTGGCCCAAAGCCAACCCTGCATCTGACAAGGTGTTCGCCTTCCCACCCGGGGTTAGTTTCAGCGTCAGGAAGGCCGGTTTTAGGGGTGACACTTTCAGGAAGCTAGTAGAAGCTTTGCAGGGGAAGAGGGCAAAAGATCGAGTTGCTTTGCTCACAGCTCGGTGACTTTGTTGGAGCTCCCTGGTTGTCATACCCTGGGGGCATGTTAATAATTAATAGACTATATCCTACTGAACAAAATTCAGCTCTTGGGAGGCCAGAGAGTTCTTTAGCAGCCTTGGCCAATACGAAAAACAATATCAGAATATGAACACTGGAAGGGTTAACACTTCTAAATTCAATGTGTTCAACCGTGTTCTGTTGAGCCCAAAGATTCTACAGAGGGACCTGTGCTTTAGGAGAATGAGAGGGGAAGCTGAGGAAACCGGTTCTAAGCCAACCACTTAAAATCTTTTATTCCTTTCACAAAAGGAGTTTCTACCTATTTGTTTTATAATTGAATTGGGTTCCAAATGACATTTTATTTAGTAGAAATGAGTATTTTCTTAAACCAACATTAGCCATCAGTGGTCCAGTTTAGGGGCTGGCAATTTGTGTGTGTGTGTGTGTGTGTGTGTGTGTGTGTGTGTAAAGAGCTAGGAAGTAAATATTTTAAACTTTGGGGCATATATGGTCTCTGTCACATGTTCATCTTCAATTTTACAATCCATAGTTCTCAGCAGGTATAGGCCACATGCTAACTGAGACAAGGGCACTCTAGTTTGACAATCTCAGGTCAAACTTGGACTCTGACTTTGGTTAAGACCCACACAGGCATCTGATCCAGGGACTCATTAAGCCTGTCATAATATGTATGACTCAGAAGCTACTAGCCTGATAAAATATTGGAACGTTTTCCTAAAGGTATCAGAGTTGGGGTATTGTCCTTTGAGATGTCATATATATGTTAATGTTGCTGAGGACCTTATAGGTATCGATCTGGAAGCCAAAGGTCACAGTAGAAGTGGCTCCTATCACTGATATTTACTCATTTGGGTAATTTGTGTTCCTTGTCACCACTAGCCTAAAGCTTCTAGTTTCCATGGACTGGGTGCTACTACAAGGGCCATAGGAAACATTTCACTAATCCTAAAATCACAGCTCTCATTTGGTTGTTTTGGGTTCCTCAATAGACCAACAAGCAAATAATGAGCTACTATACTGCCACAGGTAACTGACCCTGATTATCATAAGGACATTGGATTGTTACTCCATAAGGGAGCAGGGAGGGTAATAGCTGAAAGTTGAAGGATTCGCTGGGTACCGATTGTCGTCCATGTCCAGGGGATACCATATACTACAATAGCCACATAAGATGTAACCAAAAGTTCAGTCATCTCAGTCCAGGCAAACTACCTAGACCCGTGGCCGGCAAACTCATTAGTCAACACGGCCAAATGTCAACAGTACAACGATTGAAATTTCTTTTGAGAGTCAAATTTTTTAAACTTAAACGTCTTCTAACGCCTCTTCTTCAAAATAGACTCTCCCAGGCCATGGTATTTTGTGGAAGAGCCACATTCAAGGGGCCAAAGAGCCGAATGTGGCTCACGAGCCGCAGTTTGCTGACCATGGACCTAGACTAACTTCTGCTAGTTCTGGTTCAAGATCTGGGGAATCGAGAGCAAATGTTATAAGATACAGATGATGAGTATCATTTGGATATGAGCAGGACTACATGAAATGCTGTTGGCATCCAATCCGTAACCCTTTGCCTTTATCACTTTGATGCACTTGCCTGTACATCTTTAAGGTTGTTCTTTTTTTATTTTTTTTAATAGCCAAAGCTTGATTTAATGTCTGTAGTGCAGTGCATAAGAGTTAGAGAATGACTGCTCCTTGGAAGAAATCCTCAATCAATGACTAATCAAAGTATATGCATTTCTGCCAACTCACACCATTCATGGGAAAATCAGGAGGCAAGCCTCTTACACTGACCCCTGGGATTTGCATAGCTTGAGTAAGCTTCATTTGCTCACTCGGTTCTGCACCTTTATTTGCTGCTTCCCCATCTTATTTTATATTACTACTCCTCTACTTGTGTTTTCCTTCAAATCCAAAACAAGCTACATGCATGTGAATCCTGTTCTCAGGATCTCCTTTTGGGGGAAAAAAATGGGGAGAGGAGAGATGAGTTATTATTGATTATCTTTCAGACATAATCACTGGTTGAGACTATGTTTGGTGCCCATACATCACATTATACTTATAAATGAGAACTCCACAGAAGCTGGGTGTACGAAGTGTAGTTCTTCACATCCATCCCAACTTGTTTTAACACAAATATTAACAATAACACTTGGCTAAAAATTAAAACTCCAAAGCAAATACTACACTGAGGTGCAACAATAGGGATAAAATGAGACTGTCCCTGGGAAACTGGGATTTACAGACACCTTACAAATACCCTGTACTTAGTCCCAGAACCCTTTTCCATGGGCACTGACCTCATCATTTGGATTTAGTTTTTGGTCTTACATTTTTGTGAGATCCAAGGAACAACTCCTGGCTGTTCTATGTTTTGGCTTTTCACTTTTGTCCAATGCTGAAGCTATCTCTTAGCTTCTGTGTCCATGACCTGAACCTCAGCTATATAACTGAGGTATTTATCCAACTATCACAAGCCTTTTAAATATTTGAAGTCACTAATTAGTATCTATTTCTATTTTTGTGAATATTTTTCCTACCTTTTAGTTTTTCTATGAAATCTCTTTCCTATCACTTTGATGTCCTTTATATCCCCATTCCCAGCATCTCAAAAGATCTTGGATATTTCCAATATTCTCAGGAGCATCCCAATCTGATTAAGAAGCAACCACTTGCCCTAACTGGTTTGGCTCAGTGGATAGAGCATTGGCCTGTGGACTGAAGGGCCCCAGGTTCGATTCTGGTCAAGGGCATGTACCTTAGTTGTGGGCACATCCTCTATAGGGGGTTTTCAGGAGGTGGCTGATCGATGTTTCTCATCGATGTTTCTAACTCTCTATCCCTCTCCCTTCCTCTCTGTAAAAAATAAATAAAATATATTTTTTTAAACAAAAAGAAGCAACCACTTGTGAATAATACTGCTCTTATTTTCATATCCAGCCTGTACCTTTTCCAGACTTGGCTGGGCACCCTGGGTCCTTGGGAATATCCTCCTCTCTCAACAACTCTGGGAAGCAGTGACGCCCAGTTCACACATCCCGAGCTTTTAGCAATAAAGAGCAATTTAATTGAATTCCAAGGCAGTTAGTTTGGGTCTTGGAAATTCATCACTGCTTGTGGGTGGCCTCTTGAGAGGGCTATGTGTGTGTGGTGTATGGTGGGTGTGTGTGCATGTGCATGTGTGTGTATTTCCTTTCTTCTTTTGGATGGGCCCAGCTAAGACATGTTTGATGTACTGAGTCATACAAACAACTACCGCTCTAGCCCCAGACACGTTCCTGGATCATCAACTCTGCTTAATATCCTTAATTATGAAGGGGCCAAGACCTACTTAGTGACAGGATATTCGCCTCCTATTAGAGCGAGTCCTTCTCAACGCTTGATGAATCCAAGAAAAGAAGACTTGTCTGTCTTTATTTGTGACCTCACCATCATGTCCTTCCAGAATGGCACAGTTAACCAAAGAAAGCATTTTAACTGAGAAATTTAAAAATATCCCAGACAGCATCATTTAACAATCAAAATATTCCACCTTAGGGAAGAGGTAATGACAGGCCTCTCATCTCTTTTATCTTTTGTGGAAAAATCTATGTAATTTTATTTATTTATTTATTTATTTATTTATTTATTTATTTATTATTTATTTTTTATTTATTTATTTTTGTCATCAAAGGGGAACAGTTTTGTGTCTACAGAGACAATTGTTTCTCTTTGGAGGTCCAGACTCTGATCAGCGCCCCCCTGAGGAAAAAGAATTAAATGCTCTGCTTAATTGACCCAGAGACCTCCCTTGAAGCTCATATGTTCTCCCCAGATAGGAACTTATCCAGATTGTGGGATCAGCAATGGTTTCCCTAAGAATGAGGTAAGAAGAAAATTTTAGAAAGATGGTTAGAACCTGGCTGGTGCTCACCACTCACTAGTCCAGACCACACTTGACCCTTTCCAGTGAGAACAGAATTCCTCTCCAGCGAGAACAGAATTCCTCTCCAGCCCTCTGGAATACAGTGCCCCAGTGTCCCAGCGGCCTACCATGAGGTCTCTCTCTTCCTTTCATCTCCTCTGAACCCCATTCTCCTGCCATCTTCTAGGAGACATTTGAAAACTGAGCATAACCCCATTTTCCTGTTTGATTAACATGTGAGCTTGAACTTTCCACAATGCTCTTTTTAATCTTCCTTTCTTGGTTCAAATGAATCCTATATCCTCAGTCTCTTCAAGGGCTGTTGCCCTTAACAGAATCTCTCAAGGACACAATTTCCCGTTGTAGTTCATCCGAGGTCATGATGATGATAATGTCAATGGAACAAGGTGATAAATTTTTTGACATCACAGTTGGATGTGGATATGCCTTGTAGCTTTCCCCCCCAGTAAGTTGTCTGATCAATATTATGATAATACCTACCCAGCTGCTGCTCCTTGGGAGTGCACTGGCCTAGACCCATGACTGCATCCTATGAGCATCCTCTGTTGATGACTCTGAGATTTATGCAAGTTTGGCCCACTACCATTGTTGACTTAGTCCTTGTTTCCCCCATTCCCATCTCTTGGCACTTGTAGTCACTATAGATGCCTCTTATTCTCTGCTAAGTACTTCATCCAGATGCCTGTCCATGATAAAAGCCTTATGTTTTTTTAAAAAAATACATTTTTTATTGATTTCAGAGAGAAAGGGAGAGGGAGAGGGAGAGAGCTATATAAACATCAACGATGAGAGAATATCATCAATTGGCTGCCTCCTGCAAACCCACTTCTGAGGACTCAGCCTGTAACCCAGGGCATGTGCCCTGATAGGGAATCAAACCATGACCTCTTGGTTCATAGGTCAAAGCTCACCACTAGGTGAAACCCTTACTTTTTTAGATTCTCATGGCCCCCAGCTCTCCCCTTCTTCCTATTCTCAATCATTTCCACGATGTGTACTAGACCCATCTAAGGTAAATTTGGGTTAACCCTGCTATGTGGTTTGCAAGGAGCACCAGTTTCCTCCTAAAATTCTGTGTGCTTGGTATTAGTCCTAGGTGTAGGGCTTGGGATATGATTTGCTTCTTTCCAGCAATTCTCCTACCCCTATAGATGCTGGTCTCTGATTTCTACTGGTTTTAAGTTCCCTCCTTTGACTTCAGAGCATCTGACTTCAGATCATCTTGAACTGATTTATAACCCCTCTTTTAATCTGCTTGGCAATATCTGTGTATAGGTCTTTTGTGCCCATCTTGATTCATACTTTGGGTGTATTTGGTTTGCAGGACACATTTTCACTAGTTTGTTATTTAACAATAACCTAGTAATCCTTTTATTTTAAATACATATTTTATTGATATTAGAGAGGAAGAGAAAGGGAGAGAGAGATAGAAACATCAGTGATGGGAGAGAATCATTGATCAACTGCCTCCTGCATGCCCCTCACTGGGGATCAAGCCTGCTCCCTGGGCATGTGCCCTTGACCAGAATCAAACAGTGACCTTCTGGTTCATAGGTCACCACTCAACCACTAAGCCATGCCAGCCAGGCCGTAGCAATCTTTTATAATAAAGAAAGGAGAAAAAGAAAGGAGTAGGAACATTTATTAAGGACTGTCTGGGATTAGCTATCATATTGGGTTCTCTATAATACTTACCTCATTTAATCCTCATAACACCTCTGTGAATTTGAATTATTTTCACTTAGAGGTGAAGAAACTTAGGCTCATGAAGATTAAGTAAGTAGCTTGTCCAAGGTCCCAGAGTAAGTAAGAGGGAGTGATGTAATTAAAACTCTGGTCTAAAACTTAAGTGCACACCTCTCCCATTACCCCACCATGCCATCTGTGCTTTGCTTGGCTTTTTCACCAACTCTTCTAAGTTCTCTACAATGACTATGTCTCATGTGACCTTGTTGGCGAATACCTTCATTTCTTTCTTTCTTTTTAAAAATATATTTTATTGAGTTTTTACAGAGAAGAAGAGAGAGGGCAGAGAGTTAGAAACATCGATGAGAGAGAATCATCGATCACCTGTCTCTTGCACACCTCCTACTGGGATGTGCCCACAACCAAGGTATATGCCCTTGACAGGAATTGAACCCAGGACCTTTCAGTTCGCAGACCGATGCTCTATCCACTGAGCCAAACCAGTTTGGGCAAATACCTTCATTTCTATACCTGATCTCTTATGCTGGTTCTTAATTACAGCAAATCAAAGACTCCTGCTTCTTTCCTGTTTCACCTTCTGGTCCCAAGTGGGCAGTCTATCCAGTGTTTGTTTTCTCTCTATGGGATATATTTGTGTTTTCACTTTATTTGTGGTACAGATTCCTGGTGCATCTTGAGTTAAGTGGTTCTAAAGCTGGGAGTGGAACTTGTTCACTAATAGGCTTCATGTCAGGCTTAATAGGCTGAGGTTCTGCTGTTACTTGGAGGGACCCATACATACCAGATTATAAGTACACCCTGACTGATTGACTAATATTTTACATTTTATTTTGAATTTTTAGATAAGAACTAATTTATTCCCCCCCACGGCAGATAGAAGATATTTTCATGGTGGACATAGGAGTAGAGAAAAGAATAGGGGAATTGACTTCTGTGTACAGATTTTCACAACTCTCTTTACGACCAGACTCCCAATCAGCATATGCCTGATGTTTTGAGTCAGGAATCTTTGTGGAGTTCTGCCAGTGTTTAGCTTTCTCTTCTAACTTGCTACGCCAGCCAATATGCCTCCATCTATTTTTGTCCACAGATACAGGTTGAAAATCCTATTATTGAAGACTCTCCCTCATTTTCTTTGTTTTTATGACGGCAAATGAATCCCCTACCCCATTTTTTATTGCAAAGGGGACTTAGAAATGCAAAGAAGTAAATGAACATGTTCAATCCTCTATCTTGAACCAGAATATTTGATTCACATTTGTAGAAGGTCCCCTTGGATGTTGTGGGGTAAATGGAATGAATGAGAGCTGGAGGGAATCAGGGAGGCCAGTTAGGCAACTGTTGCATAGTTTGTCAGAAGGATGACATTGTTTTGGAAAGATAGGAAGACAAATGGGCACTTTTGTAATAATTCTAAGATTAAGACCTACATGACATGCAATTGGATGTAGAAATGTGAAAAAGAGAGAGGAATTAAGGATAATTGCATGTTTCTGGATTGAGTAAGTAAGTTGTGGTATTGGATGTTTGAGAGAGGAAGGAAGAAAGGAAGGAAGAAAGGAAGGAAGGAAGGAAGGAAGGAAGGAAGGAAGGAAGGAAGGAAGGAAGGAAGGAAGGAAGAAAGGAAGAAAGGGAGGAAGGAAGGGAGGAAGGAAAGGAGGAAGGGAAGAAAGAAAAGAGAAAGAAAGAAAGGAGAAAACCAGTTTCAAAGGAAATGAAAGTTTTATTTAAATACTTTATATTAAAGTTGATGCACCAATTAGGCATCCCAGTGGAGATGTGAAATAGAAAGGCAGGTACCCATGTTTGGAACCCAGAGGAAAATGTCTGGGGTTGAGAAAAATTGCGTTGTTCCTGGGTAGATGCATGGTGTTTACATTTCTCACCAGGAACTCATTATTTGGATAATCTGTAGGGATCATCTTCACAAACATTTCCATTAAATCAAAACATTCATTAACACAGTGAGATTAACACAATTTCCATGAAGGTTAATTCAGTTATTTCTGCCATTCAGGAAATCATGAGTGTACCTTTGAATTTGTATTGATTCTCTGTTCTTAACCTAAATCACCTGAAATATAAAAGCCCTCCTTAAAATTCTCAACTCATCAAGTTAGCTGTTAAGCATGAGGTCTACACCTATGCTTTTGTCCTCTCATTAAAATGGGACAAAATATGAGCTAACCCATATATGTTATGGGATGAGACAATTTATATAAAGTACCTTGTATAGTCATGACACATAATACATACTCAATAAGTGCTAGTCATTATCATTTTCTTTTAAAAATATTTTTTATTGATTTCAGAGAAGAAGAGAGGGAAATAGTAGCATCAATGATGAGGGAGACTCATTGATCAGCTGCCTCCTGCTTGCCCCACACTGGGAATCGAGCCCACAATCTGGCCATGTGCCCTGGTTAGGAATGAAACCATGACTTCCTGATCCTTAGGTTGATGCTCAACTACTGAGCCACAGGGGCTGGGCAGTCATTATCATTTTCAAGGAGTTGTTAAAAATAAACAATTAGCCTTAGGAAGGCGCAGTTTAATATTTTGTCAGCTTTGTCATCAAAGTGGTAACAACTTTGTAATGTGAATAGGAATTGAATCAGCAAACCACAACACCAACACTATTTACTAATTACTCACCATGGGTCTGTCATTCCAATACTTGAGAAATTGTATTAATGATTCAACATTAAAAATTGATTTGTATGCACATAGGCTTTCCAGAAACACAAAGGCTGGGTGCGGAGATGCTGTTTGAAATGCCTGAGCTCTGAGTTTGCCTCCTGATCCTACTGCTTAGAAATGGATTCCATGTGCTTCCAACTAATCTGTATCTATCAGAAAATAATAGTTTGATGCCTAGGATGCTGCTTAAGGTACACAAACATTGTATATATATGTGCATGTATACCCACACACATCTTCAGTCTTAGAATAAAATGTTTCATTTTGCCAGACGTTAAGCAATACAAAATCATAGGAGTTTAAAACACAAATTTTCAATGGTTTGAATATGCCCTAAACTGGTCAGTTTTTCCCCCCCCCAACTTCTAATAACAGTTAGTTCAAGAAACATTCCTATTATAGTGTTATTTCTGGCCCAATAATATGAAGATATTACAGGCTAACGGTCCAGAGTGTGGATTCGTGCACATTAAAAGGAAATTAATTAGAAGAAATATGTTAATATTGCTATTCACCCTTTCTCTATAATAGAAGCGTTAGCCAAATTCATGATTGGCAATGACAGATTGAAACACATGCATGCAATTGGCACCAGTGAGAGCTTTATATATATCATTCATTCACGAGTCAACTTAGCCTTTTATAAATATAGAATAAAATTGCTTAATTAGACCTGATTTCTGATTTAGCTAAAATTTTCCCAGGCCAGTGAAACACTCCAACTGCTCTTCCAGGTAATGGTCAACAACACAGCAGTAAATATCCACACGAAGCAGATTATTATTTTCAGCCTCTATGGCAGCGCTAAGGACCCTTTGGAATGTGAGAGGGTACAGGCCAGGCTGAAAGACCCCTGAACCCCCAATGCATGAATATCATGCACTGGGTCTCTAGTTCACATATAATTGTTAACAATGGCTATTTCTCCAAATCCTCAGCAAAACCTAATAGTACCATATAGATGGTGTGTTAGTGGAGTGTGGAATAAAGGGCATGGAAATAAGGGTGATGACCCATTGCATATGTACTACTACCTCTATCTGTTTCCCACTGGGAGTTTTAAGTGTCATATAAAGAGTAAGAAGTTTCTACAGTTTCAGGTGGTGACTCAGACTCAGGCAGCTGAAACCCATGTTGAGAATTGCCCAGAAAAGCAGACACAGTGTGGAACATAGGACACTCCCCTTTTCCAAGTGTCCTCGACAGCACAGTGGCTGAATCTGGTTTATGCTGATGGTACCTAGTAACCACCCACTACATAAAATTTATCTTCTCATGAGTATCATTAAAAATGGGGATCACAAGAGTACCTACCTATAAGGGAGCTCCCATAGGCTGCCAATTGATTTCTCAACAGAAGCACTTCAGGCCAGAAGGGATTGGCAATGATGAAAACCAACAACCTATGACCAAGACTACTCTATTGAGAAAAGCTGTCATTTAAAATTCAAGATGAAATAAAGAGCTTCCCAGACAAACACACACACAAAACAAAACAAAACAAAAATCACTAAAGAAGTTCATTATTCCAAATCAGTATGTAAGAAATATTAAATGGCCTGCTTGAAGAAGAAGAAATAGAGAGAGAGAAATAAAATGACAATAAATAAGTACCAATTAATAACAACCTTAAATATAAATGGATTAAATACACCAATCAAAAGACATAGAGTAGTTGAATAAGCAACCATGACCCATATATATGTTGTCTACAAGAGACACACTTAAGAACAAAAGATACACACAATCTAAAAGTGAAGGGATGGAGAAAAAAATCCATGAAAATAAAAACAAAAAACAAAAAGCCGGGGTAGCAATACTTATATCTGACCAAATAGACTTCAAAACAAAGACCATAAAAGAGACAAAGAAGGTCACTACATAATACTAAAGGAATCGATCCAATAAGAAGAGATAGCTCTAATAAATATATATACACCCAAGATAGGAACACCCAAATATATTAAAAAAATATTGGTAGACTTTAAGAAAGAGATTGACAGCAATACAGTCCTGGCAGGAGATTTTCGCACCCTACTATTCTCTGCATCTTGTTTGCTCTCATTCCTTCTTTGGCTCCCTTAGAATGTGGCTTTGGCCTGCTTAAGTTGAAATCCTGTGGCATTCTGATTTCCTATTTTATTTTAGAGCATTTAGATGATTCCTATTGTGGTTGAATTAAATAGTCTGATTCAGGTTCTTAGAATGTGTGTAATGTTAGAGTTTGGGGCTTGGGAAGAGACCGTGCAAATCTAAGAGATATTTTGGAGCTGAGATGGTGAGTGACTTCTCCATCTGGGGACTGTTCCTTGCTCATGGAAGGTGTCACATATCTCAGGATACTGAGAGCCGGAGTGGAGATTAGATCACTGGATGAAACCCCTGATTGAAAAGACATGCATTTATAGACTGGCTCCTTTCTGTGCTCTGGATAATACCCCGCTCCCTATGTTAAGAGGTGGGATGTTCAAGACTGAGTGTGGGCTCTTGTGAAGAAAGGATTATGAAATACATTGCTTTTTATGTACTGAAGCTATAATACATACACCCTGTGGTTTATTACTCATGTAGTATAATTTCTAGACCCCCACACTGCATCTGTGATGAAGATTGGCATCACGAGGCCAGTGTAGGGTTCTGTGATTCTGTAGGTTTTATGTTTCCTCAAGACTCCCGTGGTCACAGGCACTGAGTGGGAGGACCCTAGCCTGGTCAACATGAATCATCACACTTCCTGGGATCACATGTAAGTTACAGGAGGAGGAAAGGAAGCCGTGGGCTGGCAGTCTGTCTAAAGGCAGTGACACACATCCCTGTCAGGCTGGACATTGTATATTAATCTTGCCTAGTAAGAGCTCCTCGATATGAAGGGAGGGACGAGCAAGAAAATCAGATAGAAGATAGCTGACTGCAGAGAGCATCTTTGAATAGGAAAATGCCATTTGCACACAAAATGGATACACTGCGATAGAGGAGGCAGGCTGAGGGTAGGGAGATGGTCTCATCATTTATAGAGTGTTTAGCAGCAGCCCTGGTCTCTACTTGTTAGGTGTCAGTGGCATCCTTTCCCCAGTTGTGACAAGTGCCTATGTCTTCTGGGAAGACAAAATTCACCCTTGGTTGAGACCCTCTGCCTGAGAGGTCTTTGTTCACATAACCAAAGCTGGTGCACCAATACCATATCCACATTTCAGTTCATGGGATGGAGGAAGAAGTGAAGGCAAGCCATTTCCTTTTAAGAGGGTGATGAATGAGGTGGCAGAAGTTGGTCACGTGGCAATAGTCAGCTGCAGAGGGAATACGAATAATGAGGGGAGCAATTAGTAGTCTCATTACCCTTAGAGAGTTACTACAGAATCAAGTATGATAATGAAACTAAAGTGCCCAGTGTAGTGATTGATAATAGTGAATGCCCAATGAAAATTTGTTCTGCTCTCTCTCCCCTACCTCTGCATCCCCAAGCACCTGGCCTGTGTCTCTCTCACACAGAGATTTGGTCTTAAATCATTTTGAGGAATAAATATTAATTGTAATGACATAATTACTCTTTGTATAAGCCCTGCATCTGTCCAATATTGGATCTATCAATCACTCGCAGTATGTTTTATGCCCTTTTTCTTTCAGATGTTCACTGACTTCTTTCTTTTGCCTTCATTGGCTTTGCCGCCAACTTCATCTCCCATGAGTATTCACATGTATGGACCTTCGAAGGCTTCCTGGATGTGCAGTTTTAATTCAGACAATACCTCGGTATTGATTCTCATCTCTAAAATGGCACAGTAATATTTACTTGGCAGAGTTATGAATTAATCACAAATAAGAATGTGATCATAAATTAATCACAAATAAGTCCCTATTATTTGTCTGGTCTTTTAAATATATATTTTTAAAATTTTCAATGTTCTGAAATAGTGTCTCAATTTTATAGAAAGGTTTCAGTGGCTAGGGAGAGTAAACTTGATTGCCGGAGGTTCTAAGTGCACACACTATTAGGAGGAAAACGATGGGATTTCAATCCAGGCCTCTCTGAGAACAATATCCAGGCTCTTTACAATGTCAAAGGTTTTCTTCCACTTCTTTTTTGAGCATGTATCTTACTCAAGAGACTTTACAATGCTTCTGTCTCTTAGCGAAGGCCTGTGTGTGGACTGATAGGATATGTGACACTGGCTTCCCCAAGAGGGAGACTACAGCACAGAATGACTGTCCTCTCTGCCCTGGAGAGTGGCATCTGGGTGTTCTGTGGCCACTGGTCATTGTCCCTGTGCCTGGGCCCCCCTACCCAGAGCATGGCCAGGGGGCCTCTGCTGGCCCAGCTTATCGCTGGGATCCTGGCACTCTCAGAGGGGCTAGCCCACGCACGACTTCCTCTTCCTTCGCCTGCAGCCAGTTGTGCAAGCTGCTGACCTTTATGGAAAGCACTGCATTTCATGAGAATGAAATAAGTACGTTGGACATTTCCTGCCACCAGCTTTACTTCATTTTCGGGAATGGCCCCGCTACTCTATGATTTCAAAGGATTCCAAAGAATTTTGGAGTCTAGCAATCAGTTTTACTGGTAGTTTCCTTTCTTCTGGATGTTCACGGTAGCATGTTCCTCTGTTGTGTGTGTGTGTGTGTGTGTGTGTGTGTGTGTGTGTGTGTGCGTGTACATGCATTTACGAAGGCAGAGTTTGCGAATTCCCTGCTCTGTCTGTGCCAAGGTGTCTTGTAATACCTCAGAGCAGCTGTGGTGTAATGAAATGGGCCTCATACTTGTCAGAAAACTGGATCTGAGTCCTAGGCGTCTCACCTGCAGTGTGGCCTGGGGGACCTTCCTGGGTCTTAGCTTTCCCAAATGACAAAGAAAGCAAATAAGCTCTGCTTTGGAAGCTGTTGAGGATTTAATGATATTACAGGTAAGTGACAGTGTTCTACAGGTAAAGAGACCCAAGTTCAAATCTGGGATCTCCCACTCAAAAGCCATGTGAATCAGGGCAACCTGTTAAACTCTGTTCATCAGTTTCTGCATCTTTAAAATGGAGTCATAGAGATATCCCACCCAGATGTGTGTGGGTCAAGGAGACATCTGTGAATCCTTTCCTATAGATTAGGGGTGTCGAACTCAATCAGAGAAGGGGCCAAAATGTAAAATCCAGCCTAAATCGCGGGCCGAATGGTTTACTGAACAGTCATAAACTGTCATTGTGATGGAAACGCAGCGGAGTGCAGTGATGACAGCGCGGTGCAGGCCACATTGCAAGGCCTGGCGGGACGGATTTGGCCCGCGGGCCTTGTGTTTGACACATGTGCTATAGATCTTGTTCACAGCGGCCATGCCGTCTGTCCTGGCTGCTCTCTTTCTAGCTTCTCTGCAGTCATCAGGTGAAAGCTCATTCTAAACTTCCAACTGATGTACAAATAAAAGATAGTGCTATCACAGGGGTAGTTGTCAAAGTAAGTGATATGGCTCATTTTAGGGTGCTTAGTAAAAGGCAGGGGATGCTTTGAGACAGAGCCGGCTTGACTGTCTCTCTGAGTCCGTGACTGCAGTTGGGCCCTGGGTCTTCTTTCCGTGTTAATGGGCTGGCTAATGGAAGGCTTCGATTATGACTCAGCACAGAACCCACTTGTCTTCTGTGACACAAAAGGCACCTCGCTCACTTTTATTCCTCTTTAGCCTTTATTTTTGCAGCCTAATTGGGTTAAAACAGGATTGTCCTCTCCAAGGGCCATCTCTTGAATTACCAGTCCCAGAGGAGTCATCACCTTTGCAATGATCCATCTTAATCTCCAACCCTGCTTCCCTCTTCTTGGAGCTGGCCTCTTAGCTCCATAAGGAGCAACCGGCTTGTGTGGGGGGTAGAGTCCAGCTCATCCCGGGAACATGGGTATGTTGGGGGACACTTATCCAGAACTTGAGAGTTAACCTTAGAGGGAGGTCTTACCATCATGGAGAACAAATGAGGTAGATTTTTCACTAATGCTCCTTCTTCCTCAAGCTCAGACTTTTTTTAAAAAAAAACATATATATATTATTGATTTTTTTACCAAGAGAAAGAGAGAGGAATAGAGAGTTAGAAACATCAATGAGAGAGAATCATTGATCAGCTGCCTCTTGCACACCCCACACTGGGGATGTGCCCGCAACCAAGGTACATGCCCTTGACCAGAATCGAACCTGGGGCCTTTCAGTCTACAGGCCAACTCTCTATCCACTGAGCCAAACCAGTTTCAGCTCAAGTTCAGACTTTGTCTCCCATCCCCACCCTGGCTTCCCGTTCAGTACTTCTCCCCATCTTCACCTGCCCACACCCTTACTTTCTGTCTGAAAAGACAGAGCTCCCATGTTGTGCTTTGGCTTTCAAAGCCACCCACTGCATCGTCCCACCCGTGCAATTATTCCCACGTGTTTGTCCTGGTACCTCAAGGACCCACAAATGAGAGATTATATACTAGATTAATGTTTTCTCTATTTGCAAAGAATAACCAGTGATTTCAATTTGATTCAAATCAAGTGTATATTCATCAAGCAGCAGTGGTCCAGGTGCTGTGTCAGGCATTATATATACAGAGAACTCTATGCTAGAAAGCTTATACTCATTAACTCATTTAATACTTGAAAAGTAGACAAAATCACTGGTGCCCTCAAGGGGGAATCTCAGACTTTTAAAGGTTTGCTGACTTGATCAGAGTTGTCAGGGCTTCTGTATTGCCCAACCATTCCCACCATGGTCCAAACACATGGGATTCCATGGATTTGTGCTCCCGGACCTGGAATAGGAAGAGGATGGTATCCCTGGGGCTGTGCGGAGCCATGGTCCTGGTGGTGGCCCAGCAGATAGTGGGAATCAAGAACCCAACCTAGTTCTCTACCTGAGTTGGGTGATTTTTCTGGTTCACACAAGAAAAGAGTAACTTCTAGCCTGATGCTGTTTGCTTTGGGTAAATTAAGTAAGGAAAGGGGTAACTGCAGGCGTGTATAAAATTATTTGGCACTAAAGTGAGGATGCTTAGCATTGTCACTTGAGCAATAAACTTGCAGTCCACACACAGTCTCAGAATGAGCACTGGCCAGTGAGGCCTCCCAGTTCAGAAAGGTATAAGGAACACTCATCAAAGTCAGAGAGCTAGGTTCCAATTCTCAACTTGCCACTTCTTAGTGCGTTCTTGGATGAATAATACATTCTTCTGCGCCTTAGCTTCATCTTCCCCAAGAATGGCCTTTTGGTTTGCCTAGGATGCCTTAAATTCATCAGGTAAGATTCGCTGAGGTGTTTATTAACACCATAATTCAGTGCTTCAAAAAGGAAGCAACATTTTCGCGCTACTAAGACCATTTTAAGTTAAAACGCGTTTTAAATCTCCTTCACGCCAAATAAAATTTTGTAACTGCTTTCTTCAATTATTACACCACTGTGTCGTCAAGTGGTGATTAGTGCTGCCTTCTAATTAGGTTTGACTGATTTTTTCAAGTCAATGTTCTTTCTATTATACTCCCCTGCTTCTCGATTGTTTTTAACTCAGACTTTTTAAAGCTGGGGACAATGTGTATTGCACACTCGCTCCAGGGATTTTGAATACTCAATCAAGTTTTCCTGTGAGCCTGGTCACATCCTGTCTTCCACTTTGATGGTGGCATGGGGTGTTCGCAAATACGCCAGTTTCTACAGGAGGGCCAGTGTCCACATGAACACACACTCTTTCTCCCTCTCCCCTTTGGTGGCTCCAAGATTCCACACTGTCCTTGGGAGCTTTTGTGCTTGAAGAATCAATCAAAAAGTTAGAAGATGTGCTGACAGCAACACAAGCTGGTTTCCTGGACCTCTTAGCCCTCGGGCCCAGAAAGGAAACACAGCCCCTAATGGACTCTCATTTGTAATGAAATGACAAGGATTTTGTGGTGGGAAGGGTTGTCTTCCTTATTAAGGCCACTCGCTGCCTTTATTCATTTTTATGTGAGTTTAATTCCCATTGATGTGGGCGATGACTGCTGGTCAAAAACCACTTTTGCATCGGAGTCCGGCCTTCTCCCCCCCATGTCCCAGTGGTAAACACAGAGGAATTGAAAGACCAGAATGATTTCACCTCTGAAGTCCTCTTTGGTGCCCATTTTGAGCCCAGGGACCCAACCACGCAGGAGGCCTGGGGTGTTTTCACTCGGGCACAACCACGAAAAGTGTATTTTTTTTCTCCTTTGGTGGAAAAATGATGGCTTTGCTTTCTTGAAGCATTCCTGCTGGCTTATTCATGGAACCAAAGAGGGCGACATCCAAGGAGGGCAGCATGCAGCCTTCTGTTTCCCAGCCAGAGTCAGGGTTTGGCAAAGAGTGAGGCTAGAGGGAGGCGGGACTGCCCAGTGCAGTAGGTGAGAGAAGAGTTGGCCAAAAGGTAGGAAAGACTTGAAACCAAAATCCACACTCTGATGTGCGGGGCCTCCCAGTGAGAAAAAACACTCACCAAACACCCACATGCTTATTTGGGTTGGCATGGGATGTGCGGAGCCCAGGAGGCTGTTGAAACAGAGGGCTGACCCTCTTCAATGGGATGGATGGAAGCTGGGACAGGGGCCTGGAGGGTGGGGGTGCAGTGGAGGATGCTCAAGGCAGAGCTATGGATCCTTGGCCCAAAGATCCCATTTTGCAGGTTCACTTGGGATGAAAGTGTAGGTAATGCCTTGGGTGAGTGCTGGTTGGGGAGACTTATGAGAAGTAGGGATAATGTCTTTTTCTCTGGAGCCAGACAGACTTGGGTTTGAATGTAGACTCCATCATGCATGGGCACTGGAACCTTGAGAGAAAGTCACTTCGTTTGTCTGAACCTCAGTTTCCTGACCAGTAAAATGGGAATGAAATTGTGGTTTTGAGTGAGGATTAAATTTGGGGTTGCGTATGACAAGCTGTCTGCGGTGTGCCTGGCCCTCTTCGCTTACCAGTGAAGAGCTTCCCTCTTTCCATATATTAGATGGCCAGTTGCATTTACAGAGGTCAGCTTCCTGTCATGATATTCGAGCAGCTCCACTGGCTGTAAGTCCTAGCTCTACTTTATACTACTTTATGACTCAGAGTGAGTTTCTGAACATCAGTAAACCACAATTTCTTCCATCTAAAAAAAAAGTTATCACGGTACTATCTCCCTGCATTATCTAGGGTTAAGATGATACATGACAGACACATAGCATGGTGCTTTACTAAGCATGCATAGTGAGGCTCTGTATATGTAGCCAAGATGGTAGGGATGATAGCCCAGATGGGACAGGAATTGTGTGGACTAGCCCAAACTTTTGAATGGGGGGCCCTGGAGACATTTGATTCTATCTGGAGGCAGTTTGTTGCCTCAACTTGGAGGGAAGGGTTGTGTTGCTATTGATATCCAGTGAGTAAAGACTAAGGATTCTTCTAAACATTCTACAACACACAAGGTAGGCTCTCCTACCCCCCACATTAGAGAAATTGTCCAGCCCAGAATATCAATAGAGCCAAGGCTATAAATAAAGCCCTGGTCCAACCAGGCACTTTGAAAGAGTTAACATAAAGTAGACATCAGATGGCCTGAGTAAGTTTCCAGGATAACTAAGGGTTTCAGTTATTTAAATAGAAATCATGTGGTACCTTCTAGGTTGTGCTTCCTTGAGTGTAGGGACCATGCCTTTGTCATCTCAGTTCCCTGTAACTTGACACAAGTCATGTCTTTACTACATGTCTTTCAGTTCAGTGCATCAAGTGTCCTGGTGCTGTCACTCCAGTGCAATAAAGATATAACCAGTAATTTGACAATTCATAGAGGATTTTTGCCTTGAAACAAAATAGGAAAATGGGCCCATTTTTAGACAGAGCATCACCCAGGGTGATCAGAACTAGAACTGAGAAACCAAAGTAGCAGAAAACACAGGAAAGTTACTACTTGGCATGTTCCATCAATTTAGGACTGGGAAGACTGCGAGTGGATTTGCCTTTCTAATTAGGTTTGACTTGGGCTAATATTGAAGTGAGCTTTTGTTCCCTGAGTAGACACCAGCTGGGAGGTACTCCAGGAACGTGCTGGGTGGCAGGGTGAAGTCAGCCTGATATTACACATTTTCTCTGGGTGACCCATAAATAGATGGTTCACACACGGACATGTGAGACCATCTATAAACTTAGCTCTGACGCAGAATGTCCTGAGAGGTCAGACTCCTGAGTCACTCTGGATGACAGTTCAAACCCAGGCTCCATTACTTGCTCGCCGTGTGGCCTTGCACATGATATTCAGCTTTTCTGAGCCACGTTTTTTTCTTTTTTCTTTTTTTTCTTTCAATCTGGAAAATGCAGATGGATAACATCTACCTCAAGAAGTTGTTTTGAAGGATAAAAAACAAACAAAAAACAACCACAAAAGAGATAAGAGATTTTGTTGATTCTTACCACAGAAAACTTGGAATGATCCAAAATTCATTACACCATGTACTAGCTTATTCCCTTAAGTAAATGACTTATTGTTTACTTAATTCTTGTATTACCTCTTGTATCTACCAACACTTAACCATGGTCTTCAAAATGTTCTTGCTGCTAAGCTCTTCTACCTCACCCCAACAATTATCCTTAGAACATACTCCAGACTTCTTCTCTTGAAACATATGCTGGCCAGACCACTCCCGTATGTAGAAATGCCTTCTGCAATCTAAAGTCTAGCCTACTGGTGAGCATACAAAGCCTTTCACTATCTCTTTTTGAACGTCCCACACTTAGCACTTGCCAATGCCTGCATTCCCATACTCACGTGAATTTTGAGCACCACCCTTTCCTGGAATCGAACAGTGACTACCTGGTTCATAGGTCGATGCTCAACCACTGAGCCATGCCAGCCAGTCTCCAGCTCATTTTCTATTCCTAAAACAGCATCATGATTTTAATATCTTAAGGTCTTTGATCCCGATGTTTCCTTAGCATGAACCAATTCCTTTTAATGAAATCATATCCAGTTCTCAAGAGTTGGTCAAATCTCATCTTTCTCCAGGAAATCTTTCTTAATTTCTCCTCTCTTTATTAGAATCTCTTATTCCTCAGGCCCCTGAGCACTTCTTCTAAAGATCTCTAAGCTTTCTGTTCCCATTAGTATAGCAGTTTGGGTGCACATCTTCCCTCCTTTGTGAGATGAGGAGCTCTGAACAGGTGCTGGAAATCTCTGGACCCCTCCTGCCATCTCTCCCCCACACCTGGAAGAGTACCTTGCACAGGGGAGGCACTCAGGAAATGTCTCCTGGATCAAATCTCAAGAACATTGAAGGGCTCATTTCTTAAAGGAATCTCTGTTGCCAAACGTATATCCTTTATCCTACCAAACCATCCCCCGAAAGGAGTGATGGAATAAATTTCATTTTCTCTGTAACCATAACAAGTTCATGTTAGCCAGGGGATATGATGATGAAATGTGATTTAAAGATTTAGTGCTTCATACTCCTTATCCATTAAGTAATCAAGTAATCTCTCTCTCTCTCTCTCTCTCTCTCTCTCTCTCTCTCTCTCTCTGTCTCTCTCTCTCTCTCTCTCTCTTTCTCTGTGTGTGTGTGTGTTTTGTTCAAGCTAGGCTTTAGGTAACTCAAAAGGTCCATGTATTATTTTGTTTTTAAGTTTCTTACAGTTCTCATCTAAATGCAATCCCTTGGACTTCCAAAGAGTACAATTCAGAAAGGAGAGAGTAGTAACTGTGTGTGGAGAAGCCTGGCAATACCTACTCTGCCAGGCGATCAAGGCCATACCCAACAGTGATAAGTTATGTGCCCTTGAGGTGTCACTGTAAGAATGGAGCTTTATTTCTTTTATCCTCCTCCAAACACGTAACCCTTCTGTAAGCAGGAAAAAAAACACCATTAAAAAAATCCAAGTTGAAGGGCATTCTATAAAATGTAGTCCTCAAAACTTTCAAGATCATAAAAAACCAGTCAAAGCTTGAGAAACCATCTCAGTACAGAGGACCATAAAGAGTCATGACATCCCTGCAATGTATTCTGGATGGACTCTTGGACATTAGGTAAACCTGGGGGGAAATCTGAACAAAGCATGCATTTTTTAAATTAATAGGGTATCAATATTGATTCATTAATTATGATAAACATGCTGATATAATATACTAGAGGCCCAGTGCATGAGATTTGTGGGAGTTGTGTGTGTGTGGGGGGTTCTTAGCCCAGCCTGCACCCTCTCACAGTCCAGAAGCTCTTGAGGGATGTCTGATTGCTGGACATCCTTAGCCCTGCAGTGGAGGCAGGAGGCAGGAAAGGATCCCACCAGTGCTGCTGCATTTGCCAGCCATGAGCACTCTCAGCTCCTGTGTTGAGTGTCTGCCCCCTGATGGCCAGTGTGCGTCATAGCAATCGGTTCTGCTGTTGGGTCGATTTACATATTAACCTTTTATTATATAGGATAGAATCAACCATAGGGGAAAATTGAATGTAGGATACATAAGGATTCTTTATAGTATCCTGACAACTTTGTTGAATGCTTCATGAGTGAATGAGAAAGGGTAATATTTGCATTCAACTTCTATATGAAGAATTAGAATAAAACTGAACAGCTTAAGACATGTGGCTATGGCATGGTAGTTAGATAATCCTGAGAAAGTAATTTGAATCTCTTTGTTTTCTCATTCATTTCATAATAATAACGTTTAAAAGTCAGATAGAGCAGATTAAGTTAATCTATATGGGATACTTAGTACTTAGTAGGCGCTCAACTCATGCTGTCTTCCCTTTATTGTATTAGACTTGTGCACAAGTGCCTCACCTTCTCTGTGGACAATATGATATTTCTTATAGAATGGAATTGAAAGGAAAGTTATTTAAAACAAGAACTATAGCTAATACTGCCTTCTAATAAGTGGGCTATTGTAACTTTGATCAATGGGAAAATAAGTTTCTATATTCTCTCCTTCCAGTGGGAGAAGGAGCGGGGAAAGACAGAAATTTCTAAGCTTCCATGTCTTCTGTGCTGACAAGCAACGAGTCTGAGGGTGGGTGAAACTTTGTGTTAGCACTTTCATGAGACTGTATTTGTAAAAACAAGCCTAGAACCCAATAGCAGGGGGTGGAGAATTCAGAACAGCTGAACTGCTCTGCATAATTAAGTTAGAGAATTAAGATGAGTGAGCCTAAAAGTGTGTGTGTGGTGCGTTGGGGGATGAGAGATTGAACTACAGAGCGGGAGGCTGAAACCTTTAGAGAAATTCTCTGTGGAGGCACAGCCCAAGGACTTTTAAGGCAAAAATGTTGAAACTCTCATTTTAAATTATTTGTTTTTCTGTCATGTAAACACCCTTCATCATCTCAGTTTTCAAAAAGTCCACTTAAACACACAAACGTCTGGCATGAAAGATTCTGGTGGAAATCAAAATCCTCATCTACGCTGGTACCAGCCCAAAGGAAAAGAGCAACGCAGGAGGGAGTCAGCTGACGTGAGATTTGGGGTTTGGCAGAAAAAGGAGTTTGGACATGGAAATGACCATTCAGTACAATATCCCTGGGAATTTGCCAAAATTAGGGGCGGGGCATTACATTTGGACTGATTTTAATAGACAGCAGTGTGTGTGTGTGTGTGTGTGTGTGTGTGTGTGTGTGTTTAGGAAGCAAAAATATGCTGTCACTAATGAACAAATGCATCCCCTTCTTGTCCATATTCCCAGAATGCTGGCCTGAGGGAACAGGTGAGGGTCAAGGCTTCCTAGGCTCTCAGAGATCTCATGGGGAGATGTGCTCTCCCCATGGCCAAAGGGTCCAGATGCACATACTATGCCACACTCCTCACACCCCTCATTTGCTCATGTGCTTCCACACAGGGGCCTCGCCACACCAAGCCATTTCCACATACTGGAACCCAATGTCTTTCATTCTTCCTCCAGGCCATACACTTGCTGTTTCCTTATCATTCACATCTCAAATCCTCACTCATCCTTTAAATCCAGCTCTAGTATTTTTTTTTAATCTTCACCTAAGATATGTTTTTATTGAAGAGAGAGAGAGAGAGAGAGAGAGAGAGAGAGAGAGAGAGAGAGAGAGAGAAAGAGAAAGAAAGAGAAGAGAGAAAGAGAAAGAGAAGAGAAAGAGAAAGAGAAAGAGAAAGAGAAAGAGAAAGAGAAAGAAAGAGAAAGAGAAAGAGAAAGAGAAAGAGAAAGAAACATTGACCAGTTGCCTCCATGCAAGCTCTGGCTGGGAATCAAATCCGCAACCTATGGTAGGTATGTGCCTTGACCAGGAATTGAACCCACAACCATTGGCATATGGACTATGCTCTAGTCCAGGGGTCTGCAACCTTTAAGACATAAAGAGTCACTTGGACCCGTTTCCGAAGGAAAAAAAAACACCTGGGAGCCGCAAAACTATTGCGACATTTAAAACAAATATAACACTGCATATATTGTTTCTTACCTTAATGCTATATACCGGATCATGCAGTTAGCTGTCAATCTGAAGGAAAAAAGGACTTTTTCACTTAACAATGTAAAATATATTTTTGCAAATTAATAGCTAATTAAAATATTTAATTTACAGTTAATGGGATTTTTGCTCCTGAACCTCAGTGCACAGTGTCAGCACATCAGGGCTGTAAGACGTTACCTTCATTTTCACACGGCTTGCACGTTGTCGGAGCAGCGGTAAAGCTTCAAAAGAGCCGCATGCGGCTCTGGAGCCGTAGGTTGCGGACACCTGCTCTAGTCCAATGTTGGCAAACTCATTAGTCAGCAGAGCCAAATATCAACAGTAAAACGATTGAAATTTCTTTTAAGAGCCGAAAACCGACTTCTGCGCATGGGCTACAAAGTTTCAATCGCACTGTGCATGCGTGATATTTTGTGGAAGAACCACACTCAAGGGGCCAAAGAGCAGCATGTGGCTCATGAGCCATGGTTTGCCGGTTTGCCGACCACTGCTCTAGGCTAACCCACTGAGACACTCAGCCAGGGCTCCAGCATTTTTATTTTTTTTTCTAATGTGAAGACTCCTAAGCACATTTCTTCCCTTCCCAAATTCTGGCAGGAGAGCTCCCTCCCTGCACAGTGGACACATTGGGCACATGTACACATATATCCCTCCTGCAACTCATACCAGGGGACTGGAGTGATGCGCAGTCATTTGTGATGTACAGTCTCCATCCTTACATAGCAGCCGTGGCCGCCAAGATTGACTGGGTGGCTCCCTTCAGCCCAGAGATTCTCACATTGTCAGCACCTTGGAAGCGCTGGGAGCTCTAACAGTTACTGACACTTCGGTTTTACCCCCGATGTCCGCACTGAATTGTTTTAGCCGCAGCCTGGATGTGTGGGGACTTTGGATCCTCCTTGGCTGGTGCTAATGTGCAGCCTGAGTCGGGAAGCCCTGCTAGAGTCCAGCTTTTGACTTGTGGGGGCCTCTCTGCCCATCTTGCTCTCACTCTTGACCTTGTTGCTGGTTCCGCCTTCCCTCAAGACCAGACTTCCAGAACTGTCTAAAGTACAACATGAAATAACATCACAAAATGCGTGAACGTTAATGTGCTTTGAAGTGAAAGGTGTGTTGGGACTGATAGGCTCGGTTCTGGTGTTTTTCTCCATGGACTTCCTTGGCATTAGCAGAGTCCTCCCATCGTAACTGGCAGGAGCAGCCACTCCAGTAATGAGGGCTGGGACAGACAGCAGGCCCTCCTCAGAGGCCCATCTCCACGCTGCTTCACTCTTGTCCTGTCCGTGTCCACCACACTGTGAGGGACACATTCTAAGCCAACTGCAGCCCTGTAAGAGCTTTCAGGGAAAAGCTCAGGCCAACGTTCTGGGAATATGCATTTGTTCATTAGTGACAGCATATTTTTGCTTCCTAACACACGCGTGGTCCCTGAAAGCTCTTACACGGCTGCAGTTGGATGAACTGGGCAATGAGTGAGAAAGGGCTTAGAATGTGTCTGTCACAGTGTGGTGGACACGGACAGGGGCCCAGCCACCTGTCCTTATCAGATGCCTCCTGCTGTTGCCAGGGCCCCTTTGCTGGCTGGCCTGTGCTCTGCAACAGAAGGCCTGGACTTCTTACTCTCTTGGGAAGACACCTCTAGGAGCTGCTGTCTCAGGCTTCAAAAACCAGGGTGACCGGAAGTGTGTCCTGCTTGGGTGACATGAGCTAATGGCTGCAGATGACCGGGTCAAGGGCTGGGACATCCTTTGAACTTCAGGGTCTTCTTGAAGCTGAGTCGAGGCTTGCTGCTCTAAAGGGTAGCCACTGTCAAGCCAGCCCTGCCTCTGTCCTGGGTGGAGACAGCATCACTCGCCACACCTGCAGTTTGCAGCTCAGTGTGAGAAGTGAGCGAGCTGTCAGAGCAGGGCCTCGCTGCTCGGTGAGGTGCGGGGAGGACTCAAGCTCTATTTCTGTGGGGAGCCAGAAGGAAGGTCATTTGGAAATTATTTCGAGTGACAGCTGGTCATTTTATGACTCATCTCCACATCGAGATGGTAGAGCACAAATGTGGGCAAGACTTGGTTCCTGCCCTGGAGGATTCTGCAATGTATGGGTGAGATAGACACGTTTGGCCAACCGAGCCTCTGAAATAATTTGGGATGCAAGATCGAGGACAGTCAGGTCAGCCATGGAGATTTGTAGTGCGCTTCACATGCTACACTTAAGTTGACATGCAGGAGGGCTACTATTTCTTCAGGCAGAATCCAAGTCTGAGGAATGGAGGGTTGAAAGTATTTCAGGCAAAGTGAAAAGAATTCAGAAAGGCCAGGGGTCATAGTGGGAGCACACCTACTACCCTGTTTCCCTGAAAATAAGACAGTGTCTTATATTAATTTTTGCTCCCAAAGATGTGCTAGGTCTTATTTTCAGGGGATGTATTATTTTTCCATGAAGAAGAATACTGTGCACATTTATTGTTAAATGAAAATAAAGGAAATTTATTACCTGTATACGGTACGGTAGTACGGTAGTTGTCAACACAAACCAGACAAACTGTGAATCCTACAGTATCAAGAATTTAATCATTTATTCAGTGATAATCATGTCATCATCTTCTGAATTTCCTGATGAATTTCTTGTGACTCCATTTCTTTCAGAATCAGTGGACCAAATCTCTCATGTTTAGCAATAGCACTGTTTTTAAATGAGTACTTCTTGTCAAGGTAGCCTACTCGCAGTGCATATGCAATGTAACTGTCAGTGATTTTCTCCCATGAATTCTTCACCCAAGTCACAACTTCTTGCAGTTTAGGTTTCACAAAGTTTCCACGCTGATTTCTCTCCATTCTATTTTCAATGTAGTCATTAATTTCCATGCACAAATTGTCTTTGAATGGCTTGTTTATTGCAATATCAAGAGTCTGGAGATAGGCCGTAATTCCTGCGGCAATCATTATCTGATCTATTTTTCTTTCCTGTCTCACCACGCTAAAGACATGAAGAAATGTCTTCATGTCTTTAGCGTGGTGAGTGCTGGCTGCATCCCAGACTAGCAGACCTCTTTGGCTCCCTTGCATTAACAAGAGGCAGCATTAAATCGACCCACTTCCTTATAACTGCTTGTGTGGCCCAGGTTTTTTCAGTTTCAAGAATAAAAACGCCCAAAACACATTCAATCTTTTCCTTCTTGCCCTTAGAAATGATTAAAGGTGGGATTTTAGTGCCCTCCAGATGAATTGCCAAAATACAGGAAACACGTGCACTTTCGTAAGCAGTGGAGGGAATGTACACTAAGGAGGTACCCTCCTGTTCAATTCTTGTTTGAGATGATTGGCCCATAAACACTGCAGTTTCATCCATAGCAATCATGTTGGAAAGATTGTATTTAGAGAAGTCAGCATCATCAATAAAGGACTTGAATGCAAGTGCTTGCTTAATAACTTGAGTATCTTCCAATCTAAACAATGTTGTAGTAGATCTTCTTAAAGACAGTTCACTTTGGTGAAGGAAATTATCCAGCCAGTGTTGTGATGCTTTGAAGTCATCGGGGGCTATGTCAAACTGTGGTGCCATTGCAAGGGCAAATTCTTGAATCTGAACCCTATTCACAACCAAAGACTTTGCTCTCCTGCCAACAACCCATTCACAAATCTGGTCTTCCAGCTCAGAAAATAATGGTTGCCGACCTGATCCACACTTGTGCTTTTTAGCATTTCCCTTGTCCACTTGTTCAATGAGGTTACCATACTCTGCTCGCCATTTTCGGACCAATTGGATACTCAACATCTTCTCTTTGCAGAAAACAGTAAGATTTTGGCCCCAAGAGTCTTCCACGATTCCTTTCTTGTACTCCACAGAGTAGCTTTTTCTTTTTGCGCTCATTTCTAGGGGTAAAAAAAAGGAATTGGGGTATTAAGGTGGGGGGAGGGGGATCACTTAAAATGACACAGAGGGGATCAGAGGAGGGAATCAAAATGGCAGAGGAGAATCAGAGGAGGGATTACCATTTTAGTAACCCCTTTTGATCCTCCTGTCATTTTGATTGCCCCCTCTGATCCTCCTGTGTCATTTTAAGTGATCCCCCTCCTCCCACCCCTGTGCCACTGAACACCTTCACCAGACATCCCACCTATCCCTTTATCAGACATTTACCCCCTGGGGCCTGCCTGGGGACTGTCACTGGGATTGCTGGGGCCTGGATCTGGGCTGGAGCAGGGTCTACCACTGACTGAGAACCTTCAGTCATCATTAGGGTGGCCACAAGCATCAGGTAGTGTAACCAGAGACAGACCAGCACTCAACACCTTTGCTGAGTCCCATCACTCTAATCCTCCTGCTCTTCTACACGCATCTGCGAAAATCTCCTTCTCTCTCCCGCCCCACACTCACTGCTCACTCTGACCTCTGCTCCGCCTCCACACAGCAGTGATCTCAGGACTCCGCGTAACATCACTGGTTGCTAGACACCAGTCGGGGTGGCCCCAGTGACCAGTTTATGATAAATTAATTTTCATTCTGAGACAGAGCCTGGGGGGGGAGGGGCTTATTTTCGGGGGGATGCCTTATATTTCACTCAGAAGGAAACCTGTAAGTAGGTCTTATATTTGGAGGATGTTTTATTTTCGGGGAAACATGGTAGGAATGGTCTGGAGTAGTGGTGAGATTCCATCATACTTTATTCAAACTTTATTGCACACCTACTATGCACCATGTAGGGTGCTCATTACTATGAAATATTTTTTTTAAAAGACAAGTAAAATATAGTTTCCTGCTCTTGTCCATTAATTGTTTATAGGTGGAAGAGGCAGTCAAGCCAAGGATAATTGCAGCGAACTGAAATGTCTTAAAAGTGAGCAGACAGACATGATCTGAGGGAGCTAGGAAGACTCTGGGAGGGAACACTCAGAAAAGTCTTACAGTTGAAGAAGGAGTGATGCGGTTGGAAGGGTGGGCTGTAGACCAATTCCTGAGTACTTTGTGTCAAACTAGGGAGTTTGGAGTTAATTCGGTAGTGAAGATTGGAGTCAATGCAGATCTGGATGTGGGGGGTGGGGAGAGGGGAGTAGGCACCCTTAGACCTATGTTTCTGAAAGGTCACATACATGACTAGCCACCTTGTGCTGATCCTCGGCTCTCCTGGCGCTTCTACTGCCTGATTGATGAGGCTGTGCTGTATGTTCCGAGATATCAGCCCTATTGTTCTAGGTCATTCATGGATTTATTTTTATCTCCACAAATTGATGGCGTGAAGGTCCTAATAGAACAAAGAGCTGGGGCGGGGGCAGGGGGGGGCAGGGTTGGGATCGGAGTAGGGAAAGGCTTCCAGCTCACCTGCTGTGGTGCGTCCTCTCGTTCAGTGTTCTGTACAGAAGGGGGAATGGATGGAGAGACTGACTGCTGATTTGGTAACTATGGTAATGTTCAGATTCCTGTCAGTTGTGCGGGGCCTGAATGGATTAGAAGCACCTTTTAAAATGCTTGCTAGTGAAGAGGTAGCAAAATGCGTCTAGACTGTCTGCCTCTGACAAGCTGGGCAGAAACGAGGCTTTCGAAGGCCAAGTTTCAAAGGCACACCCAGCCTTTGCAAATGGAAAGAGGGGGCTGGGGATCACTCCAGCCTGGCTTGGCTATTTCCAACTAATGCCGGGCAGCTGCCCCTAAGCCCTGCCCAATGAACCCACAAACTGAGGGCTTTGCTTTGAAACTTAGCCTCTGCCCCATATATCCAGCTATTTAAAATAATAACAAAAAGTGCTGTCCCTTTTGTTTCTCGTCCTGCTACCCATCCCACCTTTGAAGTCTTTTTTTTTTTTTTTAACTTCCATAATAATCCATCTCTACCCTTTGAACCATATTCGGCCCTTATTAGAACTTCCCAGATAATGAAATTAGCCCAGCTTGGATTTCAATCTAATCTCTGTCACTTCCTTCTTGCTGTGTGACCTTAGGGAAATCACTAAGCCTCTCTGATCTATAAGACAGAGATGGCAGCGCCTAAGTAAAAGGCTGTTGTGAGAGTTTTGCGAAATCGCTGGTCTCATCCTTGCCCCAGAATGAAGACTCAAGTCCATGGTGTTTTCTTTAACTTTCCATCTTCATCCCATTCCCTTATAGCTGTCAGATTTTGGAAGACAGATACAGTCTGTCACATGCGCTTCCAACTCAAAGTCTAGACAGTCAGTGCATAAGGAAAATGAGCCGGAGAACTGCGACTGGATCGAAGAATCTCTTCCACCAGCCCCCGTGGTCCGAGGCAAACATCCCACACCAGCCAGACAATGGCACTCATGCTTGGCCTCTGACTTCACCCAGACCTTACAAGGGGAACTCATGAACAAGTGAATGCAACCCATGCAAGTTCTTCTCTGCTCCCAGGAAAGCAGGCCCAAGCACTTGACTTACTGATAGAAAGACTCGTGGTTTCCAGAAAGGATAGAACACTGGCATATGGAGACAGAAAGACTACTCTCAGAATACCCCCAAGTGCTACCTTGTCCATCTCTTGGGATTTTGGGGCAGCCTCAGAATTTCTTCATATCCTCAAACCCTATTCCCACCTCACCACACTTCTCCATTAGACTGGCAAACTCTTAGCTTCTCTCTGTTAAGTCAACCCTCTCATTCATCCATCCAGATCCATGTATAAGAAATAATTTAACTTATGTATAAGAAATAATTATGTAAGATTTTATGTAGTATTTCAACCTGGTTTTTATATTGAAACTAGAGGCCCAATGCACAAATTTTATGCAAGAGTAGGCCTACCTTCCCCTGGCTGCTGTCACTGGCTTCCTTCTGGCACCCAGGACCCGGGCTTCCCTTGCAGCCCTGACTTCATCCGGAAGGACATCTGGTCTAATTAGCATATTACACTTTTATTATTATAGATTACTTACTAGGGGCCCAGTGCATGACATTTATGTAGTGTGTGTGTGTGTGTGTCGGGGGGGGGGGTCCCCTCAGCCTGATCTATGCCCTCTTGGAGTCAGGGACCCCTCGGGGGATGTCTGCTTGCTGGCTTAGGCCTGACACCCCCCCCCTCCCCCCCCCCCGCCCAGAAGATCAGGCCTAAGCCAGCAGTCAGACATCCCTCTCACAGTTCAAGGCACTCACAGTTCGGGACCCCTTGCTCCTTACCACCTGCCTGCAGTGGAGTCAGGAGAGGCTCCCACCACTGCCATTGCACTCACCATCCATGAGCCTGGCTTCTGGCTGGGTGGAGCTCCCCCTGTGGGAGCACACTGACCACAAGGGGGCAGCTCCTGCATTGAGCATCTGCCCCTTGGTGGTCAGTGTGTGTAATAGTGACTGGTCATTCTGCCATTTGGTCGATTTGCATATTAGGGTTTTATCCAATATTATATAGGATTTTGCTAGTAGAGTGATTTAGTTCAAAATTAATGTCTTTAGCCAAAACCGGTTTGGCTCAGTGGATAGAGTGTCGGCCTGCAGACTGAAGGGTCCCAGGTTCGATTCCGGTCAAAGGCATGTACTTTGGTTGCAGACACATCCCCAGTAGAAGGTATGCGGGAGGCGGCTGATCGATGATTTTCTCTCATCAATGTTTCTAATTCTCTATCCCTCTCCTTTCCTCTCTGTAAAAAGTAAATAAAATATATTTTAAAAAATAAAAATAAAATAAATGCCTTTATAATTCCTATGTAGTAAATCATATTCCTTCACCCATTCAATTATTTTAAAATATGTCAGTACCTGCTATGCTACAGGTACCTTGCTAAAGAATAGTCACTAAAATATAACACTGCATAGGATAAGATATCTTGAATTCTGGTAAGGAAGGCAGACAACTAATCAAGCTGTCTATTATATGCTCTTCTGTTTTGCTATTAAATATTTTAATGTTTTAAAGCTCCATCAAAGTTTTCTGTACCATGAGAGCCATATATTTCTTTTAGATAGTCTCCATAGTATATATAGCTCAATGCTGGGCACACTGAATCCAAAATGTCATAGATGAAATGAATGATCAGTCATTTAATATACTTCATGCACAAAGCTCTGAGAGGTGAAATGACTGGCTAAAGATCAATGGAAGTCCTATAACACAGTACCTAAAGAAGAGAGTCCAATTGAAGAAGACATCACATCTCCAAGGAATAAAAAGATGCTTTCTGAGCATGAGGAGGACTCTCCCACCTCCGCTCAGCGTGAGGAATAAGCCAGCACAAGCATTGTGTTATCTTACAGCGAGAGGGACCCACAGCAGGAGGCTCAGCACAGATGCAGAGCTTCCTGTCAGGAGGTTTACACCGAAGCCCTTGGAGACTGTAAACTTCCCATCCAAGGCAGTGCTAAGAATGAAGCAGTTTCCTCTTGGTCTACAGCAGCTTGGAAATGTTCAGCTCACAGGAAGGGGTAAACCTTTTGTTTTACCTCCATTTCAAATGCATGATTCGCAGGTTTTTTCAGCATGATACTACTTGTTCTATGCTATTTTGCCTCTTTTTTTCTCAATAAAGTGAGTCAGTTCCCTTCTGGGAATTAGGGTCCCCCTCCCTCCTGTTTCTCATATTTCTCAACACCTGTTGGGCAGCTGCTACTTTCTGCCCAAGAGGTGGCTGCGTCTGCAAGGACTCAGTTCTAGCAATATGGAAAGTTAGTGATACTTATGGGATTTGCAATATGAACTTAACTATAGTAGATCGGTGGAACCACACTCTCAAATTTCCCACGTATGTCTGTGGAAGAAGTACATTCCATGAAGAAGCAATAAAAATAGCAGAGCTACCGACTTCACTGGCTATGTAGCTGTGAATCCTTTCCTGCATCTGTATATAACCACACAAATGCAACTCTCATATAGCTGGATATGAATGCATATGCATGAATATCTAGCTGTCTTTATCAGCTAGCTAGAAAATGATTTCTTTCTAGTGTAACTGTAGCAGCTAACACTGAGTGCTTAGAGGAGGCAGGCATTATTCTGAAAATTTTACAGGCCTGGATAGATTCAAACCTCAAACAATTGTTAGAGGTAGCTACTAGTCCAAGCCCCATTTTATAGACGAGAAAGAGAAACCTCAGAGCATTAAGCAGATTGCCCAGGATCGCACAAGTAGGAAGTGGCAGAGCCAGGATTTCAACTGGACAGTCTGGATCTATAGACCATGATTTTAACTGGTATGCAGTACATACATTTGCTATTTTATATTAGACTAGAGGCCCGATGCATGAAATCTGTGCAAGGGGCTTGGCTCTCACAGCTGCGGTGGCTGCCCTCAGCCCTCATAGCCCAGCTTTGTCTGGAAGGTCGTCCGGAAGGGCATCCAAAAGGTCGTTCGGCTGTCTGATCTAATTAGCATATTATGCTTTTTTTATTATAGATTTGCTAAACTATATCTTGTACAAAATGAGATTATTTTATTTTTAATTTTCAACAAGCCATTGAGATATGTAGGACAAATATGATCACAGTTATTGCTAATATTATTGTTTCTCCCAAAAGAAAGTGGGGGATAGATGTTCAGTGACTTTTTGAGGCTCATGTGAGCAAGATGTCCTATATCTTGGTTTTATATATATTTTTAATTTTATGGTAGATAACATACAGTATTTTATATATTAGGTGTAATATATGTTACTATATATAATACACACACACACATATATACACACACATATATATATATACATATACACACACACACACACACACACACACACACATATATATATATATATATATATATATATATATATATATATATATAATATAGTGGTATGCATGATCTGATGTGTATAGTACTTAGGCAACCCTGCTAGCAGTTCTCAACCTGTGGGTCTGAATACAAGTACTTTACACTGCTACCTCAGTTTTTTCACCTGAAAAATGAGGCTACTGATAATATCAAATGTATGTTGATGACTAAAACACAATGACATATAAAAAGGGTTTTTAGCACATAGCATGTCCTCAAACTTCCCCTTTTCTAGGGTCAGAGGATACCCAGTAAACATGAAGCATGGTGGTAGGACAAAGCACGCATTAAATGGGACCACAGGAGTTGTCGACTGGGACTCTGGCCCAGTAGCTGTATTTTGTCAAACCCCAGGTAACTCACACCATTCCTAAGTCTTAGAATCAGAAGTCAGCAGCCAACAGTCCCAATCTACATGCTTTGTTTGGTTGGAATTCTGTATTTAGTTTGTTGCTTGATTGGTTAGTAATAACACTGTCTAGTTTGCTATAGTTTACTCTTTCCTTATGAATGACATCACTCATGGACATCACCTGCTTGTACTGACCTAGATTGGAGCTTGCAGTCCCTGGGGTAAATCATCTCTCTGGTCCCTTCACTGAGAATATGTTACAAGTTTTGTAAGTAGCACTCCAAGATGTCTTTGCTCAGGGCACTTTTATATACTGAACACTACAGACACAATTCTTAGGGTCTACATGCTTTTTGGCATCCTATAAAAAATTTAGTCTTGAAAATAAAATAATTGCCTCTCAAATAATTAAAGTTTTGTGCACAAAATACATAATGGCATATCACACATCCAACTGTAGCTCAGTTCAGGTAGTTTGACATTTAAAAAAAATAAAGCTTAAATGACAAGAATAAAATGAATTTATTTTTTAGGCAACTGGGAATTAGAGAGAAAGTCTTTTCTGCTGAGGGTAAGGGAGGGAGAGTAGGCCTCAGGTGCCCAAAAGGGGTATAATGTATGGTTTTAAAGAAAATCTTAATTGTTGGAAGTATTATATATGTCCTGTCGTTCCTTCCCTCTCCCCAGTCCCCCTCATTGAGCCCTTCTATCAATATAATACTTCCCACCAACCCAGGCCTTCACCAATCTATTGTGTAAGGTTTTAATTGATTCTTCCTTGGATAGCTTATATTGTTCAGGGAAGCAATAGTCCCAGAATCTCTTACTTTTAGGAGGCAGGTGGCACAGTTGCCATCAAAGAGGCGTTAAGTGTAATCTGCTCAGGCGTTAAGTGTAATCTGCTCAGGTTTTCCGACTCAATAGGATAGAGTCCATTGGTGTGGCATTCCCTCTTCCTACCTTGAATCCAGGTGTAATACCTGGAGATGCAGATGGCATTTTGACAACATGAGTTGCCAAGTCAACATGCTGGGGATGGTGGGCTAGAGAGGCTGAAGACATTGAGTCCTTAATGATAAACTGCTCACATGCTCCTCTGTTGCTTATTATGAGAGAAAATGGAACCTTTCTGCAAACCACAGAAAGACCGAGATTTGTTAGTTGTTTGGTTTTATACTTGCAGCTAAAAAGATGTCTGATGGCCACACCATGAGAAGGGATGATTAAATGCAGGGAAGATAAAGGTCATTGGCATTAATAACATTCAGAAACTTTGAATCCAGCAAGATGGAGAGATATTCCAGAGGGAAGCTGACTGCTTGGGTTTGCAATGCCACCAAATAAAATCAAATGGATAAAAAGTTTAAGAAAGCTGCCATGGTTGGGGGAAGAGGGGATATGAATTAAATGTTTCCACTCTGAAGTCTAAGATAATTGGATGGTGGAATTACTACCCATGTTTCCCCGAAAATAAGACATCCTCCGAAAATAAGACCTAGCACATGGAAAGATAAGACATCCCCTGAAAATAAGACCTAGTGCAACTTTGGGAGAAAAAATTAATATAAGACACTGTCTTATTTTGGGGGAAACAGGGTAGGTACTCAGCATGCGCTATCTCAGTCTAGGTACATGGCTTTGTGTTCCTAAAGAGGGTTTAAGGATAGAACTTAGAAAGTAAACAGAAACAGATGCCCATTAGGTCCCTTACATTATGCATGTTCTCACCAGCAGAACATGGACATGCATAGATGAGTACGAATGTAGGTGATTCAAACTGAACTCTTTGGAATTGCATGAAATGGAGCTTTCCCTGGTCAGATCATAAAACATCCCCTACTAGATTGTGAGACACTTAAGGGCAGGGAGGGAGGAGAGGAAAGGATTTGTGCATATTGGACTTGAAGACTGTGGGACATGGGTTTGGAGATGACTTTCAAGCAAACTACATAAAGCCAGGAAGTGTTTAAGCTGTTTTGAAGTGGTTTTTAAAAAAATCATTAAGCCCCGCCAGTGTGGCTCAGTGGTTGAGCATCAATTCCCGGACAGGGCACATACCAGGGTTTCAGGCTTGGTCCCTAGTAGGGAATGTGCAGGAGGCAGCCAATCAATAATTCTTTCTCATAATTGATGTTTCTAGCTCCCTCTCCCTCTCCCCTATGCTCTAAAATCAATAAAAATATTATGAAAACCTTTAAAAAATTACCAGATATCTTTAGAATTTCAACTGAATTATCCTTTTCCCATGAACTCCAGGAATCTAGGAATTGGTTTTAGTACCATTATTCAGTGTTGCTATGAACTAAAGAATTTGGGTTCATTAAGACATCATCTCATGTTTCAAGTCATAGCCATCATATTAAGGGATTATACCAGTCATCATTCCTTTATTTTTTTCTGATGCAGAAAAAGGCTAAGTAAATATATTTTAAAACATTGGGCAGAGTTCTAACTGGTTTGGCTCAGTGGATAGAGTGTTGGCCCAGGGACTGAAGGGGTTTGATTTTGGTCAAGAGCATGTATCTGGGTTGCAGACTCAATCCCCAGGCCCACCTACTCTCTCTAAAAATCAATGGGAAAATATATTCTCAGGAGAGGATTAACAAAAAACCAAAACACACACACACACACACACACACACACACACACACACACACACACATTGGGCAGAAAATAATAAAAATAGCCTTTAAAATTCAGGTTACAATATATTTTATATAAAAATTTAAATGTCATTGTCCTGATTTAGTTTGCATCAGATCCTGCCAAATATTTTAAATAAGTGCCTAGAATCTGAGCTTAAACCATGAATATATTTCAATGCTTAATAGCTTTGGAACCTTTTAGAAATTGTCTGACCTCTTAGCTTCCTCATCTGTAAAATAATACTTACCTTATATTGTTAAAATTGTGTGTATTGAACTAGATACAAGTAAAATGCTAAACATGCATTATGTTAAAAATGTAAGCACTTTTTGTTATCAATAAATTCACAAGAAACCAACTCACTTCTTCGATTCAAAAGTGTGATCGGTAGTCTAGCCAATGGTATAATACAAAAAATACACAATAAAATGTTAAGTATTATAAAAGAGATAAGCTCTCCAATTTTGTACTTAATATATATCTAAAAGTTTAAGGATACTCTATTTAAAATTTATCAACATGTAAAATATTTTTGTAAGCATCTGGGTTCCATATTATGTATATGTGTGTATACATGCATGTACTATCTATAATAATAAAAGTGTAATATGCTAATTAGACCAGACATCCTTCCAGATGACCTTCTGGACAAAGCTGGGGCTGTGAGGGAAGCCCAGGTCTCGGGTGCCAGTGGGAAGCCGGTGTGGCAGCCGGAGGAAGGAAGGCCTACTCTTGCATGGTTTTCGTGCATCGGACTTCTAGTATAAATATAATACATGAATAATACTATGTATATAATATGTCTACATATAATATTTGAAATTATGTAATTTATCTAGAATCTTTATACATTATATAAGATATCCAGCTACATATTAAGTCATCATATATATTTATATACATTTATATATTTATATATACACCTCATACCCAACAATAATCAATTAGAAATGAAATAAAATATAAATTATTCACAAAAGGCAAAATTTGTTGGACTCTACATTTTAGGTCCAAGACTTTTATATGACTGATAGGAAAATACCAACAGACACAATTAAAGAATGTATTTTTGCTTTTATTGTTTAATCCTCACCAGAGAATACTTTTCAATTGATTTTTAGAAAGAGTGGAAGAGAAAGGAAAAGACACACCGATTGGTTGCCTCCTGCATGTGTCCCAAACAGGTCTTGGACTGGGAGGAGCCTGCAGCTGAGATACGTGCCCTTGACCGAAATCAAACCTGGGACCCTTGGTCCCCAGGCCAACGGTCTCTCCACTGAGCCAAACCGGCTAGGGCTAAAGGATGTAAATTGAATGGCTTGGAATATAAATTGGTTCTGCCACTTTTTAAAATTACAAATTACTAGCTAAATTTACAAATAATCTATAGCCCGGTGATTTCAGTCTTAGATATATAACGACAGAAATGAGTGCTTACACCCAACAAAATATGTCAAGGAACGTTCTCATCAATTTTATTTGTGATATCACAAAACTGGAAGCATCCCAGATGTTCATCAATAAGAGAGTGGGTCAGTTGTGGCATACTCAGGCAATAAAAACCACATGGTAATGAAAAAGATAAGCCACTGAGTCATGTCACAATCCATGAATTAATCTCCTAGAAATGCTGACAAAGCCAGACACAAAAGATTATATGCAATATTAATTTTTTTTCTGAAATTTACCACATGGGATTATAAATTTACACTAGGATTATAGAGAGCAGGGTAGTAATTACCCTGAGGAGATATTGACTGAGAAGGGTCATGATGAGGCTTTCTGAGGTGATGGACATAATCTATATCTTAACCTGCATAGTGGTTTGACAACTGCATACATATGTAAGCATTCATTGAACTTAACAACTGTGAAATTTATAGTATTCAAGTCATACCTCAATAAAAAAAAATAAGACAACCAAAAAACAAAAAAAAACTTAAACCAACAAAAATATCTCTTTCTTCTACCTTAATTTTTTAAAATATATTTTTATTGATTTCAGAGAAGAAGGAAGAAAGATAGAAACATCAATGATGAGAGAGAATCATTGATCAGCTGCCTCTTGCAAGACGCTGACTGGGAATTGAGCTCACAACCCAGGCATATGCCCTGATGGAGAATCGAACCATGATCTCCTGGTTTATAGATCAAAGCTCAACCACTGATAACTCCTTTACCTTAAAAAAACAAAAAACAAAAAAAAGGGTTTTTATAGCGGGAAAGTAGAAGTTTGAAGTTCATGGCTGTCAGGTTGTCAAAGGACATTGTCTGCCACAATTCTTTTGTCTATAGACACACAAAGGCATACACACATTATGTATGTGTTTATTTAAGCAAAATATTTGCAAAGAATATATCTTCAACTGATAACAGCAATTACATTTGAAAATAGAATTGGATGGGATTTAAAATGTTTTGTTGATACATTTCTGATTACTAAAATTAAGGTCATTCATAACATTATAGCGGGAATCTTGAGGGTGTTTAGCCAAATAGTGTTAGGGATCTGTCCTTTATGGTGAATAAATGGAGAGAAAGAAATGAGAGACACCCAGTTACTTAGGGCTGCAAAGCCTTCTCTGAGCTCATTTCATCAAGATGGAAAAATCTACTGGGAAAATTAATACGTCTGTGAATAATTGAGAGCCGCCTGCAGTATACTCTCCTGAAATGACATTTTCTCTCATATGAATGATGAAAAGAGAAGGAAAGCAACCTTCGAGGTCATCTCATTTAAGGCCTTTGCCAAGGTGCCAATCTTTTCCATAATTTTTATTTTTAAATTTCTCAGCAGCTCTGTAACAAGTGGAAAATGTGCCCTCGCTAGCAAGTTGGGGAGGTGTGCTGTATGCACTTAACTAAAGAACAGGCTGTGAAAGTGGCCTTATTTGTTTACTTTGCCACCTAGAGCATGGTGAGTGGTGTGTGTGTGTGTGTGTGTGTGTGTGTGTGTGTGTGTATGTCTGTCTATGGAGGCGTCTCAGAGACTGGAAGACTGGAAGAGAAATAAACTGACAATGCGAAGGGTACTGGTTTTGGGAGCACACTTAGCAGCACTGGCTTTGGTTAAATATGGACATGTCTAACTAACAAAAATACTCATCTTGATTTTCACCTCTGTCTCTTCATTCCAGTTCTGTGAATCAAGAAAAAATTCTGAATTTCTCAGAGCATGAGAACTAGATAGTTCTGATTTCTGGGTGCCACAAAAATGTCCATGCTTCAATAATTGAATGGCATTAATCCTCTTTTTCTTCCACCACTTCATCCACTTCCTCCCCCACCCCTCTTCCTCCTCTCTTGGCTGATCCCACTTCAAAGTCTCAAAGGCTCAGGTTGGAAGACTTCCAGTGTTCATGTTGGAAGATGTAACCTCTCCCACCCGTCTTCATTCTAGCCCTTCCTTTCCCCTTCTCCATATGCACCACAGCATTGAGAAGCATGGCTTCTTCCAGCCCAGCTGCTTTCTTCCTCTTTTGCATTACAGATGCCTTCTTACAATTTATTATCTGGTCCTTACTGCTCCAGACACCCAATAACCTTCCTCTCTTCCATCATTCTACTACTCTTGGTCTTTCTTCAGCTGCATCTCCACTGCACAAAGTTGTGTTCTAAAAACATACCTAGGATTTACTTAAATCAAATATGGTAAATCCTAGTCAGTTTTGCTCAGTGGTTAGAGCTCGGCCCCTGGACCCAAGGGTCTTGGGTTCAATTTCTGGTCAAGGGCATGTACCTTGATTACATGCTTGATCCCCAGCCCAGGTCAGGGCGCATATGGAAGGCAAACAAATTGGTGTGTCTCTATCACATCAATGTTTCTCTCTCCCTGCCTTCTCCCTCCCTTGCACTCTCTCTAAAAACCAATGGGAAAATATCTTTAGGTAAGGATTACAAAAAAATGTATGGTAAGACACACAGACATGAAAATGGTTATCATAAAAGAAATTTATACTCGCAGGTCCGTATAAACAAAAGACACAGTGTTCTATGCAAGGCCACATGGGAAAGCAGCCAAGTTGACCAGGAGACAGAGGGGGAGAGAGAGACGAATACAGCCAGAGCCCTTATTGAGGAATGGGCAAGGCAGGATATGTATGCTGAGTCAGCTTAGTTCGAATGATTTCAGTGGGCTATGGGCTATATGGGTGGTCCCAAGCAGTCTGGTACTTGGCCTTGGGGCAATTTAGAGCAGGAGGCATGTTCTCTTGGTGTGTGAGAATTTGATAAAGGAAATAGTCAGGAATGAAGAATCTGGATTGGTTGGTTTGTATAGTAAAGGCATGCTCATAGGGGTGTCATTTGCTATCTCTAGGATAAACTAATCCTGGAATGAACAGTTTTGCCAGGATCAATACTTCAAAGACAGAGCATCAATAATGCAGAAAATAAGAAATATAGTCAATACAGTTGGATTAATCATCATTATTGTTTCATGGCACACTCTCATCATTGGCCTATGCTGGCACTTTTTACTTTTTGTATTTACTTCTCAAACACAGAACAGCCATGAGTTAACCCTAGAACCGAAAACCTAGGTCATTACCAAAAACTACTTATGAGCTTCTATCCTAATCTGGTGGAGTCCAATTATTTTTTTCTGCACTATGTTAATGGGCCTCAACACCTCGCACAGAAAAGACTATCCCATTTTGAATGACTGCCAATGGCCACTTCTATCCCCCATCCTGTCTTTTATCTCATCAGCTTGAATTTCAAGCTCTTGGAGTGTTTTCCAACCTGTAATTTAAACACTGCCAAACAGAAGAACATTTCACTTAACTTTGGATGAAAAATTCATGAATTCATGAGAATAGATGCTAGTATTTTTTTTTTTTAAATTACCCTGTGCCTACACGAGCCAATACCTCTACTGATGGCAAAACAGTTTCCACAGATCTTGAACAAAAGTCTAAAACCCAAGAAGTTAGGAAAGAAAGGGCCTTGGCAAGAGGCCTTTCCAAGTTAGGCCTGAGGTTATGGTGACACCAGCAGGAGTCCTCTTACTGGCTAGCTTTTCAGCAGCTCCACTATTCATTTTGAATGAGGGCCACCAGACACTGTCAGCCAGCAGCCCGTAGACGTGACTGGACAGGGCTTTTCAAAGCTTTTGAAAATATTCTTGATGATGTGCTCTGGGTGGGAAATTTGAGGGATGTTATGTTTAGAGAAACTGGTGGGACTGTTGTTGAAAAACCCTCGGAAATCGGACACCTACAAGAAGGGACCTTGGAAAAGCCAGCGGTACACGGTCACAGGCAACAGGTATTCTGGGGAAGGGGTGTGCCAGGGTAACACTCGGGGGACTTCAGACTGACTTTCCATTTTCTCACCGCAATCCTAGCAGGTCTTAGGTTATTTCTCTTTCTGGGTGTTTAGAAACGTGAGAAGAGATCCCCTGTATATGCTGATGGGTGGATCAGTGCTGCCTCATCCAGCCCTTTTATTTGCTGGCCTTTCCTTAGTTCTGGACAAAAAACATACACACGGGTTCCTGAGCTATTGTTACAAACAGAGAAGCGTGCAAGTTCGGGTTTTGGGTCTTCATGAAAACATCCTCTCTTTTTTTTTTTTTTTTTTTTTTTTTTTTCCTGCTTTACAGTCTGTGGGAACTTTGGAATTTAGCTTCATTATGTCCTAGCCAAGGCCTCCCAATCAAAGGGTTTTCAGAAATCTCCTCAGGTCCCAAGTTCAAGCCAAGAAATGCGTCTGGTTGTATTTTGTGCAGATAACGTGTAAATCATGTGCTGTCAGGTTTTAGACTTCCTGAATGAACTGTCCTGGGAAGAGAGGACTTGGGTGTTCAGGGTTGCCACCATTTGGGGATTTTGGCTGAATCCCACCATTTTTAGGAGACCCCCATTTTAAAATATTTACCCAGCCCCATGAAATGAAAAGGTGTTTGTCCTACAAATGGCCTCTGAAATAACTTTGGAAGTCCAACCCCTGCCACTGAGCAGTGTCTATTACCCTTGGACATTGCTAAGTGGGGCTTATAATTCTGGAATAATTTTCCTTTGAATTTATGAGTCTTCAGTCCACACATCAGCCGTTGCGTCTCCTCTCCCACGTTAAAGTGGCCACACCATAAAATGAGATCTGGGTGGAGATGTGGCATAGCATCCCCCAAGGTCAACATTAGGATGGACTCCCACCCACCCCCAGACCCATCCCAGGAACAAATGGAAGCAAAAGGCTTGTTGGTCTTCAGACTTGACTCCTGGCAGCCCTCAGAGAGCCCCATGTTCTTGTTTAGCTGGAATAGCAGTAGCTGTGATAAAGGGGGAGATCCATTTCTTTCTCTTTATGCCCCTTATCTGGGCAGTGGTCTACCGAGAGGATCAAGAAATCGCAGTAGCCTCACCAGGCTCTAAAGCCAATACCAAGACTTCCTGTGGCCTGGCGCCAGCCGCATGCGGAACAGCCATGATGGTGTCTGAAATATTTGGCTCCTGGCTCAGGCTGTGGGTTGGCTGTCTGGTTTGTTTGAACACAAGCTAGCCTGGGAGTCTCTGTGTAGAATGCTCCTTGAAGCGTTTTCCATGACATCTGCCAATTAAATGTATGAATTACTCTGTTTACTTCCCTGTGACAGGGCAGATCCTTGATTCAGAGCAAAGGATTTCTCGTTATTCTTGCTTTTTCTTCTCACATGGATTTCCTTCTGTTATGTGCCAGGAATGGGTCAGATGCTTTTACCTTTGTGATTTCCTTTTATTTTTTTCATGACAGCCCTGGTAAAATGGGCTTGGGGTTCCCACTTCAAAGATGAGGAAACTGGGATGCAGAGATAGGAAATGATGGATCTAGGGGCCACACACACTAATCAGGGGCAGAGTAGGAACAAGAACCTAAGTCCCATTTCAAAGTCTGGTGTATTTTTTTTTTTCCATCTCTCCATTCCATTCTGAATGCTTAAAAATTTTGAGTTGGTATTTGAGTCTTCATTCACTCATTTATCTATCCAACAAGAGTATCTACCATTGAGCACCTACTATCTGCAAGGTATTAGGTCCAAAGGCTAAGCACATAAGCCTGCCAACCTTTTCTCTAAAGGACAGATAATATGTATTTTAGCCTTTGAGGACTCTGTTGCAACTACTCAGCTCCACCATTATAGCACAAAAGTAGCCATAGACAATAGATAGATGAATGGACATGGCTGTATTCCAAGGAAAACTTATTTCTAAAAATAACATTGGGACAGATTTGACACTCTGACTAGTTTTCTGTAGACTTTCATGCACACTGTCCGTAACATCCCTAGTGAGATGCCACATAATTATGTGCTGACTCTGAGCCTGCAGTGAGAATGAGGGTGACTGTGCTGGAATCATCCCTGCCCTCTAAGAGTAACCCTGACAGGCCTAGCTAAATCATCACTGTCTTCTATGTGGAGGTGGCTTTTCTGTCATTCCTCACCTCTTCTTAACCACTCATGGGAATTTGTCCACTACTGATGAAACTCCTTGTCACCTGTGCAGACCAAGTGTTAAATAGGAGAAAGTAATGAGAACACAGAAGGGTCTGGGCTTGGGTGTGGCATCACACACTTGATTGCACTGAAAAACTAGTATAGGAATAACAGTTGCCATGGATTGGTGTTTATATGCTGAAGGCATCTATCTGTGTTATCTCACTTGATACTCATCACATCCAGTTAATAAGTAGTGCTATTACCGCTTTCCAGCTGAGGACACCTAGACTCAGAGAGGTTAGGTCACAAGGTCACACAAGCAGGAAGTAGCCAACTCAGGATATGAGTGAAAGTCTGCAGGTTTCCAAAATGCCTCCCCTCCTCTCCTCCCCCCTCCCGCCCCAAAGTCTATTGCTTTTGAAAGAAGAAAATGAAAGAAAGAACAATTAGCTTTTATTTTAGTCCTTATTGTTGCCTCCATGAAATCATTCATGGCAGTAAGATGAACCATGAGGACTACTTGACATGAAAGATACCCTCGTGGGGATGGTGACCACACATTGTGCTCCTCCTGACTGTGGTCAGATGCCCAAGGCACAAAAAGGCCTTCTTCGAGTGTGTACACACAGGATCCTCTACTGCTCAGGAGGATACTGCAGATATTTTTTTCTTAGTCCCCTTCAAGAAGATGAACAATTCTTACTACCATTTGTGGAAGATAGAAATTTGATTCATGGCATGAGCTTTTGCTGGGATACTTTTCTTGTTCCTCCTAATCCTTCTACACCGGATTGCTAGAAGGTTATTGGGAATGGGGTGGGGAAGGAGAGAGAAGCCATAATTCACACTTTGAGTCAAGAGGGAAGATGCATCTCTGCCATTTGGTCACCCCCCACCTGAACAAGTGTGCATCTCTTTTCTTTCCTAGGGTGTCCTATGGTCGACTAAATAGTGATGACATCTGGGCCAGGAGGAAGTCAAGGAGGCTCCCAATAATCCCTGGGGGCATTTACAGCTCTAAGTCAGGTAAAGTTTATTTCATTATTGGGGGAAAAAAAGTTTTCATGGAAGTAAACAACCAATGCATTGACTTCGTGGCTGTGAGGAAAAGAGACAATGTCCAGGCAAACGAATACAAGCCAACTAGTTGCTACAGGAGCTAGAATGGGAGGATTTTGAAAAGTAGAAATTAAGTAAATAAAATGTCACCCTGCATGGTACAGTGGCGCTGTGGCCTTGGGGATGGAACTGGAAACTCTGTGTGGTGAGTTCTAGTGGGATGTGGGTTGCGCCAAAATATATTTGTCTCCAAGAAATACATTTTTTTCAAAATGCTAAGCTTTAATTTTGTTTTAAGTAAATAACCAGGAAAATGCCAGTCTTGATCCTTTCTTGAATGGGGCCCTGGATACATCTTATGGAAGTTCTCAAGAGGGGAAAACCCTTGTTAGCTTGACCTGACCTAACTGCTGCACTATAGGTCCAGTCATACTCTAGTCCATCCCCTCTGAACCTCTGTCCTATGGCATCCCAAGCTATGATCACACCTCCTCCTCCACCCACCACAGGCACATGATGGGCTTCCTTGTCTCAGAGGAGCAGCCATATTGGAATAAAATACAAGGCCCTGAAAACAATTTTGCTGGTGCAACAGTCAATTTCTTTCTTTTTAAAAAAAATATATTTTATTGATTTTTTACAGAGAGGAAGGGAGAGAGGCAGAGAGCTAGAAAGGACGACGAGAGAGAAACATTGACCAGCTGCCTCCTGCACACCCCCTATTGGGGATGTGCCTGCAACCAATGTACATGCCCCTGACCGGAATCGAACCTGAGACCTTTCAGTCCACAGACCGATGCTCTACCACTGAGCCAAACCGGTTTCTGCAACAACAGTCAATTTCTGAGCCCACGGAGTTGTTTCTCTGTCTACCACCTTTTCCTTGGCTCTGAGGGGTTCCATTGCTCTAAGGTAGGGGTGTCGAACTCAATCAGAGAAGGGGCCAAAATCTAAAATCCAGCCTAAATCGTGGGCCGAATGGTTTACTGAACAGTCATAAACTGTCATTGTGATGGAAACGCAGCGGAGTGCAGTGATGACAGTGCGGTGCGGGCCACATTGCAAGGCCTGGCGGGACGGATTTGGCCCGCGGGCCTTGTGTTTGACACATGTGCTCTAAGGCTAAGCAAACATTCCCTCTACATTTAGATTCCTTCCAACACTACTATAATGCAACGTAAAGAAGCATTGAAGATCTGGGATTTGGTGGTTTTGCTATTAACAAACCCAATGTTTAATATCCCAGGCTTTAAATATTCTCATCTTTCTTCAGTCTTATCCATTGTGTAGTGCCTATGGAGGATCAAATGAGATAATGCCCATATAAGTATGTTAATAAAGAAAGAAAACTAATACTTATAAAGTGCTTGAGGTGTGCTTGACATTGAGAAATAAGATGCAAAGACACAGACTTTGGCCTTGAGGAGTTTATCATCTAGTCAAGAGGTAGATAGAGATATATAAGTAGTTTAAATGTAATGGGCAGAGGAGATTGGGTTGTGTTTGTTTGTTTTGCTTTTTTTCTGGTTGGCCATACCAAACCAACCAATAACCTATTCCAAATCTATACCCACTGCCACTAATTGCCCTCCCCTCTTTGGGCCTCATCTTTTCAATTTGCCAAATGAATAGGTGACTAGATAATTTGTTGACTAAACCAAGATACCTCTGAAAGTGACAGGAGATGCTATTATTTTTGCTAGAGCAATTGGGATATATGGGAGCTATCCCAGGCCATTAGAGTTCATGGTCACAAATGCGGGGGAGGGGTGGGCAGGCATTCAGTGATATCTAAAGGCCTAGTCCAGATCATACTATTGATGACCTTACATCTATAATCACAAGTCTTTTTCTTTGGCTGCCATTGTGGGTATGGCTGTTGGTCAGTAGTGTATAGAGAATGAGCTGAAACCCGGTGATCCCTGCAAGTTCTGCCTTCTCCCTTCCTAGGTTAAGTCCTTTGTGAGTCAAACTGCAGCCACATCACCTGTTGGAGCTTAACTGCCTAGTGGGTCTGGGAAATTAAATGAAAATAAACTTCAACACAAATAGCAACAGAATGTTGGGTTCCTGAACTCTTTCCCCATCTCAGTTACTCTTTATATCAACCTCATCTCCTAATGCAGTAAGCCCTGTGCTCACATAGATGGGTGCGTATCTAGAAAACATATGTTTAATAATATCTGCAAAAAAAAAAAAAAAAAGCCGAAACCAGTTTGGCTCAGCGGTAGAGCATCAGCCTGCGGACTGAAAGGTCCCAGGTTAGATTCCGGTCAGTGGCATGTGTGTTGGTTGCGGGCATATCCCCAGTAGGGGGTGTGCAAGAGGCAGTTGGTCGATGTTTCTCTCTCATCGACGTTTCTAGCTCTCTATCTCTCTCTCTTCCTCTCTGTAAGAAATCAATAAAATATATTAAAAAAAATAATATCCACCCACTGTGAGCTTTTCCAACATAAGATCAATAAGAGGAAAGCATGAGTGAGCTGATTCTATATATCTCTTTCCCTCCACTCTCCTTCTTCCTGACATTTTGAGCCCTTTTCTAGTTCTTCTCTCAACACTTTTTATGGGCTTGGGATGAAACCTTAAAACTCTAGGCCATGCAACAAAAATATTTCCAGCTATCGTGGTAGAGAAACTGAGGCACAATTGAAACACAGGGGGGGGGGGTGCTTGATAACCATTTACACACAAGTCACACAATTTGTGCTGCTTTTGAGATTAGTGGTGGAGCCTCTTATATAGTCAGGTTGTCTGTTGCAGATCTCAGAATTAGGTACTTTAACATAACCTTGAAACCAAGGTGATGTGACTGGGCTGATCATACCTCTTCCCAAACACATACACATGATCCACATGAGTACTTTTCATCAGAGATGACCCTGAAGTTCTCCTTTCCAGTTCCATTCCCTCTGTGGAAAGCACTGAGAATTGCAGGAGCAGATTCTGGAGAAAGTCTCATCATCCTGGTAGGCATCCTAGGTTCTTGTCCTAATTGCTTTCATTTATATAACAATACAATTTGGTGGCTCAGTTGCATGTTAAGACTTTGTGCAGAAGGAACAGGTTGGGTGTTCAGAGAGATGACCGTGGGATGGAAGGTGGAGGGAGAATAAACATGGATGTACCTACCAATTTCTTCCTGAGCCTGAAGGAATTTATCTCTCGGATCCACTGAGAGAATAGTTACAACTGCAGGCACAATGGAATTATAGGTTGTTGTTTTTTTTCTCTCGTTCTGCACAGCTCACTTAGGCTGTGCACTCTCCACTAGGACTAAGAACAACTTTGCTAAGTCCCCATCTCAGCTGGCTACCTGCAGGCATGAGTAGCTGGTCCTAAAAGATCACAAATCCTGGTTCAAATGGGGTTGCTCCTATAATCCTGTCTCCCACCCATCTCTTTCCTCAGGGAACTGGGACAATTAATATTTGGTGATGGCGCAGGAAGCAAGATGAAAATAAAAGTTAGTAGGATGTGGCCTCCTGTGGACAAGGGAGTGGAACTCCTGAGCTCATTCTTGCTCTTTCTGCGGGAGTAACTTTTGCTCTTATCTGTGCTCTGTATCCCTTTTTGCTGGTTCCCCGGGAGTCTGGCAGTCTTTATTTAGTAAGGAGGTCTTGTGATTCTTAATCCATGGGTCTCAGATTCCATATGGCATATTTGAAAGGAAAGCATGCCCGTTATCTCAAATTCTCTTTGCTTTATATTTTAAAATGTTATCTGGAAGATCAAAAGTGAAAGCTCGCCTCTCATGTTGAGCCCAGCTGCCCTGTGGTGTCACCGACAACCCAGCTCAGCTGTGCACAGCAATTTGCCACTTCCCTGTCCCCACCCCACTTTGCCCTTGAAGCATAGACATGATGTTATTGACTCACTGCAACTAGGAAAAATGATTTGAAATTTTCAGCATAACTCAGAAAGTGTTGAGTTGACCTTCTATTATGTCCCAGGATCTGTTTTTAAGTTTAGAGGTAGTTTTAAGTTCAAGTGTGAGCTAGCAAGATGATAAAAATACGTTTTTAAAAATGTTATCTAGCATTTTTATTGAGGGGAATTTAAATAAGTGGCAAGTGAACAATTGGAAAGTAACATATAAACAACATGTAACAAGGCAATTTGAAATAACAGGCATATGGAAGCATTGGCATCTCCTAGCATAAGGAGTTGTTAATGCTGCCCCGGGTACCAGAGAGGACTTGTCAAGTATTTTAAAACTCAGATAGTTTAAACTGAGCTCTGAATATTAATCTCAACACACATTCCCATCGGCACTTACTGAATGCCTGCTAAGTGCAACACAGGGCAGATTTTGACAATGTTCTTGCCCCCAGAGAACTCATGACCTTCCTGGTGAGCCAGATAAATCAATAATGATTTTAAGATCAGAAAGGTTTGTTTTGGGTCATTAATTTGAATAATACTCCCTCCCTTTTTAAAGCATTACCATGTTCTAGGTACCATTCATTAACTAATTTTCAACTCATTGGCTAATTATAATTCAGAATCACCCCATACATTAATGTCTAATATAAGTGTACATGAGAGGAACCTTGTCCAGGGTATTCTTGCAAGTCACTGGAACAATCAATATTGGAATCTTAAATCCATGTCTGAAAAAAAAAATCCATGTCTGATAAGATTCCAAAGTACATGCTTTAAAATATTAAGAAAGATGCTCTAGCCAGTTTGGCTTAGCGGGTAAAGTGTTGGCCTGCAGATCCAAGGATCGCAGGCTATTGTAGATTCTGGTCAAGGGCACATACCTTGGTTGCAGGCTCCTCCCTGGCCAGGTGCTAGGTCAGGGCGTGTGCAAAAGGCAACTTATTGATGTGTTTCTCTCACATCGATATTTCTCTCTGTCTTTCCCTCTCTCTCTTACACTCTCTCTAAAAAAAAAAATCAATGGAAAAATATCCTTGGGTGATGATTTAAAAAATAAAATATTAAGAAATATTTTAGCAACAATGCAAAGTAAGAGAACAAACACAGGAAAGACATGGTAGAGTGACATTATAGGATCAGGATGGGCATTTCCTTTGTGGTTGTACTTAGCCCACACTGAGGGGTTTTCTGCAGGGCTGCACAGGTAGGGTGGTGTTTGATTTTGAGAACTTTGGATGACATACTAAGGAGTCCAGTTTTCTTTCTATAAATCATGGGTACTTGCAGCAGAGATATTAGATAGGATATACAGTGAGGATGGAAGCATCTCTGCATAAATAAAGAGGATGAGTATGAGCTGCCTGGGTGCCATACATGCTAGTATGTTTTGAAATAATGTGGTGAACATTAGGACTTTGGGCTGTGGATTTGAAATTATTTTCTTTTCTAAATGGATATGAATGGCTCACTGGAATTGATGTTTACTCTTGGTAGCTATGAATCCAGCTGTGCAAAAAGCAGAGTAACCATTATTTTTCTAGAATTCTACTTAATTCCTATAAGACTGGAAATGGAGTTTTAATCACTACATTTTTAGAGGCATTTGATTTTAAACTTATTCAAGTTAGAATTTAGAATTGTGGATCTAAATCCAAAGAGGCTTTTAAAACATGAAGCAATGGAAGTGGGGGAGTAAAGAGGTCTGATCATCGGTGGTCATTCTCTAGTCATTGTTCAAAAACTCCACCATTCTCAGTCCATCTGGTTCTTTATACCACTTCTTTAGCTTTCTGATCTCCTGTCAGGAGGGTTTTCAAATGTTTTCCCAACATGCTGGGGCCATACAAGATGTGAGGGCCTAGCTTAGGACTTCCTAGATCTTGCTGATTTTCCCAGGTCCCAATCAGAAAGCAAATACAAGTCAAATTCCTCTCCTTGACCCCTCCCAGGACTTGGACTCTATCAAAGGGGTAACACAGTGCAGAGCCCTCCAGACCCAACTCTCTTCTCTTCTTCTCCCACCCTCCTCACCTCCTGAGCTCACGATATCTTTATCTTAACCTCATTAGTGTTTTGCAGGAAAACTAGTTCTATGTCATAGCATATTCTTCCAGATCTGTCTCGTCCTGTTGTAACCTGGACCAAGTCTTTTGAGCTTACATGCCATAAATTTGATGAATGATGTCTATCTCCCCGAGTAAAAGAGGCCCGCATAGTAAAAAGTCAGATGAAAACTCAAGGGTGAGCATTTTATAATTTCATCTCCTTGCTAGTAGAACTTGGATATGAACTTTAAATTTAGCACCTTGCAGAAACCGATCTGAGATGACTTTTTATCCAAGAAGAAATTCAGTCTTAGTGTCCAGGCATCTTTTAAAATGGCACATTTGCAAATTCCACTTTCTTATTTCCTTTGATTCCCCATAAAGGGTCTCATCTATGATCAAAGCCTTTAAAAAAAAATACCAGCAACTGGCATATCCTTGAAGGTATAATTAGCTACCATAGTAACTATAAATTATAATCTTTCTTTGAATTTCCAGACAACCTAAATAAGATGCCATCACTTTCCCCCTACAATTAATACTCCCTGAAGAAATATCTAAGTGTCATGATCTATTACTAAATTTGGAGCATGAAGGCAAAAATTTGGTCATTTTTGCCAGCAGTTTGCGGTAGTAGCAAATTTGCTGAATTTAACAAAATGCATGAACATACAAGTTGGGTAAACAAATAAATTGACTAGGGGCTTGTGAAACTAAAAGTTAAATATTAGCTGAAAAAGTCTTATTTATACTTTGACAAAAATGTGAAGAACAAAAGGGGGTATTATTATTGTCATTCATTTAACTGATGCAGTGAATTATGGGCCCTGAAGGTCCATCTACTGTCTCTCTTTAGAGCATTTACTGCCAACTTATAGTGGATTATTGTCAAGATTAAGTTCTACTCACATCTGTACAGTTATGAGGGGGCAGAGGAGCCAACGCACAGCTAAATATTTGGAAGTGTTTTCTAGACGTGGTTCTCATTCAATTAGGATAATAACCTTAGAAGTAGGTCCCATTATTCTTCCGATGGATGCAGAAACCCAACTTCTAGAAAACAAAGAGCTTTGTCCAGGGTCAAGCCTGTTAGTAAAAGACAGACCCTATGGTTCAACTCTGTATGTGACTAACATAAGACAAAATTTTCCTCATTCTCTTTTCCTGAGCTAACTGCACCATGAGTGATATCATGACTGAAAATCATTGAGGGACAGTTCCAACCTAGTGATGGGTGAGTCTTCCCTCTGAGGATATCTGGGTCACTCTCAGGGAAAAGATTATTCAGCTATTAGGGAGAGGGGAGAGCCTAGCTTGTGATGTCTTTGGTCAGACTCTGTTGGTTCTTAAGTTAATAGCCATTCCCCTATCTTTTCATTTTTGCTTAAAAATCATGTATCCAGTACTCAGGATGAATAATGATTGGTCTAAGATGATAAAGTCAATGCTAGTCCCCTTTTCCAGTACTTTTTTGCCTACCCTTCTTTATAGTTAAGGGTAGCTATGATATAGTTATGACCAAAGGACATTCATTAAACAATGTGTATTTTTATCACCTGCTATGTATCACCATGGTTTTATGTGCTGAGGACATCCCCACAAACAAAACACATACAAGCTATGCTTTTATGAAGTTTACATTCCAATGAGGGGAGGCAGACAAAAGACAAATAAATACATATTAAAATAGTATTAATACTTTAAAAAGATGTGGAAGAGGACAGAGTATATCATGGAGTATGTCTAATATTGCTGTATTAGAAATGTTGGTCAAGTGTTAATGGAAATCTTCTGGAGGTTTCTGGAGAAATTTGTGTTGTTTTATTACTTGCTCTCAAAGCAAGGAATCCAAGAAGTTTGTATTATTTTAGAGATGAGTTCATTTTCATATGCCCTTCCTCTTTATTTTACTTCAGGTATGAATAAAATGCCTGGGACTATAACAGCCATTGTGTGACTGAGGGATAATAAATATGAGGACAAAATGTCAATATGCTAAGGTTAGTTGAGTGAAAACTAACAGTGGATTAGTTTTAAAACTAACAGTGGATAGAAAAAGCCTGGACATCATTGAGATGTTGCCCCAAACTTAAAACACACACACACACACACAAAACTTTCTCTAGACCTTTTGCTATGTGAGATAATTCAATGTCTCTATTGTGTAAGCCACTATGAATCATCCCCTTTTTGCAGCAGAAACTATCCTGGTATAGCACTACAGGGGAAGGAATGCCATTTGGAGACAACCAAGTCTCAACTAAGACAAAGGGCTGATTAAGTGAGTAAAGGGTAAATTGAGGATTTGGGAAATTATTGATCATAGATCAAGAGCTTGAGGAAGCATAGGGTAAGCATCTGAGAAGAATGGGAAGGTGAGCACTGATTTAGTATATTAGCTCTATTTTGCTATATGACAAAGTGCTCCAAAACATCATGGCTTAAACATTAAACATTTATTATCTCACAGTGTCTGTGGTCCAGGAATTCAAGAGTGGTTTGCCTGTGTGATTCTAGCTGAGGGCTTCTCATCCGGGTTCAGTCAAGATGTTAGCTAGGGCTGTAGTCATCTGAATGTTTGACTGGGGCTGAGGATCTGCTTCCAAGATGATTCATTCATTTGGCCATTGGCTGAAGACCTTAGTCTTTGCCTTTGGGCCCCTCCAAAGAGCTGCTTGCACATCTTCACCTGGCAGCTATCTTCCTCTCAAAGCATGGAATCCAAGAGAGCAAGATGAAAGCTTTAATTTCTTTTCAATCTAACATGGGAAGCTACAATTCATCTTATTTGCAACATCCTATGGCTAGCCACATCAGCTCTATTCATTGTAGGAAGGGATTAAACAAAGGCATAAATCATCAGGAGGTCATCTTGGGAGATGTTCAGCAAATTTCAATCCTGATATTTGCAACAGATGGTGCTGAAATTTCAGATGATCATGGATAGATAGTAGGGGAGACTTAGACATCCGATGGTGAATGAGGCAAATTAAGGAGTGAGACATTATGGGATTGGTCCTAATAATCTCTTAGAAAAGACTAGCAATCACTCCTAGTGTTGTTGCCTTGAATATGTTAATAGATAAAATATTTGAGGCAAATATTCTTTCATGAGGCTCCTAGTAATGAGATCACAGTGATTGGTGGCGGCTTCCCAGGACGTCACTGGGCAGTACGGCTCAGTGATAAGTTTGAAGGTGCAGAAATAAAGGAAGAGAAGACTGAAACTTTATTTCCATTCCCATTCTGGCTGCACACCAACCTCTCTCCCAACTGAAAACTGGAGAGCCATTATTGACCTTAGTTCTTCCAGCAAACACCCCACCCCATCTTCCTTTCATTCCATTCTAAAAACCCTCTTGGCACAACCAGTGTGTTATTCTTTACCACAAAGGCCTTCTCTACTCAGTAATTGAAAGCAGTTTATGTCAGAATGGCATTAATTATGTCAGAATCCATTGAAACCCCTTATGAAAGATATTTTGTTATTGTTGTTATTGTCGGTATGAATTAAATGCAAAGAAACGACACTTTTTTTTTTTTTTACAGTGAACACGAGAGCCCACTGGAATGAGGAATTCCATAAATAAAGGCAGTTAGGGGGGATTAAGGACAAGTCAACTTCTCAAAAGGATAAAGTGTATAGTTTCCAAAATATCCATTTCTGGGTATAGGCTGAAGACCAATATCTTTTGCTTGTAACTTGTTTTAGCAAAATTCCAGCATTTAATTATTAGTTTGGTGAATGACCACACCAGACCATTTAGTGTAACATGACAGGCCCTGAAGGGAGTAGTCAGTAATTTGAAACACTAACCATGTGTTTTGTCTAAAAAATTAATACTGTAGCATGATTGGAGTGGCATGGTTCCACCAATCAAAATGTAGAAAAAACTTCATGGCATTAATAAAGGCAGCTACTGTTCTGGCTTATGGAAAACATAATAGACACTATTTATTAACTATACAATATGCCATTGCCATAAATGCATTATCTCAATATCTCTTTTTGATCACTATCTGAGTTAGATAACAATAAATAGAGCTAATATTTACTCAATACACATTGTGATCCACACATTTTTATGTTATTTATCTTTCTCAATCTTCATAATATGATAATGTTATTACCTGTGTGTTAGAGATTTTAAAAAACTGAATATTAGAAAGTTGAACTAGCATTGACAGTAAATGATGGAGGCAAGACTGGATACTGAGATTTGTCTGACTCTGGTGTTCATATGCTTAACTGATAATGCAACCTAAAAGAAGAGTAAAATGTAATTCATCCTGATTGAACTCGAGGACGAAGAAGATAATGGACTGGATGGGGGTAAAGTTTCAATTCCACACATTTGAAAAACATTTCGTTTTATTCCAGCATGTTTAATAACAAACAGTACTTCCTATTGGGCTAGTCAATAGAGATCCTTGAGGGTTCCTTTTAATCGTTAGCAACATGTACATACAGATTTAAAGAGCTTGCAAAAAAATTGTTAGAAATGTAGCACTGGCTACTATTTATTACAGACATTATCACAAATATGGACCATAACCCTGAAATATAAACACTAAGATATTAGACACTGCCATGTTGCCTACTCAATAATAATTCATCACAATCTTCCTCATTTTTAACAATTTTAGTGGAACTATCCACCTTCCTCATGTGGCCTTATACTGCAGGTCAAGTGGGCCCATGTTCCAGTCTGAGGGCAGAATCATGATGGAATTACCAGTTACAGTGCACAACCGCCCTGGCCAGTGATTGGCTGGGCATGGGCATACAGCACAATTCTAGCCAATGAGGCATGAAGAATAGGCTGTACAGTGAGTTCTGGGAAGATTTTCTTCCTTGGCTTAGACATAAGCACATCAGAAAAATATGTTCTCTTCCCCCTACTGGTCATTGGCATGCCTGTGTATAATGCCCAGAACTGCTTCAGCCCTCTCACGGCAATGAGAGGAGTTCGATGAGCACTAAGGATGACAGAGAGAAAACAGGAAAAGAATACCTGGGGTCATTATAATGTTTAGTATCAACTCACAGATCCTACTTGCCCTATCTAAGAAGTCAGGTAAATCAGGGTTTTGCAATCTACAGGTCAGAGCTTTCTAACTAATAGATTTATCATCCCTATCATGCTGAGAAAGAAAACTGAGTACTTTGTTAAGCAAGAAAACCAAGTAATTGTTTAAGGTCATATCCATTCAATGAAAGAGCAGGACTTCTACCCAAGTCTGTAATCTTGGGGCCTGTGCTTCACTGTAACACACCAGCTCTCCATCTCCCTTTTGCTGACTCCATTGGTGTTGCAAACCCCCTTTTCCCTGGGAGCGCTGAAGCCAATCAATCAAAGTGAACGTTTCCCCACTAAACATCTCCATCTGAATGTGCAGATGGCAGTGATGAGTAGGGAGTCTTCCTGAGACCCCCCCAGGACACTTACCCAGCGCAGGTACACAAAGAGCTCTCAATTCTGCTCTTTGGAGCCAGAGATTAAAATGTCTCCACAGCTTGCCATTTTCATAGGAAAAACTCACGACCCCTTAACAATACCTACAAGGCAATGTGGTCTCTGCTTTCCTCTCCAGCTTCTTTTGCTACTCAGACAGCTCATGGTGGAGGACCCAAGACAGGGCTTTTTTTGTTCTCAGGAAACACATTTGACCTCCAGCCTCAGAGCATCTGCAGATTCTGTTCCCTCTGCTTTGACTACTATTTTTATCGATTTCAGACAGGAATGGCAAGAGGAGAGGGAGAGAAAGATAGAAACATCAATGATGAGGGAGAATTATTGATCAGCTGCCTTCTGCATGCTCCACATTGGGGATGAAACTGCAACCTAAGTATGTGCCCTGATCAGGAATTGAACCATGACCTCTTGGTTCACAGGTTGACACTCAACCACTGAGCCACACAGGACAGGCTGCTTTGACTACTCTTACTCCTCCTCTGTACTGAAACCCTCCCTTCTTAACCTCAGGTCATCTTTTTAGTCTTCCAATTCTCTTTTACAGCACTTATCACAGGGACATTTACTTACATCTCCATATTCATTTCTTTTTTTAAAAAAAATATATATTTTATTGATTTTTCACAGAGAGGAAGGGAGAGGGACAGAGAGTCAGAAACATCGATGAGAGAGAAACATCGATCACCTACCTCCTGCACACCCCCACTGGGAGTGTGCCCACAAGCAAGGTACATGCCCCCAATTAGAATCGAACCTGGGACCCTTCAGTTTGCAGGCTCTATCCACTGAGCCAAACCAGTTTCAGCTCCATATTCATTTCTTTAGTGCCTGTCTTCTCCACTAAATTGCTAGCTCCAGACTGGCAAGGGCTCTGTCAATCTTGTTTATCACCACTTCTCAGGCTCCTGGCCTAGGGGATTGAATTTAGGATAGGCTCCATAAATATTTGTTAAATGAGTGAGTGGATGATGAATGAAGAGAAGTCTCCACTCCTTGTGGTCCTGGTGTCGTCCCAGCCAATTATAGTGCCTAGGCTCTCTGGCTCTACTGGAGAGTTTATGATGTGTTTCTGACCATCTTATTTCACCAAACCCTTACATAAAGGGGCTTGCCAAGGAACACTCAGGGCTCCTCCCTGAGATTGTATATACAGATACCAGGGGAAAGTAGCTTCCTTTTTTCACTGGGAGTTTTAAGCTCAAAAAATTGATGCTCATATGCTTAACAGATATGCAACCTAAAAAAAAAGAGAGTAAAATGTAAATCATTCTGATTGAACTTGAGGATGCAGAAGATAATGGACTGGATGGGGGTAATGTCATGTCATGTCATGCCCTTCTGTCCCCACTTCCCCCACTTTTCCTAACACAAAGAAGGAAGAGAATATGGGGTAGACATAGAAAAATCCAGATATAAAAGCAACATTTGTATTCCTGAAGTTCTTGGAACCAGCTTCGTCCCCTAGATATCCTAGTTATTATATGAACCAGTTCATATCTTTTAGTTTTTACCAGTTTCAGATGGATTTCTGGCTATTGCAGCAAAATACAAACGCATTAGAAAGTACATTCTGATGTTTACATTCATGAAAAGGCATGCTAAGTTTGAGATGCTTATGAGAGCATCCAGGAAAGATGTCCAAGGGGCTGTTAAGCATGGGGGCTTGGTTTACAAGAGAGAGGGACTGCCTAGCAATATAGAGTTCTCGTGAGTCAGGATGAAGTTGATTGTGAAGCCATGGGCCTAAGCAAAACAATTCATGAAAAGCATGGAGAGTAAGGGAAAATAGAGCTCACAGAAAGAACCGTGGGGAACTCTCTCTTAATGAAATGTGGGTGGATGCCGAGGAGACCTTCCAGGCTATTGAGAATGTCCTAGAGGGAGGAGAATGAGAAGAGCTGCTTCCAGAAGCTGAAGGAATAAATAACCACAAAATGCATGCTGTGGCTAAGCATTCTATTATAAGTGATGCAAAGTGGCCATGTAGTCACATGACCCTGTCCACTTCGAAAGAGACTGAGAAAATGTAGGGGACACATGCGATATTGGATTTGGTGAGCGCTATGGTCTCTGCCACAAGGACTAAGAGGGAACTTCTGGGTTTATCTGTCAGCAAGCCCGCTGGTGATTTTAGCAAGAGTAGAAGCAATGGAAGAATGAGGCTGGAACCAGCTTGGAGATAGCTAAGGAGTGGAAGAGGGGCACTGATAGGTGCTTTGTAGACTCTGGTACACTTTCCCACATTTACTCCTGGTAAAACCTTATGCGCCTGGTGTGACAGTTACAGTTTTACAAAGTAGGAAGTCGAGGCTAATGAAGGTCACTTGGTGATGCAGCTATTAGTTTTGGGGTGTTTGCTAAATGCCAGAACTGAGGATTCGGTGGTAGCAAAACAGACACATCCCTGCCTTGTGGAGCTCACAGGCATAGAATCATAGAACTCAGTATGAAATCACAGCTCTGGGACAGGCTGCCAATGAAAGTCTGCAGTGCTGTCTGCAGTGCTATAACACGCCTGGCCCAAGTGTTTGAGGTGCTGACAGGTACTGTGGCTGGATCATAAGGAGTCAGGGGGGAGAACATGGTGTAAAACTGTAAGAGATGACATGGACAGGGATGTCCCCACTCCTGTGGGCCAAGTTGAAGACAGTAAAGCCATCTTATACTTCGGTCTGCTGGCTTTCCTCTCTCTCCAGGAGAAGGGCATCATCCCAGATAATCAGCCAAAGACACGGAGAGATGCTAAGATTCTAACCCAAGGCCAGCCTACTCCAAGCCATTCCACGCTTTGCTGAACCCCAGAGAGCTCAGCTCAGCAGGAAAGAGGGACTGCCTAGCAATGCAGATTTAGAGTGAGTCAGGATAACCGAGAAGCCTGTTGTTAGGCACGATCTGAGTTGGAGGAACCCGGACTGTTTACTTATCACTTAATATCCCTCCCACGGAAAACCTCCCACTGAATTCTCAAATAGATGGCCCCGTTTTTCTGTGTGATGTGGAACATTTCTCTCCCCTACCCTCTCCCTGAAGGGAAGGACTCACAGGGCGGTTTTGTAAGCAATTTTAGCAGGTCTCCAGGCTTTCTCCCATTTCATTCTCCAACTGCCTCAGAAAGTGGAGAGTGCTGTCAAGCTGATTTTGCAAGGGCTGCATCCGGGGGTTTGCTTTGTTCACCTGCAGCTCTGAGGACATTAGTCTGAGCTGCCAAAAAATCTCATTGTCAAGGTCATTTGGTCTTTCATGAGCTAAAAATCAAGCTGATAAAAGCTGGGCAAAAACACTGAGCATGGGGCAGGGGAGAAGAGGTGGCTTTTGCTATAGAGATAGTTTTGTTTACATGAGCTTTTAAAATAAATAAGCATCATTTGGTGTCCCCCCCCCCCCTCATTTATGTAAAGAAAGATAAAGGAGAAGCATCAGTGTCTGTTGAAGGCAACATGGACAGGAGAGGTGATGCCAAGATCCTGTCTTCCCTGGCAAATGAAGCTCTCTGTCTATAACACTCTCAGAAGTCAGGAGTGTGCCTAGAACACACCTCCTTTTGTTTTAAAAAATTACAAGCTCTCAAACAGGGGACTGAGGCAACTTGGGTACCTCCTACATGTCTGGCTGGTTTTCTGCTCCAGCTTCTCACCCATACCCATGAATTCCAACATCATGTTATAGAGGACATTTTCCTCTGGCAGGAAAACTTCTGAGAAATGGCTTTGCACCCTCTTTCCCCACACATAGACCTGTATAAAATACATTTTAAATTGGGTAACATTTTAGGACCAGTCAAAACGTTTCTTAGTAGCGTCTCCACGTTTTATCTTTAACTATCAGTTAAGGCTGACCTACATTGAAAAAATACAAGTCCTATATTTGACAGGTTTTTTTTTTTTTAAAAAAAATCAATTATTTTGTTAGCTTGGGTTCTTTGCCATCAGATCACAGCTTCACAAATTGTGGAGGAATTATTTTGAGTCAGAATTTTTATTTGTGACTTTTGGGGCTTGGATCTTGCATTTATGCCAGATCCAACTTCTTAGAACATCTTCAGATGCAATAATGAACTTTAACCACTTGATGGCCACATTTCAAAATCCTTTATCTTATTTCCCCACCTCTGGCAATTTTCTATTCCAATCCATTGCCTCTGGGACTAAATGAATCTGCCCTTTTCTGCTTTAGTAGAATGCCCATTCTTTCAGCTGCAAGATATGTGTCTGAAATGGTATTGGACTCATAATAGGTCTTCACTAAAAATAGGTAATAAGCAAATGAATGGGTATCAGTAAGAACCCAGTTTCTTGGGAGAGTTTGAATTGAGCTTCATTATCTTTCATATCTTTGAAATTTAGATAACTGCTGTGCCATGCCACAAAAAGGTTAGAAGGAAGTAGAGATTTTAGAAAATGGTTTGGATTCGTACATATCAAAATACTAGTAGCATGATAACCATTTTAATAGACCTCTTAATAAAAGAAGAAAATATTTCTTTTCACTCCTTGTCCATACGTGATCCCAATTCTAAAGCTTGCCTAATTGTTTTCAACAGGGGAATGTACTGTGTCCTTTTTTTCCAGTTAACATCTAACTTAAGGATTCTGTGTGTGGCAATATACTTTCTACCATGCTAACTCTTATCCACTCTGCATTGAGGAAGTAAGCAGAATGTTCTTGGTCATGTTCTTACTGTCATACATGAAGCCATTTCTACAGTACATAATAATAAATAATGCTATAATTAAAATTTCCAGGAGAAATGGTCCTGTTTAGAGAAAACTATGCTTTCCTGAGAGTGAAACACTAATGTATAACAGATCTGACTATGATGTGCGGTCATCTTACACATGACAGTATTTATCAACTGAAAGGGGCCATAGAAACTTAGAGGGGGAAAAAGTCTAAGAACTGTTGGTGGAGGAGGTACCCTTAACAGTAATAATTTGACAGAAACATTCATAACAGAATTTTAGTCTGATATTAAAAATTCAATTCTTCTCTCTCTGTTTTAATTTCATATGCATAAACTTACGATTAGAATTTGGTTTTCTATGAAAATCTGCCTTCAGTGGAAACACACACCCTTCGAACAGTTTCAAGTATTTCTAGCTCTTCTATCAGAGATCTTTCATTAAAAATTAATATATTAGCTTCTAGTGCAGTCCTCTACTGAAAGAATAAGTACTAAACAGAGATACTTCAAATATTCCTTATCCCTATCACAACAATCTCACCCTATAAATAAATTGATATCTTAATTATATACTTTGGTCTTATGAGCTCTGCTAATGTGAGATGAATCTGTTGATGAGGTACTAACAAAATCAAGTCTGAGTCTGTAGGACTCTGAGTCAGATGCTAAACTAGAGTAAGTTCACTAAGGTATTTATCCTATACCATCCAGTTTCTTGAGACACAGCTTGGCAGCATTGCCTCCTAGTGGCCTCACTTTAATATTACCATTGGTATCAAATGCACGAGTATCATTTCTACAGAACTCTTATGTTAGTCAAGGGCGGGTTCAAATTTTGAAGAACCTGAAGCTCATATAGTATGAGGGCAGAGGGTTTCTTTAAGAAAAATAATACAGCTGGAGCCGGTTTAGCTCAGTGGATAGAGCATTGGTCTGCAGACTGAAGGGTCCCAGGTTCAATTCTGGTCAAGGGCATGTACATTGCTTGCGGGCACATCCCCAGTAGGGGTTATGCAGGAGGCAGCTGGTCCATGGTTCTCTCTCATCAACATTTCTGGCTCTCTATCCCTCTCTTTTCCTCTCTGTGGAAAATAAATAATAAAAAAATAATAATAATACAAAATTGTGAGTGCAATCTTAAGTGGGCAATTCAATACTTATTCAGAGGTAATAACAAATTATAAACTTAAAAATTCTGGCGAACAGCATGCATATAATGATAAACTAACATTAGTATGAATCAACTGTCTGGTGTCTCTCTACAATAGTTTCTCCTTCCTCTTTGGCAGTATATCCTTCCATCACCTCGTCATATGACAATGATTTTACAATATTATTTTCTATATAGAGGATAGCAAATGCAATTCAGCCTTTCTTCTAGCATGTTGAATCTTTTAGAAACATTTATTTTTCCTACAACTCATTATTGGGAATGTCTTTTTTTCCCCCCTGATAAATATATTCAGTGCTATAAATTGACCTCTAAACACTGCTTTTGCTGCAGCACACTTTGATGTTGTTGTTTTTATTTTTTTGTTGTAGTTATTTTTTATTTTGTAGGTCCTCTTTTTGTTTGTTTCTATAATTCCATTATGTGTCATGAAGGTTATCCAGCTGAATCTAAAGCTTAATGTCTTTAAATAACTCTAGAAAACTCCCTTGACATAATGCCTTTATCCCATTCTCTTTCTGGAATTCTTCCTGAAATGACTTTTTTCCCCTGGATTTTTAATAAATATTGACTTAATCTTTTTCTTTATCATTTCTATTAATGTTAGTTTAGAGTCACATTTTCCCAACATTTGTTTCTCGTGTTATGTTTTGAATAATTTCTTCGTATCTATATTTTATTCACTAATTTTCCTCTGGGCTATATCTCATTTTCTGTTGTGGTCTTAGTTTCAGTTGCCATGGCTTTTGTTTTTAAAAGTTCTATTAAGCTTCCCATTATGCTAAGTCATATTTTTTAAGTTTTTTTATTTTTTTATTCTCATTTCAAACCTCTTTATTTCCTTAAACATAAAACTTATATTTTGCATCTGACAATTCCAATGTCTAAAATATTTGTGAATCTGATTCAACTATCATTGTGTCTGCTGATGTTCACATAATGCTTTGTTTTTATGTGCCTTGCGTGACATTTGGCTGTGAGTTGCTCATTTTCCTTGGAACAAATCTGGGGATATTTAACTTTAAAGACTTAGATTGAAGTCATGTTTCTTCAGAGAAAATTCATGTGTTTTTTAGCTACTCGCCTAGCAGCACTATACCCCTGTACCAACTCTACATGCAATTATATGCTTGAGGGTTTATATATCACCAAGATAGCTTGAGTTTGGAGAACAACATGTCTGAGGCCTGGCTTGTGGTTCAAATTCAGAGAGGAACTTTTCCCTTTCCGTCGAATGCTAAGGTAGAAACCTGTAGGTTTTCAGGTAGTTCCCTTAATGTCTTTGTGGTGTGTGTGTGTGTGTGTTTTATCTTTTCCCATTTGTCTTATTTAACAAGATGATGTGGTCTTTTCAGGTGCTAACTTTTCATAGCACTATTATTATTTTTGACTATTAAATGTATTTGGGTGACATTGGTTAATAGCATCATATAGGTTTCAGGTGTAGATTTCTGTGATGCAAGATCTGTGTATTATACTGTGTGCCCAGCACCCAAAGTTAAATCTTCTTTTATCACCATATATTAGGCCCCCTTAACTCCTCTACAAACATTCTTCTAAGCAGCCCTTCTAGAGGGGGCCCTGGATTTTACCTCCTATTCCCTGCACTCTGTGTCCTTGTGAAAGCTCTCATTTTCCTGGACCCAGCAGAAACCTCCAGCACAAAGCCTGCTTTTGTTTCTTCCTTACCTTCCAGGGACCAACTGGCACTTGATTTTTGGTCTCTGCACATTTCTTCTTAGAGTTTCAGACCCATGGTGTCCTTTAAAAGGTTTTAAATATATATCTCATTCAGTATTTCTGTTATTTTAATCATGTGCCATTGTGCAGAGAAGTCACAGCAATCTGGAGACCACCAAAGTCCTTTTGACAGGCCGAACTAAGGGCCAGTGTCTGGTGGCTTCTCGCCATTTCCCGAACTGATAACAGTGCTTCTCTGTGCCTAAAGCTATTTGTGCCAGCAACATGATTTATGCGGAACACCTGCTTTTCTTCTGCGAGTCTGGAATTTTGGTCCACATTAGGCAGAGAGAGCCTTCATGATCAGCCTCCAATAAAAACCCTGGGCACAGAATCCCTAATGAGCTTCCCAAGCAGACAACACTGCGCAGGTGTTGTCATAACTCATTGTTGCGCAGCCAAGCGCATCCCTTATAACTCCATCAGGAGGAGACTCTTGGAAGCTTCTTCCTGATTTCCTCTAGACTTTACCTCAGGCATGTTTCTCTTTCCCATACTAGATCTTAGCGGAACATATGAGCGTATGCTGAGTCCTCCCAATGAATCAGCAAACTGGGGCAAGGTCTTGAGGACCTGCCACCCAACCAGAAAGGTTATCCAATATACCTTCTTCAAAGAAGCTTTTCTCCATCGAATGGTTAGAAATTACTGTAATCCAGAGATGTTCATGTAGAGCAGTGGTTCTCAATCTTTCTAATGCCGTGACCCTTGAATACAGTTCCTCATGTTGTGGTGACTCTCTCAACCATAAAATTATTTTTGTTGTTCCTTCATAACTGTAATTTTGCTACAGTTAATGAATCATAATGTAATTATCTGTGTTTTTCGATGGTCACAGGTTAAGAACCGTTAGCAGTGTCGCCTAAGACCATTGGAAAACACAGATACTTGCATTACAATTCATTAACAGTAGCAAAATTACAGTTATGAAGGAACAACAAAAATAATTTTATGGTTGGGGGTCACCACAACATGAGGAAGTGTATTAAAGGGTCACGGCATTAGAAAGGTTGAGAACCACTGATTTAGAGATTGTAATTATATTAGTTTGCTAGAGCTGCCATAAGAAAATATCATGGCTACCACTTTCTCTGTCTAGCCTTGTTATTATTATTATTTTTTTTTAATAAATCTAAGACAAATTTCTACTTTAAAAAATTTTAATTGATTTTGGAAAGAGAAAGAGAGAGAGGGGGTGGGGGATTGGCTCCCTTCCAACCCTGGAACACAGGAATCAAATTGGCGACCTCTTGGTGCATGGTGCAACACTTGACCAACGGAGACACATTGGCCAGGGTCAAATTTCCACTTTTTATTTGGATGAACCACTATGCTTAACCCTTATGCTAAAATACATAAATGCCACATTTTGGTAACAGGAACTCCATGACAAAATGTCTTTCCATGATCAAATAATTTTGGAAAGTGTTAATAAAGTTGAATGGATTTCTCTACTACAGAGGTGCTGAGAACTTTTAATGCATTAAATTTTAAAAATATATATTTTATTGATTTTTTTTACAGAGAGGAAGGGAGAGGGACAGAGAGTCAGAAACTTTGATGAGAGAGAAACATTGATGAGAGAAAAACATCAATCAGCTGCCTCCTTCACCCCCTTTCCCCCCACTGGGGATGTGCCCACAACCAAGGCACACGCCCTTGACTGGAATCCCTGGGATCCCCCAGTCTGTAGGTCGATGCTCCATCCACTGAGCCAAACCAGCCAGGGCTTAATGCATTAATTTTTTATAGAAAGATATGATATGTAGTATTTTCAAACTTACTACACTTCAAAATGTTTCTCCTTTCTCAGAATAGCAATTAACATATCACAGAACACTAATGTTCCTGAGGCATAGTTTAGAAACATTGTGTTTTAAAAGGTTGTGGCAAATGTGGATGAATTATTATAAAAAGAAAAGAAAATGCTGGAATAAAAAGCGTGCCTCCTATCTTTTGAAAAGCCTTAGGTCCTTAAGTGTTTTCTTTACTTGCCTTTTTTTTTTTTTTTATCAGCTTGTGTTTGGTAACTATCTTTCTAGCTACCTCAACAAAATCATTAGAGCTTCAAATCATTCTGAAATGCCCAGATTTAGATTTTCAGTAGCAAAATCCCAATGTGCCTTTAAGCTAAAAATGTAGTATGCTTATTAGGAAATAGTTATGTGTCTACTTGATGTAACCAGCCACTTTGTTGCTTGCAACTTCAATACTCTCATCTCCAAAAGGAACCTGATAAAACTTACCCGCAACACAGCAGTGATTTCAAATAAAGTCATTTATATGAACAGAACTTATAAATCCATAAACACCATTCACAGGTAAGAAATCTACATATCTGCTCTTTCTTAAACCTTGGGACAAAATGACATATACATTAGAAGAAATAATCCCTTTGATTATTTACAAATCAATCAGTCCTGCTGCTGAAGAGAAGTTTTTTGGAACCTTCCTGGCGTGGAGAGAGCATCTGGGTGGATGTCTTACATTGTCATCTAAAATGCTATTGATAGAATTGAAAGGTTCCGAGTTGGGCTGGGGTCGCACAGAACCAACTCAAGGAGCGGTGTGATCAAAATGGTATTTATTCAAGGCCTCTGGGTACAGATGGGCTGAGTTTGAGAAAGAAGTCAGACCCGAATGGGGGAAGGAGAAGGCTTTTTAGGTGCCGAGGGAGAGAGAGCTGCAGGCTTCGGTTGACATTCGTATCTGGACCCCGCTGCAGGCGCCTTCTGTTGACGCATGTATCTGGACTATGCAAGGATTGTGGTCTTAGAAGTTTCTGTAAGATATTCGCTCCAGGGGAACATGTTTTTACAAGGCTCAGACTTACAGAATGAGTCTCCCCTTGACATTTGTTAGGTTTGTGTAAGGCTCAAGCCTTTGTGTTCTCCAGTTAACTCAAGAATTTACAAAATGCTCACATCCCCTGTGCGGACCACCAGATCAGGACGTTCCCTGAAGGTTTCTGTGGCCATTGGTCACATAAAAGGCCAACGTACTCTGGCAGCTGCACGCAAGAGGCCAACTGGCACATAACTGCGCTGCTCCTCGTATTAGTCAGCAGATTGCTGCCTTCCCATTCCAAAGGACTCCCCACCATAATTGCCATGGTCTCCTATTTGGAGACATTTTGGCTATCAAATGGTACTTACTGAGGATAAGCCATTCATTTTTCCATTTTGCCTATTAACCCTGTAACTGCTCATTAGTAATAATCAGCATTTCCCCTATCAAAGGCAAATAAACTTGAGTTCCAGTATGCCTGGGCAGACTCATCTTGGATAAAAATTCAATGTCTGCTAGGGTTTTTGAAATCTTGAACACTGACACTTCCTGGAACTCCTCCAGTTCCCGTGAGGACCAGGCTGGCAGTAGCTCACCATGGCCTCTCAGACGCTGAAGAGTGACTGTGGGTTGAACAAGAGTGAGATTTAAACAGTGGACAAGTGAGTGAGTGGAAATCTCTGCCACAGTGCTTGCTTGATATATGAGATGTCGGCAGTATTCACATGGTTATGGTCTAGGTCCACTCATTTTGACCTTAACTTGGGTGAGTCCACTGTGGTAGACAGACAGACCTCTTGCAGCAGTGACAAAGCAGGCTAATACAATAGCGTGGCCCCTAGTGGCAGAGTTAGAACGAGTACATGGCTAGAACGGAGGGTAGCAATGTACCATGGAAGCCTGCCCATCATCAAGTTCAAAGAGTATGTGCGGCCCAGCCAGTGCGGCTCAGTGGTTGAGCCTATGAACCAGGAGGTCACGGTTCAATTCCCAGTCAGGGCACATGCCTGCAGGCCCGATCCCCCTGTGTGGAGCATAACAGGAGCCAGCTGATGAGTGATTCTCTCTCATCGTTGATGTTTCTGTCTCTTTCCCTCTCCCTTCCTCTCTGAAATCAATAAAAATATATTTTTTTTAAAAAGAGTGTAAGACAGGCAACAAAGCCAAAAAGTCAAGAGCCACATATCATACAAACAGGAAGAAAGATGAGCTGCAGAGGCAGAAGTGAAATGGTGAAATCCAGAACATTTTCAGAGGATAGCAAAAACTTGCTTTTTGTTGAGTTCCAGTGACATGGTGGATTGGGAGGGGGTTGGGTCTGCCAGTTTTAAGACCAGTAGCCAGGATCCAAGAGCAGGCACTGTGTTTCCATGTCCACGACTCTCTCCTGGTGCAGCACTCACTTGGGGAGTGGCACTGGGGTGGTTTAAAATACAGTCACTCCCACAAATACCTTCCTCTGCCAGCTAACCTTGACTCCAGCCTCAGCAGCATACCCGAAGGGAACAGCCACACACAGCGTTCAAAACAAAGGCCCGGGAGGCTGGGTTACCTCCACCCCTCTCCAAACACAAAATAGGAGCAGGTTTCTATGCCTAAATGCAAAACACTATTATTAACTTGTTCTCTCATTTGAGAAGAGGAAATGATTTGAGATGGATCTGACTCAAGAGGAAGTTGAATGCAGGGCTGCGGGAGGCCTCGATGGAGGCACTAAGGTGGGATTCAATTGAAAAGCCCTGAGTGCTAATTTTTCTGTTCTCACCGTGATTGGAGCAGTAGGATTAAAGCTGGCTTACAGTGTAAATAAGGTCATGTCCAGATCTCAACCTTATGTGTGTATAGGAGGCCAGGGAGTGCTCTCACCTGGGTCATTGCATTTGCCTTTGTATGGCTGCCCTGGGACACGGAAAGTTCTCCATTACCCCAGGAGGAACACAGCCTGAGTAAGGAGCTGGCTGTGAAGGAGGCATGTGACTTCACATTTTGCGTTTCTGAGTGATGGAGCTCCCTTCCTGGACTGGAATGTCAGAAGAAATCGTTGAAATCCATTCTTAGCCCTGTAGTTTCCATAGCAATCCTCATCCTCCCCTCAGCCCCATTGCTGCTCTCCGCTGTGTTTCTTTCCCAGCGCTGGAATCCAGTTCGTCCTTCCCAGAGACATGGGAGGCAGGTGGGTCTGTGGGGCAGGTACGCCTCTAGCCACAGTAGAGGGACAACTCCATCTGAGTTGTCAAGTAGCTCAGCTGTTGCTTGATGGCCCGTTTCTGAGTTCACAGGCACTGGACATTCTCTTACCTCACCTTCTGGGCACTGGCCCCCAAAGAACGTCCCATCTGATCTATTCAACACATGTCAGCTGCCTGGGGTTTGTTTGCTCTCCACATGGCTAGTGGCAGTCCCCAGGTCTCTGGGGGTGGAGGGGCCTGCTCATGTGCTCTATATTGGGAGCCTGAGAAGCCTTTTGACTCAATGCCTGGTCCTGGCCCTGGGTCTCTGCTAGGACAGGGTCCCCAGGGGATGCCAGTCCCTTAGGACTCCCTGCTCATTGGCCCAGAATGATTTGGTGTTGAATGACAGGTCCCTCCCCCAGAGAGACAGGACAGAGCTTTGCTCCTGCATCACTACAGTCTTCTTAGCTCTATGCCTCATTCTACGCTTGGTCTTGCTTTTATTCTTTCATCTTTTCTAAACTTGAGAGTTGTTCAGATCCATTGAAAAGGAAAAGAATTTTCTTTGATCCTCAATAGTGCCATCGATGATTTTTTTTTATTATGAAAGTGTGTATAAGGATTCAAAACACCATCTTGTGTTTCTTATCCGTAAGCCAATCTCTGTCCCTTGAATGTCACCCGCCACTAATGCTCCTTTGCAAAGTTGGAGATGTGCTGTAGGGGGAAAAGAAGGAACACCCAGGGCCAGCATCTTCTGGCTTTAGCAATACTGCAGACACCAGAAATAGAAAAGAAAAGGAAAACAAAACAAGCCATCACCACTAACAAAACCAGGCCAGCCTATCGGGGCCCAGGGGACTGTGGAAAGATGGCAAAGGACAGGGAGGAGTCAGGGAGAGAGAACGTAGCCTCACTTACTGTTTGGGAGCTGGGGAAGTGATCCCTTTGTAGCCACTCCACGCTGGTCTGGGGTGAGGAAATACCAAGATAACGCTGTGGTGCAGTGTGAGCCATGGTTCTCCAAGTGTGGTCATCAGCCTGGCAGCAGCCCTTGGGAACTCGCCAGACAAGCACATCCGTGAGCCCACCACAGACCTGCGGTCACTGTGCTTGTAGCTCATGCGTCACTGAAAAGCCAAGATAAAATTTAAAAATTCAAATTGAAAGCGTGAACAGAATGTGGAGGATATTGTTTTGCCTGGCTCACCCCTCATTTTTCTCTATTACCTACACAGTGAAATCTTCAGTAGCAAACCTGGAAACTCATCATTTTGACACAGTTGGATATCTATCTTTAGGCATCTCCTCTGTTCAAAGTCACGAAAATATTCTATTGTCTCTTCTAGAAACTTTGTTGTTTTACTTTGCACAGTTAGATCCACAATTTCTCCGGGGTCTATTTTGAGTATGAGAAGGGGCTGTTTTTCTCCCCCCCCCCCCCCCCCCCCCCCCCCCCGCCCATAGATAGCCAACTTATATTGCATCATTTGCTGAAAAACCTATCTTGGTCCTACTGCTCTGCAGTGCCATTGTGGCCATAAACCAAGTATGCATTTGGGTGATACGTTTGGGTGCAGCTGCCATAGGTATACATTACCAAAGACCTAGTGAAGATTCAGTGTGTGTGTGTGTGTGTGTGTGTGTGTGTGTCTGTGTTTGTGTGTGTGTGTGTGTTTAGGAAGTGAGAGTAGGAAAGAAAAACCCCAGGATCAGAGAAGTAACAGGTTGGGACTCAAATCCAGATGCTTGGGTTGATAAATAATTTGAAAAACAAACAAACAAACAAACAAAAACACACCACAAGCAACTCTTATCTTTTATCTCCCTCTACAATAGTGAAAGCCAAGTGATAGTGGCAGGCCACCACTGTTTGTTAGCAGGAGGGTACAGGGTCCCCATTCACTCCAAGACTACAGGGAGATAAAGGGCGACTGATAATGGTGTCAGGGAAGACCTGATAACAGGTCTTAGGTGAAGCTGTCAACACTCCTACCCCAATTCAGACCTCTCACTGTGATGCTGTGTGTGTGCTCCTCCGGTTGTCATAGAAACAGGATCTTTCCTCCTGACTCTCATCCCCTTTGCTGAGTGTTCCGTTTCCCCTTTTTTAATGAAATTAGGCCTGCAGTGGAGTGCGCACACTTGCTCCCATGTGGCCCTGCCCCTCCTGCATGGAAGCAGTGCAGAGACAGGTGGGTGCTGTGGGAAGGTCAGGTTTCCTTGGTCCACTGTCCCAAGGCTGCTCCCCACTTGGCTCCAGCACTTACAGTTTGATATCAGCCATGTCCAAGTTCAGACGCGGGAGCTATTTTTGGAATCTCGGATTGGGCACAGAGGATGAGACTGCATTAATAAAATATTAAGAAAGTAGGGAAAAGATTCTGTTGACCCAAAGATGGTATTTGTGATCTGCTATCATAACTAGGAAGATAGCCCTAATTGGAAAAAAAGAAAAGCAGTCCTCTGTTGATATTAAACTAAGTTTAATCGAGTGTTAACGAGGCCACCGTACTCTCAAGATACCTCAATGGTTCTCTTGACAAGAATTTGGGTCTCGAGTTGTATTCCCTGGTTGTACGCTGAGTCACATGCCTCTCTGTCTTCCGAAATGTTTATTAATGGTGTTTTTGCTGTGCAGAAATGTTTTTAGGACACAAGGTGGTTGCTTGATTCTTCACTGCTCTCTTAGTTGTTAAGACTAAGATACAGTATAAATATGTATGTACATTATAAACATTTTATTTCCTGGGCCATTTTCTTGTTTCTTCTTTTAGGAAGGTAGGGAGTAAGAAGCAGTTGCTCTCGTTATAAACCATTGGATATAGGGGAGGGGATTCCTGAACATGTTCACTGTCCTTGTCAGCACTATTTCTACTGGTTAATAGCAGCTTTTCTTAAAAACAAACAAACAACAACAACAACAAAAAAAAACAACCCAGAGCTCATTCTATTCCTCCCACTCTCTATACCTCCCCAAACTAAGCCTTCTGCAATGAGTATACTCATACCCTCTCCCTCCTCTTAACTATTCTGCACTTACCTACATTAGACATTTCTGGAACAAACCTTAGAGGCAGGACAATGGCTAGGAGTATTTGTTTGTTTGTTTGTTTTTCTGTTTTTTTTTTTAAATATATAATTATATTTATTATTGATTTCAGAGAGGAAAGGAGAGGGAGAGAGAGAGAGAAACATCAATCAAGAAAGAGAACCATTGATTGGCTACCTCCTGCATGCATCCCAGTGGGGACCGAGCCCATAACCCAGGCATGTGCCCCCAATGAAAATCAAAGATGGGACTCTTAAGTATGCAGGCAGATGCTCTACCCACTGAGCAAAACCTGCCGGGGTGGCTAGGAGCATTTGTAAGAGAAGGTAGACATTACAAATCAAGTGAGTGTCCTAGGAGGGACATGTTTTTGTTTTACCCACCAAGTAATCCATGCCTCTAAGAACCACGGTGCCCATTCCTACTGTCATTGAACACATCTAAGGTGTGTCCGTGGCCCTGTTGGTCTTATTGTGTTACATGTAATGGGACAGAACACATTATAATCAAAATCATTCCTTTATCCGGGTGCTCTAGGTCCCTGAGAAACTGCTGAACAAACTCCAACCTGTATAGAAACCCATTTCTAGTATCTGGACAGAAATGGCACTGAGTTGGAGATTTGCTGCACTTAGATGCCAAAGAGATGCTCATTTCTTTTGGAGCCAGCCTCTCCGTTCATTTGCAAGAATTCTCAAACCACCAAAGCAGCCCTTACTTATTATGCGACACTGGAACTGAGAATCACGTGTTAATACAACTAAATCTGGCACAGTGGGGCCCGTCTTCCAACAGAGATACATTAGCGTTAACAACAGGGTTCACCTGTCACTCAACATTCAGCATCAGGCATTACAGAGAGTTAAACAGTTGATCCTGAGTAGAACATTCCCCCTGGATTAGCTTATATAACATCCCAGAAATGAGAGTCCATTTTTTCCCAAACATATCAGTCCTCAAAATCTCTATGCAGAACGTCAACTGACAGAACAATTTTAGGAAACCATGACTATTTGTAACCCATGAGTTATACCTGGAAATTCCCTTGGCCTTAAACCTGGTGGGCAGAATTGTCCACAATGCAAACTCGCCCACAATCTCTGGCCCAGAACTTTCTATTTTGAAATCACAGGATGTACCAGCCCCCAAAGCAGGAACACCCATCCGCTCCTTCCATGTCCATTTCCATCACCTGGTATCCAACTTTGTCAATGCATCCTGACCCCAACTGGCTCTAATCAGTATACGTGCCCTTTATCCTCAGCATTTATGAGCTCAACTTGTATATCAGTCAGGAGAGGTCAGATTATGTCATAGTAAAAATGGTCCAAAATTTCAATTGCTTAACACAACAGAGATTTATTTTTAACTCCGGCAAAGTTTCTAGTGGGGCTGGACAACTCTCTAGCCCAATTGTTCTTCCCCCAGTAGCTAAGCAATCCAGTTAGAAGGATCTTCTGACCTCCTTCTACCTGTATCATCGGGGCACTCAGAACCTCAGTAGACCTGAAACAGAAGAACTGTCTATAACAGGGCTTGGTAAACTTAAAGGACCAGATAGTAAATGTTTTTTTGTTTGTTTGCTTGTTTTATTTTTTAAATATATATATATATATTATTATTGATTTCAGAGAGGAAAGGAGAGGGAGAGAAAGAGAGATATATCAATGATGAGAGAGAATCATTGTTTGGCTGCCTCCTGCACAATCCCTACTGGGAATAGAGCCCGCAACTGGGGCAAGAAATTGAACAGTGACCTCTTGGTTCATAGGTTGATGCTCTGTAGGTGCATTACTGGGCGACTTCCCTGCTTTATCCATCATACCTAAAGAGGTCATGCTGGCCAGATCAGGGAGTAAATGTTTTTGACATTGCAAGCTGGGAGATCTCTGTGGCACCTCCTCAGGCCTGCTGAGGGAGCATGAAGAGAGTCTTAGATCACATGTAAACAAATGAGTCAGGCTGGGCTCCAATAAAATGTCATTTACGGAAACAAGCAGTGGGGTGGATCTGACCTGCAGGCTGTTGCTTCTCCATTCCTCACCTAGAGTCTCTCACTGGCCATGACATGCCTTTGCCTGCATGTGACACATGTTTTATTTGCTAACACGAGTCACATGACCCAGCCTCGGGAGCCAGAAAAGGATGATTTCCCTGTGTTTTCAGGAGAGAAAGGGGGAACCATTTACAAGTGGTACTGACGTCTGCACATGTTCTGTGCCGATTTAGAAAGCTCGCCTGAATGGGGCCATTAAAAAGAGGAATTAAAGTCAGCCATCTGAGATTTGAATATTGCATGTGAAGTCACCTGGTAGTCCTTCATGACCCAGGGCAAATACATTTAACTTCTTGGGAGCATCAGTGTCTCCATCTGTCACATGAAGATGCTAATCTCTAGCTGGCTGGAACTGTTGGAGGATCAAATGAGATAGTGCAGGAGAAAGGGACTTGGACACTACGAACCAAGGACTCACGCTGTGTTTATTTGCTGTTGCCCTGGGTTTCTTGGGAGCCAGTTTCAGGCTGTTCTTCCATTTAAAACTGACACCCACCCACAGAGGCCTGGGCATTGTCACACTCTGAGTTCCAGCCTCAGTGTCTGAAACGGGTGCCTGGGCCAGGACTTGGGCTGAGCCTCCCTAGCTGACGCCTGGAATTCTCCTTTTTATTCTCTAGGCTCCAGCCCATAAGATGGCCCAAAGTGGGCCCAGCTGGAGCCTGGCAGTGGAACGCCTCGCTGAGTTAAATAAGAAAGAGAAAAGTACCTTTTTTTAATAAACAAAATTGCTTTTATGAGTTATGTAAATTTTGTCATCCCTGTCTTTTTCCTCCTGGTATCCAGGAGCGCCTCATTAGCACTTAAACAGTTCTAAGCCATTTCAGTGCCTGTGCATTTGTCCATCCAGCACTATGGGCTGTAACTGCACCATTTCCAGGCCTCCCGGGTGGCTGGCAAGCCATAGGGGGTTAGGGGTGGGGGAGGTGGTGAGAGCTAGGGGAGATGAGAAAAGCTTCAGAGAGGCATGTGAAGGAAGGGAACTAATGCTTACTGAGCATTTTCTCAGTTCCAGAAGCACTCCACACATGATCGGATTTTAGCCCCACAATAATACTGAATTGCTGGCTCTTTTACCTTCACTCACACAAACACAAAGGAAACCCTGAGGGTTTAGGTAACACACCTAAGATCACACAGCAAGGAGGCTGCAGAGCCCAGATCTGAAGCCTGGTCTCACTTCTGCGCTACCAGGCTGTATCCTCCACAGAGCAGCCCCATCCTGATGGGTTTCAATGACTCCTCCTCCCTTCAGTGCTGTTCACCCAATCCTCTCTCCCACCGGGAAAGGCAGGTAAGAGCCAAGGTAACTCATTACTAGGCGATTTCACTACAGAGGTCATTTCATTCCTGCCTCTCCCTTCTCCCTTCATGGGCATTTAAGGCTGAGTTTGCCGATCAAAGGGTTATCTTTTGTCAATAAACCACCAAAAATAAGCAACATCTTAGCGGAGAGAAAAATCAGTAAGAAGATAAGGCTATAGGATCTGATAACAACAACAACAAGAAGAGAGATTTACTATTAATATCAGCCGGTCAGTTTTTCATATATGAACTTAATGTAATCCTGACAACAATCTCATGGAGTAAACACTATCACCTATAATTTATAAAACTGAGACAACTAGATCTGATGCTGCAACTTGTCCAGAGTTGCACAGTTAGTAAATAACAAAACTAGGACTTGAACCTAGAAAGGATGACTCCAAAGCCCAGTCTCTTAACTATTCTGCTGGGCATTTCAGCCACTTGGGAGATTTTGTTTGTGTTTTTGTTTTTGTTTGAATGCCAGTGGCCAGCCTTTACCTCAAGCTGTTCTGATGCAATTTATGAGATAGAACCGAGGCAGGTATTTTTCACCATTAATGAAAAGTCTTATTAGCAACTGGTGGGCAGTGTCCAGGGATGCTAAATGTCAAGTGATGCTTGAGACAGTATTGTCCAAGGAAGACTGGTTTTCTCGCCCAGGTTATCAATATCATCCCACTGGCATTAGGGGAATATGGCTCTCAGATCTGTGTGTGCATATTTCTAAATTCTGCTGAGTGTCAAGGGAGACGGACTGTGTTCTCTCATGGGTGAATGGATTATTCTACTTAAAACTTTGCAACCAGTAAGCAGTGATGAAGACTCAGGCCAGTCTCACACCGGCCTCTTTCAGATCCAGTGCCTCCATGGCCGAGAAAGCTTATCACCAGCCTGGCCCCATGGCTCCTCATTGACAAGACGGAGTTTTAAAAATTGGCAAAGGGTTCTTCTAAGGATGAAATGAAACATCATAGGCAAATCACAGGACACAAAGGCACTTGGCACATAAATACTTATAAGCAAAATGCGTGCTTATGACGAAATGAATGCCATTTTCCTCTTTGGGTTGATTAGAGAAGAATCTATGCTACCTTATTTAAAGCATAATAAAGTAACATAATTAATAATTACTGCCCGACTGGTGTGGCTCAGTGGTTGAGCATCAATTTATGAACTAGGAGGTCATGGCTCAATTCCCAGTCAGGACATATGCCTGGGTTGTGGGCTGAATCTTCAGTGTGGGTCATGTAGAAGGCAGCCAATCAATGATTCTCATCATTGATGTTTCTGTCTCTCTCTCTCCCTTCCTCTCTGAAATTATACACACACACACACACACACACACACACACACACACACACACACAGATGGGTGAATTTGAAACATTTCACAAGAAAGAGAGGCCTTGAATGAGCCAAGTGATCAAGGAACTGGGAGAGTTATTAACTACTCAGACTACTCAGCTCCTCATACCAAACCACTTCCCCTTTCCGAGCATTCCTGCAACAACCCAGGACTCAGTGGCAGCAGCAAGATCAGGACTCTCCATCCTGCCTTGTTCAGAAAGCTCCCAACATTAGCAAACATTGGCGGGCCACTTCTAGTGAACATGAGAGCTGGTTTCGCTGAATTTTGAAAGTTAAAATACACTTTCAAAGCCACTCTGAAAAGGCTGCATAACGAATGGTTCCAAAGATATAATATTCTAGAAGAGACAAACCGTGGAGAGAATATCAAAATCAGTGGTTGCCAGGGCTTGGGGCTGAAGGAGGGAGCAATGAATAGTGGAGCCCAGGAGATTTTAGTGTAGCGAGATTGTTCTGTATGCTACTGTAAATAGCAGATGTATTTCATTAAACATTTGTCAAAACTCATAACATGTACAACACAAAGAGTGAACCCTTATGTGAACTTTAGTGCATAGTAATTATTATTATTGGCTCATCACTTGTAACAAATGCTAAACCACACAAAAGCAAACAAAAATAGTTTAGTACAAGGCATGGTGGGTAAGAACACAAGAAACAGAGAGCTACATGAACTGGAGGCTAATATAGCAATCATACTTGGAAATGCTGACATCATGTGCCTCCAGACTCTGAACAGAACATGTTTTCTCTATAGAAAAAATGGGATAAATATGGAATTACTAGAATAGCAGGTGCATAAGCTACTATTGGTTCTGCAAATACTCAAGAGAGAGACCTGTCCACTTTCCTTCCCATGGAGGAAAATAAGCAACTGTAGGATTCTAGGTCAGAAGAAATGAGGCATCCATTTTATTGATTCGTTGTATTAATCAAATTTTTTCTGCGAATTTTCAAAACCAGGGGCACACACTGCAAAGTCAAAAGCAGAAGCTCCTGGTCCTTACATCATAAACCACATCTCTTTCACTTTCCATGTGTGGCTCTCTTTCTCCTCTGTCATTAAAGGACCTTAAAGGGCTAATTGATCAGGTACCATCTGAAAGCAGTGTAGAAATGTGTGTGTGTGTGTGTGTGTGTGTGTGTGTGTGTGTGTGTGTAAAGAGTGGGGGGAGGCAAGGTGGAGGTAGAAATGGATCCTCCCATTAAGAAGAACCTGATCTGAACTACATTGACAGCTGGTAAAGGAAGTAGGTATAGAACAATGGCCTAAAGAATTATCCTGAAACCTTACCGGAGGCCACTCATTTCACCAGGGACTATCACAAAGCACACTCATGTTGCAAGCCTTACCTCAAAATCTGCGACAGAAGAGAGCTTGTGGGGGCCACACGATGACACTTGATAACTGGTCAGAAAGGGAGAGCCAGGTGTTAACAAAACTCAGCAGTCTCTAAATGCAGCTCAGGGCAAATGGCTCTTCCCACCGACCCAGACAGAAAGAAAATGTCAATGAGAAAGGCTAAGGAAATAGGTTATGATATAGTAGAAAAAGGATAGTATCGAAGTCAAATGACCTGGGCTCTACCACCAGCTCTATCACTTACTATTTAGGTGGCCTTGGGCTACTTGGGAAATCTAGTGCAGCCTAAATTTCAGTACATGGTAGTGGTAATATTTACCTTACAGAGTTGTTGTAGGTACTTAAAGCAATGGCCTTACATCACAATGTCTAGCACACAGCCAGTACTCAGTGAAGGGGCCATTATCATTGTAGTTTGCATTTAAGAAACAGACTAACCTCCCAAGCAGCGCTGTAACAGGGTTCCACAGAGGGCATTCTTCAAAGGGAGAAGGAGATCCACATGACTGCTCCCCTCTCCTCCTCTCAAAGCACACTGTTGGTTGGGCGTGGTCCCGCACATCGAAAGGTTGCTGTTTCAGTACTGGGATTGATTCCCAGTCAGGGCACATGCCAGGGTTGTGGGCTTGATCCCCAGGATGGGGCGTGCAGGAAACAGCCGATGGATATTTCACTCTCATTGATACTTTTCTCTCTCTCTCTCTCTCTCTCAAAATCAACTAAAAATATATTTTTAAAAGCAGCACCACATACCCAGGGTGGTCAATGATTCCCCTGGTTGCAGTGGAAAGGCAATGTCACCGTCCTCTTCTCCAGTAACCTCCATCATCATCACCAGACAGTAGCAGTAATAACCATACCTCCTCTGTTTAGCACTCCCTTAGATATTATCGCAGGCTTTCTGACCCTCTAATTTCCCTGCCTCCCTAAAGCGTGACACTGTGTGGTGGACATCGCTGCAGTGGATGATTCAGCTCTTCTCTGGGACAGGAAATGCATTTCCCCAGGGAAACAAAGGCTGGAATTGCCATTCATCTTAACGATGTGTTTACTACTACTCGGGGCCATGCTCCTCAGTTCGGCCACGTAAGAGCTGGCCTGGAAAGCAAATCACCCTCTAGTTTCTGTAATGGTGGAGCATGATATAAAGTCCAGTGAACTGATTGGCAAGGAGATGTTGGAACACACTGTATAGGTCAGGGTCTCTGCCTTCTGACTCAATTACCGTACTACACCTGGGACAAAGGCAGCATAAATCATCAGGATTCCCCAATCTCCTCTTTCGTGTCTTGGGGGGTTGCCAGCTGGCTAGGAGCGACTTGGAGTCATCGGCTCTTCTTTTCTCCAGCACTCCCTCCTTGGCTGGTTCCAAATGCTATGTCTAGTTTTTATGACTATATGCTTTTCTAAATCAATGCAACTAGACCACTCAATAGGACACAGGGGAGTTATTGTCATAGCATCTGCCAGCATATTCATATGATGGCAGCTGTGGATGCACCTACAAGAAGAAAGGAGCAATCCAAGGAGGTGGGGTTGTGACATGAGTTCTATTTCCCATCTCTTTCTCTGAGCTATTTTTTTTTTTCTATTGCCCTTGTATTTCTGGAGTCCCGGATTCCTTGCTCTAGTACCTCTGTATTCTTCAATTTTTCAAACCCATCTATAATAATGTAAGTGTAATATGCTAATTAGACCGGACAGCTGAACAAACTTCCAAACATCCTTCCGGACAACCTTCTGGACAAAGCCAGGGCTGCTAGGGCTGAGTCCCTTGCCTGAATTTCGTGCATCAGGCCTCTAGTATAAAATGAAGAAGGAATGATACAGGTGGGGGCTCTAGGTATCAAGATCTAATAGTATTTTATCCTCACAACAATCTTGTAAAATAGGTATTATTATTATTATTATTATTATTATTATTATTATTATACCAACTCTTCAGATAAAAACACTTAAAACCAGAGAGTCTCAGGAACTTGACCAGGGTCACCCAGCTGGCATGTGACACATTCCAAACCTGAATTCAGATTTATTCAACTCCAAAGTTCATTATGTCTAATCAATAAGTTACAATTATCTAGCACTTTATCATATTTAAAGTGCATTGTATTGAAATCATGGTATTATTTGAACTCCCTTCCTGTAAGCTGAGGTAGCAGAAGAGGGCATGGTAAAGACTCAGGTTGGTAAAGACTCTGCCTAGAATCCCAGGCGGATAGTACAAGGAATATGGATTTTGGAGTCAGGCAGACCTGGGTCTGGAACTGCCCTTGACTTTGTATGTAGCTGAGGAAAATTCACTCATGTTCTTAGGGTCCTCACCTATAAAGTGCAACTAATTATACCACCCTCAGAGGAGGTTTTCTATGAAATGAACAACTAGGGGCAATTAAACAAAATGTCTAAAAGTATGCACTGTTGAGTCAGACCACCTATATTAAGTAACTCTGGGATTGAGAAAAAGCCATATTGAGAAAGTCATTTAGCCTAAGTCTCTATAAGAAGAGTATCACTAATAGTATCTAATTTGGGGACATTGGGGGTTTAAATGATATAGCTCATGTAGAACAATTAGTAAATAGCACGTGCTCAGTCAGTATTAGCTGTTATTATTAGTATATATAAAGCAGCTCACAATGTGCCTAACGCAGAATAGACAGAGCTAATCCTCCCAGCAAGCACTGCGTGCTCCCAGCTCTGGAATGTGCGAGCCAGGAAAAACGCTTCCTCCAGTTCCATGGAGACCTCCCTGCCCTTGTGACATCCACCTGCTCAGACGCAGGCCTTTGGGAGCCAGGTATATGAAGGCAAGAGGTGCCATTTTCAAATTTAATAAACCTTCAGCCACTCACAGGGGCATGGCTCATTCCCACTGGCAGGTTATAGACAGCCTTTTCTCCATTATCTGGGGCTAATTTTAATCCAAGGGCTGCTTTGCTCAGTTTGCTCTCCACAACCCTCGGCCTCCTCCTGAGCCCCAGGGGGGATCTGCTCAGAGAGTGTAAGCCCATATCAATATCATCCTGAACAAAACATAATTAGAAAACTAAATCAGCAGCCACACGAGGAGTGGAATGCTTTCCAGAGCCGTATGCAGAGTGAGGGGGGTAATGGGATTTATGGTCATTTTCGCTTACTTTAGATTATTTACATCACTGCCTTTTATCAATCTAGAGGATCAAGAAGACTGGGCATCTATTTTGATTCCAGTGTAGGGTTTGTCAAAGTGGGACGGGTGGGCCCAATTCCGTCCACTTGGGACCAGTGGGCCAATTTGAGGAAGTCAAGCTTCATCAGAACACAGCCACACCCACTCATTTACATATTATCTGGGGCTGCTTTTAAGCTACAATGGCAGAGTTGAGTAATAGCAATGGAGACCAATTAGCATCCTAAGACTAAAGTATCTACCACCTATCTCTTTATCAAAACAGTTTGCCAACCCTTGTTCCGGTTTATTCAAGAGCCAGGTAGACTCCAGAAGAGCCCAAGAAGGGTACTCTTTGGCCTACCACTGATGACCGGTACTGACCTCCACGTCTGACATGTGGCTAGGGCTGCTCAAGAATGGATGCTCAAGTTTGTGAATGAGCCTGGCAGATGGTGAACACACCTGGGAGATCAGGGCTGCCAGCGGCCTTTCTGGATAGCCCTGTGCTCATTGCTCCCGGTGGGCAGCAGCCCAGGGAAGACCTGCTGGGTTCCCCGTGCCTAGGAAGTTGCCTCAGAGCTGATCTAATCTTTGTGGTGGGAAAACTGCTTTGTGACTGGGTAATCTCCCTGCTGACAATGGCTAGAGTTCCATAACTCACAGCCCCGTAGGTCAGAGTTTAAAAATGCACTTGGAAATTCACTTTATATCAATTATAGATAGCAGAGATGGAGGTTGGTTGACAATTATTAACATTCCTAAGAATTCCCAGGGATATCTGCTAATAATGCAGATTCCTGACTTTTCCTAATGAGTCCCAACTGAATAACTTGGGGTGAGGTCCAGGAAGCACTATTGTATTTTTAAAACAAATAATTACTAGTGGCATTTTTGTTGTTTGCTGCTGTTGTTTTTATTAGTGACCCAGGTAGAACACTTTAAGAAACAGAGCTTGATCATTTTGGGGTTGCAGATTACATAGAATCTTATAACAGTTATGGAAACTTCAATCAGGGGGGAAAAGATAATGTATGTGTACACACATTCAATGTTTCCTACAACTTTAGAGGGTTCTGGTCTGTCTAATTGTTAAGAATACCAAGTTAAGATCCTAAAATAATGAATGAGAGAGAAAGTGTATGAAAGAATTTGAGGATGGCACTCCTGATAGCCTTAACTCACCTTTTCCCCTTTTTGTAAGCTTGCATGAAGAGTCGTTCCTCCTCTGTAATGTGGAGGGGTGATGCTTGTCCAGATGACTTAATGGGGTGGTGAAGGTCACATGAGTTCACATGTAGGAAAGCAAATTGCAAACTCTAAGAGCTATGCACACACTGGGGATCATAATGAAATAGCATAGGGTTGCCTCCAGTTTTCCTTTGTGCCATAGTTACCTGAAGAATTTTACTTTGTAAAATAACTGAATGCTGAACATCTCCATTTCAGAGCCCTGCCAGACCCCCACAATCAGTGCACCCCAAACCCACCATGAAATTGGTTCCTCTCCCTCCTCATTTCCTGGTTTCCATAGTGATTGGATGACGTTTTGAAATATTGTATACCCCTTTTCCCTCTCTGTATTTTTCTCTTCTTTCTGCTCTTCCTCAACCCCCACCCATTCATAGTCAGTTATTTCCACAAGGAAGAAAAGGAGAACTTGGGTTCTTCTGCTATGGGAGAGGGGAGGGTGTTTAAATGGGGTCCCTGAGGGTGGACATTGGAGGGTACATCTGAAGAGAGCCAAGGAATGAGTCACAGATATAGGAAGAGCAGAGTGCTCTAAGCAGAGGAGAGAGCCTAAAGTGGGAGCCTGCTTCAAGTTTTTAGGAATGGAACAGAGTCAGTGTGGCTGGGTGAAGTAGGAAAGAGTATATCCCACAGGGTACAGGTGGTGTTTGACGGTCCAAGGTTGGGTGAGAGGGCTAGGGGAGTCGATGTGGATGGAGAAGCTAGAACTGGAGCACCCCTGTGTAAAAGGCTGGGCAGAAACTGGGAAAGAGTGGCCTGTGTGGTGATAAGAGAATCAACACACAGTGAAGTCCTTAAAAAAAAGGAAATGGTTCAAGAAGGAAAAGGTCATTCAGCAAGGTCAACTGTTATTGGCCTGTCAGACGAGGACCGAGAATTAACTCGAGATATCAACAGTATGGTCTGTTGAACTCTGTGAATCCTGAAATATTCTCTGGGAAAATTTAAAAAAAAATCATTTGCCCCAGGGAGCTGAAGGGATATTTTTCGATTGAGACTCAGGGTTGCTCAAAAGTGAAGTGAACTTGATGGATGCCCAGTTGCTGAGCAGGGTGCCTGCCCTTTTCTCACCTCCAATGAAGTGATTTTTCATCAGAGGAGAAACCTGTCACACCTTTGAGCTGCCAAGCCATAAATCTTTTCACCAACTTGCTAATAGTTTTTCTTGCCACCTTTCCTGGTATCCGAAGTAATTGTTATGAAATATAAGCTTGTGCTGTCTCTGCCAGCCGGAGCCCCTCTATCTTCTGCAGGTCCTGAGGGAGCAGAGGCTCTGTGTTTGTCAGTGGATGTTCAATAGGAGCACAGCGGATGCTGTTACCAAGAATGTAACATCCTGATGAAACCAGAGGCGCCAGCCACAACCTGAAATCTGAGAGCCAGTAGCCCTTCCTGTCCAAAATGCATCCTCAATGGCCCCTGGTTTGTTGAACATATTCTCTCTCTCGGGGAGACAGAAGGAAAAAGACCCCTATTTAATCATGTCGACAAAAACAGTCTTTCATTCATGCTTTTAATTATTCCATGGACATGCATTGAGTATCTTAAGTTGTGTAGAAGAGTATGAGGTTAAAAGTTGGATGACCATGAGTAATCTGACATGTACATTTTATGGAAGTCATACTTAACAGAAATTACCTGAAATGGTATATTTTTCTGGGAAAAATATTGGAAGAGATCAGTCTGGGGCTATTCAGTAAGTGCGACTTTCAGTCTCCTTAGTTCCTTTTGAGGAATGCTCTCACAGCCCTGTCGGCGTGGCTCAGTGGTTGAGCATCAATCTATGAACCAGGAGGTCACAGTATGATTCCCAGTCAGGGCACATGCATTGGGGTGCAGGCTTGATCCCCAGTGGGGCATGCAGGAGGCAGCTGATCAATGATTCTCTCTCATCATTGGTGTTTCTATCTCTCTCTTCCTCTCCATTTCTCTCTAAAATTAATAAAAACATTAAAAACAAACAAGAATGCTCTCACATCGAAGGCAGTGGGATTTTTGTCTACCCATCATGAGTTCTTGATAGATCCTAAAAAGTCCAGGTTATGATTACCAAGTCTTTTAAACCCCCAACGTGAATCCTGAAACTTCAACAAGATCCCCCAGTGGTGGCAAAATTACCTCTTTAAGCCTCATTTCTATGATATACCATATTTTTTTTTTTTTGTGTGTGTGTGTGTGTATGAGACACCCCCATGTATAAGACACCCCCCATTTATCCAACCCAAAATTAAAAAATCAATATTTTAAACAATTTGCTGGTTTTCCTCTTAAGATTTTCTTCTTTTTTTTTTTTGGCATCTTAAGGAGTTGTTCTTCCTGTTTTCTTCACTGTCTGATCATACACTCAGTGAGAGGAGGTCCAAATTGTCTCTCTGCAGTTCTATTTTCATGCTTTTTTTGCATAGCTAATTACATTCAGTTTGAATTTTGCAGAGTAAGGCAATCACTTACTGGTATTTATCTTTTTATTTATTTATTTTTTTGACGTCTTTATGGGCTCAGAATACTCTGGTCCCTATTGCATCTGCACACTCTCCACCTCCACCTCCAATGATGGCATCAGCTGACATCAGTAACAATAAGGCTTGTGTTTGGAGGAAGCCTGTTGACAAGGTATGGGCAACTATGCATCTGTGCAGTTCCCTCCGTGGCTAACTTATGTGTATAAGACGCCCCTCAGATTTTCAGTCTAATGATTTTAGAAAAATATAGTGTTTTATGCATGGGAAAATATGATATACCTGGGTTCAGGGTTCAATGTCTTGGAATGCATCTAAGTGCCATCTTGCTACATTGGACTTATCCTATATAATAAAAGCCTAATATGTTAAATGTCCAGTTGACCAGTTGGCTATACAGCCAATCAAAGTGTAATATGCTAATATATGCTAAGGCTGCTCAACTGCTCACTATGACATGCACTGACCACCAGGGGGCAGACAGTAGACAGTCAACCAGTCAACCAGTCACTATGACGTACACTGACTACAAGGGGGCAGACACTCCAACCCATAGGTATATTAGCTTGCTGTTGGGATCCAGTCAATCAGGACTGAGTGAGACAGGCTGGACATGCCCTGGAACTCTCCCACAGTCCCTCCCTAACTGGCCAACCTCCCATTTTCCTCCCTGGCCCAATCATGCACCAGTGGGGTTCCTCAACCTGTCCTGCATACTCTCACAATCTGGGTACCCTTGGGGTGTGTTGGAGAGCTGGTTTTAGCCCTATCTTGTAGGCCAGGCTGAGGGACCCCACTGGTGCATGAATTTGTGCACCGGGCCTCTAGTGTTCTATAATAGCAACTTGGTGTCATAGATACAGAGTTGCCCTGAACCTCTGCAATGATGAACAGTCAGTGAACATGTGCAATGGGTTATCTACAATAACCCATTGTAGGCCAGTGCAAGGCTTGTCAAAGCACTTGTGAGGGCCACATACTGTTCTAAACACTAGGCATATAAAGTTGGAGACAGATCCCTAACTCTTACCTGTAAGAGACTCAAATGGAAAAGGGTTTGCCAATATCCAGTGACATTATGGAAAGAAGTATCCTGGGCAATTAATCTCTAGTCTTATCTCATAAATCCACTGACAAAGCACATGTCTTAGTCTTATATGCCAGTGTCCCAGTAACTGAAAATTGGCCTGCCAAGATTTGATAGGATAGTCTTAATATTGCTTGAGCAATGATTCCTGCAATGCAGTTCAAGCATAACAATTTAATTCCAGTTTTCTTAGTTTAATATGGAGAGTGCATCTAGTCAATGAACCCAACACTAAATTACTTTAAGGATTTCTGAGCAAGTGCAAATGCCTGAACTAATCTGTGAGAATTGATCAAGCTCTTTCCCCATGCCAGATATTGTGCTAAGAGCTTTATGTGGATTATGTCAGTTAATTCACAAACCACTGAAGTAAGTACCATTATTATCTTCCATTTTACAGATGAAGAAAGTGAATCTGAGCCAGGACTCCAGTCCAGGAAGTCTGGTACCAGTCTCCTCCATCCTCATGATAAAACATTTCCTCATGCAAGGTTGACTCAGCCCATGACATCTCTGCTTGATGAACGTTAACACATAGGATGTGTTATTCAGCAGAATGGTGAGGGTCAGCAGGTGGCAGGACACAAGGGTGACATTAGAAAAGACATGGAAGGATAATTTCCAGATCTCACTTCCTTTGCCTTCTTTTGTATACAATGCTATTGAACAGACTCTGACACTCAAACATCTCTTTTTCTATCCTTGTGAAGAATAAAGACATTTTAAATTGTTAGAGAAGAGCAAGAGAAGTGAGATATAAAGTCATCATTTCTACCCCAAAATCTCAATTGATAAAACATGGGCAAATTCTGACAGCTTTCATACCTTGGCAGGTGATGTGTTCTCCATCTGGACTACCCATTTCATTCCATTCTACCTTCCTCCTGGACAACTTTTTTTCTTCCAAGATTTAGCTCAAAGATCACTTTCTTCAAAATGTTACCCCTAAGTCCCAGACTTAATCAAGTGACCCTTCTCTGTTTTCCCCACCATCAGAGCATCATAACTATCTTTGGGTTTTCTATACTAACAATTATGGATCTTTAATACAAAGACTGTTTTACTCTTCTTTGTATACTCAGACATGTGACAGAGTGGCAGATGTATAATAAGTACTCGATAAGAGAATGAATGAGTGAATGAATGAATGAATGAATGAATACATCCTGGCATGGGCCAGCTGGATTTGGTCTGCTTATAACCAGAGCCTACCTTCTTAAAGTAAATTATCCATTACTGGGTTGCCGTATGGAGCATGTTCACCCTCACAACTGGAGACAGAGCACATGGTGTAACAAAAATTTAATCCTGGAAGAGAGAAAAGAGATCAGCTCATCCAACCTCTTCTTTATAGAGATATAGAACACAGGCTAAGTGGATTGAAGAGCTTTCCTCAAAGTCACCTCCATGGTCAAGGACAGAACTGAGAATGGAACTTAGACTTCTGATTCCTAAGCCAGAGACCTCTGCCACCTGACCAGCATCCCCCACAGGGAAGGGTCTCTTCATGTTCTACCCACTGAGGACAGCCTACCTTCCTGATGGAGAGATTTGTCTACATTAAGAAATCTTCCAAGTAACAAATGAAAGTTACAAATGAAAAGCGAATTCATGTTCCCACATATTGTTGAAAACTATTCACAGAGTCTCTTGTCCCCCAACCACCACTTCTAAAATATGTTTCAAAAATTCAATTACTTCAGGGCATTGTTTATTTTATTTTTTTTATCAAATAACTCAATGCACAAAAGAAACTTAGAAAGTGTTAGAGATTGCTTTTTATTTTAAAAATGAACAGTCAAGGACATCTGCCATAAAGAAAATTTTCATTTCGGCCAGAACATTGATTTCAATAAATCTGTTCAAAGAAATAAAGTGGCTATTCTTCCCACTTGGGAAAGAATGTTGGTAAAATACACTTGAAGCTCACGAAAATATTTTGTTTATAGAAATGTTAGCAAACAATGACAGAGACATAGATGGATGCCACTGAAATGTAGCATAAGACCCAATAGTCACTAGACATTAAGACATTGCTTCAGTAGACAGTCCATAACAGTTTGCATAACATTTTGACAGGCATTGCTGGTGCAGTGGGAAGAATGAGGGCTATGAAAGCAGGAATTTTTGCTTAAGTTCAACTCTGTGAGATATTAACTCTGTGACCGTTGACAAAAGATTTAATCCCTTCAATTAGAGAAATAGTTAATGAGCACATGCTAAGTGCAGGCTCTCCTTTAGGCTGTGGGCAGCAGTGAAATAAAGTTTTAGAAGTCTACCCTCTTCAAGCTTACATTCTCATAAGGACAGACTTTGGGAGACAAGCAACATGATAAAAAAAAAAGGCAATATATAATATGTTACTTGGTGGTTAATACAATGGAGAAAAACACAGGTGGGAGAAAGGGAGTGTAAGGAAGAGAGTGACTTTAAATAGGATGATCAGGAAAAGTGTCACTGAAAAAGTGGCATTAGAAAGAGGGCTGGAGGAGTGAAGAAGTAAGTCAGGTAGGTATATGGGGATAGAGTTCTCCAGGTACAGACTATGGTAAGGTCAAAGGCCCTGGAGCGGGTCCCATGCTGTGTTCAAAGAGCAGCAAGAGGGCTGTATGTCTTGGGCATTAGGAATAAGGGGGAGAGTAATGGGAAACGAGCTCAAAGAGGTATAAGAAGAGTGGAGGCAGAGTGCTAGATGTGGTAGGACCTTGGAGTCCAAAAAGGACACTGGCCTTCTTTTCTAAAGGAGGGAGGAAGCTTTGGAGAGTTTTGAGCAGAGGAGTGGTATGGTCTGGCTCTCGGTTTTCAAAGATCACACTCTATTGACATTTAACTGGGAGGGAAAGGGCAAAAGGGAACAGTTAATGAGGCTACTGAAATGAACCATGAAGAGATCACAGAGTCTTGGACTAGGTAAGTAACCATGGAGAAAGTGAGAGATGGCCTTAGCTGGTTTGGCTCAGTGGATAGAGTGTCAACCTGCAGACTAAAAGGTCCCGAGTTCTATTCTGGTCAAGGGCAGATACCTGGCTTGATCCTCAATAGGGGATGTGCAGGAGGCAGCCGATAGATGATTATGTCTCTTCATTGACATTTCTATCTCTCTCTCCCTCTCCCTTCCTTGCTGAAATCAATAATTTATTTTTTTTTTTAAGTGAGAGGTGGTCAGATTCTGGGTATAGTTGAAAGTAATGCCATCAGGAAGTACGGACAGAAATCAGGTTGAGAATTGAATGAGATAAGATGCATAAAATGTTAGTGTCATCTGGTACAATTAATGAGCTCAAACTGAAAACAATTCTTTTATGTCCTTTCTTCTTGGTGACTAATATTATTAAATGCTAATAGTCAGCCCTAAAAAGTTTGGCTCAGTGGATAAAAACGCATCAGCCTGCAGACTCAGGGGTCCCAGGTTCGATTCCAGTCAAGGGCATGTACCTTGGTTGCAGGAACATACCCAATAGGAAGTGTGCAAGAGGCAGTTGGTCGATGCTTCTCTCTCATCGATGTTTCTAACTCTTTATCCCTCTCCCTTTCTCTCTATAAAAAAATCAATAAAATATATTTTTTTTAAAATGCTAACAGTCATTGAGTATTAACAAAGCAGCAGACACTGTACCCATTCCTCAGTACATGGTCCTTCCATGTTTCTGGGATCTTTCTGAATATGTCTAAGCTCTTAGAGGCAAGCTGTTTGGGACTTTATTGACCATTTTGTTATTTATTGGCCTCCCCGATATGATCTTCATATTTTCAAAGGTCATCAGTCCGGTGGGAGGAGACTCCATCAGTAACTTCTCTGGCCCAGGCTTTCCACATTTGTTTCTTCATCTGATTCACGTGGAGGGCAGTGGCATGTGCTCTGAGCATACATCCTAAACACATACATCCCTTCTCACTCCTTGGCAGGGCAGGGTGGATCATGGGAGACAGGACTACACCCTTTGCCAACCCCGGGTCTTCTTTATGTTAGCTCCCCTGGAACGACCTCCCTATGGTAGAAATGCCCCCCCTCCCCCCCAAACAGCAACAGACACTTGTTCAAGCTTTCTTCTGCTGCTTTGGGGAGAATGGGAAATGGGAGATGTGCCAGTAATGACCAGTCCCTAGACACCAGTGATGTCCGTGGGGAAGAGAGAAGCTAGGACTTGAGTGATCACAGTCTGGATTTTCTCATTTCTCAGACACACCCTCTTTTACTCTTTGAAGTGAATACAGATTTCTCCACTGAGGGTCCCCTGGTCAAAATCTTTCAGTCCTGAGACATCGAAGCTCTCCTAAAGGAAGAGTGTGCATGAGAATAGATCCCTGTTCTATTCTCACAAGACTGTTTCTAAGGGAGCGTCTTCTTGCCGAGTGACTTTGATGAACCGGCGGCTCTATTTCCTGTATCTGAGAAATGGACATTCCTGCATTCTGGCATGACTGAGTCCTGAAAATTCCGGCTTACCCAGATATGTCATATCATAATCTGTTTTTGCTGAGTGACAGGGGCCATTGGAATGATCCCGATATTGTCTAATGCAATCACAAGGTTCTTCATGAAGAGATGAAAAGTCCCCAAAGTGAGCAACTACTATTCCAGGGTGAAGGGACCTTTCTTTCTCTTACGGACACCGATTGTATTCATGAGTTCTTTATACCAGCTTTTCTCACTTACTTTTTGCAGCTCTGCTGTAGGGTAAGTGTTATTATCCCTAATGGGCAGATAAAGAAAGAGACCAGAGAGGTTAAGGACTTTGCCCAAACCACACAGCCAATAGGTGGAGCTCACATTTGAACCTAAGTTCACTTCCCTGGATATCAGCTGTGGCCTGACTGACAATTGGAACTTTCCACCTCCAAATGCTATTGTTCTCCCCCCTCCTAATGATAAAGGTTCAATAACGTGGACCATGGCTGGGAGCGGCAGGATCCTGCTGTGATCTCGCACTTGGGAATGCCCACATGGCTTCACCTGGAGCCATTGGGGAAGCCGTTAGGTTCAGAGCTAATGCCTCTTCCACCTGGCCGGGCTCACAGTGCCAGGGGAGGACAGACGACCCACGGCTGTGCACGGTATCGTTGCGAGCGAACGTGCCACCTCGGAGTCTTGGGTTGCCATCCCCTGGAGAGTGTGTTCATGTGATCAGTTGATCAGTTGTCAGTTTCAGGTCTGTTGTTTCTCTCCCCAGAAGCCCAGCCAGTGGGAGAGGACAGCCCCAAAGCCCTGCCTGCGCCCGGGGAGCTATCGAACTCGGATAATGACATAAACAAGGCGGCATTTATCTGGGGAATCTCAGACAAAGCAGCCCGGAGGAAAACCATCTCTGTCGATGAAGGCTTGTTTCACTTGCCACAGGAAAAGCAGCAGCCGCCGCCGCAGCAGCCGCAGCAGCTGCCGCCTCGGAGACCGGAGCCCGTGCACAGGCTGGGAAGAGGTAAAGCAAAGCTGAAGCTGCCACATGTGAGTAGCAACGGATGATTTCTCTGCCGCTGGGGAAGGAGTGCTGGGGAGGGGGCTCGCGGGGAGGTGGGCGTGCGTGTGTAAGTGTGTGTGGGTTGGGGCTTTGTGGCTGGAGTGGGAGGGATGCCTCACAAGTGCCTTCGGGATCTGCCCCCCTCTTCCCAAAGAGGTGCAGGCGTGTGCCCACACCCACTCGCGCGTTCCCCGCTGATGGTAATAGACGTGAGCAGCAGGTGGGCAATATTTCTTTTCTTCTTCTTCTTCTTCATCTGTGAGAGTGGGCTGTGAGGCAGAAAGACACCTCAGCCCGAGAGAGCTGTCCAGGGTGAACAGACTCCCCCGGAGGGTTTCTTTCCCAACTTTTCTTTTGTGGATGCGTCGCTCTCCATGCCTTTGCCAGCTCACCTGCCGCTCTTCTACGATGCATTCACATCCCGCTAGCCACAGAGGGGCAAGGGGGGCTTTGGCATCTCTGGTTCTCAGCTCGAGTTGTCTGTAGCGAGCAGCACCAAACCCAAGGCAGCTTAACCTCTCAGGTACAGAAGTCCGGTAAGCACAGCCCAGGCTCTCGTGCATCTTCTCAGCCCGGGGCAGAGAAGCAGGTGACTCAGGGATGCCAGCGCTCATGCCATCTTGAACTTTGGGGAATATTTTCAATGTTTTGATTTGGGTGTGTGTGTGTGTGTGTGTGTGTGTGTGTGTGTGTGTGTGTGTGTGTGTTTAAAGGAAACCCGGGATTTACTGGGAACCTCTTGGATAGACTGAAGCTGAGAAAGGACAGGAGAGAATTTGTTTTGCTTGAAAGCCCCGGTGCAGCCGGCCCCCAGTTGCCTCCGCATCGCGAGCCGGCTGGTATCTCTGGGCTTTTGTTACTGATGCGCCACAGTGTGCAGAGCGCCAGCCCACCTGGCCCTGAACTTGCTTACATTCTGGTTATCAGAAGACTCAGTTGTTTTGCTTTCCCTACCCTCGCTTCTCTCTTTAGAAGCTTTGCTATGGCTGAGCGCTTGGTGCTGAACATTTCAGTGCTCGAATGTCTGCAGTGAATGCATACACGTTCCCTTCCGGGGGAGCCGGGGAGCCCGGGATCCAGGGGGTGGGGTGGGGGGGTACTTGGCTTTGAGCAGACTTGGAGCAGCCATGTGCGACGAGTGGGGGGATCTGACACACTTCACGCTGGGATTTGGCTAGGAGGAGAGCCGTCAGCAGGTGCTGGGATGCAACACTGAACACTGTTATCTTGGAGGGTCAGAGCCCTAGCTCCCAAGTTGCTATGGCGAGGGGGAGGGGGGCGGGGGAGGGTGTGCATGAAATGTGAACCCAGCATCGAGGGAATCTTCTCACTGAGTCCCTGGCTTCCAACCTTTCCATACCCTGGCCCTGCAGGGTAGACAGGTGAGGCTGCTCAGCCTGGGGAGGAGTGGCTAGGGGCCTCAAGTAGCCAACCCATGGCAAGGGCTCAATCCTGGGGGCATCACACTGTCTGGAACTCCTCCATTGCCCAGTGGGGTGTCTTGGCACACAGGTTGGGAGGATCGAACCTAGACAATCCAGGAAAAGCCAAAGATATGCGTCAAGATGCGGGATTTGATGCCCAGGCTCTGTTAGTATGTGTGTTTTCATTGCTAGTAACCGTGCATGGTGGAAGTACTGCGAAGTGTTTTTAAAAGACTGTCTCCTACTCTCACCCTGCTAGCATCCCTGGTTCTCCCCTTGGCTCTCCCCGCAGGCCTTTTGTGACACACTTGGCACCACAGTCTGCATGTAAGTCCTGAACTCTGCTTCTTGCCCCAGTATTATTCCAGAAATACTTCCTCATCTTCCAGTCCTGCCTTCACATGGATGGTTAACTGTGTGGCTGGATTAAATGGATGGATCCCTTAAATGGATATGCTGTGATCTGTTTAGGGATTGTTAGCTATTTAAATTGCTTCTAGTTGTTCCATAATTGTAATGCCACTATGAACATGTCTGTGTATAGGGCAGTTTTACTTCCCTTTCTTTAAAAAAAAAAAATCAGAAGGGGAATGAATTTTTAACATTGACATTAGAGAGGCTAAAAAATATGAACATTTTTGTGGCTTTTCCTTCCTATGAACAAACTGTTTTCTGAGACATATTTCCAGTGTCCAAAACTATCAGTTATATGGTAGATAAACATCCAGTTATTTTGGTATTATTTTTATCTAGAGCCTTATACACATTAGTTATCTCCCCTCCCTTCCACTCCCCCCTCTACATTAGGAGTTATAAAAAAGGTACTAGTCCCTTTTTTAAGCTGGCCTTTGAGTCCGAAGAAGCCAGGCATTATCATTCTCCCTGGGACAATTCTGCAACTTCTAGGGTTTGCTCTCTGTGTCAATGCCTCACACAAGGAGCCCAAGTTCAGCAGCCTCCCCATTGCATCTCTGTAGGTGCTAGGTAAGTGGGGGGGGGGGCCGCGAAGCTCTCTGTCCTATGCCAGGACTTCCCGGAGGAGGAGGAGGAGGGCCATGGAAGAGGAAACCAGCCCAGCATGGTCTCCAAACCCTTCCGCCCCTGGCAGAGCCTGCATCTAGGTGAACTCACTCCTGGCAGTTTCCGGGCTGAGGCCCAGCAGGCAGGAGGTGGTGGGGAGGCTGCACCTTGGGAAGGTGAGGACTAGCCAAGTTGTAGAGAGAAACATGGAAATGCTACATGCACTTCTCCCAACGGCACGGCTCTAATGACCGAGGGCAGCCAGGGCCGAATGCCAGCTCTTATCAGACAAGAGCCGTAAAAGCGCTTTTAGCCTCTCTACCTCCTATAAGGACAATTTTACCAACAATTTACTTCTCCTTTTATATCCTCTTCTCCGCTATCTGGCCAGTTTGGAGATTAAGCGGTGCCGTTCCGACCTCCTGTCTGGCTCACCATAAATTGCTGCAGTGCTAATCTCTTTTTTTATTCCGTAATCGTTTGTGCAAAAGCCCAGAGGGGTGCCATGCAGAAGCCCAGCATGCCCTAGCCCACCCCAACCTATGCCAGTGGCAAGTGACCGTGCCTGGGGAGCGGGATTTTCCCGCCCTGTGAGAGCAGGTCTGAGAAGTGTAGGTTCTTTAGGGGTGCTAGGACTCGATCAGCCTGTGAGCTGAACAGAAGTTCTGCTTCTGAAACTGGTGGGCCAGTGGCTCCTGGTGGGGCCCTGGTCTGAGAAGGAAAGGCGACCTTGCTGCTTCCGGAGATGGACAGACCAGTGTGCTCACTGTCGGCCAGCGACTAGAGCCTTTGTCCGCAGAGGAGAAGACAAGAGGCTTTCGATTGTAGCAATGAGTTGAAGCAAGATTTTAGTAAGGACTTCTCATATGATAACAACCCCCAATCTTGACTGTATTATTAATTTTTAAAATACTCAAAGGAGGATTTTTTTCCCCCCATTGATTTCTACAGAGAGTGAAAGGAAGGTAGAGGGAGAGGAAGAGAGAGAGAGGTAGAGAGAGAGAGAGAGAGAGAGAGAGAGAGAGGAGAGAGAGGAGAGAGAGGAGAGAGAGAGAGAGAGAGAGAGAGAGAGAGAGAGAGAGAGAGAGAGAGAAACATTGATGTGTGAAAGACACATCAGTTGGTTGCCTCCTGCATACACCCCAACCAAGGCTGGGGAACCCACAAGTTGCCCTTGATAGGAAATCAAATCCTGGACCCTTTGGTCTGTGTGCCAACACTGTAACCACTGAGCAAACTGGCCAGGATGGTCTTTACTATATTATTGCTTTAAAGTCTAGCTTTTCTGCAAGATTATCCTCTGGGAGAGCAAGTAGAGTTTCTGCTTTATTTATTGCACATCCGCATTAATAACAGCTTCCACTTCCCAAAGGTTTGCCAGGTATGTGCCAGGATGTTTTAAGTCTTCCATCTACACGAGTGCATCTAATCCTCACAAGAATTTTATGCAGTGTTGAGTATTATTATTCCCATTTCACAGATTTGAAAATTGAGACAGGAGGAGGTAATGCTGCAGGGTAGACGGAGCCTTGTGATGGGGGCCAGGGGACACAGAGGTGAAGGCATTGAGAAAAGAGTCTCATGCCACTTGAAAGTGTCAGGATGACAATTTGAGCCCAAGCAGTTTAACTCTGAGTTAGTGTTCTTAATCATGGCGCTATGAACTCATTTATCATTGGCTTGGGAATGATTGAAAGTCTAAACCCACGTTCAAACACTGCTGTATAGCTAGAATGCACCAGAGTAATGATGATAATGATGATGATGATGATGATGATTTTTATAACAAAATGACTAATTATTCACCTTGCACCAATCACTTTTGATTGAAACTCTGTGTGTGCATTTTGAGTTATTTCTCACAACAGCCTTATAAGAGGCCACCATCCTTATCTCTACTTTACCAAGAAAGAAACTCGGGCTCTGCGATGTTTTACACCTGTCCGAGGTCACAGAGCAAGGGAGTCTGACTGACGTCCATTATATGTGGCCACACCTCACTGACATACCAACAAGTGAGCTCTGGATGGAGGGCCAAGCAGTTAGCAAGGGACTTCCCCAGGAATGTGGGGTGGGCTCCATGGTCTCTTCTGGTCTCTTGTAGCCTAGGGTTCTGGGGTTGCTTTTAGAATCCCCCTCCTAGGATGCTTCACAGAAAAGTTAGGTCTTAGTCATGTCTGGTCCGGCCTCAAAGGCAGAAGGTCATGAAGAAAATACCGCCATGGGGCCAGTCATTGGTGCACTTGTAAGGAAAAGACAATATCCCCAGCTGAGCCCCCTCCTGGTGTAGTGTCCTGGTCCTGCACCATTCAACATGGTGGCCATTAGCCACATGTGGCTGCTGAGCACTAGTTCAGCCCAGCCGCCATGAACCAGGAGGTCACTGTTCAATTTCTGGTTGGAGCACATGCAGGCGTTACAGGCTCTATCCCCAGTAGGGGGCGTGCAGGAGACAGCTGATCAATGATTCTGTCTCATCATTGATGTTTCTATCTTTCCCGCCCTCTCCCTTCCTCTCTGAAATATTAGGTCTAGTAATAATTAATGTCGTTTTCTAATATTTTTTTTTAAATCAAATTTATTTAAACAATACAACAAAATTCAATCAACAATATAGTTGCTGTTGTTTTCTACTACTTGTGCCCAACGCTCAGGAAGCATTTTAATCCCTCTGTTGTAAAATTCTTGTGTTTTTGATGCAAAAAATTCGGTCAATGCATTTTTGAGGCATTCTTCATTATTAAATTTTTTTCCAAGAAGAAAGTTTTGCAAAGAACGAAACAAATGGTAATCGGAAGGGGCAATATCAGGAGAATATGCAGGTTGAGGGAGAACTTCCCATTCCAACTGGCGCAGTTTTTCAGCAGTGATTCTTGCAGTATGCGGCCGTGCGTTATCGTGGTGAAGAATTACGCCCTTCCGATTAATCAGCGCGGGTTCTTTTTCTCTTAAAGCTTGGGCTAACCTTTCCAATTGGGCACTATACACTGCACTTGTAATGGTTTGGTTAGATGGTAAAAGTTCATAATGAAGAATTCCTTTAAAATTCCACCAAACACACAACATCACTTTTTTCGCATGCAAGTCAGGTTTTGGCGTGGGCTGCGGAGCCTCATTTTTGTCCAACCATTGAGGCAGCCTTTTCAAATTAACATACAGCACCCATTGTTCATCTCCGGTAACAATTTGCTCTAAAAATGGCAAACGGTTTTGACGAGAGAGGAGCGAACTGCAAATTGTGACTCTTTGATTACGGTTGTTGTCGGTCAACTGATGAGGAACCCATTTTCCAAACTTTTGGACTTTGCCAAGTGCATGCAATTGATTGGAAATTGTTTTTTGTGAACAATTTAAAGTTGTCGCAAGCTCTTGTTGGGTAATTTGAGGATTTTGCACCAAAAGAGCTTGAAGAGCTTCTTGATCAAAATTGGACACACGGCCTCGACCATTCTTGTCATCTAACGAAAAATTTCCCTCGCGAAATTTCTCAAACCAACACTGGCATTTTCTGGCGCTAACTGCATCTTGACCAAGAGCACTACAGATGTTTTTTGCAGCCTCACTTGCTTTTCTTCCTAATGGAACTCGTAAAGCATGCAGTGCCGAATATGTTCTTCATCCGCCATCTTCTTAGCCCTAGTTTTGCAACAAAAACCAAACCCAACACTAACTTTTTCAAGCAAAACTTGTTAACTGCACTTCACACGTTCTGTAGATACCACGTGTTTGAAGGTTATGTCAATACAAGTCAACGCCAAGCAAGATTTTAAACGAATGTTTAAAAACGACATTAATTATTACTAGACCCGATATATATATTTAAAAGGAAATGTAACTAGTTTAAACCAAGGTGTGCCATAGTGTAAAATATACACCAGATCTCAACAGCTTAGTATTTAAAAAATGTAGACTATCTCAATAAATTTCTGTTAATTGACCCATTGAAATGATAATGCTTAAAATATAGTATATTTCTAAAATTAATTGTACCTATTTCTTTTTAATTTTAAAAAATTGTGGTAATATAAGCATAACATGGAACTTTCCATCTTAGCCAGTTGTAAGTGTGCAGGTCAATAGTGTTAAGTGCATTCACATTATTGTGCAACCAATCACTAAAATTCTTCTTATCTTACAAAATGTACTCTATACCATGAAACAGTTCCCCACCTGTTCTTTCCTTCACTCTCTGGTGAGCACCCTTCTGCAGGTGGAATCATACAGCATGTGTCTTTCATGACTGGCTTATTTCACTAAGCACAATACCCTCAAGATTCATCCACGTTGTAGCACGTGTCAGAATTTCCTTCCTTTTTACCTGGATAGTATTCCATTATGTGTATGTACCACATTGTCCATCCACCCATCAAGGGACATGTGGGTTGCTTGCACCTCTTTTTACTTCTTTAGTGTGGTTTCCACAACATTTAAAATTGCCCATGAGCCTGCGTCTCTGGTTTATGCGACATTTCTACTGGGCAGCACTGCTCTGAACCTTTCTCTCTTTTTCGATGCCTCTTCCTTCTCACCCCCATCGTCAGGCCTCTGCTACTCTTTCCCAGCCCCCCTCTTCCCCTTTCCCTGAGACCTGAGCTAAGAATCTTCATTCTGACTTAGCTCTCCTTTTATGAGGTTGTGAAAGACTGTCACGTTCAGTAAAATTTTCTGTAAGCGAATGAAACTGTGATATATCAAAAGAGCAATCTTCCCTTTTCCCATAATATAATGCATTAGTTAAAGAAAAAGCCTTTGAAGTGATTTGATGTTTTTAAAAGTCAACAGCTTTTCTCAGCTCCCAGTCTGAGAGTGAATTTTATTAACCAGCAAGCAAGAAGGAGTACCAAACCAATAAAGCACACATTCAGAGCACAGATCCACACGAGCCTCTGATCCCTGAAGTACAGGTTTGGTGGAAAGACATGGGTATCTGGAAGCTCAAGGCAATGGAATGTTTGTCAGTGTCTTTTGAATTTCTCGTCCCTCAGAGGACAACATGCAAAAGCCTTAGCATGGAACCCACCGCCTTTCAACATCCCAGTCTCCTTTCCCGCACCACCCCAGGCCTCTCCATAAAAAGAGAAGCTTCACTTATTAGTCCCCAAATGGGCAGTGGACTCCCAGGCCTCCCCAAGCCTTGATAATATTCTTACTTCAGCCTGGGAGACCCTACCCCACCTATTAGATGGGCTTATTAGAAACTATCCTTGCACGATCACAGGTCACCCTATTATCCTTTTACTTATTTCCAAGTTTGAAATCATTTTTCTGAACAACAGGAGAATTTTAAGGTGGTGCATACATAATCTATGCCTTAATGAACGCAACATTCTTAGTGGTACATCAGTAATAAAAAAGGGAAAATATGGGCACTTGGTAAAACCTCACTTATTTTTCAGAACATATCTGGGCAGCATCCCCAGGGTCCATCAGCATCCCAGTAGGAAATAGGCAGCACACTCCCATCAATGGTTAAAGGATGCTGCATGGTGAGACTATTTACAGATGCAGGCGAGGTGAAGGAAAGCAAGATGGGAGGGTGAGGCAGCCCAAGGCTAGCCATGGAAGGAGGAAGAAGTTCCTGGAACATGCTCAGACTCAAGAAGGGGGCCTCCAGGTAGAAGCTGTGGGCTCTACCAGAACAATGCAATAGCTGCCAATCTGCAGAGTGATAGGAGGGAACTCTCCCCCAGCCTCTGAGGGCCTCTCATTGGCTGAAACCACCTGGAAGCCAGGGGCACGCACCCCAGAGGATGTGGTGCATAAAGGACACCTCCAAGAGCACAGAGCAGGTGGGAAAGGAGGAGGCTGCATCTAGAAGTACAAATGAGACTGTCACGCACAAGCCCCACCCCACCTCCAGAAACCCTCCCTCCCTCCCTGAGACACCTAAGAGCCCTGTTTATACCACAAGAGGATGCTTATCATGTACTCAAATTCTTCGACTAAATGGCCTTTTCCCAACTACACAGGAGACAAGGAGCTCTTTTCTTTCATTCCTACATCTATTTCTAACACCCAGCAAAGCACTTGGTAGCAAGCAGGTGCTAAGTAAATATGGAGCGAATGAATGTGTTCCTCTGTCACATTTCCCCTAAAACACCCACTTTGGAAACTGGGTGATCTATAGTGATTCTAGATTAGACAATTTTCAATGAAATTTCCAATCTAGAATAAATAATAAATCTCGAATTAATATCCTCTTCTTTGAATCCCAGCTAGGGAGCTAACATGTTTGGAATAAGTGATGCTCAGTGACTCATTATGAGATCATTGGTGGCACATGAAGTTTTGAGGGATTGAGGGGCTTGAACTTAAGTGGTGGGCATCAGCAGTTAGACCAACCATGAAAATCAGTGTTTGCATAGGTCCCCAGGAGAAAACAAGCAGTTGCTTGAATGAAATTGGCAGCAGAAGGAGAGGGGGAGGGAGGGAGGGAGAGGTTTCTATCAGCCGGGGCAATGGGGAGCAGAAGGCCAAGGGAGACTGGACATTTGAGGCCGAGGGTGACAGCCATGATTGTCCCAGGGACGAGGTTTTACTAGGTCGATGGGCCTCCTGACCACCCAGTGAGTGAGGACACATCTCTGAAGCAGGTGGGGGGATCTTGGGTTTGCTCACTGTACGGGGGTCTGCTTTTAACTGAGTGTGTGGAGGTTGCGTTAGTTTCCTATGTCTGTTGGTAACCAATTACCACACCCTGGGTGGCTTGAAACAACAGAAATCTATTCTCTCATTTTCTGGAGCCCAGAATCCTGCCATGCAGGTGCTGCCCGGACCTTGCTGCCTCAGAAGGCCCTGGGGAGAATCCTTGCTTTGGGGCTACATCACTCTAATCTCTGCTCTGGAAGGCAAGGTCTTAGCCCAGGGCTCTGCAGTTTCACAAGAAATGGGTTTAGACTCTGATCCCTGTGACTCTGACCACCTTCTTTCTGTGGCAGGTTTTATAGTTTTTGCAGAACAAGGGGCCTGCCATTCACAGAGGCCCCCAGCCATTCACTAATTGGTTAGGCGGTGTGTGTGGCTGTGGTCCCTCCAGAGGCTAAGGAGAGAAGAGGGGTTATGAATTCAGCTATTGTTTGGGCTCCCGACAGCAGCAGCGTCTCTGATAGGCTGCTGCTACCCTGCACTCTTAGTGTCATTGTTTTCTTGGGAAAGCATTCATTTCTTCGAGGGTTTCAGGCCTTGGAATTCCTGATTTGGATACATCCGTGTACAGGAGTCGGCTATGGAATTGCAGCACTCTCTGCATGGGCAGTTACCTCTTTTCTTATTCCTAAATCCTTTATACATAGTTTAACTAGAATGTGTTCTTTCTCCAATTTAAAAAAAAAACAAACTTTTCAATTACTGTTGCGACACACTATTATATTAATTTCAGGTGTATAACATGCTCATTAGATATTTATATAATGTATAAAGTGATCGCCCCAGTAAGTCCAGCACCCATCTGACACCATACACAGTCATTACAACCATTTTGGCTATTTTCCCTAAGCTGTACTTTACATCCCTGGGGCTGTTTTTATAGCTGGCAATTTGCACATCTTAATCCCATCCTCTTAAAATTAATCTTTTCAACAGACTAGCTTTTTGTTTTACTGATTAAATCTATTTAACTGTTTCATTGATTTAGTTTTATTAAACTGTTATTGATATATCTTATACATAAAAAAGGAGCAGCCCAGTGGATTTTCAATGGGAATTTACTCATGGAATTGACACTAGCTCACGAAATAAAATGGTCCCAGCATGCAGCCCGGAAGTGCCCCCATGAGCCCTTTACTCAACTGCCCTTCAAGGTGAGCACTGTGCTCCCTCTGAGCAGCATACAGTCATTTGCCTGTCGGCTTTTCTACTTCTTATACAATGGGCTTACATAAAACACATGTGCCTTTTGTGTCCGGTTTTACTTATTATTACGGAAGGTTAATCCTCTGTAAGCTATTATACTTTAGGTGTTATCAGGATTGGAGACAATTAATGTAAGTCACCTGGCACAGGTTCTGGCTGAAGCAGGTGTCAGTGGCAGATATTATCAGGAAGAGGTGACATTACCTGCAGAAGGGTGAGAAGGGTAAGAGAGGAACTTGTGCAGTGGACAACTCAGCTCATTTCTCCTGACAAGTTCCCAAATATGTCCTGGTCAGAACCAAGCCCAGAAGCCCCAGGTTGGAGACTAGCATTTGGGTCCCTGCTTTCCAACTCCTTTATGAGATGGCCAGTACTGCCCTGTATGACTTTTCTATTATTTCATGATAAAAATTATGAAACCCAATGGAAAATTGAATTTAGCAGTGAACACCCATCTGGATTTTGTAATTAACACTTTATTCTTCCTGCTTTATCACATGTTGATATCTGTCCATTCAATGATCTGCCTCTATTGTTTAATATTTTAATGCATTTCATAGGAAATTCTGGGCTTTGGTAGTAGGGTGTTTTGGTTTTTTGGGGGGGCGGTTAACATTTAGGTGAAATTCACATACCATAAAAGTAACTATTTTAAACTGAATAATTCAGAAGCATTCAGTATACTTATAATGTTGTACAACTACCACATATATCTAGCTTCAAAACATTTTCATTACTCCAATATAAAGACCCCTTCCAATTAAGAAGTTACTCCCCATTCCGTCTTCCCTCCACCTCTGATGACCACCCATCTGCTGTCTGTTTCTGTAGATTTACTTATTCTGGGTATTTTACATAAATGAAATCATAACAATGTGTGGCCTTTTGTGCCTGGCTTCTTTCACTTAGCACAATGTATTAAAAATCTGCCCACAGTGTAACACAAATCAGTACTTGATTTTTTTTTTAATGGCTGAATGATATCCCATTGTGTGAGTATAGCACAATTTGCATGTCCATTCATCCACTGGTGGATAACTGTGTTGTTTTCACTATTGTGTATTTGAACATTTGTGTACAATGTTTTGTTTAAGTACTTGTTTTCAGTTTGGAGGTTATGTACCTAGGGATGGAATTGGTGGGTCAGATGGCAATTCTTTGATTAACATTTCAGGGAAATGTCAACTTTCTTCCTAAAATGGTAGTGGGACTCTAGGCCACAGGAAATCTCTTGCTCAAGATGGGCATACTTGTCATAAGATTAGATGTTGTGCCTCCATGGCCAGCTACTAGCAGTGAATTAGCCCCGATCTGATGCCTCTAGTTAGCCTCCTTTTTTAGCACATGACCTGTGGATTAGGTAAGCTTTAAGCTTCTCTTGTCCCATGTAGGCTGTATCAACCCACCTGGTATTGGAAGAGCTGGATGGATAATTCGTTGGGTCATAGACTAGTCAATTAATGGTTCCTGTTCTGCGACCAGTGAGTCTCCATGCCAGGAAACTGCCACAGGGAGCAAGACCCCTTTAACTCCACAGGAGCTCTGGCTGGCTGGAGCAGCACCAGGCCCCCTCATAGTTTCCTGGTTATGCTAGAAGTTCAGCACAACAGACTTGGGTGGTGGGAAAGCGGACTTTGCCAAAGAGATGCAAGGGAGTGGCAGCCCCCGGAACAGGCTGACAGCTGGCTGGCGTGAGATTTCAGAGGGCTGCCCTGCCTGCTCTGCGAGCCTGAGAAAACAGGAGAAATTCCAACGATTGCATGATATCATCTGTGCCTTCGTAGCAGTTGTTTTTAAACTATGGATTTAATTGCTGTTCTGTTGGCTCCCATTTCTTCTTTCCCCGAGAAAAATGGAATCTTTGAAATTCCCATGACAGCACGTTCAATGGTTATTTCTATTCCAACTTCAGGACCAAATTATCCCTAAATAATGAAAACAAGGCTGTTATTGGCAAAGCAGACCCAAGTGTTGCTTTTGGAGTCAGGAAAGGTCAGGGAGGGGCCCAGAGAAGGCCACAGAGGAACAAAGGCTGTTTATGCGCATGACAATAACCCACCACATTAGGGCAGCATATTATCCTATGCAAATCCCAGTCACAAGAAGTTGGTCAGGTAAGCAAAGATTTTTAAAATATATATTTTTATTGATTTCAGAGAGAAAGGGAGAGGGAGAGAGAGAGAGATAGAAATATCAATGATGAAAGAGAATCATTGATTGGCTGCCTCCTGGATCAAACCTGCAACCTGGACACCTGTTCATTGGTCGATGCTCAGCCACTGATCCACGCCAGCGAGGCGCTGCTGGGAGATCTTGATTTGCAGATGATCAGAAAGGATATGCTACTTATCAAAGACAAAGGTATCAGAGAATTGACTCAGAGCTCAAACCTCAGTACCATGTCTAGTGTATGAGGAAAAGATACTGATCATCATAGGTGTTGAGGCAATAAAACCGGAGTCACTGAGCACCTGGTTCAGGCTGGTCACATAGCCCATGCACTTCACATTCTTCGTTTTCCTCCTTTTACAGAGCCAGTGATACTTATCAGATTACTATGATGGTAAAATGAAAAAAACACACGTGGACTACTTTACACACTAGCAATTGCAGGTGCTCAAAAAGGGTACTTTTCCTGCCCACACTGGAGGATGCTAGCAGATGCCACCACGTCTTCAAATCCTCACCCTTTCTCTCCAAAGTGTCCTAAACTGCACATGCTTCAGCCACCAAGCTGCCAAGCTGAGTTCTTCGAAATGGAAAGATATCAGGCCTGACTTAGATCAATGGGAGGGTGGGGGTGGCTTGAGAGGAGGGCACACTTTGCTGTCAGAGGATAGGAAGGAGCGATGTTAATTGGGATAAACATTCATTTGTGAGCACAGATGTCAGGAAGCCAAAGCTGATCAAAGAGATGGCTTTGTCACAGGGCCACTTAGTCCAGGCAGTGAATTTGACATGAAAGGGGATGGGGAGCCGGAACACCGTGGCCCGGTACACGGCGCATTAGTGATTATATTGGTCCTCGTTCTGCCAGCTTTCTCTGACAAAGGTTAACCCAGATCCTGAAGCAGACCGTACCAAGTGCCCATGGCAGGTGTGGGCAAGTGAGGGCTTGCCGTGCCCTTGCCAAATTTTGGAATTGGGCCAACTTGCCAACAAGAATGAGAGGCAGAAATGGCTTGGCAAATTTTACAGAAAATGCTGGTTCCCAAGACATCCCCCTTGGGTCATGCCAAGACAGAACAGCTCTGCCTGCCCTATGTCAGTGCAGAATTTGGAACTTACCTGACTTTGGAAGGGGCATGCGGTCTGGACCTTTGTATGTGCCTGCTCCAGTAGCACTTTTTCTTTCACATGGAATTCTCGCTTGCGACAATTGTAATATTAAAAATAATATTTATATCATTATGTTCTACAACCAGACAGTGTGAGACACAAATTAATACGCATTCACTGAATGCCCACGGGGCACCAGGTGCTCTGGCTGCAAGGGGGAGAGAGGGTACAGCAGTGCATGGAGAGATAACGGCTTTAATTTATTTTTCACATTTTGTAAGCACATTTGCATTCTGCAACTGCTCAGCACATTTACATAATTTGCTAGTTGAATTAATAAATTGACAACACATTGTGGAATTGCCTTCCGTGTGTGGTGAGCAGATAATTGCTGTTATCGTCACAATTGCCTTCATTTGCTGAGTATCATCTAGTTCTGTGTGTCTGGGGGGACCACACGGGGACAGCAGAGGACAGTGGTTAAGAGCACCAGGTCTGAGCCACATTGCACATTTGGATCCTGACTTCGTGGCTTACTGGCTGTGCATCCCTCCAAAGCATCCCGATTTCCTCGCTCTTCAGTTTTCTGTCTGAATGGGATGGTAACAATGGTGCCTGCCTTTAGTACTGCACAAAGGACTAAATGAGGTAATGTTTATAATGTGATTGGAACAGTACTTGGCACAGTGTAATAATAATAATAATAATAATAATATTCAGGCAGGTGCACATGTACACACATATTCATATGCATACACACGTACGTGTATATATATGTCATATATATACATGTGCTGCTCCAGTATGTGTGTATGAACACACACAAACACAGAAGCTGAGATAAATGGTCAGTATGATCCCTTTATACATGAGGAGGCTGAGTCCTAAAGTCTCAGGAGCAGGGTAAACTTGAAACGCAGGTTGATCTTGTTCCAAATACTTTCTTCTTCCACAAAGCCAGCTGAATGCTGATAATGAAACCAGTATGCCCACACTGGAGGCCTGGAAATGATTCTCAGGTCAGGGCATGGTCTTCTTCCTTCTTCACTATACATTGTAACAATAGGGCAGAGCCTTCTCCTGCCTCCTTCTTCAGAAAGGAGCATGTCTGCAACATATTACACCATACCATCCTTCCTATGGCTAGAGAGTCACCACTCCCCAAAGAACAATCTCCGCCTAAATGTGTAAGGACTCTGATGAGGGAACTCAAAGGGATGCCTACCCCTCTTCTATTGCAGTTCCTCCGTTACTACTCAAAGGAAAGAAGTACAGCCTTACTTCTTAGAAAGATCGGTCTCTCCAGGTCCCACCATTTCCACTGTGGAGACAATGTGGCCTTGAGGGCCTGTGGTCCATAGGAAGACCCTAGGAGCTGGGTTAGACTGGGCGAGATGAGAATTTTCAATTGACATCATCAAACCCAGGAGGGTCATAGTGATGAGGAGCAATCACAGTCAAAGAGGCAGCCAGGGATCGAGCTAGAGGAGCAGAGCAGGAAGTGCCCTTTCTGAAAGCAAGGGAGTCAAATGGAAGACAGGTGAGAGAAATGGGCCTTAGAGACCAAAGCAGAGGCAGACTGGGATGGGCTGCTCAAGATAGTTGGCACATACTGCTGGGAAGTGGAATGTCTAGCATACTTTGGTACCCGGAGTCTTGCTCATTTAAAAGGGGCTATGGAAGGGCACGCTGAGGTCCCCTGGGTTTGTAAAAGCCATCTGTGTGGTTTGGGTCTAGTGAGAGTTAATCTGATGTAGAATTTTCTCCTCAATCTTACAACAATGAGGATACCTCAGGCAATTTTGAGCCAAGGCCATGTATCATAGTCATATTCCTACTCAGTTATAATAGATAGATACTTTGGTGTGGGAAAGCAGGGAGACAAGAAAAAAAAAAAAAAAACCCTGTTAAGTAAACATCATCAGATAGCATTTATCTTCAGTTTGTCACAAACCTTACATGAATAAGAATTTTCATTATCCCAGAGATTTGATTTCTGGGGTACCTCTAAGGCGATAATGTCGCAGAAAATGGAGACAAAATTATCTCTGCTAAGATTCTGTATTTATGTGCCCTCTCTCTGTTTATCAAGATGGAAATAAAACATTAATCTAACACTAATTAAAAGTAGCCAGACAAGGAGATTTCATCCACGAAGACCATGGATTATAGCAATATCTTTGACATGGGTAGATCATATTGGGGAGAGGAGAAACTTTGCCTTGTGCTGGCCTTGGTGCTGAATTGGACCAGGGCATCCCTGTTCTATTGGCCAACCATTGGGTCTTTCTATTTTACCCGAAGAAGCTAATAGCAATGCTTGAATCAGCCTTTTCAGTGCTTTCCTCTGAAGTAAAGAACCTGGGATTGCATGGCTAGGAGACTCTTTTTGAACAGGCAAAATGTATCACATCATCACAGGGTAACCTATGGACCTGGAACCTTTGACCATGACCCCAACCTGTCTTTCAAACCTCTCAAACCCGTGCCCCTAGCCTGCTTCCTCATAGTTGGTCTTGCCCTTGTCTTGATTCTACCTCTGTCATGTGCCTGCATTTGATTTTTTTAACCTTCCTGGAATTCCTCGAACTGTTTACATATTTGGCTTATTTTGTGTAACTTCTTAACAAGTGTTTCCTCTCTTTCTCTGCCTAACTCACTGGAACCTTGACAATCAGATTGAATGTTGATCTCCCTCTCAGTTCACACCTGTCCCCTTCTCCTAGGGATCTGGAGCCTACATGCACCGACAATGAGAGATGTGCTTTTTCTCCCACCGTGAGGCACTTACTATGTTTGGCAGCATCTCTCGGTGGTATTTCCTCAGGTTCCAGGAGATTCAGGTTATGACTCATCCATTAGCCACCTGCCAGACACTTTGCAAACACTGAGCCTTTGGTATATTTTGCCCTTTTTATATTCTGTCCAAAGTTTGTGGATGTTGTTGCAAAGATTGGTCTGCCAGGCACTTACTCTGTCATACTGAAAGTCAAAATCCAGAAACTGTTCGACAGCTGCTATTAATGACTACCATCTTTTATTATCATTCTCGCCAGCCTCCTTCTCTTGCTGAGTCACAGAATCATAGATTCTGTGACTCAGCAAGAGTCACCCTGCACAGGCATTGTGGAGCTAGCAGGCGAAGGGAGATGAGGCAGATCTTTGGAATGGAGAGTGGCCATCCCTCTACAAAGTTTGCAAAGCCGTTGTCTCTGCAGAACTGTGTGGGACAGCACCCTCCCCAGGTCCCCATACCTGTGCAGGAGGAGGAGGAAGGGTCATTTTCTTGAGTAAAGCTCAGTTGGTGAGTGTTAGTTCTCTTCCATCCACATCTCCCTCAGAGGACACAGCAAATGTCCATCGCTTTGGACACCACACTAGCAGAACCTGATGGGACTGTGTTTCAGATTGACTGAACCCCTGTCCGAGTTCCTTGTGACACTTAGGGGGTCACAGAAGAGGGCCAGCTCACTCTGATGATCCTTGCTAATAAAGCATGACATTTATATGAGGGATGGGAGTCACAAGGTATGTTTCCTAAAAGGAGTGATGTGTACTCCCTTAACAGGGGCCAAAAGGAGATGTGCCTGCTACTGAGGAGGTCCTCCATGCCTCAGAGACTAATGCTGTGTGACAACCATGCACTCCTCGAGTGCCTCCACACCAGCATCAGCCAGCCTTGGTTCACTGTACCAGTCTGAAAACCTGATCACTTCCATTTAGCCTCCCCATTGTCCTGGCCCCAGCAACACACAAGCAACGTAGCCATTATTATTATTTGTGCCAGGACTTAGCAGGATGACACCAGTAGTAGGAGCCAGCAGAGAAGTGACCACAGGTAGATGATGGCACAAGAAACTGTCCCTCCTGGAGGCTGACTTCTACCCCAGTTATCTCCCCAATGTTGGCTTAGTCAAAAGAATTGAAAAGAAGAAGCAGAATCAGAAAGAAGAGCAGGGAAAAGATCTAAAGAGGCTGTGAGGAAGAGATTGGAGACTAGACATTGTCTTGGGTTTTACTAAGCAGGAGTGGACTACAGAAAGGAAAGCAGGGCTGATACTTAAAGAAACTGCCTGCTGCAGGCAGATGGAGAGTTTGGGGCTGATAAAGAACTAGCTGTGCTGATGAGTATGTGGGCCTTGCATCTGAACCTGACCTTGTGGTAGCTGTTCTTTTACACCTCCTACAGACACAGAATTTTGAACTTAGGTGCTGGAAAGAGGACTGGCTGATTTGAGTATGTGGAAATGTAACCTCTATAAGCTGAGAGGCACCTCAAAAGATGCAGACAAGTGAACAAGCTGTCCAAAGTGAATATATAAGTAAAAAACACTTTGCCAAAGAGAATCCAGAGGAAAAGAACACTAAGGCAAATCACAAATGCAGGTACAGGCAGTCCCATCCTATGATGATTTGCCTCAGGACTTTTTTGACTTTATAGTGGTAGGAAAGCAATACCCATAAGTTACATGAGCTATTTAATACTTCCTAAAAATAAAATCAGCTTTGCGTTAGTTGATTTTGCCCAATTGTAGGTTAATGTGAGTATTCTAAGCATGTTTAAGGTAGGCTGGACTTAGCTGTGAGGTTTGATAGGTTGGGTATATTACAAACATTTTTTACTGAACTTTTTCAGTTTGTAATATGTTTATGAGTACAAACTCCATCATAAATCAAGGAGCATCTGTACGTGCATGGCTAAAAAACAAGAAGGCTTCGTTTCTCAAGGATTAGTTGAATGCAAATTAAAACAAGGAAATCCATTATTTCACCCATTAGCCTGGCAAGCAGATAAATGATTTTTAATTCTCAGTGTAGATGTGCAGTGGGTGCAGAGGCTGAGAAAGGGGAGAAGGACACTCGCATCTCATGATGCAAAGATCCAGGTTAGAACGACAATCTTTTCAGAGGCCAATGAGCAGTGTCTGTCAAAATTTGGGTATGCTTATTCTTTTACAAATTGTTCCACTTTCAGGAGTCTATTTTACAGGCTGCCTCCCAAGTTTACAAAGATAGGGTACATGGATGTTCATTGCTACAGGACTTGTAATTGTGAGAAATCAGAGACCACTCAAATGCCCAATAGAAGGGCATTGTTAAAGAAATTGGCAAATGCACAGTATTCAATATTCAAAGGTTCTATTCAGATACTAAAAGGAATGAAATACATCTGTGTGAATAACAGAGAAGCATGCCCAAGGTAATTGTTGAGGACACAATCAAATAGCTAAGTCTTCTTATGGGCCAACCTTCATTCCCAGAACTTGACATTCATTCACCCATTTAATCCTCAATAGTGAGAGCTGGTGTCACCATCCTCCACTTGAATCAAGGGGGCAACTGAGACCCAGAGAGACTGTAAATTTCTAAGGTTGACTCCAAAATTCATGTCCTTAACTCTGGTGCTATTCTGCTCCTCATGTGTAGATATGTGCATGCATGCATGTGTTTTTTATGTATTCATAGAGACCTAGAAAGTGGCTTTGGAGAGATAATGCAGTGTATTGCAGTAGTGTGCCACCCAATTCTCCCTTGAAAAAACAAGGCGCAATCCAGCTGGTGTGATTCAGTGGTTGAGTGTCAACCTATGAACCAGGAGGTCATAATTGGATTCCCAGTCAGGGCACATACCCAGCTTTTGGACTCAATCCCCAGTAGGGGGCATGCAGAAGGCAACCCATCAGTGATTCTCTTTAATCATTAGTGTTTTTATCTCTCCCTCTCCCTCTTACTTCCTCTCTAAAATCAATAAAAATATACATTTTTAAAAGGAAAGAAAAACAGGGCACATATTCTTCACATACTGGAAGTGTTAGCTGCTGGTGGCTCATAGCTCAGTGCCTCCCCTCCCCAGGAGTTGCCCTGAGCCGAAGGGAGCTGACTCCTACAACTTTGCACCTTCTTCTGCAGGGGTTGAGGGGCAACCCACTCCCAGTGAGTGTTGGAAGGGGTGGCGTGCAAAGGCCCTTGCCTCCAAGACAATCTGTCCCAGCGCCCAAGTTCCCCTATGCATCAGCTGTAGCCTTTAGGGAACTTACATCACAGTTGAACTTCTCCCTCTGCCCAGTCCTGCTTCCTTTGCTCCTTCATGGCTGTGGTGAGCAAGGACACTTCCCAGTCACCACTGTGCAAGCTTATCCTCACCTCTGTCTATTCCTCGGGGAGCTAGAAGGTGAAACAAAGATGGGAGATGAGAGAGGGACTTTCATTTAATATGTAATCCTACTTCATGTGAATTTTGTTCAGTGAACACATATTACATATTACATATATGAATTTTCAAAAGACCAATATAAAGCTCTGAAAACATAACATTAAAGAAATGTTACCATGATTCCATAGCCAACATAGAACAAAACTAGGACCCTAGAATCTGACTGCATATTTGTGTCCAGAAAGGAGCAAGGTTTCTCACCTGAAAAATAAAATCTCTTTTCATTGTGCCTGGGTTTTCTCTTTTAATATAAACAATAAAAATTCCCTCTTGCTTTTGCAAATTTTGTCTGGATGATTTGATATTTTTTGAATCTCTGTGGGCTCTGTGGTCAGAGGGTGGAGGAAACCTGTGGCATTTTCTCTGCAATCCCTGTGCCAGCGCAGGAGGGGCACTGAATCTTATCAGAATTCCCATGAAAGCAAAACAAAAGAACAATGCATTTAGGTCATCCAGAGAGAGAAAAATTTGCTGATCGATAGGAGGTTGATTTAGTGGCTAGAACAAGAGCCCAGTATTACAAGTCTCCGTTTGATTTGTAAAATTGGTGCCTGGTTTGTTCATTCATTTTCTGTGCATTCATTCATTCATCCATGAAAAGTTTATTGAATGCTTATTACATGCCAGTATTACACTATTGGGGGGTGAATTGGCTTGACCAGGATCTGATGAAACAACACAGTGATTTATTGATTGACGAGTTGCTTTCTGGTTGTTAAATGGTACCATTCAGTGAACTTGGATCAAGGAGGACAGTCTGCCATTGTGCTTCTAGGGTATAGATACATTTGGGAGGATATGGATCATACAAGCTTATGGAAAGGGCTACTGTAGATTTTTTTTTTCCTGGACGATTGCAGAGATTCCATATTACACCATGTGAAATGGAAGTGGGAAATTTTCTGTCATATATAGATATCAGTGACATTGCGATGACTGCTAATGATAAGAGCAGCACTTTGCTCTTGAAGAGTATTTGGGTGAGTGATGAGATTACGAGCTATCAATCAAAAAGCTAAAATCACCCATGCAAATGTGACTGCAGGAAAGCAAAGTAGGCATGCAGGGGATGAATAAATGCAAGAAGTGAATGGAAGAAACTCAGCTAAGCCTAGGAAAATGCATCACACATTGTAGGCACTCAATAAAACAAAGTAGAGATACTAAAACATATCCACTGGGAAGCTTACTATCTCTCCGTCTTCCCTCCAATATATTTTGAGTGCCTACTATGTGTCAGGTACTATCCCAGGCACTGATGACTGCACATGTTAAATCAAGCCAGGCTTCATAATTCCAGGCTGAATTGTGGCCCACCTCCTACTCTTCTGCCCTATCCAGATCTTCTTAAAACCACTTCTTTGACCAGGGAGGGGGGAGAGAGAGAGAAACAAAAGTTCAAAGTCATTTCACACATAGTGTTGAACTTAAACCTAACTGGCTCTTGAAACTGTTCTTCTGATGGAGAATCTGTTCTCGAGACAACAGAAGCATTATGTCAGTGCATTGATGCCCGAGATATTTTTAGATTCCCATATTTTGATTTGAGAGAGACTATGACAATGGAGCTGTCCAGGAGAAGGGAGAATCAGGCAGCTAGAGAGCATAAACCTCTGCCATTGCAGGAACTCTGAGCAGTGGGTGCTAAAGGACAGTTCAGTCTACCATTTGAACACAACTTATTAGAGACTTCTAGGACCTCAGCTAGTGGAGGCCACCTCGGAAGACTTCAATGTAGTCAGGCGTGAATACCATTGCCTGGTCTTGAACAGTCAACTGACAGCACTGTCACTGGCATACTTAGGTGAATTCTTTACTGATGCATTATTCATTGACAAAAAGGATTCCAATTCCAGGGTCCTCAGGCAGGTGCCAGGAAGGAGAGAAGCTGCTTCGTGGAAACAGTGACCACCTGGATAGCCTGGGCTCCAGGGAAGGGATCATCAGGTATCAAATCTAAGCCTATTATAGCCTGCTGAGAGTTCAGGCCCTGTGATGTCCCAACTTGCAAAGTTTCAAAAGACGCAGGAAATGTTGACTTTTATTAAAAATAGCTCAATATATTTTTAAAAATAGGCACAACACCGAGAGACATGTATTGGTTAGGTTTTACCATTGGGAGACACCAGAAGGTAAAAGGTCTGCATGGTCAATGGTGAAAAGGAAAACAGATGAATAGAATGTGCAGCAGATAGGTGTTGTCATGGCAACCAAGCAGTTGGTACAGAGGTTGCCTAAGGGGTGTAACTTCCTTCTTTCCTTCTTTTCTTTTTTATGTATGGCCTTTAGAGCAAAACCAAGGAAGGTATTGTGTAAATAAAGAATCTCTTTTAAGATTTTTAAAATTTTATTTTAGAGAGAGAAAGGGAAAGAGACAGAGAGAGGAAGAGAGAGATCCATTAGTTGTTCAACTTATTGATGCATTCATTGGTTGTTTCTTATATGCACCCTGACTGGAGAGTGAACTTGAAACCTTGGTGTATGGAGACAACACACCCAACTGAGCTACCTCGCCAGGGTCAAGACCCTATTTTACCTGTGAAACACATTTGATTTTTCTCTCACACAGCTCTCCAGGTTTTGCCACAATTCTGATAGGTGAGGAGAGACACTCATGGTTCCAAGGTGCTTCTCAACTTGTGGGTGGGCTGGGTATCTTGGTTGTAGATCCTTGCTTTCCATCACCTTGAATAATTCCTGCCACTCCCTCCTGGCCTGCAAAGTTTCTGTTGAGAAATAAGCCGACAATTTTGTGGAAGTTTCCTTATAGGCAACTAACTGCTTTTCTATTTCTGTTTTTAAGATTCTTGTTGTCTTTAACCTTTTGCTTTTTAATTATGATATATCTTGGTGTGGGTTTCTTTGTGTTCATCTTGTTTGGGACTCTCTGCACTTCCTAGACTTGTATGTCTATTTCCTTCACCAGATTAGGGAGGTTTTCTGTTACTTTTTCAAAGAGGTTTACAATTTCTTACTCTCTCTCTCCCCTCCTCCTCCTCCTCCTCCTCCTTCTGGCATCCCCATGATGTAAATGTTGGTACTCTTGAAGTTGTCCCAGAGGCTTCTTACACTACCTTAATTTAGAGAGATTCATTTTTCTTTTCACTGTTCTGATTGGGTGTTTTTTGCTTCCTTATATTCAAAATCTCTAATTTAAACCTGAATTTCATCTACTCCACTGTTGACTCCCTGTAATGTATTCTTCATTTCAGATAGTGTATTCTTCATTTCTGACTGGTTGTTTTCTATGATTTCTGTTTTTATATTTCCTCTCTCTTTGTTAAAATTCTCACTGAATTCATTGAGGATATTTATAATCAGAGTTTTGAACTTTGCTCCTAGTAGATTGGTTGTTTCGATTTTATTTAGTTTTTTTGGGAGGGAGTTTTGCTCTGTTCTTCCCTTTGGGACAGTGTTTCTTTGTCTCCTCATCTTGGCTACCTCCCTGTGTAGCAGAGCTGCTATGTCTTCTGGGCATGGTGGAGTGGCCTCATGTAGCTGGTGTCCTGGAAGGGGTTTCTAAAAGTGGAATTGCATGTCAGGGCATGCATGTTTTTACTCTTATAGACAGTTCCAAAATAGAAGTGTTAATTAGCACACCCATTAGCAATGAATTAAAAGAGGTTTTCTTTTTCTTTCACCTACTCACAGATATTGAATAGTATCAATCATTTTAAACTTTGCTGGTAAGAGCCGGAGAAAGTGGTATCTCTTTTCTTTCATCTAATGTAAATTCAGTTGAGTTCAATAGATATATTTTGTGTGTTTGACAGGTTAAGGCTCAGGGATGAGATTAAGACACATCCCTGCCCACATCCTTGTGAAGATGATGAGATAAAGGAATGCTCTAGAGCACAGGTGTCAAACACAAGGCCCGCCAGGCCTTGCAATGTGGCCCGCACCGCGCTGTCATCACTGCACTCCGCTGCGTTTCCATCACAATGACAGTTTATGACTGTTCAGTAAACCATCCGGCCAGTGATTTAGGCTGGATTTTAGATTTTGGCCCCTTCTCTGATTGAGTTCGACACCCCTACTCTAGAGTGTGTATAATGGCAGTACAGTCCTTGGAAGCAGATAGACTGGAGTCTAAGTGTGGTTTTGCTGTCTACCATTTGGGTCACCTCTAGCATTTGGGTTACCATGCCCTGACCCTCTATTTCCTCATCCCAATATAAGCATGATAGTAGGATTGTATCTGGGACTAATAAGTGGCATTTTCTACCATGACTGCAAGAGAGACCTTCCTTTACCACACATCTTAATCTGCCTGGAGGAGGAGACAAGAGAGACAAATGACTAATGGTAGTAGGGCAGTTCTGGCTGCTTCTAGCATGGCTTCGATAGGGGTAGACATAGAAAAATAGGGATAAAAGAATTCACTTTGGTTGTTGAAAAGGGGAGGATAACTGGGAGAGACTCATGGATTTGAGTTGGGCTTGCTTCTTGGTAAGATGGGACTGCCAGAGAAAAAACATCATGGAAAAAGGCATGGAGGAGGAGATTATTGAGCATGTCAGGGTGGGAATGGGATATGGAATGCAGTTCAAAGCAGCTGAAGCAGAGAATGTGGGGAATGAAATGGGAGACTGGGTAGTGGGTAGGTTAAAACACAGAGGGCTGGATACCATGCTAAAGTTGTTTATTTTCTAACCTATCTGCAAAAAAAGAGGAACTGAAATTTTGGGAGAAAGAGAAAAATACAGGCAGAGCACAATGTTTCAGAGAAAGGTAAACTTTGCAAGGGCTTGTAATGCACCATCTTCAACTTGTTTACTTATTAACTTATTTTAATACAACAGTAACTCCAAACCATGGCAAACTAAAATAGCAATGCCCTTTTCCAATTTATAGAAAAAAAAATTGGATGTAGAATTATTCCCATGTTTAGATTTTTTTCAGCTGTTTCCCCTCCATTCTTTCTTAAGTCTTTGGTACCTACACACTTGTCTATACTAGACTCTAATATAACATCATATCTGGTTTGTCATAAAATCTTATAGCATTTACTTTATTTTAGTGCATCATATCAATACTTCAAGGTATTTGCAACACACCTAAGGAATAGTGGTTCTCCATCTCTGGGACACACCAGAGAACTATCATCATAAACCATGAGCATCTTCAGGGAAGACTCTGCATTGTTTATTCCTGTCTCCCTGACACTGGTTCAGAGCTTAGAATGTAGTAGCTCAGAAAACGTTTGTTGCAGCAAATAAAAGACTCAGCTCTGTAGATTATGGTGGAACCCCAAAGAGGAGAGATCATGAAAGCCCTGCAACCAGCCCAACAAAGAAGTTAACAAATGATTCACTGGAAATGTCAGACACAACAAAAGCATGATCATCAGAATTGCAAAACAAAATAAAACTATGGGCACAATATAGCAAAGTCATGAGTTGAATGGTGCAAGTAATTATGCAAAAATATTATTTAAATAAATAGGGCTTGCTTAGCCATTAACATTTATTTTTCAAACACTTCATTTTCTTCCAAACAAATGAAACACACACACACACACATATATATATTTTAGAGGCCTGATGCACAAAATTCATGCAAGGGGCTCCGAGGACCAAGGCCGCAGCCCTGGTGCTCACAGCAGCAGCCCCGGAAGGATGTCCTTCTGGACATCTGGTCTAATTAGCATATTGCACTTTTATTATACATGTACATATATATAATTAAATAATTATATATTTATATGTCTACATATATTGCTCACTCCTCATTAACTCGACACAAATTACTCATAGCACTCAACATGTTTTTGACCCCAGCATTTGACACAGGAATGGAAATAGACTGTTGCACCAGTTTTAGCAAATCTGGAGCAGCAGGTTCTATGTTGAAAAATATTTCCACTTAATCAAGAGATGTTGTTCCCCGAAGAGAAGTGAACACTGTGTTCAAAGCGCTGGCTTCCTGATGCAGCAAACTGGGAGCAAGCTCATTTCCCCGCATTGATAGCATCCAAATTTGAATTACTTCAACCAAAGAGAGAGATGCTCAGGATTGGCCCAACGCCAAGCAGTCAGAGGAGATGTGGTTAATTTTCCAGAGACAGCCACTTATATAAGGGGATTATTACTGCAACCAGGGCCCCAGAGGTAAATGTAGTAACTACCTTCACTGGTAAATAATCCTTCTGCAAACGTACATGTAAATTTCATGCCAGTATATAGAAACAGTAGCCCCCTGCCCTTAGATTATTTGTAAAATTAAAATTAAAATATGGCATTGATGGCAACCAACCTTGTTCAATGACATTTCCAAATAGAATGTACCTTCAGAGCTTGTAGCAAGATGCATAAAAGAAGACAAAAGAAAACATCATCCTAAAGCATGTGTTTACAAAAGAAAAAATAAGGCAGCCTTACTGTACAAACCCCCTTTCCCCCAGCTGGCAGGGAGGAAGGGCTGAGCCTGCTGGGAATGGTGTGCACTGTTCCTCTGCCTGCTCAGAGGAACCAATAAGTGCTTCCCACTTTCCTTTCCTTCCCTTGTCCTTATTGGCATCACAGTGGACGCTCCAGAGAGTAAGGCAGTGTGTTGGTTTTCTAAGCTGTCTGACAAACAGTCATGAATTGAACAGCTTAAAACAATACCCACTTATTAGCTCACAGTTCTGGAGGTCAGAAACCAGGTGGGTTCGAATGGGTTCTTTGGAAAGGGACGCCAGGCCAAAGGCAAGGTTTTGGCTGGCTGGTGACTTGTCTGGAGGGTCTAGGGAAGAACTCGCTTCCAAGGTTCATGTTGTTGGTAGAATTCAGTTCCATGTGGTCATGGGACCGAAGACCCTGTTTCCTTTCTGGCTGTTGGCTGGGGTTCACTTTTAACTCCTAGGGGTTACTGTTCTCCCGTCCTTGTGTGCAGCCCCTCCATCTTCAGTGTCGCAGGGGCAATGCCATGGGAACATGAAGATAGAGATCATGGAAGGGCATCTACAAGCCAAGAAATGCCACGATTGCCAGCAGAACACTAGGAGAGACATGGGAAAGAACACCATTCAGCCTTTGGAATGAACCAGCCCTGCCAACACCTTGATTTCAAGCTCTCGGCCTGCAGAACTGGGAGACTGAGTTTGTAGTGCTTTGTTATGGAAACTCTAGGAAACTGATAGTTGCACAATTTTGCATAGAAAATGTTAGTGAGAGCCTATGTGGCCTCCTAGCAGAAGTGACTGTGGTTAAATACTATCTATTTTCTCTCCTATTAAATGGATCTTCACGTGATTGTTGGGAGGACCACATGAGACAGTGTAGATAGTGTTCAGAATGAATGAAGCACCTCAGATGCGACTGATCATTATTATCATAATCAGACTGTCTAGTTCAAAACTGAACTTCGAGCAACTTTAAACAACAGCGGTGAGGGTTAAATGATGCTCTGAGTACCAAATGCACCACTTAAAACTTTTATGCAATGATGCGCTAATTACAGACATGGAAACTATCCCTTTAGAGAGATCCACGAACCATGGAAGAAGGAGAATTCACATGCTAAATATAGGAGTCTCCTCAACACTTACCTAATCTGGGTGTTAATCAGGAATGTTGCTCATTTGGAGAAATAACTCTTTTAAGAGCAGTGTTGAGCCAAAACCAGTTTGGCTCAGTGGTAGAGCGTCACTCTGCAGACTGAAAGGTCCCGGGTTTAATTCCGGTCAGGGGCATGTACGTTGGTTGCGGGCACATCCCCAGTAGGGGGTGTGCAAGAGGCAGCTGGTCAATGTTTCTCTCTCATCGACGTTTCTAGCTCTCTATCTCTCTCCCTTCCTCTCTGTAAAAAATCAATAAAATATATTTTAAAAAAAAGAAAAAAGAGCAGTGTTCAACCTCTTTAATTAACTAACCCCAGGACAAGACCTTCCAGAGATCAGAGTGGACTGATCTCCCGGTCTACACAGCTGGTTGCTCAACACCTCACTTTGGACAGGAGTCCTAGAAAGCTAGCAAGGCCAGAGAGAAGGCAGCCAGGCTTTGCATCTGAGGGAAGGACCTATGCCCTGAATGCAAAGAATGCTGGGTCCTTTATGAGAGCCAGGGGAGGGCACCAGGATGGGCAGGCAATGAGACAGTTTATGAGCTACAGGAGTGCCCACAGTGGAGGTGGGAATCTAAAATGCTGGCTCTGTGCAATGTCTGACATAAGTCACTAGATCCCCAGAGACATAAGTCGTTCTTGGTCTGGAGTTTCCTAGCCAGACCCCAGGAGTTCATCCTGATGTAAATGAGAGAACTTGCACCCTTGGGAATCAGAAAGGCCCAACACGAATCTCAACCCTGCTATTGATTAGTTCTGTGGCCTGGGAGAGCTGACTCAGTTTCCTTGCCTGCAGAGTGGCCATAACAGTTTGCTCCCAAGGTTCTAGTCAACACTAAATTAAAGGACATTTATGGTAGGAACCTGGTCTGTGCTAAATGCCCAATAAAAGACCCACATTTGTCTCTTTTTTCAACAGACACACGTCTTCCCATACTAGCTAGAAAGTAGGGTATGACCAATGCAAGGGTCTGACCTATGACTGGGACGTTATTATCCGATGCTCTATGGTTGGTTACTGTTCTCTTATGTGTAAAGTGAAATTTGAGTTCAAATTAACTTGACTTTGGTTCAGATTCCAGACAATAGCCCCAAAGTACTTTAAGCAGCCCTCACTGTTCTCTCTCTTGTCTACCCCTCCTCCCTTACACACACACACACACACACACACACACACACACACACACACACCAGCCAGCCAGCTTTATTGTTCCTCATAGCATTGATTACTTTCTGACATATGATACACTTTTTAGTTAAATATTTAGTTAAATATTTAGTATATCTCCTACTCCATAATATGATGTTCCCTAAGGGCGAGGGCTTTGCATTCTTTATCTGTTGAGTCTCCAGAGCCTAGAATAGTATCTAGTGTACCTGGCTGAAGGTGAAAGCACTCTAAATATCTATTGAATAGCCCTAACCGGTTTGGCTCAGTGGATAGAGTATCAGCCTGCGAACTGAAGGGTCCCAGGTTGGATTACAGTCAAGGGCATGTACCTTGGTTGTGGGCACATCCCCAGTAGGGGGTGTGAAGGAGGCAGCTGATTGATGTTTCTCTCTCATCGATGTTTCTAACTCTCTATTCCTCTCTGTTTAAAAATATTTATTAAATAAACGAATGAAGAGTTTCAGCTTTAGTGCATAGAGAACCAGCAGAAGCTTTGAAATTAGGATTTTTTTTTTAACACCTCATGGCAAACCCCCGGCTTCACCCCATCTCTATAACCAAGAGAAGTAGCAATAAATACATTTGTTCTACTGTTTCCTAGCTCACATGCCTCTGAGGTGAAGAGAGCTGTTGCTTTGCAGCGCGTCCACACCTGTCAAGCTGTTCTTTGCAATTTGCCCGGCAGGTTTGGAAAAGGAACTGTGATGGATGGATAGTCTCACCTTATCCCAACTCCGCAGTGACATGCTATTTTTCTGTGCTCCGGCTTCCTACCCCAGGAGCTGCTGTGAATAGTGGATTAACTGGGGAGAAAGTGGTTTCTGTGTAAGCACTGAGGCTATTAGTCAAATAGGACACAATGGAACCTTTCACTCAACGCGGGAAAAGAGGGATAGGTCAGATCACAAATTACTTAAGTGCTTAATTTTCTGGCTTTCTTCCTTCACCCATGTTTCGATGAGCACATTTTGAAAATCTCAAGTGAATAGGGATTTTTAGATAGGGAAGAGTTGGTAGTATTTGAAATTTGAAATTTCAAGCCACCTGTCTTTTTCTTCTTTTGTTTTTATTTTCTAAATGATTTTTCTATTTTTTCAATTATAGTTGCATACCATGTTTTATTAGTTTCAGGTGTACGGCATGGTGATTAGACATTTCTGTAACAAAGCAATCACTCCAATGGCTAGTGTCCTTTGACACCATATGTAGTTATTACAATATTGCTGACTATATTCTCTATACAGTACTTTACATGCCCGTGATTCTTCTTAAAACTGGCAATTTGCTCATCTTAACCCTTCCCCCTTTTTCACCCATCCTCCAGTACCCATCCCACCTGGCACCAATCAAAATGTTCTCTATCTATGTGTTTGTTTCTAACATATGAGTGAAATCATATGGCACTTGTCTTTCTCTTACTTATTTTACTTAGCACAATACTCTCCAGGCACATCCATCTATGTTGTCACAAATGGCAAGATTTCATTCCTTTTTATGACTGAGTAATATTTCATTATTCATCTGTGGATGGGCACTTGAGTTGCTCCCATACCTTAGCTATTGTAAATAATGCTGCAATGAACATAGGGACGCGTATGTCTATTTTAATTAGTGTTTTGGGCTTCTTTAACAGTTTTTTAAAGTATAATTTTTAGAAAGAGTGATATTATAGCAGGTTTTCATTGGCCACAATCTCAAATGTGTTTAGTAGCTATTTTTCATGGAAAAAGACATAAACCCCTTTGGATAGAGTCAGATTTGTGCAGTGTATTGCATATCTCCGGAGCTGAGGGACGAGGTACTGGTTATAGAAGATTGGGGTATAAAAATAAAATTGGCCATTCACCATAAATAGTTTGAAAAGTACTTGTTGACCAGCCATTCATATCAGAATACACAGAGTATTCAAAAGGCAGCTTTGCCCTACCCTGAGTCTAATGAGTCAGATTCTCTGGTGGTGGGACTGCCAAATCTCCATTTCAAACAAGCAAACTGGTTGCTCCTTGCACAAAAGTTTGAGAAGCACTGCAAACATCTAGCAGGTATGTTGATTAAAATGTAATTTTTGAAAGATGCTATTCCCACATCAGCAATGCACATTCCCTTGTAGGCCAATTCATGTCCACAAGGGCCCAAATGCCATTCATCACCAAGGATGCCCCTGGAGTCCACCTCCAACCCTTGAAAAATGCATCCAACTCTGTATTCCAGTGAAAGTGCATTGTAGTTATGTACCAAACTGGAATGAGTCAGAAAGAGCCTGTACATAGTAACGCACAGTCATGTGCTCCCATCCCCTCCTCCTACCAGATCTGGAGCTCTTACTCTCTTTAATGTTAGTTCTCAGAGCTGAGTGGGATCAAAGGCACAAACTGGTTTGGCTCAGTGGATAGAACGTTGACCTGCGGACTGAAAGGTCTCAAGTTCGATTCCGGTCAAGGGCATGTACATTGGTTGTAGGCACATCCTCAATAGGGGGGTGTGCAGGAGGCAGCTGATCGATGTTTCTCTGTCATTGATGTTTCTAACTCTCTATCCCTCTACCTTCCTCTCTGTGAAAAATCAATAAAATATATATTTTTTAAAAGACACAGGCCTCAGTCAGTAGCAGTTCCTAGTTATTAAGTCAGGGAAAGGCTAAAGCCGAGGGCTCAGCTCAGCTGTGAAATGAAGGCACTGCAGGGAAGTGCACGGAGCAGCTTCCCCGGAGAATCCCTGCAGGCGGAAGACTTGTCCTCAGCAGTGACAGCCCAGGGCCTCCCTGAGAAACAGGTGACAGGGCTCTGCCCACACCCATGGCAGGGCCTATCCCTCCATGAGAAGAAAGTGATTCCTTTTTTCCAAATTGCCTGGCAGAGGGACAACATGCTGACAAGAGAATGCAGTTTCATTCAAGCAGCATGATCAAGCGTCCATGCTGTGCCAAGCCCTGTGTCCCTGTCCCAGGCTGATGATATGCAAAGGCAATAAACAGCTCCTGCTCCCAAACAGTTCCCAGTCTACAGGGACAGGCAGATGTGTTAACAGCTGCCTAAAATAAAACCAGCAAATAAAGCCCGCTAGCCGAGGGATGGGAGCACACATGTGCGGGACATACCCAGGAAACAGCAGCCCATTCTGCCTCGGTCTGCAGGGAAATCTGCAGCAAGAACATGATATTTGAAATGAGTCACCGAAGGTAGGTAAGAATTCACCAGGTACACAGCGCGGGGGCAGGGGATGGGGTGGGAAGGAAGGGATATTCTTGGCAGAGGAAACAGATCAGCTGATTGGCAATTGTAAATTGCCGGGCAGTTGTGAATATCCTGATGTAGCTCTGATATCAAATAAGCTGTGCACGGAACAGGCCATGGGGAGCCTCCGCTGGGAGCACTGTTTGTTCTGAGGCTGCCTCTTTGTCTCCTTCCTGGATCATTTGTGGAATGAAAGGGCTGGAGTTAAAAGGCAATTTAGAAGTCACGTCACTTGATGTTGGTTCAACGTAACTGCAGGGGTCTTATACACACTCACACAGGATGTGGCAGGCCTCAGAAAGACACTTGCCTTTATGAAGCGCTGGGCATTGCAATTGTTTCTTCCCTATGCTGTTTCCTTCATTTCATTTTAATAAACTTTATATTTTAGAGTGATTTGACACCATCCCCTCCCCAGCCCAGCAATACAGGATTGGGCAAAAGAATCCTTACCATTATAATACAAATAAAGAATGCAATCATTAATAAATCATAGTACAAGAATGAATTCTGTGCTTTGCATACTCACAACTGCAAATCTCTTTTCCCCAGCCCTGGGGGGAGTGGAAGGTACAGGGGTTCCCCAGCGCCCCCTGCCCTGACACATGCATAGCTTTCCCCAATATCATTGACTCCCACCAGAGAAATGCATTTTTAAAAACTGATAAACCTATAAATTTTGACCCAAAATTGATTCAGGGGTCCTCAAACTTTTTAAAGTGGGGGCCAGATCACGGTCCCTCGGAGAGCTGGAGGGCCGGACTATATGAACTACTAATTCCTACTGTAACACCTCGGCTGTGTTCACTGCCCAAAAATCCTGGCGGGCCGGATCAGACTCCTCTGCGGGCCGCATGTGGCCCGAGGGCCGTAGTTTGAAGACGCCTGGATGGTTCACTCCTGCTGGGTTTTCACAAACATGTAATGATATGTATCTACCATTATAGTATCACTAGGGTTCGGTACACTGATATGTGCACAGGTTGGGTCCCTTTGCTTAGCCTGTGCCCTCTGGCAATCCGGGACCTCTTGGAGGATGTCAGACTGCTGATTGTGGCCCAATCCCTGCAGGCCCAGTGGAGGGACCCCACCATTGCATGGATCCATGCATGGGGCCTCTACTATGCATATAAGATCTTTGGTTAATCTCTAGCTACCCTTCCCCTCCCACTTCCCTCTGAGATTCATCAGTCTGTTCCATGTTTCCATGCCTGTGTGTTGAGCGTCTGCCCCCTGGTGGTCAGGACACATCATAGCTAATTGTCAAAGGGTTGCTTAGGCTTTTATATATATAGATGAGGAGTGGTTTCACTGCCCTAAAAATTACCTGTGTCCTGCTATTCACCCCTCCCTCCCCTCTTAATTCTTGGCAATTACTGATCTTTTTACTATCTCTATAGTTTTATATTTTCCAGGGTCTCCTATCATTGGAATCATATAGTTCGTAGCCTTTTCAGATCATCTCTTTCATTTAATAATATGCACTTGAGATTCCTCTATATTTCTCTAAGTTTTTCTATGATTTGATAGCTCATTTATTTTTTTGTATTGAAGAATATTCCATTGTCTGGATATACCAAAGTTTATCCACTTTCCTACTGAAAGGCAGACATCTTGGTTGCTTCCAAGTTTGAACAATTATGAATAAAGCTGCTATACACATCCTATGCATGTTTTTGTGTAAACACACATTTGCTCCCCATTAGGTAAATGCCAGGGAGCACAATTAAAGGTAAAAATGTGTTTACCGTGTCTGCCAAAGTGGCTGCATCATTTTGCATTCCCTCTAGCAATGATGGGAGGTTCATGTCCTCACCAGCATTTGGTGTTGTCAGTCTGACTGGAGCCATTCTAATAGGTGTGTAATGGTATCTCACCATTTTAATTTGCAATTTTCTGATGGCATAGGCTCAGGGGGATTGATTTAACTGATAGATAATACCCAATTAATCAATGAGTTTCCTTTCTTCTAGCAGCTGTATAAATTATTTGAATCTTAAATCCCAATTTCCGATTCCAGAACTGTCATAATTTAATCATGGCATTTTGACAAGTATTGCCATGTTTTGTACATCAGTTTTCTTATCTTCTCAGTCAGGATTAATAATATTTGCTTTTCCTTAAAAAAAAAATATCATTCTGAAGGCCATCTAATGCTACTGTCTCCTATCTCTGGATTTTGATGAAGGATGGATAGATAGATAGATAGATAGATAGATAGATAGATAGATAGATAATTCAAGGGAGAACACAGGGAATGTATAAAGTGAAATATAAATGTTGATTATGTCTTAGTATAACAATGATTATTACTGGGGACCCACCTGGGTAACTGAAGTAGTGGGCATTTTCCCAGGAATCCACTGGAGGGAGATGAAGCTGAGAGATGTTTATAGTTGAAATCCCACTTCACTCTAGGGCTGTCCCTAAGAGCATCACATAACTTTGCATGCCTCAGGCTCTGTTCCAAAACAAATAATCAAAATAAAATCCAGGAGCGAATTTCTCCTTTCCTTCAATGTCAGGGATCATGTACCTCATTTCTGGATGAAAGTTGGAAGGCATTGATTTTCTTGGCAGAAGGCAGCTCAGCAGCTGGTGGGGGGTTGGGGGCTGGGGGAGAGTGACACCTTGGAGCTTGGGCACCGGTCATGCTGTGAGCACATAATAGGGAAGCCAGGCTTGTAGGATCGGCCCTGAATTACTTGGAGTCTGGACTCAGGATGCTCAAGATCATTAGGAATGAATGGAGACTGGGTATTCTGCCCCTCTAGCTTGGTGGTTTCAGATCTTCTCACTTACCTTTAGAAAGGTAAATGGCAAATCGCCATTTTTAAGACTCTCAATGTATTTGAAAGGGTCATACCAACAAATTTTGCAAAGGCAGGTCATGGAAGGTGGCATCTGAGTGAACTCAGAACAGTGATTCACTGCTTGCTCCAGTGTCCTATAACCTCAGTGCCTGGTTCTGTGGTCTCTACATTTAAGGAGTTGCATTTATAGAATCTGTTGAGAGGCTTCCAAGCTACAGTCAAAATACTTTACTATCATATCCCCAAAGATCCTACTAGTGTTGTCTTTTATCACTCATCTGAGCCAGTCACCCCAAGGAATTACTCCATGTTGCCCAAATGTACCATTGCCCTCCCTGCTAACTCCTACTACTTCCCTAAGTCTTGGCCCAAGTAGTAGCACCTTTGAAGAGTTTTCTCTGACTTTCCTATTCACCCCAAATAGATTGGCTGCAACTGTATTCCAATAGCATGCTGATTACATGCTCGGAACACTGAGTTGTCCTAGATGGCAAATAGACCTTTTCTTTTAACTCTTCCTTTCTCATTTCATTTCTTCACACACAAAAAAAAACACTTCATTTGTTTAACAAACATTTATATCGTGTTTACTATGTGCCAATCACTGCAAATATTAGGTGGTTAAATTCTCATGAAAACCCTATGAGATTATTACTATTACTACTCCATCTGATTTTACAAATGAGGACACTTGAATCATGGAGAGGTTAAGTAGCTTAATAATCAAGCTAGTGCAGGGCAGAACCGGCATTTGAACCCAAAACCTAGAGTCTTGGCAAATGAACAGTGCCCCACAATTCTAAGTTTTTGGCAATAATGGGATGTTGCCTAGTTATTAGATTTAAGATCAGGGAAAAGTTCATATATGTACAAGGAAGTATGTGGAACTAAAGCAAAATATTAAGATTTTGAGATAGTATCTTCCATTAAGAGCTAAACCTGTTTCTCAACATATTTCTGAACTCCCTCAACAAATAGCTATCAGCAAAATAAGAGCAATTTTGTAGGCTACTTTCTTCCCTCAGAAGGGATTCAATGGCTCTCAGTCAAGACCCCATTTTCTCTGAGGTCTGTGAACAGAATCCTTAACATTTAGTTAATCATTAATAGAGTTGTTGATATAGAGCCTTTGGAATCCAAATGATTTGGGTAAAAGCCTCAGCTTTGCCCAACTTGGCATCTCTGAGTCTCAGATTCTTGATTTATAAAATATGAGTAATTTTTGTATCCACCACTGTATTAGTCAGAATGGATGCCAGAGTCAGGAGCTTATGCTGGAATAACAAACATCGTGCACTTGTCAGTAACTCAGTACAACTAAGCCTTGTTTTTCACTCAAGCTCACGTTCAATGCCCACCAGCAAAGGGGGTTTGCTCATTGTTGTTAGTCTGAGACACAGGCTGATGAAGGCTCCATTGACACCCAGGTTTCTTTGTGTCCTCACTGTTGACATTTAGGACTGGAGAATGTTTTGCTGTGAGGGCTGTCATGTGCATTAAAGGATATTTAGCAACATCCCTGGCTTCTACCCACTATATGCTAACAGCACCCTTCCACCACCCCCTCTGTTGTAAAAACCAAAACTGTCTGCAGACATTTGCAATGTTCCACCCCATATTGAGAATCACTGATCTAAAAATGCAACTCCATAATCACAAAGGCACGAAAAAAAAGAAAAGGTTTAACTTGAATACCAACTATTAATGCTTCTACATAAATATATTGTACTTACTTTCTGTTATGTTTGATTGACTAAAGCTATTTATGTGGCCAAACCTAACTTCAAAGAGGTAGGAAGTACAATCCCATCATGTCAATTTTGTCCCTACGAAGGGAGAGTGTGGAATATCTATGAACAGTCCTATAAAACAACCAGCTGGGGTGAAATAGTTCCATCAACAGACTCTTGATAGCAATACAGAATTTCCACCTCACTCGTTTGAACTTCCCTTTATTCAAAGGCCAGTAAAGATTGGTTAGCTTGGGTACCGTATTTTCCGGCGTACAAGACAACTTTTGAAACGAAAAAAAGTCAACCGAAAATCAGGGCAAAAGACCAAAATTGCACAAAAATTACCTGCAGATCTTGACGGCAAAGTAAGTCTTTTCTTTGAAGTGGGGGGTAGTCTTATACAGTGAATATAGGCCTAAACCTATATTTTAACTGTAAAATTAGGGGGTCATCTTATACGTCGGAAAATACGCTACTTGTTTGCAAAGAAAGTTATTATCTTATATCATAAAAGTTTAATATGCAAATTGACCGAATGGCAGAACGACCAGTTGCTATGATGTGCACTGACCACCAGGGGACATACACTCACTGCAGGAGCTGCCCCCTGGTGGTCAATGCACTCCCACAGGGGAAGTGGTGCTTAGCCAGAAGCTGGGCTCATAGCTGGTGAGCGCAGCAGTAGTGGCGAGAGACTCTAGCCTCTGAGGCAGTGCTAAGGACCCCTCGAGGGATGTCTACCTGCTGGTTTGGGCCTAAGCCGGCAGGCAGACATCCCCCAAGGAGTCCTGTACTACGAGAGAGCACAGGCTGGGCTGAAGGACCCACCCACCCCAGTGCATGAATATCATTCATCGGGCCTCTAGTTCAGTGTTTTTCAACCTTTTTGGGGCAAAGGCACACTTGTTTCATGAAAAAAATCACGAGGCACACCACCATTAGAAAATGTTAAAAAATTTAACTCTGTGCCTATATTGATTATATGTAAAGTAATTCTCTTGAATAGGAATCAAATAAACACAAAGAAAGTATTTTATAATTACTTTATTATGAAATATTAAGTAAACAAAATAGTGAAAAATTATAAAATTCTTGTCTTGTCTGCACCTACGGCACACCAGGCAACATCTCGCGGCACACTAGTGTGCCACGGAACAGCGGTTGAAAAACGCTGCTCTAGTTAACAATATTATTGGTCAATTAAAGTTTCCTCTTTTTTTTTTTTTTTTAAATGCCTGGATGGCCCCTGTCTAGAGCTTCAACCTCAGATGAAACAAGTCTGCCTTTTACCCTCATGTTCTAATCCATTGGGCCATATTCCTAAACATCCTACACCATCTCTTCTACCTCAGAATCTTTGCTCTTACTAGTCCCTCTGTCTAAAATGCTATCTTTCTGTTCATCTAGTTAATTCTTACTGATTTTTTTTCACTTTCCAGGGGAGCCTTCCTGATTTCTTAGACTAGGTATTCCCTCCTTCACTCCCCTCCCATTCTAATAAATGCTTACCACCCTGAGGTCTTTCCTTCATCCCACATCACAATTTGTGGTTGTATATTTACTTGTGGGATTAGTTGATTAAGGTCTATCTCCCCTACTGGGTTGCAGAGTCATTGTGACTATCTCTCTTTAGCTTACCTTAAAACCCCAGGGCCTAGTGCCTGGCATATCATAGGTGTGCAATAAATATATGTGGAATGGATGAATGAAAGAGATCAAGACTAAAATCTGGGTCCAGTGATACCTGCTTTAAACTTTTTCCTTTAAACCATGCCACAGGCAACAAAGCAGTAGCCCCAACACATTCCCCAGGAAAGGAATGGGAAGAAACCCCAGCCTAAAATGTCAGATTCCTCACCTCCTGCCCAGACACGCAGTGACCTGCACACACAGTGACCCAGTGGCTCAGCCTGGCCTGCCACTGCGGCGGCCGTGTTTGCGGAGGAAGCACAGAGCTCCCAGTCTCTGCTTGGGAACCATGGTGAGGAGTCTAAACAGAGCTGGGCCGCCTTGAGCTCTGGAGCCTAAGGAACAGACTGGACAGGCCTTAGAACCCTGAGCTACTGGTGGTAAGTCTGCCTTATTTCTCAGGATTTGGGGTCAGCTCATGGTCTCATTCATCTGAGCTCGTGCCCCCCTGCCCCTTTGTAGCTTGACCGCTGGCCTTTTGAACTTAAATGAGAATCCATTTTTCTTTCTTCTTTTGACTTGGGGAAAATCCAAACCTCTGTGTTCCTGGCTCATTGCCCATTCCTAGCCCACTTTCCCCACTTCCCTGTGGGTTCTCTCTGGACCCTGGTCTATAAAGAATCCGGTGAGCTGCTCCCCGAGTCTCACCAGACAGGTATCCTTCAGACCTGCTCAAACCCTGCTTGGTCCCAGCTCACAGCCTCCTGCATATCTCTGTGCGTCTCTTCCACTGTTTGAAATTCGATTATAGTACTTTTCGCTGAGACTATGCGTGGCATACCCCGAAGTAATACAAGTAAATATTTAAACCAAAACTTCTCATCCTTTGGAAAAAAAAGATGTGTTGTTGAAAAGCTGGATTATTAGGAAGCAAATCCCTTGATACAAATATATCCAGGGGGGAAACAAAAACAGACAAGCAAAGAAAACAGATCCAGAGAAAAATGTGGAGCCAGCCACCTCTAACCCAATAGAGAAACACCGCTGGTTCCGCTCTGGATGTGGGAGAAGGAGCCCATTAGGAAAGACGGCTAAGCCCTGGTGGCATCATTCATTGCATTTATACCATTAAATCTAAAGAGTGCTTGACATCATTATGAGCAGAATGGCTGCGGCTCCAAGGACACAGCCCACTGAGCCAAGGATTCAAATGGTAATGAGGGCGAGTCTGTGGTCTGAATCGAGGGTATGACTTATGGGCTACATATTTTGACTTAAGTGCGTGGCAAAACCCCCAAACGGCCAACTGCCGATGAAACTGTCTTTGCCTCATAGATTAAAGTCATTCGTGCAGGATTTTATGGACACAAAAGTGGTTCTGGTGTTATATAAATTATACAGGCATTTAGGGCAATGGCTCTTACAATGCAGGCTAGCGTCTTTTATGACACAGAGAAGTAATTGTTACCAATCCGGGAAAAGTTATGTGTTACATAATTCTAGAGCTTGTTCCTGGGCGTAAGAGCATTGTGAACTTACTCCTGAGGGAGTCGACTTCCTAAGAGATGGCCTGGCTCTCCGGTGGAGAAGATGGAGCTTCGCTGTGGCTGCTCCTTTAATCCGATTTACTGTTTATGTGAGTCTTTAATATGAGGAGCGAGTCTGGTTTCTATGAAAATCCATTTTCCACAGATTCTGCTCCTTTCTTTTCTCTCCCATTTTTATTTCTTTAATTACTAAAGAAATACATGATTATAGTGTAGCCAAGCAGAATGAATGCATAGAATAAGAAGTACAATTTTTGTTTTAACCCATACCCTCCCAAGCCAAATTCATTCCCTTTTCTTCCAGAAATAAGTGACGTATGTCCTGCAGATAACTTCTTTAAAAATGTACAGGGGTACACACAGACTATTTAAAAACTAAATGCAGCCGAGACCGGTTTGGCTCAGAGGATAGAGCGTCGGCCTGCAAACTAAAAGGTCCCGGGTTCGATTCTGGTCAAGGGCATGTACCTTGGTTGCGGGCACATCCCCAGTAGGGGTGGTACAAGAAGCAGCTGATCAATGATTCTCTCTCATTGATGTTTCTAACTCTATCCCTCTCTCTTCCTCTTTGTAAAAAATCAATAAAATATATTTAATAAATAAATAAATAAATAAATAAAAAACTAAATGCACAAAAGAGCATTGGCTTATTTTAAATTTGTAAACAGAATTATACTATACTAATATGCTTTGGTTTGCAACTAACTTTTCCTTTTTTTTTTTTTTTTTGCCTAAGAATAAGTTGTGGGGAACTTTTTATGCCCATATATATAGATATACCTAATGCTTTTAAACTATTACACAATGTTTCATTCTATAATTACTATAGATAATGAATACATTTTTTTTCATTTTTTGCCTATCACTAGAGTATAGATTTTCTCACTCTTATAAACATGTTTCAGATGTATACACATTCATGCATCAATGTCTATGGTATATGTATAAGAATAATACATGCATTACATATATTATACACACATATGCACATATATGTATAAATGTATTTCTATGATATTTATGTAAGATAAATTCCCAGAGAGGAATTAATTGAGATAAACTGTATGGGCAACTTAAACTTTGATACTGTCAGGGACACTGTCACCCTGCCCTCAGTAAGTGATACATTGAGTAATGGTGTGTGTCACAATGCCCTTCTCACCACACCTTCCTCACCACTGGTTAGAGGTGAGGTGGACCCAACCTTATCTTTAGGCATTTTGCATAATTAATCTTCAGCCTAAGCCGAGTACTTGAGAACTGTGCCAAACCCTCAAAACAAAACAAGTTAATTTAAGCCCATACATGCACACTCAATACAAGAATCCCCAGATTGTCTTCTTTAAGGAGAAGGTGCTAATTATGTTAAAAGAAAGCAAGGAAAGGGTTCTGTTTAGTTTAGCATATACTGTCCTATCTAATAAAAGAGTAATAGCAAACTGACCATCACTCCAACACACAAGATGGCCGCCATTGAGTGGTCAAAGATGGCTGCTTCCATGTGGAACCAGATGACTGCCACAAGATGACTAGCAGGGAAGAGTAGTGTAGGTGATCAGACCAGCAGGGGAGGGTAGTTGGGGGAGACCAGGCCTGCTGAGAGAGCAGTTGTAGGTGATCAGGCCAGCAGAGTAGGGCAGTTGGGTGTGAGCAGGCTGGCAGAGGAGGGGAGATGAGGGAGACTAGGCCAGCAGGGCAGGACAATTGGGTGGGTGGGGGCGGGGAGGACGAGGCCTTCAGGGGAAGGCAATTGAGAGGGATCAGGCCTACAGGGGAGGGCAGTTTGGGGGGTACCAGGCCTGTAAGGGAGGGTAGTTGTGGAAGACCAGGCCTGTAGGGGAGGGCAGTTGGGAGGGACCAGGCCTTCATGGGAGGGCAGTTAGGGGCAATTGAGCCATTAGGGGAGCAGTTAGGTGTCAGTCAGGCTTGTACGGGAGTGGTTAGGTAGTGATCAGGCTGGCAGGCAGAAGCGATTAGAAGCAATCAGTCAGGCAGGCAAGTGAGCGGTTGGGAGATAGCAGTCCTGGATTGTGATAGGAGTCCCAGATGGAGAGGCTGGGCTGGGCTGAAGGACTGAAGGACACATCTCCCCACACCCCCTCCCCATGCATGAATTTCATGCACTGGGCCTCTAGTATAGAAATAAAGCTGGTGGATCCAGGCTGCATAAGCTTCAAGTGCATGTGCAGAGATGTACTGTAGTACCTTGGACAAGTGACATAACCTCCGTGTGCCTCAACATTCTCATCTGTGAAGTGGGAACCCTATTGCTATCCTCCTTATGGAACTGTTGCAGGGAGACAGTGTCTAGAGAATTAATATTGGCTTCCATAAATGTTAGCCAAAATAATAGCAATGGTAGTAAGTTATTGTTGTTATTATATGCAAAAGAGAGACAGCCACATAGCCCCAGGGAAAGACAGTGTCTGAGTAGTAACTGAGTGGTATTTGAGCAGGCCCAATGGATACATACAAGGGAGAGATGTGGGTGGGAAGCTCATTGACCCTTCACAAAGTACCCAGAGAGAAATGATGAATTATTTCCTAATTGCATAGTGATTGGCTATCAGAACAGGAAAGGGTCTTAGAGGTTATAGAGTACAAAAATCTCATTGTTTGGAAAGAAACAAACCCAAAGAGAAGTGACCTTACCCGAGCAACAGAGTCAAGCCCAGGACCTGCACCTCCAACTGCAAGTCCATGCTGCATCCATGTTCATATTTTCTCTACCTTTTAGTTGAACAGAGAAAAATATAATGAGGAATGGGTCTGCAGAAACAGCTCCTTATTTCTTGTTACTGATTTTAGATGATGACGTAAAAAAAAGAAACTAAATTAAGAAATCTCATTAGTAAGGAAATGATACCTCCAAGGAAAAATGGGCAAAAGTAAAGAATAATATATAAAAAAATAAGTACGTAAAGGGCCAATGCACATGTGAAAAGATGTTCAACTTAGCTAGGAACAGGGGAAATACAACTTAAAAGCATTCATTCATTCATTCAGTCAGTCAGTCAAAAAGAACTTCGAGTAGCTACTATGAGCCAGGAGTGGTTCATTTTTCATGCACCAGGTTGACAAGAACATAAAAGCATGATAACACCAAGTGTTGTTGAGGAGGTGAGGAAATTGGTACTCTGATACATTGTGTGAGAGGTGGGTGAATTCCAAATATACACATTTGAAAAACCACATGAAGAGCTCTTGGCAGAATAATAATTCCTCCCCAAACATGTCTATGTCCTAATTTCAGAACCTGTGAATATGTTGAGGAATTAAGTGTGCAGATGAATAAGATCGTTAATCAGTCAGTTGATTTTAATAATCAGTTGATTTAATAAAGGGAAATTATTCTGGATGCTCTAGGTCAGTGGTTGGCAAACTCATTAATCAACAGAGCCAAATATCATTAGTACAATGATTGAAATTTCTTTTGAGAGCCAAAAACCGACTTCTGCTCATGGGCCACAAAGTTTCAATCGCACTGTACGTGCATGCCCACACGTGGTATTTTGTGGAAGAGCTACACTCAAGGGCCAAAGAGCCGCATGTGGCTCGAGAGGCACAGTTTGCCAACCACTGCTCTAGGTAGAATCACTGTAATCTTAAGGGTCCTTCAGAATTGTAGAGGGAGGCGGAAGAATTAGTATCAGAGGAGAAATTATGACATAAGCACAGTCAGAGATGCGAGGACCCAAACTATCTGCTAACTTTGGAGATGGGGGAAGGTGGCCACAAGCCTCAGAGTTGAGGCCAGCTTCTAGAAGCTGGAAAAGTCAAGGAAACAGATTTTCCCCTAGAGCACCTGGAAAGCAATGCAGCCCAGACAACACACCTTGATGTAACCCTTGTGAGGTTCATGTCAGACTTAAAACTTCAGTCACATGGGAGAAAACCATTAGAAAAGGTATAGCCCAGAGCAGGTGGTGTTCCAAGACAATAGTTTCTTCAGACTCTTCCTTCATCTTGTAATCCTTTCACTTTTTTTGGATTGAATCTTGGTGACCTCCCAGAAAGCACTGTGGTGCAGCGATGTGGGGGAGTACACTAAGCCAGTAGAAAATGCTGAAATGCAGGCAGAAAGGTCACAACTCTTTATAGAAGCTTGGAAAACCCCAGCTGGTGTGACTCAGTGATTGAGCATTGACCTATGAAACATGAGGTCACAGTTCAATCACAGTCAGGACACATTCCCTGGGTTGTGGGTGCCATTCCCAGTAGGGCGTGTGCAGGAGTCAACTGATCCATGATCCTCTCTCATCATTAATGTTTCTATCTCTCTTGCCTTCTCCCTTCCTCTCTGAAATCAATAAAATAGTTTTGTTTTGTTTTTGTTTTTTTGTGTGTTTTTTTTGTTTTTTTTTAAGAAACTTGGTAGAGAAGAATCTTGAGCAAGAAAGTGACAAGCAAGGAAAGCCCATCTTTTTCATATTTAGTTTTGTCTTCCATAGAAGAAACTAAAGCACATTTGAATGTTGTTGGCATGAATTCAGTTAGACACGAGAGTAATGGCCTACGCTGTAAGTTTGACAGTACTTCAATAATGTTGCCTGCACTCTTTGTGCATACATTTGAACAGACATTGAGTGCTTTAGTAAGTATGGAGTACATAGAAAAGCATGAACTGTATTATTCTAAACCTGTCGCTGATAGTTATCTAATCCCATTAAGCTTCAGTTTCCTCATCTTTTCAGGATGGTTGCAACAATGAGAAATAACATAAAAAACTATTATCATCACACCAGGCAGTTAGCTTTCTCTAAATAGTAACACTTATTTCACTCCATGCAGTTGTGCAATTTGTATTTGTCAAATCCCTCTTTCTTACTGACAGGGATGTTGCATCCATTCATTTAAGCTTGAAATAGCTACCTAGATTTCCTGTCCCTAAGCCTAATTCTTAAACGATGCTGCATTCTTCCATCATCAATATGTATTCATTCTTTCAACACTGGTTCGATTCGCCGTCTCTATCACATTTCTCTGCTATCTTTTTAGTCACCTACTGTTTTCATCACTGTCATTATCATTCCATAAAAAAAAGAAGTTCCCCAGCATCAACCTTCCATTCGCAGCCTTTAGTGACACCGCTTAACTTAATATATTTCTATATCTCACCCCATTCCACAATTCCACAAACCAAATTTTCCCATCCTGTCATCATTCTTTGTACTTGACTCATGCCCTTTTCTTCCTGGTGCTGACCTTGATTCCTATTAGAACTCTCCTAATGACCTTTGGCAATCTTAGGAAAACTGTTTCCAATGGAATCCAACCTTTAGGACACTCCCGCCTCAGGAAATACTCCCTCCTGGTTACCCAGCTCTGTCAGGGAACAGTTGGACCAGCAAGAAAATAAAAGATCAGAAAGATCATTGATCAAAATGAGTGATTTACTCTGCTACAGAACTTCCTAGAATGTACTGTTTCACAATTCCAACTGTTTCTTGACACCTCTCAAGAGGAATACACCATCACACTGAATTCAGGAGGTTTGTGTATTAACTTACCATTCCCAGGATTATTTTATTTTAAATTATATTTTTATTGATTTCAGAGAGAAAGGGAGAGAGAGAGAAACATCAATGATGAGAGAGAATCATTGATTGGCTGCCTCCTATACCCCCCACACTGAGGATTAAGCCCAAGACCAGAAATCAAACCATGACCTCCTTGTTCATAGGTTGACACTCAACCACTGAGCCACACCAGCTGGGTTGAGCTCTCATTCTTGACTATCCTGTCTCCCTCAGCATGCTGCTTACTCTTCAGGTTCCCTGTAGAAAAATTGTAACATTTTATTTGTTCCTGCACCCTTCCCCCAACCTACTTCCTCTACTATCATCCATTTCATCATCTTCTAACTTTTTAATGCTTTTTTAATTTTTCTTTTTCTTTCCCATTTTCCTGACACTTGAACCTATATTTTTGCCCTTCTGGTGTCTTTACTGGAGCACATAATGATTACTCCTCTTAGAACCGCACTTTGACCATTTCCCTACCCAGCTCAGAATTTCTATGACTCCACATTGCTTGCAAAATAGTGTCCAGATTCCCACTCCCACCCTTTTCAATTTCTCTTTATTTCCTTGAACACGCAAATGGTGTGTTCTACTCACTTTCTCCCCAAATCATCCTGGAGTTGTTCTTGCATTCTCTCTCTTGCTCATGTGCTTTCACCCACCTGTAATTATTAATATTTTCTCTGCTTCTAAAGTCCTCAAGTTGAACAACCTCCAAACAGTCAGCAGATAGCTGTTAATTATCTCCACTCCTATGAGCTAAGAGCACTTAGAAGCTTCATCATGAACTGGACATTAGTCACATAATGTCTTGTGGTAGGATATCTTTGGTTTCTCAGAATATTATCTCCAATAAGCCACTTGAAATTGACATTATGTCTGGCTCTATTGCTAGAGGGAAAGTATCCATCATAGGGTAAGAGGACTTCTATTCTACTCCATTCTGTGCAGTCCAGCCTCCACCAGCAATGCCACACCAACGAGGGATAGTGGCCAAATGGAACACCCTCAGAAAATTCCAGAAAAAAAGGGGTGGAGCAGAATCTGAGAATGGATTTTCAGAGTTAGTGGACTGGACAGTTTTCTCCAAATATTTACAGGAAGATAGGTAGATTTAGTCGATTTGTCCAGAGAGAGGAGAGACCATTCATTGGGGTGCTATGAAAATATTAGTCATAGGTACAGAACAAGCAAGGACAAGGCAGAAGGGGTATTGGCCATAGGGCTGGCAGAGAGCCCTGGAGGACTTTCTTGCTGATCTATGCTTTAAGCCTTTGGTTTCTGGATCATGGGAAGGTTAAGGAATTTCTTTGGGAAGTTGCCAGGATATTGGGGTACAGTAGTAGTGGGGACTCTGGAGAAGGTACATTGATCCGTGCTTATCTATCATTGATACAGAAGTGCTTTAATTGTGCAAATGACACAGCCTAACTGCACTGGACCTACCAGCTGATAATCAGGCTTGGTCATTGAACAGACTGGCTTGCCGCAAATTGGCCTAGATGAAATCTACCGCTAGGAAAATTGGCCATTCTGAGCAGCGGCTTTCTGAGAATTGGCCAGCTTTCAGAAATAATACCAACATAAGGAACTTCTAGGGAGATAGAGTTACAGTAAAGTATAATCTTCATATGATTATGAGCTATCTCAATAGGTAGTTAGAATCCTGTCTCTGGGGAAAGAGGGAGAATCAAGTTCTGTTAGGCCATTATTTTCTGATAGGAAATAATACTAGCACAAAAGACCTCTCTGGTCCCTTCCCATCATGAAAGCCTGCAATCTTACTATAGTCTAAATTCTTCGTTTGATAGATGAAGAAACTAAAACTCAGGTAGGAAACGTGAGTGGGATCTGCTTTGTTGTTGCCATGAACTTGCATATCATGGATTTGTCTGTCTACGCCTACATACTGGTGCCCCCACGGGAAGCTTGCTTATTCTACCCCTCCCCCCCCAAATGACTAGGGTTTGGTAAACATGTGACATGTGAATGGATGGATTGATCATCCCTGTCCACCCAGGATCTCAAACCCAGGATCCCAGAGAGAAAGCTTAATTCATTCTCTCCTCTCTCCTCCTGCTTCAGACTATTGGAATTGACCACTGCCCCTTCCTTCCCTGACCAAGGGCTAATGGAGGTGCTAATGAGGCCCTCGGGCCATCAGAAAGAAAGAGAAAGAAAATCAAATAGTCTAATTAATCCACAAATTATAGTCACTGAAAAAAAGAGGTCATATTTCCTATAGAAAGCCAGACAGGGACTAATGGGCACTCAGGCATTGGTCTTGGCTCCTCTGGGTGTGTAGTTTGGAGGTTCCCTGTTGTTTTTTCAGGGATTATGAGGCACCACTTGGCTTCCATTTGGGTGGAGCTCACCGGGACTCCAGGCCAAGTCTGAGCTGTCTGTTTGCTTATTAAATGGGAAAAGGAGGGCAGAGAGTAACTTCTTTGTATAAGGTGAGCCTAATATTAATGGCAAACATTTACTGAGTACTCATTATGTGCGAGGAACGATGCTAAGCATTTCACTTGGATTGTGTTGCTGCATCCTGTACAACTATCTCTCCACTGTGGACACAGGGAAACTGAGGCTTGGGCCCAATGGGTAACACACAAAGGTCGCACAACAAGTGGCTAACTATGTGGTCCAGGATTTAGCTGGTATGAAATTGACACATTGCATTTAAAGCTCAAGATTAACTCTTTCCACCTGTGCCACACACTATGTCTTCAATCCATGAACTCTGGGGATGCAGCCCAACTCCCACCTTGAGCTCCTCAGGGTGTGGGAGTCAATAATACACACAATGGAATTGAAATGGATTGGCTTGAATAGGTGGGGAGATGATGGTGGGAAGGTGATATTCCAGAGCAGAAAGGAAGGAGGATGCTCAATGACCTGTGTTCTGCCGGCTTAGAGCAATTTCTCTAAGATTTACCAACAGCACACAGCATTTTCACTGTGGCAGAGAATGCGGGCCTTGATGCAGTGAGAATGAAGGCAGCTACCAACACACTGAGTAGAAAGCAAATGTAATCATGTGAAACTGCAAGATGTGCTAAGTTGGAAACCAAAGGAGTGGAGCAAGAGGTTAGAAGTAATGAGGCATCGAGTCCTTGCTGCTCATAGATGGACAAGTTCAAGTTAGGCTTTTTCAGCAGGCCCAGTGTACATAATGTGTGTGAGCGTGTGACTGGTACTCAGGACACTGTGCAAGTCAACGCAAGCCCATCTGGTTTGTGAGGGGCATTCCCTGGCAGAGTGGGTCCCACTCAGGCCCTGCACTGGTAAGAACCCCCAAAAGTATCTCCACTGCTCCAAGTCTAGGCAGGGGTGAGTCCTACCCGGTGACGGGGGCCCTGGGGCAAGGACAGCACCAGCAGCTGCACCTACATTGGTCATCCAGTATCCCAGTCCTGTTTTAACAGACTGTCAAGTGCATAGACCTCACCTGGAGGGTCTAGTTAAAATGCAGATTCTTGTCCAGAGGGTCTGGAGCAGGACCTGAGGCTGCATTTCTAGCAGGTCCCCACCTGGTGCCAGTAATGCTGGTCTGGGAGCCACATCCCAGACCCTTTACATAATGATCTCTTTTGATGCTAATATAAGACCCATGAACTGCCATGTTTGACAAATGAGAGCACTGAGGCTGCCAGTGCTGGGAGATCCACTCAGTCCAGGTCTGATGACTTGGAACCTATACTGCTGTTTGCACCATAGTACTCCCCAGGCACATTCAGACCGCGGTGTTCCAGACATTCAGTAGGGTGCTCTTGGCACAGTAGCAGCCCAAGCATCTTTGTCTTCGAGGAACTGGTTTACTCAGTTCACTATCGCTCGAAGTCCCTTGGGCTGCTGCATTCTGGGACTGGAGTTCTAAACCCTCCCTAACCCTTTGTTCCAGCTCTGGACCCAGGGCAGAGCCCACCTTTTATTGCCCCACTCAGAGGCCAGGAAAACTCCTTGGACCCCTGATGCACCAGCCACTAAAGAACACGCACTCACCTTGCCCCTTGGACTGGTCTACATGGATGGGAATACTTCCTGGGGTGTTGTAGAGTACCATCCCCTCCCTTACCAGTTCCATTGTTGATGGGTCATCCATTTTCTCCCCATCTTGCCAGTCTCCTTGGCTTTACTCAATGCTCCCTTTCCTGGACTTGCTGTGACCTCTTAGCATGCCTGATGGCAAGGTGACACGATTTCTGAAGTGGTCTTGGGCTTCCTGGGCTAATATCTTAGTTAGAGTGACAGATGCAAACACCCAGTCACTTATCTCTCTACCTTTGCCCTTCTCTAACCTTTCCCCCATCTTTAAATACTCAAAGCCTGAAGGATCTAGAAAACACCATTTTTCCATAAAGCATATCCTGATCACCTCAACTTACATGACTTCTCCTTCCTTTATATCCATCCCTCCTCAATGACATTTTTTTGCATCTGTCTCATACCATCTCACATTTTCAACCTTGCACTCTGGGCAGCCTTGGCCATGGTTTTCCTTGTATCTTCAGCTCCTTGGAAGGAGCTCCTACGTTGGGTCCATTGTACATCCAGCAATGTGCTTTGCACATTGTATGTGCTTAATAAATGGCTATTAACGGAATAAAATGACTTCAAGTCAGACTAATAAATAGCAAAATACATTATTGAAGACTTAAGAGGTGGAGAACAATTGAGTAATTGAATAAAAAGAAGGCTGGGAAGGGAGACAGAGACTCCCTGTAGGTCTCATGGAAGAAATGAGCTTTGTGTGTCTCTTGAAGAGTGAGTAGAATTTCCATAGTGGGAGTAATAATAATTCTAATAATAACGGAAAGTTATTGAGTTCTTACCATGTGCCAGATATTGGCTAAACCATCATTTCCTTATAAAATAAGGGGGTCCTATATAGTTTCCGTTGCACAGATCAAGAAACACACAGAAAGGTCCAGAGAAGCCAACTCTCTTTCTCCAGAACGTCAAGATAGTAAGCCACAAGGTCAGGACTTGAACTCATCACTCAGACTCCGTAGCACGTGTTTTCATATCTGATGGTGTCTGCAGAGACAGGGATGCTTCAGACTGAGGCAAAGGCAGGAACTAAAGCAGAAGCATCAATTAATCCCACGGAGCAGGGGCAGAGAGGGGCCTCGGTGGGGCCACCTCAGTGTCAAACAAGGCTGGGAAGGTGGTCTGGGGACAGGCTGGGGTCATGTTTTTCCTCCACGAGAATGAAAAGGACGCAGCACAGAGAAGAAATACCGAGTCAATCTTGCACTGAGACGCGTTATTTATGTGCTGTGTCTGGCCAGGCCCCCGGGCCGCTGTTGCGAGGGCAGCGAGGAATCCCAGCCAGTGCCCCTGGATAGCTCTGTGGGCGCTCACTGCGAAGTCACACTTTGGAGAATACAGCCGCTGGTGATGCCCAGAGTGGCCCAAATAAAAAGTCAAATACCACATTCAGTCCTCCGGGAGTGTTTTTGCTATTAAATTAAGTCTGGAAAATAAATAATTGTCTTTGGATTTGATTTGAGAGAGTTTTTGGTACTTGAACACTCAGTCGGGGGGAGGGGGGGAGGGGGAAGAAGCAAACTATTTCTTGAAAGATGCTTTGATTGGTCCCCCTGCCAGAGGACAGCAGATCACAAGGAAGGCTCGCTGTCTGCGGAGAGCTGCTTTTCACTCCCTCCTTGACACAATTATCCCAGAAAAATAGAGGGGGGGAGGGGAGGCTCTGTCATATGTTCCAATTTTTATTGCTACATTCCTTGGATGGCTCCATATGTTTACCTTTAGCTGACTTTAGACTTGGTGTTCTCTGTGGCTGCTGGCGTCAGTCGCAGAATTCTTTCATGTCTATTACTTTATTAAGGAATGCAAAAGCCACATACAGACCGACCAGGGGACACAACAGTACAAGACACAAATAGCCCTGAATGTGCTCGGGAAGAGCCCGAGGAGGATCCACACCTAATTCTCCCAGACTGGCTGTAAGGCTGTCCAGGACCAAAAGGGGGCACTCTTAGCACTCGCTCCCAAGCCCCATCCCTAACACCCTTCTGAGGAATAACTGGTGCAGAAACAGCACAGGGCTTTAAGATCCGTCCTGATGGCAGTGGAATGGGGTGAAAGAAACCACTCTTATCTTCGGGGGACCCATTTTTTTCTTTTTTCTTTTTTTTCCTAACTTTGACTACGGTTCACTAAAAATAGAATCTCCAAATCATAGGCAGGTTGTTAAGATTAAATAGGATAAATGCACACAAAAATTGCTTTGCACAAAGCCTTGGCACATCTCTGCTAATGTTCAGAAGAAGCACTGATTATTTAAGCCTATAGTCTGCGATTTCCCCCACCTCTTAATAGGGGCATGGGATCTAGGTCCACCTGGGTCAGAGCACAAGGCTACCGCTGTGAAATGCATCTCTTGTTGGGTGGCATTAGACACGGCGTGAGGGATAACCATCACCTACTCAGCTCCTCCTGTGTGTCCACCACTTTGTATGCATTATTTTGTTATCACGGTGTTATAGATTAGAAAATTGAGGCTCAGGGTGTCTAGATAGCATTTGCGTCAGAGGCAGGATCAAACCCAGGTCTATGTGATTGATTCTAAGCCAAAGCTTCTACCATGAGATGAGGGGATACAACTCAGGACCCACTTTGTACACACGTGGTTGTTGTTTTTTTTCACGCATTTTCAGACCCCCACAAACACTTTAAAAAGCTGGAAGCCAGAACTGAGCATTTCCAGTCACCTATAGATACAATTCCACTCTCCCTCCAGGATACAAACTGAAATTCTGACATTTTTCAGCAACACATGTTTGTGGAGAGAAGGGAAGAACTGAGGAACCAGGTGATGGGATAATTCTTGTGACATCAGCCTCCAAAGATATTTGTCAGTGCCGAGAAGATGTTCATTCTATTTGCAATGATTCTGTCCAGGCTCCTCCGTCAACCACCAAACCCCAAAATTCATAGAATGAAGTTTGTAGTTTGTTTTAACACCAGCGATCTTCCATTTTCCCACCAGGATCTTCCCTCTATTTGCATATTTCTGCTTCCATTGGCATTTGTCATCTTTGTTCTAACCACCCAGTATCCTGGGATGTTAAGAGAGACCTCTCATTCAAAGAGACAGTCATTACATATCACACCTGGATGCGAGGCTGGTCTTAGCTAGAAAGATTGTGTAGTTGTAGAGGGAGGGTGTGTGTTCACCTCCCTCAAGGAGGCAGATGGCCACCCACCTGCTCCTTTCTGGTAGGTGTTCAATGGATAAGAGTAAAAATGCTTTGACGTAACATGGTCACTATGTGCTGAGATAATGAAATATGTTTGCCTTGTGATTTTCCTTGAGAATCTGGAGTGGGTGAACAGTTTGCAATCGAGGGGTGTTTTGCTTATTAAGAGCCTAGCCCCTTAGCTGAAACTGGTTTGGCTCAGAGGATAGAGCATCAGCCTGCGGACTGAAGGGTCCCAGGTTCAATTCCGGCCAAGGGTATGTACCTTGGTTGCGGGCACATCCCCAGTAGGGGATGTGCAGGAGGCAGCTGATTGGTGTTTCTTTCTCATCGATGTTTCTAACTCTCTGTCATTCTCCCTTCCTCTCTGTAAAAAATCAATGAAATATATATATTAAAAAAAAAGAAGAAAAAAAAAAAGAGGATAGCCCCTTAGACAAATGCAGAAAGCCCTCAACCCCACTTAGGATTAAATGTTCTCTCATTGGATGTTGGGAATTCTGTCTGGGAAGATACACTGAAGACTATCCCTCAACCCACCTGGCTTTTAAGAAGATCTTCAGGGTCAACACCTCTATTCGTCTTTTTGCATCATTGGGCAACTCTTCATAAAGCTAGGTTCTCTTTCCAATGAGAACTGGCTATGTGTGCCTAGTGTTTACCCTGGGCCACAATGCCTCACGGTGGTAGGTAGTCAAGGCTCTGAGAAGTCCTGTGGTAAAGAAACCAATGTCACTTTACTTAACCCAGAGATTCTCATATATATCTGACCACATGACCCTTTTAGCATGCCGTCTATTAATATCTCCTGGAAAGAGTTTAGGTATAAATATATAAACTCTTGAAACTGCTTAGAAAAGGATAACCTCAACTTATTGATGGATTGGGAGAGACTATTTAAAGCAGAACTATTGGTCACATATTTGGGATAAAATCTGCCTTCGTGGTCTGTCTGGATTATTTTTAGGTCTGTGTAACTATGTGTGCGTGTGTTTATGTATACTACATATAAATACGCATTTTTAACTGCAAGGTTAGAAGATGAGAAAAAAAAGAAGAAATATTCCCTTTTATGAAAAAGCAGGAGGTATCATGTGGGACAAGAGAAAAGTCTCTAAATTTCAAAGCACTATCTCCTACTGCTGGCAGCCTGTTCACAGCTTTATAGTAGAAACACCTGGACCCCCTGTACTCACTGACCATTGGACACGACACCCCTTCTCATCAGCCTCCCAGAGCCCAGCCACCATCAGCCCAGTACCCTAAACACTTCTTTCCAAGTCATCAATTCCTACCAACTGGGCTCCTTGTATTCTTTTGGATGGTGACTTAAATAATTCAGAAAATAATAAATAATTCAAAAAATGTCGCTTTTATCATTGTTGTGATTTAACTTTGATTTGCAGAGCATAACTGAAACCTCCTACAGACAATTCTTAGGAATCCGCTCTGTGAAAAAGAAAAACAGCAAGTACAATGATATATTTTTAATTGTTGCAATGTTGTGGCCTTTGTTTTTAAATTGTTTTAAATTAAATGTAAGGTTGTTTTCTGAAATAGAACTTGACTTGCATATGTGTGTTTTTTTAATTGTCACATATAGGGTGATTTTAAAGTGAGTAAGAGCACAAGGTTCATATTATTTTAAGTGTATATTGTATTTGTCTTCTCAACGCTGTGGTTTTTCGGTCTGTGAATAGCATCATAGTATGGAGCCTGCCTATTAAGCAGCCTGTTTGGGTAAGGAAACCCTTAGACCAGCACAATGTTGTATTACTCACTCTGTCCTTCCAATATGGTTAGAATTCCACAGCCTAAATGATCATTTGTTGAACAAATTCATGCTTTTATTAGTCAAAATACAGAGAAAACAGAGCCTCCCTGTTTCAAGATATTTGCTAATGCATGGTTAATTATCACATATAGCTTACTATAATTCATTTTACAGGGGGGACCTCCTGCAGGTAACATACTAGCAGTTTATGAACCAAAATAACCTCGCTATAGATTAGAGCTGTTCAGGGCCGGTCAGACAGTTGGTGCTTCTAGACCTTCTCACTTCACATTGCTAATTCGAACAAGGCTTTATTTTTATATTTGTCAGCAGCAAGACTGTAGGATGGTTGTTAAACTTCTCCCAGGCCTAATTAGAGCGGCAATGCTAGCATTCATAATGAAGCTCGTGTCTTGCTCAGAGTTAGTGGGCTGGGCTGTTACAGTAGCTTCCTGGCAAGCCGTGGCTGGCAGTTTTAAGGTAGCTAGTGGCTGCAATATTAAGTGACTGTTGAAATTCATTGACTCCACCACGGCTAATGTGTCTAGATGACAACAAGTTTACACGGTTCTTTTATAGTTACAGCAAATGGGTCCATTTAAATATTTATTAGGTGATTATGGTGATGTGAAATGGAAAGAAGAAGAAGAAGAAAAAAAAAGAAGCAAAGCGCGATCTCGCAAGCACTGTTCGTTTTTAACAGTGTACGTGGGGGCCGGGATCATGGTATCACTCAAAATCACCACATCTTCCCCTTATAAATATTTATACTAGATCAGCAGTGATGAATGCTAATTTATTTGCATTTTGTTTCTTTATTGACGTCTCCCTGGGCAGAGGTTAGCAAGGGAGAAGTTGTGCAGGCTTACCGGGTTGGGGGATATTTCAATAAGCCAACCGAGTGGCATTTTGATGAGCGGGTGAAGGGGGGCGTTCACTTTGCTGAAACTGAAGAGTCCTTTTTGCTCTCACAGATGCAGCCCGAGAGGGCGTGCAGGCAGCTGGTGCTCTGCCCTCTCCCGGAGTTGATGTGCAGGCTGGCAAGCAACCGGCCTCCAAAAGACTGCTTTTCTGTATAGCGACTTGACAAGCCTTGGATGGAGTCCTGGGAGGCTAGCTCATCTGGATGTTTGTCAGATTCTAACTCCGTTTCCCTCCTCCTCCTCCTCCTTCTCCTCCTCCTCCTCCTCCTCCTCCTCCTCCTCCTCCTCCTCCTCCTCCTCCTCTTCTTCTTCTTCTTCTTCTTCTTCTTCTTCTTCTTCTTCTTCTTCTTCTTCGAGCTACTTAAAGGGCTACCTGTTCACAAAAGCAGCCAGGCATCTGTCTCAGACTCACGGTGGCAGCTGAGGCACTGAGGGAGATGCTAGAAGGCACTGTGCTCTGTGCTCTAACAGTGAAACCTCCATGGCACCGAAGAGCTTGAGGAGTCCGTGGAGGGAACTGTCAGAGGTACAGACAGATAAAGACCAGAAAGAAGTTTTCACTTTGCAGTAGAACATTTTCAGTGTTGGTAGCTAGGGTGTGAGACAGTGGTTCCCCATTCCCTATCCATGATGCTGTTTATTATTTTTTAAATATATTTTTATTGATTTTAGAGAGAGGAAGGGAGAGGGAGAGAGGATAGACTCATCAATGATGAGAGAGAATAATTGATTAGCTGCCTCCTGCACACCCCCGACTGGGGATTGATCCTGCAACCCAGGCATATGTCCTTGGCCAGAATCATACCCAGGACCCTTCAGTCCACAGGCCAACACTATATCCATTGAGCCAAACCAGCTAGGGCAGTTTAGTATTTTACACACCAGGTGTTAAAATCAACAGCATCTGTATAGCTTTGACATGTATAAATGCAGAATCTTAAGGAGGTTTCCCGAGGTAGCTTTTGAAATAGTGTGTTCCATTTCAGATGCCCCGAAGGACTGTCCAAATGAAAGTGCATAGAATGCATTTGATCCTGAATCGGAAGTCTCTGAAACTAAGTTGCTTCAGTTAGAGAAAAAAAAATCTCAATCTCTGACTCTAGAAGTGTATCTTCTTACAAATTGTGCTAGTCTCTCCTTAGAGCTTGATCTGTTTCCAGGGCCTTCGATCTTGGACCCGTCTGAGGGCATTCATGGTCAATAAGTCTGGAACTCCCACACTATGCAATCACTAGTTTGTTGCTCCAGAATGGGACTGTAGCCAGAGTTCACCGCAGTGGTGGTCCTGCAGAGTTAGGCCATGTGAAGAGATGTGAAATAGGTGGGCAAGTCGCTATTAAGAATATGCTATGGCGAATCTTTGGTGAAGACTCTTCTGGTGATGCATATGTTACCCTCAAACCTACAAATGTGTATATCCCAACTTTAAGAATCCATTTGTGGCCCATCTGGTGTGGCTTGGTGGTTGAGTGTCAACCCATGAACCAGGAGTTCTCCTTTCAATTTTTGGTCAGGGCACATGCCTGGACTGTGGGCTTAATCCCCAGTAGGGAATGTGCAGTGGGCAGCCAATTGATGATTCTCATCGATGTTTCTCTCTCTCTCTCTCTCTCTCTCTCTCTCTCTCTCTCTCTCTCTCTCTCTCTCTCTCTCTCTTCCTCTCTCTGAAATAAAAACTTTTTTTTTTTAAATCTAATTATGGGACACCCTCTACCCTCCAACTGAAAAGCCTAACCACTGTGGCTCAGTGGTTGAGCATTGACCTATGGATCAGGAGGTCATGGTTTGATTCCCAATCAGGACACAAACGTAGGTGGCGAGCTCAATCCCTGGAGTGGGGTGTGCAGGAGGCAGCTGATCAGTGTTTCTCTCTCATCACTGATATTTCTCTCTCTCTCCCTCTCCATTCTTCTCTAAAGTAAATATGTGTGTGTGTGTGTGTGTGTGTGTGTGTGTGTATTTTTTAAGTCTAACTATGGATCCCTTTCGATGTAGGAAATCATGGCTTTAATTGCTATCCAGGGCTGGAGCTCTTTGCAAGTGGTCCCTATTGGTAGTTTGTCCTGGCTTTGCAGTTGGAATATTTGTAGCCGTGGGGATGGTGTGCAGGCACAGCTCATTCCATGCTAGCTGGGCCCAGTTTTCTTATTCTCAGTTAATATAAAGATGTCAAATCCTCTCAGATCAATGAGGAAATGCGTACATTCTCCATTGAATAAATAAGGAAACTTGTAATTAAAGCAACTTGGGGGTTTTCTGGAGCTCTCAGGGTGGGCAGCCACCCTGTCCCACTGCCCATGGCGGTCTTTGTGAGGCTGCCTGGGGCGGGGCTGCGCTCCTCTGTACGGCCCGCCTGCTCTCAGCGCACCTCTTGCAACAGCGAAGGCTCCACTGTAATGAGTTTCCAAGTGCATTTCAGAAAAGATTCAATCTACTAATATTTACTCTTTAGCTTCCCATTATTTGATAAAGGCAGGCCCTTCTCTAATGGGTTTCTCTAAAATCAGAACACATAGATACCCCGAAGGTGAAGGAGGTCAGTAGGAAAGGTCGTGAGGATGCTACTACAGAATGGTTTTCCAAAAATCACTAAGTTGCTGCAAGGGCAATTTATAGAAAATAAATTCTATTTCCATGTAAGAAACCATTAGGAAAGAGCCTTTTGAGCTTACCTTTGTAGATATGGGCCCAGGAAAGCAAAACTCTCCATGACATTTGCTGGGGGAGGTACATAAAGGCATACCTGCTCATTTTTGTCATTGTCATTAAGTTCATCTGTCCTCGAGTTGGCTGGTACATTTCTTTCAGGTAAAAAGCTAACAAAACAGCCTTTCTCCAAGTACACAAGCTCATCAATTTTTACATGGTGAAAGGTTAATTGCTAAGTGTCGGACCTTGCATGTGAAACTAACCCCACGTTTAAATTAAAATCAACTTCACCATGGATGACTTCAAACAAAAGCAATAAAACCCCTCACTGCACTTCCTTCTCCTCATGAGTTTTTCTTTGCTCTGCTCTACTGAAAAATGCCAGCATTAGCTGGGACCGGTTTGGCTCAATGGATAGAGCGTTGGCTTGGGGACTGAAGGGCCCTGGGTTCTATTCCAGTCAAGGGCATGTACCTTGGTTGCGGGCATATCCCCAGTATGGGGTGTGCAAGAGGCAGCTGGATGACTCTCTCTCATTGATGTTTCTAACTCTCTATCTCTCTCCCTTCCTCTCTGTACAAAAATCAATTATATATATATATATATATATATATATATATATATATATATATATATATATATATATATATTTAAATGCCAGCATTAAAAATGAAGTAGCAAAGTGTATTTGTTCTCAGCCACAATGCCATTCAGGGTGTATATTCCTGCATGTTTGTGTGTGTCTGTGTGTATGGACACATATCTGCACCCACTCCTTTGTGCTCACAGATTTGGGCTCTGGGTTCCATAGAATTGCTTTGTACCCGATGCCATGAGCCTGTGGCTGTACCTGTCAATCTTCTTTTCCCCTTGACTCAGAAGCCTTGTCAGTATGAATCAGGATGGAACCTGCAGTGCTGGTTAAAGTGTATAATAAAAGAATTGTAGGCAGGAAATTAATTCATGAGGGATGGTATGGCTGTCCAGAATTATAATCTGAGAGGATATTAGGCTCTACTTCAAGTGATGTCATAGCCTATTATAAAATAGTAGAAACTAAAAATTTTTAGCATAGTATGAAATACTCTAGTGTAATGAAATGACAATTCCTTCTATCTCCACCTCAATCAACTGTCATGTAGGATGTGCCCTGACTAGATATTGGCATTACTGTTTCATCTTCTGTTTGTGTTGTCTAGATGGACCATTAGGGTAACTGGTGTCATTCATTAGGGAACTAGGTGGAGCCTTTGGCCAGAGAGCACCCCTTTTTGGAGGAAGGCCAGGGATGAATCATTGTCCCAATGTCACATTAGAGGGAATTTCAGAAACACAACAAATGACCTGTTCACTCTATATATATAAAACTGGTCACCTGGACCACCGGTCAACCAGTCACTATGTCATGCACTGACTACCAGGAGGCAGATGCTTAACACAGAAGCTGCCCCATGGTGGTCAGTGTGCTCCCACAGCCAACCTCCTCCGACCTACCAACCTCCCTCTGTTTCTCCCCCAGTCCGGCTGGTTCTGATCACTCCGTTAGGGACTGGGCAAGACTGACCCAATGGACCCAATTGCCCCTGATCGCTGGCCAGTCCAAGGGACCTCACCCATGCACAAATTTGTGCACCGGGCCTCTAGTTAACAAAATTATAGCTAACTTTGCTGCAGAAATCACAGAGCCTAGGTTTGTTCATTTTAGCTTGTTCTTTTTATAAGGGCTCTAGGATGCCAAGCTAGTTTTAAAATGCTATGATAATTACCTAAAATGTAGTATTTGTAAAACATTACACAGTTTATAAAGAATGTATGTGTTTATTCGTGTACACATACGTGTCTATGTGTATGTGTGTATGTCTGACCCTCACAAACTCCCAGTGAAAAACAGAAAATATTTTCTGCCTCCATTTAATGGACCAGGTCATGAGATTCAGAGTTCAAATACATAGCCCGAATCACATAGTGCTCTAGATTCCTTGCATTGTATTCTTTCTACAGCATCACAGAGCTTATTATTGGCCTTAATATTTCAATATCAGCTATTGAGAAACTAGACAAAGATTCTCGGCTACATAGATTCTTTTAAAGGGAAAATGAATGAGAAGGAGATTGACTTGTTTCTATCAGTGAGGCTTGAAAACAGTTGTTCCCTGTGACTCTGAGCTAGATGCTCTTTCTTCTTGAAGCTGGGACATTATTCCCATGGATTAGAACCTTCTGACCTTCAGAACTGTGTTTCTCTTTCCCTTGACATTATTAATTAAAAGTTTATTGGCTGTATAGTCAAGCTGTGGTGACTGCTAAAGATGAGGGAAAACATTTGCAGATCATATTGTTATATTCTAGTTTATTAGACAATGAACATAACAGAGTAGAAAACTAATTCAGGAAAAAAGCAACCAGATTGAAAAATAAGCTAAAGTCCTGAATGGAAATAGATGTCAAAGTTACATGAATGAGAATAAAAGGGGAAATTCCACCAAGAGATTCTTGTGGTGGAGCCTTTTTAAAGACATTTTGGTTTTTTTTAAGAAGGAGAAAAAAGCACCAACCTATGCATAACAATAATAGAGGAGATTTGCAGAAAATGTAATGTAAAAGAACCCTGTTACCATTCTCAGCAGAAGTGATCTGCTGGTAAAGTTTGGATCGTGTCCTCCAGAGGCAGCTGGGTAGGGACAGCACAGTAGAAGGTATGTGGCAATATGCTAGATAAGGCCACTGAACCTCATGTGTTTTTTTTTTTGGTTTTGTTTTTTGTTTTGTATATATATATATTAATATATATATATATATATATATATATATATATATATATATATATATATATAATTGATTTTTTTATTTTATTTTTTGGGTTTTTTGTTGTTGTTTTTTTTTACAGAGAGGAAGGGAGAGAGATAGAGAGCCAGAAACATCGATGAGAGAGAAACCTTGACCAGCCGCCTCTTGTACAACCCCCACCAGGGATGTGCCCGCAACCAACGTACATGCCCTTGACCAGAATCGAACCTGGGACCTTTCAGTCTGCAGACTGACGCTCTACCGCTGAGCCAAATGGGTTTCAGCTGAACCTCATGTTTTATTGTCCCCTTCTTCTGGCTCCTATGAGAATGAATGGTGAGATGGGTCTCTAGAAACCTCAGGTGCTCAATGGAAAATTGTAAGAGGAACATAGAAGATGTTTATATCTCTCCTGCCATCTGAAGGTTATGCGTTTGGAAAAGAAAGGAGAATGTGGCACTTGATGGCTGAGGATGGGGTTGAAGAGGAAACATTAGTTTCCTGGCCTGTGGCCTGTGGTACCAGAACAAAGAGCCTTGGCTGGGATCTTGGCATACTTCACAAAGACTGGGAAGGATGTGTTTGGCAGACAATTCTGAGCTGATCAACAGAGTTGAAATAGGACTTTTGTCAGAGAGAGAGGGAAAAAGTCCAAATAACCTGCAAAACAGAATTATATGGAAGATGCCATGCTTGACATGGCAAGAAGCAACAGAACAAGGGCAGGGGTTCCTAGTATTTCTGAGGCAATGAAGAATGGCATTTCTATGCCAAATCTACAGAAGAGAGGGACAAGGGTTGAACTTGAGATGCTAAGATGCATGAAAGACACATGCAGTCTCCTAGATCAGTGGTCAGCAAACTCATTAGTCAACAGAGCCAAATATCAACAATACAATGATTAAAGTTTCTTTTGAGAGCCAGAAAACAACTTCTGTGCATGGGCCACAAAGTTTCAATCACACTGTATGTGCTCGCCTGAATGTGGTATTTTGTGGAAGAGCCACACTCGAGGGGCCAAAGAGCCTCATGTGGCTCACGAGCTGCAGTTTGCGGACCACTGACCTAGATATTTCTCTACTTTCATGATAAAGCCTATGGGTAGAATAGACAATAAATTAACCTTTGGGGAAAAGGCAAAAGAAAAATATTAACCATGTCCAAATAAATATATTTCAATGTCAGATCTCTATGACAGAATCCTTGCCTTGGCTACGTCACAAAGATACGACTTTTGTTGCTTTGAAAAAGTAGAATCACCCTTGATAAATTACTTAAAGACTTGGAATCCACCACAACTGTGCCTACAAAGGAAAGCAGATCATTTATACAAGAAACATCAACTATATGGTGGGTTGTAGACATGCACAGATGAATCAGATACAGTGTCTGCCCTACAAACAGTTGCAATTTAGTGGGAAAAAGAGAATCAAAAATAAAATATTTAAGAACCAGCAGGCTGCATGTATTTATAGGAATCATCGAGATATAAATGAAAATCTTGGAGGGTTTGAGAAGGATTGATTGGATTTTTCAGGAAACAATATGCCTATCCCTTTGGATACAACCTATGAATTTTATGGCTGAATTTATTCTCTAGGGGATCTGACTCCGTAAGACACAAACCCTAAAATCATAAGAGACTGTATGCTTATGAGGCACCAATTTCACACTGTTAAAGAAGTTTTTTATGAAGCAAACACCTTTCTAGAACTCTCTTCCGTTACTAGAGCCTGAGTGCTTCTAGAAACTTCCAGTCCACGCATTTCAAGCCTTTTCTGCTTGATGCTGGCTTGTAGCTATATTTATTAATCCCGATTGGAAAAACTGGGTGTCATATTGCCTATTGAGGACAGGGAAGAAAAAGAGGAATTTAGGCTTGTACATAATGAAATCATACATCCATACAAAAAAAACCCTTATAGATCTGAGAAATAAAGTGAAGTAAAAGGCATTTCCATTGCGATGAAGGAAAAGAGAATGCAAAGTTCTATTTTGTGATGTTACACTGTAGGTTGCCTAGCTAGGTAGTGTTTGAGAATGCTATGTGTCTAATATAGATTGTTTTAAAAATTATTTCCTAATGCAGATTTGTATTTAAAAATGCAGGGATGATCTTAGTATGGTGAGGGACTTTATCTCTCCATCAAAGTACTGAAATCCTGATTCCATTAAAACTAGAGAAAAAAATAGAAGAATTACTCCTATACTTCATAGTAGTCTTCAACATGAAGGTATTGGCTCATTCCTTGCAGTCTTTCCATTTGTTTCTCTGCCTCTTTTTCCAACGTCCCTGTGTTTTACCCTAAGATCAACCACCCAGAAGTGAGAAGAATGAATCTTTCATCAGGCCACTCCCTTTCTCACCAATGGCCTGCGGTCCCACCAGCTGAAAGAAAGGCCTTCTTATCTTCTTGCCTTTCAAACACCAAGCTACCTTCAAGGTCCAACCTAAGTTCTTTACCCTCCCATGAAGTCTTAAATCCCAGCTCTGCACACACTTAATAGCTGTGTGACCTCACATAGGCTACTTATCCCTTCTGTTTGTTTCTTCATCAAAAAAAAAAAAAAAATATTCTAACAGTACCTACGTCATAGGGCTGAGAAAAGAATTTAATGTGTTAATATTAGGGCACTCAGATCTAGTGCTATATAAGACACTAATTAAATAAAAATGTATATATTCTCTAGATATTACAAATTGGAAGTTATCTCTTCTTTATGCTCCCCATTAATATTTTATTGCTATCACCCTGCATCAACTCAGCTTTTAAAATGATGTTGTCACTTTATGTTCCCACATAGGGTATCTGTTAGCTACCCACATAGACTGGAAGCTGACGGAGTAGAAAGGTTACATCATGTATTTCTTTCTGTCCTCACAATCCCCACCAGTGGCATTACCTATAGCGGATGTGCAAGCCATGCTTATGCACTGATCTGCTTCTGATATTCCAAAAGTGATTCCCCAGATTCTCTCATTCTCAATCCACCATCTTTGCTTGCTTTCTAGACCTGGCCTCACTGGTCTTCTCCAGAGGGTTGGTTTGTGTGGTACAATCCGCCTCTCTGATTGGCCATCTCTGAGTGCTACATTTATCAGGGACAGTGGGTCTTGGCAGGCAGACAAGAAACACAATCTGTAGACAGAGCCACCGCAAGCCAATCTTGCCAGTACAATTCCTGCTGTTTGCTGACAGTCATATTGTTGTTTTCCAAGCCTCTAATATGGAATACCATAGAGCCTTTCAGAAGGAGTTGTTGAGGACAGGGGCCGCTGGCTGTTTTCCCCTCCTTTTTCCCCCCTTTTTCCTTTGGGAGGTTATGTGCCTGAGATTTGACTGTGAAATGATTGGGGATGCCAGGGCTGTCACATAAAGAATGGTCCAGCCTCAGAGTGACGTTTTGGATTGAATTCGTGCAAATGCTTCTACAAACGTTCTGAAGACCATCCAAAGCCACACATAAATAACGAGTTTGGGATGGCAACAAGAATGCATGGGATGTGGTCTTCTGAATCGGCCATATAGTGTTCTTGGAGGGGTGGGCTATTTCAGATAAAGGACCATTTGAAAAACATTTTTCAGGGTGTGGTGGGGGAAGGCTTGCTCTGAGTAAATGATTTTCAGTGCAGTATGTATTCCCTGTGCTGTGATCTTTGCTTGGATGTGCAAAGTATGTAATGTCCACCAATTCATGAATTGTTTCACATGAAAGAGAGCTCAGATATGGTTATTAAAAAGCATTACCAAACCTGTGTCACACTTCCATTCTTTATATATATATATATATATATATATATTGTATAATTGATTTCAGAGAGGAATGGAGAGGGAAAGAGAGATAGAAACATCAATGATGGGAGAAAATCATGGATCAGCTGCCTCCTGCATGCCTCACTGTGCGGATTGAGCTTGCAACCCGGGTATATGCCCTGACCTGGAAGAGAACCATGACCTCCTGTTTCATAGGTTGACACTCAACCACTGAGCCATGGTGGCCAGGCAGACTCCCCCATTCTCTATAACTAGGTCTTATTTTATCATCTAGAATATCATCATCTAGTCTCATGGGAGTTAAAGAAGAAGCCACATAAATGCTGTTCTGAATAATTTCATCGACTGGGTGGACTTGAAATGGCCTTACCGAGTTGCCCCACAAAGATTATGTCAAGCTTAGCCATTGGCCATGTGCACTCCGTGAGAAGTAAGTCATTCCTCTGGCCTAGTAGGAGATGCCTATGTAAGCACATAGCCTTTCTAAACCACTAATAACTCAAAGGACACTGCATAAGAATTTTCCTCATCTATACCTTATGCCTAAAGAGTGAGCCCACCTGCAGGCAGGTTTGTAGCATGAAATTCAGACTCAGAACATTCCAGCTCTAAGGACAGTCACCCACACCTCAGGAAGGCACTCTATTATTCAAGTTTTCCACTTGTCCATCCATCTTTGCTTATCTCTCCTGATGCTAAAGGCTTTACTCCTTGAGAGCCAAGATGGTCCTCCAACAGCACATTCTTCCTGATGTTTACTGACAGGTGAGGGCTACTTCTCTTTGTCCTGCCTTTTCCAGTTTGTGTTTGACCGAAGCGCAGCTGCTTCTGCAGATTCTCCATGATCTGCCTCCTGTCTTCAGCATAATTCACACGCCACACAGTCCCGTCATTTCTTCTGTTTGATCAGTCTGCCTAGAGGTAGGTTCTGGTCACCAGCCTTGGAGTGCTGAGAAAGATGACAGTAAGGAATCTGAATGAACTTTGTGTTGGGTACGACAAGCTGGATTCACAGGAAGAGAAGGGGGACACTCAGGAGTCCAATGAGGAGAAGAAAAAGCCAAGGAGGATGAGGCGGGGTTTTGTTGTTATTGTTTTGTGTGTGGTTCAGGTGGGGGGCCAAGGTGAGAATCTCTGCACAGGGGCGTAGAGGCTGTGCTATTTCAGATTCCAGTCAGTGTGCCTCTGTGCACTGGCCGTCCTCCTGGGCCTCATGGCCAGTGGTAATGAGGAGGGATCTGCAGGGAGGGGATCCATGGAACCAGTCAACATTCAAATGCCTCAGATGAAGTTATCCTCTGCAGGGCACTTTGAAACTTCTAAAGCTTCCCACTGGTAGGCCAATTCCAACCTGTCCTCCAAACTGCCCTTGGGAATCAGTCACCTGTTTTTAAAAGTGTCCCTGACTCTCACCTCAGCTGCATCAGGACCACCCTCTTCTTAGCTGCAGTCGCATCCTGGGCTGGACTCTATTTATTTTTTAAATATATTTTTGTTGATTTCAGAGGAGAAGGGAAAGGGATAGCGAGATAGAAATATCAATGATGAGAGAGAATCATTGACCAGCTGTCTCCTGCACACCCCACATTGAGAACTGAGCCTGCAACCCAGGCATGTGCCCTTTGGCCGGTATTGAACCCAGGACCCTCATTCCACAGGCCAGTGCTCTATCCATTGAGCCAAACCCACCAGGGCTGGGCTCTATTTTTATAGCGCTCATCACATTTGGTCTTTGTGGGTTGAATTGCATCCCCCCAGAAAGACTTGTCCATGTCCTAACTCCCAGTACCGATGAACAGGACCTTTTTGGAAATGGGGTCTTTGCAGATGTAATTAGGTGAGAATCTTGGGATGAGGTCATCATGAATGGAGCCTGGGCCCAAATCCAGTAGATGTGGAAAGGAGAGGGGATTTGACACAGACATAGCTGGGAGGACAGGCAGAGATGAAGGCAGAGGATAGAGTGACGCAGCTACAAGCCCAGGAGCAAGCACCACTGGTCACCATTAGCTGCTTGGAGTTGGGAGAGAGACAAGGAATTGGTTCCCTGTAGAGCCCCCAGAGGATCCAACTTTGCTGACCCCTGGATTTTAGACTTCTGGCCTCCAGAACTGGGGGAAATGAGTCTCTGTTGTTTGAATTACCCCGGACTGTGTGAATCTGCTACAGAAACCCCAGGAAACAACGATTTTTGTGATTGTACATCTGGATCTGGATGGGGATCTTCATCAGAAGAGCTGTGAGCCCCTGGAGGTCAGAGGTCATGCTCATCTCTACATCACTGCAGCCTAGCACGGTGCCTGGCACACATGCAGGAACACTGACATGCTTTCTGAAAAATACCACTGAGCCCAAACCAAAGGGCTACCGCGAGCATGGGCCCCGGAATGAGCCCTGCAGCAGGAGGGTTTCCATTGGCCCCACTGGCTATGCAACGATCTCCAAGGCTCAGGCTCCACAGGCAGAGTCAAGGGTGCAGTATCATGTGCACTTTGGGGTAGGACCATTTTTTAGTTTTCTGCCTGCAGGTGGATTTCTAGAACCAGTTGAAGGTGGCGAGAATCCCCACGTCCATGGGCACAGGCACCCAAGTGCTCCAACAGGCTTCCAAACTGGTCTCCGAGTCCCTGTTCACCAGACACCTCAGAAGATGGACAAGCAGCCCGGACAGTCTGATTGAAACCACATGCCCGCCCGGGAGTCCCTGGAATGAGGGTTCTAGTGGTGCCAATAGCCCGCTGTTTGGTTTGGGTGCTTTCTCCTTCAGCTGAGCGTGGGGATGATTTTCTTTTCCTCAGGAGGAGGTGAGTGAGCGAGGATGAAAATATTTACTTAGAGACCACCTAGGCCAGGTCTGAAAACTCCTGAGCCAGGTGGGAAACGTCAGCGCAGTGAGAGCTCTCTGTTTTGGTGAAAGAAAAAGCAATTGCAGATGGACAGCCCGGGCGCACTGGAGCCGCTGTCTGAGGCACGAATCCCTGAAGCAGACCCAGTGACCACTGCCCTGCCGTGCTTTTCCATCGCCTCATTTTACAGATGACAAACAGCCCGGCCACTTGTTTAAAAAGCCTAGCGTTTTCTTTTTTTCCTCCTCCTTCTCTCTTACTCTTTTTTTTCTTTCTTTTTTTCTAAAAGCCACAAGAGTGTTAGGTGATTTTTCCCTCACCGCCTGGAGAGCATTTATTACACATGCTTCATCTTTCCCCTCTGGCTGGGGCGGCTCAGGCCCTCGGACCTCGGAGCTGGAGCTTGGCCTTGGCAGAACTCTGCCCACACGCAAGGGTGGGTGCTTCTATCGATATTTCAGCCTGTCCTGCAGGGCAGTCATGGGTGCGGAACAAGCGCGCAATGTCTACCGAGCAGGCGGCAGAATTAAAATAGAAATCGTGGAATTGGCACAGAAGAGGTTGAAGGACTCCTCCCTGCCTTCCAGGAGCTTCCAGACACTCACCCTCACGTGTGCGCGCACACACACAGAGTCCAAAACATCTATCATGCCAGCAATGTCTAAAACGTGTGCTTCTCATTTTTCAAAGAACCCTCCCAGCCATGACATTATTTCATCTTCATGTAATTCCTGGGATACAAGGCAGGTGGTATGCCTTTCATTTGTATGGACAGGGGAAGCGAAAGGTTATGGAAATGGAGAGATCATACAACTTATTTGTGTCAAGGGGGGACCGAAACCCCCTCCTGTTGTTGCCACTTCTGGTACTTTCCACCTTAGTAAGAACAGCTCATCTTTCTTGGGTCCTTTCTCTTCGCCAGGTCCACTGCCTGGATTAGCTTGCTGAATCCTCACAAGAACCCTTCAGAGGGGACTCATTGTCCCTAACATATAGAACAAGAAACTGGACTTGGCTAGGGAACACAGCTTGTTAGTATTGAAACCAGATTTCAGAACCAAGTCTGTCCAACTCAAAAACTCGTCTTTGTAACTCTAAATTACAAGTTTTAATTACAAATGTTCCATTCACTGAGAGGGTAGAGAATAAAGCAGTAGTCAGCTTCAAAAGGACTTGATCAAGAGCATTTCCTAGAGGATGTGAACTTGGAGTCCACTTAAGTAATGGGAAGAGAATGAGCGGGAACATGTTGCACAAGTAAAATAGGCGAGGCCCTTTGAATGAATCACTCGCTCAATGCCCCCTACACAGGTGGCGTGGTGATCCTAATTTTGCAGGTAAAGGACTGAGACTTGGAGAGATTGGGTATTCTGCTCCCAGTCCCACAGGTAAGACTTAGATGGAGTTAATTCACATTCAGGCTTTTGACTCCCGAGGACTCGCCCATCTCCAGTCCACTGTGCTTAATGCCACGGTGAAGAGGGAGATGACCACAGTCCATCTGCACGTGCAGCCCATTGGGTTGAGCATGATCCAGCTGTTTACAGGGGTCTTTCATGGACTTTCTTTGATTGAAGCCATAGATCTGTGTGGGAAATCATAGATAAGAGCTTACATGTTCAGAGGATAAAATTGCTGGTACTTAGTAGCAGTGAATTTTCACTTTCTCTCTTGATAATTTTCTTTTGTGCTACAGCGGAATACATAAAACTGTACAAATTTCCATCATTTATTTAGCTTGCTTCAGATTATTTTGACGTAGCTGTCAGGCTGACAGAAGCCAACCCCTACTTCTCCCCCTCCCCATGCTACCTTTCTGGAGAAAAATATTAATGGCTGCTACCATTTTTTGAGTACTTATAATGAGATAACCAATATTAGCTTATGTAATTCTCTCAGAAACTGTGCAAGGTATGTATTATTTATCCCAATTTTAAGATGAGATAACTGAAGTCAAGAGAAGGCAATTTGTTCAGATCACACAGGGAGCAAATGATGTGAATTTGGGTCTGTAATTCCAAAGATCATTCTCTTTTTTTATGGCCCGAAGGTAACTGGATAGGCTCTGCATGGAGCCAGTGAAAAAATAACAATCTTTTAAGGTCATGTTGGTGTACTTTAATAAAAAGATAATAAATATTAGGAAGCGGATGACATAATGAAAATAGGGGCAGGTGGGGAGAAATGAAGCAAGGAAAACCTTCTTCGGAGGCCATAGCCGGAGGGATCTGGAATGTGGAGCAGCTGGATGAGGTTGGTGGCTGTGGAAATATGAAATGGTGTCTCAGAAACCATGGACTTAGTAGAAAAAGAATTGGTGAGATTTGAATCAACCAAAGGAAGGGAAGACCTGAAAGGCACATGAAAGGCTGATTCTTGGGAAGTATGATCATGGTATCATAGCCTTGAGGTAGCAGGAGATGGGTGATGATGAAAAGGGATTCAAAAGGAAGGAGTGGTTTCTTCTCAGGGTTAAGCAGAGAGAGCCACACACAGGGTCCTCATTGTGAACAGCTGGGGCACCTGTGGTCACACCAGTGCCCCTAAAGGTGCTCAGGAGTGAAGAAAGGTCTTCTTTAGAGAAGGGGAGTTCACCATTGACAGCTCCCCCCCGCCCCAAATGTGAAACTTTTAATGTATTCTGGCTAAGAGCTGGGGAAAGTATGCTTGAGGCTAGTGAGAAAAGAACCTGTGCTGAGTCATGCCTGTGTCTACACCAGGCATGGCATCCAATCTGCCATAGGACAACTCCCTTCTTTCCAGGCCTCGGAGCTGTCCAGCTCTCAGAGATGGATGGGAGCACTGATCAGTCCTATCGCCACTTCCAAGAAATACACATCCTAAGAAGGAGTGAGGTCTTCCACTATTTTGTTTTCCATTCTTTTCCACTCAACCACTTGTAGCACCTTCTATTTCGCTGAGTAGTACGTTGAGATCATTTATGGCTCCGCCCTGTTGCCCTGTGGATGGTTTTTACCCATGTTTTGTGGTCTGGATTATTGATGATAACTAGAAACCCCCCACCTGTAGATGCCTATACACAGACTCTGGAAAGTTCCATACAGGGCAGAAGTCAGAGTGTCAGCTCGTGAATTAAATATGGCCCACTAATGTATTTTGTTTGCCTTACACAATGTTTGTTAACATGTGGTATCAACATTTTTAAATTGGAAAGTTTTCCACATTTCCAACTTATCTTTTAAAAGGTAAAAAGCTCTGGCAATTGTGAGCTACAATCCCACATGTCCCTAAGCAGGTAGAGTGAATTACTGCTATTCCCTTTACACAGAATTTTGTCTATATTTTAGCATAGTCTCCATCCCTTCCTATTGCCTGACACAGGCCTACTGCCCTCATTTATCTCACTTATCCGGCCCCTTTAACTGTGAGACCCCAACGTACAGTAATGGTATCAGCTCCAATAGAAGTTAGTTGGTTCCCAGAAAGTATGAATGTACTTGAGTGTTGGATACAAATGAATTCTAATTCCTCACTCTTCCTTTATGTCTTCTTCCCCTAATGACAGTCTCACTCCAGAATGCACAGCACCCCATGATGAGTGTTGACTATCAAGACACTGCCCCTTCCTTCCATGGGAGCATAACATCCTTTCTTCCACCAAAACTCCATTCCACGATGCCTAACTCATAGGTCTCATGCAGAGAGATCTTGAAAGTCATTTGGGAGCAATGTCAGTGACATTGCTGGCACTTGAGTCACATTTTGGCCAAAGAAAATGCAAGACAACAATATGGTGAAATTAAATAACTTCTCAAGGTATTTAAGAAAGGAAGTGTGACACTGGGAAGTGAATGGAGTCTCTGAGGCATAGTTGGGAAGGGCAGGTCACAGGAAGCCTATGAGATTGGACTTGATCTTAGAACCATGGACAGATATGGCAGGATCTTACTCTGAGGAGGGACATGGCCAGATGGAAAGATCAGCCTGAAGAGGTCCCTGGGTCACGGGGGGAGGCTGGCAGAGGAGAGAGGATCTGAGGCCCAAAGACCATTCAGAATTACATGGTTGGGTGTTTCTAGAGTCTAGTTGATCTCTTTTCACTCAATATGCAACTCTGGGCCTCAGTCTTTATCTGTGACCTTCAGATGACCTGAGGTCAGTAGTCCTCCACCACTCTCTTTGGCACCTAGCACTTTTCACCTGCTGTTTCCATCGTGAAGGCACAGTGAGGAAGAGACCCTGCTGGCTTCGTTGGAACCTTCTCCTGGTTGACAAGTTAGTGCCGTCAGCCATGCAAAGAATGTAGAGTGTCAGCATCCCCTAGAGAGAATGAGAGAAAACTGTGGGTCCAGATACCCCAAGCTGATAAGAACGTCTAAATTGCTGTTTTTATGGTTATGCATCAACTATATATTTTGATAGTGGGTTTTAATGGATTTAGATTAGTGTTTCTGCAAAAAAAGAGGGAGCATCATAGAGTAGGGAAATTGCCATAATAGGGCTCATTACAGTCCTCTTACCAGTAGGTAATGTGTACTTAACTAGGGTTTCTTTAGAGGAGACAGGCTGAAAAAGCCAAGGGTATTGCCAAGAAGAAATAAGCATGGTCTCTTCCAGCCCTTCTGGGCCTGTTTGCAGGTCAGAGCTCCTAGAATTTTACAGCCACAATCTGACAGACAAAACCACTGAGAGAGCTGTTTTTATCCATAACATAAATGCTCCTATTATTTCCAGCGCTCTCAGATACACTACGGCAATAGGCTCAAGTAAATCGAAGGCCCAGTCCTGTACCTTATGTAGATCTTAAACTTTGCAAAGCAGGCAGATTCTATACCTTCAAAATCTCTTAAATCCTCCCTGAGATTAGAGTTAACACTCAAAAAAGCATTTGCAAATGGGTTCATTGCTCTTCAGTTCTGGAGTGTGTGTACTGTGCACCTACTATGTGTTAGGCACCTTATCTGGTGGTTAAGAGATTAAAAAAAGAAATGAAGCCTGTACCTCCACTCACAGTAGTTATATTCTAGTAGAGGGCCATCCCTATGATCACATACACAGGTTCCAATGACTAAATCAGGGTACTAAGTATTATGAGAAGAATCTTTAAAATGTGCTATGGAAGCTGAGCTTGAGGATAGTGATGGGAAGTTCCTGATGTCAGAGCTGAGCTTGAGAAGATAAGTAATGTAACAATCATACCACCTTGCAGGGAATTGTGTGTGTGTGTGTGTGTGTGTGTGTGTGTAAATTTTTCTTCGTACTGTATTATGATTCAGTGTAACTAGTCTTGCCCTAGGTGTAGCCCAAACCAGATACAGTAACACTTGGACAGAGAGTTCTGTTGAGTCCTCTATTTTTAAAAAACATGTTTTTGTTGAGTTTTAGAGAGAAAGAAAGGGAGAGGGCTAGAGAGATAGAAAAATCAATAAGAGAGAACTATCATCAATCAGCTGTCTTTACACCCCATAATGGGGATCAAGCTCACAACCCAAGCATGGACTGTCATCAGGAATCGACCCGGTAACCTTTTGGTTCCTGGGCCAATGTTCAACCACTGAACCGCACTGGCCAGGCTAGTCCTCTATTTTCAAAAAGCAATTAGACATTGTGGTCAAAAGTAATGGGCTCTGAGATGGAGTCCCTCCTCTACTACTATTCAGTTCTGGTCCACAGGTAAGCCATGACCTCTGAGTCTCAGTGGCTCTATCTCTCAGATATTCATCCCCGTCTTGCCGGGAAGACAAAGCACCAGAAGAAAGTTGTCCTCCTACAGCCATTTTGACAGAGCATGTTTTGTTGAGCGCCTACACTGTGCTAGGCAGTAAGGTAGGAATTGAGATCCATCCAAACTCTACCAACTACTGTCCAACCTGATCTCCCCTTGACAAATGGGTTTTGAAATAAGCATGTGCCTCAGAGGATTTGTTCTGAAAAGGAAAGTTAGCCCTTGCCCCTAAAATGCAGGGCAAGTCAAAATGAAAACTGTGCTGGACCAGCAAAATGATGCTCCCATCTCTTTACCAGACTTCTAGGAAAGAGACAGCTCTTCAACCAATCCAGCATCCAAAACAGTCCAGTCCAAAGCTTCAATTAAGCATCTCAATTCATTAATTGCTTATCTGATTAATGCACAGCCTCCACCAAAGGAGACTGAGACACACTCCTTTCAACCTTCCCCTCTTTTCCCTGTCTCTGTCCTTCCCTCTCTCCTCTGAGATACCGATTTGAATCCCACTCCTTAAAGGGGCACAACTCAAATCTGCTCATAGCAGCAGCAGCCATAAACTTCCTCCCTCCCCACCAGGCATTTTTGAAGACCTTCATTTGCACCATTTCTCTTTTTGAAAGTGATTTCTTTGTCCGAAGCCTGTGTGTGGCACTTCCCCTCCCTCTGCTCTGGACCCTGCACTGCTGTTTGGCCATTCCTGGAGCCAGGCCATGGGAGAGGCGGCCATTCTTAGCCTCCCTGGACAAAGCCAGGGTTCCCTTGGCAACGGGAACTGTGTGGAAGTTGGGAGAAGGGGTTTCCTTCTACCCCCCAGGCTCTGTTTCTGCTGAAGAGCTCAAACCCCCCGGGGCTTTCTCATGGAGGCGACTCAAACCAGGGTAGGAAAACTATTCTCAATATCAGTCCTTGGTGTTTGGAGACAATTGTCTTGCAGGCAATGGTCAGGGAAATGTGGGAGAATGGGAGAGTGAACCCGGGCTACAGTTGGGGTGCTTGGGCAGAGGGAAAGCTGGTTTCATTTCTGCACCTGGCAAGTTTTGATACCAGTAGTTTGGGGCTGAAAAGTGTATCTTTGTCTTTGTGGAGGTGGGAGACTGGGAACGATGGGAGGAAAGAGGTTTCTAGAGGCAAGTTATTGCCTTGTTTTCTAGTTTCTTTTATATCCTTGACTTTTTCTGTAAATATAAGAAAATTAGGAATTGCTTGTTTCTATGCTAATGTCAACTCTTGCTTAATATTTCTGCCCCTGTAATTGCCCAGTGGTGTTCTGTCTCTCTCCCTCCCTTCCTCCCACTCTCTCCCTCTGCCCTACCCCCCATCTCTCTCTCTCTCTCTCTCTCTCTCTCTCTCTCTCTCTCTCTCTCTCTCTCTCTCTCTCTCTGTCTCTCTCTCTCTCTTTCCCTTCCCCTCATTCTCATTCTCTCTCTCCTTCCCTTTCACTCTTTTTGGACTTTATTGTTCTGATGATGGAGAAGAAAGATTTATAAAGTCTGGCATGAAGTTTTCTTGTCGGAGGTCATCTCTGAATGCTGAACCAGAATTAGGCATAGCTGGGACAGACTGACATGTGCCCTACTGATTGTGCATGTACTTGAATCCCCATCACTAACTCAGAAGACTTCCAATGTGCCTTTGGTTGATGGAGGGAATGTTTATTATTGACCGAGTTAGTAGTGATCAACAGTTTCTACAGAAATGCAAAAGTTGAACATGGACCTCTGGGCAGAGTTTCAGTGGGGCATACTGAGTGGTAGAAATAATTCAGTCCTTTAGTTTCACCTCAGAACTTTAGAGTTAGTGAGAACCATTCTGTGAAGGCTTCAGAAAAGGACCTTCTCCGTAAGGTCTTTTTTTTTTTTTTTTTTAATGTTTTTATTGATTTCAGAGAGGAAGGAAGAGGGAGAAAGAGATTTTAAAAAATCAATGATGAGAGAGAATCAATGACTGGATGCCTCCTGCATACCTCCCTACTGGGAACTGAGTTGGAAACCCAAGCATGTGCCCTGACTTGGAATTGAACTGTGACCTCCTGGTTCATAGGTCAATGTTCAAACACTGAACCACACCAGCCCAGCAGTTTAAGGTTTTGAAGGAAGCAGAGATATGTGCCAATAAGGGATAAATGGCAGCACCATTCCTCTCTCTCTCTCTCTCTCTCTCTCTCTCTCTCTCTCTCTCTCTCTCTCTATCTATCTATCTCTCTCTCTTTCTCTCTCTCAAAATTATATCCAGGGTAACACCTAAGCATAACTATTGGAGAAGAAGACTCTGAGAAGGTGCTTGAAGGCTCTGTTTATAGTTAAACTGATTATTGCACTAATTGCCTATCAATCAATATTTCAATGCCAAAAATATATGTATTATAATAATTTTCATTCTGTATTCCCACTTTCAGTAAACTCATTTGGGGCAGGAATTCTACTGTTTTCATTGTTGTACCCCAGGTTCTAACCAGTTATAGGACCATAAACATTCTGGGCATGCAATCAGTGTTTGTGGAATTAAGTTGATTGTTGGATGAGCAGCCTGGGGTGTATTGGCTGTTTATTATTTGTAGCACAGAGTGTAGAGCTGGAACCGGTCTTGTTATCAGGAGACTTGGGCTTTGGGCTGGGCTGTGGCATTCATTAGCAGTGGGACCTTGGCCAAGCTATTTCAGTTCTCTGACCCTCTGTTTCTCAATCATTACGTGACATGACAGGGTTTGGATGAGAATAGTGTTTCTCCACCCAAAGTACTTAGATGAAATCTTGTTCATACTGCCCTCAAGTTTCAGGAGAAGAGGATTGGGGGGACTAAAAAGGGGTGCAGTCTGGTCAAGAACAGCCCCTACAGAAGAAGATGGTATAGACAGTGGAAGAAATAGATCAGGAAGTTGCTCAGAGATTAGGAGCTGGAAAACTCAGGACCCCGGATGACCTCTGACCTTCAGAGTTGTGAGACTGCTCTTTCCCAATTTAGTACCACCTCTCCCCTATTGGGTGCTTTCTAAGGATGAGACCAAGTAATACCCTGATTTCTTCTGATGTAGCCAAGCAAGCTGTCCTTCTTCCAGGGGGACCAGGGGACAAGGCTTCTCAGGGCTGGTAGATGTGAGACACAACCCTCAGAGTGCTGAACAACTGCTCTAAACTGGTCACACTCTGTTGTCTGATTCCACTGTATTCTTTCATTTATTCAACAATAAACAGATAGTTATTGAAAGTCTACCAAGTCAGGCACCGTTTATCAATGAGCAAGACAAGTTCTTTGCCCTCATGATTTAAAAGAAAATAATAAAGGGGATTAGGGACAGTGGGGAAGATAGATAAGCATGACTATTGCCTAGTGTGATAGATGCCACAAAGAAAACAGAAACAATGGCAATGTGAGGAGATGGTGAGTGATGGGTGGGTGGTGGTTTGTTTTTTGTTTTTGGGGTGTGTGTGTGTGTGTGTGTGTGTGTGTGTGTGTTTATAACAGTGGTTAGGAAAGTTCCCTTTGAGGAGGTGATATTTAGGCTGAGGCATCAATTAAGTGAGGGAATGAGTTTTTCTGATATTGAGAGAAAAGCATTCCAGGCTGCAGAACTACAAGTTCAAAGATCTTGACCTGGAGGTTGGCTTGACATATTTAAGGCAAAGCAAGGTGCCTGGGGTGGGAACCGGGTAGGTGGAGCTGAGGGAGGTCAGCAGGACTGAAAGATTCTCTTGGGAGGAACAATTCTGGTGGAAAAACACAAGTGACCTCAGGGTCTGTCTGAGAGATGTCTATCGGGGGGCAGACTGACCCTATCACCTTATACCCCCAATGATCATCACTAACACACTGAGAAACAGTGCTTTCTTTTTCTTAGACACCACAGATCACATCCTGTGGGTCTTCCTGGAGGCTTTCCTTCCTCTCTCAGGACTTATAGGGGTGTGCCGGCACTAGGGTGTCTTGCTAGGGCTATTTCTTGGCCTGGCACTCAGAAAGGCCACAGATTATCTTCATTCTCTTTGATCCCTAAGTTTCCACTGTTGCACTTAAGTAGATCCTTTTACTAAGAGTCTCCTGCTATAAACCTACTGATGCATTCAAGCCCAACACGGAATCATTGACTACTTCAAGATTTTAATCTTGTGTTTGAGGGTACATTTATAGGTGTAACCCTACAGGTCCAAAAGCAATGGTGGCTTCACTTGATTGGACATGAGGAATCCGACCTTGAGCTCGATCCTTAGGGGTTCCTCTGGGCTCCCGGATTCAGACTTCAGTTTGTTGCTGTAAGCAGTGGAAACTGGTTACACAGTTCTTCAACTGCAGGTAATATAAATACAGTACCATGTATTTCTTGGCACTCTTAACTTTCCAACCAGCCTACTCAGAGAACTCCCCAGCTTTTTGGAATGCTGAATAATTCACCAGACCCACCGGCCATGGTGTTTCAGGGCTCAGGCGGCTCCTTCCACTGATCCAATGAGCAGATGTGCTAATTTTTTCACTTGCTCGAAATGCTTCAGCCATCGGAATGAACACCATGGGCTCAGGGGTTGAATCAGCCATGCAGTGTCCTCACACCCTTACTAATTCACAGACCAAGCAGCTCCCCTCCACATATACCTCAAGAGTTACCTTGCCTAATTCCTAGAAGCATCTTAATAACTGATATCAAATGGCATGATAGCTCAATTTCAACATGAGCCTGCCCTCACCCAAAACCTTTTAGAGAAGAAAGTAAACTTGCATAGGCTCAATCAACTGTTCCCTTCCCTATGTCTTAGACCATGACAGAAATGGTAGATAAAACCCAACAAGTCCAAAACACTGCTGGTTGGCAATAGAGCTAGTAGCCTTCATTAAGCCACTGGGGCCCTGGGCAAAATGAAACCAGAAGTGCCTACCTTCCTGATGCTTACCATTGAAATGGGAAAACTCTGCCATGAATAAAGGAAGTCCATTCAAGGGGGTAAAGACAGATAACTGAACATGCGGAGGGGGATGGGAATGTTAGAAAAGGAGTTCATGCTAAAAATAAGTGATTTTTTTTATAAGGGTGGTTAACTTTACTGAGACTTAAAATTATAAAACAAATTATTTCCCCCCCTTAAAATAAAAGCTTTATCTGCCTCACATTAAAGGAAAAAGAATGTATCTGAGAAAGCTTTTGAAATTATGACCATATTTCAAGTATGATAATTATCAGATATTTGATGTGATCAGAAATCAGTCAATGTGTAATTGCTTTATTTTTCTAATTTTTTAAATTGATTTCAGAGAGGAAAGTGAGATGGAGCGAGAGATAGAAACATCAATGATGAGAGAGAATCATTGTTGGGCTTCCTCTTGCACACCCCACACTGGGGATATGGAGCCCGAAACCTGGGCATGTGTTCTGACTGGGAATCGAACCGTGACCTCCTGGTTCATAGGTCACCACTCAACCACCGAGCCACACCAGCTGGTCTACAATCGCTTTATTTAGCTCAACTTCATCATTTGCATCGCCCCATTAAAAAGACTCTTGTTTATGGACAGTATCTATCTGCCATCACCTGGCAGCAGTCTAGGCCCCCAAGAAAGCAAAAGCAAAAAAGAAATGGGCCAGTTTTGTTGAATTCCGTCCAGTGGGACAGTTTTCCTGTCTCTCAAGTGAAAGTAGTCATTCATTTTGTATTCAATCGATAGCCAGAAAAATGGAGTTCGGTGCTAAGTATGACATTTTGTGTTGTGGTTAGCCGGGACTAGCTGATTGACTGGACCAGCTTAAGAGGGTGCCCTTATGAATCAGCCTTTCCGATGTAATGACCTAATATTCATAATTTAGACTCGGGTATCTATCACTCAGCCCCGGCCCGTCTCGAGTTCACTGTGTGTTTCAGGGTATCGCAGTGGGCCCGAGCAGATGGCGCCTCTGCAAGTTCTCACCATTTCTCCAGCAACTCTTAAATAACTGTGAGATTTATGGCATTATCTTTGTCCAGCCGGCATGCATTCCCCCAGATATAATTCTGTTCCCATTTTATATGATGTTGACAAGTGGTAACCGCTGGGTGTTTCTGTGCAAAGTGGTTAAAGCTAGCAGCGCGTGAGAGCGTCCCCGGGAGTGAGGGCTCCCTAACCTCCCTCCTTCCAAGATACACACATTAATGAGACCTGAGCACCAACAGTGACTGTTTCCCTTGAATGTTGTCAGTCTCACAGTCTGATGAAAAGCTTTCACTTTTGGGGTTTGGGTTGTGTTTTTGTTTGCCTCCTGGAAAGGTGGAAGCAAATGCAGAAAGAAATCGGGGGATGATGTCTGTCCCATTTCTCTGCCTGTTGTCAGAGCAGGGATGGTGATGGAAGTGAAATTTCACAATTGCGAAATGAGATAGTAACTGAGGAGGTGGGGAGGCTTAATGAGAGGCTTTGGCCAGAGGAGGTGGGGCAGGGAGGGAGGGGAGGGGAGGGGAGGGAGGGAGGGAGGGGGGAGGGAGGGAGGAGGGGAGGGGAGGGGAGAGAAGGGGAGGAGTGGGAGGAGGGAGGGGTAAACCATCTGGTGTTAATCTCCTGCTGTGTGTATGCAGGGCAAAGTAGTCAGGGTACTTTGTCAAGGTACAGTCTGCTTTTGCAGACACAGATGGAGCAAAAAAAGGAGATTAATACATGTGGTTCTAACCACCTTTCATATCTTTACAGCTAAACATTATTTATAGAAATCAATTAGTCCTCTGTCTCTGCAATTTTATTATGAGGCTCTGTCCAAGTTTCTGGCAAGCTCTTTAAGAGGATGATTGATGGTAAACTTTCAGAATGAATAAAAAATGAGCCCTCCCCTAGGAATTGGGGTAGTGGAGAGAAAGGTAAATGATAAAAATTACAAACTCTGCAAGTCGCTGGGAAACTAATGTCGGATCAGTGTGGTCCTTGTTACGCTATTTTTCCTTGCCAATTTATCTCTCTTTCACTTTCTTTCTCTCCTTTCTTTCTTCCTTTCTTCCTTTCTTCCTTCCTTCCTTCCTTCCTTCCTTCCTTCCTTCCTTCCTTCCTTCCTTCCTTCCTTTCTTTCTTTCTTTCTTTCTTTCTTTCTTTCTCTCTTTCTTTCTTCCTTTCTTTATTTCACACAAGTAGCTGCCTGTTTGCACAAATAGCTGCCTGTTTGAGAGAGCCTGATGCCTTCAATTGAAGTTGCAGGCAAGTAAAGGTTTATTCATTTGCCAGGCTAGTCAATGCCACTTTGATTTGGTTACTGATGCTCCTAGGAGATAAGAATCCCAGGAAAACATGGAGCTGAGCTCTCATGTTTTGTCTACTGGAAAATTTCATAATTGATGGGAGTGGCCGATGGGCCTCAGTTCGGTAAGTCTAGGCACCAAGTGATGGTGAGTGTAAAATCCCATCGCGGTGAATTCCATAGCAGATGCACATTGATTTATTCTGCAATTCTGGTCTTGGTGTTGGGCTGCCAAAGCTCACATCCCAGGCTTAGGCGTGAGGCAAGTATGCTGCCTGGGAAGTGAGGAAGGATTGAATCGTCAAATACAGTTCTAAACCCAGGAGGCGCAGGAGGCATGGTGCATGGCATCCTCATCCTAACTGCAGCTCCCAGCACCTTGGGGTGGGAGGTTATTATTCTGTTTCCTGGGCTGTTTTGAGAGGATAATAGTGTTCCTTTGGCCTCTGATAGGTTAGCTGTTAGTGATAGCAAAGGGCAAATGGAATTAGAGGGATCTGAGTGCCACTTGAAGGGGTAAAGGATGCTGAGGGACTTGGGAAGGTTTCTCAGCCTCAGTGTTCATCTCTGTGAAGTGCGAGTTACAATGGTAGCCTCCTCTGACATTTGCCATGAGGATGAAATAATATCAGGCCTCAAGTGTGTCACATCGTATAAACACAACAACCCCCCTTGGTGGCCTTGTCAGGATGAAGAGGATTCGAGGGGATTTTCCTCATTTTCTTAAGGTTTGGTGTTCAATATAGAGCATTTTTTGTTACCTGTGAATTGTATTTGACATGAACCTTTGCACACAGTAGGTCCTACGTACACACGTTCTGATCTCAAATTCCTTCCATTTAGATGGAGTTTTCTACTCAACGGGAGCTGCTGATCTGAATGTACATAGGCTAAGTTTAATAATATAGGAAATGTCTAACTTATAAATGTTCGATAATTCCTCACATTACACGGATCATCTTCTAGCCTGATGAAATCCCTGACACAAGCCTGACACACAGTATGTGTTCAGGGAACGTTTATGGAAGGATTGTCTAAAACCAACCTAGGAGAATAAAAGAGAACCAAGCAAGGAAAGGGTTTTAAATGAAAAGTTTATTCATTTGGATATGTTCACAGGAAAAAAAGTTCCATGAACTGAATTAGGAGGATAATCACTGCCAATTATAGAAAACATGTCTTCCTGAGTTAAGATAAGAAAATTTATTTGAAGATTTTGGGCCAGTTCTCAGAATCCAGGAGGATGCTAGACAACCCTGCTTGCAAAACAGCAGGATGTGCCCAGCAACGCAGTTCCCTGTGGCTGACTCTGTTTAGTGGCCTCATCATTCAACACCAGGAATGAGCTTCTATCAGTATTTTCATGCGAGCTCTACTTAAGAGTCTAACTCCCAGCCCAGCAGTGTGGCTCGGTGGTTGAGTATTGATCTATGAACCAGGAAGTCATGGGCCGATTCTTGGTCAAGGCACCTGCCTGGATTGCAGGCTCAATCCCCATCATTGATGTTTCTATCTCTCTCTCCCTCTCCCTTCCTCTTTGAAATCAATATTTTTTCTTTTAAAGAGTCAAAGTCCCAGGAGAGAGTCCAATTGGCCCAACTTGGGGCACAGTTCCACCCCCCCACCCTCAGGTGTAAAGGTGAGGGTCTTATTTGCAGTCCCATCAAGAGGACATAAAATGAGGAGAGGTCATTCTAACAGAAATCAGGATGCTGCAGCAGATGGCAGGCAATAAATGGTCCCATGGTAAACGTACATCTAGATAGAATAGTATTGATATATGTGTTATGTTAGCTCCCTAGGGTTGCCATAACAGAGTACTGTAGACTGAATGGCTTCAACAGAACTGTATTGTCTCACAGTTCAGGAGTCTAGAAGCCCAAGGTCAAGGTGCTGGCAGGTTCCTGTTGGGGGCCTGAGGGAAGGATTCATCCCAGTTCTCTCTCCTTGGTTTGTAGATGGGCAGTGTTCTCTCTGTACCTTCATGTTGTCTTCCCTCTGCACACGCCTGTGTCCAAATTTCCTCCTCTTATAAGGACATGCGTCATCTTGGATTAGGGCCTATCCTAGTGATCTCATTTTCATTTAAATTTATCTTTAAAGCCCCTGTCACTGAATACAGTTACATCCTAAAGTAGGGATGTCGAACTCAATCAGAGAAGGGGCCAAAATCTAAAATCCAGCCTAAATCGCGGGCCGAATGGTTTACTGAACAGTCATAAACTGTCATTGTGATGGAAACGCAGCGGAGTGCAGTGATGACAGCGCGGTGCGGGCCACATTGCAAGGCCTGGCGGGATGGATTTGGCCCGCGGGCCTTGTGTTTGACACATGTGTCCTAAAGTATAGGGGGTGCTCAGCCTGTGTGGCTCAGTGGTTGAGCATCAACCTATGAACAGGAAATCCTGGTTCAATTCCCTACCAGGGCACATGCTCACGTGGTTGGTTCAATCGATCCCCAGTGTGAGGCCTGCAGAAGGCAGCTGATCAATGATTCTCTGATCGCTGATGTTTTATCTTTCTCTCCCTCTCTGAAATCAATAAAAATATATTCTAAAAAAACGAAGTATAAGGAATTAGGGAGTTAGAATTTCAACACATACATTTGGTGAGATGGAGTGACACAATGGAGCTCAAAACTGCATGCTATTAACACACTAATTTATTAAATTAAGTGAAAGAGTGGATATATCTATAGCATTTTTATGAAAATTGAATTTTATTATATTCAGTCTGCAGAGATCTTTGATGTTCTAAATTTGCTGCTTCACCTCATCAGAACAGAAATTAATAGGTTTTTCTCCCCTCCATTATTTCTCTTTTAAAAACATATATGATTCTCAACTATAGGGTTGAGGATCGTTCATATTTCTTTGGGGGGAAATTAAAAGCAGCAACAATAAAGTTTAGCTTTCTAAATTAAAAAATTAAAAATAAAAACACATTTGAATTTTGACTAAACAAGAATGGGCAACCACTTTGGATCGGAGATGCCAATTTTGCCTATAAAATTTTTCAGAGATTTTTCTAAGAGCGGAGCCAAGTAGACATGACTCAGTATTACCTCCACTACACATACAGCTTTTCTCTTTGACTCTGGCCACTGTTTAGACCTGACACTATCCACCCTTGAGCAACACACACAGTAAATAATATCCATGTAGTGATGTAGCAAGCCCTGGCTGGCTCCTCGCCTACTTAACTGGCTTCCTGAAACGCTCAGCTCCCAGGGTTTATGGTCCTCTGAGTCACATTTTCTCCATACACACACACTTGTGGTCTCCTTCCCTGACCAGTGTCCACTCTTGCTAGACTCATCCTCTGTACCTATGTTTCCTTGGAAAGATGTACCCCACTGACCGAGGAACTAAGGAGGTTTGTTCCTGAAGGTCCAGAGGGAGTTTATGCTGTTTACATCTTTGTAGGGGTGTGAGGCACGCAGTGCCAGGAGGCCTGGATATCCACGGGACTTTGTCCAGCTTGCTTGGCCTAAGAGCGCCTGCCTTCCTTTGCTTTCTAATGCCTATGACTATGAGTCCACTGGACTTAGGAGACAAGCCAAACAAATAAATAAGCTGGAGAAGAAATCATCTGGCAATTTCAAACAGCCTTTGTTGATTATTCATTACTCAGTGTATATAGGCCTAATGTGATGATTTGTGGGGCATAAGTATGTGGGGGGTGGGGGGAGGTGTTGGAGTTTGTGCACATAATCACATAATCTTCATCAGCAGTAGCTGGCAGGACTAGTGTGAAAATATTCCTCCATGTGTACCAATTAGGAAGATATTGGACTCCAAGGCTTCTCATGGTCGGTCCCCCACCAACATCTTTTTATTCTCCTTTGCTGTGGCTACACGCCACTCACCTTGCTTTCTCACTCTTATGCACCTTGCTTCTGCTGATCCCTCTGCCTGGAGAGACCTCCCTGTGCCTCACCCCCTTCTAAACCCTGATAATGTCTAATCATGTTTTGCATCTCAGCCCAGATGGCAAAGCCTCTGGAAATACTTCCCTGCCCACTTCTCTGCTTCTTGGTCTCTGTCAGACGCCCCTCCTCAACATCCCACAATGCCCTGTCCATCTGCACTGTGTCTGTTTTGGTGATCTATCATCATTCATAATTCATTGTCCGTTTTTACACAAACTGTGAACTCCTTGAGGGTGAAGACTATAACATCACCTCTTATTCTCCAGCCCCTAGCACAGTCCTTGGTGCATGATAAATGTTTAATGGCTGGATGAATGAATGAATGAATTGATTGATTTATTGATTGATTGATTGATTGAAATGAAAAAAAATAAACAATTGGAGGCAGATCTTTCTGAATATGTACAATCTGAACGTTTTGAAAGCCTCTTTATTTAAAAGCAGTACCCTTTCATATGGACAGATGCCCCCTAGATTCCAAGTTGAAAATGGTCTATGATCCCCAAGTTATACTTGGGGCCAGATATTATTATGAAGTATAGCCCACTTCTCAGGATAATGCATCAGTTGGTTTTTTTCAATAAAAATCTGTTCTGTCAGTTAAAAATACTCAGTGGAGGTAACTATTGCACAAGCCACAGTGGAAAATAAAATTCAGTGTAGACTGCCAAAATTATAGCCTGTTAAGAAGAAATGGCAGTATACATAATGTGTTCATTATTATGGTGCACTGAAAAGTACACTAGAAGAAGAGCCAGAAGGCATAGTTTCAAGCTTGGTCCTCACCGTTTGCTAGTTGGGTGGCACTGGGCGGTTCATGCTTCAGAGCTCACCTAACTAGATGGCCATCAAATGAAGTGGAGCTCTCACTCAAGCTGCCTTCTGAACTTTAAATGTCGTATCAGTATGGTGGGATGAAAAATATATATTGCTTGAGTACCTACTATGTGCCTGTCTTTCTATTTATTTATTTATTTATTTATTTATTTATTTATATTTTGTTATTGATTTCAGAGAGGAAGGGAGAGGGAGCAAGAGACAGAAACATCAACGATGTGAAAGGATCATGGATCAGCTGCCTCCTGCATGCCCCACACTGGGGATGGAGCCTGAAACCTGGGCATGTGCCCTGACCAGGAATCGAACCATGACCTCCTGGGTTCATAGGTTGATGCTCAACCACTGAGCCTCCGCAGCCAGGCTGTTTTGCCATTTAAGCATATTAAGATTAATAAGCCCAAAGGCAGATTTCCCCCAAAGTCATCCAGTATCTGTTTCCGTCTATTCCATCCCATTATCATCCTCAAGTATGTGCTTTTCCCAGTACAAATATCTTCTAGAAAATATTTCAAAATTCCCCAGAGAGTTAGTGTTCCACATCACTGTCACTGCTGTTATATCAGCAGTTACTCTGTATTATATAGATTGTTGTTACATAGACCGCTCATTATGAGATAGAATGATGCTGTTTATACCTCATCTCCTTGTCAAGTGAGTAGATTTACCAAAACGATACACATGAGTGTTGTCTGGGTAACGTGTTCTGCATGCCCAGACTCTTCAGAGCTCTGCTGGGATCTACCCAGCACCCATGCCCGTCGTCAGCCCATGCCCTTTTGTTGCCTTTGAATCAGCTGTGCAGGACGGCTGGCGTCACAGAGCCCAAACATTCAGATGTTGCGACTCATTTCTTTTCATCTTCCTATGGGTATCTGGCACTCGGAGAAACAGCTAACTTCAGCCTGGACTACAGCATCCAAGGATTGTTTAAACATGGGATTAGCCTGGGCTTTCTCGGGGGGGAAATGTTCTTTTCAACATCACTTTCTACAACAGTGATCTGATCCTGTTTATGAACAACATTGTCAGCATTGTTAATAACAACCAGAATTCGTTCTCCTCTGTCGTAATCACACTCGTCCATCCACCCCACCCCCTTGCTCTAATTCATGATTCCTAATCCTGCTTTGGAATTCACTAACCCTTTGCCTGCCTCTGCCTTCCCCATGCCCATCTGCCCAGCGCACTCTCACATGCCTGTCCATGCAGGCTGTCCATGGGAAAATGTGCAGAGCTTTCCTCAATGTGCCCCCACAATAGTTCCCAGACATGAGGCCTTCCAGAATCTGATGCGTAGTGCGGAGGGTAAAAGCACAAGAAAAGAAGTCAGGTGGTCTTTGTTCTGGTTACATGGTGCTAGAAGGGAGCCCTGAGTAGGAGGGAGCCCGGAGATCTAGGAAGAGTTGCTTTCCTTTCCTGTATTATAGTTGCCTTGATTGTGAAGTGATTGGACAAGATCAGTAATGATGAGTGGCATTCAAGCACCATTTCATTCCTGCCCTCAGAATTCATTTTTTATTAATTCTGGGCTTTGTCCCACTGAGCACTAATGAGCTGCACAATCATCCATGCAGTCACTCCCAGCTGACCAGAGGTCACCCTGGAAATCAAAGCCCTTTGACCCCCAGGTTGGGTCGCTCTCTGAGATGGCTCTCTGCTCTTACATTCCATAGTTGAACAATTTTCTTTCTGTTTTACCTGTCTGCTGCTCCCAAGGCAGAGCCCACACTGTGGCCAACAGCATTTGAAACATTTCCTTCAAATGCATTGGGAACATTTTAAGCCACTGGAATGCCCTTTCATGTCACTATCTTTAATCAAAAGGCCTACCCATCCTACAAAACTCAAGTGAGTGCCACTCTCTCCCGCGAAACCTTTGCCAGCAACCCCAGCTGGAAGTGATCATGCCCTCTGCTCTTAAATTCCCACCATGGCTTTTCATTCAATTATAGGCATATATTGAGAACAAACTCTATACCACTCCCCTGACCTTTTGGACTGCTGTCTTTAATGATATTAGTAGAAATCTCTTAGCCCTCTCCTACAGCATAAACTCCTGTAACTTAAAAACAGACAACTTGTGTTCAAATTCTAGTTCTGGTTAGGTGTTGTGAGTCCATACACAAGTCATTGAATCTAATTCCTGGGAAGCCTCCACTGTGTACCAGAAACTAATACAGTGCCTGGCACACCCTGGAAAATCAATAATTATTTTTTAACAGAAGGAAAAAAAGAAGAAATGGATATATAGAGAGAAATATACAAAGAAAGACTAAATAAACTTAATGAATTGAATGAGCTTAGAATTAAATGAGAATACACACACACACACACACACAAACACACAAACATATACACACATAACATACACACACACACACACTGAGGGCCAGATTATTATGATCTCTGAACGCATAACATATAATAATCTGGCCACTCAGTGTGTGTCTATGTGGCTCTTGGGGAAGATTTTCTCACTCTTGAGAGAGTCGCTGCCTGTTTTTCCCATGACTGGGCTGGATGTGACGGGCTGAGGAGCAGAGAGATGTGAGGTTGACCAGCCAGCCCTGGAGCTCTCGCTCCCTGCTTCATGACATGATAAACTGTTTATTTTTTCAAGCTCCTTTGAGTCAAGGTTTTTAATTACTTCCAGCTGAAAATAGTCTAACGAAAACCAATACCATCACATATTCAGATTTACTCATTCATGAAAGCAAAAGCACTGAGAGCCCACTGGGCCGGGAGATTGGAGAACAGCAGGGAGAAGGGGGAACCAGCAGCTACCCTCGTAGAGCCTAGAGGACTGAAGGGATGCACCATTCTTCAAAGCTCTGCCCTTGGAGTTTGTTTGGCTGAATGACTTGTAAATCTTGGAGTCATCTCAGATTTCTCTCCATTTTATAATGCTTATTCAGCCTTTCACCAGGTGCAGTTGGCCACACCCTCAAAATCTATTCTACCCTCGCTGGTTTGGCTCAGTGGATAAAGCTTTGGCCAGCAGACTGAAGGATCCCAGGTTCAATTCCAGTCATGGGCACATGCCCAGGTTTGTGGGCTCAATTCCCAATAAGGGGCATGCAGGAGGCAGTCAAACATGACTCTCTCTCATCATTGATGTTTCTCTCTCCCTCTCCCTCTCTCTCAGAAATCAATAAAAACATACTTGAAAAAATCTACCCAGAGTTACTCCACCTCTCACGTGCCCTTCACTGTGACCCTCCTGGTCCAAGCTACTGTTATTTCTCCAACAGTGAACTGCAAACTAGATCTCCCTTTGAGTAGAAGTGACAGTTGTCTGCCAGGGTAGCCAGAGCTATGTGTTTAGGGGGTAGAGGCCTGCTGGAGAGCTTGAGGAGTGAACAGGTACTTGGAGGTATCAGACTGGGGACATTTGTGTCTAGAATTTTTGCATTGGAGAAAAACAAATAGATAGTTACTTTGGGGGAATGGTGGTCTCAAGGGAGTCTTATTTGGTTTCAGTTTTAATAGAGTAACAACAGAGCCTGCTTGAAAATTATGGGGAATGACTCAGGAGAAAGGGGGGGGGGGGGGATCCAGAGTGTGTGAATAAGCGATGGCTCCCTGAGAGAGTGGCAAGGGGACAACATCCAGAATCGGTCTGGTGGCCTGGCCTTGCATCAGAGGAGGACTGCGCTCTCCTTTGTAATAGAGGCAAAGGGGCAGAGGCAAAGTGTGGAGGTTGGGAGGTTTGTGGACCTTGCAGGAGGGGAGAGTCTCCATGGGAGTTTCTCATTTCTTTATGAAGGAGGGAGGAGTGCATCCACGGAAAGGGGAGGAAACCATGGGGACATTGCGGGGTGAGTGGGAGATTTGAGGAAAGCAGAAAAGTGAAACAACCATTGACTAGAGAGACAGAGCCAGCTTCCTAGACCCCCCCCACCCCCCTTGGGGACATTGTCAAAATTTGTTAAGAGCTTCTCGGGAGTGATGATAACAAATTGATGGTGAGGGAAGCTGCCCTATGATCCTGCTCTGGTGGTGAGTATGTGCCCTATTGGCAGCCTCAGTGCTGAACCCTGAAGGTACTTATACGTACTGGGAGCCGCAGGGGAGAGTAAAGCTGCTCCCTGAGGCCATGCTCGGTCATTCTGATAGAGCTGGCTCATTGATTTTGGTCCATCTAAGACCTACGTGGAAGCTTAGGCTGCAGGAACTGTATGATCAGGCCTGTTTGAAAAACCCATGTACAATAGATCAGCACCAGCCATGCTGAGATGAAACCCCACTTTGGGTCCTGAGACTCTGGGATCTGTGCTCCTTTCTTGTTCCAACTTGAAAAATAAAAATGAAAGTACCTTTAAAAAATCATCCTGCAGGGCAAATACTTCCAAGAGAACACCTATTCATTCATTCACCCAACATTTACGGACCTCCTGCTATGTTCCAGGTGCTGCTGAAGGTTCCATGAGGAATAAGATGGGCTCCCTGTTCTTACAGGGCTACCTTCCCAGAGGTGGGAGAGATCCCTAAGCAAATATAATAATTACTAGTACAAATGCAGAAGGAGTTGTGAGAGCTATGAGAAAGTGCAAATGCAGAAGGAGTGGTGAGAGTTATGAGAACATAGAGGACAAGAGACAAAGTCTGCAGCAGGCAGAGATGTGTGAGCTGGATGTGTCGTTGGGAACTGAAGAGATTTGTAAAAGGCCAATCTTGCTGAAATGTCCTAAAACATCATCATGTCCCCATATGTATATTTCTAGCTCCTCTCACCACCACACACACATTCCCGTTTCCTCTTGCTGATTCCACTTGCTGGAAATAGAGATCGTTTCTTAGCTTATCTTCTGCAGTTGGAAGGGAGCAGAGAGCAGGGGGAGTTCCTGGGGACCAAGAGTTGTGAAACCCAAGAAAGATATTGTATTTTAAGGAGTAAGAAACTCAGTCCAAGCCCCTGAAGGAAGCAGGACTGTCACCAGGAAATGCACTTGAAGAAACATAGTTTTGGGGGCTTCACTCTGAGGTCTCCTAGGAAGGGAGCAATACTCCAAGGCACTGCCTTATATCCTCCCCTTCCACCCCCACCCCCCTATTACCCTCCCCTCCCCACCCCTGTGGCCTCTGTCCTTGTTGCTGCCTTCACTGGAGATGAGGGACTAGAGTCAGAGAGACTGGAGTGAGTGGTTGTGATGGATGCCAGGGAAAGAGCAATGTGCAGACAGAATCCTGTCTCCAGCATTGCTATGCCTGGTGGATGGGCCAGGAGCCTGATCTTCCCTCTGACCTAAGCGGCACGCACCCCCCTGTAGGCTCTCTGCAAGCCAACTGTCGCCAGCCATGGTTACAGCAGCAATGCAATGAGCAGCCTGCGCGTTCCAGGAAGTTGGGCTGTTTATCCCCACACTAACCCTCCATTTGTGTGTAAATGAGTTGCATGATTCATTTTCCATAAACAGCGGGGTGAACAGAAGGGGAAACAATCCAAAGGCTGGGGACTGGCATTTCACTTTGTGGAAACGGCCAAGGAAAAGTTATTTTCTTCATTTTGGCATCTGTCTGAGAGGAGGCTAAGTCTCTGAAACAAGAGGTCGTCGGCAGCTGGGTCACATCACCCTGAATCTGAGTCTTCACGTGGATCCATTAAGACTGTCCAGGCCCAGACACCAGGACAGATGAGAAAATGGGAAACCACAAGGGAACATGAGATTGAAATTCAAACTCTGCCCAGACCAACATTTGAGGAGGAAACTCCTAGGAAGTTCTCTGCCCTGGTGAGGCTATTTGTCACTCTTAGATTTCACCTCCTCGGTCAAGACCTTCCAGAATTTTATCCCCAGCATCCTTTTTCATTTGTTATTATCAGAAATAGTAAGCTGCTGTAACACAGTGTCATATCAATTTATTTCTCATAGTTCTGGAGGCTGGGAAGTTCAAGATCAAGATTCTGGCAGGTTAGGTGACTGGGGAAAACCCCCTTCCTGGTTTCCAGACAGACAGCTTTTCTCAATGTCCTCACCATGGCAGAAGGGGGACAGGATAACTCTCTGGGGTTTCTCTTATAAGGGCACTAATTCCATTCCTGAGGGCTCCACCCTCATGCCCTAATCACCAAACCCAGTATCCAAATACCATCACGGTGGGTGTTAGGATTTAATATATGGATTTGGGGGCAAACATGAATATTCAGTCTATAGCAATAGCAAAAACAAACATGGCTCTGGTTTTAGTTGCATCCTTATGATGTTTTTGTCACATCCTGGTAGTTTATATTGATTTTGTCTTTTCTCTCCACTCTTCAGAAGCATAAGTGTTATTATCCTTATTTTACAAGTGAGAAAAAATAGCTCTTCATGTGATGAAGTCCACTTAGCCGCTGATCAGACCCTACTAGTAAACATAGCAGAACTTAGTTTCAAAACCACATCTGTCTGATTTGGAAGGATGTGTCCTGAGTAGACCATGCCATGCCATTCCTTCATTTACTCTTTAACTTTAGGGAGAAGAGTATACTCTCATCCTCTCCAAAACTCCTGGTGCTTCCATCCTCTCACCCTCTCACTTATCTGATTCTTCATTAGCATCTTAATTATTAAGATGCGGTGCTGGAAGAATGGGATCCAACAGATTCCAGATCAGCAGCAAAACCAGTGACAAAATCAGATGAGAAAGGCAGGGCTTTGGAGGCCCCAAGATCAGTGCTAGGCCAATGCCAGGAGGTGCAGTGAGAAAAAGGACACAGCAGCTGCCAGCTCAGGGTCCGGAGGCCGAGTCCAGGATGAGAGACCAGGTTGCTGCCGAGAAATTGGAGACAGAAGCATGGGGCACATCTGTTGGGACAAATGGTTTGGTCCCGGCAGCTCCATCTGGGGTTTCCAGCGAGTGTGTGTGAGGGAGCACCTTCTTAGCTGGCCCCTGTCCCATGCTGTCTCAAAGGCACGACCCAACACCTAACAGGAAGTTAGGCCCATGGCAGGAAGTTGGCCATGATCAGGCCAACAGAGAGGGACAGCTCCTTCCCCGAGCGCTTTATAGCTTCTGTTGCCTGCAGCAAGCTCTTGGCCAATGCTATGTGGTGTGGTGGGATTTCAGTCCCTGCCACTGTGAGGAAAGGTCCGTGAGGGGCAGAGGCTGCCTCATTGTGGTTTACATAGCCAGCATCTAGCCCAGAGCCTGTCCCAGAGCAAGAATCCCACTGACAAATGTTGATCAGCCTACTCCACCCATTTCCCTGAGCCTCCATCTGACCCCAAATAAAATCATTGCAACGGAGGTCTTCACCACAGCGGGCTGGGCAGTAGACAGTGTCTGATCAGCAGCTCTAAGAACCCAGCTTTAGACTACTGTCTCCAGGTTAGTGCACCTGTGAGTCTGCCCCCTGCTAACCAGCTGTGCTCACCTGCCAGCCTCTCCATGGCTCCTGGACTCTGCCAGGCTGCCACCTGGCTCTTCCTCCTGCTCACTCCTGCCTTTGGCCTTTGACTTTCTTATTCCCTTTGTGCGGAATCTGGCTCCCCCAGATATTGACTGGGCTCACTTCCTCGCCATTTGTAAGTCTTTGCATAACCATTGCCTTGTCCATGAGGCTTTCTTGGACCTTCCTACTACCTTACCTCATACTGCACAGACCCCTGTCCTTCACGGGGCTTTATAATCCCCCTTAGAACTCAGCCCTTTCCAACTTGCCATGTACTTCGCTCTCTCCTCTGGATTGTAGATACTAGGAGGGCAAAGATCTTTGTTTGTTTTCCTTACTGCTGTGTCTCCAACACCCGGGACAATGCCTAACATAAAGGTGCTCAATAGATATTTGGTGAATGAATGAATATATAAGAATGACCTGGGCCCCTGACCAGTTTGGCTCACCCTTATGTGCATTCCCCTCCTTGTGAGTGTCTCTGTGCCTTGGGATGGCCTCTGCCTGTCTTGCCATCATCTTTGGTGATTCATGGTCACTTTCTGCCCTGTGGATTAGCTGTTCTTTCCTATTAAGGGGCCTATAATTACATGGAGCACCATTGAACTGAGGGTCACAGATTCCATTCTGGTCAAGGGCACGTATTTCAGTTGTAGGCTTGATTCCAAGCCCCTAAGAGAGCCACATGCCTTAGGCAACCAATCAATGTGTCTCTCACATCAATGTTTCTCTCTATGTATATCTTCCTCTCCTTTCAACTCTCTCTTAAAAATCAATGGAGAAAAATATCCTCGGGTGAAGATTAACAAAAAAAGAAATAAAAATAATAAGAAAGAATGACCCAGAGAATGTAGAAAAACAGATTTCAGATATTCTTCTCCCAGATGTTAATGACCTACTGACATTCCCGACCACCTGCCCCAAATGCTCCTTTTTCTCCAAAGTAGACTTCTTCCTTCCTCCTTTCCCTTAAATACCTGAGTCCTGGGGAACAGCAGGTGAGCGAGCCACTATTTCTCTGTGCGGAACCTTCCAGGTTCTCTGTGCCTATCCTGCTCTCTGGCTCCATTGCTGCCTTCCAAGGATCCTTGGGGCAGCCTGTCCTGTGGGCAGTGCATGGGGGTGGGGGGTGGGGGGAACTACATTCCTTTCCTAGAGGCATATTTCTTTACCTTCCTGGTCAACATGACCACAGGCAGCCCGTCCTTCAAAGGCTCGGGTGCCCCTCAGCCCTCCAGGGACACTTGTCTGCAGAGCCTTCTGGCAGCTCAGCCAGGGGACACTGGAGCTGACGCCACTTGGAATCCCCAGCAGGTGCCCAAGGCAGTCACATTCTGGGACAGCAGGATTAGAGGCGGGGTGGAGAGGCAGAGGTTGGCTTCCGGACTGCCTAAGGGAGTGATCCTGAACGGATTGCTTGGGGCCTCTTTGGCTAGACCTCATGCCCTCATGTGAATCCCCCTCCTTGGGAGTGTCCTTGTGCCTTGGGATGGCCTCTGCCCTTCTCGCCATCATCTTTGGTGATTCATGGTGGTGTTCTGCCCTGTGGATCAGCTGTTCTTTCCTGTTAAGGAGCCTATAATTACCCGGAGCACCAGACCTGCCACCCCTGCCTTAGATTTTGCCCAAAGGAGCCTCCAGGGGTGTTCAGACCCCTCCCAAATCTATTCATTTATTCCCAAATTGGAGAACAAGGATTAACAAAGATCAATCTCCCCGGCTGACGGTCCCCTTTATCCTTCCCTGCCCCCAGACTGAATGTCCACATCTGAAAGCCACGCTGAACCCTGGGGATGTAGCAGGTGGCGGCAGGAGCAGGTTGTACTCGGCTCGAAATAAGTCTGTAAGACACACCAGCTCCAGTGGGCCTTCTTTACTGGGATTGTTAAGTGGGAGGGAGTTAGTTACCTCTCCGTGTGCCATAGTTTCCTCTGCCAGGCCCTGGAAGCCCAGCCCACCTCTTAGGGGGAGAGTCATGACAGAAAGAAAAGCTGTACCGCATTCGTATTAGATAAGCGTTCTCCAGTGTGCAGACCCAGACTTCTTTCTACCATTGTTCTCTAAGAAACATTGAGGTCCCCTGCCGTCTGCAGGATTCCAGCTCCACAAAGAAAGATGTCAAAATACGTGCTCCATCATTTCTTTGCCCTTCATCTCGTCATTTTAAGTCTGCCAAAGGTGCTAAAGATAGGGCAGGGAAGGAACTTAGAGTTCTATCTAGTCTACTAAGTTATTATTTTATAAGGAGGGAGGTTTAAAAACAACAACAACAACAACAACACCCCTGCATATAACTTGCCGGGAGTGAAGACACTGCCACTCATGACTATTTGTGCGGTTAAATCCTCGGCCCGAACTTTGTGGTGTCAAGAAGATCAGTGGCTGTGAGATGGGTGCTGTGTGGCAGTAGGTTGGTTTGTCTGGTTTGTTTGGAGGGACTCGCTGCACACATTGTCATGGGTCATCCTCAGGGATGGACAGCTCAGTCCATGGCGTCCCAGCCAACCGGGCCAGTAGGCAAGGGTCAGTGCCCCACTGCATGCAACACCCTGACACTGTCCACGTCCACCTTTCCCCACCCTCGGGCACCAGCTCTCATCTCCCTCCCTCCTTCCCTCCTTGGTCACTGGTCCCTGCCTGCTCCCGCTGCCCCCGCTGTAGAAGTTTCCAGCCCACGCGCTCAGTGATCAATCACCTGGGATCTCAGCTGCAGTGGGGCTGAAGCGGACAAACCAGCCTTTCTTTGTGCCAACAGGGAATGCCTGGAATAACCAGACACACAACTCTGATTGATGCAGCCCCGGCTTGCACACCGCACTTCAGACAGTCTGCGAGGGCTGGGATTAATAGCCTATTATTAGATAGCGGGTGGAGGTGGGGGTGGGGAGCCAGGAGAAGGAGAGGCGAGGAAATATCTTTTTATGATCTTCTCATTTAAATCCATTTATTTGATTTTTGCAGGGTGTGATGTGACCGGGGGCGGGGAGAGCACACAGGGTTGGGTGTGTGAGTGGGAGGGGGGCTGTTCTTACCACCCTGCTGGGAGTCCCCCGGGAGGACTCTAGCCAGCTTGGCACCAACCCACCCACCACATTTTTTCTATAAATGATGCAAATCCGCGTGGTCGGACAGGGAGGGGTTAAAGAGGGCCGAGTATGGATCTGCAGGGAGGGGGGCGTGGAGGTGGCTAGGCTCACTGGCTCCCATGCCAGGTCAGCTAGCCAGCTGCAGAGAGGGGAAGTGGAGTTTAAAACCCCGCGTAAGACATTTTTTCCTTGGTCTGAGCATTGTTTAAATTCCTGAAGTGGGTGATCCCAGTAATAAATACCTTGGACTTTGCAAGACAGATCTATTTATTCAAGTTTAAAGTTTGGATGTGATGGATGTGTGCTTGGGAATGCATGGGACTGGCGTGTTTGTTCTACGCTGGAACCCATTCAACGTGCACAGGGTGTCGGGGAGACTCCATTTATAGCCCAGCAGAATGTCTTTTGTTAACATAGGATAAAATCCTTTCAAAAAACGTTTTTCAATGACCACTGACATCAATATCACATTAGTTTCAGGTGTACAGCATAATGATTAGGTATTGATATAGCTTGCAAATAGTCTAGCACCCAGGTGACACTGTACATAGTCATTTCAATATTACTGACTGCATTCCCTGTGCTGTGCTCTGCATCCCCGTGACCAATTTTCCTAACTGGCAATTTGCATATCTTAATCCCCTCCCCCTTTGCACCCACTTCCCCTAACCCCCACCAGGTTAACTAATTTGTTTGTTGTATCTATGAGTTTGTTTCTGTTTTGTTTGTTTATTTGTTTTGTGACTTAGATTCCACCTAGAAGTGAAACCACATGGTATTTATCCTCCTCTGTGAAAGTAGAATGTCTTAACCATTCTTTGCGGTCACTGTGTCAAAACCTGTGCTTCGTCTCTCATATTTTAAACATCGTTGTCCCTCAGAAGACATCAGATGGCAGGGACGAGGGCACACTTTGGCCCAAGGTACCCAAAGCACTTCCTCAAGCCTTGTGCATTCATGAGGCCCTGAACTAGATCACCTCTCTTCTCTGAGGAGAGGGGAGGAGATCTCAGCAAAGTACAGAGGTGGGCACAGAGCTGGAAAAACCTTGTGCTCAAACTCGTGTCCTGTGTGCCCATAGGTACTTAAGTAACCTATATAACAAAAGGCTAATATGCAAATTGTCCCCTTGATCAGAAGTTGGACCAGGGGCAGAGCCAGCCGGCTAACTGCTCGCACCCCCTCCCCCCAGCTGGCCCACCTCCAATCACCCTTCCCTATTAGGGCAGGCCAGCTGGGCCCCACCCATGCACGAATTCATGCATCAGGCCTCTAGTGTATATATTTTCTATCTTTGGTATGTGAATTTTCCCAGGACACCTCTTGCTCAGTATGGAACACTTGATATTCCCCTAAATAATACCACCCCAACCCTTCCTCCACTTGTGCAAAACGAGCAAGCCTAGTACTTTTAAGAAGACCAGCTGGGAGTTCCAGAGATTCAGGCCCTTCTTGTCTCCTTTGCCTATAGGGAGGTACGGATTGGCCCCTGCCCCCAGATGAAATGACCACCTGCCCTCCTCTCCTCAGTGAATGACAGTGTCATTCCAGAATGGCTGGCAGAGCCAAGAGCTGAGCAGTCTGGTTTGGTTTTCCCAAAGGGATCCCCATCCTCCACAGACCCGTGCCAGAGCTCCATGACTTTGCTGACCTGATGGGCCCCACGTTCAAGGGAGCCTGGCCCCGGGCCACTGTGTGCACTGTGCTGCTCCCCAGCACAGCTGGGGTTGGATTTCCATCTTTTCATGTTGGGTATATGTCCTGTGGAAAACCATTTCACCTGGGGCTTGACCTGGCCCCTCAGGAGCAAGAGCCAAAAGTAAATTGGTTATTACTGGGCCATCTGCCCTGAGAAAGGAAGTTACCGGGGCATCTGCCCACAATGAGTTTCCCTCTTTCGGTTGGCGCTCAAGCCCCAGGTGGGTGATTCCATCCTTATGTCTGGGCTTATTTGCTACAACCAGAAACTGCCTCCCAAGATGAAAATCCAATATAACAGCTGCTTAAAAAAATGCTTTTTATAGGCTGCAGTACATGATGCTTGCAACAACAGGAATAAAGATGTGAAACTATTACTTTCTACAATGTTGGTGTTATTTTTGTCATTGCTTAAGCTCCTGATTTTAGCAGAGCTGCCAGTTCAGGTTATGTTCTTGCTTTTGTTTTCAAGCCGCTGAGAATTTTATTTTTTCTTGAAGGGGAACGTATGTTATTACTATGTATGTTACTTCCAAGGCAATAATTTCCAGTCAGGTTCAAGGTTTAGTTGTGCTTTTGTTGTCACTTAAGGAAAGGCACAGGGGGGTTAATTATAAACCAAACAACCAGTAAAGAAACTCCTACTTCCAAACGTGTCCTGTGTGCCAGTGTAACCAGTCCTTAGCATTAGCTAGTAACTGGTCTCTTGGGGGTGACAGGTTATCTCACAGGTCCCCTGCAGGTGCTTGCCCACTTTGTTGTAACTAAGTTAAAAGATCGGAAAGGCTGTAGTTGTCTTCAAAGGGAAAGATGCAGACTGAGGTGCCCTGGGCCTGGGTCCGCGCTGCCTAGACACAGCAGTCTGCACACTGGGGCCTCAGATACCCTGGAATTGTTGAAGGCACCGAGAGAATCAGCAGAGCACCCTCAAAAATGCAAAAGAAAGTTGCGGTTTGGAGGACAGTCATTTAAACATGCCCCACTATAACTGTGTCACCGGGGATAGAAATCGCCAGTGTCAGTAATGACAGCATAGTCCCATTTTGCTGGTGTAAACACGTTTACAGTGCCAACTTGAGGTTTGTCTCTTAATTCAGCATGCAGTTATGAGAATGACCTATACGTTGCTTAAAATACATGCTTAAGAAGGTGCTTAGAATTCTCTGGACTTCTCCTAAATCACACTCGCTGAAGATGGGGCTGGGGAGCTATGTATTTTTGGAACTCCACCTTGAAGGATCAGGAGGGACGTTATCCTCAGGGTTGGTGGGAAAAGCAATCCAGGGGCGGGGTGTTTGGTTTAGTTGGAAGGCATGGGGTGAAGGGGATAATGTGATTTATTTGTCATTTGCTTCAGAACTTCCCAAGCCTTTTATATGCTGATGAGTAGCCTGCACCATAAGGGCGTGGGCAGGTGTAACTGCATTTTGTGAGCTCCTAGTAACTCAGGGAGCTGGGAAGCAAACCCCTTGGGTTTCCTTAACCAGAGGCCGCAGGACAGACTTCTGCTGGCCAGGGCGCCTTTGCCCTCTGGATGCTGGCTGAGGAGGCCCCACTATAACTGTGCCCCACTATAACTCTGTTTGGAACACTTGATATTCCCCTAGTTGAAGTGCTGTGCTCGGTGGTCCTGGCAACTAATACATAATAATAAATACATGCCCCGGTTTGTCCAGGTCAAGCCCCAGGTCCTGGAACGAGAGAAGTCAAGGCTGGAGGAGGGGGAGAAACAGGCAAACATTGAGACATTCCTAGAGACAGTAGGATGGGCTTTGGTTGTGCGACCACTATGCCAGCTGGGAACACAGAAACCTGGAAGGAGCTGGAGGTGAAGAAGGGAGATCCTCTGAGACTTGGGTTTCCATCTGCTCTGCCTCTCGTGTGCTCTGTGACCTTGGGCAAGTCACTTACCCAGCCTAGTCTCAGTTGCTTACTCTGTAAAATCAAGTGACCAGCCTCCCTGGGAATTCTCTTAAGGAAAACATGAAACCATGTTTGTAAGATGCCCAGTTCAGAGACCAGTGCTTAGTGGATAAAGACTTACTAAGTTCAGAGACCAGTCAGTCCTTCCTTTCTCCCCACATCTAGAGATGACAGCAACTCCCCTGTCTTAGCCTCAGTTCGAGCAGCATTCACTGTGCACTCTCATACAAAAGCCAGTGCACTGAGAACATCCCCATCTCCCCATCATGTGATGCCTGACCAATAAAGAAATAGTTTTGTGTGACTGAATAGCTGTATATAATTGTTTAAAAAATAGAGTGTTTAAAAAAACCATGATTCACAGAGGAAGAAGTGATTAATATAGGATTCATGTAATCTTCCACTCTTCTCCTATATGGAGTGTTGGTGAGAATTGTTTTGGCCTCTCTACATCCCTTATTTGACGGGGAAGGAGGGTCCCTCTGATGGCTCCTTGGACCACCATTCCTGTGGGATTGAAATCACTCCCCTCCTCTAACATGGAAGTCGAATAGGCAGAGTTAACTTACCAGGACTGCCATCTTGGACCTGCCTGCGACTAGGTGAGTGAGCTTGTCTGTGGTCTTCATCCCTGCTTATGGGGGAGGTGATTCACAGCCTCCTCTGTAACCGCACTCCTATCTCTCCACAGAACCCCTACGTTCACATCCCATGATTCTTGTGTAACGGGTCCGAGCCCCAGGCGTGCTCAGGCAACTAAGCACTTAAAGAGAACTTCATGGTTGAGATGACACTTTTGAAAATAGCCAGAGAACACTAGGTAGCATCTAATTTAGGAAACAAAACCATAGGTTCTCCCTGTCTATAGTGTTTTAGTTGGTAAAACAATTCCACTCTTTTCAATTCTTATTAACTCTCCTCTCGGCAACATTCATTCGTATCCCCCATGACAACATAATTAGTATTCTAAGGATATTTTTCACCAGCTGCTTATGTCTTCAAGTTAAAAGTCAACAGCTAAATATATAGCATGGCAAGAGCATAAACAGTGAAATTGATGTTAGTACTCAAAACGACTTGATTATCTATATTTATAGCTGTAATTAGAGAAAGGCTTAATGCCTGGTATAATCGGTCCTTTATTGAAAGTTTCACGACAGAGGACTTGACGCTAATTTACCTTGTAGCATCAAGGAACGCGCGCCGATTTTCAGGCCACACGATTGGCTTTGGCTTCTGGGTTCATTAACTACGAAATACGTGGCCCTCCATTACATAGAGCGCATTAAGGGCTCTTTATTGAGCAGCTTTCAAAGGAGTTTCTATTCCAATTTGCTAACATAATACATGCCTTCCCCCAGGGCCGGTTGGTTATTTTAGTCTAGGGAACGAGTGATATGTTTTGTTGTTATTTAAAAAGAATGCTAATTCTGTGTGAAGTCAGTAACCCCTACAGCATGACATCGCAAAGAATTTCCATCTTTTCTACATGAATGTCTTTTCATCTGGAAAGTTTTAGACCCTATTTCTGTTCTTTGGGTATCCTGGTCTCTGACATAGGAGTTTTCTCAATGTTAAAAAAAAATAATAATAATTCCTATTAGAACAGTATAGTTACCAGTGATTGAGCATTTATTGGGTGCCAGACCCTTTACAAAGTACTTTCTATAGGATATTATTTCATCTTCTCAGCAACCTGATGAGGCAGACACTGTTGTGTCTCCATTTCACAGATTATGGAATTGAGGTTTAGGGACAGAGGTAAAATGACTCACCCAGGATGACACAGCTGTCAGTGGTAGCTCAGTAGTCTGGTTCCTGAGAATGAACTCCTAACGCCTATCACAGCTACAAACGCATCCCCTGGGACTTCCCTGCTCACCCCATTGCCCGCTACCTTCCCATGGCTTCCTTTCTCTTGTATGTGCATTTAGATCTATATCACATATATACATATGTAAGCATCCCTATGCATGCATGTCTACTCCATGAAAGAACCTAAACAGTAACTTTGGTTTGGGTATTCTAAAGACTTCACTAGATGTGTAGCTGTAATTACATAGGGGATATACACATGCTCCTTGGCGCTTCGGTGGCATTTTAGAAAGGGTTCAAACATTTTTCATATAAAGTGTTCTCATGATCCACATTGATGCTTAGATCAGCCCCCAGAGGCTGGCAGATGTTGTGTGCCTTGTCTCAGTTTAGCAGTGAAATGACCTGGCCCCAGGGTGAGTTTGGTAATAGTAACGATCTTCCAGTAGGAAGCAGCATTTGCATCTCAGACACCATGTTTGCTTAGCAGAGTTCCGTGGGTGGGTGAACTGGTCTTGTTTTGGGGAACCGGCTGCCTTTGTTTCCCTCAGTGCCTGTCCATGCCGTGAACCACGTCTCCTTTGTACCTCCGTGGGCCTGACCCGGACTCTAATCCCAGTCGTCACCCAGGGTGCTCTGTGGTACATACATGTTGTGTGTGTTCGCCTCTATCCTCCAATTTTCACCACAGAACTTGGCATGAGAAGCTGCCCACCTATTTAGCCTTTCATTTATTTGCTGTACATACACATCTGCTGAATTTGCCTTTGGCAATTGGAAATGAGACAGAGAAAGAGAAGGGGGGAAAGACGTAGAGACATAACTCCCAGTTGTAACTGTTTTGCCATAGGATAGGGTCCCCGGCCCCAAATACCAACCTTTGGAAAAATTCCTGGGAGCTCCGCCTTCCAAGAACGAGCCAGGGCAGAACTGGGAGTCCCCCAAATGGCCCACAAAGAAGTTCTTTGGGGACTTAACGTGCCCTCCAGGACAGGGGGGCCTATAAAAGCCAGAGGAGGGAATACCGGGGAGGAGACCAGCGGGGCAGAGCTAATGGCTTCCTCCCAGCGCAGAGCCGAAAACAATGTCCAGCCTTTAGGTGGCGGGGAAGAGAATGGTGAACTCATTCTCTGTCTGGCACAAGTCGCAGACTATTAAGTCGTTTGGGAAATGTGGACTTGTACCAATCTTCGAGATTGGCCATGGCCATTTTAATATGCTTTTGAAAATCAGTGAGTGCTTAAAAACTTGTAGTAAAAGCCCTAATAAACTAAATTAGACCAGGGCCCTGCCAGAATTGTATTTACCTCTTGAAGTGGAGGGTTGGGAAACCACGTTAAAAATTAAAGTGAAAGAGAGAGAGAGAGAAGAAAGGCCAAAAGATCTGTGTGTAGGGGGCTATTTGGGTAAAAGAATGGGCTATCTTCTCCGCAAAGCAGCTCATCCGCAAAGTGATAGGTGAGTGCTCTCCAGGATACACGGTTCTCAGGACCAGTGCCACCCGTCACCCCTGTCCTTGCTTTTGTTTTGTTTCATGAGTCTTATTTTTTTTTTTTTAACGAGGGTACGTTTGGAGGGAACGGGGTGTGCAGTTACTGTATCCAGAAGAAGAATAAATGCTTTGTGCATTGTGCATGCCCACATAGTATACTGAACAAGTACTAATAAGAATAAAATTATTGGAGCGAATAAAATCACATATGCTTTTGAGTCACCTGGGAGAGGGGCCGTGCCAGCCTTTTGGAGCGCATAAATGTAATAATTCTTCACATGTGAATAGCATTATAGAATTTATAAAGCCCCTTCACATGTATTATACGTTTGATCCTCCACAACCCGGTGAGTCAGGAATGATCTGTGCTATTATCCCATTTTACAGGTCAGGAGAGGTTAAGTGGTTGGTCCAAACTGCGGCGCTACTAGGAGTCAGTCAGCACTTCCAACAGCATTCTGGCTCCACAGCATTAGGCTTTGCCCATTGAGGCGCAGGAGCGGTGGTACCAGTTTGAGCAAAAATCTCTAAGTTCACTGTGTAGAGGGAAAATAGCTGACATCAGATATGGAGATACAACCGGGGCCCAAGGTCAGAAAAATGGTCCAGGAGGGAAACACACATAGAACTAAGGTCTCATTTACCCCAGTCTGACACAGCCCAGCTGTGTGTCCCATTAAGACACATGCAAAATGAGGAACTATGTGGCATTCTCCTTTCTGAAAGTGTCATCAAAGGTCCCATGAAACTGATGTAAGAGGGTGCCTTTTGAGACTTTCTAAGAACTCACTAGCTTTGAGACCTCCGTTTCTGCCCACGAGGATCCTAGTGCAGCATTCGTTTCCTGGTGCGGCTATTACAAATAACCACAAAAATAGTGACTTAAAAAAACACACAAATGTATTCACTTACAGTTCCAGAGACCAGAAATCTAAAATCAGGGCATCAGTAGGGTTGCATTCCTTCTGAGGACTGGCCTTTTCCAGCTTCTAGAGGCACCTGCATTCCTTGGCTTGTGGCCCTTTCCTTGCATCACTCCCATGATCATATTTTCTTCTATATCAGATATGGGGAACCTTGTTTCTGCCAATGGCCTTTTGGATATTTATAACATCATTCACAGGCCATACAAAATTATCAACTTCATCATAAGCCTGCTATATTTGGTCAAACATTTAATTAACTCACTCCTAATGCCTTGGCAGGGCCAGACCAAAGGATTTCACTGGCCTTATATGGCCCGTGGACCAGGTGTTCCCTACCATTGTCCCTTTGATGATGGAAAGTAACATATTTCCAAGTTCTAGGGATTCAAGCCCGGATATTTGGGGGAGCAATTATTCAGCCAACTATAGGTAGGATTAACAAAGGCTGATACTGAATTTGCATTTTCTACTCTGTCAGTCATAAGTAGAAGGATGAAGCTCAGTATAAACTAGGCATCCTTCCTCTCTTCCTGTGGCCCCTGGTTGTCTCTGTGAATACGGGTCATGCAGGCAGCTGATGACATTTCATGAGAGAGAGGAGCAAGACAGAAGACGACCTAAAAGCTTAGAGGCAGGCACAGGAGTTACATCTCTTAGCCTCTTTTTGTATTGGAACGGATATTTAGTCAGCGCATGTCAACAGCTTCCCCTGAGAGTGCTGGGCAGTACTTACTCCTTTGCCTTTCAGACTCGGTCACGAAGGTTGGTGTCCTCCTTCCGTGCTCCCATGCACTTTGCTCACCACACAGAGTACTTACGACTTTAAAAAACGGACTTGTCCTTTAGAAATCAGGTTTTTCTCCCTCATTAGACTCTGTGCGCATGAAAGGTCGTGTTTAGTTCATCTCTGTGTATTCAAGGATCCACCTGCCTCTTATAGATAAGCCCTCAAGAGAAGTTGGGAGGAGGAGGAGTGAGTGTGTTTTTGAGGACTTTATTTTACATAGTCATGGTACCAGAGGAAAATTCAGTTCCTCCCATCTCCCCTATCTTGGCCTCCTCCTCTAATTTCCTCATTTCAGCTCTGCCATTGTCTACTACCCTGTGCATCCTGGCAAACACCCAATCTTTACTTAAACAACTGGCTCTGTATGAAGACCCCGAAGGAAGCACACGCTTTTATGTTCTAAGCAAAAAGAGTAACTGTGAGCCTACTTCCTTCTCCCCACCAGGTAGACTGTAGGGTTTGTGACAGCAGCCAGGCTCAGTGGGTTATTCTCTTTGCTCTGTGAGTGCCTATAGCTTTCGACTTCCGGTCAACAGCAGGGCATACCTCTCTATTGGTGGATGTTTCCATGCACATCTTACTAAAACAAATGGGGAAACAAAAACGCTCAGATGTTGCCTACAAAGAGTAGATAGATACATCACACTAGATTTTAATTAGTTCCTCCTCCATGTTTTATTAGCATGAAAGTGGATGCCTAACGAGAAAAACTGGCATTGAGTAGGCCATCCCCAGTTTGTAATGATGACTCCATTTGGGGGGGATGTAAGTGTAAAGAATGATTATTCCCTTCATATATTCAATCAAGAAATTGTTCTGCCCTAGCTATTTTTATTCAGTGGACAGAGCACTGGCCTGTGGACTGAAAGGTCCCGGGTTTGATGCCCATCAAAAGCATGTACCTCAGTTGCAATCTCAAGTCCCAGCCCTGGTCAGGGCTCGTGCGGGAGGCAACCAATTGATGTATCTCTCTCACATCGATGTTTCTCTCTCTGTGTCTCTCCCTCTCCCTTTCACTCTCTCTAAAAATCGATGGGAAAATATCCTCTGGTGAGGATTAACAAAACAAAACAAAACAAAACAAAACAAAAGAAACTGTTCGAGGGAGTGAAATGTGGGACTTTAAGGTTTAAATTTATTTTGTATTGATTGATTTAAAAGAGAGAAAGAGATATAAATATTGGTTAGTTGTTCCACTTATTTATCCATTCATTGGTTGATTCTTGCATGAGCCCTGACCTGGGATTGAACCCTCGCTGTGTCAGGATGATGCTCTAACCCAGTGTTTTTCAACCTTTTTTGGGCAAAGGCACACTTGTTTCATGAAAGAAATCACGAGGCACACCACCATTAGAAAATTTAACTCTGTGCCTATATTGACTATATATAAAGTAATTCTCTTGAATAGGAATCAAATAAACACAAAGAAAGTATTTCATAATTACTTTATTATGAAATATTAAGTAAACAAAATAGTGAAAAATTATAAAATTCTTGTCTTGTCTGCACCTACGGCACACCAGGCAACATCTCGCGGCAGACTAGTGTGCCGCGGAACAGCGGTTGAAAAACGCTGCTCTAACCAACTGAACTACTCTGCCAGGGCCCAGGACCTTAAGTTCAACCAAGTCAGATCTAGTCTCACTGGACCAAGTACCTTTCAGTTTTGAGTGGGAGAGCCCTGACACCCATTTTCATGTTGAGCCATTGCTGCCTAGATAGTCAAGCCTCTAGTATCCTAGGCCAATGGTGATGGCCTCATAGAATATTAAATACTTCAGGAAGAAGTGGCGGCCAATCAGCAGTGTGGCTTGGTGAGAACTGTGAGGGTAGAAATCCTGCCAGTGGTTGGCCAGCTACTCTGCCCTCCAAGGCCCATGTGGCTGCAGTTACTTCCTCATCCTCCATAAGAAACCCTCATATGTGTTTGTCCAAATGAAAGAAGATTTGTCTCCCAGGAAAACCACGTACACATGTAGCAACTACAATCTCATTTTCAGAGTTCGGGTTTCGTTTTATGGCCAGTCGTGCTGTTTCGTGCTGCGCATCTATATTTAAAAGCACAAACAAGTCTGCCTTGTTTGGTCCGTTCCCATCCCTCTCTAAGGTGTATTTATAAAAACACAGACAGATCTGATTCCATACACCCGATACAATATTTTATTGATTACAGTGAAACAGACTTAGATCATATTTCCAGCGACTGAGAAAAGAAAACATAGCAAGTGGGAAACACTGAATCTGATTATGCTAGGCATGGAGTCTAAAATACCTGAATTGTGGGGCGGTCTTGTCCGTGGGAATAATAAAATAGGTTTAAAAAAAACAAACAAACAAAAAAAAAAAACTACCCTTTTACAAACCATCTGACAGAGATATCCCTGGCATATTCCTTTGTGTCTAGATGCATAGTATTCAGAGCACATTACCAAGGAAGCTACTGTAGGTTTCTATATCCTTTTATAATCTCTCCCACCGCCAAGCTGTAGTTAGACTCCTGAAATCTCTGGTCTTGATGATGCTGATGGTGATGGTCTAACTGCATTAAAAACCTCTGACGTCTTCTGATTGGCTGGATTTACTGGCTCAACGTCCTTTAACCACACAGGGGAAATGATTAAAGCTCAAAGATCAGATACATATTTGCCCTCATTTTCTTCATGTTTGGTTTAATTTTCACACGTAATTCTTTAACACACCTGGAAATTACTGTTTCCAATGAGATGAAAATTATATTTCCCCCCAAGTAGATATCCAAGCATCTAGCATCTTTTCTTGAGTGATTCTCCTCTTTCCCACTGATCTGTTTTCTCTCACATCTTCTCACAAGTAGGTGTTGGACTCACTAGGTCTGTTTCTGGGCGCTCAACTCCAATCTGTTGTCTCCTCTGCTTATTCCTTCCCCAAAATGCAACAGAGATGGAAGGAATGTTTTAATGTCAGTTCAGGTTAGCTATATGCTTAGTTAATACTTTCTCTGAAATTTCCCTACCTGTTCCTTTTTAAAAAATATTTTTTTATTTATTTTAGAGAGGATGGGAGAGGGAGAGAGAGAGAGAGAAACATCAGTGATAACAGAATCATTGATTGGCTGCCTCCTGCACACCCCTGCAGGGGATCGAGCCCGCAAGCCGGGCATAAGCCCTGACTGGAAATCCAACAGTGACTTCCTGGTTCATAGGTCAAAGCTCAACTACTGAGGCATGCCAGCAGGGCCCTAGCTGTTCTTATTAGTTTATTCTTTCAGGTAAATGTTAGCATCCTTTTGAAGTTCCATGCATATTCTACAGAGATCTTGGTTCCAATTTCATTCATCCCATGAATAAATTTTGAGAAAATTTACCTCTTTATGCTATTAGGTTTTCTCTTAGGAACATGGCATGAGTCCCTGTCTTTTATCTGCTTTTATGTCTCTGATAGTGTTAACTTTGTTTTTCATGTAAGTCCAGCACATTTCATGGTTTTGCAGTTGCTTCATCTTTTTGATGGTACTCCAAAGGCAATCTTTTCCCATTATATTTTCTAGCTGTTTATTGCTATTACAGAAGGCTACTGACTTTTTAATGTTTATTTCATACTTAATGATCTTACTGAACTCGCATCGATTCCAATATTTTTTGACTGATTCTCATGTTTTTTTTGGTTTTGTTTTGTTTTGTTTTTGGTGTTTTATTTAAGACAGTATTTCCTGAAAATAGTAATTTTTTTTCCTTTTTTCCAATAGGCAGAGATCATTCTTCTCATTTCTGTTCTGGTTCTCATTACTTTGGCTTTAACTTCCAGAAAAATGTGAAATCAGAAATTCAGTTTTGATCCCCCAACTTTGATGCACCTCTTTCCATATCCTTACTTCCTAATATCCTCATTTTTCCTCAACTCTTCTTCACGAACTCCAACATCTCCTGAGGCCTTGGTAACTTTCCTACACTGACCCCACATAACTTCATCTACTAATTACTTCCGGTGCACCAGCTAGGGTGGCCAAACAATATAGAGGACGCCAGTGAAATGTGAACTTCAGATAAACAACAAATACATTTTTAGTGTAAGCATGTCTCATGGAATATTTGAGATATACATATAATAAAAACAATTATTTGTTGTTTACCTGAAATTCAGATATAACCAGGTGCCCTGTGTTTTTATTTGGTAAATCTCACAACTTGAGTGCCAGATCCAATGACTAAACCAACTAAGCCATGTTCACTTCTGTGATACCACAGCTCTATACACATACGTTGTTTAATATTCTGTTATAATTATGTGTTCACAAAGTCCCCAGAACCTAGTAGTGGCTGACATATCAGAAGCATAAGAGAATGGTTTTCACAGGATGAAACCACTGAAACTAGAGCTAGTCACATGACCTCGTGCATCCACAAAAGAGCCAGGAAGGCAACCCTCCATGTACTTAGGAGATGGAGAGCAAGAAATATTTGACAAAGAGTGTGAGTAGGTACCATGGGGTATGATAAAAACTAGATATTGATGCCCTGGCCAGTGTAGCTTAGTTGGTTGAGCATCATCCCATGCACCAAAAGGTCAGCAATTTGATTTCCAGTCAGGGCACATGCCCAGGTTGTGGGCTCAATACCTGGCAGAGAACATGCGGGATGCAGCCAATACATGTTTCTCTCCAAAAAAAAAAAAAAAAAAAAAAAAGTTTCTCTCTCTCTCTTTCTCTCTCTCTAAAAAAATTAATAAAGATATATTTTTAAAAATTTGGATATTGGTTCAGAATAAAAGATAGAAACAATCTAGCTAGGGATATTCACTTTTAAATAAAAGTATATCACTTGCAAAGGCATCGAATAGATATACATAGGAAGGTAAAGGGCCAAGAAATGGGTGAGCTTTCATACTTTGCCTGGCTTCTTTTCTGAAATGATACCTCAGTTGTCCCTCCCAGAAAAGCAGGCACTGCTTAGGATCGCACATAACTTATTGGAAACCACTGCCATCCCCTAGACATTTCAAAGCCAGCATCCAACACCCCATGTGAGCTTTGCCCCTTTCTCTCCTCCCTGCCCACTGTCATAGCACCGTTTGTTTTGACAATTGAACATTATATTGTACCTTCTCTGGCTGCATTCTCCTGGACCAAGATGTCCTTGGCTGCAGCGGGAGGCTCTCACAAACCACTGTATTTTCGTGACTGAATAAAGAGTTTATTTCTCCAAGGTACAAACCAGTGACTACCCAGAGGCTTAGCCCTAAATGCTCTCTTATGATTAAAGACCTTCGCTGAGCCACTGAAGTGTTAATTGGCCAAGTACAACTGTCAAAAATTCGTTTCTATGGGAATCAATTAAAACAAGATAATTGGGCATTGTCAGCACTTTTAAATATTTATACCAGTGGATGCAAATATTTATTTACATATCATCTGTTTGCAATTTTTTATCATGTCTGCTTTCTGAAGAGCTGCTCAGGCTCTGTTAGATCGTTTCTTGCGATGCTTAAATGAAAAGCTAAACTTATTCTAGTCGACTGACAGAAAGCTAAAATATTTTTGTTCAAATTCATGTGACATTGTGTATTTTTGACAATGTTTATATTCCTCATTTCCAATGGAAAGTGATACTGCAGCCATTCTTTCAAAGGGAGATTTCTGTTATATATATATATATATATATATATATATATATATATATATATATATATATATATAGTTGATTCATTCTGTTTTCCCATGTGGTATTCATTAGAGCAATTCCCAGCTTTGTAGATTTTCATTTTACCTATAGAGTGTTAAAACTTTCACACTCCTGCAATCGGTCAGCAATATTAGCCCAGCTTTGCTTGACATCTTTTTTATTGCTGACCATCAAATATATGCTGGTCCTGAAATATCAAAGAGTGTGAGTCTCTTGGCTAATGAGTCCCCCCCTATGGGAGGAATAACCACACCCGCTCCTCATTGTAAATTCTCCCTCCAGTCCCAAGTCTCTCAACCATCTCAAAGCACATCTCCGCCCACACCATCACCATTTCCAAATTTGTTTACCTATCTGCTTTTCCTGTCTTTTAGAAATAAGGCTCTCCATGACTTTCTTATGGTAATAACACTTGCATTAAAAAAAAACAACAACTTAAAATTGTTAGTTTATGATTCCAGTTATATCTGATATTCAAATTAGTCGTGAAAAACTTCAGAGAAAATCCCCACTATTTAAGAACAGCCCCAGTGGATATTTTAATGCATTTCCATCTAGTTCCATCTGTGCGTAGTACTTCACTTATTTTTATGTGTTCATGTAATTGTGATACTATATGCATCTTCACTTTGATTGTTTTATGTTCACTTGCCATTTTATGATAAGCATTTCCTCCATGTAATTACAGTTCTTAGTAAAGTCTTTTTTTTTAATGGTTGCATGATAGTCCCTTAGAAGGTAATGGATCGTGGTTTACTGGATTTGAGAAACAGCAGGATGGAGCTTGGGGCCTGAATCTGACTATTTGACTCCTCTTCCTCCTGATAGAAAATATGCACAGTGAACAATAAAGAGACAGAAGGGATGCAAAGTGCTGAACCCCCATCGTGCTTATCAGCCATGGATCAGAGCAGAGTGCTGAGTGTTATCTGGGGAGAAGGGCTGATGGAAAAAGTTGGAGGGAAAAAGAATGTTCTTGGTTTCAGCTTTGTAAGAAGGGCTACCTAAGACCCATGACCTGGGAGCATGAACGGTTGAGTGTAGAAAATTGTGCCAAGATGTCACGTTCACTGTAACCCCATTCTTCCGTGTCCTTGGGGAATCTGCCCATGCATCCTGGGTCCTCTCTCAGAGACTAGCATTGGAGACACTCTTGCTCTTGCAAAATTAAGAAATATCAATGCTGGTCCTCATCTTCTGACCTTCTTGTGGCTTGGTTCTATGCTGCATATTTTAATCTTTTTCCATTTCTATCACAGGTGTGAGCCTGACATTTTGCCCTTCTTCCTATTGCTGAATCCTGGTTGGGCTCATTTTTTGTTTATTGTTATTGTTAATCCTCACCTGAGGATATTTTCCCATTGATTTTTAGACAGTGAAAGGGAAGGAGAGGGAGAAGGAGAGGCAGAGAAGAAAGGTGGGGAGGGGTAGAGAGTCCAATGTGAGAGAAACACATTGATTGGTTGCCTTTCACATGCTCTCCAACTGGGCCTGGGGAGTGAAACTGCAACCCAGGTACACGCCCTTGACTGGGAATAGAACCCTTCAGTGTCAGGGCCGATGCTCTAACACGGAGCCACACTGGCCAGAGCCTACTGGGACTCGTTACGATGACTCAGCTTCCTCTCCTGCTTGGACCAGGGTGCTCAGGAAGGCAAGGCACCTGTCTAACCAAGGTTCACATTCATGCCTTCCCCAGAGTCTCAATGTCTTGCTCTACTTTTTTGTGTATCTCCACCTGTCACAGGATCCCAGGAAGCAGTGTCTACTGTCCTTGCTTCCTACACTGGAATTCTGTGGACCAGTGATTGTCCAAATGCGGCAGCACCTGGGAGCTTAGGCAAAATGCAGATTCTCAAACTCCACCCAGATCTATTGCATCAGAAACCCTGGGGGTGGGATCTGGCAATCCAGGTTCTGATAACTCCCTGGGTGAGTCTAATTAATACCTGTGAGTTTGAGAAGCACTGCTGCTGACCTATTTCTGAGTGATGGAGCTCCTTTGCTTGCATATTTAGCTCAGTGGACACCTGTCCTCAGCAGATCCTCACTAAAGCTCTTGATAACGCAGCTGCAGCTTGCATGCTCAGATGGGAAATGCATTCTTTACCTTGTGCTCTTCCCCCCAAACTTGCCTTGCTTGATTTTTAAGTCTCCAGACCATGAGTGAATTATGCTCCTTCATGGGTAGCAAGAGCATTTATCTCCGCCACCTCCATCCCCTATTACGTTAGCAAATGCCTCTAGTGTTCCCTTTGCCTCTCTTATTCTCCGCTCTTTTCAAGCAAACGCATCAGTTTTCGAAAGTATGCCCCACCTCCTGACTTGGCTCCCCTACCTTTTTCATATGTGGGCGCTAATCCCCTTGGCTTGATCCCAGAGTCTGCCTTCCTCTTCCTCTTTGCTTTCAGTCCCAGTCATTTGTTTTCTTCCTGATATTGTTCCAGATTTGGTCCTTTGAGATCCTTCTTAAGAGGAGATGTGAAGTCAGCAATTTCAGAAGCTGCCAAACTATCCACCGTTCAAACAAATCTTGTCCATGTCTCATTGCCCAAGTTGGATAATTCTCCATCTGGACTCAAATGTTATAGGCTTTTCCCTGAGGCAATTTCTCAATCTCAGCACGCTGATATTTCAGACTGAATAGTGCTTTGTTGTCGGGGCTGACCTGTGTGCTGTCAGATGTTTAGTAACCAGGAGCACCTCCTTCCCAAATCATGATCATCAAAACATGTCCCTAAGCCATTGCCTGCGTTCCCCTGGGGTATAGGGTACAGTTCACTTAGGTTGGCTCTGTCATTCTCCCTGGGCTGTCCAAGGACTGACACATACCATCTCTCATGGCAGTCCCCTGAGCCTGCTGCATTGCCGCAATAGCCGTGCTATCTTGGCACCAGTGAAATAATCCCTGAAGGATTCCACCGAAATCTTCTTATTCCTCCCTCACACAGTCCAAATGTCATGGAACCACCCAGCATGGCTCTCCCTCCATTGGCACTTTCCTAATTGTCCCCCACCTCTGGGCATCCTCTGCAGTGGTCAGCAAACTCGTCAACAGAGCCAAATAACAACAGTACAATGATTGACATTTCTTTTGAGAGCCAACTTTTTTAAACTTAAACTTCTTCCAATACCACTTCTTCAAATTAGACTTGCCCAGGTTATGGTATTTTGTGGAAGAACAACACTCAAGGGGCCAAAGAGCCACATATGGCTCACAAGCCACAGTTTGCCGACCACAGCTTTAGGGCATTGGTCTCCTTGGTTTTCTTCCTTTGATTTTGTTGATTTTTTAAAAGCCACAACCATGCCTTTTTTCAAACTTCAACTTCAAGAGCATTCGAAAAGTTTTAAGTCCCTATTTGTCCAACCTCACCTCTCAAATCTCACCATTTCCCTGAAAGAAAGTCTTTCCTTCTCCTAGCCCAATGCCTAGAGATAATGAAACCATTCCTCTTTAAATGATATCCGGGTCAGAGTTCCTTAAATAGATATCATGAATAGAAATGGCTGTGAAATGCTGTCTTATTTAAGAAATAAGCTTTATGGAAGAAAGCCCATTTGGGACCATTGGCAGGGAGCCCCGAGCCTGAGGGGCAGGCTATAGGAGTCAGGAATCTAGTCTTCCCACAGCCCCTTGGGTCTGTGCAATTCCCAACCAGATACACTATCCCAGGTTGGCTCAGTAAAGCTAGAGTTCTCAGTGCCTGGTGCTAAACCTGATGGCCAAATCCACTCACCCTCTACTCTGGATGGAATCTAGTACAATATATATATGTAGGCATATATATATATGGCTACTTAAAGTTCAAATTACCCAACATTGGCCTCAGCAGCACATTTACGGCAAGCCAAGCCAATGCCACTGAAGAAGTTAGAAACAAAGATTGGCACTGCCCATTCCTGCGAATGCCAGTCACAATAACTGAACCCAACTCTACCGTCCCCCATCTGAGTTCATTGCTCTCCAAATGTTTGTGCTTAATCTTAACATTTGCAGATAGTGCACTATCTTATTGGGGATTGAGAGTCTAACTTTACCTTCTTCTTCACTAAATGGTGTCAGAGTGCCAATTTGATTGATAGCTGGGGAGCATCCAACAAATCCAAACTACAGGGCCCCCCTGAGCAGCTTCAGAGGCGAAGCCAAGGAAGGGCTTCCTGCTGCCCTCCTCTTAACTAAAGAGACCTGGCCTGGTGTCAGACCTACATGACTCAGCTGTCCAATCTCAGCCAGGCCTGAGAGAGCAGACCCCTGACTTGTAGCATTAGCATAGGAAACCTGCCCACTATGGAGAGATGGCCCAGTGGGTTTCTGCCTTCCCTGAGTCTAGGAAACCGGCCTTTTCCTGGACACAGGAGAAGGAAAGGGAGTGGAGAGAGAGGCCAGATGTGCTCATTCCATACCCGTCACTCCTGGATGTGGAGTAGATGCTGTCTCCACCGGGAAAACACGAAGACAGAGAGATTTCTCTCCTCCACAGAGATTGTGTGACTATATACCTTCTCCTTGTGTTAAGCAAGCACTTAAGTGTTTCCCTGTGTGCCAGCTGCTATTTTAAGTGTTCTCCGTACAGGAACATTTAATCTTTCCAACAATCCTAGGGGAAGGCTAATGTAATGGCTGATTTGCGGAGGAGGAAATTGAGGCTGAAGTCGGTAAGTTAGGATCTGAACCCCGGTAATTCATCTCATTTGTATTCTTACTCAATGGCTTTCTTTTAGGTCTTCAAACAAGACATGCTCTTCTCTCCCTGAGACCTTGGCACAAGCTGGGCCTTCTTGCCTACAATGATCGTCCCTCTCCCCTTTGATGAGCTGCTCCATCTCAGCTTCCAGTTTAAATAGCGCCCTCTGGCAAACAGATCTAATCTGGCACCCCAGATCAAATCCATACCCTCTATTTTTGTGGCTAGGACTCATCACAAACTCTTCCCGTTTCAATTTTCTCTGCATAGAAAAAAAGAAAGAAAGAAAAAAAAAAGAGTGGAGGCGATGGTTAAAACTGTAATAGAACTGTGGTTTTTTTCTGTTTGGTTGGTTGATTTGTTGTTATTTGTTGGCTTTTGCTTTTTATATTGTTCAAGCTGTCCAGTTAGAACGTACATCTTGAAAGTGGGGTAGTTCCAGGTAACAATGCTATTTGAAGTTAGCCAGGGAGTGATGGGAGTGAGTGGAAATAAAGATCAGTGGCTTTTGTGGAGATCATTGCACTGCAGGGTCAGAGCGCCAGAGCGGTCATCAGTGCAAACGTGACCATGACCAAGGAAGGTGGGAGAGGAGAGGGAATCTGAAGGCTGCATGCCATAGGCAGAGGGAGGCAGAGGAGAGCCACGTGAGCAGTGGATGTGGAAAAGGAGATGCATTAAATACGTGGGCAAGAGCAACATAACAGGTGTTCTGGAAGGGTCCCTGGGGCTCAAGGGTGGATAGATCCTCCCCCTTTATGCTGTTGTGTTTTGGAAGAAGATACAAAAGTGGCATGTCCTGGAGAGGACGGTGCAGATGGGAAAGCCTCGTCTCCATGCTGGTGAGAAGAGGGACTGAGGAGGAGACAGAGGTGAGCTCTCACCTTAGAACAGGGACAGAAAGCAAAACAAAAGGGACAAAGACAAGGAGGATGGAAGGGCATGGACCCACCAAGAAGGGGTGTGGTTAAGACAGGAAAGAAGTGGCCAAGGACAGCTTGAGTGTGGCTTTTCGGTTGGCACAGGCACAGTTAGCATGCATCAAGGAATCAGAAGTCGAGAACACTGGCTGGGCACAGACAGGACCAGCTCCGTGGGCAGGCACCTGATGCTGTCTCACTGGACCCTGTGCTTAGTTTCGTGCTCTGTTGTCACTAACATGAAGTTCTTAATAATTTAAGAGCAAGAGGCCCTGCCTTTTCATTGTAGACTGAGCCCCACAAATTCCATAGCTGATCTTAGACATGGGTATGGGTGGTAGAGGCAGTATCCGTGAATAACTGCTGAGTACACAGACTCCGGTTGCTGGAGAAAGCTGGAGGTTTATCTCTTTAATTGCCATCTGTTGGTGAGCCATTGGGTTGAGTATTCTGCTAGATGCTGCAGAGATAAATCCTATATTATAAAACCCTAATATGCAAATGGACCGAACGGCAGAACAGAGGGTCCCTATGACACGCACTGACCAGCTCAACACAGGAGGTGCCCCCTGGTGGTCAGTGTACTCACACAGATGGCACACTGCTCAGCCAGAAGCCAGGCTCACGGCTGGTGAACTCAGAGGCAGAGACGGTGGAGCCTCTCCTGCCTCCAGGGTAGCACTAAGGACCCCTCAGGGGGATGTCCCAGATGGCGAGAGAACAACTCCACGCCCCCGCTGCCCAGTGCACAAAAGTTGTGCAGCAGGCCTCTAGTAAGTGAATAAGAAGTTGCCTGAGCTCATGCTCTGATTCATGTAGAATTTGAGCCATTGCTCTTCTGTTAGAAGCATTTTAGAGCAGCATCAACTGAGGCCACCTTTTGTGAGATGGAACTTCAGTGTGATTTTTCAGATTTTATGTATATGGACTTCATCAGTTTTTGTAAGTGACTTCAAAGGAATGATTCATTAAAATTGATGGCTAGGTATATACAAGCACTGGCCATCAATCAACTTTCATATTATCTGCAGCAGATTTGAAACATACTCTGTTCCTTGCCAAAACCCATCTGTTTGACATTTGAATAATTAATTCTTAGGAATCTATGATTTAATTATAAAGGTTTGGACAGTCGCCTATGAGGCATGAAAGGATTTTATGAGTCTCTAGACAGATGACAGAAATTTGAAAAGAAATGTTTGGAAATAGAAAATATTTTGAACCAGATAATATTTTAATGATGTTGTGGAGGAAAGGGTTGAATATAAGTGGAGCCTTAAGATATGATCAGAGTGAGCCTTAGCTATGTAGCTTTATTTTATTTCATTTATTTATTTTATATATATTTTTTATTTATTTCAGAGAGGAAGGGAGAGGAAGAGAGAAATATAAACATCAATGATAACAAATCTAACTTAAACTGATTGAGGAAAAACCTCTCTTTTCCTGATACTATCCCAGGTGTAGCACTGCCATAGTATTTACTGCCTGTCCCTGGAATTTTGTACTCAAACATTTTCTTAAGTTTCTCATGCAATAGACAGACTGTAAACATCTTGGTGGTAAAATAATCACCACATTTTATCCGTGTTATATGTCTAACACCTGGAACACATTTTAAATATGATAGGTACTTGATAATGCATTATTGGCCAAAAGAATACCATCGACTTTATTTGCTATTAATAAATGACATATTATTTGAATATTGTGTACAATAAAATTATTTTGCCAACATATCCCCATATGAAATGCAGAAAACAATGAATAATATTCTCGGCATGCTTTCTGGGGGAGCCACACTTCTGAGGGTTTCTTAGTGTCCTCGACCTAAAGACTAGAGTCTGTGCTTGCTCTGGCATGTTAGCTGGGGGTCAGTATGGACATTTCTTTGTTGATTTGGGAGTCATTTTTTGGACTCGTTGCTGTTGCTTTGTGTTTGGCTTTTGAGAAGGCCATAACTAATGAATATGTCCATCTGTCCAGAGGAGATAGCTTACACTCTGCATTTGCTAGGAGGATCCGGAGAACTTGGAGGCCTCCCTCAGACCACTCTGTTGAAGGGTCCGAGCCTATTAGCCCATTCACCAAGGAAAGAGCCTCCCTTTACCGTTCACCTCTTGCAGACCCACTATTACTTAGGAGACCCCAACAGCCTACCTGCATGTGAGCTGAGGACCCCTCCTCTCCTGTGAGTCAGGACATCTGGGTGTGTGCAGACAAGTAACAGTGGCGAAGAGAAAATGCACAAAGCATTACAGGGGAGTCGGCAGACTGAAGGAGGAAACAACAACATAATCAGAACAGATGACTCTTGCGAGTACCCTTAAGGGAAGAAATAAAAAGAATGCTAGAAGAAAAGAATGTAAATTCCTAGGGAGACCAGAGAACTTATTACAAAGGAGAAATCCGAGGAAAAGAAAGAGTTCTTGGAATTAAGTGTCTTGCTGCTCAGATGGGAGAATTATGCCATAAAGAGGAAAATCTCAAAGAAATAGAAATTATGAGTGCGAAGCGAAAAATGGATGTGGAGCATGCATCCTATTGTTAGAGGATAAATGAGCTTGACCTACTTGAAGAGTAATTTGGACTCTCCATCTAGTAGTGAGCTGAATGTACCCTATTATAAAGTACTCGGCATTCTAAGAACTACCCTACCGTGTAAGAGCGTGAGTCCAAAAATAAATGTTCAAAATGCTTTCTGCAAACTTGTTGAATAGCAAAAAATTCACAAGCGACCTAAATGTTCATCAGTATGGCTGGATTCAATACATTAGGTCATGTCCACGAATGGATTCTAGTTAGCCATTAAAGAAAGAGGAGATCCAAAAATAACAATTTTAGAATGCATGGCCATGAAATATCAAGAGAATAATTTCCATGTTGTAGAAAACCATATAGCATAACCTTGTTTTTTGAAAAAAATATAATAATATATGAATATGTACAAAAGTGGATGCATGTATGTGTGTTTAAATAAGCATAAACAACAATTTAGAATGTTATCTTCACACACTATCGATTATAATTATCTCCAGAAAACGGGGCTGGAGTGTTGGGTAAGATGTTCACTTCTTTTTTTTTCTTTTTTTCTTTTAATGTATTTTTATTGATTTCAGAGAGGAAAGGAGAGGGAGAGAGAGATAGAAACATCAATGATTAGAGAATCCTTGATCAGCTGCCTCCTGCATTCTCTCCAGTGGGGATTGGGCCTACAAGCCAGGCATATGTCCTGAATGGGGAATTGAACTATGACCTCCTGGTTCATAGGTCAGTGCTCAACAACTGAGCCACACTGGCCGGGCAACATTCACTTCTTTATATGCTTCAAAATAAATCTGTGAGCTTGTGAGCTCTTTTTCTTTTCTTTTCATTTTCATGCTCTTTTGTATTTTCCAAAGTTTCTGTAATAAAAATTATATATTTAATTTAAAAGTTTAACTGTTGCCTTAACCAGTTTGGCTCAGTGGATATAGCGTCGGTCTTCTTCCTTCCTTCTTTCCTTTCTTTCTTCCTTTCTTCCTTCCTTCCCCTCTAAAAATTAATTTAAAAAATCTTAAGTAAGTAAATTATATGCTCCCTCCAAATTGTCTACTGGTCTCTCCAAGCAGACAGACATTATCACAAGGGCAGGGAATGAATGTATTATTCAGATCTAGCTCAGTGTCCTCCACATACCAGGCTCTCAATAAACACTTAGCAAATGAGTTAGTAAGTTTAAGGACCCTCTTTCTCCTTTAAGAATTCAGGCTTTTCTTTTTCTAATGTAGAAATCAGCCTAGAAGAGCGAAGGTGAGTTTTTATGTCCCTCTATAGTCTGTGAGACCTCACCACCCCATTGTCAGTAATGGCTTTATTTATTTTGTACCCCAAGAAAAATCGGTACCACCGCATTTAGCTTCATAATGCAGTCTCAAGGGCAGCACTGAGTAATGTTCAAAATAATCAGTGACGGTGCGGTGAAACTTGCCACAGTGAAGAGCTCTTGTCCAGGGAATCTGTGGATGGATAACAGATTGTTTTCTTTGTTAATATTTTCATGGCTACAGAAGAACCCACTATCGGAGGCAGTAGCGAAAACTTTTCTTAGGTGAGAGCATTCTACATTTGTTTCCTAGCAACAAGTCCCTCCAGGGAGCCAAAGGGTGCACAATTTCAGAGGAGTTTGGAGGGGTCAGAGTGGGAGGCCTGTGTGTATCAGGCGGGGAGGTCAGATCGATGTTCCAAATTTCTTCCAGCCAGTGCCGCGTAGGACTCCTTGCTAAGCCACACTGTAGAATTCAGCTAAAAGGGTCAGCTCGATAAAAATGTATCTGAATAAAGAACTTGTATAAAGGCCTGTGAAAGAAAAATCACCCCTTTTCTTCCTGGGCCCAGCAGCTCTGTAATTTAGCAGTCGGTAAGTCTAAGAGCCTCACCCCCAACCATGATAGTAAATGAGGAACCACGGGGCTTGCTAAAGCATTTAGGGACTTTTCCCATGTGGGATGATGCTCTGACTCAATTATACTCGGCAGTGGGAGGCATGGAAATGAGAGAGAGAAAAAGGAATACATTCATTCCCTGCCCTCTTGATAAGAAGAGGCAGTCTGAGAGAGAAATGTGGGACAGTGTTACGGCTTTGACTGCCAAGAGTGGGATTCCTACCCAAGCAAGACTCTCTCCGTAGCCACTTTTCTAGCTCCGGTGTCATAAACTTATCTTCTTTGGTTTTCCAAATTGGCCTTCTGATAATAATAATAATAATAATAATAATAAAAAGAATAACCCTAACTAGTTTGGCTCAGTGGATAGAGCATCGGCCTGCAGACTCAAGGATCCCAGGTTCAATTCCAGGCAAGGACATGTACCTTGGTTGGGGGCACATACCCAGTGGGGAGTGTGCAGGAGGCAGCCGATAGATGTTTCAGCTCTGTAAAAAATCAATAAAATATATTTTAACCCAGTCCCCACCATGAGCCACCTTATGCCACTACTTTACATACACAGAGTGGCCAGATTATTATGATCTCTGAACGCATAATAATCTGGCCACTCAGTGTAGACTGGCCACAGAGTTGGGATTTTAAAATAAGGTTTTTCCATGTATAAGAACTGCATTGTGGGTAGTTGTAAAGAAGCAGAACACTTACTAGCCAGAGGCTGGGGCCACTATCTCCTGGTCCCTTGACATATCAAGACTTGCAAGCTTTCCCTTATACATGAGTACACTGAGTGGCCAGATTATTATGTGTTCAGAGATCATAATAATCTGGCCAATCAGTGTATATTATCTTCTTTAACCCTTACCGTGATTGAAGTAACCACCAACATAATTTCTATCAAATTTGCTGTCACACTATTACTACAAATGGCAGAGTTGGGAAGAACTTTGCCCACCGAAGTGAGCAAGCTGACTTATCCAGAGCCATGTGGATAGCATGACAGGAACTTTTTCTAGGTCTGGGGACCCAATGACCGAGTAGTCAGTCCTGGAGATGACCTGCAGTTGCCTGAGTCTCAGAATGAGAAGAGTTCACGTCAATCACAGGGACTTCCTGACATCCCCCTATGGACCTACTCCCCATTGAATAATTGCCTACCCCAGTGGTCGGCAAACCATGAATCGAGAGCCACATGCCTCAGTCAGATTGAGGACGTTTTTTAGCAAAGACCAGCTTAGAAGTACCATAATTAAGTTAATAGCAATGTACCTACCAATATAGTTTAAGTTTAAAAAATTTGACTCTCAAAAGAAATTTCAGTCATTGTACTGTTGATATTCAGCTCTGTTGACTAATCATCTTGCCAACCACTGGCCTACACAATTGTCAAGTGCCTCTCAAGCACAGACAGTCTAATTGTTTCTCTCTTTTCACGGCCTTCTGGAAACACTGCTCCCCAGAAACACTCTCTGTTTCTTGGAAAAGAAACTTGTCCACTCTCCCAATGAGCATGAATTGAGAAAATCATAACCTTTAGGAGGAGTTCATTTAGTTGAACAATGTCTCAGAACTGGGCCTATAAGAACATGTTCAATGTCCGTGTGAACCAGAAGCAAGAGTAGGATGACTCTTGCCAGCAGTCGGCAACAGGTGGTCCGTGAGGTCCAAAAGGTTGGCGACCGCTGCTCTAAGCCATTGAATGAGGCCCTAGGCTCTCAGGTTTTCTCTCACCAGGATCACACCTGGGAGACAACGTCAGCCTCCAGTAATCTTGAAACTCTAGGATGTGCAAGGCAGGGAGCTGAAATAAGATACTACCGTTACTCCCATGTTTTCTCTCTGGGCTAAAGCTTCTTGTATCTCCAAGAAGTTTTCCAATAAATATGTTTTCATCTCTAGATTTCTCATTTTTCCCAGTAAGTGGCTGGGCCTTCAAGGGCAATTCACTGTCTTTTTCATTTTGAATTGGTTACTGTACAGTTTTGTAATGAACTTTTCTCTCTCTCTTTGTTTCAGAGGCTACCCTTCAAAGACAGACACTTCACCTGCAGCAAAATGTAAGTACATTTCCTCCTTGCAATGTCTACTTCTCCACAGTCATCCTGAAAACCTCCTAATCATTAAGGCTCCCTTTCACATCGTTCTGCTTTTAAAGTCCGGCTTCACAAACACGGCCACGATTGGAACTAACCTTCCCCTGCTCTTGATTTGTATAGCACTGCGGAGCATTTTATAAACCGTTTGAGAAGCAGATTGCACTTGATCAGGGCTGCAACTATATTGCATCTAAGAAGCTAGTGAAAAGTGCAGAGGAGCCCTAGCCGGTTTGGCTCAGTGGATAGAGTATTGGCCTATGGACTGAAGGGTTGCAGGTTCGATTTCCGACAAGGGTACATGCCTGAGCTGTGGGCTCAATCCCTAGTAGGGGGTGTGCAGGAAGCAGCCGATCAATGATTTTTTTCTCATTGTTGGTGTTTCTCTCTCTCCCTCTCCCTCTCTGAATTCAATAAAAATAATTTTAAAATATTTTTTTAAATAAAGTGCAGAGGAAAAATTAGACAATATTCTTTTAGACATTGTGACCCTGGGACAGCAAACATTTGAATATTCAGGTTCTCTCCTATGGCTGACGAATTTATTACTCTCTGCCCAGCTGCTCCTCACAGTCACAGGCTGTTTCAGGTTGAATAGCATTGCCGTTATCTTGATAATTCTTTCCGATGTGCATTGCATTGAGGCTGCTCCATAAACCAGTATTCTTTCTAGAATGAATCTGTTATGTCTCTTCACTCTTGGCATTCCCAGTGTCCGTACCCAAATTCCAAATTCCCTCGATTCTAAAGACCCAATAAAATTACACCGGGTTTGAGCAGGGAGTTTTAAGTATTTTAGAGGTTGACCTAAGTGATTGGGAATAATTGGAAATGCGTATGAGAATGTTTCTTGCCTCTTTTTAATAAAAATAAAGTTTATGTTCTCCGTAGAATAAATTGATCCCAGTGCTACACACAGATATTCAATCATCAGCACAAGAAACATTCACCCTTAAACCACTCAAATATGACATCAAAGTAGTATGCATTCCCGGGGATATGGTAGAAAGTCGGTCTCTGCATGATATTGCTTTGGTCTGTATTGCATTGTCAAGACACCTGCATGTTATGAATATTTTAAGCAGCTTACATGGATGGGCTCATGTCAGACTTTTATGAGTAGCGCTATCACGAGTATGCTATTTGTACAAGTGTTAACCTTTGACCTTATTTTCTCTCTTGAATGTGAAAACTGTTCAGGAGAACATGTCTGTGTTTACTTTGTTTATTTCCTAGCTCTTTCATCACACAGTTTCTGCTTATGTAGGTTTACTACTGCTTTTGAAGGATTTAATTTTAAATACTAAAGAATAGTTGCTGTGTGTTCATGGCAAACATTAGATCATGGATGGCAATTGAAAGAAGCATTTTAAATCATTCTATGCAAACACACAACCAGAAACACATTTATGACAATTACCTCAAGATCTCTTTGTCACAATTTCAGTCGAAAGCACCTTTATTGTCCAGGACTTGAAGGCCAGCCATTTCACCTTAGAGGGGTGAATTTATGATTGGTTTATTTTCACATTATTTTTCTCCAGGAAATACAAAGTGGTTGGTGACCTATTATACTAGTAAATATTTGAGGAAGAACATGTGAGCTAGGAGTTTATACTATCCAAATGGGTCTACATGCCTCTTTCTCCTCATCTCTGCGCAACTGGTAGAAACATGGCCTGACCTGTGCAGTCATGGGAACACATAAAATCACCAGGCAATTGTGACTTGGGTTCGTTTTGGCAACCGGACTGAATCAGCCCCTTCTGGGGCTGACATTGTTCCTAATGATGATTGCATTATACAACCAATGCAAATGGAAACAACCTCATCAGCACCCGCTTCGGAGGAGCCCTGATCTAGGTGAATGGCAGGAAGCTTTCAAAGCAAAGGCCCTGGAAAAGAGTATGGCCCCATAACATCCCCAGGCCACTGATGGAGGTTAGTCTCAGTCCAGTCAGGAAGGAATAGATGTAGATATACCTCCAAAGAGAAAGAAGGCAGGTGACAGAAGGCAACTCAGGACCAAAAATCAGAGAGCTCCTGTCTGAGCCCCCATCAGCCCCTGAGAAACTGGATGCTTTGAAGGAATGTTACTAACCCCTTAGTTTCTGAGAATTTTTATTACGGGTGGGAGGAGGGGAAAGGAAAACACTCTTCCTGATTCCATCAAAGCATCAGAGAACATAAACTTTATTTTTATTAAAAAGAGGCAAGAAACATTCTCATACGCATTTCCAATTATTCCCAATCACTTAGGTCAACCTCTAAAATACTTAAAACTCCCTGCTCAAACCCGGTGTAATTTTATTGGGTCTTTAGAATCGAGGGAATTTGGAATTTGGGTACGGACACTGGGAATGCCAAGAGTGAAGAGACATAACAGATTCATTCTAGAAAGAATACTGGTTTATGGAGCAGCCTCAATGCAATGCACATCGGAAAGAATTATCAAGATAACGGCAATGCTATCCCATCCAACAGTGTTTTGTATCTTTTAGGGATTTTTGATCAGACTACTAGAGGCTCCCGCTGTTTTAGTGAGAGCCCCTGGGACACTGAAGGCAAACTTTGGGCCCTAACATTAACACTGCATCACAGAAGGAAACAGAACCGCACTGGGCCACATTGGGCCCCTGTGAAGATTCAAACCCACATTTTTTTTGTTTCTTTTCAACCACACATAGACTTTGGGGCCATGGCCTCTGGTGGAGGAGGATCGTCTTCTGGGTGGTATGGGTGAGAAAGTTGCCAAGCGGACCTGAATTATCCAGAGGCCCGTAAAATGCGCAATTGCTTTTTAAGAGGCCTGGTGATATTGTGTGTTCCTTTCGAGTTTTGGCAGTAACGATTTTCTGCAATTTGTGGTTTTGCAATTTCTCTTTACGCAGACAACACTCTGGCTCTCATTCAATGCCCCGCTGGTGGGGGAGGGGAGGGAGGAGGGAGGAGAGAGAGATTTCCCTGGGGCTCGGACCACTCCAGAAAAAGAAGGAAATGTCAATGAAATAAGTCAGGAAGGATGCCTGAGACTAGTGGAAGCTGGTTGGTTGTGGGGAGGGGGGGAGGGCGGCGTGGGGGGAGAAACAATTGTTAATAAATTGCGCAGCGTCGTCAGCCGGGCAAGGTCTGATCCCTGGAAGCTTTCTTGACTCTCCACTGAGTTCTGCTTGGATTGGGCCTCAGTCCCTTCCTCTTCCCCGTGCAGTCAGCAAGGTGGAGCCTTGTCCAGGCTCACCACCACAGCTGCTTCCACTGGCCCCGCGGCTGCCTCTGGCCCTGGTGGGATGCTCTCTAAACACTCCACCTCTCCATGTCCGCTTGCCAATGACATCAAGTTGGTTTCTGTAAGTTACCTGGAGATCACTGCCCCAGAATTCTTGCACTCATTCCAGCTGCATTTCCCTCCTCTTCCTCAAGGCCCAATGCCTTGCAGCGAGGCCAGTGGCCCACATTCCAGAGGCAGGGCTCCCACACAGCATTTACCTAAGCCACAATCGTTTGTCCTGTTTCTAGGCATCAGCTCAGAAAAGGATTGCCTCTGTATTTGCTTATATTTTATGACTGCTGGGCACTGTGCTGAAGGACTTAAAGTTGCATCCAGCCCTAGGCTCAGTGGATAGAGCATCAGCCCTAGGACTGAAGGGTCTTGGGTTTGATTCCAGTCAAGGGCACGTACCTCGGTTGCAGGCTCGATCCCCAGCCCTGGTCAGGGTCCGCGCAGGAGGCAACCAATCCATGTGTCACTTTCATACTGATGTTTCTCTCTCCCCCTTCCTCCCACTCTCTGTAAAAATCAATAGGAAAATATCCTCAGGTGAGGATTAAAGTTGCACTCAGCATCAACCTTGTATTTCTTCTCTGTTTACTTCTTTATATCAACTCAGCCCCCTGCTCTCCCTGGAGTGGAATCCGGCACTCAGGCCCGTAGTTCCTGGCTTTCTGTGCACCCAGGCCACTTATTTCTTCTCCTTTCATGTCACTTGCCTCTAACAGAAATAGAAAGATAATTACTGCTCATGTTCATTGCATAGTGTTTGCATACTGGGGAAACTATGGCCTTCTTCCTGTGTGCATATGTTTTAAAGTTTTCGGGAATTGTTTGTGCCTTTGGAGGTCATAGGATTGAATGTTGGAAGATGCTTTCCACCCGGGGCAGGTCTACAGTCCACCCCACGCCATCCTCCTCACAACACCCACCCTGAGAGCTCTTCCTGGAGCCCAGGGAAGCCAAGTCTGTTTGTTTAAGCTCAACCTGCAAACGTCCTGCTAACCTGAGATAACCTTCACGAGGACTGGCTGGTTTGCCTTCTGAGGCAGCTTCGAGGTTGATTTAACAATCCTCCAAATCCTCTGGAACCTGATTCCCTGTACTCTCTGAGTCTTCCTTGTCCAGGCTAAACATCCCCGTTCCCTCGTACATTCTTCCTATGATTTGGTTAAGCTGTTTTTTTTCATTTGTCCCCGTCGCTGTCTTCAATGTCCCTTTTAATGTCACAGCCTGAACCTCAGAGACTACTGCCACGATGGCTGACTATCACAGCGCCCAGAATCAAAAGCTCTCGTCTCATTCCGGTCCTGTTATTTCTATCACTATGACCTGTGAGCACCTCAAAGATTTTAGTAGCGCTTTAGTCCTGAGGTTAACCCTAAAACCTCAAGATGTGTTATATAAAGGCTGCCATAAAAGCAGATTTTTTTTCCAGTTGTGTATTTATGCACTTGGTTTTGAATGTAACACAAACCTTTGTGTTCGACCCTGTGATGCTTCTTAGTTACAAAATCTTGGTGAAAACTGTTAGGAGCTTTTTTTGAATTTGAATTATTTTAAATCCTGCCCCAGTTTTATGACATATTTGATTTGTCTCTTGACTTCATTTACAAGAGTGATAAAACCAGTGAGTATCTGTATTTTAAGCTCCTTTGCTGTGGACTCATGTTTTATTCATCTCGTCTCTCCTGGAATGTCTGCGACATTCTGTTGCACAACCAGATGCTCAATAAATGCTTTTATGGAATTAGACCACGAAATCAGATACAGGCAGCTTTCCAACCGCCTGACAGAGAGCTATCTTTAGAGTAATGTCTGTGATATCAGTGAAATCAATTCTTAGAAATGAAAAACATTTCCGGATTGCTACTGCTTGGTGATTTTGTAGCTTTAGCACTGTTAACACGCTAACCGGGCCACCTTCGGAAATTGAGTGACTGGCTTCTGATCATACTAGACTTTGCTAGCTATGTGCTTCTGAGCAAGTTACTCCACTTCCCAGATCTGCTTTCTGATGTGTAAAATGAAGATATATTATGTCTGTCTGCCTCATAAGGGTGTTGTTATTAAGTTCATTAAACATAAAACGAATACAGAATGGTTAGCAATCATATAAAAACAATATTTAATCGTAGTAACAGTTGTATTATTGGTGCTTTTGCTGTTATTCTCAAGGCATATTGGTGAGACTACCCTATCCTAAGGTGAGTTTGGCCTAATTTGTTTACAGTGAACCCAGATTTACTCCACATAATTTCATTATCAAATTATGTTGTGTAATCTAAACATAATTCAACGGCTTCATGGACCATCTAAGTTTAGGTATTTATTCGAAAGAAGCACAAACATCTAAACAGATGAAAACAATGTAAATTTTTACTAAAGTACATTTCACAGCAAAATATACAAAGATTTCTTTACCCATATCCCTCCTGGTAACGGCACAAAAACCTTGCCTCTCTCCGGCCACTGCTCTCTATTAAAAAAATTCCTAGTTTGTGTTGCCTTTTTCCTCATTTACCTCTTCTCCCTAGCAATGCCCAATTCTCCAGGATTAATAAATTACCAGACTACTATTTTCTGTCTCCAACAGTGTCATTTCCTATGTAATTTCAATGTGGCCCTTCCAGGCTTCTTCTGGAGAAATAATTACATACATAATATACTTATAAAGTGTATTGATTAATGGCTGTGTGGCATACAATTTACAAGTAATAAAATAATAATTATAATAAGATATGTAATTAATAAGAATTCATTTGGCCAACTGATTCTCACAAAATGCTTTCCTTGAGTTTTGCTGAACTCCTGTATCTGTAGCCACCATACAGCTGCAGTGGATGAGTAAGTGTAGCTTACACGTAGATGTGGTGGATATTTTTATTTATCTTAATGAGTAGGACAAAGTGAAACAGCCACGATACACGTTACACATCCACTTGCTCATCTGTAATTTGTCTTTGTGAAGTTGGGTAACGGTGTTTAATTCCATGGAATACTTTCTTGAGTGTCTATGCTAGTCCGAGTATAACAGCTACAGACACAACACTCCTTTTTCTTAATATGCATCATTACTATTTTCTATATCCTCTGTTAAATTCAAAACAACCAATAAAACATGAACTCAGGCCTTGATTTGTAGTATTTATTGATTTGTTTGGTGTAAATACTCCTATCATGGCCAGTTTCCAATAACCAACATGACATCATTGGACATGGGAACGGGAAGGGATGTGCAGTACATTTACATGTATTGCCACCTTGCAGATACAATAGGTGCTAACAGATCTTTTTAAAAATTGAGATTGTGTGTTGAAATGTATCAAGTATTCTGCATCTATTGAAATAATAGTCCAGTTTCATTCCTTTAATCTATTTGTGTGATAGAATATACTCATCGATTTTCTGTGTTGAACTGTCATTATATTCCTAGTAGTCTTTGAAAATACATTGGTAATACAATTTGTACCCATTCTATTTAAATTTTTTATGTTCAGTTATGAGAATGAACTATAGTTTTTTTTTTCTCTCTCTCTCTTACTCTCTCTCTCGCTCTTTATGGTTCATTTTATTCCTCTTTACATTTACCTAGTATTAAGTGTCCTTATACTTTGAACACTTAATGTATATTTACTTCTTTTGAGACCTTCCTCTTTTTCTCTACCTCCTTCCAGACCATTCTTTTCTCTCCTCCTTATCTAAAAATTGTGGTTGTACTTCTACTCCACCCCACTTAGAACTCCCAGTCCAACCACATGTGGCTTGTGAGCTGTGGTTTGCCACTCTGTTGACTAATGAGTTTGCTGACCACTGGGTAGGGGCTTAATCACAAGGAACAACAACAGCCTGTAATTATTGGAATCTAAAGTCTAGGTCAGTGGTCGGCAATCTCATTAGCCAACAGAGCAGCAAACCAAGGCTCCAGAGCCACTTGTGGTTCGTGAGCCGAAGTTTGCCGTCCACTGTCTTAGGCCATAACTGTAGTTCCAAACAATAGACAATACACTTCTTTGTTTCTCCTTTGACAAGCTGAGAAGACTCACGTTCTTTCCTGGGTTCAAGCAGGGAGCCCAGCCTCACATTCCCACCTGATGCCAAGCATTTGTAATTCCCAATAAACCACGGGTGCTGAACTCCTCTGCCTCTCTGATCCTCCCCATCCTTGTCCCAATTCCAGACAGAAGCTCCCCTGGAGGGTTCATCCCTCCACTTACCTCTTTGTTTTTAATGTTCTATTTGCAGTCTCTAGAGTTAATGATTTTGTTTGTAAACAAGGTTAGATCTTTTGAATTCTTGATTAATTTCATTGAGTCCCATAAACTTATATGGTCTTCTGGGGGAATTAATTGAGATAATTATGTGAATTAAAAACACACAAAGGATTATAGCAACAAAAGGAAATACAAATGTAAAGGTACATGCTCTCATCCAGAAAACCCTCCTTCTCTTTTGTGCCTACTTAAATCTTAACATTATTCCCTAGCTACATATTCTAACTCATATTTTACCTTCCTGTCATTTGATCTCATAAATTAATGTTTTTGAGCACTACACTATCAGGCCCTATACTAGCACTGAGAATACAGTCATCAAGGAGATGGAAGTGGTCTCTGTCTTCATGGGCCTTATGTCTAGTTTGGAGACAAACAAAAATGCATAATACAGCATAATAAAATATTATCAATGACTCTAGCAATTATAATTAGGGTATCTATTTAACGATTGATCACATACTCATTTTTATTTTTCTCTAATTTTTACATGCGGCTTGATCATGTTTTCCCAGTTCTGAGAGACCCATGGAGACAGTGAATGTACAGCCTATGCTTCTCTTACTGATGTCCATGATTTCACACATAGAGGCAGGGATCGCTGTTCATCCCCCAGTGGGGTCAAAGTGGGTTTCAAGACACCAAAACACACAAAGAGGTAGCTTTGAGGTCAGCTATTACTGCTTTTCATCAATGGCCATTATAGAAGTTATAGGACAATTTGTTGGTACAATGAGATCTTTTAAAGTCTCCAAGTTAAAGTAGGGTTTAGAATAAGACTATTTACTATTTTAGAGTTAATTTAAATAAGGAGCACCAGGTTATTGTGTCTTTATGTTAATTTTAAGGCTGAAATAAAGTAACTATAAAGTGGCTCAAGTAACTTTATTCCTGATTTATTTCCTTGTCTCTTAAAAGGAGAGAAGTAGGTGGGGAGAGACTCAATGCTACTTAAAAGACACTGTAAAAGCTAACTGCCCAGATCATGAAGAGATACCAGTTTAAAGTACCTCCAAGGAATTTCCATCATGTACTCCAGATATCTGGATCAAAATAAAAGATAATGAAATGACACCCACCAAAGGGCTAGAGCAAGAGACAGAAAATGCAAGTGCTAGTGAGGGTGTAGCACAATTACATTCTCATACCTTGCTGGTAGATGATGCATTTGGTACAGTCACTTTGGAAAACTGGCATTATCTCCTAAAAAATGAACATAGGGATACCCTATAATCTAGCAATTCTATTATGTAGACACTCAAACAAAAATGCATGTGGTATATACACTGTGAAATAGTAGACAGCCATGAGAATATAGAGTCTACAACTACCTGCAACCACATGAATAAATCTTAAAGGATGTTGTACAAAAGAAGCCAAACAATGGAAAGTGCTAATGTCGCTGATAATCATTATAAACTCACCTTGAGAATTTTATAACCAGAGCTAATCCAAATTTGGTGGATGGTAACCAGTTGAACCTTTCCCATTGTATCTTTTCCCCCTAAATGCCATAACGTCAGCATTAGATGGAACAGATTCAAATGACCATCTTCCAGAATCCAAGTGATTGACAAGATATCAAAGATGCATAGCTAGAAGATCAGTGAGCAAGGGTAGGACAAGAATGCATCTTCAGTGCATGGTGTCAACTTCTCAGCCAGATGAGGCATATAAGAAGCAAAGCTCGAATGAAGAGGCTGAGGGTCAATAACAAAATCCAAATCAATTAGAAGGAGTCACAGTGAGTAAATGTCACCATTGGGTACTCAACCACCCAAAAACAGTAAATTAGAGGATCTGATGCTGAGAGAAGGACCACAACAGTGACAACATAGGAGCACATCTTGATCTGAGGCCAAGGTTATAGTTGAATAAAGATTAGAAGGTATGCTGTGATTTGGAAGCCAGAAATATGGGACCTGCTTGCTAAAACCCCACAGCTACAAGAGTCTCTCAGGTAGATAGATTGACTAAGAGATTAAGATGGTTGTGAGCCACCATCTCACCATGAGAACCAATGTTTAAAGGGCTTATTTTGTGAAATTATGCATACATATCCATTTTAAATCTGGAATTACAATTTTAACCTCCAGTTGCATACAGGGGTATTTAAAGAATTTTTTTTATTAAAACAGAAAACCTCTATAACTATGACATTCTGTAATTCAGTGCTTTTGAATACATTTTCATTGCAATAAAACTTCATTGTACTGTGATGAAGTCAATGGACCCCAGAGTTTAGCCCTACCCTAGACCAGTGGTCAGCAAACTCATTAGTCAACAGAGCCAAATATCAACAGTAAAACGATTGTAATTTCTTTTGATAGCCTAATTTTTTAAACTTAAACTTCTTCTAATGCCACTTCTTCAAAATAGACTTGCCCAGGCTATGGTGTTTTGTGGAAGAGCCACACACACTTAAGGGGCCAAAGAGCCACATGTGGCTCTCGAGCCACAGTTAACAGACTATGGCCCTAGACTATCAGCTATCAGAGATGAGGTGGGGCGGTAGCTAAGAAAGCAGGGAGATGCTGATTGGAGGGAGGTTCTGAGTAGCACACATACAATGTGGCAGGAAGGCAGTGGTAACTTAAATTACTGTGTATGAGATTACCTTTCCTTCTCTGCTCATAACCCATACCCTTCAACATACTTTGAAAATGTGCAGCAAGCATGTATAATTGGTTAGTATGAGTGAGGTAAGCTAGGTGGAAATATAATACCTGAATAAAAACAGGCAACACCTGTGCACTTCAGGAACTCATATTCCAGTGGAGGTGACAAGGTGAAGATAGAGAATAACTAAGAAAATACCTTCTTCCACAACATTTGCCTCCAAATGAGGAGAGACCACCTTTAGTCATTTTTCCTGGGTTGGTATCTTTTTAAAGATTTCTCAGCCTCCTATCCAAAGTCTCCTGCCCAGAGTAATCTCTCTCCGTGACTCAATGTGATTGCATTATGACAGTTCCCAGGCCTTCGCATGTAGGGTCCCACCGCCTGGGGTCCTGAGAAAGATAAGTGAGTAATACTACCACTCATTGTTATGTTTCTTGGACCTCTATACATGGAATTAGATGCTGAGTCATTTCATAAATGCAGGCAAACTGCATGCAACCAGAGGGAAGAGCTAAATATCACTGGATCTAGGGAATCTCAGTAAAATTGCTACGTCTGTAGTTCTAACAAGAGTCTAGCAGGGCCCAGTCAGTGTTTCTCAATGGTGGAGCATAAATCCATGAACTAAGAGGTGACAGGTTTGATTCCTAGTCAGGGCACATGCCCCATTTTCGGGCTTGACCCTCAAGAGGGGGCATGCAGGAAGCAGCTGATATTTCTCTCTCATTGATATTTCTTTATATCTCTCTCCCTTCCTCTCTCTCCCTCTCTCTCTCTCAAAAAAAAAAAAAATCAACAAAAACATTTTAAAAAATACTAGCAGGGAGTAGTGGGTAAAGAAATCAATCTCCCTAGGATTCCCAAATCTCTGAATTACCAAACATTTGCTCTGATTGTTCACTTGTTTGTAGCTTCTTAAAATTTGCTGGGTTGGGCTCCAGGAAAAAAAAAAATCACATTTGTTTTTAAATTCTGATAGTCCATGGTTCATTGTTTTTGCAATATGTAAAGTCAACGGTACAATATTCAGCAAAATGCAAAATAAAATCAACGGTTATACTGTGAGCAATGGTGGCCACCTTCCCAGTCAGTCATCCTTTACCAGAAGCCCGAGCTACTGGTCCCTCAGGCCTTCATTTCACCCTCTTTATGACTCTCATGGGTGAAGGTCTCACAGCCTGGAGTGATCCCAGGAGTTAAAGACGCTCTTGTTTTTCTAACACCAGGGCACCTAAACACAAAATACAAAATACCTGCGCTACTTGGTGATCAAGGTGATCTTTACTACCACCATGGCTGTTCCGGGCTTATTATTATATAAGATGATCCCATAGTGTATAAGGAATTTGCACTGGTAACTTGCACAGTTGGTACATTTTACACACCACCTTTGAAACCTAAATCCCGTGTGGACTGTGACTCCCTGTGATTCTTCAATTTTGTCAGTAACATTGTAAAGCTGATGGCAAACACTTAAAGTACTACTGTTTCATCTGTTACCAAAATAAATCATTTTATTTACACTGTTTTAAAGGAGAAGACATGCAAGTCCCTTTTAAGGATGCCATTAAAATGAAGTCTAAATAGAAGCGGGGGTTGAGAGGCAGTATCAAGAGAAAAGTGCCTCTCAGGAAACTGGAGAATCTCTCTTTTATGCTAAAATTTTCATACAAACCTGCAAGAGCTGTGCCAGTTAACTGGTCTTTGTCGTTTTGCTGCAGTGCTAAGTCATGCGTAATGGATTCTGTTAATAGAAGAGCTGGGTTGCAATTTATTAAAAGAAAAGACAGGCAGCATTAACCCACTAAAGGTCAGAGAGAGAAACAAGCAGATGGGCCTCTTCCCTGAATCAGGTGAAAGTGGTCCTGCCTGTCAGGAGAGCATCACTCTGTGGAAGAACACATTATTGATCCAAACAGAGGCATCTGAAATCAATGCTGCTCCTTTCTATACTCTCCACCACCACCTCTAATCAAAGGAGGGGGGAAAGTCAGTAGCAAGGTGATGTCTAACTGTATAGGAAACATCACTTGGGGTACAGACTACCCAGACAGGGGTCTGCTTCCTAATCAGTGTGTTTGGAGCAAACCTACTTCATTCACTGGGGCATCACGGGCACAGGCCTCCGTGAAGACTGAACCCAGACCTTTTATCTCAAAGAGGTCAAATTCCTGCAGAGACATAATTGCACCAGTCAGCCCTGACCCATCTCTGTAGCTCATGTTAATAGCGGCGGCTCTGTTTACAAAGTTGGCCAGCTAGATTTGTTGCTGCGCTATGCCCATTTGGTTTCCAATCTTTTCTGATTATTTCTTTACACACAAACTCCTTTTGTAATCTCTCCTCCCCTGACACCTTGCCGCTGCCCTCCCCCCCTTCCCTCCGACCCCGTGGAACTCATGCTTTGAATAACTTCGCCTACTACATAAAGTTAATTAATGATAAATGCTACAGATTTTATGAATCAAAATGGGAAATTGGCCATCAGAACGTTGACTTAGCTGATATGATCCGTGTTACCACGGGAGTTGTTATAATTCCATAACAAAACCAAGGAACTTCCCATTCTCAATTAGGCTTTTGAGAAATGTAGGCAGTTTCTTATTGGTAAATATAGTACATCACTAAAAGTGATGTAAAAGCCTAATCTGTGAATATTGAGCAGTAGTCATACAGATTATAAGGGAGCTTTCATTTCAAGAATTTAAAGAATATTATAAAAGCCCCCGGTATTCCTTGCCTTTAAGGCCCAAGCGCCAAGTGTCAATTACTCATTACAGAGTTCTGTTTCGTTTTCACCATAGTTAACCAGCTAAAGTCGATAGAATGCCAAGCCAAGGTTAAAGACCTGCTGCTTTCAGCATGTAGAATGATTTCCTTCTTAAATCTGTGCTTATCACTAGTACCATATATTTTTTCCACTTTCTGATCATATTTATAAAATGTGGAGGGAAAATACAGTGAGCTGCTCAGGTCACTGATAACTATATGCTGCTTTGCAGACAGTGATGTCATTGCTGCTGAAACCCATGGGCAAGCAACACAATATTTAAAAAAACAAACAAACAAACAAAACAAAAAACCTGATGTGGTTCTCTGGTACAAACCTGAATTTGGTACAGGAAAGGAAGTTTATGGGTTTTAATCCTATATAAGAAAGGGCTAATATGCAAATCGACCGAACAGGGGAATGACTACCGTGCTTCCCCAAAAATAAGACATCCTCCAAAAATAAGACCTAGCACATGGAAAGATAAGACATCCCCTGAAAATAAGACCTAGCGCAACTTTGGGAGGAAAAATTAATATAAGACACTGTCTTATTTTCGGGGAAACAGGGTAGTTGCTCTGACACACACTGACCACCACAGAGGGAGCAGCACTCAGCCAGAAGCTGGGCTCACAGCTGGCGAGCTCAGCTACAGTAGTGGGAGCCTCTCCTGCCGCTGCAGCAGTGCTAAGGACCCCTCAGGGGATGTCCTAATACTAGGAGAAGGCCCAGGCTGGGCTGAGGGTCCCTTCCCCCTCCTCATGCACAAATGTCGTTCACTGGGCTTCTAGTAGATAAATAAAATATATAAAAATGCAGGTTGTTTGAACATTAAACTTCTAAAAGTTGAGCACCACAGTATTAGAAGACAGATTTCCCACAGATATTCCATACCTTAGACTAGTAAGCCTTAGGTAAGGAAAGGCTAAAGTAAATATTTCCAAGTTATACACTAGCTGCATGATAGCAGTTATTACCATTTACTGTCATTGAATATTGACTGTGTGCTAGGCACTAAACTGGGCATTTTATACACGTGTGTTTTCCAAATTACCCGATTTAATCTTGCTAATACTGCGAAAGGGGATTGTTTCAGCATTTTACTGGGGGGAAGAAACATATCAAACAACTGAAGGTCAGTTATTAAACATTCTGCCCAAGATCACATCTAACTAGAAAATGACAGAACTGAAATTAAAATCAAGGCCATCCGACTCTAAAACCCATCTTCTTTCTTCCACACTTAATTATCTTTTTCTTTTTTAAAAAAATATATTTTTTTATTGAGTTCAGAGAGGAGGGAGGGAGGAAGAAGGAAGGAAGGGAGAGAAAGAGAGAGAGATAGGAGAGAGAAACATTAATGATGAGAATCATTGATCAGCTGCCTCCTGCACACCTCCTACTGGGGATCAACCTGCAACTCAGGCTTGTGCCCCAGACTCAAATCAAACCCGGAAACCTTCAGTCTGCAGGCTGTTCTATCCACTAAGCCAAACCAGCTAGGGCCAGTTGTCTTCTTAAGATTGCTTAAGACTGAAAAAAATTGACCCATCCCCCAGCTTTCAAACTTGGCCTCCATAGGTTTTTCTCTAAAGCTACATTCTGGAAAATTTCCTAGACGATAGATAGCGAAATCCTAAATTAAATGTGTAAAAGGCAGTATTCTGTGAATTCTGGAGAATTTGACAGAATGGTGTCTACCAATCATACTTTTCTAAATATCCTTGGATGCAACATGTTGTCTTGTCAGGGGAAAGTGATACCATGTACTCAGTAGGCAGCAACCAGGAGCTCCTCAGGAGAGAAGATTTTTAAAGGAACATTGCTGAAGGCCTGGCCTGCCTGTCCATCGTCTCATTGGCTCCTCACCAGTCCTTTAGGCGTCATGATCCCCGATGCACAGATAGCCCCGGGGAAGTTACAAGGTTACTCAGCTGATACACAGGGTATTTGAACACAGATCTGTCTGCCTTCAAAGGTTCACTCCAAGACACAGCATGAAGAGCCCAGTTGTACACCTGTGACAGATGCATGCCCCTCTACCAAAGGTCACTGTTTGTCCTGAGGTCGCCAAGATTTGTTCTGCCTCTCATTCATCCTAGTACCACAATTAACCATAGTTTCCATTTGTCATACACCAGTTGGGGCCAGTTACTTAATTATGTCCCTTACTGAGTTATGCCTGAAAAAAAACCAGATATCTGTGGAATGAATGTAAGATTTAGCTCATCATTTAGTGATCCAAACAATGTTATGAGGTTTCAGTTATTGTTTCCATGTAAGTGAAAGACAGAGGTGTATAGGGGCCATACAATGAAAGGCTTGGGAAGCTAGACTTAAGCATCTATCAGGTCCCAAAGCCCATGTACTCCTCCCCCAAATGACCCCACCTGGAAGTTAAAACGGAAGGAGTCTTTTGTTCGTTTTGTTTTTGCTTTCAGGTTCTGAGAATTAAATTTTATTACATTTGGCCTGGAAGCAGATTTAATACGAGTCAGGGATTTTCCAGAAGCAGACCCTGAGGCAAGGATGAAAGTACACATGGTTTATAAGGATGTGATCACAGGAAAGATGAGTAAGATAGTGAGAAAGAGAGCCCAAGCAGGTTAACACTGTGGACCGTGGGACTTGATCTCATTGGGAAGGCAGCGAGGAGAGCACCTCCAGGTGGGAACAGCATGGAACAGAACCGAAAATTCCCGAGTCACATTACAGTCTGGCTAGAGCAGCACTGAGTGTCACAAGCAAATAATTCACCCATAGCTAAAGATCATCCAATCATTTGATATTTTCACAAGGCAAGATTTTTGAAAGACACAGGAGTCGATGTGATGAGTGGCCAGATATATCTTGTTCATGCACAGAAAGTCTCAACATTATAAAAATGAAAATTACCTCCTAATCTGTACATTCAAAGGAAATCCAATCCAAACACCAACAGGATTCATAACAGAACTTGACAAGCTGATTCTAAAGTTTGTATGGAAGCACAAAGCTCCCAAGGCCATTCTGAAGAGGACAAAGGTTGGATGAACCTGACATGAGCAGATAGGCCTATAAAGTTGTGGCCAGTAGGATAGTATGCATGATCACAGGGACAGACAAATAGACACTGGGACAGGACAGAGATTCCAGAGCAGGACCCACGAGGGCCCTGGTGGATAAGTGGGGAGGTGGGGATGTGGGTTGCTCACTAAGAGCTGTGAGCCTGTTGGCTTTGCATATGGAGATAAATGAGGAGTTCGGCTTTTTCCATAAGGAAGCCAATAGTCCCACAGCCCTTATTGAGATTAATCACCGGGGCTGCTTCCAGTGCTTCTGGATTTTCTGCTTACACCATGTTAGCATTTTTCAAGGGAAGAAAATTCTGTGCAATAGTTTACTGTATACATTTATACGGAGATTGAAACATGGGTTAGGACATCAGAGCCCCATTTGCTTGGCTCCCCTCCTCCCTTCCCCCAGCAGCTCCATAGGAACAAAAGGCCCATTAACTCATAAAACTGGAGCAGAAAAGACAATATAACCCAGGATTTCTTCATTCTCTATTTCCCTTGAAAATGTAAGATTCACAAAGCCTAGTTTTACCCTTCACTTAAAACCCAGGCGTTGTTGAGACATACCTACTTACAACATCCTACAGAACTCTCTTGCTAGATTTTGCTTGCTTCACAATGCATGGTGAATTTGTTTCATCTTGCATGTGACCTACAATCCATTGAAACTGTAGCTCAAACACTCATCAGGTCAAGTGGCAGCTCATGAAACAGAATGGCAGAATAAATGAGTAATGTGTGCCGTGGGCACGGTAAGCGAAAGTGAGAGCATGCTTGCCAAGAATTCATTCTTTTTCTAAATGAATTCAGAGAGGAAGGGAGAGGGAGAGAGAGAAACATCAGTGATGAGAGAGAATCATTGATCGGCTGCTTCCTGCACACCACACACTGGGTATCGAGCCCACAACTCAGGCATGTGCCCTTACCGGGAATCAAACCATGTCTTCTTGGTTCGTAGGTGAATGCTCAATCACTGAGCCACGCAGCCCAGGCAGAATTCATCATTCTTTCATTTGACATGTTTCTGTCCAGAAATATAAATCTTTATGTCATTAATATAGAGAGCTTGGTATTATTACTCAGAAACAGTTGCTCAATACCAGTTCTGCCCACAGTGCATTATTATTTTTTTTTCTTAAAGCATCTGGAGGGAGCAGGCCTACAAACGGGGCCATGCATCAGGTTACAGCTCTTCTCAAGTGAAAGGGGAGAGTGGGCCCTCAAGAGTTAAGTTATTTGACTTCAGCAAGCCAACAGTTGATTAGGAAATATGATATGCAGGCCAGAGTTTCCCTTCTAAATACAATAGACAATTATGTATGATCTTTTATTTAAAATAATATCTCCATCTTTGATTCTCACTTAAAAGTTTATCACTCTTGAGCAATATGAACAATTGTTTTCCTTTGGGAAAGTTGGAGGACAAACTAAACCTGATGCATTATTTTATTTAGTGAATGTATTTATACTACATTTCTGTCTAAATAAAATGGAGCTGCTTACCAGAGCCATATAGAATCTTATGTAAAAGAAAAGATAGTCTCATTAATAAAATATTAGTCATTTTTTCCAAATAAAGCCAAATGTGTTTACTCAGTATTTCATTAATTGGTCTCCCTCCATAAGGGAGCTTTGCATTGCTTTCCAATGGCGTGAAATAATGTTTCAACTGTAGCTTGTAAGTGGAGCTCCTAAAAGCATGATCTGTTACTCAGCGAGTGCAGTGCAATGAATGAAATTCTATGAAAGTGTAGGTAGGTGGTTTTTAAAAATTGAAGGCTCTGTTTCTAGGGCAGTTTTCATTATAGTTATGCTAACATTTGACTTCCTTGCATTGATATCAACAAAGACTTTTGTTTGCAATTAGCAGAGAATGTAATCTCTTGTTGCCCAAACAGTTTCTCTCCAATGTCCCCGTTTTCAGATTAGACGTCCATGTCAAAACTGCAGTTTTCATTTCCACTTATTATTTTGATGCTAAAAGTCATCCACTTGACCTCATTTGTTTTAAGCTTGAAAGCTAAGATGTTCTATCAGAATTAAAATTTAAAAAAAGTAACTCGTACTTTTAACTTCTGTAGGAAGAGATCTTGTGGGTCTCTACAAAAGATTCCTGGAACATGAACATTAACAAATTAAAAATAGCCCTATCCAGTTTGATTCAGTGGTTATAGCATGGCCCACTGACGGAAGGATCAGGATTCGGGTTTGATTTAGTCAAGGACATGCACCTCCATTGCAGGCCCGATCTCTGGCCCTGGTCAGTGGGCATGCAGGAGGCAACCAATCAATGTATCTCTCTCACATCGATGTTTCTCTCTCCCTCTCCCTTCCACTCTCCCTAAAATTCAATGGAAAAATATATCCTCAGATGAGGATTTAAAAAAAAGAAGAAAGTAACTAAAAATAGAAAAAGGGAGTAAAGAATGAGGATAACTTATTGAAATGAATGCCAAGAAGTTCTATTGAGAAGCTAAATCTGTCTCCAATCAGTAGTCTATAGCTTTGTATTGATTTATGAGCCCTTTTAAAGATCTGAAAAGATCTGAAGCATTCCCTTAGAAACGTACAAAAATATTTACCCATAAATTGCTATCAATAAAAATAACAGAAATATTTACACCATAAAATTTTCCCAACAATTTAGTTTTTATAACATGAATAGATAGGTGTTTAGGTGATAATAAAAAATAACTAGAAATATTACTTCCAAAGTACCATCATAAATATTTAGAAGTATTTCCCTAGTTCTGGGGTTGGGGAATTAGAGGGAGATACAATAGCAAGAAGACTGAGAATCCCTATGGACCTCAAGAATTATTGGTATACTGAATCAGTAGTAACTGTTGTAGATATAGAGCAATGTGTATGCATATAGATGCTGTTTTGATAAATAACGTGTATTTAAAAGGAAAAATATCCAAAATTTGGATTCATCCTTTCATTTGTTTACTAAACAAATATATGTTGCATGCTTATACATGCCCACTCTTTGGGATATTGAGAATGAATTTCAAAAATTCCCATTAGATTGGGGGAATTTGCCAAGTTGACTCCTTGGGGGAATAGGAAGGTACCATGCTGGCTCAAGGCAATTAGCTGTCAGATATTTCTTTTTCTTTTTTTTATGTAATAAATCTTTATTGTTCAGATTATTACAGGTGTTCCTCTGTTTTCCCTCCATAGCTCCCCTCCACCTGATTCTCCACCCCACCCCATGCCCTTACCCCCGCCACTGTCTTCATCCATAGATGTAAGATTTTTGTCCCATCTCTTGCCGCACCCCTCAGACCCCCTTCCCCCTGAGAATTGTCAGCCCACTCCCTTTCTATGTCCCTGATTCTATTATATTAACCAGTCCATTCTGTTCTTCAGATTTTTTATTCACTTGATTTTTAGATTCACTTGTTGGTAGGTATGTATTTGTATATCTTTTTGTTGTTCGTAGTTTTTACCTTTACCTTTTTCTTCTTCTTCCTCTACTTAAAGAATACCCTTCAGTTGTCAGGTGTTTCACTGCAAATCGCACACTCTGTGGCATAGTCCCCAAGCACAGGCTCCCAAGCTAGCTTCCATCTGGCTTTGAGCATCTTTATGGGTTGCTGATAGATGCTGAGAGAATGCGAACTTCTTTATATATTCACTTCTTCTGGGACAGAGAAACAGAAGGCCTGTGAGATAAAGCGGCTTCCCTAAAGTTACTCAGCTAAGTATCGATGCCACCAAGACCGAGACTCTTGTTATTATGCTCTTTCACTGAAGAAAAATGAGGGCAGCACATCTGCAAAGGAATTCTTTAGCCATATTCCTAGGCCAGCTGCCTGTGCTACTCGTGTGTTTACTTTTCTCCATTTTTTCCAAAGGTTTTTCTTATGAATTTGAAATACATGCAGTATAGTAAGATAAGAATAATGATTGAGACCATCTGGAGTGAAAAAGAGGAGGTGAGAACAATTAGAGGAAGCAAGGGGTTACATCGGTAACCTAACTACCTGCACCTCTAAGGTTCTGCATGGTCTCTACAAATAGGTCACCACGTAATGCTGTACTTCTCCACAGCCGAATAGAAATGGAAACAAAATTATGATAGGAATCGAGTGAAAACTGTCTAGAACCTGAAAAGGCTATATACTGTGTGATCTCAACTATATGACAGGCTGAAAAAGACAAAACAATGGAGATAGTTAAGAGATCAGTGATTGCAAGGAGTTAGGAAGGAAGAAGGGATGAATAGCTGAAGCAGGGGGAATTTTTAGAGGAGTGAAAATACTCTGTATGATTTTATAGTGTCTTTTATCCAAACCCATAGAATGCACAAACAAAGAATAATACCTTATCTGCAGTTTCACTCTCCATGGTTTGTTACCTACAGGCAACTGTAGTTCTAAAATATTTAATGAAAAATTCCAGAGCCCTGGCCAGGTAGCTCAGTTGGTTAGAGTGTCGTGTCAATGTGCCGAGGTTGTGGGTTTGATCCCCAGTCAGGACACATTTGGGAGTCAACCAGTGGGTGAATGGATGGGTGAAACACCAAATTGATACTTCTCTTCTGTCTCTCTCTCTCCCTCTCTTTGAGATTGTGATGTACTAACTTCAAATAATTATTGTAGAACTAGTGACCCAGGGCACAGATTCATGCATATTGAAAGGAAATTAATTAGAAAGTGGCTGGCAGGGCGGGACTGGGCAAGATGGGCCAGACACGCCCTTCCGTGGTACCTCCCCAGTGTCTGCTGAGTGACTGGCAGGTGGGGGTCCCTCGACCTGGCCTGTGAGCATCAGGCCTAAACCAGCTCTCTGACATCCCCCAAGGGGTCCAGGAGTGCGAGAGGGCACTCTGCAAAGTTGTTGTTGTACAGGGTGTGGAACGCAAATGTAAGTGTGCAGTAAACTGGTGCACCAGCAACAACATAAGCCACAGCCGAAGGTGGAGTCGCGGCCCCACAGGGAACTGGGCTCCCTCCTCTCTGGTTTCAGGGTGCATAACCTGAGAACTGCTGCTGCCAAATCACTGTAGCTCGGCAGCTCCTGTATTGAGCATCTGCCCTCTGATGGTCAGTGCGCATCATAGCAACCAGTCGGATGGTAGGAGGGACACTTAGCATATATAGATAATGAAATGATAACTTAATGCCCTTGGTTTGGTGCCTGGATATAGTAAGAACGCCATAGCTTTATGAGAATGGTGGTGTTGGTGGTGATGATGGTGATGATGATGCAGTAGTTGTGGGGCAGAGATGTCACTTCTTCACTAAGCATCACTGGCACTAGAAGTCTATGGTAATGGCGAGACCCTTGGAGTCTGCAGCCCATAAGCACCTTCAGGATCCATCTCTTGCTTGCCTCTGGCTATCAATGGAGCAGCAACCAACAGGGCCCCATTAACATGGCGTGCTACATGACTGATTTATCCGCTGGCCCTTAAACATTCACAGTCTCTCTCTTGCTCATGACTGGAAAAAGAGGGTCAGTTCCAGAGGCTCAGGGCCTGCTGTGTAAAACCCTCCCCTGGCCCCGCAGCCTCTCTCCCAGGATGATGGCCTCCTCAGAAACCTTTCCAGTTTACTCACTGCCGCCGACCCTCCAGGCCACAAGCAAATGAGGACATGGGGACTATTCAGGTGACTCCTCCCCCGCTCCCCTCCATGCAGATGTTTGGCTCCGGGGAAACAGCCACAATTTCCTCTGGACAGTTTAAAATGAAAGGATGTGTCACCCAGGACCTAGGAAACAGGTCGCCATAGGCTTTCTCGGGCAGCATGTGGAACTCCAGAAAGGGATCTGGGAAGTGAAGGGGGACACACGGGTGATGTCACCTGTCTTCTCCCTGCTCCTCCTTCCAGGAGCACTTTGTCAGTGCTTGCCCTGCCCCTATTCAGATGCTACCCTGGGGACCTCACTACAACTCTTCGCCTAAGACAGGAAAAAAGCCACACATGGCCACCAGCTTCTCCAGCAGACTGAAACGTGGCTAGTGAAGGTCCCTCCTGGAAGTTCAGAGTCTTAGCCAGCGTGAGGCGAACTCGGGGAAGGGCTCACCAAACTAACTCTTTTCTTCCCTTGCCTCTGTGTGCACTCGCACGTGAGAATTTTGTTGAAATGACTTTGTGTTTCTATTTGCCGTGGAATCGCCAACTCACAGTTCTAATGGGATTCCAATGGCTTTACGTGAGAGGTGAACTTTTTAGGAATTTTCACCACCCAAAGTCCAAACTAGAAGCAATCATGCCCTACTAGGCCTTATAGACATATCTTAAAGACAACAGTAGCCTGGAGGCCTAAAAACAGTAACAACATGCATCAATGATTACTATAGTGGTCCATTTTCCCCTCTAAATTGTCTCCATTTTGCTTTCACATTCCCACAGGAGGAGAGGGTTTTGTTCTGACTCCCATGTGGGGACTGCGCTGGCCTCATGTGGTTTCCCTGCAGAGTTGGACATGCGTAGAACCTGTCCACCACTGGGCAGGACTTGGAATAAAGGGATGGAGGAGAAAAGGGACTGCAGAGCCCACTGGTCTCCTTATTTAGCAAATAGCAGGCACATCCCTCTGCTCTGATTGGTGGAGGGTCTCCTGTGTTTAGACCCTGCTAGCTGGAGTGTCTCATGTTCTCATCACAGCAGCTCTGTAGCATGGGTACTACTGTTATCCCCAGCGTGAGCGCACAGAGACACCGCAAGGCTAAGTAACAGGCCTATGACCAGCCAGCGAATGGGGGAATGAGTATTCAGCCACATGTCCTCATGTTAAGCCCCAGGTACAATTTCACTTAGGGCGTCAAATTTTCTGGTTGGAGTTTTGTCACAAACTCTTTTTTTTTAATTTTTTATTTAATTTCCCCCCATCACTTCTTAGACGCCCTGTAGCCTCTCCCAACTTCCCCCTCCCCCCTCAATCACCACACTTGTCTATGTCCACGAGTTAGTTCTGTCTCTTTTTTGTCTGTTTCTCTCAATCCCTCCATCTACCCCAGTCCCCCTCCCCCAGACAGCGGTCAGCCTGCTCTCTCTCTATGAGTCTGGAACTTCTGTGTTCTCCTCTGTACAATGAAAAGGTGGGAGTAGGTGTTTCCAGAATAACTTTTCCCATGAGATGCAGGAAAGAGAGAAAGAGGATTTTTTAAAATACAAGTCCACTGGCACCGATTACCACAGAGAAGAGAAATCAAGGAATGGTAACGATTGGCTCCTCGTTTGTCACTGAGCTTGATGACACTGGTTCAGTGATCTTAACTAGTCTTTAACCAGGACTCGTTGAAGAAGACTATCTTCCATGTGTTTCCCGTTAATTGTGGCAAACACATAAACCACTTCAGGCCGGCCTCTTCTAGTTCTCAGCATGCAGTTCCTCTCGCAGTCCCATCTTCCCAGGTATACGGAGGGTCCAGAAGATTTAGTCTCATTGCACGCACACACGCTCCATTCAAATTACTTAAAGGAAGTAACTTATTCGCAAATGCAATTTAGCTGATTACATGCAATTAGGAGCGTGCATCTGCCATCCGAGCAGAGCCCTGCACTGAGTTTCATGCGAGAGTAGCCAAAAATAGATTTCTCTACACCATGGTGGCCTAAGGATGATCATGCCAAATTTAAACTTTTGGGTATTCAGCTTTCCCGATGTGACTTCCTGTTTTGCAGAAAAGAACTTGAAGACATAATAATAAAAGAAGACTCAGACTCATTTCTGTTCACCAAAGTGGCTTGTTCAAAACAACATTTTAATGATTTAAGTGTAAATGAATCAGAGGCATATGGATTAGATTTCCCTTAAAATACACAAGGATTTTTAAAGGAGGGAGAGTGGAATGAAGAATTTCCCCAAATTTAGTGCTCCTTGGAATTGCCTTTTCTCATGTTATTAAAAATTGGCTGGGGTGGGGGGGGTGGGATGGGGTTGGCGGGGGCGCTGATTCACTTTGAACTACATTTAGCAAACGGGGGTGGAGCAGGGGAAAGGTTCCTAACATCTTCTTTAAAAGGGAACCATACTTCTCCTTGGGCATCGACTAATTCATCCCAACCAGCATTTTTGATGAGTTAAGTGTAAATGAATCAGTAACATACGGATTGCATTTGGAATACACATGGGATTAAAAAATGAAGGGAAAAAGCACTTGGTAAAGTATGTCTGGGGTTTTGCCAAACCCATAACATAAAAAAAAAGAAAAGAGAAAAAAAAACAGGGTGAGGGGGGAGGAGGTTTAAACAATTGATGAATCCCTCTCAGGCCCTGCCAACCTTGCCAGGGGGAGCAAACACAGGGTGGCTGGAGCCCCTGTGCCAGGCCCTGCCCCTTCACCCAGCAGAGCAGCCAGAGCCCCACCTCACCTGCCAGGTGCCCAGGAGGCTTCCTCATATGAAGCTCCCACTATAAAAGGATCACTTCCTGGGAAAGAGGACACTAACTTATCCCCTGTGCTATGAGCATATAAATAGAGTGCAGTTGGCCATTCAGCTATTGGTTTTTCTAGATAAACATAAAGGCAGCTGAACAGAGATCAGAATCTAACTAGGATCTGCATTCTGTGTTTATTTCTGGTTTTCTCATTGGGCACTTGAATAACAAGCAGGGAGGGGGGGGAGGAGGAAGATAGGGGAGATGTCCCTCAGCCGGGCCTGCACCCTCTCGCAGTCCAGGGGATGTCCGACTGCCAGCTTAGGCCTACTCAGCAGACATCCCCTGAGGGGTACTTAGTGCTGCCGTCGAAGTGGAAGAGGCTCCTGCTACTGCCACTGTACTCACCAGCCCTGAATCCAGCTTCTGGCTGAGCAGCGCTCTCCCTGTGGGAGTGCACTGGCCACTAGGGGGCAGCTCCTGCATTGGACATCTGCTCGCTGGTGGTCAGTGTGTATCATAGTGACCGGTCATTCCGCCATTCAGTCGATTTGCGTATTAGCCTTTTATTATATAGGATAATTTCCTCGTTTTGTTATTAGGCAGAAAATGCCATTGCAAGCAAAACAACATCAGCATACTGAGTGGATAGCATCTGAGTTAAAAGAGGTGTATTTTCACCATCTGTCCTCTGCAGTCAGAGCCCAGTTAGTTCTATGACTCATGAGTGTCACAAAGTATGGGCACGGGCCCCAGAGAGCCAGGATCCCTGATAGGGAATCCTTAGCCTCATGGATCTGACAGGTGTGTCAAGGTGGAGAGATTTCCAGAACAATCCCAATGGAATCTCTAGGTCTGAGCTCTCCAAGTGTCAATCCTAATACCATTTATTTATTTTGTATGGTGTATTCTTTTATCTTTATTGTCGGAAGTATTACAGATGTCCCCTTTTTCCCCAATTGATCCCATTTATCCCAATGATTCTCTCTAGCCCTTCATCATACTATCATCTGTGCCCATGGGCTACACATATCTATATGTAAAAGACTAAGTGACTGTCTGACGGTTCGACCGGTTGCTATGATGCACAATGACTACCGGGGAGGGGGGGGTGCGGGGGGGCCAGATGCTCCGACAGGTAGCAATAATGTGCATTGACCACCAGGGAGCAGATGATCAACACAGGAGCTGCCTTGCTGCAGTGAGTTGGCAGCTATGATTCTCAGGTGACAAACCTGGAACCAGAGAAGAGGGAACTGGATTCCAGGGTGCGTCACCCAAAAACCACCATCTCACAATCTGGGACCCCTTAGGGGATGTCAAAGAGCTAGTTTTGGCCCAATCCCCACAGGTCAGGCTGAGGGACCCCACCAGTGCACAAATCAGTGCACGGGGCCTCTAGTATGCATATAAATTCTTTGGTTAATCTCTTCCCGCCCCCACCCCACCTGCCCTCTGAGAATCCTCAGTCTGTTCCCTGCTTCAGTATCTTTAGATCTATTTTGTTTATCAGTTTACTTTGTTCCTTAGATTCCACATATGAGAGAGTCATGTGATACTTGTCTTTCTCTGGTGATTTATTTCACTTAGCATAATTCTCTCCAGGTCCCTCCAGGCTGTCTCAAAGGGTAAGAGATCCCTGTATAGTTTAACCAAATCTTTGTCAAATACAAGGCGGGTCCAAGACTTGATAGTTCCAAGAATCATGTCAGGGGAAGGCTGAAGAGGGCCAGTGGCTCCATTTTCTCCCAACACAGAGTTTCTGACTCCTTCATTGCCATTATTCTCACTGGGGGCCCAAAGCCACCCCCCGGCTCCATTTCAGACCTCTGCTGAGACTTCAGTGGTCTCAGTCCCGCAGCCACACAGACACCTATTTTATTTTCAAGAAAATGAGGTGTGTGTGTGTGTGTGTGTGTGTGTGTGTGTGTGTCGTCGGGCCTCAATAAAGGGCTCATAAGAAAACTGGTCTTACAATTTCCCTGCTCTGTTTCTGAGGGTAGGGGAGGGAGGGGAGTAGGAGGGAGTGGTTGTTTCAAAATCTCTAAAAATCCAAACTAAGTCTTTTCACGTCAGGACTTTGACAAACACATCCCTGTGTGTGTTTTTATGGGGGGAGGTGGGAAGGCAGTTCCTTTGGGAACACGTGAGCCTAAGCTTACCCTCTGAATTCCTATGAGGCAGACAGACTCCAGCGAATGCCTCAGGAGACGGGCCCCTGGAGACAGCCGTGGAAACAGTTTGACATTAATGAAAATGTGCAAGCGAGATAATAAACCAGAGTGGAAGGACCGTCTCTACACAACCTGCAACCGTTTATGTCTCCCTCCTGCCTCATGCCCTGGGGAACAGGACGCAGTTAGGCCTCTCCGAGGAGGGAGCCACAATGGGATTAACTATTACAGGACAAAGGAGATCGTCCCCTTTGGCTGGTTTCCCCATTGTCAACACCAGAGAGAGGGAAGGTGTCATCATAACACCAAGCTGCCCTTTGCAATGAGCTCTGTCTGTGGCTTAGGTCCATTGAGTGCTGGGGTGACCAGACTTCAGCAGAGAGGCCAAATCATGGGAGCGTGAGTGTGTGCTTCATTTTATTTCAGGAAAGCAATCCAACCAGGGGCATTTAGGTGCTACGGCGGGGCCCGCACAGAAACAAGACGGACAAGTTCACAGGCCATTGCCCGGGAGCCTCGGAAGGGCTGACAGAAGATCGATTGGCCATCCTGGGCCATTTAGCAAACAGTTTACATAGGTGGCCTGGGTCCTGGGTTTCAGCTAAATGAAAACTATCGGGAGAATTCCCTATAAAGTGGACTTGATCTATATTAGGGAACAGGCTAATTATAGGGATTGGCATATATGGAATCAAAGTGAAACCCTATATGGGACGAGAGAGTGGTGGTCTTTCATACCAGGGTGGTCTGATGCCGAGGTTTAATGTATGTACAATATACAAACATTTTTGACAGACCATTAACACCTATAATCTTGTAAATATTTGCCATTTTCTAGATCATAAATATAGCTGCATAAGCAGTTCTTTCAGAACATCATTTATACACCATTAAAGGTTAATTTACAAGTTAGTACCTTATAGAAAGAAGATATGTGGGCTCGACGCTAACTTTCTATAAAGGAGACGGGTGTCTCCACAAGCAATTTGTAGCTCTCCTGTGGGTCTGACCCGGGTCCTCATCAAAGCTCTATTTGAATTCTTTTCATCAGCTCATGTTCACAGCAAACTTAATCTTCTGTTTTGGGAGGGGGGGGGGGGGAAAGAAGGAAAAAAAAAAAACAGAGGGGAGAGAAAGATCTGAGGCCTCTGGGCTGTGCCCCCAGGCATCCCACTGTTTATTTGCTCGGGCTCTCCGGACACCATGCTCATTTGTCACAGTCCCTTCCTACCTGCCCTGGTACCTTGCCTCGGTCCCGTCGGGCCTCTAATGCTCCTCAACGTAAGGAAGCCGGGGAGAGACCCGCAGTGTAGTCTGATCTCGACTGTGTGACACTGCATTTTGGAAAAGATCAAAGAGAGCCAGGAAGCACGGAGGGGAAGTGTTTTGTGGGGGACGTTTTCCCCCTTGGGGCCGGGGGAGGACAACTCTGGAATCCCATTAGAGATGGTAGTAGGGACCCCGGCTCCCCTGGGAGCTGTCCTCAGCGGGTGGGGGGCAGGTGCTGGGGCATTCTGGGGAAAGAGCATCACCTCCAGAGAGTGGGTACTTATGGGTCACACCCACAAGGAGAAAGCCACAGAGCTAGGGCAAGGGGCCGCAGCAGGTCTGCGTTGTGTGGAAGGCAGCATCGTGGGGGAGCCTCTTCCTCAGCAGAGCGATCCCTCCGCATCGCTCCAAACCTACCTGGCCCCGCATGGCACTTTGCATGCATCTTGAGCCTCCTGAACAGAGAATTCTGGGACTTTCCTGCCACTCTGGCTTCCGGGAGCTCACTAGGACCCTGGGAGAAAGGTCAACATGTTTGCTGTCTCCTCCTCCTTTCTCTTTCTGTTGATCCTGGGAAGCTTCTCGAGCAGCTGTCCCCTGTGCTCTTCAGCCCCTCAGTCACCCCGCTTTTCGGGATAGAAAGCCAGCTCTCTCATGATTGCAGCCCTTCAGCCCCGGGAGGCAGAGAGAGCATTGACTGGGAGTCTAGAGCAGTGGTCAGCAAACTCATTAGTCAACAGAGCCAAATATCAACAGTACAAGGATTGGAATTTCTTTTGAGAGCCAAACTTTTTAAACTTAAACTTCTTCTAATGCCACTTCTTCAAAATAGACTCACCCAGGCCATGGTATTTTGTGGAAGAGCCACACTCCAGGGGACAAAGAGCCACATGTGGCTCGCGAGCCACAGTTTGCCGACCACTAGTCTAGAGGTTTAGACGCCAAGCTTAGGGCTGCCACTCTCTGATAATAGAGCGATACCAGTCCACATGGGTTTGGTTTTCTCATTTGTAAGTGATTGTGGTGGGCAGTTAACGAGATGGTAATGGTGTTAAAACTCTCTCCGTGACTCACAGTCTTTCTCCTATGGTTCCTCTCACTGGGGACCCATAAAACTGCTAGTACCCTCCTTTCCCCTTTCCCAAGACTTCGTTTTAGGGAGTAAACAGCATTTTTCTCCAAAAGCTACCCCCTCAGCCTGGGGCTCCAGTTCCTGCTGTTACACGCTTTGGGCATTTTCTCTGATAGTCCATCCAAGCCAGAGCGCCCCGAGCAGCTTCTGTTGCCTCCTTCTCTGTTCCACGGCTTCCTTTTCATGCTAGTTTAATGTTATTATTATTATTTTTTTTAATGTTGACATAGCTCATTGGTTTTATGGGGATGGAAGATTCCCTGGTATTCTGAGAAGTAACCCAAGATTTGAGCAAATGGTGTAATGTTCAATAAAATCTGAGTTTGATGGCTGTGGTAGGGATTTGGGATCATCACAGCCTGGGTGCCAAGGGCAGCATTGTACAGACAATGTGACCAATCAAAGGGCGCAGTATCCAATGGAGCAGACACACACCAACATAGGTGTTACCGTGACGAGTGTTGAGTCATTGGCTTTTCTCTAGAGCAGCCAGAGTATGGAACTTTTTAAATTAGTAAACAGTGAAGTTTGGTTTTCTTGATATTTTTTAACTGAGTCATCGTAAATAACAGTTTACCAAAGCATCGGGGAGTTTCTTTCCATTTGGAAATACAATCATTTTGAGCCGTAGGCTCTCTATTTCTTCCATTTCTGACTTGGGGCCTCAGAGCTAGGCTTCATTGTACCAGCCCCTCTCAGGCATCTCCTCTGTGAGAAATTGACCCTCCTTTGGATCTAATTCTCTGGCTTCCAAACACATCCTTGCTGAATCATGAGTCAGAATAGTGTGAATGCTGGTTTCACAGCCCTTCCGTCCTACCTTCTCCTTGTCTCCCTCTCCTACTATTTTCTCCTTCTACTTTCCGGATGACCCTGTCCTGCATACCTTCACTCAGGATCCTCGTCTCAGCTTCTTCACTAACCGTTCCTTAAGGTGATTGTCCACTCTGCGCATGTTGGTGGTTTCCACTGGGTGAACTTAGCTGCCCTCTGTCCCGATGGGTTATGATCACCTCACTGTTGTGTGAGCTACATGCCTAACTTCACTGTAGATATTCTTTTTTTACTTTTATTGATTTTTTACAGAGAGGAAGGGAAAAGGATAGAGAGTTAGAAACATCAATGAGAGAGAAACATTGATCAGCTGCCTCCTGCACACCCCCTAGTGGTATCAAGGTACATGCCCTTGACTGGAATCAAACCTGGGACCCTTCAGTATGCAGGCCAACGCTCTAGCCACTGAGCCAAACCGGTAAGGGCACTTTAGATATTCTTACAAAGAGCTGTGGTTTTATTCTGTGTCCTTGGTTTGATGAACGTTAATAGATGAAACAGCCATATGAAGGATGTTTCTGTGTCTTTTTTAAATTTTGCTTTTGAAGACCATTCATTATATTATTCAACACTTCTTTTTTCAGTTTATTTGTTTGTTGACAGTATTACAGATGTCAACCTATCCTCTCCTCCCCTCCCCCACCATTGACCCTCTTCACCCTGCTTCTGCCCCCAACCCAGGCTTGACTGCACTGTCTGTGTCCATATATGCATATGCAATCTGTTCCATGTTTCCATGACTCTGGATCTATTTGTTCATCAGCTTATTTTGTTAATTAGATTCCACATATAAGTGAGATCATGTGATACTTGTCTTTCGCCAACTGGTGTATTTCACTTCTTGCAAGACTCTCCAAGTCCCTCCATGCTGTCTCAAAGGGTGAGAGGTCCTTCTTTTTTACAGCTGCATCAATACCTCTTAAACATAATCAATTTTTTCCTTAGGGTTGAGTGCTAAAAGGAAAAATACTCTTTGACCCTTTAATTAATTATTTTGCTTGCATTTAAGAGGTAATTAGAGCCACAAAACTCACTGGGCTCAAGGGTATTAGAGGAATAACTCCTTGATTTAGGAAAAGGACTCATCAGGATAGCTCTGGCCTAGTCTTTCCACTTTGTTGTCAGCACCTCCCTTATCCTCCTTTCTGAACTGGCTCAGCATTCCTCGTTCCTTCTCTTCCCACTACTCCTATCTTTCTGGCCTCTCCACCATGCGTTCCCACTCTTCCCACCTCTGAATCTCCAATGCTTTATGGAAGGAAGAGAGGTTACAGTAATTGGCTACATTCTGGGCAAATGGTGCTTTAACCCAAGACTGAAGAAAGGATGTTTTACGAGAAGCTTCTTCAAGCAAAGGGATATAACACAAAAAAGTTCTTTGAACAAAAATGATTAGGAAATATTGTGTAATCCAGCTTTCTCTTAGAGAATCTCTAAGAATATTAGGATCCTTAAAGGTCCAGAAATGAAGAAAGTAAATGTATTTTGACAGTCCTTTTACATTTGGTATTTGGGACACACTTTGTGAACTTCTGCTTAGTCTTTCAGTGGTGGATCTTTTACTGAGGACAGCAGGAGAGGTGATATAGGATGAGTATGGAGGGTCAGCAAGTATCTCCTACTTCCCAGGTAAGACCAGCAGTAACTGCCCACTCCCCTGCATGACTTACTCAACCCTGAACTCCTCCTCCATACTCTTGAAATCTTCCATATATCACTGGCTCCCACAAATGATCCATTCGCCTTCATCAACTCAACTTCCCCACCCAATTTTAACAAGCCTACAGAGTTCCTCACCCGTTGTATTCAACTTCTAAAAATAAAAGTGACAGAAATCTTTTTGGAGAAAAAGAATGCATTGGCTCATGTAAGCATGGACTTAAGGCATGGATTAGTCCAGAGACTTACCGTGACTCATTACACCTACTCCCTTCTCTTTCTCTTGGCTCCACTTCCTACTGTCCATCACCCTTAGTATCTCTGTGTGTTGAGAAGAAGGCCACCGACGACTCCACATGGACATGCAGACAGAATCCAATAGGAAGGAAGACCCTCTCTCTATTGTCCATATACCAAGTAACATGGGCACACCGGGGCTGACCCTGTTTGCAAAGTCACCTGTGCATCCTGCACCAAAAGCTGGAATCAGAGTGTTGCCTGGGAGTGCTTGTTTGGCCTGACACATGGGTCACTTAAAGGGCTTAATGACAGAGAAAAATTGCAGGTTTACCACGTGAATACCAACATGTATCTTGCTTGCTTTGGAGCTATGAATTTTCCTGCTCAGTCAAAAAATCCATCTTTATTAAGAAAAAGAAAAGCTTTATTTATTCTATTTAAAATTACATACATTGAATTTCTTTGCTCTCATTTGCAGTGTTTTGAGTTTCTTCCATATACATCTTGTCTCCACAGATGGGCTGTAAGCTCCTCCAGGGCAGAAACCATGCTTTCTTTTGATTTTTCCATTCCTCCCTCACCCACATCATTCTCTTGACTCATTTACTCATTCTGCAACATTTTATTGACTATGTATTGCATATCAGGAATTGTGCTAAGCCCTGCAGAGTTTTTAAAATTAAAAATACAAGATGCTCAGAAAATGCTTTACAAACAACTGAACCCCCTTCTTTGTGATGTTCCAGCTGCTAAGAATGGAGCTTATCCTCTCAGCCATAGGCACCAGAGCATTTTTTTGTGAGGTAACTATGTGACCTTGGGACTGTTATTTCCCTCCTAGGCCTCAGATTTTTTGAGTGTGAAATAAAGAGATTAAGAAATAGCTCTCTGAGCTCTAAAATTCTAGGGCTCTAAGTCATGGACAGCCAAATAGTCTCTAATTATCTTACTCCACTTAGATGATAACCTCACCCCTCTCAGAAAAAGAGAGAAGAAGATAACAATTTTACTTCTCTGCCCTCTCTACCCCATATCACTTCCAGATAAGTTGGACATTCCATTTTAATGTGCTTTTTATTGATTTTAGAGAAAATAAAGGGGAAGGGAGAGAGAGAAAAAAACATCAATGTGAGAGAAACATCAATGCGTTGCCTCCTGTACACACCCTGACCAGGGATCAACCTGCAACCTGGATATGTGCCCTGACCAGAATCCAACAAGTGACCTTTTGATGTACAGGACAACGCCCAACCAACTGAGCCACACCAACCAGTGCTGGATGTTCCGTTTTATTTATTTATTGTTAAGTACATTTTTATTGACTTCAGAGAGAAAGGGAGAGGGAGAGAGAGATAGAAACATCAATGATGAGAAAGAATCATTGATCGGCTGCCTCCTGCACACGACCACCTCAGTGGGGATGGAGCTTGCAACCCTGGCATGTGCCCTTGACCGGAATCAAACCCGGGACCCTTTAGTCTGCAGGCCAACGCTCTATCCACTGAGCCAAACTAGCCAGGGTTGGATGTTCCTTTTTAAAGCTGTCCTCACCCTTCTGACACATTCATTATAAGCAGCCATTTTATCTAAATGCTCTCTGCGATTTTCACAGCCTCCCAAACAACTGTAGGAAACAGGATAAGTTGACCCCATTTTCCAGAAGAGACAACTCCGGTTGAGATATAGCTACTGGCCCAAGGTCACAGAGCTGGTATGGTGCCAATCCGGTGTTTTCTCTCAACTCTCTGAGCCTGCAGCACAGTAAAAAAAAGATGGAGTCAGTTCTCACCATCAAAAGCCTGGATCCTGGGAGAACATGCAGGCTTCCTGGGATATGTGAGTCCAAAGGCCTTTGGTGAGCATAGTTTTAACCCACAGCATAATGAGGCCTTTGGCAAAGAAACAAGGACTCGCAGGAACGCAGTGTCTGCGAGGAAAATGGAGCAGAATGCCACATATATCAAGCAGCTCTCACGGCCCGGGGATGAAAGAAATTAGGGCAGGGAACAAAGATCTCACCACGTTTGGGGCCCTCCATTCTGTGAAGCTCTTCTTCAGGTCTTTGCAGAGCTCAGCCATGCCTTCCCTCATCCCCCAAACCCCTGCCTTTCATTTTTAAGGCAACGGGCCTGCAAAGAGAAATCCGCTGCACATGTTTCTGATTCATTTACACTTAACTCATCAAGCTCTGTTTAGGAGGAGCTATCTGATGTCCAGAAATCTTATGGAGTCGTCCTTCCCCCTTAACAGCCATTGAACTTTGCCTTACCGGCATGCCCATGCTTGAGTTGAACACATGTAAACATACTAAGGCACCCAAAGAGCCTAGTGGACATGCAGGCCCCAGTCTGCTTAGAGACTGAGAGTCATCTTTGCGTAGTAGAGTCTCCTGGGCTCTGTGGCAGTGGGGGTCCACAAAGGAGACTCCAGAGAAACTTGAGACAGGGCGGGCAGTTTGCTCAGGCCCACACCCCTGTAATTGCCCTGGGGACCAGCAAGAAGCAGACAGGATTGAGATAGAGGGTTTTCTGAGTCCTGCCCAGTCTCCAGAGATACGAGAGAAAAACGATGGTACTGTTGCTCAGAAGGAGAAGGTCATCCAGGGAGAAAAGAGTCCTGCTCACTAGGCAGGCAGTTGTCGCCACCATCATACCTTCCTGGACCACAGCAACAGCGCCCCCGGCTGGTGACTCTGCTTCTACTCTTGACCCCCTTACAGCGCAGATTTCACTCTTTAGAAACCAGAGAAGCCATTTAAAATTGAAATCAGAGCTCGCCCCTCTTTGTCTTAGAAACTGCCAATGCTTTCCTGAAACACTGAGTAAAATTCAAATTCCTTGCCATGGTCAGAATGTTCATAGAGACCACGCCTCACCTGTCCCTCCAGCCTCAGCCCCTAATGTTTGTCCTCATTCCCTCTGTGCTGGATGGACAGCTGCTATTCTCTGACTTGAGCTGCTGTTTCTTTCACCCCCAGGATCTTTGCACTGGCTTCTCCCTCATCTCCTGGACTGTTCTTCCTTCACACAGTCATACAGCTGACTCCAACTCATTACCCATTTCTTCTTTCAAACATGTCTTTCCTTATTATTCCTGCTACAGTACACTTCCACCTTAACTTGCTCTCTAATGTTTAATTTTTTCCTTAGCACTTACCACCTCCTAAAATTGTCTTCATTGACTTTATTTATATAATAATTTATTTTGACTTCCTACAAGATAATAAGTTTCAGAAGGTTAGGGACCATTTTTCCTTACTCACCTCTGAATCTACAGTGCCCAGGACAATGCTCAATATAGAATATATCTCAATAAATATTTGTTGAGTGAATGAATGAATTAATGAATGAATGCCTTTGACAACTATTTCAACCTAGAGTCGCACATCACCTCAAGAAGCCAGGGATGCTGGAACTGGTTTGGCTCAATGGATAGAGTGTCGGCTTGGGGACTGAAGGGACCCCTGTTCGATTCGGTCAAGGGCATATACCTTGGTTGCGGGCATATCCCCAGTAGGGGGTGTGCAAGAGGCAGCTGATTGATGTTTCTAACTCTCTATCTCTCTCCCTTCCTCTCTGTACAAAATAAATAAAATATATTAAAAAAAAAAAAAAAAAAAGAAGAAGAAGCCAGGGATGCCTTCCGATTCCTGAGCAGTAGGAGCAGGGAGACCCAAAGGATCCTTCACTCTGTCTGGGATAAGATGGCATCAGCCCAGTGTTCTCAGGCCTCTGTCCCTTGGGGTACATGCTGTGACAGCAACCACGAAAGACAGGGGAACATCCAGCACATGACTATACAAGCAACGCCTGGCCCAAACCTCTGGATGTTGGAAGGCTTGATGTTAGAGAGACAGGCTGGGACCTGGGACCTGCAAGATGGCTCATGGGATCTGGGAAGCAGCCACAGCCAGGGTATGTCTGCACCCACATTCCACCTCTGACATTCATGGGCCAAGTGCTTTTGGGCAAGTCATTTACCCTGTGTCCCTCTTGTAAAATGAGAATGGTAATATCTAACTCGGAGAGTGTTGAATTCTTTAACATGTATAAAATACCAAACACAGGACCTGACTTAAAAAGGGTATGCAGAAAATGGGAGCTATTATTATTCTTGGGAAGAGTAGAGGTACAAGAATTCTGATGATGAGCCAGAGAAATGTGGCTTTGCTGCAGTATTAGGACAGGTACTTCTCCAGCCCGGAGTGACCTGGGACCTGTCTACACCCAGCCATCCAAGAGTTACATTCTTAACAAGAGGCTGAAGGAGGGCAATGCAAGGGCTGAGTGGAATACCGTGGAGAAGGGATATTAATTCCACACTTGGCCCCGCCTGTCTGGGAAAATGTTCTTCAGTTTGTTTCCTTTAATTCCCTGCCAGGGAAAACTGATAGATGATGCCTGGATCGGGGCCCTGGTGCAACAGCCCAAATATTTTTTCTAGATATAGCTGTTAATGCATCTTAACAGCCTGAGTCATCGCCCTGACACAAAGGACAGCGAATTCTAACTCCTACAGGACACATGTCTGGCACTCTGCAGCTGACAGACGCTTTGGCGTTTTCCTTCAGTGTTTCTGTGTTTAGATGATACAATCTACATAAAATATTCTGCATGACTAAGTTATAAATATGCGTACCCATTTTCATTTAATATTGTGCATGTTCATCTTCCTTGTGATAAACAACTCTTCGTAAATATCTTTAGTTAATGAGTGTAGAATATTCAGTTCTATGACAGGCTCATAATTTTCTTAGCCGTTCCTCTGTTGTTCAATACTTGGGCTTTTCTTTCCCATTTTTCACTACTATTAATAATACATACATCTTTGCCTGAATTTTATGTAGTTTTCATAAGCGACAGTGTAAGAAGTAAATTTCAAAAACAATGGCGCCTCGCTGGTGTGGCTCAGTGGTGGAGCATCCACCTATGAACTAAGGGTCACGGTCGATTCCAGGTCACACACACCCGGGATGTGGGCTCGATCCCCAGTAGGGGGCATGCAGGAGACAGCTGATAAATGTTTCTCATCAATGTTTCTAGCTCTGTACTCCTCTCCTTCCTCTTTCTCTAAAATCAATAAAAAAACATATCAAAATGTATGAAAGCAGCTTATATTTCTTGCTGAAGCCTTATCCCACCTACATGCTTCTTGGCCAGCCTCTCTAGAGCTCTTACAGATAACCACAGTGCCATACAGTCCCAAGCCTGGTCAGATAGCTCCCAAGGAACCTTTCCTTCCCTGATGCCCCACCCCCCTCCTCCAGGCCCGCTCTTCCTCCTTGGATCTCAGTTTTCCAAAATCTCCAAATTAGGTATTAAGTACATGTTTATTTCATCATGGTTTTCTCTTCTAATCTTGGAGATAAAAATAACAGAAAGCAATGTCTGTAGTCTCATTTTATCCTCTGCTGTCCCCAAAGTAAACTTTGGCATGTCGCTGCTCTCATGCCTCCTCTTTCTTCATCTGGCCCCGTCCAAACAGGACGGCGCTCAGGATGGACCCCACATACAGCTCCGGTGCAGGGAAATCGTTACTGAGTTACGAATACGCAGAGTGACACTCAATATGCTTCTGGAACACCACCAGTCCTTTCAAAACTAGTCCTAGTTCAAAATCTAGAGAATGGGTGATTGATTGGCAATGGTAATTCTGAGTTAAAGACTTATAGAAAGCTTAAAAGGTGCTTTGTGACAAAATACAAATAAGCAAAAACAATTTACAAAAGCCCTGATCTCCTAACTAACTCAATAGGTGCCTTGAACGGTCTTCTTGTGTTTTGAACTACCTTACATGAGAAGAAGAAAAAAAAAAGTGAAATTCTACATTTATTTTATTTTTTTAAATGTATCTATTGATTTCAAAGAGAAAGGGAGAGGGAAAGAGAGGTAGAACCATCAATGATGAGAGAGAATCAGAGAATCACTGGGGATCGAGCCCACAACCCAGGCATGTGCCCTTGACTGGAATTGAACCCGAACCCTTTAGCCCACAGGTCAATGCTCTGTCCACTGAGTCAAACAGGCTAGGGCTCTACATTTACTTTGAAAAATGTTTAACAAGAAGCTTAAAGGTGAAAATTCTATTTAATGTGGATTTTGTAAAAGCTTGGAATGAACAGTGTCTGATTGTTAAAGTAAAAGCTGTGGGACTTTTGTTACAGACATGATAATGCATCCCTTAGATTTTCTTCTTCAGTGAAATAGTTCAATTTCACAGTGATTGACAGCTTGCGGGCCGCATGTTACCGTGAGCAAGGGAAGTGTGCTTTCTGTCCTTAAGGAGCTTTAAAAATCTTTCGTTGAGGGAGGAGATTGTGGGCACACTACAAATTCTACTATTCTCACTTTAAAGAACTGATCATTGCATCACATCCATTGTTCTCCCCATTGTCCCATAATTTCTACTTTCCCAGCAAAAGGTAGTTGAATCCCATGGAGAGCGAACAATACTTCTGCATGCTGAGCAATGTTCTTTTTTCTTCTGTGGCGTTTTAAAAGCAATTTTCTTTCCAAGAAATTGAAAGTGCTGATATTGAAATTAGCAATATTATCAGACCTTCTGTCTTTTTTACCCGAGAAGCATAAGAACTTGGGCATCCATCACAGTGTTTCTCCAAACAGTCTTTTGTTTTTAGAGCTTGGAAATAAACAACACAAAGACAGCCATTGATGTGGCAGCCAGGGGTAAAGCAGCGTACCTGGTCCTCCCCCCTTTATTCTTGCTCTTTGCTGCTTCCCCGGGGAAATTCATATTTAGAGCTCCGTCCCGCAGACACAAAGAGCTGGGTGACGTGTTCTCTGCTGGCAGCTGAGTAGCTCTGGTCGCGGGCGGCGGTGGCGGTTGTTTTGTAAGGTTTACATAAATCTTTTGTGAACATCCATAGGACACTGTGCGAGGAGTCGTGGGTTTTGAGTGAGTCAATTTGTAAGTTTGGTAAACTTAGGCAACTGACTTCTCCTTTCTGGGCCTCAATTTCCACCTCTATAAATTCGAGCATTAAACCAGTGGTTCCCAAAGTTGACTGCGCGTTAGAATCACCAGGAGAGCTTTTAAAAAAAAAAAAAACCTTGATGCCCACGTTGCACGCCAGACCAATTAAATCAGAATATCTCAGGGTGGAAGCTGCATTTTTGTTGTTTAAAGATCCCCTGGAGATTGCAGCGGGCGGCTATGTGAAAGAGCCACTGCAGAAAAGTTGCATTGTTTCCGTGCTCTTGTTAGCTCTGGCAGTCTCACTTTCAGGGCCCTCGGAGCTTCCGTGTGCCCATCTCCTTATAAGGGAACTGATATCTGGTCATTGATAAGAGTTCCCAGGGAGATCTGGAAATTGTGTCTGTGTGTGAAAGAGAGAGATTGATTTGTAAAATTCCAGGGATGGACTTAAATTCCATTCCTAGCACACTGAAAAGCATTCTATACTTTCCCATTAGAACCCAGCTTTTAAATTTGTCTTAGAAGGTCCAATGTCAAAAACACTCAAAGAGCTTTCATTCTTCCCTCTTTTCCTTCGCAAATAAGCACACAACTTTCTCAGGTCTAATGCATCCAATCAGCACTAATGATTCTCTGTTTATCTTGATTGGATTTTGCCTAATCGAATAGAACAGCCCAGGCCCGGAAAGCACAGCCTAGGATAGAGGGATGGAAGCCATTTGAGTAAAAGCGCGATGCATCGTATTAGCAACATTCTGTGAAATTTGGGTGCCAGCCCCATACGTGTGACGTGCCACCACGTAAAAAGTGCTCCCTAATATAAGCACTCACTAAATGCCCAGGTAGCAAAAGAGGTGAGAGAGCCAAGATCTGGTCACCGGACAGGGGTTTCGGCGTGTTGCTGTGTATAGCAGTGAAAAAGGTTCGGAAACAAACAAGGATTAATTCCCAGGCAGCCCAGAGAGAGACTTCATTCAGTGCCCTGAGACAAGCTTAGTGGGATGAGGGAGAGGGGCCCGCACGTTCCCCTCGGCTGCCCAGAGGGGAACAATGGCCGTGATTGTCAGAAGCATGTCAGAAAGAGCCCCAGTGACCCGGAGGGAGCTGTGTAACATAGAAAGCCCAAGTCAGGATTCTATTTATTCTGCGCCTATATAAATATTGCACTATGTTCTGATAGAAAGGAATCTTTGACTACTCGACGAAGTCATCTCTTGGAGAAATCTACAGCTACACCGTCCTTATAATATGTTCCCTTCTCACAGAATTTTAATTGAGCCATGCCCATGTCATTTAGGGTGACAGCAGGGGTGTGGCTGGGGACTGTGTGTGGTCTTTCCCTTGCAGACAAATTGCTATTCTTTAAAGAGTACGAAGCAGAGACTGGACAGGCTGCTAAAGGCTTACTCCTTTGAGCTGCTGAGCTGGAGGTGGTACCCCACCTTTCATGCAATCTTTGGGGTCTTGAGGTCAGGATCTAGCAGCACCCCAGCTCAGGTCTGCTTCAAACCATTCTCTCTCAGGAACTTCCTTCTTCTCCCTTCACACACACACACACACACACACACACACACACACACACACCCCAAAATGCCTCTCTCCATCTTCCACGTCTAGTTCAGGAGTTTCACTAAACAAAATGATTAGTTGAAATTCACCTTCTGGGTTAACAGAGGTCTCAGCTGGGAGCAGTATAATTTGTTTTCCTTTTTAGCTTTCCTGACTGATCCTCCCTCTCCAGACCCTGGATGTGAAGCTTGCCTCTGCACCTGGCCTCCGGACACTGTATGTTACCACTACCAACACCAGCTTCCCTGCCCAGGTCTCCGGACCATCCTTCCTAAAAGTCCCCCTGCTGGCTTCCGCCTGCCCATCAGAATCCTCACCAGCTCTTACTGATCTCCCCACTGTCAACCTAGTCTCTTAAGTCTCAGTTTACCAGGACACCCACATCTCCACTGGCTGCCCCAGAGTAACTCCTAGTAACACCCCCTTTCCCTGTCAGAAGCATTCCGGTGTGAGAAGGCACCTATCCAACACCAACACCCGCGCAGCCGGCTTGGCGAGCTCTGTGCCTGCGGCCTGCAGCAGGTCCATCCCTTAGGCCTGGAGTCCCAGGCTGGCTCAGATTCAACATCTCCCGCCTCCCAGCATCATCTTGAAAACCCAGCGACTTAAAAGAATGATCATCATTCATTCTCCAGCATAGTTTCTGCGGTTCAGGAATTCAGATGGGACATATTGGGGGCAGCTTGTCACTGCTCCGTGATGTCTGGGGCCTCAGCTGGAAGATGGAAAGGTTGAGGGCTGGAGTTATCTGGAGGCACATTTGCTCACACATCTGGAGATGGATGCTGGCTGTCAGCTGAGGCCTGGAACACTCACACATGGCCTCCCCTGTGACCGGGGCTTCCTCCCCACATGGTGGCGGGATTCCAAGGACAAGTACCAAGCCAGGTGGGAGCCGATCCTTTTTAAGATCTAGGCTCATTTAACATGAAGTCGTATAGCATCCCCCACCCCCACTAGATTCCATTGATCAAGGACTTGCAAGCCACTGCCAAGATTCAAGTCCAAAGATCTTTAGGTCCCCGCCCCTCGGTGGGAGAAGTGTAGTCACAGTGTATGATCCTGTGGGATGGGGGAGATAGAGATCCATGTGTAATAGAACCAGCCACTTCCTCCAAGCACCCCACCAACCATAGGCAAGATGTCATCATCCTTGCTACCTCTTTCTATCAAAATTTTCCAAGGATAAGCCCCTTGATATTATAGGTTGATCGTTTCCTTTCTTTTTTATTGTATTTTTTTCAATTACAGTTGACATTTATTATTATTTCATATTTGTTTCAGGCAGGATAGTGGTTAGATATTTACATAATTTACAAAGTGTTTGCCCTTTGTACAATACCCACCAGGAACCTCATATAGTTATTACAATGTTATGGGCTGTGTTCCTATGCTCTACTTTACATCCCTGTGACTGTTCTATAACTACAGATTTGTACTTCTTAATCCCTGCACCTTTCACCCAGCTCCCCAACCCCCCTCCCATCTGGCAACCATCAGTCAGTTCTCTGTATCATTGAGTCTGTTTCTGTTTTGTTTGTTCATTTATATTGTTCTTTAGATTCCACATATAAGTGAGATCATATGGTATTTGTCTTTCACTGACTTTTTTCACCTAGCATAGTACCCTCTAGGTCCACCCATGCTGTCACAAATGGTGAGATTTTATTCTTTTTCAGTGGCCAAGTAATATGCCATTGTGTGTGTGTGTGTGTGTGTGTGTGTGTGTGTGTGTGTGTGTAATCTTTATCCACTCATCTGTTGATGGGCAGTTGGGTTGCTTCCATATCTTGGCTATTGTAATTAATGCTTCAGTGAATATAGGAGCACATATACCTTTTCAAATTACTGTTTTGGATGTCTTTAGATAAATACCCAGAAGTGGGGTGGCTGGGTCCAAAGGTAGTTCTATTTTTAATTTTTTGAGGAAGCCTCATACTGTTTTCTGTAGTGACTGCGCCATTTTGCAATCCCACCAATGCTGGAGGGTTCCTTTTTCTCTGGGGTGGTAACTTTTTCACCAGCAATGCTTCTATAACCTCTGATGGTTATAAAACCTGACCTTCAACAGATCTCCGCATGTGATCCGCACAACCCTGAGGGGCAGGTGACCAGGCCTCCCTCTCCCCTTTTTACAAAGGAGAAAGGAAGCACAGCACATAAATCATTTCCCCAAAGTCACAGCGCGAGCTCTCAGCACAGGCAGACTGGTGTGGCCTCCGTTTTCTTTCCATCTCTAAGTACCTTCTTGCTAACAGTGAAGCCCCTCAGCACAAGCCCTGTCTTTGCACCAGACAAGCCTGAATTCAAGTCTTAGGTTTATAGCTTGCTGGCTTTGGGCAAAGAGCTTACCCTCCCTGAGTTTCTATTTCTCACCCCTAGAATAAAAGCAGTGAAACTGCCAAAACCGGTTTGGCTCAGTGGATAGAGCATCGGCCTGCGAACTGAAAGATCCCGGGTTTGATTCCGATTGGGGGCATGTGTATTGGTTGCAGGCACCTCCCCAGTGGAGTGTGCAAGAGGCAACTGATCGATGATTCTCTCTCATTGATGTTTCTAACTCTCTATCCCTCTCTCTTCCTCTCTGCAAAAAAATCAATAATATATATATATATATATTTTTAATTAAATAAATAAATAAAAGCAGTAAAATCTACCTCAGACATAGTTGCTGTATGAAATTAAGTAGTGTTTGTACAGTGCCTAGAACAGAGCCTGACATGTCTATGGTGCCCAAGCAGAAGCTAAGATGTTCATTTTAATGATGACATGTGATCGGACAGGTGATGCACTTGTTAAGAGCCTGCCATTTAGGAAGTACCTGCTACCCCTGGCCACCACAAGCAAGAGACGGTTCACACCAAGTAGAGGTGCTTTCCGTCCTAGACTCACTCCTAAAGCCACTCATCTTAGGTCTCTTCTCACAGAGCCATGCTGGCCACCAGCCTGAAGAAGGACTCTTACAAAGGGCGGGCAGTTCTCAGACTCCTCCTAGCAAACATGGAATGGGACACAGGCCAATAGGAAAACTCAGCTCCCAAGGCTGTAGGGATGCAGCGTATGCTATGCCGTGTGGAGCAGGCTCGGCGTTGCCAGGAGGTGATCCTGGAGTTGGCCAGCCTTCTGTGGGTGGGCAGAACACAGGGCTAACACAATGGAGCTTTGCGGCAAGTTACTGTATTGTCTCCATTTCTGTGAAGGTGGACCCGACTTGAGGAAAGGCCCTGCATTGTGTCCTCATTGTTTCAAGAGAACGCAGTGTTCTGCTGCGAAGGCCACTGGATAGGACATTTGTCTTTCAGGAGAGACAGTGAAGGAGCTGGGCTAAGCGGCGCTTACCCTGCAGTATCTGGGATGATGCTGTGAGAACAGAAGAGAGGCTGGCGGAGGTTGCCTCGAAGATCTTGAGAAAAGGCATTTTGCTGGTGTTCAAGAATAGCTTTCCTGTTTCTTCTGTTGCATGACTTGTGCCTGCCTTTGTAGTCTCTGCTTCTGGGGCCCAAAGGACAGCCAGTTCTCTCATAAGGAAGCTCAAGGGGCACTGAATATTTACAACCGGTGTCTGTTCCTCACCAGCCTGCTGCTCACTCAGGCCTTTCCCTGCTTTGCTGCTTCTCCATCAAACTTGCACTGCGGCTGCATGAAGGGTTCGTTCTTGGCATCAGAAAGCAGGGAGACAGTTCATTTCTTCTGGCTCCTGGATCCCAGCCATGGGGCAGCTCCCCTACTCCCTTCGGCATTGCTTTGGTACCTCACTGTTTAGGAATCAAGCCCACATTGGCCCAATTGTAACGGGTGGTTCTCCTCACTCCATAAGCACTGGGGAGTCCCAAGCTCTGAAGTCACCCTCCAGTAAGCAAAGCCCTGACGGAGGAACTGACTTGCCGTCGTACTGCATTAGAGTGGATCCGTGCTCTCTTTTCCAAAGCTCCTTCACACACCTGGTCTCCTGCGGCCTGGGGAACCCTGCGCGAAAGGCAGGGCAGATGGAACTAGTCCCATTTCACAGATGAGAAGACCGAGATTTGGACACTGTAGGATTATAGCACCAGCTTCACCACTAACCCAGCAATTTAAACAGAAACAGAAACAGCTTTCAGGGCAGCTCGTCTTCTGCATCTGTGAAACAAGGATGCCATGCGGATAACTACAAGGTTAGTGTGAAAGGCCAATGGCGCCCATGACAATTGACTTAGGAGCTACATACAACCTGTATCTCTTTAGATCAAATTTATGTATGCCAGGCACTGGCCAGGTGGCTCAGTTGGTTGGACTATTGTCCAGGTTGCAGGTTTGATTCCTGATCAGGGCACATATGGGAGGCAACCCATGGATGTTTCTCTGTCACATTGATGTTTCTCTCTCCTCTTTCTTTCCTTTCCTCGCTCTCTAAAAATCAATAAACACATATTCGAGTGAGAACTGAAAAATATATTTATCTGTGCCTGGATGTAGCAACTTTTATTTTCTCATTTTAGGATTTGGAACTAGGTTCTCTTGGAACATTTGAGTTGCAGTCTAACCTGGCGCTTCCTCCCCACCCACACCATCCCTCCTACGTGGGGAGACACACAAAGGAAATAGCCCAAAGGTCCAATAAAGAGCAGAGTCTGCCTGGCCCTCTGCATAAGGATGTCTTAGCAATTCAAAGCAAAGCTGTTCTATTTCCCCCTCGCAGCCCAGCGGAGGCAGATGGTAACTAGTCTCATTAGTCACTGCACCATGCCTTCTAATAGCTCCTCTCCCTCCTTTTCTATTGATTGGCAGATGTTTGCAGGAATATCTAACTATCAAAATTGCTCTCTGAACAATGGCTGATATCACCCCCTCCCCTCTCCTCCGGTGAAAATGAATGACAAAAAGACAAGCTTTCTCAGGGCCTGTCTCCAGGCTCCAGGCTCTGAGAGCTGTAATGCTTAGAGAACCTTGACTCAACATGAAGATTTAAATGCCTCTACCTACTTTAGAGAAACATCGAAAGATAATATCTCAAAACCATACCCCTCCACTCTTAAGAGCTCTTTGTCCAATTTGTAAACAAGAGTCGGGATTGTTTCAGCACATTCCATCCTGAGAAAGGACCAGAATCCAGAGAACCCTGATGAGACTGCATATAATTCCTTGCAAATGTTTATAGGAGAATGTCCCTGGATGATTTCAAGGGTCTCTGTGTATTTTAGTCCCATTCCAATATTTCTTCAGAATCTGTTCTAGGTATTCCTAAATTGCTCGTCTGACTTACCCTCTGTAGTGTTTGGTGTTTTCATGTATTAACTGAGTGAATACATACAATTTTCTATTTTGAGAGGACTCACTCTCAGGAAACTCGGATGTTTGGGAAGTGCCTGCTTGAAGTGACCAATAAGGTCCAAGGAAGGCCGATCAAGACCATCAAGACCAAGAACATGGGCTCTCCTACTGGGTAGGACTGTCCTTCTGCTGCCTAGATATGGAATAGCCCAAAGCTCATTGAAAGGCCTTGTGGTACTGGTCCTGATTTTATTCCAGCTAATTTCACCTTGGCTTCATCTAACTGGGCTGACCTGGACACTGGACAGCTGCCTGTTGTAGTGGCCTTGGGTAGCCTTCCCTTCTTGCCCAACTTGGCCTAGACCTTTGCTGGAGGGCTTGGAACCAAATAGAGGGGCCAGATGGTGTGGCCACCCAGCCTGCTGCTGGCCCTTCCCTGGGGCGATGCAGAAACTCTCTTGCATTCCTTTGAGGCAAGGAAGGGTTGTGACTTCTGACATTTGGTCCAGAGGCATCTGCTGAACTTCTCTAGTCTATTCACCTATTTCTTTAAATATCTTCTTAGTGCCAAATACTTGCCTTAAAAATTACTTGACAAATGACCCCAATTTAACAAGGAACAAGGGGTTAATTTGCTTAAGAGGTCACGTGGCTCCCTGGAATTCTCCCACAGCTTATGACAAATTCTTTCTTTTTAAAAAAATATATTTTATTGATTTTCCACAGAGAGAAAGGGAAAAGGATAGAGAGCTAGAAATATCGATGAGAGAGAAACATTGACCAGCTGCCTCCTGCACATCCCGGTAGGGAATGTGCCCACAACCATTGTACATGCCCTTGACCGGAATCAAACCTGGGACCTTTCAGCCCGCAGACCAACGCTCTATCCACTGAGCCAAACCGGTTTTGGCAATGACAAGCTCTTTATCTCCTTTAGAGCCACTGCCCGGGTTTTGTTCTTCAGGTGGCATCTCGGAGGGTGTGGCTGGGAACGCACACTACTAAGGAGTGGGCAACCCTTGTACCTTCTTTTCCTTTTCATCGCTGGCATGAAAGCCAGAACACCTTCCCAAAGAGGCAGAGGCTGAGTCAGATTCCTACAGGGACAAAGTAAAGCTTGATTTCCTGGGCAGTACAAGTGGAGTGACTCAGAAGCCGAGATCTAACGGTCGCAGGAGGGAACACGAACCAGAGTTCAGTTCTCTTGATCTTGTATCATCTTAGGGCTGCCTTCCAGGGAACAGAGGTGATGCGATCAAAAGCAGTCTCCTGCCAAAACCGGTTTGGCTCAGTGGATAGAGCGTTGGCCTGTGGACTGAAAGGTCTTGGTCGATTCCGATCATGGGCATGTACCTTGGTTGCGGGCGCATCCCCTGTGGGGGGTGTGCAGGAGGCAGCTGATCAATGTTTCTCTCTCAGCGATGTTTCTGTCTATCCCTCTCTCTTCCTCTCTATAAGAAATCAATAAAATATATTTAAAAAAAAAAAAGCAGTCTCCTCTTCATGGAGTCGACTGTGAAAACTAAGGCCTGTGCCTGGGGGAGACAGACTTGCTCTGCTGGAGTGCGCTGGGTCCCAGAGGACACCGCTTGGGAGAAATGGAGCATCTACTCTTCTTCTCTGTCTGCGATGGGTCTCCAGGCAATTCTAGGATGTGCAAGGAGATTGTTTTGGTAAACATATCTCAGAGTAGAAAGAGACTGTCTAGGGCCCAGGCATCAGTATGTGTTGTTCATTTTCTCCAGACTTTTCTTTTCTCTGTTACCAGATTAGACAGCTTCTCTGTTAGCATCTGTAACCATTTCTAGTTTAACATCCATATTCCCTTAAGCAACTGGAAAGCAAACCAAATAAATGTCGAATCTCTAGTGAAAGCAGAGGGTAATGAAAAAGCAAAACAAAACACTGCCATCTCACCTAGCTCACCCCAGAGTGTCAGAAAAGACCGCAGGATCACGGCACACTGCCTGGCCTGCTGAGTCAACAGTAGGAAAGAGCCTCTCATGCTGAAAAGGCAAGCAGCAGCCCTATTAAAGAGTCATGCTTCTCTCACCTCCACTGCAACTGTGCTGTCCCTCCGGCTGAAGCAGAATAATTGTCTCTAGTGAAGCTTCCTCGTTCATTCATTCATTTATTCATTTGTTCTGATACAAATAAATTTAGTACGCACTTATATTTCAGTGGTTGTTAATTTCATGCATCCACCCATTCAGAGGTTCTTTATTTTTATTTTTTTTAATTATTCTTTGTTGATTTCAGAGGAAGGGACAGGGAGAGAGAGATAGAAACATCAATGACAAGAGAGAATCATTGATTGTCTTCCTCCTACACATCCCACACTGGAGGTTGAGCCCACAACCCAGGCATGTGCCCTGATCTAGAATTGAACCGTGACTTCTTGGTACATAGGTCAACACTTAGCCACTGAGCTACGCCAACTGGGCAAGAAGTTCTTTCTTTTTGAACCTCTACTGTGGGCCGAGTACTGTCTTTGGTACTAGGTGTACCAGACATAGTCCACAACATAAAAAATGTATAGTTTGTTTAGTAATTCATATTCTAGTCTCATCTAGTCACTCTTGTATCACTCATCCCTTTGATAAATATTTGCTGAAGCCCTGCTATGTGCCAGGGGCTGTGTGTTGGGCATTGGGTCAGACATTCATCCCACCTTCTTCTCTACCTTCTTAACCCAGAGTATCACACATACCACTACTGCTGCCAAGAACAGAACCAAAAACAAATCCAACAGCTGTCAGGGTTTTGCATGCGTGCATTTCTGTGGTTATTTTAGGGGGAAAGGAGAGTGGGCCTCACTGGGTGGGCAAGGTTGTTGAGTTAGTGGCTTCGTTCAGGGTAAGATATAGGGAGGCAGATAACAGACTCGGTGCAACACACGGTGAACCTCTGAGCCACAATCAATGGGCTGAGCTGCTGCACAGTGTTCAGCTTCCCGTCTCAATATGGTCAGAGGGCGGGAAAGGATCTGCCAAGGACAGCACAGGAGAGACTTCTGGTCCCTTATCTGGAGTCTCTTTCTACTCTGAGATATGTTTACCAAAACAATCTCCTTGCACATTCTAAATATTCAAGAAATACTTGTCAAATTGCCCCAGCTGGTTTAGTTCAGTGGATAGAGAATTGATCTTTGGACTAAAGGGTCTCCTGAATCCAATTCTGGTCAGGGGCACATGCCCAGGTTATGGGCTCAATCCCCAGTAGGGGATGTACAGGAGGCAGCCGATCAGTGATTCTCTTTCATCATCTTACTCTCCCTCTTCCTTCCTCTCTGAAATTAATAAAAGTATTTTTTTTAAAGAAATAATCATCAAATGAGTGACTGAATGTGCATTAGGCCACTTGTTGAAACTTGGGCTCCTGAAGGGGAAGAGCTGGGTCTTACCCTCTCTTGTCCCAGGTGCCATCCCATTCCAGGGCTCTGGGAGCTGTATGAAGGCCTTGGTGCCTGAGGCTCACCAAGCTCCCATCTCAGTCTTCTCGGCAGAACGTCTTGCCATGGTGGTTTAGCCGCCTGGCAAGGTCTTTGGGCAAGATGGGCATCCCCTAAAGACACATTCAGTAGTCTTTTCCTTAAACTCCGGCTTTGTTTTCTTCCCTGATTAGCAAAGTGCTGTTCCACCTCTCCCACCCTGAGGCCTTATGTACTCAGGGAACAAACATTTATTTCATTCTCATCTAGAAAGGCAAAATAGCTATATTAAAAAAAAAAAAAAATGATGCTTTCCCAAAGCAAACAGTGGAATTTGTTTCTGGGTGAGCTTTTTTGGGGGTTATCTCTGGCTGTTTCCCTCCCCCCGTCGCATCCATAATCATAGAGAGAATGCATGATCGCCCCTGGAAACAGGTGATCCATCACAGCCCTGAGGCCCAGTTGCCACTGCCAAAGAGAAGCTGGAGGCAGGGGAGGCAGAGCCCACGTCAAGATTCTCAGGGGCCACATGGTCATTCAGGTCCTCACACTTTTCCAAGGAAGCTTATCAAAGAAGAAAGTAGACTGATATTGTGTGGGCCTCTGGTCTGCTCTGAGAACGCGAGGCTGGAAGTGAGCCTGGCTCTCTCCATCCTGGGGAGGGAGCGCAGACGCTTGAGAATTTGATTCTGTGAGAGAACAGCCAGGGCGGCCTCGCATAGCACTGTGCACGCTGCCTCGCGTTAGTTAGCAAAACAGCTCAAGACAGAGCATTTCAAACGGGAGCAAGGGCCTGACCTGCTTGTTCCCGGCTGTGTCATCCAGGGACAGCCCAAGTCTGGCAGAAACGGAAGCAGTTTTTTGCCCCAGAACTCACCTCGTTCAATTGGATGAAAATATTACTGGGTGAACTCTGATTCTAAGCTCCTCCTAATCTGATATGCTGAGAAACTTCCGGAAGCCATGCCCACAGGATAAGGTGGGAGCCTCCAGGGCGCTGGGGAGCAGATCACAGGGCCCCTTGGTGGGGGGATCTGGGAAAGCAGTCACTGTTTTAGCAAGGAAGCCTGATCTTTCCCACAGCAGGAGGTGGTCCAGTTCCGGGGCCCGCTACAGAAAATGACCAAGCTTGTTTGCACCATCTCTAAAATACACCAAGTAACCAAGAAGCCAATTTCTTTTCCCATTATTGATGGAAAGAAGACTACTGGGAAATATCCACTTCCTCCAGCTTTTATCTGTGAATGACCTCCCCTGGGACTTCAAGTGTCTAGCCATCCACTGGGAAATCCCCATGTCACCATATGTGCAAAGTGGGCTCAGTGTGAAGAAGTGGGCCTGGTGTGAGGTGGGCCCAGTGTGAAGCAGGCCCGGTGTGAAGGGAGCCCAGTTCAGGTGGCCATTCTCTCTGGTCACATCATGACTCCATCATTTCAGCAGAGAGGCAAGTTGGCAGGAATTCAAGGAAGAAAGGCACTACCCTTACAATATCCTGGCAAAGGCGTCTCTCTCTGTAGGGTGGAGCCTGGGCAGATTCTCTTCTCCCTGTTCTCAGAGGTGCTCCCCAGACCAGCAGTAACAGCGTCACCCTCTGAGTTTCAACAATCTGAACACTATCCAATCAAACTGTATTATTTTATCAAAGGATTCAGCATTATCTGAATTGACCTTATTTACTTATTTATTGAACGCATCACAACTGGAATATATATATAATGTCTTTTTTATTGGTGTGTCACTTTAAAAATGGCAGCTACAATAGATTAAGTCACTTAGTATTATATCTTTTTTATAGAATGTTGAACTTTTTCAGGGTGTCTGATAGGAGAACTTTGTGACCTCTATGTTTGGTACTTTTTTATTATAAACCTCCCATCATATCAATTGCATGAGTTGTAGTTTTAACAACCAAGAGTGACTGCAGACTGTCATGGAATGACAAGCTTCCATTCATGGCAAGGTGATTACAGTCAAAAGACTTTCCTTAAAGATCATCTTCCTTGGCTTTAATGCTGAGCTCCACCTTTTCAAATAAGGATGACTTCTCCTTTTCTATATAACATTTAATAGATACTATAATCCAAATTTTATTCTTCCCTCTGGGCGCCTGTGGGTTTTAAGATGTTTCTTCCCTGAGATCAAATACCAGTGGGAAAATGATTGCTGCAGTTTTTCATGAGTACAGTGGTGACATATCTCATTCAATTATCCTTTCTGTATGGAGCAATGAAATAACCACATCATAAGTGGTATATCTTCTATCACTAGTCAGTACAAATAAATCTTGTGTTCTTATTGCTCTTAGAAGGACAACTTTGTTTATATGCACCTCCTTTCATTTCACTATCCTTCACTATAAATCTACAGGAGAAAATTTAATAAAAACAGTGCATGATGAAACTGCACACCAGCAATGTCCAACAGGAATTGGGTTGAGGCCAATCAGTTTTCCAGTCTTCTCCTTCTTTATGCCCATTTTATTATTTTCTACTCTTAACACGAATCTTTAAAAAAAAAACTTTATTGTTGAGAATATTACTGATGTCCCCATTTTTGCCCTCATTGCTCCCCTCCACCTGGTTCCACCCAGTCCCAGGCCTCTACCATCCTACTGTCGGTGCCCATAGGTAAAATCTTTGGTTAATCTCTTTCCATCCCCGACCCACTTCCCTCTAAGATTCCGAAGTCTGTTCCATGCTTCTGATTCTAGTTTGTTCACCAGTTTATTTTGTGCATCAGATTTCTTGTTCATTTTTAGATTTTTAGATCCAGTTGTTGATTGATATGTATTGTTGCCATTGTATTGTTCATATATTTTTATTTCTTCTCCTTCTTGTTCTTGTTCTTCTTCCTCCACCACCTTCTCCTCCTCTACCTCTTCCTCTTCCTCTTATTAAAGAATACCCTTCTACCTTTCATGTAATACTGATTTATTGGTGATTTACTCCTTTAGCTTTTTTTTATTTGTGAAGCTCTTTATCTGACCCTTAATTCTAAATGAGAGCTTTGCTAGGTAATCTTGGTTGTAGGTCCTTACTATTCATCACTTTGAATATTTCTTGCCACTCGCTCTGGCCTACAAAGTCTCTGTTGAGAAATCAGCTAATAGTCAAATGGGTACACCCTATAGGTAACTAACTGCTTTTCTTATGTGCTTTTAAGATTCTCTCTTAAAATCACATAAGATGTGTCTTGGTGTGGGCCTCTTTTTTGAGACTCTCTGTGCTTCCTGGGCTTGTAAGTCTATTTCTTTCACCAGGTAGGGGAAGTTTTCTGTCATGATTTCTTCAAATAAATTTTCAATATCTTGCTCTTTCTCTCTTCTCCTTCTGGTACCCCCATAATGCAAATGTTGGTACCCTTGAAGTTGTCCCAGATGCACCTTACACTGTCTTCATATTTTTTTATTCTTTTTACTTTTTGCTCTTCCATGTGGGTGTGTTTTGCTTCCTCATATTCCAAATCATTGATTTTATTCTCAGAATCCTCTACTGTCGAACCCATGTAAATTATTCTTTATTTCAGTTACCGTATGCTTAATTTCTGACTAGTCCTTTTTCATGTCTTTGACATTCTCACTATGTAACCTTATAACCATGGTTTTGAACTCTGTATCCAATAGTTTGCTTGCTTTCATTTCTTTCATTTGTGGCATGTTTCTGTCTTCACATTTTGGCTGCTTTCCTGTGTTTGTTTCTATGTATTAGGTAGACTATGTCTCCTGAGATTGGTAGTGACCTTATGTAGCTATCCTGTAGGGCCCAATGGCTTGGCTTCCCAGTCACCTGAGCTGCACACAGCCCATACAAGGTGTGCCCTTGTATGGGCTGTGTGCACAGTCTTGTAGTTGAGACTTGATTGCTGTTAGTATCTCTGGAAGGAGTTGACCTCCAGGCCAATTGGCTGTGAGAATCAGCTGCAGCTATAGTGAGAGAGCTGCTTTGCAGAAAAAAATCCCTATGGAGCAGTATTTGGATACTCACTGAGTCTGCCTCTTAAGTATGTTGCTCATGGATGTGTAGAGTTGTAATCTGCTATCGTCTGAAGCTGTCCACTAAGTGCACTGGCTCTAGGACCTCCAGGGAGATGCAAAGTCAGCTACTGCCTGAGCCACCCAGCAGGAGCTATTTGTGTTGGGCTTAGAGGGGCCAAGATGGGGCCCAGCTGTGAAGCAAGGCAAGCTAATGCTAGCTGGGTAATGGGCCTTTTATTGGTAGGTTTGAGGCATGCTGACCCACCTGCAGCTTGTCTGAGGCTACAAATTGGATGGGGCAGGGTCTCAGGGAATCACTAGGGCGGAGCAAACAGTGTGGGCCATGCTGATGGAAGCAGACATGGCTGCCAGTCAGCTCTGCAACAGGGGAGGTCCCAGCCCAGGAATAACGACCACTGTGAGCACCCCTGTCTGGGAGAAAGCTGCCCCCGAGTTCCTACCCTGGTGCCAGACGGCGCTGGAGCTTAGAAGAAGCTGGACCATGTAAGTTTGTGTGCGGGCCCTCTCTAAAAGGAACCACTGGGGCTCCAGCAGCCTTTGAGTGTCTCAGCCACAATTCCTGTTGGTTTTTACAGCCTGTAGTTATGGGGACTTCTCTTCCCAGCTCTGGGACTCCAGGCTGGGGGAACTAACTGGTGTGGGGCCAGGACCCCTTTCTCCTCTCGGGATGCCCCTACAGAGACAATCTCCCTCCCAATTTTAAAACGGGGGCATGTGGGTGCCAAAGCAGCCCGCTCAGCGCCTCTAACTTGCCACAAATGTCTTCTTTACTTCACTAGTTACAAGATCTCCATTCAGTCAGCTTTCAGGCGGTTCTGAGTGATGGTTGTTCTGTTTTTTTCGTTGTAATTTTGATGTGGCCGTGGGAGACGGCAAGCACAGGTGTTTACCTTCATTGCCATCTTAATTCTCTTAGATATATACTTCTGACTCTGGAGTTAGAGTCTCTTTGTACTATGAGACTTGATTACCAAAACAATCTTCTTAGTTACTAAATATATAGATAGATCATTAGTAATGCCTTCCTTGGCAATTAGATGAGTCAGATGAACAGAGTTAACAAATAGTAGGTATCTTCTTAAAAGAAACTGATGACAATGGTGGTAAAAAAAAAAACAAAACAAACAAAAAAAAAAAAACATGGGCTTTGGAGTCAGATTTGGGTGGAAGTCTGCCTCCACCACTTCCCAGCTGAGTGACATGGGGCAGGTGGTTTAAGCTCTGCCCTCCATTCATTTCTTCACTGGCAAACTGGAAGGGTGATAGTCCTGAGCCCCTAAGGCCAAAGTGAAGATTAAATTAGATAACGCACACCTATAGCCAATGCTCAAGCAACAGGTGCTCCCCCAGTTACTATTCTTTCCCTGGGCTCACCCACAGGGAACAGCACCAAAGTGTCCCGGGCTTTCTCACCATGACATGAGGCTTCAGAGCATCTCTTTGGAATTCTTCTTCAGGGACAGTGGGAGACAACGAAGGAGAACGAGGATGCTAGGTTTTGGTGTATGATTCGGGCAAGGGAAGGATGAAGAGCGAGGCCCAGGCACGGGGGAGGGGAACCGCTGCAGGGTGGAGGCTGCCGTGCCTGCTTGGCCTGGGGAGCTCTGTGGTGGCCGAGTTTTCCTTGCTCATTGTTATGGCGTCTGGGCAGAGAGGCGCTCGGGAGCCAGACCTCTGAGGCTGCGTGTGGTGAGCCCGAGGGGCTGGCAGTCGCTGAGGGCGGAAACCACTGTTTGGAGCTGCTGGCAGTTTAACTGTTTCTGTTGCTCATTGCCCAGGCTGAGAAAAAGGCAGGAGGGCCAGAACATTCCGCACTGCGATTCTGTTTGTGGTCAGAGCCTGCTCACCAAGAGCGTCAAAGGTTTCTTTGGAACCATAAACTTATCAAGCGGCTTCTGAAACGAGATGTTTAGCTGGGTGCATATCAAAATGTCAGTTGCCTAGACTCGGGACTCGGTTCTCTCCTACGATTTCCAAAGAAATCCATTTGGCCCGTTTCAGAAGGCGGTGAGAGCCGCCTGGCGTGAGTGACAGCTGGTGTGGCTTCCTGGGTCCTCACTGCCCACCTGAAATGATTTAGCCAGGACTCTGCCTATTGGTGGTCTGGGCATTGCGACATAGAGCCCAAAGTAGCCATAAGCATTTAAACCCAAGGCTGTGCCTGACCTGTCTCAAGGCTAGTGGTGCATTGTACTCATCTTAGCAGTGTTTTCTAAAATAAATACAACCTCCAGTTCATGGGTATGGGAAAACTGTTCAACAGTAAAGGCATGCTCAGCAAATCATATGCTAAAATACTTCGCAGCAGTGAAAAGAGATATTTCCAAATAAGTCTGATGCTTCTGATGCAATGTGAAGTGAAGATGGCAAGAATCAAAACCTTACAGACAGCAGTGGAGGTCTCAGAGGGCGGTCCTTGGGCCAGCAGCAGCATCTGTGAACGCGGTAGAAATGTCCATCCCAGGCCCCACCCAGCCCTATGGCCCCACCAGACCCACTGAATCAGAGACTCGGGAGTAAGCCCGCAGCAGTGTGTGTTTTAATAGCCTGGTGGGCCTGATGTATCTTAAAGTTTGAGCGTCCCGGGTATAGGGTATAAATCAATGTAAATATGTAATTTGTTTGTATATGGAAAGAATACACAAAAGATAGAGATTCTCCTTGTGATAGAATTATGGATGGTGTTTTGCTCTTCATGTTTATTTTTTGTGTTTTTTTATATCATCTACTCTTTCCAAAATGAGCATATCTTGCTTGGTATATAGTGTTATTTGATATTTCTGACATACGTGTATCGTGTCAATGCGTACCACATTACACTTTGTTGAAGATTTAATTATTCATGCCCCTTCAGTGTTCTTCAGTTTTTTATTCTTACAAGTCAGCCTCCCTACATCTTTTGTGATAAATCTTCTCAACCTCACTGCTTGAGACCTGACTCTCCCTCCCCTTGCGTCTGGAAGCCCTGCTATTAATAATAGAATTTTGGAAACTGTCAAGACTCTGTGCTTGGTTTGTCATAAGTGAATAAATAGTTTTTTTTTAAGGCATGATATTTCCTTTTGGATGTATTTAATGTGAATATGTAAATTATATGCATATAAAAATACATATTTTCACACATTGGTAACAATTTTAACTTCTGCATTATATTTCCATGCACAATTTCCATTTTAAAAAGTATATCTTTATTGATTTTATAGAAGGAAAGAGACAGAGAGAGAGAGAGAGAAACATCAATGATGAGAGAGAACCACTGATGAATGTCCTCCTGCACACCCTACACTGAAGATGAAGCCTGCAATCCAGGCATGTGCCCCCAGGAATAGAACCGTGACCTCCTGGTTCACAGGTCAATGCTCAACCACTGAGGCACACCGGCAAGGCTATAATTTGTTGGAATTCCCTTTTTAGCATATCGACTCAAAGCATTTTAAACAACTTGACCCTTCTAATTTCAGGGGTGCATTTACAAAATAAGCAGATCTAGTGGATTAACATGTATAAAGGAGGTTTAAGTTCTAATGTCAGCAAATAGGGTAACAATCGTGTAGGTCAAAATGAGTACATCTCAGCAACACCAGCCTAGTGTGCTTCTTGCTCCAGCTGTGGAGCAGGCTGTGCCTGAATACCAGCTCACACAGTTAGAGGCTGTGCTATGCACTAATGTACACCTTGCATCTCTAGAATCACTTAGATCTGTGACAGGTTCTGAGTCAGAACCAAGCGAGAAAATAACACACTCCTCCTAGCGTGTACTCATTTTCTAGGCAATGCGAATGACATTGCCTGAACTATTTAAACTATTTTGGAGAGTTTGTTTGCTTTTGCTTTGGTTGGTGGCACATAACTGCCTCTGCCTGATTCAAAGTGCATTTAGTATGATTTCATTGTACCTCCGCAGTACCTTCTGCTGTTTCCTAGGCTTCCTTCTCTCAGGACCTCTCTGGAATGTTCTCCAGTAAGAAATTACTGACCTCTCCTTTGGTATTCAGATCTTACTCATCCTTTAAAATCTTATGTAAAAGTTGCCTCCTACACAAAGCCTTTCTAATCTTAGTAGAAAGTAATCCCCCCATACTATGAGTGTCTCTGGGACATTGATCATTCTTGATTATGCTTGCATTTGAATATGGCTGAGCTTGCTCAGGACACGCTAAGGTTCTTGAAGGCAACAGTGTCTTTAACATCAGTCTTGGCTTTGAATCCTAGATCTGCCCTTTCTAGCCAATGCTAAATAAATTCTAAGTCCCTCTGTGCCTCCCGCCTCCACTGTAAAATGGAGATAGTTATAGTACCAACTTCTTAAAATTCAAGTGAGCATTAAATGAGATACTGCATGATAGGGGGTTAGCACAAAATCCAGCATATAGTAAATCTCAATAAATGTTCACTCCTTTCATTTTTATTCTCCATTGCAGTTGCAATGGTACATTTATGCTCTCTATAAGCATTTGTTTATTGAATGCATGAATGAATAAATACTATAGCGAAGTTCATACACACCCCTCTGAATTCTCAGTGCTCCATGGGGAGTGTCTACTTGCCATCTGTCTGTTAATCTATTACAGAACTTAATGAGCCAATGGTTCTGTTTTATTCTCAAGGCAGGTGTTGGGTATATATGGGTAAATTTTCTGTCTCAAGGAAGCCGCCATGGACCATCTAGTTTCATACTTCATCAAGCTCCATGTTTTCTATGTGGGAATTACAATGCTGAACTGTGATTTTTTGCCTGGATGCAAGAACTCCAGGAAGACTAGGCCTTTAGGGAGAAGTTTATAAACAGGGACTGTATGGGGCAACCTGAAGAATCAGAGCATGAGTTTGCAGATTAGCATATTTCACTTATAGAGCCTCCAATCACGTGGTACTCTAGATGTCGCTCAATGAGGGCATAGGGCAAAACCAGCTGCTTTTTGGGTTTGTCAAGCATCTCAAGTTATTCCTCAGGAGCTGGGGTTTGGCAAAGCCTGAAACCCACATTGCCAAGTCCTTCTCTCCCCCTTAATTTTTAAGCCCATGTGTATTTTAAGGGAAATTTAATCCGTATGTTTCTGTTTCCTTTACACTTAACTCATAAAAATGGTTTGTCAGAGCAATTTGATGTCCCAAAAAATCTGTGGAGCATTCATAATGATATTTTTTAACCTTCCTCCCCTCCCTTAGACACAGGAAATTGTGTTGTTGTTGTGTTTTTGTTTTGTTTTGTTTTTTTAGAAAATGAATCAAACCAAAAGCCTCAAAGTCAGAATCGGTGGGTCAGACACACAAGCTCAAGGAGCTGTGCATTGGCAACAGCGCACAGCGGCATCTCCCACTGCTGTTCCTGCAGGCCCTGGGGGGTGGGAGAAAGGGATACGTCACATGGCAATGTGTTGGAATAGAGTCCTCAAATATTTGATTGTGCGCCCACCAGGCAAAGAACCTCTCTCCCCTCTGAGCTTCTATATTGGGCCTTAGAAATGGGTCTCTCCACCATAGTCATGTCCTGATATTCAGCCCCAGAAGTTCATGCACATATTAAGTTTAAAAGAATTGAGACCACTAATTCTAAAATACAGTAAGGGTTTTCTAATCTAGTTTTCCACATCATCCCTGGAGAAGAAAACCAGAGTCAGCAGGCCCATGTTAACTGCCACAGCAGTTTTCCCACGTAAAGATGGCGTGCCTCCAGGCTTAGTGAGTTCACATCCTTCCCAGATATCCATTTCTATAGAACATAAACACCAAACCAGGGTAGTGAGAGGGCATATCACTTTTATTTTGGATCTCAGATGGTAACAGAAAACAAGTGATAGAAAGTGGCCAGTCTTAGAAATCCAATGAGTCCATGGGGCCTGGTAGGCATCAATGGTTTACAGGATTGTTAAGTCATAAGCAGGTGCACAAGTCAGAAATCTACTAATCTACTCTTCAACAGTCTAGGCAGTGCCAAAGGTACTCTATTTACCTGCTTTCAGGCAGGCCCTGGATCAAATGTTTATATCACCTTACTGAATCCAGGTGATAACTTCATAATAAGCTGAGTATCATTATCCCCATTTCACAGATGCAGAAACTGGTGCTCCTAACATTACTTACTGGGGAGATTAAACAACTTGTCCAAGCTTGCAAAGTTAATGGAAGTGCTAGAATTCAGACACCATTCTGTCAAACTCTAAATCCCAGGTTGTGGGAATGTAAAGTGGTATGACCACTCTGGGTAAAAATGTGAGTTTCTTAAACTCTACATGCAACTAACATATGTTCCAGAAATTGCACTATTAGACATTTATCTCAGAGAAATTAAGACTAGTTTGGGCATAAATACTTGAACACAAATGTTTATAGGAGGTTTATTCATAATAGCCTCAAGTGGAAACCACCTAGATATCATTCGATAGAGTCAATGGTTAAAGAAACCACGGTACACCTGTACCAAGGAATACTACTCATTAATAAGGAACAGACTTTTTTTTTTTTTAATCTTTTATTGTTGAGACTATTACAGATATCTCCCTTTCCCCCTTCATTGTGCCTCTCCACCTGGTTCCTGCCCCACCCCAGGCCTTCACCACCTTGTGTCCATAAATTAACCTTATGATTAATTTCTTCCTGTTCCCCCTCCTCCCTTCCCTCTGAGATTCATCAGTCTGTGCCATGCATCCTGCCTCCGATTCCATTTTATTCACCCATTTATTTTGTTCATTAGATTTCTTCATTTATTTTTATTTTTAGATTCAATTGTTGATAGATGTGTATTTGTTGCCTTTGTATTATTCATATTTCTCCTTCTCTTCATCCTTTTTCTTCCTTTTATTAACAAATACCCTCTAACAATTTATATAATATTGGTTTGGTGGTGGTGAACTCCTTTAGCTTATTATTTGTGAAGCTCTTTATTTGACCTTCAATTCTAAATGAAGGCTTTGCTGAGTATAGTAATCTTGGTTGTAGATCCTTAGTATTCATCACTTTGAATATTTCTTGCCACTCCTTTCTGGCCTGCAGTTTCTGTTGAGAAATCAGCTGACAGTTAAATGGGCACACCCTGTAGGTAACTAACTACTTCTCACTTGTGCTTATAAGATTCTCTTTGTCTTTTTAATTATGTCTTGGCATTTTAATTATGTGTCTTGGTGTGGGGCTCTTTGGGTTCTTGGTATTTAAGACTCTGCACTTCCTGGACTTGTAGGTCTATTTCTTTCACCAGGTAGGGGAAGTTTTCTGTCATGATTTCTTCAAATAGGTTTTCAATGCCTTTCTATTTCTGGTACCCCTATAAGGCAGATGTTAATATGCTTAAAGTTGTCCCAGAGGCTCCTTACACTTTCTTCATTTTTTAAGTTATTTTTGCTCTTCTGATTGGGTGTTTTTGTCTCTTCCTATTTCAAGTTATTGTTTTGACTCTAACTCCTCTGCTCTACTGTTGAATCCTTGGAAAGTATTCTTTATTTCAGCTAGTGTATGCTTAATTTCTGACTGGTCCTTTTTTCATGTCTTTGACATTCTCACTAAGATCCTGGAAAGTCTCATCAAGATCCTTGAGTAATCTTATAACCATGGTTTTGAACTCTGTATCCAATAGTTTGCTTGCATCCATTTCTTTCATTTCTGACATGTTTGTCTCCATATTTGGGCTGCTTCCCTTGTTTGTGAAGCTCTTTATCTGACCCTCAATTCTGAATAAGAGCTTTTCTGGGTAGAGTAAAACTCTATGTATTAGGTAGAGCTGCAATGTCTCCTTAAATTGGTAGAGTGGTCTTGTGTAGTAGATGTCCTGTAGTGCCCAGTGGCTCAGCCTCCCCAGTCACCTGAACTGGGCACTCCTGTGTGGGCTCTGTGCACAGTCGTATAGTTGAGCCTTGTTTGCTGTTGGTGTCTATGGGAGTAGTTGACCTCCAGCTTACTGACTGTAATGACCAGCTGTGACTACAGGGGGAGGGCTGCTGTGCAGAACTGGAGGACCAGCTGTGAAGCAAGACAGGTTTGTTCTAGTGCCAGGTCTTGAGCCTTTTATTGATAGGTTTGGAGCATGCTATCTCTCAGCTTGTTTGAGAGACTTTAGCAAAGCTTGAGCCAGGACAGACCATTCATTTAGAAAAGCTGCTGCAAACTGTCTCATTTGGACTGCAAGTTGGATGGGGTGGGGTCTCAGGGAATCACCAGAGAGAAGCAAACTGAGTGGCCCGTGCTGATCTGACTGCCAGTCAGCTCTGTGACAGAGGAGGTCCCAGTCCAGGAACAATGACCCTTGGGAATACCCCTATCTGGGAGAGAGCCACTCTTGGGTTCCTTCCCCAATGCCAGACAATCCAGTTCTCCCCATATGAATATGGGTCTCCCAGAGCCACCTGATGCTGGATCTCAGAGGTATCAAATCCAAATAACTTAATGCACAGGCCCTTTAAAAAGAACATCTGAGATTCCAGTAGCCTCCATGTCTCTCAGCCACAATTCCTGCTGGGTTTTATAGGCTGTAGTTATGGGGACTTCTCTTCCCCTCTCAGAAACCCTGGGCTATGAGTCTGGGACCCCTTTCTCTTCTCTGGCATCCTCCGCAGAGACGATCTCCCTCCCCCCTACCCATTAAAAAAGCTAAACATGTGGATGTTGGACCAGCCCTCTCATTGTAGGCTCCCCTCCTAACAGTCTCACTGTGCTGTCTTGTTTACTTCTGTAGTTGTAGGACTTCCACTCAGCCAGCTTTCAGGTGGTTCTGAATGATGGTTGTTCTGTATATTAATTGTAATTTTGATGTGGTTGTGGGAGGCAGCGAGTGCAGGCATTTACCTATCCTGCCATCTTGGTTCTCTAGAAATGGACTTTTGATACACACAATAACCCTAATGAATTCTGAATTATGCTGAGTAAAAAAGCCAATCTTAAAGGGTACATACTATATTATTACCTTTTATATAACATTTTTGAAATGCAAATTTATAGAAATGGATTAGAGATTAGTGGTTGTCAGGGGTTAAGGGAGGAGTGGAAGTGGCAGGAAAGTGGGTGTGGTTATAAAATGGCAATAGGGAGGATTTTTTATGTGATGAAATGAGTAGATGTGGAGAAAGAAGATCCGTTAACTGAAAATATCAGTGATTCCTTTTTTCAAGCAGAACTCCAAACCATTTCACTCTAACTCTGGGGTCCTGTGTGATGCCTGATGCCATCTCAGACAGGAATCTATTTCTCACTCTTAACTACTCAATGCTGCCAAGCTCAAAATAAATTCTTCTTGTTCAAGGGCAAATGTGTTTTACTGGGCTACGTGAAACTGCCTTCAGCCTATTTGGTCCTAATTCAATCAGTTAAAATAACCACAATTTCTCCTGTCCATATGCCACATTGCACTAAATTAATATTTGGTTGATGAAGTGTAAATGCTCCTAAGTGCTGGATTTTCTCTCATTTTTCTGGAGGAGACGATGAATATATAGTGTGTGTTTGGTGACTTTTTTTTCTAAGTTTGAGAAGTAAATGTATTTTGGAATTGGACTGTCATGGAAAAATCCCTCCTTTTCCTTGATGCTGAAGGTAAATCACTGGAGGAGCAATGAGAATGAATAACTAGCTCTGGCTGTGTTTGAAACACTGAGATTGAGTGTTGAGGATCTAAGAACCAAGTGAAACTGTGTGACCTCCTTTTCAAACCAAGAGGAGCCTAAACTCCTTGGACTAGCAGCCCAGACTGAAGGCGCCTATTGCAGTCCTTTTAATCCCCTCGGAGCAAAGTCTTGGACCGCCCTCCCACTCCCCTCCCCCAATAATGAATGAAGTGAATAAGCCATTGAGCTTCTAATTCCATTCAATGCCTCTGCTCTCCTGCGAGGTGCATCCGGTAGGTCTGACAATGCCATAGAAGAATTCTGAGTACTTGGCATATGCAGTTCTTAAAAAAGCTCTGGTGAGCAGTCTGACAAAGTGGCCAGAGCACCCCATTCAGCCCGTCCGGGGCCTGCTTTCAGGGGAGTTCAGAGTCTGGGACAGTGAAGAAAGGGAAGTGGCACAGAAGTCTGAACAGAAGAAGTGTGCCAGAAGTAAGAGGGCCATGACAGGTGTCTGCCCTAGTAAGAATGGAATAACAGAGGCAACGCTCAGATTCAACCAAATGAATCTCCAGAGCCTTCTTAAACAGTATTAGTATAGCTTCTTTAACTTCCTTATTTCTCCCTGTTTTTCTTTCTTCTCCAGTTCATTCAATGCCTCTTGCTGTTTGCTTTTGGTCAGATGCTCCTGACATTTGTACAGCAGTCTTGATCTGGCATTTTTAGGAGAAAGAGGAAGAAACTTTTTCTTGCAGTTGAGAATAATATTAAAGGGTAAAATGGCATTTGCAGTTCAGTGTTGAAGTGACAAGGTAGACTGCCTTTATAATTGCCGGGTCCAGATCTCTATGATTATGTCTGAGTGTGCCAGTGCAGCTTCCTCACATGCTCTTTACCTTGGCATGCTGAATTCTCACTGTGATTAATTACAAAGAATTCTCTCTTCTGTACTAAGATTTGATATCATGAAGTTATGGAGATTAAACCATTGGATCAATTGTGGAGGTAGGAAGGTGAGCATTTGGCAGGAGACTGGATCCCAATCCCGCCACCCAAATGTCATCTAAGGGACTCTCGGTCACAGAGTTAATGGGGAAAAAAAAAAATCTGGGAAAGATTTATTTACTCATCAGTTAACTGATTATGACAGCACCTTTTCTGAAAAGGCCTATTAGGGCCTAGAATTTAAATTGGACTTGGACTCAAATCCCTCACAGAGTTTATGAAAATTCAGTTTGGCTGGTACTCAGGAGGGGGGGGGGGGGGAATGAGAGTGGAAAGAGGAGAATGTACTCGGTCATGACTGACCACCAACACTATCCAGATTACTCATGCAAATCACTACCCATCCAGTGGGACTACTTGGGTAATCAAAGAACCAATACTCCCATGCTCTATGGTAAGTGTGTAGAAAAAAAACAGTCCCACTACAAGAAAAATTGTGTTGGCTTTATCCAAAGTCTGTTAATGAGTAAGGCACCTCTACATTAGTGGGTTTTTTTAAAGCAAACATTCCTGATAAATAGCACGTTTCAGGTAGATTTCCATGCACTCTAAGGAAAGAAAAGTCACATATGCTGGTTCTGAAGTATCAGAAATTTCCAATATAAACCAATTAGCTGCGTGGAAATAGAACATCTTGTCTTTATGACAGAGATACTCTTCTCTGAGCTACGTGTTCTTGTAACCTTTTGATGCCAGCATGTTAGAGCTGGAAGTGGCCTTCAAGATCCAGTTTGACCCCCTCAATTAAGGACAGAAAGCTAAAGTATTGTTTTAAAGCCAGGAGAATCTTGAGAAGATTCTAGTGGATGTCTTGACACTACATGTCACTTACTGATTGTTCTGCCAAATGAATTGGCTCAGCCTGTCGTCTTCTCTGACTCATAGGGAAGGTGTAAAATCCACCCACATAGTTAAAGCTTGCTGGTGGACAGCTGCTTATTTTGAAGTTAGTAAAGGCCAAGGAAATCCATTGTGAAATGTTTGAAGGACTATAATCCCAACTTACCCTCCTTGTTGTCATGGTCATTAAAAAAATAAAAAGAATGACAGATTTGAATCACAAGAGGGAAGAGAAGCCAGGCATGGTAGGGATAAGAGGATGCTCTTTCTGGTTTGTTGTTATTGTTGTTTTCTGTGTGCTTCTAGAGATACTAGGTTTATCACCATGGCTGAGGAGGGGACAGAGAATATGGTAGAAACTATGACAATTTCTTTCCTGGTGGGTCCCTAAATAGCCAGCACAGTCAGCACATAATCAGACAATCTACACTTGCACTTTTGCTGCTGAAAGCTTCATTATGCCTGTGATATTCAGCTGGGTAATTCATTTCCTGAGCATGGCTATATCTCCTGATATGCCTAACAGGTTGAATATAATTTTGCAAGCTTTTGAAGATGAATGTGCTTACCTTTGCCCTAACGTGGGAAACAATGATAGCTACCATTAGTAGACAGCATTGTAATATTCAGCTTTTTAATGCAGGTTAGGTCTCCAAACCACACAGGCAGGAAACCTGAGTGTTTGGAATACACTAGATGTGGATCACTGGATGTCCCTTGTAACAGCTTTTTTGCCTGCATTTAACCTTCATTTAGCCAAAGCATCCACCAAACAAGGTGGCCTTTCCAAGGATGCAAAAGCAGTTAATTAATGGTCCCAGGGGTGGGGTGGCCTTTGGCAGTGCTGACCGTAAGTGGAAGAACAAGATGAGAGCAAGAAATGTGACCTGTCTGTAGTATCCAATACCTAAGCTGCAATTTTTCTTTAAACCTAGGAACAAAAGTATAAAATACATCCCTCTGAGTTCTCTTTAACTCATATAAGTATGAGAAGTAATTATGTTGTACTAATTTAAAGCATACACTTATTGAACATCATCTATGCACGAACTCCAACCCTTGAGCTGAGAGGCAGAGACAAAGATTAGCAAAACCTGAGTCCTGTTCTCATGGAGATCTCAATCCAGTAAGGAAATTGGAACCCCACATAGCTCTAAGGAAGTTATAAATTCTACAATGAGAAGAGAAGATGCTCCTTCTATTGGGAGCATAAAAGAGAATGTTAATATTGCAATTTCCAAAGACTTTTACCTTCACCCATCTAGATTCTTTTGTGAGAAACTAGTCTCCTAAGACTCTTACTTGAATCCACTTCTTAGTTCTGAGAGTTAAGACTCCCCATCTGATCTGATTTCTAAGTGCTTCTTGGCCATCATTGGTAATGATCAGTTCCAAGTATTCCAAATGAAAATGGGAAGGTCAGCATTAAGATAGATCTATGAATCTTTCAGCTTATCCTTGTATCTACCACTGCATCTGCTTTCTTGACTTTATTAAAGTATATCCTCCTAGACAGACTCTTATTGGAGGCTAGAAAATAGATTATGTGCTAATACATTTAACAAGAGATATTTTTATATTAATTTTTTTTCACACATACAAAAAAGAGGAAGAGAATACATAGGAAGAGGACGAGTCTGCTGAAAATTCAGCAGTCATTTACCCTTCAGTATTTCAATTCATCAGCTTGACCACTTTGACTTCAGTCTTCATGGTTCCTGGTAAAGATTCATATGGTTTGATGGTTACTTATACAAAGGGTTTTGACACTGTGTTGAAACCAGGCAGTCTGCCAATTGCTTTATTGTTCTGATCTGAGTAGACTCTTCCTCTGAATTATGAATGTTCAAATCCTAAGCATTAATAATTTCATTTTAAGTTATTTGAGAAATCTTTCTTATAGTGAAGATGCAAAAATCATCTTGGGCTTTGAACTGCAAAAGAAAATCCTCACCAGGAAAATGGCCAAAATGAATGTCATCCCAACATCTCTTCAATGGCTCATCCTCCTCCCCCACACTCCCTCAGTCCAATTGTCACTACACAGAGTCACGATCAAGATCCAGTTAGCAACCCATTTATTGTAAATGCTATTCTTTATGATAAAACCCAGTGCATCAAAGAATGTAGATGGCCTTGGGGATGGCTCTAAGGAGAAGTGACCTGTGCTAATTCCTCCTGGATAGATTTAGGTGAATACTGCCACCTATTGATAGGTGAAATATATGCCACAAATTCTTACTCTGCCCTAAGATTGTTAATGCTTATCAGAGCGGATCTCTGTGTTGGCCAAAATATTTTAACAGCCCTAAGTTCATAGTTCTTCATATGCTTGTAATGAAAAACATGTATTTTATAGTAATTTATAACAATTCACAAATTGTATTTCTGGTAAGAGGCAAAAGATAGAGGCACAAATGTCTTGAGCTTTGCAGACAGAGAGATCTGGGTTTGAGTCTCAGCTCAGGCCCTGACTGCACATGAACAAGTTAATTAATCTCTCTGAACCTTAGCTCCCTCATCATTAAAAAGTGGCTGCTCTTCTTTGTAGGGTGTGAGAGCACAGCACACAGGAGGTGTTTGATAAGTGGCAACATTTGTGATTATTTTTCCACAGGGCCATTACCAGTAATGATTTGTGATGTCATGACTGGTAGATAATATGACAAACCACACCACGGATCAGACTCTGGTGGACTGTTGTGTGCTGTTCAGCTACCCTTCAGCAATGCTACTTGTCTCGGGGAGTAGCTTTGACGTACAAAATTAGGACAGTGTGAACATAAATATTAGAACTTTAAGTGTGCCAATTGAGAAAATGAGGATAAATGGGCTTCATTACCAAATGTCTCCTGACTGCCCTAGAGGATATATGGGGCTGAGCAGATAAAGAATTATGATAAAACTTTGGAGCTGTGTATAAATGGGGCTTTGTGACCTGCTGGAGAAGGTTGAGACTTAGAGCCAGACCTAGGAGGTTCACATTCCTCCCTCGGCATGGTGTGGGGGATCCCAGGCTCACACAGACAATAGGGGATTCATAGCCTGAGAATTCTAATGATGACTGAAAGGAGGGTGGCAGGCAGAACAAGAAGACTTTTCAGAAACAGGGACCCTGATTATCACATCGGTGCTGCAGCGAGAGGCTGCCGAGAGGCGGTGTGAGGCCGTTCTTGGAAAGCCGTCAGTGAAGTGTTTGTAAGCTCCTTAAGAGAATTCCATTTCTCAAAAATGCACCGCTGGAAAGTCTCACATGGTTCGTAAACACTCTGTCATCAAATCACGCCAGCAGTCGTGCAAACCATCTCTTTTCGAAGAGTCTTTATGAATGTCATGAGTCTAGTCTCCAAGACTTGGGGGCGGTGTCCAAAAGAGGGTTTCTCCGGATATTTTGGGACCTTTACTTTTAGTTTGAAAGGTCAACTGGTGCTTTAAACAAAATAATCAAGAAATACCCTGCCCATGAACAGACTGCACCTTTTGAAAAGGTCTGCTTTGGGACTGAATAGCCCATGCCCTCCCCAACCCCTTTTTCTTTTTTCTTTGGGGCTTAGAAATGGAGAGGGAGGAGGAGGAAGAGTTTCACATTCATTACTAACAACTTCACACATAATAAGCATATTCAGATACACCCTGGGGTGTTATAGTTTTCTTTTCCTATTTTTTGTCTTCTTTTCAGCAGCTTTCAATAAGTAGCACATTTTATTTTTGAAAAAAGAATCAGAGCCCTTACAGAGCAGCCTCGCCCTAAGGAAGGTCAGGAGATTAGGGAGCGGAAGTAGGCTGGCCAGACTCTGCTGACCACAGTACGGGACTGCTGCTTTCTTCCCATAATTTAATTTTGAGACTCCAATGGAAAGGTAACCCCTAAGAAAAAAACCTTTCCTGAAAAAAAAAAAAAGTGAAAAATTGTTAGAAAATGGTCATCAAAAAGTGATCAATTTAAATTTATGTCTTACAAACAAACCACATGGAAATAACCACAGGGCAGACATGCATTTGCAATGATATATGGACAGTCTCAAAATATGGGCATGACTTTGCAGGAGAGGGCGAACATTAGTCGTTGGTGGGCTTTGGCCTAATAAACCAGGTCTTCTGAAATTCCAAATGCTGCACTTCACAAATCAGAGGACAGTAAAATAAAAGAAACCTTTGAATTTCACTGGCCCAACTCCCTCATCTTACAAGTGGGAAAACGGAGACCTAAGGATAGACAGTCATTTGCCCAAGGTCACATAGCTGGTGAGGGGCAGCTTGAGGACTCAAACCCCCATCTCAAACTAGGCTTCTTTCCCGTGAGCTAAACAGTTCCAAGGTGAGAAACTGCAAACCCTCACATTTAATCCAGGAGTCTCCTTTCTCAGGAAACTACACCTGCCGGGCGGCGACCCCCCTCCCCCCGCCATGGCCCTGCGTATTTCTTGAGGTAGTTCATCTGTCACAGCCTGAAATGACTTCTTCAGCCGCTATTAAATGGCTTCTTCAAAGCAGATTAGGCACATGCATGTGTCTGCCAGGGCTCAGCCTCCTGCTCTTTTATGTCTTCAAAAGGTGTACAGACCATGACATGGCTGCCTAAATAATCGGCTTGTTTACTGGGACCTATCGATGTCACCATCGTCTGCCATCACGCAGGTTAAGACTTTACAAGTCAGCTTCTTTCTCATTTCCTCCCCTGCTCTCACCTGCACCATTGACCACCTCCCATGTTCACCTTCTAATTTACATTTCCACATGCCCTCACCATCAAGGTCTTCCTGCTTCCAGGTTCTCATAATTCAGTTCATGGTCCACAGTGGCTAGTACAGAGAGATTTAATCGTCTAGAGTAGGGGTGTCGAACTCAATCAGAGAAGGGGCCAAAATCTAAAATCCAGCCTAAATCGCAGGCCGAATGGTTTACTGAACAGTCATAAACTGTCATTGTGATGGAAACACAGTGGAGTGCAGTGATGACAGCGCGGTGCGGGCCACATTGCAAGGCCTGGCGGGACGGATTTGGCCCGCGGGCCTTGTGTTTGACACATGTGGTCTAGAGTGACTTCTCCTGCTCCAGTCCCGGTCACCTACAGCCCCACCATCCCCATCCCCATTTACTCCATCTCACTGGACCACTGTCCTTTCCCAAATATTCCAGGAACTCTGCATTATTCCATTCCCTCTTTTCAACCCCTGGAGGTCTTCATTCCTCCTCATCCAGTTCAGATGCAACCACCTCTGTGCATCTCTCCTAACCATCCCAGAAGGAATTTGTTTTTTGTGCTCCCTCAGCACACTGCTCATCCTTTTTATGGCACTTATTTAATTCTGTCCTATACTATATGTTGCATCTCTCTCATGAAATGGATCTCTTTTACCTTTGAAAAGGTGCTTCATTGCTCTGTGTATTCACCTCTTACCATTGTGCTTCATCACGTGCTTTTCTTTCTTGATATTTACTGAGCACTTACTATCTGCATGATACAAACTCTAAGGGCTAGAGGAGGAAGATACAAAATAATTAAAAAGCAAGCCTTCTCTTTGGGGGAGCTATAGTCAGTGAGACATGTTCAGGAAGAACCTAAGCAAGTAAACTGATTGTGGGGGGTGGAACTGGGTGAAGGGGAAGTGCTGAGTATGGAACATTCTCAATGTTCCAAAGGAGAACACTGGTGTTATGATATGGAGGGTGGGGCGATGGAAGAGGAGTAGATGGGAAGAAAAGGCAAGGCTGCTTTTAAGTCCTCTCTGCTCTGGTCATCATTAGAGTCCTGTCATTCTGTGGCCAATGAACACATCTTTCCCTAATACCAGAGTAATCTTCCTAAACAAGTCTCTGATCACTTAACTCCCTGTTCAAATGTTTGCTGTCGAATGAATCAGGCATCAAATAATTGCAGGCTTAAGCTAGGAATTGTGGAGAAAAATCAGTTTGTAAGAGATGAGACAGACTCCAGGAAACAGCTGGAGAACAAAAAACAAGAACATGCTGTAAAAGTGCTGGGAGGTGGGGGACAAGCTAGTGTGTAATCAGTGTGGTTAATCAAGAAGGAATAATCAGACCAGGCAAGCCTCCAACGGGATGGCCACTTGGCAAGAGAAATTAGATGTACTCAGTGAACTTTAGGGTTCCTTTCAATTCTCAGACTCCATTTATTCTATGAGGTGGTTGGTTCATTCAACAAATACATGCTAAGCACGTCAACAAAACAGTCATTAAATATTTATTGAATGCGTTCTGTGTGCCAGGAACTCTGCGAGGCACTGGAAACAGAACTGTGAATGGGGGACTTTGCACTTGAACTCTGACAGTGTCAAAAACTCTTACAGTATTTTGTTGCAACAAAATAATGATGGGAAGGTAAAAGATGCTGTAGGATGACAAAGCAAGGAACTTCACAGCCCAAGGGCTAGGAAAATATCCGAGAAGTGATGTTTAAGACAAGACTCCAAGGCTGCACATGAGTTCGTTGGACAAAAGGAACAGAGCATTCAGGAAGAAGAATCTCATATTTGGAAATTTAGAGTTAGGTCAGTATGGTGTATCCAAGGAACTGAAAAACATTTAAAGGGACAGCATGGAGGTTAAGTAAGAGGGGTAGCAAGAAATTAGGCAAGAGGTAGGCAGAGCCAGGTTATGAAGAATTTTGCTAGAATATATCATAGAGTTTATATTTCATCAATAGGCTTTTGGTAACATTAAAGTATTTGGCTCTGTGTATCTAACCTAGTAAATACTTAATGTCTGAAGAAGGGATGAATGAATGGATGGATGCATGCATGTATGCATGAATGAATGGATGGGTCTCCTTTGCAAAGGATGAGGGCTTATAAAATGACTCAGACTTGACCATTTGCTCCAACAAGCAATTACAGGGGGCATCGTCCCTTAGGTTTGTGGAGTATAATGAATTTCTGACCCCTGTGAGGCTGCCCTTTACCTTAGAAGAATCACTCAGTCACCTGCCTTACCCCAGCATATGGCTTTTAAGTAAATCAAAGGTTTTTTACAGATAATGGTAAAGTGTCACCTGGTGATCATTAGGCTAAGCTGAGAAAGTGTAGCCTGACTCTTAACTCTTGATGGAGGGGAGAGGGAGGGAACAGTCTCCTTAACCTCAAGGGCATGAATAGTCCCAAATTTAATAATTTGTAACAATGCTGAATTAGTCCTAGGAGAGAAAGAGAAAGTATTTCAGAGGAAGATGTTGACTTTCTAATGGGGGGGAAAAAAAAAGACCTTTGTGAAAAGCTAAACTGAGCTCTTCCTTTGGACATGGGGTTTTAGGAGTCACTGGGTCTTGCTCAGATTCCAGAACAGCACCTGGCAGAGATCAGTGAGATGCTATCCCTAGAAAAGAGGAGATTTCAGGAATACAGCCTGCCAGGATTCTAATTAGTTAACCAGGACAAAGATGAGTGCCCCACCCTCCTGTTTATAACCAAGAAACTGATTACCCACAGAGTCACATTCAAAGTTGGGGAGTTGATTCCACTCCAGGTATAAATAACAGCCAGTCGCTACCTAGTAGAAGGGTCCACAATTATTTCTGAAGTCATCCAAGCAGCTAAGCTTTCATTTGGCAGAGAGAGAGATCTGAATAGAGCTTTAGAAAGAGTCTTAAAGCTGTTGCTAGGGACGTGGTGGGGGTGGGGAAGGGGAGTATTCATATGTGCTCTCAATCTGCAATGTCTCCCTAACGCAATAAGCAGCCTGTGAACGTCTCTTGCCATTTTACTTTAGAGAGAAACATTAAAAGATGCCTACATTAGTGGCTTTCTAGGAAATTCATTCTGTGTCTTTTTAGTCATGTAACGCATACTGCTGTGAAAGGAGCCAGGTGCACCCATAGGCGGCTTGCCTGTAGGAAGTGCTGGAATCTTCCTCTAAATACTGAGGCTCTCCATATCCTAAGCCCTCTGTCTGCGGACTACTTGCTCAGAACCTGCTCTGACAAAAAGTCGAGCTTCTTTGAGAAATCCCGACTGGATTGGAGCTTTCTTAAACTATCCCTTGCTTCTGCAGGAGCTGATCAGGGATTGCACAGGGGCCTTGAGGTGGGGGTTGGCTGCCACCTGGGTGCTTCTGGCAGTTGTGGGAATAAGAAGGTGACTGGCCCCAGAGAGCTGCAGTTCACTTGCAGTTCGATAGCTAGACAGGCTTTCAAAAGCCAGCCGGTATTTCTTTCCCTGCAATTGATCTAGTGCAAAGCTAACTGGCTGCCTCGCTGCCCCACAGCTCATCCTTGAGTGACAGCTGGTTCCTACTCAGTCTTATTTGCCATGAAGCTTGTTGTCCCTGCATTCTGTTCCTAAAGAACCACCCAGATACAACAGACTAAGGCACACTGAAGGGATGACATCCTTTTACTACATGCACAAGAGCTTGAGAAATCAAGCCTTCCCGAGGCTGCAGTCCCGAAATACATTTAGTTTCTGAGCCAAGCTGTCTCCCTCTCCCCTCCTCTCTGTGTGCATCGTTTGCTCTTTCATTTCGCACTAAGAGTAGCTTAGTGATCATGGACTTCAGCTCTTGCCTGTAGTGATCCTGTTCCCATTTTATTCCTTACACAGAATAGGAAGGAGGTTCGCTTGCTTTGTGCAGAGGCTGAGCCACAGGAGAAGGCAAAGTCAATGTGATTTATTGAATGAAAGCACTGGACAATCACCAGCAACTTGCTCCTCTGCTGCCTCAAACAACCTAAACTGGTAAGTCAAATTTATTGTCTTTCTCCGTGTGAATGTGGGCTTTCTTAGTTACTGGTTAATTTTTAAACGTGTATATGTTGCTGCGGTTCCATGATATAAAAAATTTGCATCTTCCGAGCTTAGCTGCAGGTGGTCCATGAAGAATGCACAGAGCACAGAATGGTCCATAGCACTGCACACACATCCATGTGGAGAGGCAAGGTTGGGGGTGGGGAAGCCCCCAATTCTGATCACTGAGCATTTTGTTTTCAGCAAGCTTAAAGACATTATGTGCTTGCATAACCGATTAGCATTAGCTATGAAAAATAAATTGCTCTCTCATTGCATAAGATCATTTTCTAAGTGGGTGCCTGAGTACCTACAAAATACCTGTTGGATCAGGTAAAGATGGGTCTCATCATGCTGATAATCGTGGGTATAAACCCAGACATATTGCTATCTTGAATGCAGCTTGCAGCCTGGACAGAGTAGAAGGCAGCCTTCTGTCCATCATGGGTCATTGTGCATATAAATGACATAATGACTATGATGTTGAGGATACCTGCCAAGGGCATACAGTGGACATGCTGCATGCCAACCCTCCCTTGACCCACTTCACTTCTGCACCCATATTCCTTAAATCCTTTCTTCATTCCATGAAGATAGATGGTAGCCAGTGTGCACTAGATTCGAAGTGGGTGGTTCCAAGTGTCCCATTACCTGTGCTGGTCATTAGCCCGGCCAAGGCTGCTAGAAGTACCACTGATAATCGAGGTTGTTTTTTCCTATTTGGGCCCCCAAACCCCTATTTTCTCTTGATCCTCTTCATTTCCTCAGTCAGATGTAAGCCAACCTCTATAGAGGGGAGTCTGAATGGAGAAACCTATTGCTTTCCTACCACTATCACCACATCTCCTTAGTCTTTTGTTTGCTTGGCTACTACAAGACTTTATGGCAGCATCAATCCATCTCTGGTGGGCTCAGAGTCCATATAAATGTCATACATGGTTTCATGTCTTTGGTGCACTCTATCTGCAATATATCACTGGCCATTCAGATGAAGTTGTGGTATTAGATGCTGACAAAGATGGATGATGTTGGAACAGTGAGCAGCATGCTTCTCTAAATAAAAACCAAAGTTAGGAAATCTGAGAGATGGGTGATGTTTTGCCTAGTAGAAAGTAACCTCAGACCACTCCATCACAAGAGCAGGGTGATTCTCCTGACATTCTAACAGGAAGGAGATAGAATTTTCTAGTGGCTAGAGATGTCAGGATAGCAGCCTGTGTCTTTGGGAAATGGTCTTATTCTCCGTGGACCTCCATTCCTAATAGTTTCAAAGAAGTCATGCTAACCTCAATTAATATATCCATGAGATGCTTCTTAAAAGCTTTCCTGTTAAGGGGTGCAACAGATAATCAAGACCATTGTATACACACTGAGACCATGCATCAGAAACCCACAGATGAGTGTGGAAGAGGAGAGGCATGCCCCTTCCCCATGCAAGGGATATACAGCACACTGAAGGAAGCATGATCGCACGTAAGGTATTAGAAGGGAAGAATAGAACTGGAAAATAGCATTAAAATAGCTTCAAATTCAAACAAATAAGCCACGTAAATAATTTTTCAATATTGATCAATAGGAACTTATTTTCTATTCTCATGATGCCAAGATCCAAAAGATCTTAAATGCAAACATGCAAATATTTGGGGCTTAGTTCATGAATGAGTAAAATTCATGTCTAGAATTTGACTACTTTCAATTGTTCAAATTACCCCCAAACCCTTATACTTGGAACTACAGATATAAATGAACTATGATTGAGAGAGAGAGAGAGAGAGAGAGAGAGAGAGAGAGAGAGAGAGAGAGAGAGAGAGAGAGAAAGAGAAATTGCCCCATCTCTAGGATTAAGGTACCTGAAATTCTTTCATCAGGAATTCACTTAAGTACTTCTCTTTTATCTTAGGAGAAAGACTTAAGCCACTGATGCCTTACCATAAATGAATGTATTAAAATGTTTCCGTCTCAGTGGAAACCCAATATTGCCTTAATATTATATCAATTCTATTGCTTCCTATTTATTTTATAACTTTCTCCAGAAACTACCCTCATAATTGTTTCACCCTTAATCAGAAAACTAAGAAGCCTTTAGAACAAGCAAACTCCTTCTTTTTATGGAACACTTGGATTAGACTATACCAGCTAAATTTCCTCTAGACCCCTGAGAGTCACACTAGGGAAAGCTGAACTCACTATCTTTCCCCTTTTAAATCCTCTCTTCCTCCTATACTCCTTCCCCCGCCACACATACCTTTCAATTATTGGTGGAACATTATGCATCTGTCAACCAAGCAAAGCTCAAAGGAATTATTTTCAGATTCCCTGACTCCTTTAGCCCCTCCATCCAATCATTAACCAAGTTTGGTCCTTTTTGCTTCTTTTCTTTTTAAAAATCTGTTCCACCCTCTCTATCCCCATTGTCATATGCTGCATTTGAAGTTACAGGGACTTTTTCAAGAGCTTCATACTTGGATGAAACATCACTCGTTCCACTATACTCACCTCCCGTTCAAATAACCCACCAGGTGCTATCAGAATAATTCTCTGGAAATGAGTATCTCAGATCTTGCTAAAAGTTCCCTAGCGCTTCCCCTTTGTGAACCGGCGGAAATCTATACTAATCATGCATACAAAGTCTGATGGCCAGGCACTGCCACCTCTTCAGGCTGCTTTCCCAAGGTCTTGGAACGGTGGACGAAACTCACTACTGTGGACACTGACCCACCAGCCACACAATGGCATTTCACATCTCTATGTCCTCATCTAAGATACTGTACCTGGATGACTTTTTCTTTCCTTCCTGCTAATTGACAGTGGCATTTAGCAGTGTGATTGGGAATGGTGCCTTCCCCTGATCAGCCCGACCTCCTACAAAGGGAGGCCAGACCTTCCTCACTTCCTATTCCAAATCCTGCTCAGGGAACACCTTCTCTAACTCATTTCCTCACACCACCTACTCCCATCACCAGCTCTATTACCCACAGTTAATCACTCATCCCTACGTGCTACTTCTTTGTGTTAGGCATTTGAGAGCAGTGTTTAAAAGTTAAGATCTCAGACCTAGACCCATATTTTCTGGGGTTTGAATCCCAAATCTGCTCTCTAGTATGCCTCAATTTCTGACTATGTAAAATGGGGATAACAGTAGTCCTTCCTTCACAGGGCTATAATGGGATGCAGGGAGCCGATATACATAAAGGCATTATTCTAAATAGTTCCTGGCTCACATAGAGTGCTATAGATGTAAAAGCTATTATTATCTATCTACCGGTATATCTATATCTACACACACACACACACACACACACACACACACACATTGCATATTAATATGCAAATTTTTCCGGGACACCTTTATAGTCACAACTGGTGCGGCTCAGACCACAGCCCCACCCCAGTGGATGCATGCGGGGGGGGCGGGGGGGGGAGACCAGGGGGGGGAGGAGCCCTTTGCACGTGAGCTGCAGAGGAAACACCTTTTCTGACTGCTCATTGGCTAAGCTCCCTGTACACAGCCACTCACAGTGTTCTTGGTAATTTAAGTAAGAATCCAAGAAGGTGATCTAAGGTTTTCCCACCTCACTCCCGGAGGAAAACACGAAGGTCTGCTGCTGGAGGGGCTAAAAAATGTCATATTCTGCCCTAGCCAGTTTGGCTCAGTGAATAATGCCTCAGCCTGCCGACAGCAGGGTCTGGGTTGATTCTGATCAAGGGCATGTACCTAAGTTTCAGGCTCCTTCCTGGCTGGGGCCCATATCAGGGCTCATGCAGGAGGCAACCAATTGAAGTGTCCCTCTCACAATATTTCTCTCTGTCTTTCCCTCTCTCTTCCATGCTCTCTAAAAATCAATAAATAGAAACATCCTCGGGTGAGGATAAAAATAAAAAAAAGTCATATCCTATGAAAGACACATCTTGAAAATGCCTTAAAAAAAGTTGTCATTTTTTCGTAGTGAAGGGACTGGAGTCCGTGTTGATGAAAACACCTTGGTGGCTGCAGCGGCTGACAGTGGCAGCATTTAGCAGTGTGATGGGAATGGTGCCTTCCCCTGATCAGCCCGACCTCCTACAAAGGGAGGCCAGACCATGGCTTAGGCCCGCTCCCCATGGGAGCCGTCAGTAGGACTCCCTACTTAAGCTGTCAGGAGGACATCCCCTGAGGGGACAGGCTGGGCTGAGGGCTGCCCACCCCCACCCCAGTGCACAAATTTTGTGCAACAGGCCTCTAGTTACCCCATAATTGTACATGTCACACTATTTCATAGCGACACTTGAATAACTGTCTTCCCTTTTATCCTATGAGCTCCTGGGGCAAGGTTGTGTAATCAATTTGTCCAGGACTTCCCCAGTTTTTGCACTATAAGTTCTGCATTTTGGGAATCACCTCGGTTCTAGGCAAACTAAGATAGGAATCCTCATAGTACGATAAACTATCTCATTCACCTTTGAATCCCCAGGGTCTATATAGGATATGTAGCCGAAACCGGTTTGGCTCAGTGGATAGAGCGTTGGTCTGCGGACTGAAAGGTCCCAGGTTCGATTCCGGTCAGGGGCATGTACATTGGTTGCGGGCACATCCCCAGTAGGGGGTGTGCAAGAGGCAGCTGGTCAATGTTTCTCTCTCATTGATGTTTCTAGCTCTCTATCTCTCTCCCTTCCTCTCTGTAAAAAAAAAAAAAAAAAGTAAATTATGAAGTAGAACATCTATGAGAGTTTATTGACCTAGAAAGTAGGTATTAATTTTTTCTATTTTCTTCCTCATAAACATGCTTTCAAACTTCGAAATCTAGTCTTCTTGCTGTGAAGTCACAGTGACCTTTCAAAAGTTGTCACTGAATAACTGAATACATAATATTTTTTAATGCACAGAAACCTGAAAGGATGCTTCCACCTGTTGTATATCAGTGTAATAGCATTGGCTACCCTCTAGCAATCAGACATATCTGTCATATTACCAGTAGGGAGGGAGGTAGATGGAGGATGGAGGCGTCACGCTGTCTTTTCTGTGTAGTCACAGGCAGGTTGAAGTCTGAAGGTCCCTAGTTCACACCACAGCCTGAAAAGCAATCTTGTCCCAGTCAGAATGTCCCCCTCACTGAATGTATCTGTCTACCCAGCTGTCAGAAGTGCCTAGAGCTCCTGTTTTTAATATGCTTTGTCTTACAACAGCTTCTCCTCCAAACTGGCTCAGATCATTTTCCACAGTACAAATGCAATTCGAAAGTTCCACAAGTAATCTCTGTGAAACAGAGACCTTGGACATGCCAAAACTCATGAGGGCAAGATCTTGTCTTCAGAATCAAGGTCTAGAATAAGAAACTGATGGGCAGCCAGACCCTCAGGCAGAATAACATCAGAGTTGCCGAGAGCATGGGCTTTGAAGTCAGAGTTCAAATCCTGCCTTCTCTATTTACTACCTGTAAGATCTTGGACAAGTTACCTAATCCCCCTGGACCTCAGTTTCCTTGTTTGTAAAATGAGAATATAGTAATAGTCTGACTTTCTCAAATGGTTTTCTTAGATTTATCTTAGCCTGTGAAAACAAAGCCAGTGGCAAAGCTGACTGCGAATGTTCTATTGGTTAAGGAAAAGGGGAAATGAGTGAAGGAAGGAGGAAAAATAAGTATAGGCTGAAGTGCAATGAATTAGCAAGGCTTCACAAGCAAAAACATGTGGTTGTCCGTGTATGATTGCTTCCAAGAAGCCCTCAAAACAGTCCATAGGAGAGGAATGAAGAATTACCTCTTGGCTACTTCCAGTCTCCTATCTTACTGGTCCAGTTTTTCCCATTTCTAGATCATGTTACCCAGTTCCTCATGGTAGCCATTAGTGAAGCGGGAGCCTCCCTCCATAGGTCTGGCTGAGTCAGAGCTACTGTCACCACAATCATGATGGAGGCCATTTTTTATTCACTTGAACAGCTGGTGGTGTTAGGAGAAAGGATGGGGGCAATAGCCGACGCTTGCTTTCTATCTGAGCAAGCAGCCAAGGCCCGCTGACCAGGCGATTTTGAAGTAACCTGAGGAGGCTCCATACTTCAGAGGTTATGTTGCCATTTTGGACCTGGATTCTCCAGGACAGCGGTCGCCAACTGGTGGTCCTTGGACCATTGGTGGTCTGTGAGGTCCAAAAGGTTGGCAAATGCTGCTCCAGGATACAATCACTCTTTCCTTATAGCTTGGCTCCAGGTGTATTAAAGATCTTCCAACAGGGTAGCTGAAATCAAAGAACAAAATATACTTTATTTTCGTAAAGTCCTGGTTTATTTATTTTCTAATTTATGCTTTTTGTGCCTCCTCTAAAAATCATTCTTATTCAAGTTCACAAAGATATTCTATGTTTTTCATAGAAGTTGTATAGTTTTAGCTTTTGCAGTTATTTTCATTTCAAATTAATTTTTATACATGATGTAAAGTTGTGGTTGAGGGTTTTTTTTGTTTGTTTGTTTGGGGTTTTTTTTTTTTTTTGGGGGGGGGGGGTTGAAAAGTTTATTTTTCCCTATTGAATTACCTTGACACCTATGTCAAAAACCAATGGATCATCTATGTTTAGGCTGTGTCTGGGCTCTGTTTCATTCATCTAACTTTATTCACTGTCTTTATCTCTATTGCTATCTTTACACCAATATAGCACGTCTTGATCTCTATAGCTTTAAAGCTACTCTTGAAGTTAGGTAATGTAAGTCTTCCAACTTTGTTTTTTTCCCAAAGTTTTTCTGACTAAAAATTTTAGATACTTCTATTTTTATAAAAATTTTAGAACCAGCTTAATTAAAAAAAAAATCCTGCTAGAATTTTTATTGAAATTGTATTGACTCTCAATTTGGAAGAATTAACAACTTAACAATACTAGTTTATTATTATTATTATTATTATTATTATTATTTATTGTTTAAAGCATTACATGTATCCTTTTTTCCCCATTGACTTCTCCCCAGCCACTCTCACTCCCCAGAACATGCCCTCACCACCACCCCCAACCTTACCATCCCCCACCTCACCCCCCAAACCAGGTCTGTATCCATGGGTTATGCTTATATGCATGCATACAAGTCCTTTGGTTGCTCTCTTACCACCCCCCTTCCCTCTGAGGTTGAACAGTCTGTTTGATGCTTCTGTGTCTCTGGATCTATTTTTTTGTTCACCAGTTTATTTTGTTCATTATATTCCACTAATGAGTGAGATCATGTGATATTTATCTTTCTCCAGTTGGCTTATTTTACTTAGCATAATGCTCTCCAGGTCCATCCATGCTGTTGCAAATGGTTAAGAGATCCTTCTTTTTTTAAGCAGCATAATATTCCATTGCATAGATGTACCACAGTTTTTTAAAAATTAATCTTCATTGTTCAGATTATTATAAATGTTCCTCATTTTTTACCCATAGCTCCCCTCCACCCCGTTCCTACCCCACCCCAAGCCCTCGTCTCCTCCCTCCCCCACTTCACTGTCCTCATCCATAGGTGTAAGCTCTTTGTCCAATCTCTTCCCCTACCTCCCACATCCCTTTCCCCCACCCCCAGAATTGTTAGCCCGCTCCCTTTCCATGCCCGATTCTATTACATTCACCAGTTCTGTTCATCAGATTTTTTATTCATTTGATTTTTATATTCACTTGATAGATATGTATTTGTTATCACTTTGTTCATACTTTTTTATCTTTACCTTTTTCTTCTTCCTCTTCTTAAAGAATACCCTTCAGCATTTCATATAATATTGGTTTGGTGTTGGTGAACTTCTTTAGCTTTTTCTTGTCTGTGAAGCTATTTATCTGACCTTCAATTCTAAATGATAGCATTGCTGGGTAATGATGGTTGTAGGTTCTTGCTATTCATCACTTTGGATATTTCTTGCCACTCTTCAGGCCTGCTGAGAAATCAGCTGACAGTTGTATGGGTACTCTCTTGTAGCTGTTTGTCTCTTGCTACTTTTAAGATTCTCTTTGTCTTTTGCCCTTGGCATTTAATTATATGTCTTGGTGTGGTCCTCTTTGGATTCCTCTTGATTAGGGTTCTCCATGCTTCCTGGACTTGTAAATCTATTTCTTTCACAAGGTAAGGGAAGTTTTCTGTCATTATTTCTTCAAATAGGTTTTGAGTATCTTGCTCTCTCTCTTCTTCTGGCACCCCCATAATTCGGATGTTGGTACGCTTGAAGTTGTCCCAGAGGCTTCTTACATTATCTTCATTTTGGGGGATTCTTTTTTCTTTTTGCTCTTCCGTTTGGGTGTTTTTTACTTCCTCATATTTCAAATCTTTGATTTGATTCTTGGGATCCTCTAGTCTACTGTTGAGTTGTTGTATCTCTGTATATTATTCTTTATTTCAGGCAGTATATGTTTAATTTCATCTTTTTTTTTTGGGGGGGGGCATTCTCACTAAGATCCTTAAAGGTCTCACTAAGTTCCTCGGAGGTTTCTAAAAGATTCTTGAGTAACCTTATAACTGTGGTTTTGAACTCTGAATCCAGTATTTTGCTTTCATCCATTTTTTTCATTTGTGACAAATTTCTTTGTCTTCACATTTTGGCTGCTTCCCTGTTGTTTCTGTGTTTTGGGTAGCTGCTAAGTCCCCTTGAGCTGATAGTGGCCTTGTGTGGTAGGTGTCCTATAGGTCACAGTGGTTCAGCCTCCCCAGTCATCTAAGGTGGACACTCTTGGTGCACCCCTATGTGGACTGTGTGCACAGTCTTGTAGTTAAGCCTTAATTGCTGTTGGTATCACTGAGGGGAATTGACTTCCAGGCCAATTGGCTGTGAGGACCAGCTGTGACTTCAACGGAAGAGCTGCTGTGCAGGAGACACCCTTCTGGGACAGTGGGCTTTCTTGTTGTTTTGTTGATTTCTTTTGCTGTGCATAAGCTTTTTATTTTGATGTAGTCCCATTTGTTTATTTTGTTCTTAGTTTCCACTGTCCTAGGAGCTGATTCAGTAAAAAAGAAATTGCTATGACATTATGTCTAATATTTTGCTGCCTATGGATTCTTTTAAGATTTTTATGGTTTCCCATCTTACGTATGTTTAACTCCTTTATCTATTTTATTTTTGTGTATGGTGTAAGTTTGTGTTCTAGTTTCATTTTTTTGCATATATCTCTCCAATTTTCCCAACACCATTCATTAAAGAGACTGTCTTAACTCCATTGTATGCTCTTGCCTCCTTTGTGAAGTACTAATTGAGCTTAATGGTTTGGGTTGATTTCTGGGTTCTCTGTTCTGTTCCATTGGTCTAAATGTCTGTTTTTATGTCAGTACTAGGCAGTTTTTAGAACAGTGGCTTTGTAATATAGCTTGATATCTGGTATTGTGATCCCTCCAACTTCATTCTTCTTTCTCAGGATTGCTGCGGCTATTGAGGAGGTAAAAGACCTGTACTCAGAAAAATACAAGATAGACAGAGGAAGGCATAAACAAATTAAAGAATATATTGTGTTCATGGCTTGGTAGAATCAATAGCATTAAAGTGTTCATTCTACCCAAAGCAATTTATAGATTCAGTGCAATTCCCAGTAAAATACCAATGGCATATTTCACAGACCTAGAACAAACTCTCCAAAAATTCATATGGAATAAAAAAACAACAACAACCCAAATAGAAAGAGCTTGGAAATGTGCCTTCCTCTTGAATTTTTTTGGAATTGAAGAAAGGTTTTAATTCTTCTTTGAATGCTAATACTAATAATTCTTCTCATCCAATGCATGAACAAGGTATATCTCTCCATTTATTTAGGTATTCTTTAATGTTACTCATTAATGCCATGTAATTTTAAGTATATGTCGTTTTGTTGTATTTATTCCTAAGAGGATTTGTTCTACAAAACTTTCCTGTTACCTGCAAATGAAGACTATCTTGCTTCTTTCTTCCCAATCTATACTCCTTTCTTTTGCTTGCCCTATTTCACTGGTTAAATGCCCAGTACAATAGAAAAGGTAGAAGTAAGCATTTTGGCCTTGAATCTGACCCAAAAGGAAGCATTTGGTCTTTAATCATTAAATATAGTATTGACTATAACTTTTTATAGATTTCCTTTATCAGGTTGAGGAAACCCCTTTAATTTCTGAAAGTTTTGGGCTTTTGTTTTTGTTTTTAATCATGATTGGGTATTGAAATATTGTCAAATGCTGTTTTTCTGCATCTATTATAATATCCATATTTTTTTCATGTAGTGTGTTAATGTAGTGATTACACCAATGGATGTTTGACTATTAAACCAACCTTGCTTTCTTGGAGTAAACCATGCTTGATCATGAAGTAGTATCCTTTTTGTGTATTGCTGGATTTTACTTGCTAACTTTTTATGGAGGTTTTCCCCTTTCTGTTCATGAGAGACATTGGGTGATAGCTTTTTCTTGAAATACCTTTTTTTTTTTTTTTACTTTGCTATCAGGGCATTGATAGCCTCAAAATGAAGCCAATTTTTTGGAAGAGTTTTGTGTAGAATTGGTATTATTTCTTCCTTAAATGTTTGGCAAGTTGTAACATTTAACACGACTTTCGTTAAAGATCTGGAAATTTAAAAATTATTAAGATGCAAAAAAAGAAAATATAAAACTAGAAATAACTTTCCCATAGAATGTCTTTACCTGGCTAACTATATCCTAAAGTCTGATCCTATAGTCATGTTGCAAAGACCAACCCACCTTCATTCAACATATCTGTCTCCTCTTTAGAAGAAAAACATCTTTCTTTAGAACATTTTGTGAGATATCATCCTCATAATTACCTTGATTTCTTTAGACATGGTTCTTTGGGTCCTTGAAAATATTTAAGATATGAAACTTAAAGTCTTTGTCTAATAAATCCAGCATCTGGCCTTGCTTAGTGACTGCTTTACTTCCTGTGAATGGAAAAGATTTTTATTTCTTTACATGCCTTACTTTGTTGTTGTTGTTATTGTTGAAAACACATCTTAAATAACAACGCAGCAACTCTAGAAATCAGATTATTGCCCTTCCTCAAGGTTTGTTTAGTGATTTTTTTAGAACTGTATCTGTAAAGTCTGTATTTATTGTCATATGTGGCTACTAAGTCTCTTCTTGGTTAGTTTAGTGGTCAGCTAATGATTGAACAAAAATATTAAGTGCCTGGAACTAATAAGTTTCCCAGTCATTGCAGGGGGGCTCTGTGTGCATTTGTGGGCACACCTTCAATACTCAGTAGGCAGTTGACAGCTCTGCCTTTGCCTTCATTCCTGCTTCCACAGTGCCTCAAAGTCAGGCAATATGAGAGCTTAGGACCTTCTCAGGTGTTTCATGGGAATGCTCCCAACCCTGGGCATGCATGAGGTCTGAAAGAGCCCCAGGAATGTGTCAGAGCTTTTCAGAGTATTTCATGTACAATCATATAAGCTTTTCCTTTAAGCTTTTTGATTAGTCTATTGTTTGCCCCACTCTTATCCACCATCTTGGGCAACTGTAATGTTAAACAGTTGCTGAATTTTGTTTTTTACAGATACCCAGAGGAAAAGGTTATTTTGCACTTGGTAAGCTCAAAGTCAGGGCAAATAGAGAAAAGCCCTGTGAGTGGGCTCTTCCAAGGAAACACCAAACAGGTCAAATAATGACAGTTCCCTGAAAATGGGGTTTTGAAGGAACTCCATCATCATTCTGCACCACCAGTGGCTGCCAGGCTACATTATAAAAATTTTTTTGTTTTACGATGAATATAGGTTCTTGGTCTTCAAGGCCACCACAGAGGTGGGGGAATATGGAAATTAAGCAAGGTAAAGATGGCATTAAGCTTACTATTCTTACGGAATTTATCCACTTTTCTTAAATAAACACTTCCTGGATTGCTGCAAATTTTTTGTTAATTCCTATGGTTCTGAAAAAGTTAATTCTGACCAATTTTAGTAGTGTTCTCATTTCTTTTATGGAGGAGAAAATTTAGTTCTTTAGAAAATTTAGAGGTCTTTAGTTTGCTATTTCCACTGTCATACTATTATTCTATTTATCATCTTTCTGTGAAATATTTATTAGGTGTATGGCTTGTAAATGGCTTTTTAAAAATCTCAATTGACTGTTTTGCCTTTTATTAGAAAAATTGAACCATGTAAATATATTGTGCTCATAGATATATTTAATTTAACCCTACTACTTTACTTTACATGTGTATTTATTATGTTTTATTATATTGCTTCTTTGTTTTATACTTTTTATCTTTAATCCTCTCTTCCCTTTAATAGTTTGAAGTTGTACTTGCTCTCCCTATTTTACTATAAGTTACTAAAACACATATTAAAATATTTAAACTTATCTATCAAAATAAAAACTAAATAGTATAATAAATACAAAAGTCAGATTTCAAAACATTGTTTAAAATAAGAAAGCTATTTAAATTGTTGCAATATACTTTGGTGTCTGTTTTTGGGACGATTTGAGGTAACTTTAATAATTGCTGTTGTTTGAGTGGCTACTGTGATTACACAAACTCAAATAATTTACATTTTTATGTGACTGTCCAAAGTAACATAGATTATAGATAACAATATCAGGATTCACGCTTGGGTCTGCCAAATAATCAGAACCAAAGCTATAATGCTTCTCAAATGCTTGTTTCTTTCCATAAGGGTAAAAATTTAAGAGCACAGTTAGTTAAAAGGGGCATGCCTGTTTATGAGAACAGATCATAGGAAGTTGTCTTTCTTGGTATTTCTAACCATACAAAATTTTAAATATAGAGGAAGAAAAATACATAACAGATAACATCTAGAAGAATAAAAATATGCTGAAGGATAGACTGGAAGGAAGGGACAGCTGGGGAGTATGGTAAGGAAGTCAGAGACAGAAAGTAAATCTATTTTAACTAAAAAGAACAGATGGGACATGAGCAAAGACAAAAGGGGCCAATAGGTAGGTGTCATCAGTTGTAGAGCAAGTAGCTGGAATCTGATCAATCGAAAATAACTTATTTACTGGACTCCTGGGCACTGTGTCAGATACAAAAAAAAAAAAGTAGAGTTATTTGGGGAATAACGATGTAGACAAGACAGATGGCACTAACTGGGCATTAATTTTGAAGAGAAAGGCTACACACAAAGGGCAGAAAGAGTTTAAGTCAGTCCCCTTGTGAGCCAGGTTGCATATCAATCTGGAATTTTTGTAGAACTAAATAGATATAGAGGAATCACTATAGTTGCTATTAAATCAAAAGTAAAGGACTTGTAAATAGAAAAACATGTCAAATAACTTAATCTTTTCATTTTTGCTTTTGTATAAATTAAAAGATTACAGATTTATGAAAACATTCATACATACATACACACTACAGACAGTGCTTTATATCATCCTCCCAAATTTAAATGAGACTATTAGGTAAGACTGGGCATGACTAATTCTGAATAGGTCTGACCACCTTAGAACTTAGAAGGCACTAGAAAGTCTTTTTGTGTTGGAGGAAATGTAAGCAAGACAATTTTCCTACGTATAAGACGACCCCCTAATTTTATAGTTAAAACATAGGTTTAGGCCTATATTTGCTGTATATGACTACCCTCCACTTCAAAGAAAAGACTTACTTTGCCGTCAAGATCTGCAGGTAATTTTTGGTCTTTTGTCCCCGATTTTCGGTTGACTTTTTTTCGTTTCAAAAGTCATCTTATACGCCGGAAAATACGGTAACAATGTTGCAAAGATGGACCTCCATTTGTGAAAGTGTAAGTTAATCAAGATTAGTTGCTGCTAGTAGACATGGAACCCAATTCAGAGGCACGAGGAGGAAATTAGCTTTTTGGTTATTTGCTTGATACATTATATACAACAGTCTCATATGTTCCTTCATTTATTCTATAAGGTATCTATTAATCTTCTATAACAAAAATAACAGCTGCCATGAACTACCTTATACTTTAAACTCTTTACATGCATTATCTCATCAAATCCTCACAACTAAAATATGTGGATGTTATTATTTATCCCTATTTTATAAATGATAAAAATGAGATTCAGACATGTTAAGTAACTTGCCCAAGTTCACATAGTAGGTAGAAGAGTAATAATTCATATCCTAATATGTATTATGTTCCTTTTACTCTGAGGAAGATACATTTTAGGTGCTATGGATATTTGGCAGTGCTTATTTTGAGATGCATATAGACTAGTCAGGAGACAGAAAGCTAAAAAAAATACAGTTGTGATACAAGAAAATAGTTGTTATAACAAGCATATACTAACTGAAAGAGTAAAGAATTACATAGTTTTGCCTGGGGATGTGAAAGACTATTTGAGCACAGACTTTACGCATCAGCTATTGTTTCTTAGGTTATAAAGACACAGATGGAATTCCAATTTGTACAAAGTGGTGCATACAAAGATCCAGAAGCAGGAAAAAGTTTAATCTACTTAGGAAACCCCAAGGAGTCAGAAAGACTGAAATATAAAATGTAGAGGTATAGTAGATGATGCTTGAGAGAGAAGCAGTATCTATGAGGTTAAAGAATTTAGATTTCAACCTGTAGGAACTGGGAAATCATTAAAGTCAGTCCTGTGAACAGTTCAATAAAAGAGGTTCTACAAGTTACAAATTGTGGGATCCATAAGGCTATAAAAATTCAAGGACTGGAGATTTGAGGGGAGGTGGTGGGAATACAGCAGCATACTCTTAGATAGACCCGGGCCCAATGCACCAAAGGCTGCATCAGGGGTGGGGACATTTTACATATTACTTCCTTGACTGGTAATTTCATTTATGTATTCATCCAATATGTGTATGCATGCCAGCAGCCTCGGTAGCACAGATATTTCAATAGCAGTATCCAACATAATGGTGGGTGGCTTTTGAAATGGCTTGGCTCACCTGGAAACTGACTTCAAGTACTACACTGGGACCTGTGTAGATGTTTGTGGAACAGCAGTCAAGTACTACTTAGAAAATGCTGGTAGTGAGTAGTATCTGGGGTGAACAGGGACTAGCCTATGGGATAAATCCCCTAAACCTCTGGGCACTGAGTTGGTTCACCAGATCTCAAAAAAACAGGCATAATTCAAACCTCGAGAGAAGGGGATTATGCAAGAATACCACGTTTTCTTATACAGCCAACAGAGAGCAGCATCTATTGTAAAACAGTGGTTCTCAACCTTTCTAATGCCTTTATTACAGTTCCTCATGTCGTGGTGAGCCCCAACCATGAGATTATTTTTGTTGCTACTTCATAACTGTAATTTTGCTATTGTTAATGAATCATAATGTAAATACCTGTTTTCCGATGGTCTTGGGCTCTACAGCAGCGATTCTATTCCCAGTCAAGGGCATGTACCTGGGTTGCAATTTCACTCCCAGCCCAGGTGGGGAGCATGCAGAAGGCAGCCAATCAACGTGTCTCTCTCACATTGAACTTTCTCCCTCTCCCTCTCCTTAGGCTCTACAGCAGCATTTCTTCTACAGTTGCGACCCACAGATTGAAAACCGCTGGCAGGTTTGCCTAAGACCATCGAAAAACACAGATATTTACATTAGATTCATTAACAGTAGCAAAATTAGTTATGAAGTAGCAACAAAAATAATTTTATGGTTGGGGTCACCACAACCTGAGGAACTGTATTAAAGGGCTGCGGCACTAGAAAAAGTTGAGAACCACTGATCTAGGAGGTAAGCAGAACGAAACCAATTATATACCCAAGAAGAACTGAACAGACTCACTGGGTTATAGAATTGAGATGCTTCCTCCAAATGAGAGAGACAAAAAGATGTGAAGCAGAGGCTCATGTCATATATATGTTTGCATGTAGATGTTCACATAGTAAATAGAGATTGTTTCCTTTCTGCCAATAATTAACTATGTGGCCATAAGCAAGCTTCTTCCTTTCTCTGAGTTTCAGCTTTCTCATCTATAACATGAAGGCTGGTTTGGTGACTTTGAAGGTCTCTTCCAGCTATAAGGTTTTATTAGGATTCTAGATGGTTACTAGAGAAGATAAAAATTCTGTGTCAATTTATAATTATGTTGTGTTAAATGATACATTATCTTTTCCTCCTCTTAGGAACTGTCGTGTGAAAATGACCCAACAAATGCAGAGTTTACATCTTTCTCAGTCAAAAAAACATAGCGCCCCGTCATCTCCCAATGCTGCCAAACGCTTGTACAGGAACCTCTCTGAGAAACTGAAGGGAAGCCACTCTTCATTTGATGAGGCCTACTTTAGAGCAAGGACTGACCGGCTGAGTCTCAGAAAGACCTCGGTGGTAAGAAAACTCTATATTCTTGCCTCGGTTTGATTTATGCAGTTGTGTTTGGATCCACATTTACCTCAGAACTTCATGTTTGTAATGTTAGAGATGCTGGGTGCCAGGTAAGACAGGAGCTGCACATATCTATGTTGTTAGCTGAAGTATGAGTGATTGTGAGATTTCCATTCTCTAATATACCAAAAGCAGCAAATAGGGAATATGAGATTAAATAGCTTTATTGCTCATTTAAATATTGATCAATAAACAATATTTTATTTATTTATAATGTATACTCCATATGCTTTTTAATGGCATTTGAGACAGAATTCAAGCAAAAAAATGCCTATGCATTATATAATGGGAAATAAGACAGAAAGAGATAGAGGGAAACAGTGAGAAAATGAAGAGAGGAAGTAAAGAATGGAAGGATAAAATAGAAAAGAAACTGGTGGGGATGGAAAGAGAAATAGATTATACTAAAAACCTAGGCAAATATAGTACTTAAATTTTGTCATTACATTTATTTCTGAATACCTATACAGTCGTAGCAGAAAGTGAAACAATGATTTACTTTCAGCTATCAGCTAATGGGATACTATAACCAGTCTATAAGGAGACTTTAATATATTTCTGTTGCTAAATCCTCTGGCCTTTATAAGCTGTCATGGTGAATTATGTAATGGAGAATAAAAAAATAGTATTGGTGATGTTACAAACATTCTCATGTAGTAGTTTCTTATATTGGCCCTCAGTAAAAGTTGAGGGCATAACATTAACATGCTCAGCAAGGGTATTTCTGCAGGGGGTAATGGTACCATTTGTTTGAGTTTAAAACAGAAATGAGCCCTAGCCTTCCCAGATAGAAGCATACTAGAGTTTGCCAGCAAAAGCATGGGGGAGGAAATGACTTAAGAGTGAGAGCAAATATGGCACATGAGAAATGAGACATACTAAGAATCACAAATGCACAACTGTGGACAGGGCAGCATTTTAACTTTGCACTCATTTGTTTTCCCATTTCAAACTCATCTTCTGGGAGGGCTTGGTTGTGACTGAGTTATGTCCTAAGTCTCAGAGGCTCTTCAGTTTGGCAGATTGTTGACAAAACTTTCTATTCAGGAGATAGTCCTGAGAACTGCATGCCAAAATAACTCTATTCCCTGGGTGCCCACTGTCAAAATGAGCATTTGCATAATCGCTTTGTATTTTCTTCCGTCATGTGTTATGTACTCAGCTAAGCAGACCTGCAGCTTTCGATAGGGAGAATCATTTTTTGATGAGACTAAAAACAAAACCTGCCAATCTAAATACTTGGTCACTGAAGACCTTACACAGTTTAATTACATGACTCCTATGTTAGGTCAAGACAACAATATTTCAGTATTTTAAAGACCGAGCTACTCTTGGAAAAGTTACCAGATATTTGTAAATGTGAATGGGTCACTCTTCTCCCATGAGCTACAGAAATATGTGTCTGAAAGAACTATGTTGTCTTTATGGGTATTGTATTAAACCTTTGGTTCTCTATGGTCCCAAAGCAACTTGCCACCTAGCCCTGGAAACCCTCCCTGGGTTGAGAAAAAGGAGGGGGTAGTACAAAGTAGTTATGAGTTGGGGAACCAGTCTGCAGGCAGTGTAGAGCTATTAAGAGATTATATTATAAATAGGGAATCAACATGTCATGTAAATTTTAGAAAGATTAACTACTCTTGTATCAGTGATGGGCTGAAGGAGACTAAGACTGCAACAGGCAGGTCATTACCATAGTCCAAGCAATGGATGATGATGGTCTGAGCAATAGTAAAGATATGGGGTGGAAAGAGAGGGGCTGAGATTGAGACAGAGAAAGTGCATTCTCAATCCAAGCTAGTCACAATTTAAATTACCATTGCTATGCTCTCTCTGCCAGCATTTCCCAAACTGGATTATGTGTAACATTATTCCAGGTGCAGTTCAAACAAATGCAACTAAAAATACATTTTATGAACAAATACTTGAAACAGGTCATATTTCCCACATACTGGAGAGTCAAAATAAAGGCCCTGAGAGGTCTTAGAGTAAAATAATGGGGTAACTTGGCTCAATCCAAATTTATTTGACACATGCCCCTTTTTTCATAGAGCACTTTTTAAGGGTCTATCAAGCAAGTGTTCCACTGAAGACTGGGTTGAGAAAGTTGATGTTTGCTCTTATCTGTAGACTATCCATGCTCTACTGTATTTGCATCAGTGCATCTAAATGTACATGTCTGTTCAATGTCCCTTAGAAATGATGGAAGGAAGATCCAACACAGTGGAGACCTTGGGATAAATTAAAATTATATAACTTACAAGTGGGAATGTAGTCACTGAAGCAGCCCCAAAAATGCAAGACAGTTAAGCTACTAAGATACACTAGTCTATGAAATTGTACTAACCTGCTTTTGTTCTTCTCCAGAACTTCCAGGGCAATGAAGCCATGTTTGAAGCAGTCGAACAGCAGGACATGGATGCTGTGCAGATCCTTCTATATCAGTACACAGCTGAAGAACTAGATCTCAATACTCCCAACAGTGAGGGGTTGACGCCTCTGGATATTGCCATCATGACCAACAATGTGCCCATTGCTAGGATTCTCCTGAGGACAGGAGCCAGAGAAAGTCCGCACTGTAAGTAAACCTGAAAATTAAAACATGTTCTTTTAAGGCTAGACCCCACTGAAATAGCCATTGCTGACCTTTGGAGTATGAATGAGTGACTAAGCATAACTTCTGAAATACTTCGCATGTTTTTATGGACTTTCATGCAACTATTGATCAGTCTAGGCATCAAGTTACATTCTAAATAGAACACACTGAATGGTATTGAAAAAGAACCTCAAGGGAACACCATCCTAAGAATATAACTAAATGTGAAATACTCCAAGTGAGGCTATAGAACAGGAAATATACATAGAAAAAGAGAAAGTATATGTGTGATACTGTCTTTATGTTCATAATCAGTATGCTGGTTGCACTAATTTATTCAAACACTGAGGATGGCACTGTTCTAGGTACTAAGATTGCAGTGGTGAGCAAGACAAAAATCTCTCTTCTCATAGAACTTAATAATTAGTACAGGGGACTTCTAATAAGCAATTAAAAAGCTAAATTAAAATATAAACTCCAACAGTGATAAATACTATGAAGAAAAAATGAATGAGTGGCTAAAAGTGGATGGAATGGGAACTATTTTAAGTAGGGTTGGTCAAGAAAAGCCTCTTATATGGAATAACATTTGAGTCTAGTCCTGGACAACATAAAAATGAGGTATGGGGTCAAATTCTAGTTTGTCAAATATAAGATGCCAAATATAAGATGCAGAGGCAGGCAGGGATGAGATTGCCATATTTGAAGAACATGAAGCTGATATGGCTAAAGCAAAATGAACACAGGAGAGTGGGGGTCGCTGAGGGAGAAGTCACCAGATCATTCAGGCCATGGTGAGATACTTCATTTTGATTGTGTGATGAGGAGACAAATGGGGCAGTTGAAGCAGGTAAATGATACAGTCTGCTTTACATTTTCAAAGATCCTATAGTGCTCTGTGGAGAATAGACAGTGGTGAGGTAATTATAAAGAGCAGTTAGCAGTCTATTTTTAGTGAACCAAAAGACAGGTGCCAGTTGTTTGGACTAGCATGCTAATGGCACTGATGGTAAGCAGGGGTGGAATTCTGGATGTATTTCTTAACGGCTTTATTCAGATATAATTCACATGCCATACAATTCCCTGGTTTTCAGTATATGCATAGAATTGTGAAACTTACCACAATTTTAGACCATTGTCATCAGCATCAACGACCCCTCAAAAAAACAAAACAATCATTAATTATCACCTTAACCTGTCATTGCTTCCAGCCCTGGGCAACCAATCTACTTTCTGTTTCCATACATTTGCCTATTCTGGGCATTTTATATCAATGGAATCATATAATGTGTTATGAGTGCCTTCTTTCTGGAGTCGAGCTGAGAATACTGGCCAAAGGGAGCTGCTCTGGGGCCAATGGCAGACCCTGCCCAGGAGTGGATGGGATAAAATCACACAACCCTACCCCTTGCCAGGCACTATTCTGAGCACTTTGTGTGTATTCACTCCTTTAATCCTCACAGCAACTTTCTGGGGTAGGCACTCACATTCCCCTTGGTGCAAACCTCTGACCCAGTGACCACAATGGCTCTGAGCCACGGTTTTTATGTTTCCTAAAAGAAAAAAGTAAACTCATCAAACTGTTAGTTTCACTAATACTGATTCACTTACTTCCAAGTGGTGAGACCCAGAGGCTGAAAGAGAAGCAAGCAAATATGTAATTAGAGGTCGTGTCTCTGGCTCTAAATTTCATACACTCCTGCCACCCAAAGACTAGGTCCAGAGACAGATCCATATATCAGAAAACTATTTTAAAAATGCTAAGCTCACCACATCCATGTCAAAGAGTGTGAGGGTTTGGGGCTCTTCATCTTCAGTAAGAGCACATCATCAAAGTGCTGCTTCCTTTTAGTGGACTGGAGAATTTGCAGGTATGGGCAAATAAGGATCAAAGAAATCAAAAGGGCTTATTTGCTACCTTCCAGTTTATGTTGCAATAACGTCTGACCCAAAGATCCAGTGAGAAAGCAGTGGAAGAAGAATCAGAGGGTCTGAACATAGAGAATACAGACTGAGCCCCATTCTGTAGGAACAAGGAGACCATTCATTCAGATGTTGCTTGCACTGGGCTGGATGAAACATTAGTCCTACTTACCTAAGACGCTACAAAGAATTCTCCATTTTCATTAAACTAGTAAGACTCCCAACTCTCCTCAACCTCTTTGTGCATAATTAAATCTCTATAAAAGAATCCAAATACTAGATATCTTGTTAAACCAAAAGAAAAAGTGTTCAAAGTTCCCTGGTTTTACTCACTCCCTTGAGAAAGATAACCACAAAGTTGGAAAGGACAGTGAGAGATCAACCCAGGTTTTAACCTCTGGGAAATATGACACCTAAGTCATCTGGCCACCCAACAAGTCTAAGACATAGTGGTAGAGACTCCCTCAGGTGTAAAAACGGCAAAGAAATCTTGACTATCTATCTATGAAGTCTCCACATATATAATATCTTCACTTTTCACTCTAGCCCTTCAGGATGGTGTTATTATTAACTCCATTTCAAAGAGGAAATTTTTATGTTGAAAGGCTAAATGACTGATCCAAAGATACCAAAAACTCAACCCCAAGTCTGTGGGACACCAAAGCCTGAGGTCTGTTTATGAAAATTTACTGCCTTTCCAAACAACCAATAACAGAAAGCTGTAGCCACTGGATCCTGTGTCTCTCTGAGTGTGCTAAAATCCTGTTCTATGCACTAAGGTGCCATTCCTGTAGGAGAGAGGCAGGATAAAAGAACACAGTTTGTTTTCAGAAACTTCTAATTTATTTCATATACCAAATACAAAAGAAAGTGCTATTGTGCATGAGTATGAGACAGCCCACAAGAAAAACCACTTTGCCATCCAGAACCAAATAAGCAAATACCTGCTACAAATTGTTCCCCAGTAACTCCAGAGACAGAGTATAAGAGAAGAAAAATAAAAATGAAGTCTAAATTCCTAGAGTGTTTTACATATTTCAAAAATGTTTTTGCTGGCTAAAATGAGGAAACTAATTCCCATCTCAATAAGAAAAACTGGAATAAGATAAGTCAGATAATTCACCCAATGCTACAAAACTAATAAGTGGTAAAGGCATGATTTGAAGCCAGGTCTGTAAGTATTCAATTCTTTGGTATTTGTGCAAAAGCTTAACACTCTTATCACACCATAGATGCTCAACTCCTTCCTTCCCTGATTCTCCATCTGTTCCTCTTCCAATGCTTGTCAAGTATTTCAAAGCAGGGTGCAGGGTTTCTAATAGGGTCACTTTTCTGTCTTCTCCCCATGTGTTCCCTTCTGAAAACTAGCCCAGTATTCTTTCTACTATGCCAATCAAGAATCCAGCACGACTCAGAAGAAAGTCCTCTGTAATTCTCCCCATTTCATAACAGGAATCACAAGGACATAGAGGAGTTTAGAAACTTAACTCCTAACCACTGATGTGGCCCTGTCTTCTAGTCTTTAGTGCCTCAATCATAGAACTAGAGAGAGGTGTTCTTTATAAACATGGCTTGAAACTCAACCACGTACGTTTTCTTATTCTCAGGGAAAGTCCCAGAAGTGGCCACCTAAACTTGTACACTGCCAAGGTTAAATGTATTTAGAACTCCCACCTGCTCATTAGATGATTCTACTATCTTTACTCGATGACTCTTTTCTGTTCCTCTCATCTTTAGGCAAGCAGCACAAAGTAATACTTATTCCTTCTGGAAGAAAACTTCAGTCACTATTATAATAGCATCCCAAGTGTGCCAAGTTCAGGAAACAGAATCTGAAAAGACTGGAGTTAGGAAAGCTAATGTGCAGAGATACTTCAGGATACCTGGAGGCTGTGCCTTTGATAGTTCATCCATTCAGTGTCGTCCCAGTATCCATGACTATCATGTTCAACTGAACAGCAGTATATCAGAAAGACTTGTCTCTGCTTGGGAAAGTCCCTAGTCATAAACCCTCTCTTATCCTCACTAATTCATACCCTCAAAACATAGTCCAACAGTCTCCAGAGGAATTTGCTTAATCATCAATGAAGTCCTAGCCTTTCTGAGGCTGCTATTTATTTGACATCATTTAGGCTCTGTAAATAACTAATAACGAAGCCAGGTGTTATCTTTTGACATATCTACCATGTGCAAATCCCACTCACATGGATTTTGTCTCGCCTTTTAATCCCAGTACATGGCACATAGTAGGTATTCAGAAATTGTCAGTTATAATTTTAAGCCCTGTCATTTGTTGCTGGGAAGTACAGGTATCGAATTTTAGCACATACACACAAATACACTGTGATATTCATAAATGTATGAAAAAAACCTTTAAGTTTTCCAATAATTTATATTTGGGGTACCTGTTGCAGAATTTGGTTGTAGATGTAGCCTGATTTTCTTTTTACACAGTTTAAACATATGAAGGTAAGAATGGTGGAATGCTCCTCACTCTTAGTCTTTCTGCCCTTCCTAGGGGTAGCATTCTCCCTTCTCTTCAAACCCTCTCCCCTCTCTCTGCATTGCTTTGTGAACTCCTCTCTCTTGCTTTCTCTTGGATACTGAAAATGGGACTAGGAAATGTCTCCCAGAATGAGTTATGTTTGGTAACTTCATAAAATGCAACTGCATAGTAACTGTCATTTGAGTAGGACACAGACACCGGTGTTACAATTTTGGCAGACTTGTCAGGATGCACCCCTCACTTCTGCAGTAGTTGGGGGTTCGTGCTGGGACTGGTTCAGGGCACGTCTAAGAGGTGTGACTATAAACTAATGAAGCCAGCTTTATGTAAACAAACACACCAGAAAGTCTACAACCCAAACGAATGTTATCCTTCAACATGGTCCTCATGGGAGACCCCACACTTGCTCCAACAGTGCTGCCATTGCTCGGAACACATTTGGATTTGTCCTCAGAGCCAGTTTATGAGAAAATCTGACTCGTTGCTTAGAGTCACACCTGATTTTTATTCCAAAACAGCACTGCCCAACGTCATCACCCTCCATGTTCCACCAGACTTGATTTAGAGTTTTCCTGAAATCAAATCTGCCCTCCAAGGACAAAGATTTGCAACCATTAAGAATATGTAAAGAACTAGCCTTAGGCACATCTCTAGAATGAGTCCTAAGATATTTTTATCTACTTCACTAAAATATGTGGACAGTAAATTTGATAGGATCAAGTAGAACATAGTATAATCTATTGGTATGGACTCCATGGTTAAATATCCTCCTATATAATAAAAGCCTAATTCACTAAGTGTCTGGTTGTCCAGTCGTCTGTTCAACCAATCAAAATATAATATGCTAATTATATGCTAAGACTGCTCGACTGCTCAATCACTCACTATGTCGTGCACTGATCACCAGGGGCAGACATTCTGACTGGTAGTTTAGCTTGCTACTGGGGTCCAGCCAATTGGGACTGAGCAAGATGGGCCAGACATGCCCTGGAGCCCTCCTGTGGTCCCTTCCCGGCCCTGATAGTGCACTGGTAGGGTTCTGGCCTGCACTCTCTTGCAATCCGGGACTCCTTGGGGGATGTTGGAGAGCTGGTTTCAGCCCAATCTAGCTCAGTGCACTCCCACAAGGGGAGCTGCTCAACCAGAAGCTGGTCTCATAGGTGGCAAGCACAGCAATATTGGCGGGAGCCTCTCCCGCCTTTGTGGCAGTTCTAAGGATATCCAACTTCCAGCTTTGGTGGGGAGTGGGTCTAAGACATCAGTCGGACATCCCCCAGACTATGAGAGGTCACAGGCCAGACTGAGGGACAACCCCTCAACTGCACAAATTTTGTGCACTCAGCCTCTAGTATGATTTAATAAAGAGAAACCCAGGTGCAAATGATAGGTATCACAGAAATCTTCGTCAGTTATTTAAAAATGATTAAAATACATCTTCAGAACTGGTTGCCCAGGCAAAAATAGTAAGATAATAAAATAGGTGGATAAATCCTCACCCTGACATACAAACCTATTCCTTGAACCTCATTTCATACTGCTCACCCCTCTCCCATGATGCACCAGACCCACCAGACTCCATTCTATCCCTTCAATGTGCCATATCATACCAGAGGGTCTTCAGATTTGATATTTCCTATGTTTGGAAGGCTTTAAATCTTATCAGCACATGCTCAACTCCTTAACATCCCAGTTTAAACATAACATCTTCAAGAGAAGCTTTCCCTGACCACTAAGTCCAAAGTCACTTTTTTCATTTTTATTTAATCACATTGTTTTAATTTTTTGTGTAGCACTTATTACTATATGCTATCTCTCTCTGTGTTTTTGTTATTTTCTCTCTCCTTCATTAAAATGTAAACTCCACATGAGCAGAAAATATCTCATTCATCACAATATCCCTAGCAAAACAGTAGGCACTCAATAAATGTGTTTAACTGAATTAATCCCAAGGCTAATTCTAGTTAAGGGTGTGAATATATTATTTATCTTTAAGGCAATGATTTCACTGAATATGAAATGAATTGATCTTTATGTTTCCAAATAATTATTTAGATATCAGGTGGCCATAGGCTGAGCTATAGTTACCTGTTCTTAAATTGTCTTTTCATGCTTTTGGTTTTCATTTTTAAATACAGAATATATTCTCATCACAAACTAAAACTATCTTTGACCATATGGGTGTGTATATGCACACACTTACAGTCTAGGTTCCTACCCTTAAATTGCGGCAACATAATCATTCCTAGCCTCTTGAGGCTTGATCTAGAGCAGCGGTCGCCAACCTTTTAGACCACCAGTTGGCGACCACTGATCTAGAAGGCCCATTTCCAAGCTTATTCATAGTGACTATTGACAAGAGACTTGTGTTCCTTTCTGCATGGGCCTCTCCCTTTCCATAAAGCTGCTCTCTGACATGGCAGCTGACTTCCCACAGAGCAAATGATTGGAGAGAGAGAAACTAAATGGAAGCAACAGTGACTTTTATAACTTAACCTCAAAATGATCAATTTTCATTTCTCCTTAATCTTGTTGACCACACAGACCAACCCTGGTACAGTGTAGGAGCATGTGAACACCAGGAGACGATTTTGTAGGTCCTCTTGGAAACTGGATACCCCACTACCTATCTAGGATTGTTGAAGATTAAATGTAATAATAGCTTTAAAACATTTCCCTGGCACATTATAAATGGTCAAAAACATTGGTAGCCAGTATAACTCTAAAAAACAACAACAACAAAAAAACCACGGAAGAGTATCTAGTATTTAAATATTTTATCCATTTGTTGTATAGCAATGAAAACATTGCTCAATAAAAAAGCACTTTTTAAAGTTTATAGAATTTTATGTTCCAAATCTACACTACCAGTACAAGAGCTAAATGCCACTATAACTACTGAGTACTTGAAATGTATCCAGGCCAAATGTGTTCTAAATGAAAATTTTACACTGAATGTATCTCAATAATTTTATATTGATTACATGTTAAAATGATACTTTCACTCTACTGAGTTAACTAAAATATATTAAGATTAATTTCATCTATTTCTTTTTGTTTTTTAATGTCACTATTAGGAAATTTAAAAGGATATGGCTCACACTATATTTCTATAGGGTAGCACTAAAAAAATTAGAAGATAAATTATCGTCTTTCATACTTAAGCTCCCTATGAACATTATTGGGTAATATTCTTTGTATTTCCTAAATAAGTTCTACAAGAGTTTTGTGTGTTTAAGAAAACATGTCCATTTGCCCCTTGGGATAGTTGGCAGGAGTCCCTCTCTGTGTCATTGGCCCTGGCTTCTTAAAGAACTACAATTGCAACCTAAACTATAGAACATGGACTTTGTGAGTACACATTGTGCTGGAAAGTAGCAGAGAGAAACTCCAGACCTCATGTCCAGGATATAATGAGTTCTAAGAAAAGAAAATTCTATGGTAATTAAAATGAAAATTTTAACCTCCAAAACATTTTTGGAACCACTAGCAAAGTCCTTGGGGAAACCTGAACATAAGTAAAGCCAAAATGAATTTTGAGTCCTGAACCTTAGCAAGATGGGTAAATAAAACTTATGATATGAGTGCTTCTGGTGTGAGAATATTTGAACTTAAAGATGTTCAATTATTGAACTACTTCTATATTCTTTCTTTGATGTTCCTATCTAAAAATAAGTCAGCTGTGAGGTTGTTAGAAGGTTGTCACTTACAATCAGCAAATATAAATTTTATTAACTGTCTATTCTTATTCGCCCAAAGGATATTGGCTTATAATGCAAGGTATATACCTAAGTAACCTTGTTTTATCCTTTGAAACAACAGATAGTGTTGAAATTGATACCACTTACTATTATAACATATTTCTGAATAGTAACTGAACAGAAAAATTTTATCTGGATAAATTGAGGTTTCTTTTTAATGTAAAAACATAAAGCTATTTTATAAAATCAAGTATTTATTTTTGTGTGCCTCTAAAAAAGTATAACATATGCCAATGGGTATAATAATAAAATACAAGCCTCTTCTAATTGAGTCTTTTCTATAAATCATCACTAACTTATCACAATTTATGAGAGGGGAGCCATTATTATGCTACTTTTAGTGACGAGACATGGGCTCCAGCATAACTGATTAGGGTCATATATTCATAAGGGGACCTTATAGCCTTTTAACTAGCTCAGGATAAGGAAACTTTTTTAAACTAAACAAAACTCTTTAAGTTAATGTTGAAAGTGAAAAGGACTAGGCTATCTTGATGATTTCTCCTCACGAAGGAAATCATATAGGGCCAAGGGACATAGGAAAAGGCAACCCAAGCTACCGTATTTTCTGGTGTGTAAGACGACATCCCTAATTTTACAGTTAAAACATAGGTTTAGGCCTATATTCGCTGTATAAGACTACCCCCCACTTCCGAGGCAACACCAGTTCTTTTTTTAATAGACCTCCTCTCTGACTCTGGCCAATCTGAGCAGGCTTTTTACTAGAACACAGTGTCGTCTTATACGCCGGAAAATACGGTAGTTGTAAGGATCCTTTGAGCACTAGATGAAATGCCTGTCTTAGAACAATAAAAACAAGAAAATTGCTAATAACAATAGAAAAGTTAGTGCTAAATTGAAACATGGCATATCATTAGTAATGGGCAAATGTATTCTTTTTTTCCCCCAAGCAAGCCAAATGAGTTGTTCCCTAAAAGTCTCAATTAAATTAAATTAGTGATAAATTAGGTTGTTTCTATATCTTGGTTATTGTAAATAACATTACAGTAAATGATAGAAGACTGGATATAGAAGAAGTGGTACATATATGCAATGAAATATTATTTTGGGGGGAAAAAAAAAGAGAGAGAAAGAATGAAATCTTACCATTTATGACAACATGGATGGACCTAGAGGGTTATAATGCTAAAGGCAGATAGAGAAAGACAAATTCCATATATAAGTGAAATCTAAAGAAAAAAATAAAACAGAAACAGACTCAAATACAGAGGACATACTGATGGTTGCCAGATGGGAGGGGGTTAGGGAAGATGGGTGAAAGAGATGAAGGAATTAAGTACTACAAATTGGTAGTCACAAAATAGTCATGGGGAGCAGGCCTAAACCATCAGTCAGACATCCCCTGAGGGCTTCCAGACTGTGAGAGGGCGCAAGTGTGACTGTGGGACACGTCGCCCTCCCCCCCAATTCCCCACGAGTACACGAATTTCGTGCACTAGGCCTCTAGTATTGTAATAACTATATATGGTTGTAGGTGGGTTCTAGAAATATTGGGGAACCACTTTGTGTAAGGTACATGATTATCTAACCTGGAACTAATACAGAATAATATTGAATATAAACTGTAACTGAAAAAAAATTAATTAAAAATATAATCACTTTCATACCTAAAAAAAAATTGAAATTACTTTACATTTTCCCCTCATTATATTTTCAAGCTTTTAACAATTATCAATCAGGCCCAAATTTACTAATTGCAGGGCAAGGGAGAAATTAAGAACTAGTGAGGCAAGGAAGTAGTTAGTGATCTATAGTTTAGATTCTGATGGTGTCTGATCACTATTTATCTCAGAGTTTAAACAGTAATCGTAATTGTATTCTTTGAACACCAAGTGCCTGCCCATCCCCCTACTCTTACCCGGTAGTTAATTAGCTGGGCAGGTCTTATAACAAATACCCACTCAGAAACACTGGGTGGTAGAAATGCTGTTGATAATTAAACACCACAATAGCAAGGAGCCTATTTCAAGAGCCTCCAAGTGGTCCTGCCCCAGCCGGCCTGCTCCCCCGCACACTCACAGACCCTCTATTGTACTGGCTATGGCAGTGCAGAGGGATAGCTGTTTGGCTAGAAAAGGGATCTACAGCAGTAAGAGAGAAAAAGTCCAAGCTTGCAAACAGATTCAGGAGCTCTGAACTCAAGAGGGAAATATTCTGAGGGTGGAAGCGAAAGGAGAATGGATCCAAAACTAAGAGAAGTGGATGGGCAGGAAAATCAATCATAAAATAGACACAGCCTTTCCATTTTCTATGTCAACCAACCAAAATGAATTCACCAATATCATGACAAACAGGTAGCTGTTAGAAAATGGCAATACATAAATAATAGATTAATTTGCATTCCACTTGGTTTAGAGTAAGTTCACTGAGTTTTTAAGAAAATCTTGGATAATCATTCCACCTCCCTGAGTCTAAGTTTCTTCACCTTAAAATAAAGAAGTTGCAAAGGTCCTCATCCTGGGGAGGCAGAAACAGGAATGCGATACCCAGCAGGATCAAATGCCTAACCTACCACACGAGTACTTAAGATAAAACTACACAGTTTGAGATAAATATCATTTTTACTTACTTTTGCTTAGAATGTATTAACCCATTTTGTTAGGTTGGTTATCTCCTACTGAACAGATGCTTCTACTGGCAATTATATAGGTCATTAATAATAGGGAGAAAATGATTAATTTATGAGTCAGCTGATTTGGTAGTCAATAAAGAAAACATTTCAAAAGAAAGTGTTCTATTAAGTCATTGAAAAGTCCATAGGGGGGGGAAAAGAGGGTTTGTTTGGTGAAACCTCTGGCTCAGTCAGTGCCTCTCCCACTCATGCGTGGGATTACCTCTAACAACAGAAGTGCACATATTCCCAGGGGTACATGGAGATTTAGCCTGGGATGGGGAGGCAGGGGACCTTCTATAAAGTTTCCCTTAAAAAAAAAAGAAAAAAAAAGAAGTGTTCATTTTAATTTCTAAATAATGTGCTTTCACCAAAACCTATATAGGAAATTTGATGATCCAGAAAGATGCAGGAATGATCCTATTCATTCTGGGGCATCAGGCTGTGGTTTAGGTACCCCAGTTTAAAAAAAATAAAAAAAATAAAAAACACGGGGATTTACTGTAGATGAGTTTGGAAAACTTACCTAGTCATCAAATTCTATGGATCTCCCTTGTTAGTCTATGAAAAGGCAAAGTGTTTATCTTGAAGATATAGAATCTCTTTACCCCTATAAGTCAAATAACATCATGTCTACAACCTGGGAGGAGAGGGAAAGTCTGAAAACAAAGCGTGTTGTACTAGGGAAAGCAGGAAAAATATCAGGGGAGCCAAACACAGCTCAAGAGAAGCTGTCCATCTGAAATGCCACCTGGAATTCACACCCGTAATAACTGTTGTGAATATAAAAATTAATAGGGGGGATTTTATAGTATTAGAAAAATTTATTTTTATAAATCATGTGTCTATCACACAAGTGTTGACGCATGCATGCAATTCAAACATCAGGCTTACAATAAAAAGCTCACTGAATGACTTAGCAAGGACAATTCCCCCATTTTCTCTATAATTTAGAGTGGAAGAAGGAGGGGGGATTGGGTAAAGGGTGCAGTTACTGGGTCAATTAATCAACCTGAAAACTGTGACACAAACTCTGACGCCTAACCTATGTCTAAAAATACACAAATGTATACGAATTTGTTTTAAACTGTCAATGCCTATATTTAGGACCTTCCCAGCAAGGCTATAATGAGACTGTGTTTGAGGGCTTCAGTCATAGCAGACTCTACCATTAATCTGAAGTTAGTTAAATTAACAGCATTTAGTACTGACTTGTCAATCTCACTGCTTCAGGAAATTGCACCTTGAGACCACTAATATTGCCAATTTTTCCACTGGAGTATGTGCCCATGTGTGTATATGTGTATTTTTTTCTCCAGAACCTCCTGTTCATACCCCATCATTGCTTCCCTAGGTCCACAGCACTTATATTATCATTTATTCTGGCCTCCTTTAGCCTTCCCCGGGGATTCTGCATAGGGTAGCTGCTCAGTGAAAGAGTTTTTTAGCTTTATATTTATTTGTTTATTTTTCTGTCATGGCTCATGACTGAGGCTTTAAAAAAAAAAAAAAGCGTGACAGTATTTAGAGTACATGATTGACTGCTACAGCAACATTCATTAACCATGACAAATCTGCAGCAAAACACAGTCTCAAGTGTTCTAAATAGCAATGTTAAAAAGAAAGAAGAAAAAGGAAAAAAGGACTCAACTCATTTTTCATTGACCTCATCAGTAAATAAATTTAGACTGATAGTGAGCAGGGGCAATAATAAATTAGTATTCATTTCCTATAATTAATGCAAACATGCCTATGAACACAGAGAGTATGAATATATAACCACCTAATTTCCATTTCAAAATACACCTAACAAATTTTCACTTCAGTTATCTTCATCATATTTTCCCCCTTCATTAGAAGAATGAAATAGTTCGATTTCTTCCCCATCCACCTGGGGGGAAAATCCTGTTTTGGTCACAGGTAGTGTTCAATGGATAGGTAACAGAACTGCCAAACTTGTTCTGGTCTGTCTCATGATCTGGTCCCCTACCACATGCCCAGATCAGAAATGACCAACTAGGCAGACCCTCACATGCAGGAGAGCCACCACAAGAAGCAGCCTCTTAGCTTGACATAGAATGTGAAGCATCACAGACATGAACATTCACTCACATAAGAGCAGATTGGGTCAACAACATGATATGAATCAAATAAAGACTATCATGCATTGAGTAAAACAGAACTATCAAGCTGTGTAAGTTCTCTCAGCAAAAAGAGCTAAAACAGCTTTCTCTCTTAGGCATGGGCACCTCTAGAGACCATACCTACAATCAGAGATCGATGTCTGATCACACTCAAGTCAGCTATCAGAATTCACTACATCTATTGTGTCAGCAGCAGAACACTTTGTTAGCAATAAATAAATAATACTAACAGGATTATGCCACTAGGATATGCATACAAAAATGTCTATAAGCTGGGCAGAAAGTGATAAGAGCAAAAAATCTGAATCAAGTTCTAAAAATATAAAGAACAAACAACTCTGGCAGAATGTAGCTTGACTCATCAATTACTTTTCCTAGGGCCTTCCTGGCCCTACAGAGCTTTAACTCATAAGTGTCCTCCGAAGAGCATGGAAATGCATGCAATCTGGATGAAAAGCAGTCCTTATGGGCACTTGACAGTGGAATTCTAATTAACTGCTAAGCAGCTGTATGGGGTGCATGTCACAAGAGGGCCAGAGGGCAATGGGAATATCTTAAATGGATGGATTTACCGTTTAATCTAGTTGTAAATGTCACTAATTAGACCTTATCATAACAAAACGTTAGTAACAAATATGGATGGATCCCATTTCCGCTGGGCATTTTTTAAAACCTATCATGGACTCTCAGATCTCTTTTGTTCCTGAAGCAGCATTTTTCCAGCAAGAAAAAGTCACCCATTTTTTTCTGTTTAGTTGTCAGCCTGGAAAGTCGAGCAATGCACCTCAACACACTGGTACAGGAAGCCCAGGAGAGGGTGAGTGAACTGTCTATTCAGGTGGAGAATGAAGGATTCAATCTGGACAACACAGAGAAAGAGAAACAGCTGAAAGCTTGGGAGTGGAGGTACCGGCTCTACAGACGCATGAAAACAGGCTTCGAACACGCCAGTGAGTATAAGCAGAGGACCTCTATGTTTAACTGGACCAAACCTTGGTTTGAGACAGCCAGGCCTTCCTTTACTGATTTTTCTGTATCATTACAAGGTCATGGATGGCCGTTGTCAGCCTGTTTGGAGCAAGGGCTCTGGGAGGTTGTAAAAGGATCTTTTGTCTTGCTTGATTTTCTGGCTCCTGATAGGTTCTCTGGCCACAGCCATGAGGCTTCAGTGCTGCTGGCCTCCCTCCACCATGTCACACTCATCTAGCATTTTCCACCCGTTACGCCCCAATGCCTAATGACCTGGATGGTCTGATGCCCTAAGTGACTATATTTTGGGATGCAGAGGTGGAAAAATATTTGTTTGCCTATTTGTCCAGTTTCTGCTTCAGGCTCAAGTGTAAGTTGTTTTCGACTCCCTTCTGCATTTTTTATATAGCGCTTATGTAAACTGACCTTCAGTGAATACAGGCTGCAGAGAACAGTCAATCAACCCATGAATTATGCTTCTGTCTGCACGTCCATTCTCTATTACCATTCCTGTTTGTTAGTTTAAACAAGTCTTGTTTCTGGATAATACTAGCACTGGAAGGTACTGCTTTGTGCAGCCTCTTATATAAAAGAATATGTATGTAATTCAAACTCAAAGTTATAAAATATTAAACTTTAATTCCAAAATAAAATCTTATTCAAACAGAAAGAAAAAATAGAAATATATTGAAAATTTAAATATAAGGAAAAGGTCAGTTCATTAGTGTGGAAATTATCTGTCTCTGCTCCAGTAACCTGAGCTGTGATAAAAGACCAAGGCAGTGACAGTCTTGTTTTTTGTAGTAGTACTGAATACTAAGCCCTAAACAAGGCCTAATCCTTTCTCTAGGAGCAAATAACTGACATGAATGAAAATTTGCTCTTATTATTAACAATCTCTTAAGCAATGCCGATTTTTCTTCTTTAAAAAAAAATCCAGCCATTGTTTTAATAAATAGACTTACTATTGTGCTTCATTCAGGACAAATTTATATTAGAAGAAATCATGATTTTAGACTTGATACCAATTTTTAATTTTCTAAATCACAAAACACTAAGAGGGAATACCTAACACCATCATAAATCTATTAGTGGACATGACATTTGCATATGAATTCTTTCCTAGTAAAATACAACCGGGTAATAGCAGAAAGAGAGCAAGGGGAGTTAACATCCCATGTTGGGAAGAGTCCAGAATTGGCCATCCAAAGCCATATGTCCTTGAACAAGTCATTTGGCCTCTTTGGGCTGCAGCTTCCTCACCCAAAAAGAGGGAATGCTGTTACTTGCCCTTTCTGCCCAACAGGGTTGCAAAAAGTCTCCCCCAAGATGATTTACACAGAAGTACTTGATGAAATATAATATAATAGTACCTGCTAACGCTTTCTAGCCTCCTCACCGCTGGTCCAGCTAACCTCCTATTATGTTTCCAGGATACTTTGGGAAGGCTTAACTGGTATTATTTACCCCTTCAGATAATATTTTAATGATCAAATAAGACCAAGATGGTAACAAATAAAGGCCATTGAGACTTCTAATTAAAACGTTCAAAAGCAAAAGCTATTAGGCTCTACAAACAAATGTTTCCATAGTGTGTGTTTCTGGGTATCCTTTGAAGAGCAAGAACATTGAAAAGGATTTGTTATATTAAGATCCTTGTGTTTTTCCTTCTGTTTCAGGAGCCCCTGAGGTGCCAACCAATGTCTGCCTCATGGTAACCAGCAGCACATCACTCACCGTCAGCTTCCAAGAGCCTCTTAGTGTCAATGCAGCTGTAGTGACTAGATATAAAGGTATTGAACTCAGATATTTTTTCATTACTCCTTCTTTAAAAAAAAACAACAACAATCCATTGTTTGAGGATCAGTTGTACATTTTGTGTTTGTTTTCCTGCTGATGGGCTATTTTATCCCCTCCAAGTGGAGTTGAAAATATTTCCACATACAGAACAATAAGGTGACTGAGAATAAGTCACAGAAAGGCCAGGCTGTCATTCCAGGATTCTCAATTAATATTCCAATCCTGTTTGCAGAGGACCTGCCGGGTTGGGGACAGGTCTGAGGACGACATACTAAAGAATGAACCTGGCTCCAAGAAACTTAGAGGCTGGAATGTGTAACATACTAAATAGAGGACATATAAATTGATAGCTATAATTACAGGTAACTAGGGTTGGGGACTAAAAAAAACAGTCATATGTAATGAAAGTGTAGTATGCAAATTGTCCTGTTTTCTGGGAGTTTGACAAGGGGCAGGACCAGCGAGGCAGAAGGGATGGAGGTCTTACCAGCAGCAGGCAGCCAGGGGAAGGAAGAGAGTATCTGGCTGGCAGTTGGCAGCTGCTAGGGACCTTGCCAGTGCATGAATTTCATGCACTGGGCCTCTGGTAATAAATAAAGATCACTGGAGCTCAGAAAAGGGAAGGGGAAATGACAGGCTCAGGAAGGCCCCAGGGTGCAGGTGGCATTTGGGCCTGTCTTTCAAAGATGGCTAGGATTTGAAGCAGAAGATAAACTCCACGTGGAGAGAACAGTGAGCACAGGTACAAAAGCAAAAACATGTCGAGACAAGTGAAGGAGAGTAAGGCATAGAAAATAGCATGATTCCAGGGGAGGGGAGGGCTCCTAACAAGGTGCAGTGAAATGTCAAATTCAAGTGTGAAACTACGTCCAGGAGGTAAGGGCGGGGTGAGGCTAGAAAGCAAATCTGCAGATCACTGAATAAGATAAAGACAAGATCAGAGACTGAACTATTTCAAGTGGCAATACAATATATGAAGTATTGGAAGAGATGAATTTAGAAGAAAATTAATTAGGAAGCTACTCAGGAAAGAGGTCATAACAGTCTGAGCTGACTGCTGTAGCAGCACCAGGAAAGGAGAGTCCAGAGGAGAAAGATATTACAGAGATGCTACCATCAAAACAGTCAGGCTTACATAGAGCCTACTATATGTGAGGCACTGTTTGAAGCCTTTATATGTATTAACTCTAATCTTCACAACAACCTTATGAGATAGGTACTGTTAAATTCTCACTTTGCAGATGAGAAAATGGAGGCAATGAGGTTAAGGAACCTGCCTAAGGCTCACAGCAGAGCCAGATGTATCTCTTACACTGGTGCTTGAATGTGGTATACATAAAGAAATCTACTTTCCTGACTGATAAAGACATATGGAAACACCCTGGACAGTTCTAAAATCTGGCAAAGCCTTCCACGCTTACTCCAAGATGTCAGGCCACAAGGCAGAATTTCTGTGGTCAGGTCACTGTGGCTCCCTTTGGGCCACAGAAAGGTTCAAGTGGCATATGTATTTCCTTTCTCCTTCCCAAGCCCTGCTCCTATGTCTGCAAACATTGCTCTCCCCACACCTATAGCTTCTGAGTTCCAGATAATTCCACTCTGTCTGTAGTATCTTCCTTAAAACAGCATTGAGTTGGTTATCACTTTGGATTTTTTGTATCATTCTAAGACAGTGATTTTCAACTTTTCTCAGCTCATGGCACACATAAACTAATTACTGAAAGTCTGCAGCACACCAATATATATAATATATATATCAATATAATATATATATAATAATATATATATAATACCTTTTGCAAATCTGACCAAAAATAAGGTATAATTTTGATCCATTCACACAAGACAGCTACTGTGTTGGCTGTCTTTTTTCTTTCTTTCTTTCTTTTTTTTTTTTTTTTTTTTTTTTTTTTTTTACAAAGTAAGGTAAAAGCGATCAGTGCCCCTGATTAGTCAGGTATTGCAACTTTTACAAATGGTTGTGGCACACAGTTTGAAAATTGCAGCCTGGGAGTACTAGCAACAACAGCTAAAGGCAGCCACCCAGAATGACTTCCCACAGCCATCTTTTGATACAATTCTGACATTTTCTCTCATCTGCCAAGTCTGCATGAGATTCAAAGTTTGGCCAGCAGTGTCAGACATGACCATTTTCCTCTCTTTCTGTATTTCTCCTGCTCAGGGTTTGATGAAGGGTTTCATCAGTGCTGCCCAACTGACATTTGCTTCTTCCACTTGATTAGTAATCTATCAGGAGCTAATTTATCCAGACTGTCAGCTCTTTAATACTTGTCCACGATGCCAGCAAATTCTATCAGCATTCACATATTAACACCTCTCATCTCAGGAGACTTACATTTGGTGAAGTTGAAACAAAAGGTCACAAGTGGGCTCTGTTGATGACTGGAGGAGATTAATTAAGCATTATAAATAGATTGTCTGTTGCATTATGGAGTAGCTTTCTTTATGTTAATTTATAAGGTCATAAACTGAGTCCTTAACCTGACGCTCTCAGGAGTTATTTAAAACAGCTGGTGGCCTACTGTACCCAGAGAAGGACAGTGTTTAATTCAGGGCTGAGGTAATTATTTCATTATGGGAATATCAGCAAAATTATCCTAAAACAAGGCTAATTATTTTGTTTTCTTTAAGAAGAAGAAACAATGAGAAATCCACAGAATGAAAAGACTATTATCTAATTGCTTAGAGGGAAGGCTTACCCCTGCAGTATTTAAGGTTTGGCAAAAACATCTCGCACTTGTTCCCCAGAATTTATGTTCTCAGCAAAAAACCTCAAGCCTATTTTGATAACTGGATGTTTTCCCCATTTGTGCTTAAGTCAGTGTTTGAAAGAAGATCTGATGCTTCTGTTTCTCACTTGTTGACACTCAACTCATAAACATGCTGGGGGGTTTTAAGAGTTTGTTGATATCTAGAAATCTTTTTAAGAGCAGCTCTTTATAAGCCTCCTTCAAATCCTGGGGCCATGCGCCAGGCCCATTGTCATTACTATTTGGGTGTGAAAGCTGTCAAATTCAGCTTAAAACCCCGAAACAGTTTTGAGTGAAACACACGGGATTTTTCTGCCTGCAGCTCCTCTGAATGCAGGGAAACAGGGCAAAGAGGACTACTGTTTCTGGGTGTTTCTTCTTAGATTCAAAGAGCCCTTGGATCCTTTGGTCCCACCTCAACAATTTTCATAGTTTGCAGAGTACAGCTAGAACTACTTCAGATGCTCTGGACAATTGCCAGAACTTTGTTCTGCATTTCCTCCTCACTGACTTGGGTAACCTGCCTGATGCTCTCATTTGCTGAAAATATATCTTTTCTCTGCAGTCCAAAGTAGAAAACACCTTTAAAAGTGATTTTGCTGCTCTTTGCAGGGTGGATAGAACAGAATCCTATAACAGGTGCAGTTCGGCATCTGTTTTCTATCCACAGGATAAATTATTTTCTACTTTTTAAGGGTGTGCCCTGAAGCAGTACCATTACGGGGTTTGCCAATTTTGAGATGCTGCAATAAGTGCTCCAGTGAATCTGAGTATCTTGGTTGAATGGTATCCTTCCCCATCTCTCTTCCCATCTTGTGAACCACCTTAAAATTTTCCACCAATAAGATATGTTGTAAAACACAGCTTTTCATTTTTTTTTTTTTTGCATATTCTTCATTTAGAGAAAAAATGTAACCCACAAACAATACAATATAGGGTTATCTAAAATGTCAAGATTTAACCTTCCAGGAAAAACCAAGATGGCAGCATAGATAAACCTGAACTACTGCCTCACACAACAATTTCAAAACTACAACTAAAAGACATCATCCAGAACCACAGGAAGGCTGGCTGAATGGAAATTCTACAATTAGAAGGAAAGAGAAAAGCACACTGAGATGCAGAGGTATGGAGACACACGCAAAGGGGGCTGGCAACTTAGTACGTGGTTGGCTTTCTCAATCAGAAGGAAGACAAAAGCACCTGACTGCTCTGAACTCCAATTCTGGTGAGACCCTGGGGACCTAGACTCATACAGGAAGAAACCAGACTGTCTGGCAGGGGACAAAGCTCAAGGGCTGCTTTCTCTCAGAGGTGTTTGCAGTGATTACTGTGGGACACTGAGACCCAAGGGCCTCTTAAGGCAGGCCTGACGGAAAGCCATTACTGTTTGCTCCACCCTGGGATCCTGCCCCATGAAGCCAATGCTGTTTGCTCTGTCCTGAGATTCCACCCCATCCAAGTTGGGCCCAGAGGCTTTTTCATATGAATGGTCTGGTTCTTTGAATTCTAAACTTACCTAACAAACTGCAGCTGAGTCAGTGAGACCCAGAACATCCAAAAGAAGGCCCAAGACCCCACAGCAGCTTGAATTGCTTCACAGCTGGGCTGCATCTGGGCACCTCCAAAGCCCCAATAAAACAAGTCTTATCTCCTAAGGGTCCCCCAGCACAGAACTTCTCCCATTGTAGACATAGCTGATCCTCACTTGGCCTGGAGGTCAATTCCTCCCTGTAATACCAACAACAATCAAGGCTTAACTACAATAATACTGTGCACACAACCCACAAAAAGATGCACCAAGAGTGTCCACCTCAGGTAACTGGGGAGGCTGAGCCACTGGGCCCTATAGGATACCTAGCATACGAAGCCACTCTATCAACTCAGGGAAGCAGCCAAAATGCGGAGACAAAGAAACAGGTCACAAATGAAAGAAATGGAGGGAAACAAATGACTGGATATAGAGTTCAAAACCACGGTTATAAGGTTTTTCAAGAATTTTCTAGAAAAGGCCAATAAATTTAGTGAGACCCTCAAGAATATGAAAGGGGACCAACTGGAAATTAAGCATACACTGACTGAAATAAAAAATAAAACACAGAGATCCAACAAATTAGAGGATTGCAAGAATCATGTCAAAGATTTGAAATACAAAGAAGCAAAAACACCCAACCGAAAAAGGAAAAAGATTCCAAAAATATGAAGTGTAAGGTTCTCTGGGACAACTTCGAGAGTACCAACATCCGAATTATGGAAGTGCCAGAAGAGAGAGAGCAAGATACTCAAAACCTATTTGAAGAAATAATGACAGAAAACTTCCCCCACCTGGTTTAAGAAATAGACTTACAAGTCCAGGAAACACAGAGAACCCCAAACAAAAGGAATCCAAAGAGGACTGTACCAAGACATATGATAATTAAAATGCCACGGGCAAAAGAAAAAGAGAGAATATTAAAAGCAGCAAGCGAAAAACAGTTACCTATAAGGGAGCATCTATGATTGTCAGCTGATTTCTCAACAGAAACTATGCAGGCCAGACGGGAGTGGCAAGAAATATTCAAAGTGATGAATAGCAAGAACCTACAACCAAGATTACTCTACCCAGCATAGCTAGCATTCAGAATTGAAGGTTAGATAAAGAGCTTCACAGATTAAAAAAAAAAAAAAAAATCTAAAGCAGTTCATCACCACCAAACCAGTATTATATGAAATGCTGAAAGATATTCTTTAAGAAGAGGAAGAAGAAGAAAAAGGTAAAGATAAAAATTATGAACAACCAATACATATCAATCAACAAGTGAATCTAAAAGTCAAGTGAATAAAAAATCTGATGAACAGAATAAACTGGTGAATATAATAGAATCAAGGGCACAGAAAGGGAGCAGACTGACAATTCTCGGAGGGAAAGGGGTGTGGGAAGAGACTGGGAAAAAAAATCATACACCTATAGATTAGGACAGTGGGGGGGCAGGTAAGAGCAGAGGGTGGGGTGAGAACTGGGTAGAGGGGAGTTATGGGGGGGAAAAGAGGAACAACTGTAATAATCTGAACAATAATGACTAAAAATAAAAAGAGATTTACCCTTCCCCCAATGTCTCATCCCTAACCACCAAGTTCATTTCTGTTATGAGTTTCATGTATTTCCTTACAAATCTTTCTTGATGTATATACTATATGTATATGCCTAAAGAAATACAGCTTTGTTTGTGTGGACTCTAATATGAATATTATCACACTGTCTAATCCTACAACTAGATTTTTTTAAACTCAATAACCCATGTACAGTGTTTAATCTTCACTCATTTTAATAGTTGTATAGTATTCTTACTCCCTAGATATAGGTGCCATAATTATTTAATCATTTTTTCTACTCAAGAACATAGGTTGTTTTACTTTTTTGGTGGTGTTAATCCTCGCCCAAAGATATTTTTTTCCATTGATTTTTTTTTTAAAGAAAGTGAAAGAGAGGGGGAAAAGAGAAAGAAAGAGAAGACAGAGAAACATTGATGTGAAACAGACACATTAATTGGTTGCTTCTAGCACACACCTCCATTGAGGCCAACAATCAAACCTGTAACCCAGGTATGTACCCTTGACCCCAAATCAAACTCAAGACTCTCTAGTGTACAAGCTAATGCTCTAACCCAGTGTTTCCCAACCTTTTGACATATGTGTACCCCTTCTATAATTTTCATAACACTGACTACCCCTTGTACTCATGAGAACGTAGAATTAAGGGCAGCTAAGCACGGTGCAGTGCATATCCCCACCAAACTCCGGTGCAACGCATACCCCCACCAAACTCTTCCCGTACGAGTACCACACTTTGGGAAACACTGCAATGGTTGGCAAACTCATTAATCAACAGAGCCAAGTATTAACAGTACAATGATTTCATAAACAATTTCTCTATAGCAAGCATACAACACTGTTTGGAAGCATTTTAGCTGTCACAGAACTTGTTTTGAAATTGAAGTCAATCCTCTCAAACCCTGCCACTGCTTTATCAACTAAGTTTATGCATTTTCTAAATGTGTTTTTGTCATTTCAATAATCTTCACAGCATCTTCACTGGGAGTAGCTTCCATCTCCAGAACACATTCTTTGCTCATCCATCAGAAGCAACTCCTGATCAGTTAAAGTTCTAGCATAATACTGCAGCAATTCAGTCACATCTTCAGGCTCCACTTCTAATTCTAGTTCTCTTGCTATTTCCACCACAGACATAATTACTTCCTCCACCATGAAGATTATCCATGAGGGTTAGAATCAACTTCTTCCAAACTCCTTGTAATGTTGATATTTTGACCCATTTCCATGAATGCTCTTAATGGCCTCTAGACTGTTAAATCCTTTCCAGAGTTTTTCATTTTATTTTTTTCCAGATCAATCAGAGGAATCATTATCTATAGCTTTATGTATTTCCTAAATAATAAGACTTGAAAATCAAAATTACACCTTGATCCATAGGCTGTAGAGTAGATGTGCTAGCAAGCATCAAAACTTTAATCTTATTGTGCATATCTATTAGAGCTTTTGAGTAACCTGGCACACTGTCAATGGGCAGTAACACCTGGTGTACTGGTTCATAATGTGGATTTTTTTCAATAGATGAAGTTACACATCTATTGATATATATGTGATTTGATATGTATGCTATTTTGTTGTATTGATAGCAAGCTTCAAAACTTCATATATCAATTATGAAGGGGTTAATATCATAGATATTTTTATACTTAAAAATGTCAAATTTTGTGCCAAAAAAAGAGCATTTGCAGGAAGTTTTATTTTGAAGAAGAAGTTATTGTATACTTGTGACCACTGGTTTAAATGCTTTAAAAGTGATTATTTCAATGTGAAAGACAAGAAACATCAATAGAAAAAGTTTGAAGGCTAACAATTATAAGCATTATTGGATGAAGATGTCAAACTCAAAAACAACTTGCAGAAAGATTCAGTGTTGCTCAGCAAACAATTTCTGATCATTTACAAGCAATGTGGAAGATTTTAAAGGAAGGAAAATGGGTGCTATATCAACTAAATGAAAGACAAATGGAAAACCGAGAAGTCATCAGTAAAATGTTGCTTCAAAGGCATGAAAGTCTTTTTTTGCATTGAATTGTGACTGGAAATGAAAAATGGATTTATTTTGAAAATCCCAAATGCACAAAATCATAAGCTGACCCAGGTCAACCATCAACATCAACTACAAGGCCAAATCGCTAAGGAAAGAAGACAATGCTCTGCATTTGGTGGGATTAGGAAGGTATTGTGTATTATTAGCTTCTAAAACAAAGTGAAACCATTAATACTGATCACTACTGTCAACAAATAATCGATCTGAACCACGCTTTGATCGTGAAACAACCAGAATGTGCCAGAAAACATGGCAAAGTAATTTTGCTTCATGATGACGCACCATCACACTTCAAAACAAGTTAAAGGCACATTAAAAGATCTTGCCTGGGAAGTAGTAACCCCACTGCTATATTCACCAGACCTTGCTTCTTCAGATTACCACTTGTTCTGATCAATGGCACACGAACTTTCTGTGCAGCACTTCAAAATGTAGGAAGAAGTGGAAAATTGGGTCTCTGAATGGTTTACCTCAAAATAAGTAAAATTCTATTGGGATGGTATCCACAAATTACCTGAAAGATGGGGGAAATGTGTAGCTAGCAATGAACATGACTTTGAATAAAGTACTTTTGATGTTTCTCTTGAAATTATCATGTTTTGTTTTATTACAACATCTGCATTATTAACCAGTACACCTGGTACTTTACATGGAATCTTTTATTCTGAACAGTAGGTCCTAAGTTTAAAATATTCAGTAAACCACATTATAAACAGATGTGCTATCATCCAGGCATTGTTTCATTTATAGGACACAGGCAGAGTAGATTTAGCATTAATTCTTAAGGGCCTTAGGATTTTTAGAATGGTAAATGAGCATTGGGTACAACTTAAAGATAATAGCTACATTCGCTCCTAACAAGAGAGTGAGCTTGTCCTTCAACGCTTTGAAACCAGGCATTGATTTCTCCCCTCTAGCTATGAAAGTGCTGGATGGCATCTTCTTCCAATGGAAGGTGGTTTTGTCTACATTTAAAATCTGTTGTTTAGTGTAGTCAACTTCATTATTTTAGTTAGATCGCCTGGATAACTTGCTGAAGCTTCTATATATGCACTTTGCTCCCTCACCGTGCACTTTTATGTTATGAAGATGACTTCTTTCCTTATATCTTATGAGACAACCTCTGCTACCTCCAAACTTTTCATCTGCTGCTTTCTCGCCTCTCTCAGGTTCACAGAATTGAGAGATAGGCCCTTGTTCTGGATTAGGCTTTGGTTTAAGGGAATGTTGTGGCTGGTTTGATCTTGTATCCAGACCACTAAAACTTTCTTCAAATCAGCAATAACTGTTCTGCTTTCTTATCATTCGTGTGCTCACTGGAGTAGCACTTTTAATTTCCTTCAAGAACTTTTCCTTTGCATTCAAAACTTGTTTAACTGTTTTGTGCAATAGGCCTAGCTTTTGGCCTTCTCTCAGCTTTCATCATCTCTTTCCTCACAAACTTATTTATTCCTACCTTTTGATTGCACATGTGTCAAACACAAGGCCCGCGGGCCAAATCCGTCCCGCCAGGCCTTGCAATGTGGCCCGCACCACGCTGTCATCACTGCACTCCGCTGCGTTTCCATCACAATGACAGTTTATGACTGTTCAGTAAACCATTCGGCCCGCGATTTAGGCTGGATTTTAGATTTTGGCCCCTTCTCTGATTGAGTTCGACACCCCTAATTTAAAGTAAGAGATATGACACTTCCATTTAGTTGGACACTTACTGGTAGAGGCCACTGTAGGGTTGTTAACTGGCCTAATTTCAACATTGTGTCTTAGAGAATAAGGAGGCCCAAGGAGAGGGAGAGAGATGGAGAAAAGGCAAGTCCATGGACCAGTCATAATGCACATATTTTAAATTCACCATCTTATGTGGGCCTGCAGTTCATGGTGCCCCAAAACAATTACAACAATATCAAAATCTCTGACCACAGATCGCCATAACAAATATAATAATAATGGTACAAGTTCAAAGTACTAGGAGAATTACCAAAATGTGACACAGAGACATGTAGCAAGTAAATACCTTTGGAAAATTGGTGTCAATAAGATTGCTCAGAATAAAGATGCTGCAAACCTTCAATTTGCAAAAAAACAAACAAACAAAAAAAAACACACAACAACAGTATCTCAGAAGTGCAGTAAAGCAAAGTGCAATAAAACAAGGTATACTTATATGTGTCTCTATGTGAATGCACAAGTCTTTCCACTTCTAATTAACAATTCCAGAATATGTGTGTTTTTTCTAGGATTGTTAAATAGAAGTGGAAAGATTTGTGCATTCACATACTCTGTTTTACTGATCTGTCTACACCTATGATAATCCCATATAATAACTTTACATTTTAACATCTGGTAGGGCAAGTCCCTCCCATAGTAATTTTGTCCAAAATGTCTGTTATTTAGACATGTTCTTTTCTAAATGAGTTTTAGAATTGGCTTGTCAAGTTTAATTTTTAAAATTTTATTGGGCTATCATATTCCTAAATTAATTTGGTGAAGCTTCCCATTCATCAGATCATCTTAACCAAGCTGAATTTTATATACTCAAGGAAATTTAATAATTTTCTTTACATAGGTCTTCTACACTTACTATTAAGTTTCATGAGAGATATATTTTACAGTTTTTGTTACTATTATGAGTAAACTTTTTTTTTTTAAGATATTCTACTATTGGCTATTATGGGTTTATTATTACTTTTTTTAAAAAAACTTTAGTGGGTTGCTTTACTTTACACTCTTAGTAGTTTTTTCCCCCCAGTAGAATGTCTTATATCTCATAAATTTTTCCCCTTATTAACTTAAAGTGTCATTTTGTCCCTACCTTTTTTTTTAATATATTTTTTTGATTTTTTACAGAGAGGAAGGGAGAGAGTTAGAAACATCGATGAGAGAGTAATAGATCAGCTGCCTCTTGCACACCCCCTATTGGGGATATGCCCACAACCAAGGTACATGCCCTTGACCAGAATCAAACCTGGGACCCTTCAGTCAGCAGGCTGACACTCTTATCCACTGAGCCAAACCAGTTTCAGCATCCCTACCTTTCTAATAGTTTTCTTTTTTGTATCTCACTTTGATGAGAATCATTGTAAATTCTAGTTCCTACTACATTGTGAATAGTAACTGGGATAGTAGATATCCTTCTCTCTTACCTTATTTTGTCAACATGCATCTAATATTTTACTAATGAGTATGATGTCACTCATACACTGCTAGTGGAAATGCAGAATAATACAGGTTCTCAGAAAAAGTTTAACAATTTCTTTAAACACTAAACATGCAGTTACCATACATCCTACCAATTACACTACTGAGTATCCCAGCAAAATGAAAACAAATGTTAACAGCATTCTTAATTGTAATGACCAAAGTCTGGAAACAATTTAGATGTCCTTGAATTGGTAAATAATTAAACAAACTGGGTAAATTCTCACACTGGAATACTACACAACAATCAAAAGGAACAAATTTCTGACACACGTAACAACCTGGATAAATCTCCAGAGAATTACACGGAGTGAAAAAGCCAATCCAAAAAGACTACCTATGGTTTTATTCCACATGTATACTCTTAAAATAACAAAATTATATGGAAATAGAGAACAGATTAGTGGTTATTAGAGATTAAGAAGGAAACAAGGAGGGAAATGGATATTTCGGACTCACTTTTTTGTTTTCTAGCTAATGGATATATTTTTAAATACTTCACTTTTTGAAGGATTTGGAGAGAAAAAGGGTGGCAAGAATGTATGTCAGTTTAGCATCTTGATCCAATCTCCAAGTCACTTCTTTTTTCCCCCAGACTGTATGCTCAGTAAACATGACCTCATGCTAATATTAGCCTAAGCCAACATACTTATGAAAGCATATCTGCTGCTTAAAAGCATATCTGCTGCTTAAAAAAATTGTGTAAGTTTTACCTAGGGACAAACATGAAACTGAGATTTTGTATCAGCTGGTGAAAGATTATTCCTGACACTGATTTCTTTTTCTTCCTGTTATATTTGGGAAAATCACAGATCCATAAAGTAATAAGGACTTTGGAATACGTGAATTTTTCCCTATGGTATGAGTTCCTTGAAGGCAAAAATCTTGTCTTCCATTTTTCACCTCACCACCTTCATTCCAGGAACACAGGCTTTCTTTCTGCTCTCAGAACATTTTCCCTATCGCAGGGCCCTTGCACACAATGATCCCTCTGCCAGGAGCACTGCCTCTCCCATTCCCTGCCCACAGATTGTTCAGGTTTCTATTAAACTCTTTTCTTCAAAGAAGCATTTTCTTATTAAATACCAATCAAGTCTGTTATAAGTTTCATTGTGCTTTTCACCTTTTCTTCAAAGTAATGTTCACAACCTGCAAACATATTTATTTAAGTTGAAACAGTATTTTTCAACTACTTTCACTTTTATTATAGAACTTCTCAGTCTTTAATATCTAATATATCCAATAAGTTATCTCTCAAATTTAATTATTAGACCATCACTGGATGTTTCATGGGAATAATGTTTCATGGAACCCTGAGAATGTTTTAAAACAGGGATTCTCAAAGTAAGCTGCATGTTTGAATCACCTTAGAATCCATTCGAATTGAACCCTTCCAAGATCAATCAAATATGAGTCTCTGGAGGGTGAGGACCCAAGCAGAGATATTTTTTCAAGAACTACTCAGTGACTCTAACACTCAACTAGGCTGTGAATACACTGTCAAGGTTCTAATATTGTCCCTTCTATTAGACTGTAAGTCTCAGGTGAGCAGGGACTTTTTAGTTCATCTCTGTATTACTAGTACTTGGCACAGGGCTCAACATATACATAGTAATTACTCAATTATTTCATTGTGAGTCACAATAAACACAGTCCCCTTGTTTAAGGAACTTGGAGGTTAGTGGGAAATCAAAGCTCACCAACATAAAATTCACTTCACAGTATGAGGAAAGTAAGGCCTGTCGTTGACTCAAAGTGTTGAGGCTGGAGTTTTTCACAGGCTTTGTCCAACACCCTCTTTATTGAATCTCACCTCTCATCCCTTTCCTTTTTAAGTAGTCCCTAGTTCTCTTGCCGGAACCCCTCCTCTCACTTTGTTTCATGCTGCACTATGCTGGCTCCCCCAACGCCCGCTGTCTTTAACACAGTTGCCACTGGAAAGTTTCTGCAAAGGTGATCACATCAGTGCTGAGTAGCGCAGCTTACTCCTTCCTCCTCCCCCTCACACACTCCTCCGGAACTTTGGAGCCATGAAGCTTCTTGGCGGAGAGGGAGGCCCACCAGGCAGCTCTTTATTGCCATGCAACTGTGAGATTCCTCCCTACATTTCCTCCTGGGGAAAAGTCAGCCTGCCAATCGAGATTTAACAGTGGAGCAGTGCATGGTGACATGCCAAGCCCCCCTCTTGCTACCCCCCACAACCATCCCCATCACCACCTCACACCACCGTCCCACCCCCAGACTGAACAAACTGTATCACTTACCCCCCGGGAGACTGGCAGTTGCTGAGGCCAGACGCCACAGGGGCTGGTGAGTTTCCAGTGGCCACAGAGGCAGGTCTCCGCTCAAGGCGCAGCTCTGTCTGTGGCTGCCTGACTGGGCACAGGGCTGGGACTGCCGATGATGTACCACTTTCTGGGCCACCCTCTCCCCTCAGAGATTTTCTCGATTCCTTTTTTGGCCAGAACCCTTTGCAGCATTATAGTTTGTCAATAGTCCGCGACTGCTTTCTAGAATTTCTCTCCAGGAGAAAGTGTGTTTTTCTAAGAAATAGGTGTTCTAGCCTGAAGCCTAATTTCATGTGAGGGCTCAAAAATGAAACAAAAATAATCACTCTCAAGTCTGGAAGCTGGGGGGCCTCTCCATGCTGTGAAGAGTGCTTTCTTTTGGGAGGAGGGAGGCTACGGTGGTCCTCTGTGATTCTTAAATAAAATTTTCCAATTATAAAAATAATGTACACCCCTCTATCAGCCAGGGTCCCAGCAGAAAACAGAAGCACACTCATCCAGAAAGACTGTTTTACAGATTGTGCAAGGGATAGCAAGACATACTAAAAGGGCTGGTAACTTTGGGAGGCTGTCATTATTTCTATGGGAAAGGAAGAGGGGTAAAGGCTGGGGTAGAGGCACCAGTCAGGAGTTGCCTTGTGAAATAACACACTCACCACCATACAGAGGCACTGTCTAAACCCAACTAGAAGCCCAAGGGCAAGGGGCCTTGAAGGATGCAGTCCATAAGGGTGTCCTAAAGACACAGAGCAGGATAGAAAGGACAAAACATTTTCTGGAGATGAAAAAGGATAGAGGAACAACAACAACAAAAACTAGTATAATAATTATAGAACATTGCAAAGAATAGAACTGTTAAGCAGAAACAAATGATTCACCCTTAATCCCAAAGGAATCTACCGCAAGAAGGTAGATTTTGACATATCCATAGTAGAGATCACATATTTAATAACAATGGCGAACACTTGTCAAGGCCATACCACTCCAGGCATTGGGCAAGGCATTAGAAGCACTGCTTCTTCAAAATTTCAAGCAACCCTACAGAATAGGTAGATTGTTATCCTTTCCTCGTGAATGAGGACTCTAAGGCAAAAGAGGAATTTACTATGGGCATGACAACCAGTTATTGATCCCAGAGCCTCTATTTTTAATGAGTATGCTCTATTACCTTCTTTTCTACTTTACAAATCCTTGTTGTGACATTAATTTGAAGCACCATTTCAATCCATACATAATATTGCATGGAATATATTAATATGCATTTTACTGTTTCTTGATTATTGGCTATTCAAGTTGATTTTAATTTTTTACTGTTATAAAAGCTGCTACCATGAACATATTAGTATTTAAGAGTTTTCCTGCATTTTACAATATTCCTTTAAATGACAGTTCTACTAGATTTTCCTTTCATTTTAAAATCAGTCTTGGTTTTTCTATCATGTCAAGTCACAAAGTTGTAAAAAGATAAATGTGGACATGGAAAGTAATATTAAAATTATCCAATTCTATCACTCCACCCCCAAAGAAAAGAAAAATTAAGAAAAGTGGGGGAAGCATACTGGGTCACAGAGCTCAAAGTTTAATGAGAAATGGCATCTAAACAGGTTGAAGATCCATCATTCCTTTTCCTATGTGTTCAATGGGGACACGGCCATGAATGATGAACACAGTGCACATAGAAGGGCTACTACACATGAACCAAATCTAAATAAATGGATGGGGCTGTCTCTCTCCTAATCAACTACTTTCACTTCTAATGAAGTGTGTGCTCAGGACTACATTGATGAATACAAACAATTCATCAGGACAACTTAGATCAAACTGTTCACTGCCAAAGAAAAGCTGCCCATTGATGAAGGATTTAGGCTATTCTACAACGTATTTTAAATTCTAAAATTATGCACACGGTTTAGGGAAGTTCATCCTGCCCTTTAGTACAGTAATTGATGAACCATTCAAGGAAAATAAGATGAACTATTTTCTAAAAATTATCTAGAATAAATTCAACATATATATATATGTGTGTGTGTGTGTGTGTGTGTGTGTGTATTATGAATGTATATATCTTCAGCAAAAACAACTATGAACAATTTAAAAGAGATATAAATTTCATATAATAGTCATAGTCCTCTTTCTAATATATACTAGTAGTAGCTTTTGAAATCTATAAGAAAAGTGAGGAAATGATTTTTCATAGAAAAACACAGCATATAAAAGAAGTTCACCTTCTCTCATTATAAGCAAATACAATTTAAAACTAACCTGAGATACCACTTTTCACCTTTCAAAACGGTGAAAACACAAGTTTTAACATACCGGTACACTCAAGAATTTAGTTTCTAGGAAACAGTCCCTCTCATGTAATGCTGATGGAAAACTAAATGTTTAGGACCATTAGGAGGGCAGTTTGGCAATATGTACCAAAACTAAAAATGCAGCCCAGCTGGTGTGGTTCAATGATTGAGTATTGACCCATGAACCAGGAGATCACAGTTCCCAGTCAGGGCACATGGTCCGGGTTGTGGGCTCAACTCCGAGTAGGGGGTGTGCAAGAGGCAGCCAATCAATGATTCTTTCTCATCACTGATGTTTCTATCCCTCTCTCCTCTCCTTTCCTCTTTGAAATCAATAACATAATTTAATAAAAAAAATTACAAATGCAAATAACCTGGCAATCTTTATTATGAATATTTACCATACAGATATACTTACAGCTGTATAAAATAAAATATGTACAAGACTATTCATATTGGCATGGTTTTTAAGAGTAAATTGCATCACATGAAGTTGGTAAGAGTGGAATATCTATTAGTGGTGAAGTAGTTAAATAAATTGTGCACACACATCTATACACAGCAGCAATTAGAATGTGAAATCTCATCATATGGAGAGATCACCAAGATAAATTTTCAAAAAAGTTTGAAAGAGTACATATAATACTGGTATGCTATCTTTTGTGCAAAATGAGGGGATCTATATGTTTGCTTGAGTCTAATAAAAAAAAAATCCTGGAAAGATACATAAGACACTAAGAACAGTGGGTACTTGTGGTTAGAGAGCAAAGCTAGGAACTGGGAAGGTGGCAGACAAGGAATTGAGGGAGACTTATAGCAGTCTCGTTTTTATTACCTCATGGTTTATGAACCATGTGGATCTATTCAAAACATTAAATTTAATAAAAGGATCAAAAGAAAAAAGTAAAATTCATGGGATACAGAGGAAATAGAATGAGTCAAGAGAAGAAAACGCAATGGAAGGAGGCATACCAGACAGAAGACTATTATGAAGGAATAGCAGAAGAAGTAAGGACATGTAGAGAGACACTTTTCATCCCATGCCCAGGAGCAGAAAATGCCTAAGAAGGGTACATCTGAAAGAAGAACAAAATTTTTCGGTACATTTACAGTGTTTTCCCTGTATTGACAGACAGGAGAGAATAATACAGTAAGCTAAAATGGATAAATTATTTCAAATCTTTCAGTGAGAAAGAAAAAAGTGTCTGTTGCTATCATTTCTGTGACCATAGAGGGTGAATTTCATGGGGCAGACTCTCATACTATATGAAATAACACATTTCTCTAAAGGAGTCTTTTGTGGTGCTTATTTAAGCTATCAGCAAACTGAAGTGTCTTAAATGACAAGAGTGTTTACATATTTAATTTTTGTGTAAAACTAGAACCATAAAACCTCTCTAGTTGAGATGGGGAATATGTGACACATGCAGTTAATTTGCACATTAAATTATTGAACGAAAAATACGCACATTATCCATTGCAACTCTAGGATTAGGTCAGGTCAAATTTTATTGCTTTTGGCCAACGGCTTTTGTAAGACTTATAAGACTAAGAGCAGCTACAGTGTGATCTTTGGTGTAAGTTATAGAGTTAAAATGAGGTTCTGAGTGGGAAAATACTTAGCATTTCATAGGTAATTTCATGAAAGTCATCATAAGACTAGCACATCACTGTGTTGATTTAACTGGAACTTTATAATATCACTTTAGCTCTGGTTTCTAAAACTGCCAAGGTTCATGTATCTGCCCGATGAGAAATAACCAACCTTTTCTAGATTGATCTGGAATGGATGCTAATTTGAATTACCCCCAAGAAGTTTACCAAATAAATATGGCAAGAAAAAAAGGGGAGAAAAGGTGGATGATTCTATAGCTCAAGGGTTCCAAAAATACACATTTGACGGTGTCTCATAGTATCTGCCTTTAAACCTGAACATGGGCATGAAATCTGGAAAGGGTTTGATTATTCTATAAAGAAAATTTATATCTTATAAAAACAGTCTGCCAAACAATGTATTTTGAACAAAGTAATATCCCTTATATTGGTTTATGAGACAAATGTACTATGTATTAGTGGTAGCAGCAATGGTAGCAAGTATTTCTGAGGTCTTAGTATGTGCCAAGCTAAATGTTTTGTGGGTTTTAATCTCATATAATTCTTTCTACAATCTTACAGGATAGGGTCTATTCTTCTCTTCATTTTTTTTAGAGAAGGGAAATTAAAAGGTTGCCCAAGTTACACAGCTAGAAAGTAATAAAGTCAGGATATATATTCCTTCAAAGTGCACACTCAGGACGTCGTATTAGAACTCCACTTATAACATATTCAGGCTTTTATTATTCTACAGTAGTGGGTCAGAGGTCACTTATAATCAGTAGGTTCTTTGGATTTGGTTATGGCTTCTGAAACATAAGCTTGAATTAAGGGAATCCAACCACTCCCAGCTCAGAAGTGCTGAAGAATCAGAGGACTAAAAGCAAGACGGAGCATAATTTAGAACACTTTTACAGAAGTTTAAGTTTATATTTGCTCTAGATCATTTTAGCCCCATAAGTCTATATCAGAAATAAATTAAACTGGAATAATCTCAGAGACAGATTTCAACAAAATGTCTAGATGCTTTCTTCAATGCTTTTCTCTTTAATTATAATATGAACCTCTTAGAAGATTGTTTTAGTAAGCATAAATAGCTAAAGATTTAAGTTCCTTATATTGGTAAAGTAGTTGGCCCATCATAATATTCTGGGTCCCTTTATGAAAATTATCATAGATGTTAAAGGAGTTTTATCTTCCTACTAGAGGCCCAGTGCATGAAATTTGTGCATGGGATGGGGGTGAGGAGGTGTCCCTTAGCCTGGCGTGTACCCTCTCCAACCCAGGACCCCTCAGGGGATGTCTGACTGCTGGGTATCCCTCACAATCCAAGATCACTGGCTCCTAACCACTCACCTGCCTTATTCCCCCTAACCACTCTGCATGCTGGCCTGATACCCCTAACCGCTCCCCTGTCACCCCTTAACCACCTCTGCCTCGGCCCCATCACCATGGCTTTGTCTGGAAGGACATCTGGAAGATGTCCAGTCTAATTAGCATACTATCCTTTTATTGGTATAGTTGTATTTTTGTCAACCAAATTTCCTCCAATTTTTTTCTTTGAGACATTATATATAGTTAAACCTGAATTCCTATTTTGAATTAACAGAGGTATAAACTGCTAGTGGATTAGGATGAAGATATCTGTGAAAATGATGGGAGCTTTTATTTGGATCCAGCAGGGATATTCTCTTGTATTATCTTTATGGTGGAGAAAAAGACCGATCAGATTCTTTATTTTCAAAAACTAGATTCAACCCAGATTTTGCTAAATAAATAAACAAACAAACGTAAGAGGTCACAGGTATTAAAGTTAGATATATGATTAGTGAAAGCTTTCATTTCTTTTATATATCTCACAAATACTTATGCCAGGTAAAAAATAGAGAACTAAACTATGATGCAGCCTATAGTACTGGTATCCTTCTTGGTTACAGAGGTAAATCAGTTCCTGAAAGATCAGTGTAGCTGATTCTGTGGAAATGGTTAAATAAACACAAAAACAAAAGTTTTTCCTTCCCTTTTAGACTGGGTTTCACTATAGTAATAAAAAATGACTAATGAAGTGATAGGAGGATATCATGAGATCATGTTACTTAAAAATACAAAAAAGTAAGTGTTTTTAGAATTGTTTTTTAAATCTGCATCTTATAATTTGTTTCTCCATCCTATGAGACTCCAAGAAGGCAGCAGATGGATTGCAATAATCTTAAAATTTCACCAAAAAATAATTTAAATTTATAGGAAGATGGAGTAGACACATTTTTTCCTATTCCTCCTGCTAAATACAACTGAAAACACTGGAGTGGTGTAAGAGAAAGCCAGCTCTCACAGAAGGTTTAAAAAATATCTTGAGTCTCATAAAATAATATGAAAATGTCCAGCTTTCCATTTAAAACCAGGATGACTCCAAATCGAATGAAAGAAGACAAACAATAGATGTCAACATTAGGATAACAGAGGTGTTAAAACTTTCCAACAAGACTTTATAGCAGCTGTGGTAAAAATATTTCAACAGGCAATTACAAACCTGCTTGGAACAAATTAAAAAATAAAAAACCTAAGCAAAGTAATAGAACACCTTAGCAAAGAAACAGAAGTTTAAAGAAAAACTAAATGCAAACTGTACAACTGAAAAATGCAGTAACCAAAATACAATGCTCAGTGGAAGTGTTTAAGAACAAAATGAAGGGATGGAAGAAAATTAGTGAACTAAAAGGTAGAGCAATAGAAATTATCCAATTTGAAAATCAGAGAGAATACAGACTAAGAAAATAAATAGAGCCTCAGGGACCCGCAAGATGATAACAAAAGATTTAATATTCATATCATTAGAGTACCCAAAAGAGTGGAGAAAGAGGGCAGTGCTGAAAAAGTACCAGAAAAAATAATGACTGAAAACTTCCCAATATTCGCAAAAGACATAAACCTACAGATGTAGATAGCTAAGCAAAGCATTAACAAAAGAAACCCACACCAAAACACAACATAGTCAAATTGCTGAAAACTAAAGGGAAAAAAAATATTTTAATGTAACATGAAAAAACAACACTGGACCTACAGGAGAAAAACAATTCAAATGATAGTGCATTTCTCATCAGAAAACCTGGGGTGCAGGCAGAGGTAGAACAATATTTTCCAAGTGCTAAAAGAAAATAATTGTCAACCCTACCTGGAATCCTATATCCAGTAAAATTACCTCTCAAAGTAGAAGCAAGATTTTTTCGTAGATATAGGCAGGCTCTTTAAAATTTATATTGAAAGGCAAAGAAACTAAAATAGCTACAATAATTCTAAAACAGCAGAATAAAGTAGGGGGAATTAGTCTACTCAATTTTAAAACTTATTGTATAGCTATTGTAATAAAGACTGTGTAGTATTGGTGAAAAGTTGGATATTTCAGATCAGTGAAAATAGAAGAAATCCCAGAATTAGAGTAACACAAATATGCCAACTGATTTTGGAAAAAGATGCAAAAGCAATTCAACTGAGGACAGATAACCTCTTCAACAAATGGTGCAGGAGCAATTGGATACCCAGAGGCAAAAAAAAAAAAGACCTTTAAGTTTCAAAGCTTGTACAAAAATTCATGCAAAGCAGATCATGAACTTAAATGTGGAAAAAAGAATATAAAATGCAAACCTATTAAATTTGTTGGTACCACTGATCATTAGCAAATTTTTCATTTTATTTTTGTCTCTGTTAATGTTGTGTTTCTCATTTTTTAAATAAATTTCTTCTTCAAATAGAAAGCCTGCGAATGGAATGATTTCCATACATAATGATTATAAAATTATTTGGGAAATGCCTATAATTTGGGGAATACCCATGGGAAGGAGAATTTATTTTAGTCTCACTTATTTAAAAGCCTGTTCCTAGTGCCATCTGAATAAATCCCAATCCATGATGAGGAGAGCCTACAGAAGTTCAACAGCAACTCTTTTAAGAGTCAAATAGCCTTTATGACCTTTGTTCCTCTTCATTAAGCCAAGTTCTCCCCAAATCACTAAATAACCTTATTATGTCTAATTTTCTTCTAAAACATTGATGTAATAAAGGGAGAACAGATACTATTTTTTAAGCACAAGCAACCACAATTCCCTTCCTCATTCATTTCAATTTGTTCCCAGTTCCTCTACTTATCAGCTGCCTGACCTTGAGCAAGTACTTACCTCCTCGAATCTCAGTTACTTCCTAAAATAAGAAGGCAAAGTTTCTGCTATTTTCAGAATCATAAAAATGAATCCACGGTTACTTCAATAATATAGTAGTGTAATTTAAAATAACTGAGAGTATAATAACCATTAAGCAAGGGGAAGCTATGCCAGTTTTGAAATTGAAGACCCAAACAAAAGACTTTCCTTTTCCTTTGTCCTGAGACATCTTACCATAACTAGGACCTTACTAGAATTCTCCCAAGTCCATGTTATTTTCCTTCTCCAAGGAGTAGGGTTCTTAATAGTTTCAGTTATGCACTTCATAGAGGTTTTATCTTTCCTACATGGCTATTTCAATGAATCAAAATATACCCCTGCATTCTATTTGCTTTGTTAGTCAGAGGAAGGGAATCCAATTTATCTAATTCTGGAAAATCAAAACCTAGTAAAAATTAACAAAAGAATTAGAATTTTTAAAAAGGTCTTAAGAATAGCCCTTTGTTTTAAAATGTTAAAGAGTAAACAACAAAAAGTGTACTAAAAAATAAGAGGGTTAGACCTTTTTTAAAAAAAAATTACATTTTTTAAAATACAAAAAAATTATATGCACTTTAACAGCTAATAGTTCAATTTTGGAAACAAAATGATTTTTAATAAACACTGTATAATTATTCAAAGTGTGTGTATGTATTTTGAGGGGACACCCTATATAAAAAATAAATTTTAGAAAAGAGTTTTACTTAAAATGGTGATGTGATGAGATCTAAAAAGCAAGAACAGAAATCATAAAACACTAAGAGTTATATAAAGTATGTATAATTAATCAAAGAAAACTTCTGGAAGTTAACAACCAAAGAAAAACAAAGATCATCTGGTTCAACCTATTCTTTTAAAACTGAGGAAACCAAGTCCAAAACAGTTGAAGAAACTTGCTCAATGTCACAAAACTATTAGAGCTGAGATAAAAACATATATGCCTGCTCCCAACTCACTATTATCTCCACAAAAGCATACTACTTCCCAAGGGGAAAAAAGAAAAACCCAGAAACTAGAGACCTAAAGCTGGGGCTAGGAACCTTGGGTTAATGCACCTAGCCCATAATCTGAGCAATTTGTAGAACAGAGGTGAGATTTCTTGAGTTTGCAGAAGTTGAGAATTCTCAATAAGAGAAGCTTGTTCAACTCTGATCTCCCTGGGATTAGAGTAACATGCTGAAGGCACTTTAGATCCTTGTTAATTCTGCTGACAACAGAGGTTCACACCTCAGTCTCAGATCCCTGCATTCCTGAGGTGGATCCTGGGAACCAACAGAGCCTGGGAGTAGCCCATTGTCCCTCCTTCTCCAGGACTCTGGTCATGATTTTATCGAATAAGACACATAAATTCAAGAGTCTGATTTTACTCTTTATGTGGATTCCCTTTAGGCACAACCAGATTTATATGGTAATGACTATAAGGCTCCATCCTCCTTAACATGCAAAAAATCTTTCACATACTGGTCCCAACATACCCTTCCAGCTTTACCTATCACCAATTACTATCTTGCATCCTAAGGCTAAAACCTTGGATGTAGCAAATAACCTCATACCTTGGACTTATCATATACTGTAATTTCATGCTTTCACACCCATGTACATATTGTTCCCTCTGTATGACAGGCCCATTCCACCTTCTCCCAATACCTAGCCTGGACAAATAAATAGCTGGCTGGATTAATAGATGGGTGAAAAATGAATGAGGGAATGAACAAATACACTATAATTTGAAGAGTACTATCTAAAGCAGCTCCAGTTCCCAAAGAATTAAAATTTAGCATCTCCTCTTTAAGTAGACTCATATTCTTGTTGGACACCAGTATTGTGATGATCAGCTACCAAGTATGCAGTAAAGTCTAAATAATGATTATGATACCCGAAGTTGGAGTAGTGAAATTGTCAGAAAAAAAAATTTTTTAATGTTATGGGGAGCTCAAGGTCATCCGTGTACTATTAATCTCTCTCACTTGTATATTGATAAATTTTGAGTACAAAATAGGTGAGATTATACGTAGGGTTCAGGTAATTGTGCATGACCCTGGATTCATCAATGTGCATCATATATGGGAATTTATCACCTACTAGATGTCCAATGCACCTCTAGTAGGTGAGAAATTCATGCAAGAGTAGGCCTTCCTTCTCCCAGCTGCCAGCACTAGCTTTTTTCTGGCACCCAGAACCCAGGCTTCCCTCCAGCCACTGGCAGGCACCCAGGACCTGGGCTTCCCTTGCAGTTCCAGCTTTGTCTGAAAGAAGTCCAATCTAATTAGCGTATTATGCTTTTATTATTATAGACTAGAGGCCCAATGCATGAAAATTCATTCATTGTAGGGGAGGTCCCTCAGCCTGCCTGCCCCCTCTCATAGTCCAAGAGCCCTCAGGGGTGGGAGGCAACCTGGCGATCGAGGGAAGGCAACGCCCCATCACACTTCTGCCGCTGCCACTGCTGGCAGTGCAAGCCTCAGCCGGCCCTGGTTACCTGAGCCTCAGATGGCCCTGGGCAACTGGGCAACTGATACCTGAGGCTTGCCTGTGCCTTTCGCATCAGCTGGGCAGCCACCATTTGAGGCTTGCTTGCGCTTTGGGCCAGCCCTGCGCAGCTGCCATCCGAGGCTTGCTTGTGCCTTGAATCGGCCCTGAGCGGCTAGGGAGCTGAGGGGACTGGGGAACTCCAGAGGCAGGCGGCGCGTGAAGCAGCTGCACGCCTGCCACCCTAGCAGGGCTGAGGGGACTAGGCACCACCATCTTTTGGCTGTGGACACTGCCATCTTTGTGAAAGCATGAGGGTCAATTAGCATATTCCCTCTTTATTAGATAGGAGGATAATGTTTGCATTAAAGGAAACAAGCTTGGAAACACTATAATAGAAAGTAATATCTGCCGAAACCGGTTTGGCTCAGTGGATAGAGCATCGGCCTGCGGATTGAGGGGTCCCAGGTTTGATTCCGGTCAAGGGCATATACTTTCGCTGCTGCGGGCACATCCCAGGTAGGGAGTGTGGAAGAGGCAGCTAGTCGATGCTTCTCTCTAGCTCTCTATCCCTCTTCATTCCTCTCTGTAAAAATCAATAAAATATATTTTTTTAAAAAGTAATATCCTATGTTGCATCCTCTTCTTAAGTTAAAATGCCTTAGAGGGGAAAATAACTAAATTAAATACATAAATATAAATAAGTAGTCTTAGGCATGTCTTTATGCAATTAGACATCATTCATACTTTGACATCACTTACCATTAGATGTCTTTAGTTTTTAATTAGAAGTTTAACTTTCCTCTGTGACAGCTGGGTTCAATGTTTTGATAATAAAAGAAGGCAGAGAGATAATCTGGAAACTTGGCACAATGGTGTAAAAAGGTAGGCTTATTCACAGGAATGGGGTAACCCAGTGAGGAATATATAGACCCTGTTCTGGGTACAGGCCAGAGCAGGAGAGACACAGATAAAAGGAGTAAGAAGGTCCCACAAGTAACTCTTTAACTGTTTCACAATCTTCCTCCACTCATTCATGTTGTGCACATTCAACAAATAAGGCACAACCCCAAGACAATGGAATTCCAAACATTGGTTCTAACCCACTTTGGTATAATTCTCCCTTTGAATAGCTCATGGCCACAATGGCTCTGCCTGCCCAGGAAAAACACATAGCGAAATAAACCCCAAAAAATGCATTTATGCACCTACCTAGTATATCTTATCTACAACTGTAGGACTTTTATAGACACTTTGAAGCCAAGCCTTAGAGTTCATAGAAGTCCAGGAATTCTAGGCTAAGGACCCTGTGATGAATTAATATTTGTTGATCCTTCCAAAGTTTGTCAAATATTTTTCATGCCATTATGTCATTTAACAATTTAAGTAGCCAGGAACCTCTCATATCTTCCTCATAAGGGAACAATGTCAGCCTGGTTTGTCAGAGTATATTCTCTATTTTTATCTCGATGGAAAATATCTGGAAGAAGATTCAAAAATTGATATCAGCAGTTGCCTCTGGGAAGCAAGCTAAGGGGATATAACCTTTTGTAGTGTTCATATATTTTCCATATTGATGTCACTATTTTTAAAAGAAAGATATCAGATCTGCTACTTTTAAACGTGAATTTTATCCCTTTCAATAGATGAAATGGGTGCAATTAGAAAATTCAGATATTTCCAACATCTTCTGAAAAATAAAACCTTTATATACAAATCCACATACCATTTAAAAATATTTAGTCTCTTAATACTAGTCAGATAATTTATGGCCAAATTATACATTTTAAAAGTAAATTTCTTTGTAGCATAATGAGATTACATCTTGCTAATATATGGTATTTATATCTGTAACAATTAAATGGTTTATTGGGTCTCCTTGGTTTTTTTACTTGCAAATTTATTTTCAGCAGAATTACTGAACTTTGCAGTTTTAGGCCAGACTTTTTGTCACAGTAAATACTATTATAAAATAAACTTTTACTTTTTCATTCTCCAGTTCCAGAGAGCATTTAGCTGTACCTCCTTACCTCCATATACACACACATTTTCAATTATTTCTTCTCTTTGTATGCTACTAAAAATTTTAGTTAACTGATCAGTACTATTATTTGTACATGCTTTTTAAAAATCAAAACCCTGAAGACTGAGATGTTCATTACTTTTCTATTTTGAGGCTTAAAAAATTAACAAATGGTAAGGACATTTGTAAACAACGAGGAAGATGAACATATTGATGTGAGGCCTTCCCTTTCAAAACAATTTTTTTTTTTAAATTATTGAGTGGTGACCATTAAGAGGCTGGAAATGCTCAATTTCAGTCATGACCTAACTCTAGTAGGACTTTTAGTTTCTATCAAAAATAGAAGACTAGTCTGTAAAGTGGACAGCTTCTGCCTGGACTCCAGCTTTTGCTTTCATTCACTGCTGGAGCTCAATGACAGGTGAACTTCAAGAAGAATCCTCTAGGTTTTCTGCAATTAAAGAGGCCACGTTCCAAGTCTAGGACTGGAGTTTCCCAGGTTCCCAGAGTCCTGGCCCTGGTCTAGGAGAGTTAGAGCCATAATGGGTCCATGCAGCAGAGCTCCCTGGGATCTGCTGTCAGCAGTCAGATTATGTGATTCAAGCATTTGTCGACACCATCCAGCAATCACTCTCAGGAGATTCATCTTGGTGACTGGGTTAAAGTAAGATTTTTAAAAAAAAGAAAGTATAGAAAGGTCACTATTTTCAGATATGCCAGACCTTCATGGGAAATCTAAATTATCTGTGCACAATGCTGGCGGTGAATGAGCTAGGCAGACTACCCCAAATATTATAAATCATAGGATGTACAGAAAACAAAGGTTTTGCACCAGGTGTCACAAAGGCAGGTGATTGAAGTCAGGAAATATACAGCTGATTTATGATACCTGCACCTTCTAGCTGTTGGGAAGTCACTAAACACTCTAGGACTCTGCACCCTTACCAGAAACATAAGAGTAAAAACTAACCCAGCACCGTTAGTGAGATTTAAATGTCTCCCATGATCCTCCTTATACCAACACTGGTCATCAAATTATGATTATGTCATTCTGTCCATGAGCCTTCACTTGCTCCCATAAAATAAAACCCTGTAGCATTGCATTCAAGGACTTTCATATATCAGCCATCCCTCACCTCCACATCCTGCTTCCTCTACTGAAAGCATCCCATCTTTACTTTATTATGTCCAATGTTTTCAACCCTTAGTCTCTCTCCCTGGAAAGTCCTGCTCTGTGTAAAATCCTACTAAATCTTCCAAATCAAACCCTTTCCTTATCTTGTCCCTCTCCTAATTTTGTTGGCCTTTGGAACTTCAACAACCTTTGCTCACCTGCCTGCTGGTCTGTGAGTTCTAGGGCAAAGATGTCTTATTCATGTTTATATCTCCATCATCCAGCACTGTGCCTTCCAATCTTAAAGATGCTCAAAAAAGTACTGGCTCATACATGGAAACGGAACTACATGGAGGTGTTTATAAACTGGAAGTCTCATCAAAATATAGTAATTATTGTCATTAAAGCTGAAGAACCTGAGCAATAATGAGAATTTGACATTTAAAGGAATGAATCTCACCTTTTAAAAATATAGATACATTTTTTTTCTAGGGCCCTGCAGGGGGACTGGTGGGTACACCAGGAGGTGGGCCCCTTAGTATTACAAGGCATAATACCATACCCTTCATTATGGAACAGAGCTGGTCCATGGAAGTATACCTTCATCTGATGGCTACTGAAGATTCAGAAAGATCATCTCTCAGACTTTCCCAAAATAAAAACTTATAAATCTGTGTACTACTATGATTCCTTGTCTATAGCTACTGTTCTCCTTACCTTTTAGTACAAGCTGTGTGACCCTGGCTCCCCTGTTTTCCCAATTTAAAACCAACAAATGTGGCCAGTGATTCTCCCAAACTCATAGTGTCACTTAACTATGAAGGAAAGAGGCACTAAACTTTGAGCCCTGAGACAGACATGAGTTTGAAATATGACCCTCTCATTCATTCCCAGTGTGTGGCCTTGGACAGCGCACTCAGTCTTACAGAGCCAGTGACCTCACCTCTAAAAATAAGAAAAATGCATAACAGGGTTGTTGTGAAAAGCAAATAAGAAAATGTGAAAGAAAGTATTGCAAACTAAAAATGTTATAAAACTGTAAGATGTTATTCCCATGATGAGAAGTAGACAAGTACCAGCCACAGTCATGCCTTCCTTTATTACTCCTTTCCCAATTTCTTTCTTCTGGATACCCTTGCAGAGGGTCCACAGTACAAACGTACATCTGACTGGGCTTGGGTCTGCTTTTGCATAGAGGTTTGCTCTAATCCCTAATAAGGCTGATCTACTTCTCCATAAGGGGAGAACTTTTGTGGGGGAAATAACAGTTCAGCAGCCCCTGTGGTAACAGAGCATTTCTTTGATCTCTTGCCACTATCTGAGTGTTGTTTTGAAAGTTACTTAAGGATGAAAGCATCCCCAAAAAAACTTACTGTCAAAGGGGATTTTAGCTCACCTCAAATCCAACCAACTCTGAGGTTTTGCATGTGTAAAATTGAGATGGTGACAGCTACATAAATATTAAATGAGCAATGAGATGTCAATGTTTTCATTACTGTTTGCAATTGAACTTGGAGTAAAGCTGAGACCAGTTATATACACCTGGAGAGAGAACATGGTTTCTGATATGACCACGATATTTGATTTGGAAATTTTTAAGTATACAGTGTTGCTAATAGCTCTTAGATTTTTTTTTTTTAATGTAGTTGAACTCCAGTATTCACCAGTTCCTAAGAGAGCTTGAGATGCCAAATATTTGGGTTTATATAAAAATTTGGCTCACAAATGCCTCAATGAATAGGAAAAGCTGTCTCTTGGTTGGTAATAGGAAGTCAGGCCATTTCCTCCTACTCATAAAGGGTGAAGATAGTGCCAATCCTGATCTGGTATCCTATCTCCCATGGATCATGGCATTAGTATTTTTCTGGTCTCCCTGACTACAACCTTGCCCTCTCTAGTTTTTCTCCAAGGTACTGATCTTTCTAAAATGCAAATTTGATCATTAATGACCTGATCATTGAGAAGCAACAAAAGAACTTCAAACTGTTGACCATTATTAACTTGACATTGAACTCCTATTGAATTTCATCTGTGATTAAAATCACTTTCCCATCTCATCTCACCAGTTCTCCAGTCCCCATAATTGTCTTGCCCCTTGCAGTTCCCTGACCACACCAGAAATCCCTTTGCAGAAGCAGCTGCCTCTGTCTGGAATGCCTTTGGCCACTCTCTTCCCATGGCAGACCTACACATCCTGTAGGACTCTGCCAAGAGCCAGCTTGTCCAGAAAGCTATCCCTGACCACCTTCTCCCCAGACTTATCCTGCTCCTATCATAGCAGTAATATTGCATTATAACCTTGTAATGATTTCTCTTCCATAAGACAGTATTTGTCTAGAAGGCTAGGATTAGGCTTTATTCATATTTGCATCCCAGCACTTTACAACATTGGGTCTCTGGTAAGATGTAAGTGACAAGTCTAATAAATCAATCAGCCAATCAATGGTAGATTTAAAGTTGAATTTGATTTCTTATCCTAAATATACCAGCAATTGGTTTGGGTTGGATACTGTATCAACAGATACAAAATTCAATAAATTCAATTATCTTTACTTATTGAGAACCTATTATATGTATTCCTCTCCAAGCCCACTTAATTCTTTTTCTTACAATCTATGGACCAAGTACCTTCCTCCCAAGATTTAAATATTGCCAATTATTTTCTTGCTCTACCTTGTTATCTTAGAATAGATAAAAAAAACTTTTCAAAATCTTAAGAGCTCCTTTCCTCCATCTTCCCCACATGGTTGACCTTCCTAGAATGTTTATAAAACAACAGCCTGGTGGGAGCATTCAAGATCTTGTTTCCTAGCAAATGTCATCAGTTTAGTTCAAATAAACTCTTTTAAAATTAAAAAAAAAAAAAATATATATATATATATATATATATATATATATATATATATATATATATATATATATGTGCCTGGTTCTTTCTTTTTAACTGTGAATTAACAGTCTTCTTTATTAAATGAATCGCTACATTCAATTACTTAAGACATCTTTATTGACACCTACTATGTGCCATTAGTTCCCATAGACCAAGATAAAGGGCATGGGGTACTCTGTCAGTTTGAACAAATGAGCTGAAAAATGCTCAACATTAGACATTTTAGATCCAAGTTACTGATTAAAATGTGTTTTGTAAATGTTGCAAATATAGAGACATCAGATGTAAGTACCGTGTTTCCCCAAAAATAAGACATCCTCTGAAAATAAGACCTAGCGCATGGAAAGATAAGACAGCCCCTGAAAATAAGACCTAGCACAACTTTGGGAGAAAAAAATTAATATAAGACACTGTCTTATTTTCGGGGAAACAGGGTATATACCAAAGGCAACAACAACAACAACAAAAAAAAATAACTATAGCACTATCCTAAGTAATTAGACCCTTCAAATAGCTCCAGCCAGGTTAGACATTGTACACTATGATGTATAAGTCTTCATTGGGATCTCAAAAAGTATACTTGTATGTTGCTTACAATATGAAGGGATTTTCCTGATGCCCAGAAGCTCATTTGGGATTCCTGGACCCCAGGCAAAGAACATATTGTGTGAACATGTTGAGGTTTTTGCTCTCTACATCAGCCAGTCTGATCATCCACACAGCAGCAGCAGCTGAGCCTGGAAGCAGAAGACAGGGCTCTTTGTGTCCCTGAGAATCTCTGGAAGACTTCTTGCCTTGATGGGAAAATCTAAAGATTGGATTTTTCAGGATCAATAAGGCACCCTTGTTGAGTAATTTACAGTAGAATGTGAAAGCAAATACAGAAGGGACACACCCCAAACAGAACATTCCCCTTGGTAAGACACAAAGAGAGGACTGTGGCTGGTTGCTCCCAAGGTGGTCCCCTTTCTTTCCTTTCTCTCACAAATTCCGATGGATTCTGGGAAGCCACTCTTGCTTTGGAGTTGGTTTGTTCCCAGGTTGTCCATCCTATCTCTCACCTCAGCTTAGTGTCTCCAACCAGAGGACAGAGAAAGTGGTGGGGAGAAAAGATATGTCTTATTCAGACCTGGGGAGGGCTAGGAGTAGGCTATTGGAGAGAGAGGAGAAGGAAGAGAGCACCAGTGAGGTTATTTACATAACATGAACCAGGCTCAAATTATATGCCAGCAGTTTACACAAGTCTTCTGTGACTGTTCACACTGCTGTTTGTTTTTACATTAGTACTTATCTTGGCCACCAGAGCCCATGACGCTGATATCAAAATACAGAACACCTTCATGCAACTCCCGGGCCCCCAGCATCAGTACAATCTTCTGATCTGTACAATGGTCACTATCCCCAGCCCTCTCTCCTTTTTGAAACCACAACAAGAAAATCACAGTATTGGAGACAACTTTTGTCCTTGGGGAAAGGAGACAGAGGTGCCAATCAAGAGCCTGGCCTTAGGTTCCCCCAGTACAACTCAAATGTTAAAAATACTTTCTGCAACCTTTTCACAGTTGGAGCTCCCTCAAGTTTAAAAGACCTCAATATGGCTACTAGTCCATTTTTCAAAACATCCCTGGGTTCAAGTCCATATTCTGCACTGATAAGCTGTGTGGCCTTGAGCTAGTTATTTAAAAGTTTTGAGTCTTAGTTTCCTCATCTAGAAAATGAGGAAAATACTACCTACCCTATGGGTCTGTTATGAAGATGAAGTAAAGCGCAGGGCCCAACAAATATTAATAGATATTTTCTTAGTGTCCCCCAAAGACCACTAAGAATTTCCTAAAAACCATTATCTGTGTTTAATTCAGGATTTTCTTTTTTTTGCCCCCAGCCCCCTGCCTTTTCTTTTTCTTTTTTTGTAATATTTTACACATGTCATATTTTATTTGTATTTTTTAAATTTTATTTTATTGTTTAACGTATTACAAATAGTAATACGCGTCTCCCTTTCCCCCCCCCCATTGACTTTCCTCAGCCTCCTCTACCCTCCCTCTCCCCCCCCACATGCCCTCACTCCACCCTCACCCCCACCCCCCCACCCCCGGTGTCTGGCTTCCATTGGTTATGCTCATATGCATGCATACACGTCCTTTGGTTGATCTCTTACCTCCCCTCAAGCCCCAACCCTCCCCAGGCTTCCTATTGTACTTTGACAATATGTTTGATGCATCTCTGCCTCTGTATCTATCTTTTTGTTCATCAGGTTATAATGTTCTTTATTACCCATTAGTGAGCGAGATCATCTGGTATTTTTCTTTCGCTGACTGGCTTATTTAACTTAGCATAATGCTCCCCAGTTCCATCCATGCTGCTGCAAATTGTAAAATTTCTTTCTTTTTTATAGCAGCATAGTATTCCATTGTGTAGATGTACAGTAGTTTTCTAATCCACTCATCTGCTGATGGGCATTTAGATTGTTTCCAAATCTTAGCTATTGTAAATTGTGCTTCTATGAACATAGGGGTGCATATATTCTTTCTGATGGGTGTTTCTATTTCTTGGGATATATTCCTAGAAGTGATATTATTGGGTCAAATACACATACCATATATTAAAAGGTAATCTATAATCTTTTTGAAAAATAACTGGAGCAATTTTCTAAGGAAAAACTGCCAACCCCACCCTTGACCAATAGTTCTTTTTTCCTATTATCAGAAAACACCTGGTTTAACTCTGCATAAACTATTGTACTAATACCCTTTATTGGAGCACATGAGGTACCCATAGCCACTGTTCTTTGAAGAATATGGCAGAATCCATGGCCACTCCTTAAGATGTACTCTTAAACAATAGAGTGTAGATGATGTGAAAAAACACACTATTGTTTCTTATGATCAACTGAAAATCAGTGTCTCAGGAGGAAGAAAAAGTAATGGCATTAAAGTCACTCAACATTTATTTTTTGAAACTATTACTCCATGCAAGGCATGATCTTGGCCAACTGTGGGGGATGCAAAAGTGAGTCAGACACAGTGTCTGATCTGAAGAATTGGACTCGGGAGGCAGACAAAACACTCAAGGGTTCAAGTCCATATTCTGCATTAATAAGCTGTGTGGCCTTGAGTTAGTTATTTAAAAGTTTTGAGTCTGTTTCCTCATCTGTAAAATGAGAAAAATACTACCTACCCTAAGGGACTGTTATGTGTCATGAGGATAAATAATAAAATATCTGGAAGTAAATCAGAGTGCCCAATAAATATTACAAGATGAAATACTCAATTAACACAGATTTTTTTTTTAATGTCTATAATGTGCAGATACTTTTCTAGGCCCTGAGAACATGATTTTTTTTTTTGGGGGGGGGGGGATAAACTCATGGAACTTATATTTTCTTGGATAAACAACTAATAAATAAATAATTATAGATAATAAATGCTAAAATTAAAGTAATAGAATAATTGGAAAAAAAAAAGGATGAGTTTAGTACAAATAACTTGCTATGTTAGAGAAACAGAAAGTACAGATAAAAGCAAAATGTGTCAAATAGGAGAGGAGTTACAAAGAAGTAAGCAGGAGCCAGATCATGACTTCTCATAGACTAGGAATCTGCAAACTCTTTCTATAAAGGGTCTGATTATATTGTAAATATCTTAGGCTTTCTAGGCCATATGGTCTCTGCTGCAACTATTCTGTTCTGCCATTGAGACAACAGGTAAAGAATAAGTAGGCTGTGTTCCAATAAAGTTTATTTGTGGACACTGAAATTGGAATTTCATATAATTTTCACATCACCAAATATTTTTATTTTCTTTCTTCAGTGTAAAAATTATTCTTAGTTCACAGGCTGTACAAAAACAGAAGGTAGGCTGGATTTGGGCAGCAGGTCTGTTTGCCAGCCCCTTCTGTACACTATAGTAAGGTAACGAGTGTGGGTTGTATTCCAAGTGCACTTATGAGGTTTCCATGAAGGAAAGTATTGTGATGTTACTTTTGCTTTGACGAGATTGTTCTGGCTTCAGTGGTTTTGTGGGGATATGAACAGAGTCACAGAGACTAGCTTAGCTCTGAAACTATTGTAAGAATACCAATGTGAAACAATGGCAGCTTGAACAAGAGTGAGAGTAATGGTGTTTTTAAATAATTAAAAGAAAATCAATTTGCAATATATTGTGCAAGTGGAGTTGAAAATACATGTGCATGAATCATTATACTACAAAATACAGAGTATCAATGACAGAAAAAATGACAGATTTAATTATTCTGGGAAATCAGAGAGAATGACCTGGAGTTGAAGGACACTAAGGCTTTCACCTGAGTAGGTCTATTTTTGGGGTTCCCTGCCCCCCTTCTTCAACTCAATAAGAAGGTTTTTGACAAGAAGAGACAATTGAGGCATTAGGCTGGAAAGATTACTTATTTCTTGAAAGTCTGCATGGTGAAGGGGAAAGAACTTTGGTCTGAGATAGACTTGGCCTTTCTAAATCTCCTGTCCTCATCTATCAAGATTGCAGAATCTGGAGTCTGCAGCAAAAATGAAGATGATAGACACCGGCCTAAGTCTGCAGCAAAGATGATGAAGGCAGACTCTGGCAGGAGGGAAGTTCTGGGTCCCAGGTGCTGGAGGAAAGCTGGTGCTGGAAGCCACCAAGGGAAGGAAGGCCTATTGCACGAATCTCTTTGTGCCATGGGCCTCTAGTAATGTATAATAAAATATAATAAATCATATAGTAATGATGAGGTACAGAGAATCCTGGTTAGGTGCAGCGGTCTTTCACTGCATCAGGGGTAAGGACTGGTATGTCCTGCCATCCATGCAATCAACACTTGGGTTCCTGGTGGTTGGCCCCATCCTTTTGCTGCAATCAAGTTTAGATTCCCCACCCTGCAGGCTCTGTGCTCTGCCAGAGTGGCTTAAGTAAAAGGAACTGACTTATGTGGGAACCTGGGCACCTGTACTAAGTGCTTTCTTGGTAACTGAAATTCTGCCCCCAGGTTCCTCCACTGTGCCACTCCTGCCTCCTAAATGAGTGCCACATACTTGATTCGTGTGTCCTGGCAACAGAATGCTACCTAAATTATGCCCAAATAATCTACATGCCTTAAACATTTCACCCAGTTGGTCAGGATACACTCACCCTTACAGTCCATCTGAGCAGTTATCAAGTATTTATCTAGTGGTAACTATTTAACAATTGACTCTATGGGGGTCAGGGGGTCTAGGTGCATATATATGCATACATATACATACACGTCTTTTATAAATTTCATTGACAGAAAATACAGCACACAATTTACAAATAATAAGAAAAATATATACACACACACACACACACACACACACACACACACACACTTTTTTGGTAAATTCCTATAGCCTATTGATTCTCCCATAATGTTTATTTTTATCAAACTCTTAAATCCATAGTCAACCTATAGCTGCAAGTAACAATGAGTGTAGTTCCAATGTAAATGTTACTTGGTATTTTCATTTACTTTAAGGATGTAAAATAAAAAGGAAACAACAAAACTTATGTTGGAACTTCACTCATTTATCAATGGCATCCTTTGTTGAATCAAGTAAGTACTAGCCAAATTTTTCTTCAATTTTTTGTGCTACTCATTATTTAATAGCCACAGAAACTTTTAACTTTAATCTGCTTTATCAACATTTTCTCCATCACTTTCTTAAGTCAGCAAATTTCTCCTATAAAGGGCCAGAGAGTAAATACATTAAGCTTCATGAGCTATATATAGTCTCTGTCACATATTTTTCATTGTGTGTGTTTATATTTGTTTGTTGTTTTTTTACAGTCCTTCAAAAATGTAAAAACCAAAACAATTCTTAGCTCCTGGGCCATACAATATCTCAGGCCAAATTTGGTTCATGGAACTGTAGTGTCTAGCCTGTCCACAAAATGAAAAATCAAGCTCTGGTTTATAGTATTTGCTGATTTCCATGGTGTAATATTTCCTCCATGGCCAATACCAACTTGATGTCACTAAGTAGACTGGGAAGAGATATTCAGTAGTACATCATTATATGCCATTTGTACCATACAGATACAATAGATATCAATAAGCCCAAGGGCATAATTAATAATAAAATGCCATAAAAATAGAAATGAGTTTTAGGTACTTACTGTATTTATCTTTAATATAATTTAATATAATTTCTTTTAAGCTTATACAATTTAATTTTTCATGATGGCTGTATTAACCAACAGTTCGCAGAATTCTGAAATTTTAACATTCAACTCTTGTGAGCTATATGGGTCAACTCCAGCAGCCAGTTGCATTTATCGCATATAAATGTGGAGCAAAGCTCTGACTTCCTCCCTTTCCCTATTTGTGCTTCCTCTGAAAGCCACCCTTATCATACCACCTGGTCTCAGATGTGACACAAGAAGTGGATTTTGTACACTACTTTGTGATAAATCTGACACCTTCCCCAAACCAGTGAATGAGTCTACTAAGGACAGATACCCTATAAATATAAGAAAATAGTGACTCCTATATGACCTAGAGTCTGTGGATTATTTATGCTCACAATAACTCAACTAGTGCAAATCATTCAAACTTTCTCATCCCCAAACTATCAGCATTACTGAGGGAATTTTGTTTGAAGATATTCCTAGTGAGCAGATAAGTAATGAGAGGTAAAGCACCATGGATCTCATTGGAGACATGAGGCTGGCAGCAACTGGGCCTCTGAAGACTGGTATCCATTCAACAAACATTTATGCTAAGCTTGAAAAGAAAGAAAGCCCTATAGTAATAGTAAGAGCCATGTAAATGATGATGCCTTTCACTTAAAAAACCAATGGGATCGAGAGAAAGAATATGTTTAGGTAAGAGACATATAGAATCAACTATTAGGAGACATAAAGAAGCAAATGGACCCAAATGGGGACCTTTTTCTGTGGTTACTTGTAGCACTTTATGTACTTCTCAAAACCTGAATATTTAGACATCCCTGCTTCCTGTTTGTATCTGTGTCATTCTAGCATATGGCAGGCAAAACTAAAACAGTATACAATACATACAGGTGGGCACTTATTATTTGTGGGGTGGCAGAATCTGACAAATAAGTAACTTTGCTTTTAATCTTCTAGGAGTCGTGGGGTCAGAAAGGCTTTACTAGTGTAAAAAAAAAAAATGAGAGAGAGAGAGAAAAGCCTTTTGCCCTTAATTTAAATCATTGTTTTTCTAAAGAAATTTAATTTGGTGGGAAAAATGTTTTTCTAATTAACTAGAAGACCATGTGCTATGCAAACAATAAAGATTTTTGTTTGAATGTAATGCATGCTCCTGAACCTAGGACTACCAAGGGAATTTAAAATAAAAACTGCAAGCAGCTCTGACCTCCTATTTTGCCGAGCTAAAGCAGAATTCTCATCCAGAATTTTCACGTCAGTTCCCAATTTAAAACCCACAAGTGTTGAGCGGGCTCATGCTTCCGCAAGGCACATCTTCTCATCGCTAGAAATGACTGTTTTTGGGTTTCTGGGCACGTCCCTCTCTCCCTTTCTTCCTCTTGTGCTATGGTTGGCCTGGAAGGTTAGAAACTACACAATTAGATGAATCGGGGGAAGATTTCATAATGCTCTGGTGCTGGGCTAGGCAGTCTAGCCAAATTCCGTTCATTAGCTAAGGCGCCAGGGTGAGTGTGGCCAGTAAGAATGCTGTTTTGGTTCCATAGAAATGTTGATAGGGAATAGGAAATAAACTTTTATTTTTGGGGTTCCTGAGAGACAGTTTGGGCAAGTGATGAGTCTGAGATGCTGGGAATCTGGAGGCCAGTAGTTAATCTCCATCTCAACCACTTACTGGGCAGCTCAAGCAACTTCTGCTCTCTTTTGACTATGTGGGGGTTTTTTCTGACACTGTTTTCTTACTTTTTATGTACCAGCATCAGATGTCTGTCTACCTTAGACTTTAAATATTTGAAAGTCCTGAATCAAGCACTCAATTTACCCAGCATTTACTGAGCCACCTAGAATAGGCTGGGTGCTCTGATAGGTGCTTTGGATACTGGTATTAATTTGACATGGCCTTGCCCTCAAAGAGTATATAGACTACAGAGGAGACAGATGTCTTAAAAAATAAATACAAAACAATAACACAAGTGCAATGTAAAACACTGAAGTTGCTATAGAAAAATTGGCAAAGGAGCTTCCCTTGGAAGCCCAGGAGAAGCTATCGAATGGAAAGGTCCTTAAACAAGTCTGTTTGAATGAAGAGGAAGGAGATTTGGGGACAGAGGGTAGTGTATCAAAAAAGAAAACGGCATAAGCAATGGGTCTGAGACTCAGTGACTAACTGGTAAGGCTGGAATGGAGGGTGTGGGTGGGGCCTGGGCAAGAGGCAAGAGGATAACTTTTACTGTGTGCTCCTCCCGGTGTACAAACACGATAAAACAACTGTGGGCTTTGAGGCATTAGAGGCTTTAGGGAGAACCTGGATAATAACAGGTTTGGGGTTTACTTTTTAATCAGATGAAATTAACTAGACATTCTTTACACCTTTAGTTATCACATCTCAGAAAACTGGCCTGATACTTAAGAGTGTTCCAGAGAGAGCAGGGTATATTAATCACACAGTCTACAACAGGAGACTTGTTATTTACCTGTACGTTAGACTAAGTTCTCAGCTTGTACATCCTAACACTTCTAGTTCTGAGTTCCCTGCCTTTGAGTCTGTGACATTTCCCCCTCACAGTACAGGTGACAAGCCCAGATCTTCAGGAGTTCTTTTTCATCTTATGCTTTTGAACTTCGATTTATGTAGCTACCATCAGGAAAATGGTCATGTTCAGCTAGAACTCTCCTGCCCAAATGATTCTACATTGTAAAGCTTAGATAAAAATGAAATATTTGTTAAAATAACAGTGTCACATTTAAAATATCCATAATTATTTGATTCAAATATAATAAGTCACAGTTTGAGCCAGAGCCTAATTTTAAGAAATACTAACACCTAGGATTTGTCTGGTACCTTTCTTGCTCATGTTCAACTGTTATGAGCCATTGCATGATGAAACCCTGCTTCTATTTCCTAGACCTAAATAGAAACAGTTGCCCGATCTTTATCTTAAAACTAGAAGCCCAGCACGGGAAATCACACGGCCTCACCCACCCGCTTGTCAGCCCCACCCACCCACACTGGCATCAAGTCCCCGCCGGCGCCCAAGCACTCAGCCTCCTGGTGACCAGTCTTTGGTTGTTACAACATGACAGCGTCACCACCAAGGGGTTTTTATAATAGAGATAATAAATCTTATATAGCTTTAAACTTCATATACATGGCTCCAGACCTCCAGGGATTTAGAGCAGGCTTTATGTGATTTTCTCATGGCTTTAATATTGTCTTTAAACAACCTACACATAACTTTCCAGAGAGACCATGCTAACTTGCCTTCCTAGAATTTCCAGTTAGCTCTCAAAGTGGCTCCTGCTTACTCTGTTCCCTCTTCATTCTTAGATTATCAGAAGCTTCTTTTTACATGACAGAAGAGTCCACGAACCCAGGAAAATACATAGAGGAAAATGACTATTGGTTGTCCCAGAATAGGTTGGCCATTCCAATATGGATAATTTTTTTCTTTCCAAGTGAGTCTTATCTTTTCCTAGTCCCTTCCCCCTTTGAAATTCATCTATGTATATAAAAAGCCAACAACCATAACAGCCATAATGACCAGTCACTATGACACCACTGTGGCCACCAAACTGGCCCAATCAAGGGATGGGGCTGGCTGGCCAACCTCATGGCCCTTCCCCCCAGCCAGCCCACCCCTGATTGTTCCCCACCCCAATAGGGAGCGGGGCCCACCCACCAACCTCCTGCAGCCACACCCCAGATCGCCCCCCACACACACCTCTTAGGGGCAGGGCCAGCTGGCTGGCCAACCACCCGTGGCCCCTTCCTCAGGCCGCAGACCCCCGACTGGCACCTCTTACCCCATTCAGGGATAGGGCCAGCCCACCACTCACAGCTCCTCTCCATGGCAGGGCCCGCTGGCCAATCACCCTTGGCCCCTTCCTCCAACCAGCCTGGCCCTGATCGGGCACCAATTGTGGTGGGCCGGCCAACCCCCACCATCTCCTCCTCCTGACAGGCCCAACCCCAATTCACCCAATTGGGGCCAGGCTAGCTGGACCCCACCCATGTACAAATTCATGCACTGGGCTTCTAATATGTGTTATAAGATCTAATTAGACATAAATGCTTAAAACATTCCATTAACTATAAAAGCAGGACCACACACACATCCTGACAAGCCTGCTTCTATTATATGTTTTTATTCTGATTTTCAAGAAGCCAGGCCCTCTTTTCCACCTGGGACATGCTCTGTAAAACATATTCAATAAAACATAAACAGTTCTTATTCAAAAATAAGTCGTGTTTCTTCAGAAACTTTAAAGATTGTATCTTTGAGCAACTTCTCATTAATCACTTGCCAAATAATCTAGTATCATTCCCCCTAACCCCTAACTATTCTTTAGGATGCTACCCTGAATCCTTAGCCTGGAATCAGCAGCTCTTAATTCTTAGCTTTGAACTTGGAGCTCCACAATCAATCAATCAAGCATGTTCAATGGCAATCAACGATATCTGTGTTTCAAGAATTTTCTTTGGTCTTTATAGATGTCTTTATACATTTGCTACTAATTTTCATTCTGTTTTGTTTGTGATAACTAACTTCTCGATTATTTCTTTTTTTTCCCTTTAGTTAAAATTATATTCAAGATTATTTTCTGAATACAAACCCACTCTAATTGACTTTCAGAGACTACTTCAAGAGCTAGTAGCTCATAATAAGCAGAATAAAACATTTTGAAATCAATTATTCACATAACATATAAAAAAACATATATATGTGTGTCTTAGGGTACATATTTATAAAGAGGTAGAGATTTATAACTCTCGATTTGAAAGTTAACATATAACTGTAGTCATTTGATTTTAATGGATTTTACAATATGCCTAAAAGCTTCAAAAGCAAGAGACAGAGAAGAATAAAATATCTCCATGTTGGAAAAAAGCAGTCTATTCCAGTGTGTGTGTGTATATGTGTGTGTGTGTGTGTAAAATATTTAGTAGGCACCATCTATTAGGTCTAGTAATAATTAATGTCGTTTTCTAATAAATAGAATTTATTTAAACAATACAACAAAATTTAATCAACAATATAGTTGCCGTTGTTTTCTACTACTTGTGCCCAACGCTCAGGAAGCATTTTAATCCCTCTGTTGTAAAATTCTTGTGATTTTGATGCAAAAAATTCGGTCAATGCATTTTTGAGGCATTCCTCATTATTAAATTTTTTTCCAAGAAGAAAGTTTTGCAAAGAACGAAACAAATGGTAATCGGAAGGGGCAATATCAGGAGAATATGCAGGTTGAGGGAGAACTTCCCATTCCAACTGGCGCAGTTTTTCAGCAGTGATTCTTGCAGTATGCGGTCGTGCGTTATCATGGTGAAGAATTACGCCCTTCCGATTAATCAGCGCGGGTTCTTTTTCTCTTAAAGCTTGGGCTAACCTTTCCAATTGGGCACTATACACTGCACTTGTAATGGTTTGGTTAGATGGTAAAAGTTCATAATGAAGAATTCCTTTAAAATTCCACCAAACACACAACATCACTTTTTTCGCATGCAAGTCAGGTTTTGGCGTGGGCTGCGGAGCCTCATTTTTGTCCAACCATTGAGGCCGCCTTTTCAAATTAACATACAGCACCCATTCTTCATCTCCGGTAACAATTTGCTCTAAAAACGGCAAACGGTTTTGACGAGAGAGGAGCGAACTGCAAATTGTGACTCTTTGATTACGGTTGTTGTCGGTCAACTCATGAGGAACCCATTTTCCAAACTTTTGGACTTTGCCAAGTGCACGCAATTGATTGGAAATTGTTTTTGTGAACAATTTAAAGTTGTCGCAAGCTCTTGTTGGGTAATTTGAGGATTTTGCACCAAAAGAGCTTGAAGAGCTTCTTGATCAAAATTGGACACACGGCCTCAACCACTCTTGTCATCTAACGAAAAATTTCCCTAGCGAAATTTCTCAAACCAATGCTGGCATTTTCTGGCGCTAACTGCATCTTGACCAAGAGCACTACAGATGTTTTTTGCAGCCTCACTTGCTTTTCTTCCTAATTGGAACTCGTAAAGCATGCAGTGCCGAATATGCTCTTCATCCGCCATCTTCTTAGCCCTAGTTTTGCAACAAAAACCAAACCAAACACAAACTTTTTCAAGCAAAACTTGTTAATTGCACTTCACACGTTCTGTAGATACCACGTGTTTGAAGGTTATGTCAATACAAGTCAACGCCAAGCAAGATTTTAAACGAATGTTTAAAAACGACATTAATTATTACTAGACCCGATATGTACTGCATACACAGATCCACATACCAGAGAGGAAAAAAAAGTGACTCTTTTCCTTTTCTCAAGATCTAATAAGAAAAAGAGAGACACAATAAAGCATAACATGTATTTAATAAATCTTGTTTTTATATGAATAAAGAACTCTACAAGCACAAAAACAAGTGTTTAATTAATTATTGCACAGGAATTAAGAGTTGACTTTGCCAGTTCTTAAAGGATTAGTAGGGTTTCACCAAGCAAGAGTTGGAAGAAGAGCAAAAGACAGAGGCAGAAAAATACACACAATAATCAAGTAACTGAGATTTACATAACAAGGAATTTGCTTTGGGAAATGGAAGAAGATGAAGACAAGAGAGTAATGTTGCGACCAGATTATGAAAGTCCTTGAATGCCTTGGTAAAAATTCATTTTATTTTGAAAGCACTATGAAAGATTTTAAGTGGAAGAATGAAATAAATAGATCTGCATTTTAAAACTATAATTCAGGCTACACAGTAAGAGGACTGTATATGAGGATGAAAAGATGAACAGAAAAATAAATTAGGAGAGCTTATCAGTTGATCTATCAGGCCTATAAAAAAATCAACTGCTGAGCTAATGCTCATGATTATAAAGGCCTGTTCCACAGTAATTTCAGTGTGAGGGGAAGAGGGAAAACTTGGACCTACTGGGTTTAGTAACTTACTCATTGTAAGGAATCGGGGGGGGGGAGGGAGGGGGGAGAGAGCATAGGGAGAGGAGGCAAGGACGCTCTGAGATTTGAGATTGGGGAATTAGATATGTGTCAGTACCATGAGCTAAAATTGAGGAAACAAGAAGAGAAACATATCTTGGCAAGTATTTAAGGGGTACTCGAGTGGAATGGAGACTTATAAAAGGAAGTTAAAGCTCCAGAAAGGGGTTATACCTAGAATTACAGTTCCAAGAGGCACAGCTGGAGCCATAACAGTGGCTAAGGCCATTACCTGTGGCAAGTATGAGAAGTAAAAAGAAGAGCCAAACACCCAAGGAAAAGCACATCAAAGGAAGAAGAAAAGGGGAGCCCTGGGAGAGCCTGGAATGTGGAAATCAGGAGGGAGAAGCAGAAGAGTGTGCAACTAAAACCAATGGGAAAGAAGGTTGTAAAAAAAATAATAATAATAAGGGAAGCCATTGTGGCAAAATTCCCTAAGAAGAGGTTTTGTGGATGATCGGAACACTCGTAATTTTGGGAAAGAGCAAGGCAGACTCCCAGGAGGATAATGAAAAGAGGTAGAGGGGTTGTAACTAAAGCAGATCTGTGACTCAGGAGAAGCAACAGAATTTAAGAATAGCTTGGCTTAATTTTGAAGTATTTAAGTGTCATAGCGAATGTAATTTAAATCTTAAAATCTATAGCTTGTCATCATGAGGTTTAGAAACACGCAGCAAGCCTTGTCTCCCATGTGACTTAATCACCTGCTTCATTTAGGATTGCCTTAAATCCTGCTATTTGTAAACTGTCCCTTAAGCCACTTTTTATCAATGATACAAAATTTATCTTTCCTGACAATCATGGTTTTTTCAGCCAGTGGAAAATGTTATGAAAGAACGTGGTCTCACAGTAAAATGGAGTATTAGAATTGGGGTGTTGATTTAAGCCTGAATGAACACCCAGTTTGAGGATGTCAGGTGTGAGGGGAGCACTGAAGAGATCAGCCACAAATCCCAAATCCTGGGAAATAATATCAGAAAGTATAAGGAAAGCAGGGAATTGTGTATGAGACACTCAAGAAAGAGAATGATTCCAGGAGAAGGTGTCAGGTTTTATGGGAGGAAATGAAGGGAGGCGAATGAGAATGGCATTGGGACCTTGAAATAGCATTTTCAGTAGAATAGTGAGGCAGAAACCAGACCTGGGGAATAAACAGAATGCAGTATCATAATGAAGCCTTCTCACATATAATAAAATACATTATCTTCTATATACAGTGAACTTGTACATGTAATGTGCCTGAGCAAATGTTTGTCTATACACACACCACACACAAGTACTGAAGGTATATTGATCATTGTTGAATAATTACTGTTTTTGCTCGTTTTAAAATATATAATTGTGAACTTGGAAACTGACATGTCGAGGAGAACGTTAGATGTGTCAATATAGGAAAAAGAGGGTAAAAAACTTACTCTTTGTGAGAGAGATTCTGTGCTAGAGTATCTATATTTCTTAATGACAATTTCATTCATTCTCTCTTCCTCTCCCTCTCCCTCTCTTCTCTCCTTCTCTCCCTCCCAGTGGAATGGAGTATGTCTAAAGACTTCTGTCCTTTGGCTGGGGAAATCATCATGGAAGACCTACAGACCCTGAGATGCACAATTACAGGGCTTACAACGGTAAATGCCAAATCTTCCCCCTTAAACTTCCCATTCCCCTGCTCCTGATTTTTGTGCAGGGATTTTGGTAGCAAATGCCTTACTCTGGAAGCAACAGACAACACCCAGTCCTCTGGCAACAACTGCCATTCATTAAGCGTGATATGTCTGGTATCCATAATCTGAACCCCACAACGAAGTGAGCAGACAGCATGAACCACTTTGTAAGCTGCCATGTTCTACAGAGATCAGAAAAAGACTGGCCTCACACAAGCCTTGAAAGCTGCTGCTTTCTGGATCTCAGTCTAATCTTCAGGGGGGATCAAAGGCTCCGAGAGATCCAATTTTGACTCCCTGTCTGATGGTAAAAATAACAGCCTCATCTAACCCTCACCCCCACAGCCTGGTTGAGATCAGTCATCAATTGGAGTCACACAATTTCCTGAGAAAAATCCTTTTCCCTTGATTAAAAAAAAAAATCAGCTCTCTCAAAAAAGAAGCTATAGATGGTGGTGCTACATTTCTCAGTAACCTGAACCAATTTAAACTGTAAATGAAAAACTAGAACAAACTGTGCCTATTTATTCAACCAATCTAAAATTAAGTGTTAATTATTTATAGAACTATAAACCATAAAAGCATACAAAATGCAAAATATAAAAACACCTAGCAAATCAGTTCAGACGGAAACAAACCCTATATTTCCTCTAACAATTAAAATGCAACAAAACTGGGTCACCAAAATCTTTTTTTTTAATGGGAAAAAAATTTAAGTAAATTTAAATCCAACCTGTAATTTTTTGGGGCCAGGGGAGAGGGGCACAATTTAAATAATACCTTAGAATCTTCACAAGTGAGAGGTAGAAGGAAAATTCTGTTGTTATTGTTGTTTTTCTTAAAAGTTAGTCGATTAAAACAGTTCTATTTAAAGTACAATCCTGAAACCCAGCATTAAGAAGGTGCACCAGGGTACATGTCTTTGAGTTTGAACCACATCATTCAACAAAATGCTTGGTGGTTGGGTCACCACCACAGAATCCTGACTTTTAGTTCTAATCACACATCTACACCAGAGGCCAAAACTGTGAATTACCCGAAAAAACAAACACGAGTGGGTGGCCCCCAGAGATGCTATCAGCAGATGGCAGCCGGCAGGAATGACTAATTCCCAATCCTACAGCTCACATGATGGAAGAGGGCCATAGAGAACCCAAGGGAATTTCCATTGCTTGAAAAGAAAAAGTGTTACGGTGATAAAAATGGAAATCTCTCCACAGAGAATTTCTCTAATATTTGAACTAATTTTTATAGGAATTAAGTTGGTCATCCAATGAGAACAATGCAGACAGTATCCTAATCACATAAACGTGTAGAAATAGATTTACATACCTATAGAGTCTCCATAACCTTGAGGTACAAAGCAACACACATTTTTAGAGAAAAACATTTTTAATGTTAAAAAATTTTTAACTTTGTTTTAGAGTAAACCCAATATTATTAAACCCCTAGCAAAGACCCTTCAGATATTGTTTTGTTTGTTTGTTTTTAACTACAAACACCATTTTACAATTTTTGCAGTCAATGGTTTATCAAATGCTGGCTTCTAAAATGCCCCTTTGGGTTCACTGGGGGAAAACAAACTCCTCAAAGCAAAAACATAAAGCCATACAAAACATTTTAAAAGATTATAAGCAAACAAAAATAACTCCTTAACTTATAATACCAGAAGACATGAAAGAACATGTCATTGTTTTAATAACAGTTTTAAAGTGGAAGTGATATCAAATAATTAACTTTTTAAAAGTTTTGATAGGTGAGTTGAGGATGTTTATTGTAGCATTGTTTATTGTGGCCTAATGTGTGGAAATAATCCAAACTTGCACCAGTGGAGACTGGTTAAATAAATGGCTGTATTTTGCCCCACAGAGAAGTACAATGCAGCAACTAAAAGAATGAAGCAGACCTTTAATGACTAATCTGAAAAGATAATCATTAAAACTTGTTAGTTTCATAAAGCAAGTTGATCAGCTAAAATGGTGATGGGGGTCTTCTCTGGGGGAGGGGAAGGTGAGGAAAAGGTGAGGGTGAAAAAGTACTCTTTTGGTAAACCTTATAAAACTGTGTATTTTAAAAATTGGTGTTTATGTGCTTTGGAGGGGCCAGAAAAAAAAGTAACTTATGATATGTATTTCTTGGGAAATAAGAAAGCAAAAGGACACCCCCAAAATATTTATTTTCATACGTAAACGTAATAGTCAAGAAAAGCTAGAAAGCTACAGTATGGGTGGTGGAGTAGTTTACGCTCAAGGGATAAAGGAGTTCATCAGACATAAAAATCTACTTCTAGGGTAAAAGTGACTAAATAAAATTCCCGATGCATTCTTCTATTTCGATACTTTGCAGGGCCAACAGTACTTTGTTCAAGTCTCGGCTTATAACATGAAAGGATGGGGACCTGCTCAGACCACGACGCCAACAAGTGCCTCTCCTTCTAGTAGGTGGTGGTAGTGAACTCCCTCAAGCCTGGCAACAGGCTCTAACTCCCACTCTCTCCTCAGGATGCCATTGGCATTCATTCCTTCTCTCCACTGCAGGGGACTAACTCAGGGCAGCACGTGGGCCACATAATGAATGAATTGTCTGCAGAAATGCTCCTCTGGAAAGCAACTAAGTGGAATGAAAGGAAAGAGAATATGTAACCAGCAAGACTAAATTTGGTGCCCATTAACCATATGCCCTTCAAAGGTTACTTACACTCTCGAAGTCTCAATTCAACATCTATAGAATGGGTCTGATCATAGCCTTACCCAGGGCTTTTGTGGGGATATAGTGAAATGACACCGTGGCACTGGCTGGCCCACAATACACAGAGCCTATTTTAGCTCTTATCAGTCCTTTCATGATGGGAACCTAGCAAATTTTACATTCCATCAGAAGAAAAACTTTCTTACAAACAGGCACTCTGTTGCACTCTGCCACAAATATAACTGATACTATCTACTGAGGTGGCTGAAAAACCCAGCAAAGCCTCCTCAAATTATTTGAAGATTAATCATTTATGCCTGGTATATCTGGTAACTCTTTGTTAACCAGAAAAAAAAAATATCCAAACATATCATATATTTTTCTGCATAATGAGCCTATTGTCTAAATTATATTGTAAAATTTTTTTGGAACTTCAGGAATGTGATAGTTAAAAATGGTATAACATATTTCCTGTGAGTACAAACTGCTACCTTCATTTTGGAACACAATTTGACATCTGTATCAACTACCATAAGAACATTCATTTCCTTCTAACCCATAATTACACACCTAGGAATCTAACCTAAGAAATAGATGCAGACAAACAATTATGGACAAAGATATGCAGTGCAGCAACGCATTGATATAGTGAAATATCATGTGTGGTGAAGAGAAAAAATCCTATCTAATAAAAGAGTAATAAACAAACTGACCATCACTCCAAGACACAAGATGGCTGCCCCCATGTGGTCAAAGATGGCCACCACAAGATGGCTGGCAGGGGAGGGCAGTTGTGGGCAATTGGGAGTGACCAGGCTGGCAGAGGAGGAAAGTTGGGGGGACCAGGCCTGCAGGAGAGGACAGTTGAGGGGGATTCGGACAGCAGGGGAAGGCAGTTGGGGGGTGGGGGACCCAGGCCTGCAGGGGAGGGCAGTTGGGGGGGACCAGGCCTGCAAGGGAGGACAGTTGAGGGGAACCTAGGCCTGCAGGGGAGGGCAGTTAGGGGGGACCAGACCTGTAGGGAGGACAGTTTGGGGGGCCATGCCTGCAGAGGAGGGCAGTTAGGGGAGACCTGGCCAGCAGGAGAGGGCAGTTAGGGGTGACTGGGCCTGCAGGGGAGGACAGTTAGAGGTGACCAGACTGGCAGGGGAGGGCAGTTAGGGGTGACGAGGCTGGCAGGGGAAGGGCAATTAGGGGCAAACAGGCCAGCCAGGGAGCAGGTAGGCATCTATCAGGCTGGCAGTGGAGTAGTTAAGGGGTGATCAGGCTGGCAGACAAAAGCGGTTACGGGCAATCAGGCAGAGGCAGGCAAGCAATTGTGATCCATAAGTCCTAAATTGTGAGATCGGGCCTAAACAGGCAGTCAGACATCCCTCAAGAAGTCCCAGATTGGAGAGGGTACAGGCTGGGCTGAGGGACACACATCCCCAGCATGAATTTCGTGCACCAGACCTCTAGTATTTGATATTAACTTCATGATTAAATAAATTATGATATAGTATCTATACTACAGAAGAAGATGTTGTTTTACAATACATTCATTGTGTTGAAGAAATTCTTACAGTATAAGCTTTATGTAATAAAATGCAAGATTTTTATATAACATTTAAACTGTGAGTTTGACTAAAATTAGACTAGAGGCCCGGTGCACGAAATTCATGCATAAGGTTGGGGGGGGGGGGGTGTATCCTCAGTCCAGCCTGCACCCTCTCCAATCTGGGATCCCTAATGGGATTGGGCCTAAACGTGCAATTGGATATCCCTCTCACAATCCAGGACTGCTGGCTCCCAACTGCTTGCCTGCCTGCCAGCCTGATCGATGCCTAACTGCTCCTCTGCCATCCCAATTGTCCCTAACTGCTCTTCCCTGTTGGCCTGGTCACCCCTAACTGCCCTCCCTTGCCAGCCTGGTCACCCCTAACTGCCCTTCCCTGCTAGCCTGGTCCCCCCCAATTGTCCTCCCCTGCAGGCTTGGTCCTCCCAAACTGCCCTCCCTGCAGACCTGGTCACCCCCAACTGTCCTTCTCTGCTGGCCCAGTCACCCCAAACTGCCCTCCCCTGAAGGCCTGATTGTCCCCAACTGCCCTCCCCTGATGGCCATCTTGTGTCCACATGGGGCGGCCATCCTGTGTGTTGAAGTGATGGTCAATTTGCATATTGCCTCTTTATGATATAGGAAGGTGTGTCTGTATAGAACTCTCTAAATTTAATAGTGGATATTTGAGTTATGAGTTTTCTTTTTTATATTTATATATTTTTCAACTATTATGTAACTCTTCACCCAGGATCAATCACAAATCAGTGGGATTTCCCATTCAGTATCTCACTTAATCCTCACAACAATGTCATTACTGTTCCATCTTGTGGATAAGCAGCAGCAGCATCAATATCACTAGCAGCATCAAAGCTAACATTTTTAAGACTCATTATATGCTGAGTGTTGATCTAAGAATTTATCATGTAACTCTTTTAATCTTTATAACAAACCTACTGAGTTGAATTTTATTCTTAGACTCATTTTATTGATGAGAGAACTATTAACACAGAGAGGCAAATACACACACAGAGCCGCACATCACCAAACTAGCAAGCACTGAAGTCAGGTCCAAACCCTCCTTCTCCTCTAATAATAAGGAAATAATGAGCCAGAGAGGATGTTACCTTACTCAAGGTTATAACTCTGGTATGCGGCTAAGCCAGGATCCAAGCCCAAACAGCTCAAGACCCACTAGCTAGAGCAGGGCAAACTAGTGCCCCACTATCAGGCAGACAAACCAACTGAGAGCCAGCCAACTATTCCTGACTCCTATCTCTGGTGGATTCAGACAGCTAATCCAGGTCATACAGAGCTTTAGATCACTGATACCAGAGATTCTATAAGGCTCCTGAATTCCCTAGCATTTAATTATTTAAATATTTCAGTCTTATTTAGACATCTTTCTTATTGGAGACTTGTCAGAAATACAAACTGGGAATATTGAAATATTAAGATAAGAAGGGAACCGATCTCTTTCCAAGAAGAAAAGGAAATGGGTATGTATTATTGGAAATGGAGTGATAGAAGAGACAGAAAAGAAATTAAAAAAAAAAAAGCTAGCCTCAGCTCACTTGAAGGTAGGGCAGTGGGAAACCCACTCCAAATGCACACCCAGAGCAAATTCAGATCTGCATGTGGATGTGTTTACTTATAAACATCACATGTGTGGTTCCATAAACAAATTTTATTCGGACACTCATGTGAAGAGCTCTCTCCAAAATGACAAGAACAGTTGTCCAAGACTGGAAGATTCACTTATTGCTTGCTAATTAACATAGCAAAATGGCAGTGCTTTCAAAAACAGCACAATGGATTAGTAGGGGTATCTGGCAAAGAGCTAAAATGCAAACATGTCATTACAGTTGCTGCAGACAAGCCATATCGTTTGGAAAGAACAATATAAAGACATTCTGGTTCTATTTACAAACAGAATATGACATTATGATGTAACATGTATCAGTATTCAAATATTTACCAGAAGACAATGTATTCTAACATGATAGAGTAATTGGAAATTGGGTAATATGTTCCAGTAAGCTATAAACTTTTTTAAATATTTTTACAAAAAGCCTTAATGTGTTTTTATAGACTTATGTTATATAATAAGAGAAAAGGACCCAGACAGGCTTGTCTGAGTTATGATCAGGAAAGCCCTGATATCGCCAGCGAATGTAAGCTCTGCATTGTGTTGCAATTGAAGTGTCTCATTACTAGAACAGTGAACTGTATTATGTGGCACAATCTGCTCTTTTCTTACCACACCAAGTTTATTCCTGTCAGGTTCCTGACTTCTTAATATATTTTCAATTTTCTTCCTCATCCCTAAAGTCTCCTATTTTACGTAGTCGTCAGAACCTTCCAAACATCTATGAGAAAAACTCATTCTTTCCAAAAACCTTGGCATGGTGTCCAGCGTTCACTTGGGCTGCAATTTAGCATTAGCAATTTTCTAATGTATCATAAAGTCATCAGCTCGAGCTCGACTCTGATGTAATAGGACTCGGCTGAAAGAGCCAGGTCCATTTCATCTCCCCTTGCATTGACAGCAGTATTAACACTCATTAGAATGTATTAGCATGTTTAGGGCCAGGCAGTAATTCAGCCACCCAGGAGTCTTACTCAAGCAAACTATGTTGCTCATCTTATCATGAGGATTTCAGATATATTTATTCAGCTAGGGGAACAAACTCATAAGGACCTTTGGAAATCCATGAGAATAATGTTTATTCTCACTGTGACCAGACAACAGGGACACTACAAATAGTACTTGGAGTTAATTTCCTCAAACTTTTCCAAATTTCCCAATAAAAGCCCTTTCCTAGTCCATTCTACCTGAACACCTTCACACAGCTACTCACAATGCCTCACCAGCATTTAATGAGTGTATTCTATGTGCCCAAAGATAATAAGGGAACCAATCTCTTTCGTTACTTCTTTGAAATCTCAAATAAAAAGAGACTCAAAAATTGACTTTATAGAGAAGAAACCTGAGACAAAGAGAAATTAAGTCACAGTTCCTGCCCGCAAGGATCAGAGTCTACAGAAAGCACCTATGCCAATTCCCTGTCTCCAGAGTTGGCCATAACTAACCATACCACACAGATGCCAACCAAGCTCTGACCTTCCTTCCCAAAAGAAAAACAAACACGTGCAGGGTGGAAGTAAATAAGCCTGATAGGGAGGGTCATAAGACTATGTGACAGTCCTGGCCATGCCACCAAGAGTTGAGTAATGTAGAACTGAAATGGGTATCTGTTGGCCTTTGTCTTGTGAGAGGTAAAATGGAGAAGGGTACAAGGGAGAGGGTGGGAAAGAGGAAGGATTAGGATATCTCTGAGGCCTCCTTCTTCATAGGGGATCATCTGATAAGGTAAGAATGTTTACATACTTGCTACTCCAGGAGTTAACTCCCCACCAACAAATACTCTTCTTTTAAGTTATTACTTATACAATGCCTCCTATGTACCATTGTGCTAGTTATCTCATAATCCTCTTATTTAATCCTCACAAAATACTTCAAGGTAGACACTATGCTCCTTTCTCATGTTACAGAGTAGAGACCCTGTGAGAGTGAGTAACTTACTTCAGTTACAGTCACTAAGCTAGGAATCAGAAGGGCCAGGATTCACATCCAAGTTTATTGGATGTGAATCTGCCTCCAGGACTTGTCTGTTCTTTCTAAATGTGCTGTACTACTTGGCCTTGGATGGACCAGTGTAGGAGACTTCTACCTAACTTTAACTGTCATGGCACCTAAACAAGGGAGATTCCACATTTTAAAATAAACTAGGGGGAAGGAATTTGAATTTAAGCTTCCAATATACTTAAGAACTGACTTTTCTAGGGAGGGAGAAAAAAAGTCTAGCATTTTAGAAAAACATTTTAACTAAGAAGAGCCTTCAATTGTTTGTTTCTGAAAGGTTCAGAAAGTAAAACTGTGGGAAGGAAAACAGAGAGAAGAAGGGATGGACTATGAAATGACTGACTGACCTGCTTAAAAAAAAAATAAAAATAAAAATCCAGAGTTGGAGACAGCAGAATTACAGACTTGACATTAGTCCCATGCTGGTTATTACTCTTGATATCATTATTGCCAAATGGAATGAAAATAGAAGGGGGAGAAAAATCTCAGTGGGTATTGCAATTTAAATTTGCCATGTAAGCTAATACTGTATATTTAGAGACTGAGCAGACAGGGTGGTTGGTGGCTCAGAGTATGTGCAGGAGTTGCCGTGCCAGCTAACCAAAGCAGACATTCATTAGAGCAAAATGTAGATTTCCATTTCTTGGCATCTGACATGGGCTCTTTCCTTGGAAAGAAATGTCAATTTGGCCAAAAGTGTGAAACCTACAATAAAAGCATTGGGACTGTAGATTTCATCTAGTCTGCACATTCCCACCCCTTTCTTTCCTACTGTGGAAATCCAGTTGAGACCTGGGGTGTTAAGGAGAGAGATGGCAGGGGAACTGATTAGGACACTGGGTGCTGAAAAGGAGGATAAGGAGCTGGGGGAGGGGAAACTGGATTCCCAAATTCCCCATTTTCTTTTGGCTTTCCATTACCATTTTCTTTTGCCCTAAAACTGCCCAACATGAGAAACCAACCAAAATTACTGTTTTGCACAGAGCCCTGAACAATGGCAGCCTCCAAACCCTTGGCACTGCTTCCTAGCTGTGCAAATGCTGGGTGCTTATCCACAGAGTCTGTGGGCAGCATGAGTAAAACTCAGCTCCCGAGGCAGAGCTGTGGGGAGGCCTCCTCTGCTTTAAAATTTCACTCTGTTTGTTTCTTTTGTTCAATAGACTGGAAAGACTATGACGACAGAGAGCCCAGACACAAGGGACAGAGTGAAGTTTTGGAAGGTCTGCTGCAGCAGGTCCGAGCCCTTCATCAGCATTATAGTTGCCGAGGTAAGGATAAAAATCTGCACTGGGCCATCGACTGAGGTCTCGGTGGCGCCGGTAATTTTAGCAGTTTCCTAACTGGGTCGTACCTTCTCATTCATCAGGGAGAGAGAGATATTAATATTTGTACATCTGGAATCACTTTACAGCACTATCTTGCTTTAACCCTTCAGAAAAGATTTCCCTCTCCTTCCTCCCTTTCTCTCTCACCCTCTCTTTATAAGAATAGTTTGAAAACAAGCACAAGAAAAACAACAGCTGCCATTAGTTCCCTTCCCTTTGAACTGTCCCTTCACAAAACTCTTCAGTGTGCTGAGTCTTGAGGCTATTCACCCTAAAAAGTTTCACCTCCAAAGAAAACTCTGTGAGCATCCCTGAGGAAGCACAGCCATTTATAGCAGCAACAAAAATAGTAAACCTTTGTGTATACTTCCAATAAAGTTTACACATCCAATTTCACATCCAATTTCACATCCACTACCTCTTTCCACCCTCATTTTGGCAATTACCACTGAGGCTAAGTTACTTGACTAAGGTCACAATGCTAGGAAAAGACAGAATCCAGATAGCAACTGAGGTTTTCTGTCTCCATGTCCAGCCTCATTGTCATCACACCTCATTTTGTCTCCCGTCCTTACATCAGGACTGGGCCCTGGACTTTAACCTCGCCCTGAATTTTAATCTTCCCCTGTACTGCTGCTCAAGACAAAGTAGAGCATACCTTCCACAGGCCCGCCAACTACACCCAGAAAATCTCTCGAGGAGCTTTTGAAAGCTTCTCTTCTACTTGGACTGTTCCAATGGGACAGCATTAGGTTTCTGATCTGTGTAATGATTCATGGAACAGGCACTTAATTTTATTTGGAGAATTAAAGCCTCCAAAAGTTTACATTTTCCATGCTCCTTCACCCACCAGATCGCCAACCACATTGCATTCCCTAGATTCAGGGCACTGCTGGACCTGGGAGGTAAAAAAATCAATGGTTGAGATGAAGAGATGCTAGCTGAGTTATGATGAGGTGTAAACAAAATGTTATTCCCAATTACTGTATAAGTATGAAACTGTAGAAATTTTGGCTATAACTAGAAATGAGGACACGCATTTGCAAGAAAATAATATTGTTCTAATGAATGGTTCATTAGGAGAGATAAATATGCATGGGAGAAGCTTGAGAAGGAAACCCCAGAGGGAATTCATTCCCAGAACTCTAGAAAAACTTTACCCAGATCACAGCCTTCAACATTCCACCTTACGCAAGGTGCACTCATGCAAGTATGATCATCTTAACATCTACTTAAAACTCAGCTAGCATCTCTTAGTTTAAAAAAAAAAACAAAAAAAACCTCTGTGAGCATCCCTGAGGAAGCAAAGGGAAATCTTTTCTGAAGGAGTAAAATAAGAATCTATGATTTCTTCATTTTCTCCTTTCCTGCCTCTTCATCATTCTCCTGCCCATTGGTTCCTATATGGCAGGCAAAGGTAATAAAGCAATAGAATAGATAATTATTTGCAATTCATAAACCACATTTTGTTTGATCTTTATCAGAGGGGAAAAGATAAAACTACTCATGAAGATAAGGAAATATTGTTTGTATTACCTAAGGATTTAGATGCTCTCCCCATTACTATTGGATTACTATCCACTGGCCAAGAAATGATTGTCTAAACAACCCAATTATTTCTATGGTTTCCATCAACTTTTATCATGTGCATGCATTTCCTCACATGGATGTAAATATGTTGACTAACGGAAAAACTGATTAAGACATAAAGTAGAACTTCCCAAAAAGGGGGATTGTTTTTTATATTGAAACTAGAGGTCTGGTGCACAAATTCATGCACTGGTGAGGTCCAGTCAGCCCATCCCGATGAGAGCCAATCGGGGGTGGGACAGGCTGGGGCAAGGGGCTGTGGTTGTTCTGCCATTCAGTCACTGGGCTTTTATTATATAGGATATGCTCTGGATACTTAAACAGTACCCAAAGTGCATCCCAAAGAACAGTGGTCCTATAGGATGCACAGCTATTCTCCAGTTGTATCAATTTTCTCTCAATACAATAAGATAACATTACTATTGTTTCAACTGTACCTTCTTAAAGAAACTCCTCATGGAGCCCTCTGACCTCCTCAAATATAGACTGGTTACTGGCTGCCTCTGTATCTGGTGTGCAGCTGTCACCCTAAGATCTCCTTTCACCACCATATTGAGGACTCTTCAAGCCACTCTCCAAGATTAGATTTCTTCCTCCCCCCATGTCTTTCTTTTTCTTGGATTAGTCTCTCATTTTGGGAAGCCTTTTCTCTGGCAGCTTCCTGAGAGGATACTTGGGAGCTAACTTTTGGATACATTGAATGTCTAAAGATTTATTCTATTTATTCTACTTAACATTTATTTAAAGATTTGGGTAAGTATGGAATTTGCCGTTGAAATAATTTTCCTTCAGACCTCACTGTCTTCTAGCTCTCTATCTGATTGCAGTTTTGTATGAACACCTATTTTTTTCTGCTTTCTAAGGTTTTAAGTTTTCTTTTTAAACTCAGTCTTCTAAAATTTCACTATTATGTGCCTTTTTGGGGCTCTACTGTTGTCTGTTGTGCTGCACACTTGGCAAATCCTTTTATATATGGAAGACACCTTGAATTTGGAGATATTTTATTATTTGTTTCTTTGCCTCCTTTTTCTCCATTCTCCCTACAAGAACTCTTATTCAGATGCTAAACCTCAGAGACCAGCCATTTATTTTTTTCCTTTTTCCCCCTCCCTCTCCTCTTTTCCATCCCATGTGCTTTTAAATTTCCCTAACTTTATTTTCTAGGCTTTCTATTATATCTTTCAGACTTCGATAACATGTATTTTTTTTAGAGAGAGAGAGAAAGGAAGAGAGGGAGGAGAGGGGAGAGAGGAAAAACATCAATATGCTATTCCACTTATTTATGCATGCATTGGTTGATTCTTGTATGTGCCCTGAACAGGGATCAAACGTGCAATCTTGGTGTATCAAGACAATGCTCTACTCAACTGAGCTATCCAGCCAGGGCTTTGATAAAATATTTTTAATTTCCAATGCTCGGTTTTATTCTCTGAAAGTTTCTCTTCCAGATTCCTATCATTTTTATGAAGCAATGTCTTTTCTTATTTCTCAGGCTATTAATGATAGGCTTTGTTTCATTTTATATTTTTTCTCAGCATAGTCTCTCCTCTAAAATTCTCTTCTATTTCTTTGGGTTTGGCCTCTGTCTTTCCTGTTAACCTGTTCTTTGCAACTACCTGGTGATCATTAGACGTGTGCTCAGATTAAACAGAAGAGAACTCAATAGCTATTGGGAAGCTCTGAGCACTAAGGCTCTTTACTTACAGGCTTCACTGTAACGTGATCTAGCAAGGCCTTATCTTTAGGAAAGCAGTGAGGCCAATGTCAGGATCTTCGGGTATGTTCCCTTTGGCCAGTCAGTCGCCAGAGAAGTTTCTTTCCAGTATCCTGACTGGGGAAAATACGTTTGAATACCAGTGTTCCAAGAGCCCAGTGGGGAAATACTGTATTCTATATAGAAATTTTCATTTAATCCACAGGTTTTTTAGTATGAAACACCTCCTTCCCCCATTTTTAACTGTACCCTGTGTTTCCCACTCTAAAGACCTGTTTCTCTGCAGAGAATATGCCTTTTTTTTTTTTTTCCTGGAGAGGGGAAGGGGTGTCTGTCTACCTAAATAGGGTAGCAGAGGTAATCTAGAAGTCTAACTATTTACTAAACAGACTTAAACACATCCCGCTGATTTTAGCTCCATGTTTACCCCCAACTTCCAGCAGTACATAGTGCCCAAAGGGTAAGTCAAGTTACTTCTCATCTTTCCCAAGTCTGCTGAATCCATCTGTCCATCTGCTTTCCAGCTACCAAAATTCACTTGCTTTTGTTTCCTGTCCCATCTCATTGTCTTTATAGATTTATGTCTTTGTCTTTATAGATTTTTACAATCTTTTTGCTCTGCTTTTTGTGAGGTTTGGAAAGCAGTATGTAATGAATACATTCAATATGCTGCTTTAACCGGAAGTCCCAGTAGCATCATTTTCAAGCAGGATATAACCAGCCTAATTCATGTTCAAGTCAGAAAAAATGCTTTTGCTTTGTTCTGCCAGGAATAACAGTTTCCAGCTCAAGCTTGAAGCTGGCATGAATGCCTGTGTCAGCTCACTCCCAATTTCTACTATAGGATCATGGGCATAATCACACTGGGCCTCAGCCATGGGCCATCGCCCAGGATTCCATGTCTAACAGCACCAATATGGACCATATTCTCATCCCCACTGACAGATCTGTCACAAGTTTGATGATGGCCCAATCTCAGCTTCCCTTCATTACATTTAGGATAAGAATTAGAATCAGTGATCATCTCATTCAGCTCCATGTTTACAAGTAACTCTACTGCTTTTGTCAGGGAGAGTTCCAGGTTGTAAATAGAAGAGCTGAATAGATGCAATGGGTGACTTGCTCACCATTCTAGCCACAAAACCTTGCACACAGTAGTGTCCCAGCAAATACTTATTCAGTGAATGAATAGCTCCGTTTTTCTGAGTATTGGCATTATTTTTATCTTGGACAACTCACTTACCCTTTCTGTCTCAAATTTTCTCCTGAATAAGGATAATCATCATACCTAAGCCTACAACTATGTTTGTAACCCTCACATATGCTGGGAAAAAACCTCCCAAGAATGCTAGCAGTGGTTATAGTAAAGTGGCAAGATGAAATGGGTGGGATTTTGTTCTTTATTTTCTATTCTCCCTACTTTCTGTAATATACCTATATTAATTTTACAAAGAAAAAAATTTAATCAACTATCCCACCTTATAATAAACTGCTGATATAGAGAGGATAAACAAAACATCCCAGTGGTTTCCCCTGGAGTTATGTTACTCATAGCCAACATTTTTGAGGATCTGTTCATTGAGTTAACCACTGGCATCTCAAGATACAAAAGTTTCTTGTAGGAATGAATGAGCTGAATCCCTACATGAGACTGAGGATAACACTGAGGAGACAGGGGAATAGAAGGCAGGAGGATGGAAAGAAGGTACTGGGAATGTTTTCTGCCAATGGAATTTATACTGTTATTTTTTTTTTTTCTGTGTTCCAGAAAGTTCAAAATTACAAACCACAGGCCGCAAGCAGTCAGTCTCAAGGAGCCTGAAACACCTATTCCATTCCTCAAACAAGTTTGTGAAGACCTTGAAACGGTGGGTACTATAGTTTGTTTTTTGTTTTTGTTTTTTCAGAAAGTTTTAACTTCTCAGGAATCAGCTGGTTTTGGTTCTGAGTAGAAACTAAGTTGAAATTACTTTTTTGTTATTAAAAGAATATGAAGTTCATACCTCCTATTTCCCTCCACCTTTTTCACCCATCCTTCCACCCTTCCGCCACTGATCTGGCAATTATCAGTTTGATCTCTATGAGTCTATTGCTGTTTTGTTCTGTTCACTTTTCTTTATTAGATTTCCACATATAAGTGAAATCATTCGGTATTTGTCCTTCTCTGTCTGACTTATTTCACTTAGCATATAACACTCTAGGTCCATCCATGTTGTTGCAAATGGCAAGATTTTTCTTTTTTTTAAAATCATGATGGTCACTTCATAAGTTATATAAATATTGAATAACTATACTATATACCAGAAGTTCATTTTGTTTACCATATTTTAATTTTTTAATAAATATATCTATCACATTTTTAAAAAATATGAAGTTCATTTTTCTCCTGAGAATTTGAACAAGATAGTAATTTATCTGAGTTCTGATCAGTGAACTTGTGATTCTTAGCTAGAATATGCTCATAGGTATATTTTAAATTATCCTTTTTATGTCCAAAAAAAAGTTTACCATGATTCAGGCTTGGTAGAGGAAAATGGTGGAAGACAATTTTTATTTTGCCTTTTCTTTTTAGGGGACTCTACATAGCCGTTATATTTTATTACAAAGACAATATGTTAGTCACCAATGAAGATCAAATACCGATCGTTGAAATAGATGACTCTCACACCAGTTCCATCACACAAGATTTTCTGTGGTTCACAAAGGTATATTGAGTTTGATTTTATTTACTCCCACTTTGCACCAATGTTACTGCACACAAATCTCTGAAACCTAAGTTAAGGGGTCTCCAGTGATCAAAGTATTGGGGTGGGAGTAAATTTCCTCAAAGGTTTTTCAGTTGTGAGATGCCCTATGTCATACAAAATGCCAAAACAGTGTCTATGCTACATTTTCAAAGCAAAGAAGCTTGCATCCTGTCAGATTGTGTCTCCACTATTCTGAGTTATGGGATTGTTTGGCAAAGACTAAACTGTGGATCTGACTGTTTCATTAACATTCAGATCTTTTTCCAATTGGACAGAGATCAAAAAGTTGTTTCACCCATATCTGAAAATGGACTGGAGAACAAACATCAGGAGTCAGATTTCCTTCTCCCTGCTGTGCTTTGATGCCACAACCTAAATCATGTACTGGCTTGGATGATGATATGACCTCGTGACTTCTTTTGCAGCTGTCTTGTATGTGGGAAGATATAAGGTGGTTAAGGCAAAGTGTGCCTATCTCCATGTCCTCATCCACAGTACTGCAAACTCGGCAGAAGATGCTTGCAGCAACAGCCCAACTACAGGTGAGGGGCCAGGTTTCAACCCAGACCTCGACAGAAATCTGAGAAAACTTGGTCAATTCCATTCCAATCTGACCCAGAAAGGAAATAGTGAGATCCTTTCTCTTTCAGAACCCTATAAAGCATATGAAGGACTCTCAGTTTGCGCTGCTGACCACCTGCTCATGTAGGCAACCTGTGCCTTTAGCAGGAAGAGGAGTAGGGGTCTCTCTTGAAGAGTCTAGGAATGATCCCCAAACAAGAAGTAATAAGACGTGAGTTCTGGATTTGATATTAATAGGCCAACTCATTTTTCCGTTCTGGGCCTCAGTTTTATCACTTGCAAAATAAGAGGAGTTTGAGTAGATCACTTGAAGAGCCCTTGCTGCTCTGGCATCCTGTGTCTCTATGAGTGTATGGAGATGGAGAAAGACACGAAGAAGATATTTTGAAGTGTTTCTTGGCTTGATGCTTTTTGTAAAACACAGGTATTTGCATACATTTTTGCTTTAAGCAAGCAAAACAAACAAATAAAACCTCTTAAAAGCTTACTTATAACCATGAATGTATTCATCTTTCTGTACATAATATTAACCTAATCAGATCAGGTCTCTAATCCCTACAAGAATCTTTGTAGGTTACAGAGTCCCTCCTAGAATTTGAGTTCTAACCAAGCTCTTCTGGGTTTTCCTTTCATTATTTTCTGACATTCTCTGAATTTGTGGTTCCCAAAACAGAAAAAAATCTGCTACATGGAACTGGGGTCTCTAAGAGATCTCTGAGCCTTTAACAGTAATGAGCATCTACCTACAAAGCTATCAGTTACATCAACCCCAGAAATATGCATAACAGGAATCTATGTAAGCTGTGTTTGGCCAGGCTATCCTAGCCAAGGCATAAAAATAGGGTCATAACAAAACAAAACAAAAAAAATCTACAGCTCCACCACCACCTGCAATTACAGAAACTTCATTTCTTGATCCATGCAATAATTCAACTTCCTGCAATAATAATAATTATTGTGTTGCTATTATAAGTAATTCTGCAAAGTAAATCTTACTTTTAAGAATGTTCCATGCTATGTTCCATTACATAAGTGGTTTACTGCCTTGTGTCCTCACTGGCCTCAGATATTTTAGTAAACAGTGCTCTCCATTTCAACTCTCTTGATTGCAGAATCTTTCCCTTCAACTCAAGAAAAAGTTCTTGGAGCTTGGCCATGATGACTATGCTCAATGTGAAGCACTTTTTTCCTTTCATCACTGATCAGCTTGAATTAGACCAATTCACTGTAACTCAAACTGCTCCTTCATTAGGATAAAGTTCTTTCCCAGGAGGCTCAGAGCCCTTATTGGATGGACTCTCTCATTAGCCCACCATACAGTCCAGACATGCTTGGATCACAGACTGAATAACCTTAGGATTTCAAATGAGGCTTTTTGATTGTATGTTTATTGAAGGCTTCCTAAAACACTTTCATCTGATTTCAGTAACACTGGAAGAATCAGACTGTCAAAAGCCAGTGTAGCCGAAACAGGGTTTGGCTCAGTGGTAGAGCATCGGTCTGCGGACTGAAAGGTCCCAGGTTCAATTCCGGTCAGGGGCATGTACCTTGGTTGCGGGCACATCCCAGATGGGGGGTGTGCAGTAGGCAGCTGGTTGATGTTTCTCTCTCATTGACGTTTCTAGCTATCTCTCTCCCTTCCTCTCTGTAAAAAAAAAAAAAAAAATAACATATATATTAAAAAAAAACAAAAACAGTGCAGTTAGATGCTGAGGAACTAGAGGGAAGCTGTGATAGTCAGCGTTCCCTACGTAACTACACCCATTGCAATAGCTCTTGGATTTCCTTGGCCCTACAACTTTTCATAATGAATGCATCAGCCACCTTCTGAGGCATTTCCCTCCTTGTCTAGCTTAGATTCCTTGGCCCATCATAATCACTCCTTTGAAAATATTCTAAATTTCTGGCCACTGTCTCCTTCTATATTATTTATTTGGAAAAATCCCAAGTCTGGATGAATTCAACATGTCTCTACTGATTTTGAAAAAAATCACCAACAAGATGGGGGAAGTTGACTGGTTTTATGTTAAATTCACTACTACAATTCCAACATATAATCTTACCTAGTGATCACATTCTATTGTATTTCTCTACTAAATTCACTTTCACAACTATAAAACAACCATTTAAAACCGTCTCCATTATTCCACATCCCTTCACCTTCCCCACACTCATACCCACATCAGCTGATGAGTTCACTGTATAATTCATTAACAAATGGGAATTAATTATTTTCAATCACCAAATATAAAAGCTTCCTTGCATTGACCCTACTTTCTCTTACTTCCTATTCCAACAAATAGTCCCACTCCTCCTACCAAAGGCTTCTCCCTCAAATGCTCTGATTTCTTATTTAAACATAACTCAAGTCTCCAATTTAACCTCCCCTCAAATCCCTTCCTCAACCCCACATATCCCTTTAACTACAAAATTCTCTTCTCTTTCTTAGACCCAAAGTTCTTGAAACTCTTTCTCCACTTACTTCCTCACTTCCCATTTAATTCTATTGTTTATTGGTTATTATATTATATTCCATAAGAACAATTTAAAACTACTTTTGCCCCAACCTATATTGAAGCCAATTTTTTTGTTGTTGTTTTGTTGTTGTTGTTGTTTTGGGGGTAGGGAGACAAAGGGGACAGTTACAGGCATAAAAAAAAACTTTTCAAAAGAGGAAGAAAAATAAATTGGGGGAAACTGATGCTCACTTAATATTTTGTCTCTTTACTAACCTAACATTTTTTTTACAATGTTCTTAAGGAAAGTAGAAATGCATTATTAAATAGCTTGGTTGGCATAAGGCATAGACAAAAGATTCTGACCATGCCATTCCCTTACTCACACTCTTCCAAGAATGGCCCATTTTATCAAGGCACACAAAGGTCTTCATCACCATCTTTCTCTCCATCATCTGTTTCCATAGCACCTTGACTTGCCTTCATCACAGTGCCTACCAACCACTGTATATTCTTGCCTTGTTTTCCAGTTTCTGCTCTATAGTGCGATCCTTTGCTATATATATATATATATATATATATATATATATATATATATGCCTAAGCAACCGACTGAACAACCGAATGACTGAATGACCGGTCACTATGACACGCACTGACCACCAGGGGGCAGATGTTGAACACAGATGCTATCCCCTGGTGGTCAGTGCACTCCCACAGCCAACCTCCTGTGGCCAGCCAAATTCCCACAGTCCCTCCCCCAGACTGGCTGAGCCTCCCACAGTCCCTTCCCCCCGCCAACCTCCCAGAGCCCAGCCAGATAGGTGCTGGCCAGGCCAAGAAACCTCACCCATGCATGAATTCATGCACCAACCTCTAGAAATAAAAAAATAATCATAAAACAACTTTCATTTATCTAAAAGAACAGGTGGCAGGTACTGTGCTAAGAGTTTTATAAACTATATCTCATTTAATCTCATCACACCTCCCTGATGAGAAAGTACTATTACTGATATTAGTTTAACAGAAGGTTAAATAACTTGCCTAACATCACACAAATAGGAAGTAGCAGAGTCTGGATAGAAATATAAATCTATATAACTCCAAAGCCTGCATTCTTTCCAATACTTCATTATCTTATGTGTTCGTTTATAAAAGCAGACAAAAATTTCAAATAGAAGATATCCACATTATAATTTTTCTTTACAAAATAAGATTCTATTCTGCATCATTTGGAAGCTATTTAGAAGTGACTTTAATTTGATTAATATTACCTAGGCAAGAGGAGAGATAAGTATCTGCGAGTATTTGGACTTAAAAAATAAAAGAGAAAGCCTGTAAGTGGCTATAACCCCACATTGTTTTTCCTACTCTTAGGAAAATGACAGAGGCCCCAAGAGGCAGAAGTGTACATTGCTCTTACATTAAGAGGTGTCCAAACTACTTATTCTCAAAATATAGTAATAAACTGACACTGTATATAGGATTACATTAAACTTTTCTCCTCCACTGCTTTTAAAATGAGTGTTAGTGAGTAAAAGCTAGGTAACAATTTATTAATACTATGCCTTTTTCATTTTTCCAGCTGGAGGAAAGTTTGCCCAAAATTTTACTTTTTTTTTTTTTTAGGCCTTCACATTGCCACTCTGGACTTCCCTCAACTTCCTGTGTCACCCCAAACTAACCAAAGGTCTCTAAATATTGTGCATCTGTCTACGGCTATTGACAGGCCTGTGATTTCTTCCAATTATAACCAAGATGCATTCCTATGAGCCATCAAGTGGCTTTTATTCCTCCTTATCTTGTAGGATCATCAGGGTTCTCAAATCTCCTAATGTTTATTGCATGACAGGTACCAAAGTGGTCTATTTTTTCATTAGGTCATAAAGAAAGAACTTCAAATTTGCCCCCTTAGAACATAGTTGCAATTTATTTTTCATAAGGATATTCTGCTTTTAAATTGGTTGCTCCCTAGAACTGGCTATCCAACTCAATCTGATATCAATAAAGAATTTCAGGAAGACTTTTACCCCATTAGTCATCAGATCTAAAGCCCGTGGTCAACAAACTGTGGCTCGTGAGCCACATGCAGCTCTTTGGCCCCTTGAGTGTGGTTCTTCCACAAAATACCACAGCCTGGGCGAGTCTATTTTGAAGAAGTGGCATTAGAAGAAGTTTAAGTGTAAAATTCTTGGCTCTTGAAAGTAATTTCAATCGTTGTACTGCTGATATTTGCTCTGTTGACTAATGAGTTTGCCGACCACTGTCCAAAGCCAATAATGAACCACTGATAATAACAACTTTAAAAATGACCATCTCATTCAATATCTACCCAGGTGCTTTGGTTTAAAGTAAACTGTATTTTCCAGTGTCCTAATGATAATATGTTAATTCAGTCAACAAAAAGTTATTGAGCTCTTACTATGTGCCAGGCACAGTGCAAGGAACCCTGAGGCACAGAGACAAACCACCAAGATGTCATGCCATATATATCCATCCATATGCAAGGGGACCAGAGTCATGCTAAGACACAAGTTTGTAAAGGAAACAATAGGAGACAAAAGAAGAGATGGTAAATTCTACCTGAGAGAGTTGGAAAAGTCCTTTCAGAGAGGGTGAAACATGGACTCAGCCTTGAAAATGATTAAATGAAAGCCAGGGTGGGATTCTAATTAGAGCAGTAAAGAAAGCCCAGACCTTCCTTGTATCAAACTTGAGAGTTTTCAGAGTATTTTCTCACGTAATCCCCCCACAACTCTATAAAGTAAGGATTAGGATAAGGGATATCTGAGCTATAAGGATCCTTAATATTAGATGATGAAACTCAGGGCCAAAGGGAGTAAACATTTTCAGAAGTCTAAGAGTTAATGAATAGCAGCCAGGCCTGAAATTCAACACCAATATAACTAAAGGCTTAACAGCAGTGGTGTGCTGGAACTAACCTGCGCTGGCTTAGGAAAGCCAACTGTTAAATATTCAGGAATTTTGAAAGCCTGTTATCAAACTATAGTAGCTTGAAATCAGCTTATGGTGGGAGTATTTACACTATAGAAATTGGCATATCCTATAAATCAGTTGTTTTTTTTATATAGACAGTTTACCAGCATACCACTGCTGTTGGCCAGTATTACTTTGCAGCAAACTGCTACAGAGGACAGGCTTTAAAAGCCTTACCCAGTTACTTTTCTGTGATTTGGAAGTCAATTATTGAAAAAGAATAAGTGATTAGATCATTGTTAAAAACAGTAATCCTGCCAACTCTATTTTCAAATGTCAATAATTATTTGTGAAATTTCTTCTTTATGTGTCCTATCCTTGTGAACTAAAAAAAAAAAATAATAATAATAATAATAATAATAATAAAAATTAAGACACAGTCTCTACCTGTGAGGGAATATTCCAATATTTTGGTAGATGTGGATACTAGGTAGGTCATCCTTGTTACTTTTACAAATTCCAGTTCTACTTCTGCTCTCTGGCTAATAGGTTATCTCATCAGTGTTTATGTAAGCTCACAAAAATAACAGCTAGAAGTTCTGAGATGGTTTATAATTTTAATAAACTATAGATATTAAAAGTAAAAGGGTATTTTATCCTATTCCTCCCATGCTCTTCAAAACCTCATATTTGTGACAGTTTATTTTAATAACATCTACCTGGGCCCTTCCACATTTAATGTAGCATCTTTCCCTTCCTATCTTTCTGAAAGCATCGTCTGCCTCAGTTGACCTAGCTCATGAACAATTTTAACAAAGTTTTAAATAAGTAGAACTCCCTGAAATGCAGGTAAGTTAAACAGACCAATCTCCCAATTAAAGTATCTTGAAGGGAAAGCGCAATCATTTGGGACCTGTATAATGTGCTACATTGTCAATTCACTTCTTCATTTTAAACAACCCCACTTCACACCAGTGTACTGTAGATCGCTTGAAAACTCCACAAGCAGCATACTTGAAATATCAGGCATTTTTCTTTAAAACATCTGGGATTCTCTTCAAGTGCCAGTGACTGAGGTTTATGTGCTGGTGTGTCTATGTGGGTAAGAGATATTTACAGGTATTGAATTTTCTTAAAAAACATAATGTTTGTGTCTCTTGCTATAATCTTTGCAGGCTTATGGTGAAGACATTTTCTTTGAGCTTCTGTTAAGTACATTTCTATGATGCCACATTTTCTAGGATTAAGTTTGCTAAAAACAACAACACAGCTTTTCAGAAACATCAGATAATTATTTAGTGTCCTTTGTTACAGTTATGTTGCTTTGTTTGTACATCACATAAGCTACCAGAAATTTATTTGCTTCTAGAATTTACTTGGAACACACAATCTGGGAAGAGTTTACTATGAGCCCATTAAAGACCGGCATGGAAACATCCTCATAGTCACCATCAGAGAGGTGGAGATGCTCTATTCATTTTTTAATGGCAAATGGATGCAGATCTCAAAGCTGCAAAGCCAGAGGAAGTCTCTGTCAACACCCGAGGAGCCAACAGCCTTAGACATTTTACTGATAACCATCCAGGTATGTAGTCTTTTCAATTTCTTAATATATTTGAAGTTCCAAATACACTTATTGAGCCTCTAAAGAAATATACCAAAATTCATTTACATATGCAATGATGGAGTGGAGAGGGTCCAGAGACATGTCATGGTTTATATCCCACATATTGGAAAAATTTAGAAGATTGTTTTTATTTTATTTTATTTTATTTATTTTATTTAACACTTTCCCAATCTGGAATTCAAGTATGGGCACCTTGAGAATGCCCCTGACCCAATGAACCAAAAAGAAACAATGAGACAAATATTTTAGTAGGAATCTACAGATAGTATAATCAAAACATTAAACCAATAACTGAATGTACTACAATAATAATTCATATATTATATATGTACTTGTGTGTGTATGTGCATCTATGTATCACTTTGAACAAAAACATTCATAATATTTACTCTTGCTTGTTCCTTAAACTACTCCTTGAAGACAGACAGCCATGATTAAATCCATTTTAGGAATCAAATAACAGGCTTGATGATATGAAGTGACAGGCAGATTTAATGAAGCTAATGAAGGTTCTGTATCATTCAGCTCTTCACTTGCAAAAGCCCCCTCAAGGTCCTGGCAGAAATCCGAACAATTTCACATTCATAATTGTGATTCCTTTACCTTAAGGAAAGAACCCAAGATTGCATTAGGTTCAAGTGCCACCAAACTTGGGTTTGCCACTGAGCACACAACTAGAAAACAACAGGGCCAACACTTGAACTTAGATCTTCTGACTGTAAGCAGGCTTCTCTGCGCTACATTACTTCATATTCCAGGGCAGGAGGTAGGATTTCAGTGAGTGGGGAATGGGAGATAAATGAAAGATGAAAGACTTGCTTGAAAACTGAATACCACCAAAATTCAAATTCAAGCAGCTTAGATCGGACTCTTAACCTTGATGGTAGAACCAGGATACGCTCCCACATCTGCTCAAGTCCAACCCTCTCTCTTTGCCACCAAACTGCCTCACGTGTTCTTACATGAATATGGGTTTCAAGCTGTCTTTTTCTTACTTGCTTTCTTTAAATATCTAGTGACAGGGACAACTTCTGTAGAACTGTCCAGTTAGATTGCAAAGCTGGCAGAAACATCCACCTTGAGCCCTATTGCAACCCATGACATATATTCACAAGAAAGCCAATTTGTAGTAATGGCTAAATAAAGGGCTCAATCCCACATTAACAAGCCAAGTCCAAGCCTTGGCCCAGTAGGCCCCTATGATCACCCTAAACAGCTAAGACCACTTATTTCCATTCCCCACTGAGGAGTGCTACTACAGTAAGTTCACCTTCCCATTAGTTGCACCAGCCCAAACATGGACAAAGTCCAAAGGAGCAAAGGTAAGCTAATTGGTCAAAACCCCTGTATTTGATTTTATGGAATCTGAGTTCATATGAAATTGATAGAGGGTGGGTGTGTGTGAAAAGGTGGAGGCAGGGAACACAGACACATTCGTGGCTCCCCTCTTCACCTTTTATAAGCAAGTGCTAAAAGAAACATTTTAAAAATCATAATAAATTGATTTTACAGGGTGACTAATACACTAATCCCCTATAGGGATAAACTGGGCTCTGGGCTACCTTCCCTCCTAGAAACACAGCACAGACCCCAGTGTGATATAATACCTGGTTTCTCCTAGACTTATTACATTAAAAATGTGTTACAGGTGCAGAAAAATTCCAATCTGGCGAAAGGTTGTTAGAGGAGACCAAAAATAGAGGCAAGATCAGGTTTCCACCCAGATCCAAGTGGAAAATTTACCCCCGCTGACTGGCACATTCCTGCTTGATGTCATTCCCGCCCACCCCCACTACCTTTCTCCTCCTCTATATTTTTCTCTTTCACTCCCTTCCCAAATAGGTCTTACACTGGAGAGGAAATGGGGTATAAAACTACTAGGGCTGGCATTCAATCACTCCCAGATTTAAGATTAAATATGTCAGGAGGTGGCCCCACCAAGTCAACATGAAAGTAGAGATAGGTTGTGGTGATTGCCCAAGTTGACTAGGTAATTCCCACAATTCTGAGCCACAAATCACTGTCTTTTATAAGGGTTAGTAGACTGATGACCACCAGGCATTCTGATTGGAAGCCTAGGCTTCTTTCTGCTACATCATATGACATTCAGAGATACAATTTTAGAATCAGGTTGACTGGTTATGATTCCTTACTCCTTTCCTAGTTATACTAGAGACTCTGTGCATGAAATTCATGCACTGGATGTGTGTGTGGGGGGGGGGGGGGGGTCGGTCCTTCAGCCCAGCCTGCACCCTCTCGCAGTCTGGGACCCCTTGGGGGATGTCCGCCTGCTGGCAGTCAGACATCCCTCTCACAGTCTGGGATCCCTCGCTCCTTACCGCCCACCTGCTTGCTGCTCCTTAGTGCTGCTGTGGAAGCGGAAGAGGCTCCCACCACTGCTGCTGCACTCGCCAGCCATGAGCCTGGCTTCTAACTGAGCAGCGCTCCCCCTATGAGAGCACACTAACCACGAGGGGCAGCTCCTCCATTGAGTGTCTGCCCCCTGGTGGTCAGTGTGCATCATAGTGACTGGTTGTTTTGCTATAAAGGTCACTTATGCTTTTATTATATAGACTAGAGGCCCAGTGCACAAAATTCATGCACAGAGGGGCCATTCCTCAGCCGGGCCTGCACCCTCTCCAATCTGGGACCCTTTGGAGGATGTTCTACTGCTGGTTTAGGCCTGATCCCTGTAAGAGCAGTAAGACATCCCTCTCACAACCTGGAACTACTGGCTCTTAACCACTCACCTGCCTGCCTGCCTGATTTCCCCTAACCTCTCTGCCTGCCTGCCTGATCATCCCTAACTGCTTCTTCCTACCTGTCTGATCATACCTAACTGCCCTCCTCTGCCAGCCTGATCTCACCCCCAACTGCCCTCCCATGAAGGCCTGATTTCACCCCCAACTGCCCTCCCCAGCCAGCCTGATCTCACTCCCAACTTCCTCTGCCTCATCCCCCACCACCATGGCTTTGTCCAGAAGGAAGTCAGACATCTGAAGGATGGCTGGTTGACCCAGTCTAATTAGCATATTATCATTTTAGTAGTATAGATAGATTATATATGATAGGATTGCTTAAATTGGGCCGGGGGGGGGGGGGGGGGGGGGGGGGGAGGAAGGGGTCTTTTCAGCAGGATGAGATGTTCTTGGCAGACAAAAACACATTCCTATATCTGGACTGATAGCCAGCCATATGCACTATACTGCCAAACCTGTCATTAAAAAATTGAATTGCTTTCTTACACCTTACACCAAACAGCTGTTGCCTTAAAACCCCTCCTCGGCCCCAACCATAGGTTCTGCCTTCACAGTTCACCCAGAGTAGGTTCTGATTGGTCAGTTTCTATGCCAATTAGCATCAAACCTCCACCACCGAGGCAGCTATTGGCTCCTCACAGTTCACCCAGATTTGGTTTTGATTGGCCGGTTTCTATGCCAGTCAGCATCAAAAGTAAATGAGTTAATATATGAAACATCAAGGGTAGCACAAAATGACTGCTCAATAAATGTTAGTGATTTTTATTATCTATTTACTCAAAAAAAAAAAATCCAAGTAATTCTAGGCTCTCCTTAGGACACACCTAATCCATATCTTCATCCCTATTGTCCCAGGGGACCCTAAGCACTGGCTCAGTCATCCCTTTAGCATTTTCTTCCTTCCTCTACCTTTTCATAAGAACTGAGAAAAACTTGTGTAGAGGCTGACTGATCCACAGTGGGGATTTCAAAAACAGATACAGGCTTTAACAAAATCTGGGCCCATAACTAATCTGCTAATCCCTTGTGCCCCAGGGAAACTTCAGGTCCACCCTTCTCAAATGCCCAACCTTCTCAAGTCCCAGACTTGATAATAGGCCTCTCTCATATATTTGGAAGAGAGAGAGAGAAACCTTTTCCATACTTGCCTGGAAAGGAAGAGAGTCATTACAGACAGGCTAGTGTCCCTCTGAACAAACTGACAATGAGAGCATTTTCAATAGGGAGGCCCCTCTCATGTGTTGAGTGACTCTGACCATGGAACAGTTTCAGGAACACTTCAATAACTGAAAGCCTCACAGGTGAAGTTTTCTCTGAATATTAATCTCTATACTTTGTCACATCTATGACATCATTTAATCCTCACAAAAGCCCAATGAGGTTGAGTGGGTAATTTTATTGTGACCAATTCAAAAATTAAGCTATGGATTTCAGAAAAATAACTGGCCAGAGTCATAGCAGCCAAAAAGCAGCACAGAAGGGACTAAGATTGACGTCCTCTGACTCCTAGGCTGGTGTTCCCATACTACCATGCTGCTTTACACACCCTTACCTTCTCTTTCTCTGGATCCTTTTTAAAAAGTTTGATCCTAGAAAAGCTACAACGAAACTTGTCTTCTATCTCCCGTCTCTGCTTTTCCTTCTTTTAGGCATTCTTTGTTAACTTCAGGGACTCAATATCTTCTTACACCTGAGATGCACAGAACCTACTATCTTGTCTGCTTTTTTTTTTTTTTCTCTCCTTTTTTTCTAGCTCATTTTCAAGCAGCCTCTAACATGGGGATCAAAAACTACTGGAATTGGGAAACTAATGGAAATGAGCCAGGTGGGCTGGATATAAGAAACAATTGACTTCACACATAAACTTGTTCACTGATGTCTACAACAGAATTATTCACAGTAGCCAAATGCCCAATAACTAATGAATGAATGAATGAACAAACAAAAGCGGCATATCCATAGAATGGAATATTTCTCAGCCACAAAAATTAACGAAGTACTGACCCATGCCATGATAGGAATGACACCTAAAAGTATTATGCTAAGTGAAAAAAAAGCCAACATGAAATGCCACATACTGCATGATTCCATTTATATGAGATGTCCAGAATACGCAAAATAATACAAAGTATATCCATGGTTCCAGGGACAGGTGAAGAAGTGATAGGATTAGAATGACAGCAAAGTTACTGTGTGTTTTTTAAGTGATGAAAATAGTCTGAAATTAGCCGAAACTGGTTTGACTCGGTGGTAGAGCGTCGGTCTGTGGACTGTAAAGTCCCAGGTTCGATTCCAGTCAAGGGCATGTACCTTGGTTGCGGGCACATCCCCGGTAGGGGGTGTGCAAGAGGCAGCTGGTCAGTGTTTCTCTCTCATCGACATTTCTACCTCTCTATCTCTCTCCCTTCCTCCTCTCTTCAAAATATCAATAAAATATATTTTAAAAAATTAAAAAATTAAAAAAAAAATAGTCTGAAATTATATAGTGGTGATAGCTGCACAAACTTGTGAATATAGTTAACACCACTGAATTTCACACATTAGAATGTTGAATTTTATGGGACTTGAATTATATCACAATAAAAAAATAATATAAAAGTAACAGAGATTATAGTAATCTTGAGATCATTTAAAGAACAGCCTTATTCAGCCTCAGATAACTGCAGTTAGAGGAAAGTGGTCCCAATGCTGAAATATTTTCAAATTTTTAAAGAAAAGCTAAAAAAGTTCAGAATTTTCAATAAAAATCTTTTTTATTTTTAAAAGTTAGAAAAACAATTTAGAAAATTTAAATTCTTTGTAGTCCAATGATCGTGGACCGGCCCACAAAGACCACCAGCCACCATTTAATGAGTTCTGCTATCCCTGGACAATTCTGCTTTCATCCCCTATCCCAGTGGTCGGCAAACTCATTAGTCCACAGAGCCAAATATCAACAGTACAACGACTGAAATTTCTTTTGAGAGCCAAATTTTTTAAACTTAAACTTCTTCTAATGCCACTTCTCCAAAATAGACTCTTCCAGGCTGTGGTATTTTGTGGAAGAGCCATAATCAAGAGGCCAAAGAGCCACAGTTTGCCAACCATGGCCCTATCCAACTAAACAAAAACCTTGTGGTTATTGGAAAAATAACTTTATATCATTCTTCTAACAAGCTCTTAGGCTATATGATCAATGAAGAGCAATTGGATATATAACTCTTCTTAGTTACTGCACTAGCACAGCATATTCTATCCCAGAGGCCCTGCCCCAGACCCCACTCCCTCTTGGCCTCTCACTTCATATTTAATAAACATTTTTTCAGCACCAAGTAGGTGCCAGGAACTCTTCTAGGTGCTATAGAAAAAACAAATGAGTAAGTCAAGGTCCCTGGTCTCAAGGAGTTCAGTCAGGGGAGACAGACAGACTTGTAAACAAATCAAGGTAATACAAGGCAGAATTAAACGAGAGCTTGATAGCAGCACAAACAGCGTACTATGGGAACACAGACAAAGCAGCCATTAATTCTACCTGGAAATATCAGGGAAGGCGTTGTAGAAGAGGTGACAGTTGGCTGAGCCATGAAGGGTAAGTTAAGTTCACCAGGTGGAGAAATAAAAAGAGAGAAAGAGATGGGGGAGGGAAAGATGGAGGGAGAAGGGGAATGAAAAAGGTGGAAGAGAGGAAAGGTAGGAGGGAGAAAGGAAGAAGTTAAATAGAATTAAATACAGAGCATGGTAAAAGAAATGAGGCGGAAGCTAGAAAAGTCAATCTCACCCTCCCTTGGGTCCACAAGGACTCTTACACATTTTTCTCATGGCCCTTATCACTTGGGTTAGAAAAATTTGCTTATGTGTAGTTCCATGAAAGGATCATGTCTTATTCATCTTGATGTCATTAACACCGTAGCACAAGGCCTTATGTGTAGTAAGTGCTCAAGTTGGTAGAATGAGTGACTTCATGAACCAACAAAAAAAAATCATAAGAGATTAGGGCATGCACGGGGAATGAACAGGGGTCCATCTTGACTGGAGATAAGGGATGAAAAGGCGCTGTAGTGGAAGCAGAGGCTAGAAATGTGGTCTAGTGGTCAAATGAGGCAATGTGTAAACCCAAAGGCATTTGATTTGGTTTAGGGGTCTTTCTAGTGTATTTCAGATTATGTGAATAGGATAGCTTCTTTGTCTTCCTATGCATTTCTCAGGCCCAACACATTCTAACTAATGAAGGATAAAATGACTGACTATGTAAAGACAGGAAAACACAAAGCAGATGCTCAGTAACAGTCTTTTAAAAAAAAATTGAATGAAAGAGTAAATTACTCCATCCCAGAATGGTGTTGGTTTTTAACATAACCACAGTATGTTCCCAGCTCACATTCTATCTGTGGTCAGTCTGACCCCCACATGTTTTTTCTCTTACACTCATACCCATCCTATATTTGTACTGGGGTTTGGGTCTTTACAAGCACATTTTCTTATTAAGTTTAAACCCTAATTATGATAAGCTTATTTTTCCAATGCATAGGGTCATTCAGAGCTTTATTACTATTTTCCAGAAAATCAAAACCACACTAAACTAGGGACCCACAAATTTGATACACATTTTTTATTTCTTTATCTAGAATGTCAATAAATAAGCTGAAAAAAGTAGTCCTTAGGGCCGGTCTTTATTGGTCCATCACTCAATATGTCTACTATTCCCACACCATTTCCATCATTCACAAATCTTCATTTCAGATATTTAGCTTATAAAAGTAATATGGTAAAGACTCTACTTTTCACAGATTAGTTAGTGAAACAGATTCTACTGGAGACTTCTTCTTGATCTAGTGTCTCAGGATTTCCTGACTGGCTGCAAATTGACTGTTTGATGGTTCTTTTTCATTTCTCTCAAAGATCAATAAGTTGGCAGTCTTTAATTACTAGAGCCATCCTGTGCTTTTTCTCCCTTTCCTGTTTCAAAGATAGGCGTATTTGCCCTTTTCTAGTCTTTAGGGACTTCCTAGTTGTCCATCACTTCTCAAAAATAATGACCTGTAAGTTTGTGGCCACATCTGCTTGTTCAGCAAGTACCTCCCCCCCTTGGGTGCATATCATCCATTTCTATTCATCTGAACACTTCCATTCTTCCTCCTCTCATTAACCATTTCTCTCTTTGACTACCTATTCATTTCTTAAAATTTCACCTTGACTAACACTCCTCTAGTCAACTACTCATCTGTGATCTGTTCTGAAACAAGATAAAAGATATTAAACTGTATGGAATTCCTGATATTAATAAGAATGCCTTCCTTCTTGATCAAATGAAACCAAATTTCTTTCTAGTCTCTTTTTTCACCAAATATCTTAAAAATTAGTTTTTTCCTTTTCTGTACTTGCTAATTATGTAACCATTTATGACCCCAACTGTGGCCATTCTTATTTTGTTCCTCTTCTGCTATTCTCTGTTCTGATTTCCACATGTTGAGTACTTATTACATATAGCATTAGCACTGGATAGCAAGGACACAAAGCAATAAAAAAAAAAAAAAAAACACAGCCAACACCATTAATTTCATAGTCTAGTTAAAAAAAAAAGAGCATAAAAGAAGAAAAATATAAGCTAAGTACTCCTTCCTGTATGCCAATAATGTCTCTATTATAAAATTCATTTCAGTATATTGTGATAATTGCTTATTCATCTTCTTGACCTCTTCAAAAGTAGTGATCACAGCAAGTTACCTGAAACCCCAATGTCTCCTGTAGAGCCTGGAATTTAGTATGCTTGACAGGATGGGACAAAGGAAATGATACACAATAGCATATATTAGGTATTGCAAATCGTTAATTTTATAGAGGAAAGACTACCCTTTCTGAGTATGGTGGCCAAGGGAGACTTCAATACCTCTCTGTTCCACATAGAATTTTATGCAAGTATAACATTTGCTTTCCTTTTCTTTTTCACCTACCTTACATTTAGTGGTAGCGATGATTCATTCTTTTTTTTTTTTTTTTTTTTTTTTACTCATTTTGAAAATCAGGCTAACCTTTGGCCTATAGGAATCTTTATAATCAGTTACCTAACTCACCACTCTTAATTCTGTTTAACTCCCACGCTGCCCAAATGTTTTAAAAAGTCATACCTACTGAGATGGGGGACAGGGAAGTTGTATTTCCAATTATATGTCAGTTATTTCAGTCATATAGGAAGCTAAAGTCACACCCTAAATAGTTCACTAGAGAACTTACAACATATAAAACATCCCTCTGTGCTAAAACAGGCTGGCACTTCCTGTCAAACCAACAACTTCATTCAGTCTCTGCTGCCTGTGGAATATTGTGATGTGATAATACAATGCAAATCTATTATAAGGTAAATTTTAAATCTTGTACAGGTACAGAATTTTGTGAAGCTAATGAAGATGATATGGAAAACTAACCAAATCACATGCAAAGCCTGTTACAATTCAACAATAGACCAGTTAACAATTGAAGAACATAAAAAGAACCAGTATTTTATAAGAGAATGGCATAAATAGCAAATATTTTAAATGCCAGAGGGGAAAAATATGAAACATTCGCAAACTCTTGAAAAAACTATCCTCTTTGTTTTAAAAGTCAAATGTAAGAAACAGCATTTCAGCTATCATACAATTTAGTCTAAAATTATGCCAAAAAAGAACCAATACTTGACTCTCTCTTCATTTTCAAATACATAACTACAACTTAAATTTTAACAAGATAAATAAATCTATTGTATTGCACTGTTTCATTTTTCAAGATAATCAATTATGCCGAAACCGGTTTGGCTCAATGGATAGAGCGTCGGTTTGGGGACTGAAGGGTCCTGGGTTCGATTCTGGTCAAGGGCATGTACCTTGGTTGCGGGCATATCCCCAGTGGGGGGGGTGCAAGAGGCAGCTGATCGATGACTCTCTCTCATCGGTGTTTCTGACTCTCTATCTCTCTCCCTTCCTCTCTGTACAAAATCAATAAAAATATATTTAAAAAAAAAAAAAAGATAATCAATTATATATTTTCTTCTACTTACTATAAAATCTTCATCCTATTTAAGTGGTGTCATTTAAAATAGACTTTTCCTGATAACAATTACCCTGAAATAATGAGGCTTCCTGTACTGCTTTATCAGCATTTACACTTGTAAATTTCTGTTTTCCCCCAGCTATACAATAAGCCCTCCAAGGACAGAGATTATAAATTCTAGTTTTCTTTAGTACCTGCCTCCGCTACCACCAGTACATTGCTAATCACAGCCCATACACCACCCCCAGTTCAGAAATGAGGAAAATAAGCATGTAGAATATATTAATAACTGATTACCTGACTTGTAGGACAAGTCTCCTGTAGGTAAGATGGTCTGTCCCCAACCTTCACCTTTAGTTCATGACATGTTGCACCTAAGAAAGAAAAAGGTTTTGAGATCGCCTTTCAATTAGTTTTTTATTTCTGCTTGGTTTTTTTTTTTCATCCAACAGGATATTCTCTCCTATCACAAAAGGAGTCATCAACGTCTCTCTCCTGGATTATATCTGGGTTATCTAAAGCTGTGTAGCTCTGTGGATCAGATCAAAGTTCTTGTTACCCAAAAGTTGCCCAACATTCTCTGCCATGTGAAGATCCGTGAAAACCATAACATTTCCAAGTAAGTTAAGAGGAGTTTGGATTTTCCTCCTAATGAAACAATGGCTTGAGTGATGGTGTAAGGAAAAGGAAGTGTTGAACTTCCCAATACAGTTTCTACAGTGAGATGTCTTCAGGGGCAGAGACCGAGCTGCATAATAGCATCAGGATAAGGAGGGCGGTGATGTTGGTGAAGGAACTGAGCCCATCTAAAGAGGGCACTATCCTTTCACTTTTCTCTCTTTATTATTAATGGTAAAACCACTGATGCACAACTGGTTAATGAGTAGGTGTCCTCTACTTTCAACATTAGATATTTCCAATATCTTTTCTTCACAATCTAATAAGTCATTATTTTTTAATATGACTATGGAAATGGGTTCTAATAAAGCATTGATTTCCCCTTAATCTTAAAGGGCTGCCCCTCCACCATCAGTATCCCCACCCCTAACCCTCTGGCCTGGGGACTCTGTATTTTTTCTATATTCTTTATGATTCTCCAGGGCAGAAAAGAAGTAACAAGGCTTGAGCTTCTGGAAATTCCTCTATGGTTTGGCATCAGGGTGAACTGCCCTGTTAGTTTTGGGAAGGTTGCCCAATCTTGGTAATCTGGCTCAGCTTTACAACTAGCCACTAGCAGGTCTCTGAAAGTCTACTGAATTGTGCTTGACATGAAAAAAAAAAACTGTTTAAAGGGAAAGGAAAGAATAAGAAAAAGAGCTCTCCAGAGTTTTCCAGGCTTTAGAATACAAGTTAGATACCCCAACTCTAATTATACCTATGGATTTATTTAACCAAAGGTGACTCTAATTTGGTCGTTTAAAATTTTGGCAAGTTGATTAACTATAATGTCTCACAACGTTTATTAAATACTAGTTGAGCACAATGAAGATGATGATGATAGTCTCTTCAAAGAACTCACTAGCTGCCATATTCTCTTCTTTCACTTATCAACTACACCTAGACTTTAAGTCTGCCATCTGGTGGTCACTTCTACAATCAGCATTAGTGATCTCAGTCCTTCCCAAGAGGTTATAACACTCATTTGTAAGTTGACTCAGCAACAAATACTTTCATCCATTTTCTTGATTTGTGTCTTAAAGGCTTAGACTCTATATTTTAGTGCTTATACCATCTACTTTCCCCTTTCCAAGACTCCAAGTTTCATTTTTACGGGAGATTCCAGTATCCTTCACTCTGCCAGTTCCATCTCCCTCATCCTTAGCAATTAAACTGGTTAACCACTAGATATTTCATGGTATTCCTACCAGTAATTTATTTTCTGATTTGATTATAGATGCTATTTTAGCAATGTTCTCCTTCAGGTTTTGTGTATACTTGTGCTACTCAGACTCCCTCAGTTAGTTTTCAATATCCACGATGAGAGAAAGAAACAGTTCCCAAGCAGGTTCTCAGAGATTTCAATTATTTATGAAGCCAACAGTATGCCCAGACTGAAGTGAGATTTAATTTTGAGTTTTTTTCTTTTATTGGGATAAAGAGTAAATTTTCCATAGTCTTTTCCAGTGTGGGAATTGAAAGGAAACAGATATCTTAAAAACAGAAACTTTTCTAAGAGGGTAGCTGGTTAAGAGAGAGTGTTTTCTGATGAAAAGCTTATGTCACAATCAATTTCATTTTCTGACCCACAGATTGGAGGCCAGGCTGGTACAATCCATTGGGGAGAGCCCTCAGAGGGTTTTCATGGGAGTGGGAACGTATGTTAGCACCTCCTCTCTTTCCATCCCCCAAGAGGAGGGCTTTCCTTTCCTCTCTAGCCTGCTCCTGAGAGCATATTACTGTTCCCTGAAGAGTTAGAAGAAACCCAGCCAACTGAATATGTTTAGAGACTTGTACTAAAATACCTGTGGAAACAATGTTACCCAAGTGGCATTTACCTTGATCTTCTCAAGCTCCTTTTGAAGAGGAGCCTTTGGGGGATAAACCAGTGTGCTTTTCTCCCATACCATTCTTTCCCTTCCCTTCTGCATGACATTTGGGAAAGTTCAGTAGGAAGGATTCTAGAGCATACAGAATAAAGACGCATATGACACATATGACTACTTGAAAGGGGATGGAAGCACTGATGTGTGTTCCCTAGTTCCTTTTATTAGAATTGTCTGGTGTTCCTGTTTGTGATTCTCCTCCTACTTTTGGAAGAGGAAAGAAACCAAAATAGTCCGCATGATTACCACAGGCCAGGTTTGAAATGTGCCACGTGATTTGTTGCCTGAGTTGGACCAGAGTCCTGTGGTTACTCAATTGCTTAATTAATCTGTGGCAAGATGGAGGGTCTTAGAATTTACACAGGCTCTTCAGGGAAAGGAAAATAAAGACAAAATATCTAAAAGCTCCAATCTCAAAAGGTAAAAATTAAAAACTAATACAAATTAGACTTGTTGCCCTGTGGTAGAGGTGGTATGGAAGATGAACTAAGCTGAAATTAGAAAAAGCTCATTTTAAACTCCATTAGGGTGGCTAAAAGTTCAAATAGCATAAATTGCATTAAGTTTTAACCACCAAAAATTGGTTACCCAGGTTCTGGACATACACACTAAAAATGTTCTGAGCTGTGTTCTGAACTTTTGTTATATTTCTAATTTTAACTTGACTCAACATACAGAGAGGAGTGGGAATGGGTCCAAAAGCTTTCTGGCTCTGAATCTATGGAAAGTGTGGATCATACTTCTGACTGCCCCATGCAATTGTTCTTCTACGAGCTCCAGATGGCAGTGAAAGCTCTCCTTAAGCAGATCAATATACCTCTACACCAGGTACTAGTCTTTACCGTTCTATCTTCCTTTAGTGGCGAATGAAAACTGCACTGTGGCATAAAACACAGAGGAATATATATATATATATATATATATATATATATATATATATATATATATACACACACATATATATACACACACACACATACATACACACACATACATACATATATATGTATATATATATATTTCATTTTTTTCATTGATTTTAAGACCACTTTGCACATATAAGCACTTCGAATTTGATGCCTACAGACTACACTTCTGCCCCTTTTCTGTCACTTCTCTGTGTTGACTTCTTCTTAGACCCCACTTTACTACATGGTCTGGTCAAGCAAGGAAAAATCACTGGCTAGCCCACCTTAAAAGGAACCAAGTTTCAACTTCAGGATAGCATGAAGCAAAGAAAATAAATACATAAATAAGTAAGCCTACAGTTAGATGTACAAATGATTTATCTAAGAAGACCAGTGGTAATACAATTTATAGCAATGGCCAAGGTTATGCTGTATTAACTTTCCACAGAGAATTTACTGTCAAAATTATTGTCTTTAATTTTAACCTCTGCTAACAAGCAATTTCAATAAAAGCTGTTGGCATAGAAGAGAACAGTAAAAGTTTAATTAGCTCTGTCCAATAAGTTAACATGATGTAACATTAAATTATTTATTCTTTTATTTATTTATTTATTTATTGGCCTACCTTCACCTTCTACTCCCACCCAACACACACACACACACACACACACACACACACACAAATGAAACAAGTTTACCCTGTAAACAGGAAGACTATTAAAGCAGTAACTGTCCTTTTTTAAATAACAGAGAGACAACCATGTATTGGCCTCTGACCCATACAGGCAGGGGATAGAGTACAGACTCCAAGAGTGTTCTTCCATTGGGCTATTACTCCGATTCTAAGTTAATACTGCAAGGCTAGTCCTAACAGCCAACACTGACAAAGAATAAATTACACAAGATGCCATAAAGACTCTATGGGGCAAATGAATTATTCCAGGGGTGGCCGTGTACTGAGGGAAAAAAACTACCAGGTCTACTTGTGACAGTAGATACTATTAAAGGGTTTCTTGGGCTTAGCAGGTTTGAAGCAGCTCATATTTCATTGGTGACTGTTGGGCTACATATACATGTTGGGAGAAGGCTGCTTAACTGCCTAAGAGTGCATACAACATTTTTTTTTTTTTTTTTTGATTCTTGTAAAATTTTCTCAGTCCTTGGCCTGAAACTACATTTTTCCCCCTTAACCAACTTAAATTGAAACTAGTGGATTTTTAATTCAATCCATTTTTGTTGCTTCATGTAATTATATTCATCATTTTGAAAAGCCCACAGAATGCAATCATTTTCTACTTTTATAAGAAGCATAAATGTTGTTTTCAGAGTTTATGTGGAACATTACTGCCTTAAATCTTGATTTTATATAGCATTATTAAATGGACTGAACCCTAATATTTATGTTGTATAAAAATTCCAAGCTTGAAGTCGTGTAATTTTGTTAGATGTTTTATGCCAGTTTGGTGTTGTTTATGTAAGTGCCATGTTGTAACTCTCCTATTTTTCCTCCGCGCGTGTCCCTCTGCAGGCAAGGAACTTCCGCCTCTACACACAGGAGGTGTTGGAAATGGGTCACAATGTGTCCTTTCTTCTCCTGCTCCCTGCCTCAGACGACGTCTGTACAGCCCCAGGACAGAATAATCCTTACACCCCACACTCAGGGTTTCTTAACCTCCCTCTTCAGATGTTTGAACTTGGTATAGTAGCTTGTTTCACCTAGAAATATTAACCCAACCTCCTTATAATAAAATCACAAAGTTATATCTGTTCCCCCTTGTCCCAGTGGAGGGTCAATAAATCACATGATGGCTTTGGCAACAACCCTTCCTAGAACTGTGTACAAGTCTGAGAGAAAGCAAAGCTCCAAGACTATGTGCCTGAGCAATAATTATTGAAATCCAGCTAAGGCCCAATGGAGAGGAGGGAATTCTGAACAGAAAGTTCAGTTATCATGCTGCAGTTCTTGCCTCCCCTTTGCTTTCTTAAAACATAAATACAAGAACTGATGTTTTCATGAAAAGCACTTCCCTCCCTCCCTCCCTCCCTCCCTCCCTCCCTCCCTCTCTTTCTCTCTCTCCCTCCCTCCCTCCCTCCTTCCCTTCTTCGCTCCTTCCAACAAGGAAAAAAATACTGAAATTAAAATGTAGAGTGTATATCACTTTGAAGAAAAAAAGTCTATAACTTTAAATAGTGCTGATTTATTAAATAGACTTTAATATTAAATACACTCTAAAATTCTAATAGACCATTTGATAAACTGACAAGGTCTCCCAAGAAGCAATACTGTAATTATACTGTGAGATTCTGAATAGTGTGAAATCTTGTCCTGACTTTCAGAAATGAACAGCTTGGGCCCCCGTTTCCTTATTTTTGCAGAGACCCTGCTGCCCACTGAGTGTGTGAATAGGGAGGCTTTGTCTCTTCCCTACGCTGCATCTTGTAGCAGGCCAATAAGAGGCAATTAGCAAGAGTTTCATGGGTTCAAATAAATTGTAGGATTTATGGAAGAGTGAGTGACTAGTGGCTAGAATGGAGGCAGACTCTTTTTGGGATTGCTCCCGAGCCACCAGATTTAGAAGCAGACCAGGCAACTGCCTGATGTCTTGTTCTAAGACTTGGGCATCTGAATCTGAATTTATCCTTTGAGGATGAATGGATTAAGCCTCTCAGTTTTCCTTGCGCCAAGTAGTTCAAAGGCTCAAAAGCTGATGAACAGCAATTATTATTTTTCCAGTGAAGGAAAAGTTATTAAGAGAAGGCTGAATCAGACTTGCAAACTGGAGCTTGAGAGTCCTGGGTCGTCTGCAGTATGGCAGTGCCAATCACTTAACCTTTCTGTACCTCTCTGTGTCAAATGACTGGCCATGTCACTCCCAAGAGAACTGGGTGTAAATATAATTATTTAATGAATTCCCCACCCAAAGAACATTAGTCCATGATATAACTGTATTGTTGTTATGAAATATAATTTGGGTCAAGGTATTTCAATTCAAGTCACTAAGTATATATACTGGGGCCTAATGTGGAGATGCAGAGATTCGTAAGACAAAAGCTCTGTCCTCACTAGGCTTTTAATTCAGTGGTAGGAGTAAAATAAGAATACAAATAATTATTGAATGAGGTAAAATGTGCCAAAATCACCAGCAACAAGTGATATTAAAATAAGAAAAAATAAAACTCTTATTAGGTGGAGCAGAATGAGCAAATACATGAGAATATAAGAACTCACAAAGAGTGAGGAAAAGATAGTCTGGCTAGATCAGAAAAATAATGAGGACATCATGTCCATAAAGCTATATGGATGATATGGCCATACTGGGCAGTATCTTAAAACTCAGGCTGAAGAATCTGTTTAAGATGGATTGGAAGCTGGGTTGAGGGGGAATAGTTCAGATGTTACTATAAAAGTCCAGTGTTAAGATACAAACAAAACCAAATATATACTAAAGGCTGGTGCACAGATTTCGTGCACTCAGGGAAAGGTCCTTCAGCCTGGCCTCCATCCCTCCCGGCCTGGGAGCCCTTGGGGGGATGTCCGAGGGCAGCACAAGCAGAGTGGGTCCCACCACCGGTGTGCTCACCAGCTGTGAGCCCAGCTTCCAGTTGAGCGGCACTCCCAGCTGTGGAAGCACACTGACCACCAGGGGGCAGCTCCTGCATTGAGCATCTGTCCCCTGGTGGTCAGTGAACATCATAGCAACCGGTTGTTCTGCTGCTCAGTCAACTTGCATATTAGTCTTTTATTAAGTAAGATATAACACTGGGAGTAATCAGTAAGATAGGGCAACTATTTGAATGAGAAAAGGTAAACTCTAGAAACTTCTAAAGTATCCCCATAGTTTTCAGCCTCAAAAACTGTAAGATTATTGCTGCCATTACAGGAAGTATGCAAATCAGAGAAGAAAAATGTGATGTTTTCAGCTCAGTATCTGAGTATTTGGCAGTAGCAACACAGGAGAGGAAGCTGGGTACTAAACCCAGAAATTGACCAATATCTATTGATAACATCTAAAGCCATGAAAATGAATGATTTCCCATGGATAGATAATTGATAATTAACAGGGAAATGAACTAAGGAAAACACTTTAGAGAAATAACTAGGAGTTCATCCTGTGTGGAATGATCATTATTGTTCCATAATTACAGAGAAAAATACATGAAATTCATTTCCCCATGCCTCAGTGGCTTTGGTGGGAACACTCAATGATTTGGTATCAATCATAATGGTATATGATTCCCAAAACCAAGTCCTAAAAGTTTCCTCTCTATTCTGTTTTCTGGAAGGTGAATGCATTGCTATTGAGCAGCCAAACTTTGTCCTAGTATTGTTTCTATTTTATGGTTCACTTTAGCCATTCATTTGTTCATTAATAAATACTTAAGTAACTTGCTATGTGCCAAGCACTATTCTAGGTACTGAAGAATCAGCACTGAACAAACTCTTCATGGAATGTTCATTCTAGTGTAGTATACAAATAGTAAATCAATCAACAAAAAAATAATATTGTAAATGTCAGACAGTAGTGAGGGCTATAAAGAAAAATAAATCACGGTATGGGACTGGAGTAAAGTAACAGGAGATACAATTTTGTACAGGATGACCTGGGAAGGCCTCTTTGCAAAAGATACATTTGAACAGAGATCAAATTTGCATGCAATGAGAACAGAAAGTGCAAAGGCCTTAAAGTAAGAGTGTGTCTGACTAGGACAGTGGTTGGCAAACCACAGCTCACGAGCCACATGCTACTTTTTGGTCCCTTGAATGTGGCTCTTCTACAAACTACCACGTGCAGTGCACATACAGTGCGATTGAAACTTCATGGCCCATGTACAGAAGATGGTTTTCAGTCGCGGTTTGCCGACCACTAGGCTAGGAGATCATTGTAGGCAGACTGTAGTGAGCAAAAGCAACGGAGATAGAAAATGAGATTAGAGTCAATATGGGCCAGACCATGCAGTACATCACAGGCCATGATGATAATTTTAGATTTTACTGTAAGTGTGATGGGAATCCAATGGAGAATTGTGAGCAGTAGAGTAACATATTAAAAAGCTCTGCAAAATCTGGTAGTCCCCGTCCCCCACATACACATACACACACACACACACACACACATAAAATTTAAAAGCTTAACTGTGTTTAACCTAGCATTTTCCAAAATCATTTGACAATGACTGGGACCATTTTTGGCATGGCACTTACTAAAAAACCAGAGCAAACACACTTTAGGATATGACACCTTAGAACAGTGGTTGGCAAACTGCGGCTCTCGAGCCACATGTGGCTCTTTGGCCCCTAGAGTGTGGCTCTTCCACAAAATACCATGGCCTGAGCGAGTCTATTTTGAAGAAGTGGCATTAGAAGAAGTTTAAGTTTAAAAAATTTGCTCTCAAAAGAAATTTCAATTGTTGTTCTATTGATATTAGGCTCTGTTGAGTAATGAGTTTGCCGACCACTGCCCTAGAACAATGCTTTTCAAACTTGAATGTGCATGAGAATCACTTGGAGAGCCTGCTAATAAATCAGATTCCTGAAGCCCCCCTCTAGAGAAACAGAGCTGGAAGGTCTGGGAAAAGGACTGGACATGTGCATTTCTAACAAACTCTCAGCTGACACTGATGCTGCCAGTCCATGCACCACACTTGAAATAGTGCTGCCTAGAAAACAGAGGGAAAGACATTTTAGGAATTTACAGAACTAGGGATTTGGTTAGCACAGTAACAGAATCCAACAGTGCTTATCTTTTTGACCTGCCTACTTTTCTTAATATTAAAAGCAATGTAAGACCATCAAATACTATTCTTCACCTATGAAAACCAGGCCACCAATCAAAGCCTGGGTCTCAATAGTTCCTAACTTTAATATGTTTTTCCCCATATTAAAACATACCTTCTTACCCTCCTGGTCCCCCTTTGTTATATCATTGGTGATCCAGCTGATTAATGAACACCATGTAAGCTTCCAGGAAAGACCACTTGGACAGGCTTGGTTCCATTGGCATACATTAATCTATTAGTCTTTTCTAGGGATCAGGAGGAAATGTTGGCAGTAACAGGAAATTAATGCACCCTGGGACAATGCTTACCGTACTTCAGCACCACCAGCAACAATTTTTAAAATATTGCTGGGCCTTAATAAGAATCTTATCCCCAAGTAATCAGAGCTTCCCCAGAGATAGATTATCACAGCCCACTAAGCATTTAATAACATCTTCTATAGCAATGTCTAAGAAATTGCTATAGTGGGCCTAAGCCCTTCTAAAAAAAATACTAAGCAATTTTTACTTTTTTCTTAGAAGTAGGGACTCCTTTCTTCCCTAGAAAGGTACAAAGTAAAAGGTCAACACATACACTAAGCATTACTGAGAAAGAGAACGTTGTTGGACATTCAACCCGAACTTATAAAACTATATTGACAACATGGGAAACTCAAACAAAGCTTGAAAATGTGCAAATTATGCACATATGTAAATTATAATAGAATAAGCATTACACTATATCTCAGTTTGACTAGTGTAAGCCATCCCTGCCCCAATGGAAGTATTTGAGATTTGGCAGACTGACCATGTTTCTGCCAGTGGCCTTAGTGAATCATAAATAACTTGCTAACCAGCTATGGAAAACTGCATCTGGGCCTATTCCAGCACTAAATAGATCTAGCAAGGACAAAACGATAAAGAGCTTAGCCCTCTGCATCCTAGAGTAAAGACTAGGCTGGGGCAGACCCATAAAGTGTTTCTCCACAGAGTTAATTGTGGGGGAAAGAGACTGTTATACAGGAGGATGTGAGATCTCTGTGAGTAGGGCTGAGCTGAGGCAAAGAGGTACAGTTCAGACCTACTCCCCCTCCACAGCCTGAGGGCTGACACTCCCCTATCCTCTGGATAAAAGCAGGACAGCACTCCTCTGCAGTAATAAAGCATGTGCTGGGGGCTGACAAAGGTCACTATTTATACTGTTCCAGAAACAAAAGGAAAAGGAGAATCATGAGCCCTTAGAAACTGTCCAGGGATGTGGCCTCTTGAGAATTTGCCTAGCCTGCACTAAGGAGTCTGCCCTGCCTTGACCCTAGTGCAGTCAACATTGACAGCAGTCCTATGATTAGGAAAGCTAATTTTTATTGATTTCCTTGGGTCTATGATTCATACTGATTGGACTACCAAGATTAAAAAACTGGAAAACTGGGAGATTTCTTTTTTTAATTTGAAGCCCGGTATGTATTTCATATTTCAGTGCTGGGCTGCATCCTTCATTCAATAAATATTTACTGAGTTGCCTCTATGCCAAGTCCTATGCTGGGGCTGGAATAAGGACATTAGTAAGGCACAATCTTCCTATCAGAAGCCTAGAGTCCAGTAGAGGCTGCAGACATCCATACCAATAGTCCCAATACAACCAAAACACTGTTGTAAGAGATAGGCTGTTGAATTTCAGAGGAAAGACACCTAATCCTTTCTTACAAAGATAACATATGAGCGAGGCCTTGAAAGATAAACAAATATCCAGAAAAATGAAAGAAAAGGCAGAGCAGAAAAAGAAAATCATTTTAAGCATAAGGATCAGCATGCACAAAGACTTGGAGACCTGGGGAAATGGAGCCCAAGTAAGTATATTCTTAATAGCTCATTGTGACAGATGCTTAAGGCATCTGAAGAGTGACAGGAGATGAAACTAAAAAATAAAAACTTCCAAATCACCAAGAGCTACTTATGCCATCCTAAAGATGTTAGACTTTATCCGATAGGCAATGGGAAGTCACTAAAAGATTTAAGAAAAGGAATAATATAATTTTATCAGTTTTTAGCAGGTCTGTGAAGGATGGATTGTAAGAGAACCAAAACACACACACACAAAGAGCTGAGACTAGAGGCAATGAGACACTTAAGAGAGTGGAGTTGTCCATGTGGACAATGATAAGAACCCAAACCCACATTGCCACAATAGGGATGTAGAGAGGAAAGCAGAGGCAAGAGGATTTTAGGAGTTAAAATCAATAGGACTTTGTGATTGATTTAATGTGGTTGAAGGGCAAGATGGAGGAGCCATAGAGTCTGAATAAGGTGCTGAGATGGATAATGTTGCCATCTACCAAAATAGGAATTATGAGGGGAGGAACAGGTTTGGGGGAGGAGAGAGATGATGAGTTCAGTTTGACAAATGATGAGTTTTGAGGTGCCTGTGGGATATCCAGGCATTGAGCCTAATGGAATCCAGGCCACAGACTTACAAGAAATGGCACAGCCTCAACCCTCATTCCTGATGCCCATTTTTCATGATTTAGAATATCATTCCTAAATTTCAACTGTCAACTCATTTACTACCAGGAATCGTTAGAGGGTCATCTTGTGCCCAAGTTCTTTCTGACATGTTGGCAAAGAATCATGGAACTAAAAGTGACCCAAGAGGTAATTTTGCTGATTCCTTAGCCTCCAAACTAGGCTATATGACCCAGACTGATTAGAACTTATACTGAGTTAGAGATCTTTAGTGAGAACATTCTCATCTCAATCCTGTTCTAATAATCTACCCAATGTCTCATTCTTCCTGGAAGGATAGTATAGAGGAGTGAATAAACATTAATTTCATATCTTATATGTGTCACATGTTGTGCTGGGCACTTTATGTATTTTATATTACTTAATCCTAGGAAGGCATTATTATGCCTGACTTAGATATGAGAAAACGGAGGCTCCCAGAGGTTACATGCCCATGATCATATAGGTAGTGAGCAGCAGAACAATGATTCAAACCCAGTTCTGTCTGATACCTAAGCCTGAGTACTTTCCACTACTATATTCCAATATGGCCTCTTATGTTGGTGCCAATTGCATTTTATAGTCTGTCACTATCTTATATTGAGAAAAGACAGAGACAACGCCACAGAAACTAAGTCTTACTTTGTAAATTACTAACAAATTAGTAATGTGGCCCAGATAATGCATTGCTTACCCTTTACCATTTTGTCTGTAAAATGCATGTGATTCACATTAGAAAAGAATTAGAAGCTTCCCGTCTATCTTCCCCTCTTCAGTGATGGCTACCAAATGTATCATTGCTAAACCACAAAAGACTATGTTAAAGTAAAATTTGTTACAGTAACATTAAAGGCTCTGGATAAAAACCACTAGGGCAGGAAAGTGCAGCGTTGTATATGAAGTCTCCTCATAGGTCACTGTGGTGAGTGGCACGAATGGTGTGGGCACTCTGAGACCACCCACTGATCCAAGACACCTACCACAAGAAGACACAAGAGGAAACTGTGGACTCCCTAGTGTTTTAGAATTTAGATGAAACTGATATAGTGCTTCTTTTAAAGAAATTCTTTAGTCCCTCTCCCTATCTTCCAAGTCATATTTCAGAAAGAAGGAAAAGGAGAGGTTTTTTCTTAACAACTTGGTTTGAAAAGGCAGCCTGTGAGACACCTCACTCTCTTCACTCCCCAGCCAATGAGAGGGCATCTGTCAAGAACTAACAAGATGTAACCCCTCCTTGAAAGGTATAAAGAGACATTCAGGGAGCTACAAGTGCTAAGAGGAAGCTACCAAGTAACGGTGACTCTTTCCTGAAGACTGTCAGTAAGTATCACCGACCTGGAACACATCCTTTAAAACAGGAAAATCAAGAGCACAGTGAGAGGGAAAGAAGAGACTTAGGAGAAAAGGTCTGCCCTCTTCAGATTTGTACATTTTTTGTTGTTGTTCAGTCAATAATCATTAATTGAGAAGCTCTAATGTTCCAAGTTTTGAGGAAATGAAAATTAATAGGAGGCCTGGTTCTTGCCCTCAAAGAAATCAATTTAATACCAAGGCAGTCAAGTAAACACGTAATTACAATAAAGATAAGTGTCCTGATATATTTGGAAACTAGTGCTCTAGGAGTACAAAAGAGAAAGAAACTAATTTCTAATTGTGCTTGGAGGGGAAGAGGTAGGTGTCATTGAAGATTTCACTGAGAAGACATTCAAATATCAGATGAAGCTGACCCAGAGGTACTTAGAGAAGGGGATTTGAGGACAAGGAAAAGGCATGTTTAAAAGCATATAAGTACAAAAGGACTTATATAAGTTCAGCCTGACCAAAGTCTAGGGTCAGTGTGAGTGGAAGTGGGGGATGGAAGGTGATGCAAAATTAAAGACTGAAGATAAATTCAAATCCTAGATTGCAAGAAACTTTCCTTATGGCTATTAGATGTTGAAATTTGATCCTGGAGTCAAGAGGGAGCTCTATGGCCATTAATCTGGGAAAAGTAGATCATTTAGGAGGAACTCAATAGTTGGTTATTTACCAAGAGGTTGTATGAAATCAGTTCTTCTGTGTGTAAGACAAGTGCTAAAGTAGAGGAAATAGAAAGGAAGGATCTGACACTAGAGAGAAAAATCAACCACCAAATCTGAGACTACCCGAGTAAAAAAACACGTCCTTGAAATGTGCACAGCTGGAGAAAAATGGGCCACTGAAGCCCTCACCCCATTCTTCTCCTCCACTTCCACCTGAGGAAAAACAGAGCAGGTTACCCTCACACCTACCTGAGATTCACTCTAAGAGGAAATCAAGCAAGGAAGCAGGCAGCTGTAAGAAGGGAAATGTAGGGTCATAGAGATTTCTCAACATGCAAAAAAGTAGGGCTTCCTCACTGAGGTGCAGAGATGACCAGATGCCCCATTTTAAGGTCCTGTGGTTTTTAGCTTCCTTACTAGGTCGCACGAATCAACAGTGAAGAGGCCTAAGGGAAGTAATTAGATCTTCCTAAACTTCCTCATCGAAAGCCAGAATGAAAATGCTTCCACCTATTTATTGCATTATATCAACATTATTTCCAAAGCATGGGACATACTGATAGAGGTCGTAAGTACACAGAGTGAGGTTTCTAGAGAGTGAGTCTCCAAATTAAACGATGCCAGGAAGACATTGGTACTACGCTATCTGAATCAGGATGCATTCCTCATTCCACTGGCATCGAAAATGGTTACGTGATCATAGCCAGTCAGAAAAGTATGGAGAATCTGACCATCTCAGGCTGTCTGCAGCAGGCTGAGTCCCACACTCCTGTCTCCCTCCTCCATGATGGACATGAAGATTAGACTGTTGACCCTGGCCTCTGGCCCACTGTCTTTTGAGGGAGGAAGGCCAAGTCTGTTGGAAAAAAAAAATATATGGTCTGTTAAGGCTTCCACTCTTATCATCCTTCCAGAGGAGCAGAGGGGCAGGAAGAGGATTAAACCCATCAAACTAGATCCTTAGGGAACTTCACCAGACCGGCATCTTCTGGGACTTCTGGCCTTGGAGAGAAGCAAACAAAACACATACTGGAAATCAGACATGGGAATCAAAACTAAATTTCAAATTGTTGCTTGGCTTTTTTCTTTAAAGTGATAAGCAAATTCATTTCTCCAATATATAAATAATTTATATATGATATACACATATATATGTGTATATATCCTCAGCCCCAACTTTAGGGGCTGAGCATCATAAACTGCAGCTTGAGCCAACCCCATTTCCCCATACCTTTCCAGGACTTGGTAAACCTTAAAAGGGAATACTGTCTGACTAAAACCAGACAACTGGCTCCTTAAAAGCGCATTTATAATTTATTTATGGCTTAATATTTTCCACTGATAGGATTAATAAATCATGTTTTCATTCAACTTGTTTTCTCTGAGGTATGAATTTCTCTATTTTGATACCAGATCTTAACATGTTTTATTTTGCTTGTCCATTTTCCAGTTCACTTTTGCAGCTACAGGGAGAAATTTATTAGTCTGTATTGCCGCCTTTCTGCTGTTGTGGAGCTGGATTCTCTGAATACCCAACAGTCCCTGAGGGAAGCGATCTCAGACAGCGAGGTTGCAGCTGCCAAACAAAGACACCAGCAAGTTTTAGATTTCATTCAGGTAACAGTTTGTTTCTTATGAGGTGAAGGGAAGGAAGAAAAGGCAGGGTGGGGATAAGAAATACGTATGAGAAAGAACAACCATCTGGGCTAATTTAAAGACCACAGTGTGCAAGGAGCCTGGTGATTTGGTGAAAATCCAGAAGTCAGGGAAATGTGCATTTTGAAACAAAGGCTTAAGAAAAAGCTAGAGATAAATCACAGCTAAGAGCTGCATCAGCCACTGTGGCGAATAGCAGTGGTTTCCCATAGAGAGAGAAAAATCACTGCCACAAGAAGTAGTGATCAGATTATTATTCTTACCTAGTAGCCCACTGACAAATCCAACAGAAACATTGTATTAATTCTTACCCCAAAGAAAAAGAGAAGAAAATGATCCACTATTTTATGTTAACCCAAATCACATTGGACTTAAGATTCCTCATGCTTTGAACTTCTTTCTCACAGCATTTTGACACTCTGACACTTTAATGTGTAGCTACAGAGGTTAGAAAAGTGTATTCCCTGTCCATGGTCTTGTCTGGAAAGACCTTATAGTAACCACCTTAGGGTCTTGTGCTAGAGGTACTAACTAGTCACCAAGAAAATGTGAATTTGGTCTTACCTTGCCTCTAAATCCCTTGGACAAATCTTACGATCTTTCTGCCTATAGTTACCCAATTCACAAAATGAGTACAATAGCTCTGTGATAAATATCACTATGATAAATATTTATTTAACATCCAGTTGTCAGGCACTGTAAGGGAAATACAAAGTTGAATTAGGCATGGTCCCTAACCTTAGAGTGTTTAAAATTCATTAAGGGAGACAAGAAATGTGTATAAATACAATTTGTAAAATGAGTTAGGTGCCAACAGAGAAATTTTTTTAAAAGTTCTGTATCAACAAAATGAACTTACATTTGTGGGTATAAGAGAGTTTACCATAGAGTAGGGGCGTCGAACTCAATCAGAGAAGGGGCCAAAATCTAAAATCCAGCCTAAATCGCGGGCCGAATGGTTTACTGAACAGTCATAAACTGTCATTGTGATGGAAACGCAGCGGAGTGCAGTGATGACAGCGCGGTGCGGGCCACATTGCAAGGCCTGGCGGGACGGATTTGGCCCGCGGGCCTTGTGTTTGACACATGTGCCATAGAGCATGTAACTGATATCTGAGATCTGAGCTGGGCCTAGGGAGATAGGTTAAACTACTGAGCTCCTCCCAAACTAACAAACAGCCTGGGTGATTGGGGAATCCAAAGAAAAAGTATAAACAGACAAGGCAGAAAGTACAGAAAAAAATAGTACTTGGGAATGATGAGTAGTCAAGATAAGTTGGGGAGGTAGTAAGAAACAGGGAAAAAATAAAAGTAGCAGAGATTAGATTACAAGGGTTTTATTAAAAGCCAGTGTAAGAAATTTGCACTTTATTCTGCAGACAGTGGGGACCTGGCCAAAGTTTTGGAGAAGGTAAATTATAGGTTCTCATAGATGTTGAGGACAGATTCAAGCAGGGCAGAATAGTCCTCCTGGGTGCAGAGGTGTGGCCATACTTGCTGTTTATATTAAGCATCCATTCTCAATGGCCATGCTCACTACATAATTTGCATATCATTCCTGGATTTAAGGAGAAGACTAAGTACAGAGAAATCACATACAAAGCTATTAGAACCATCCAGTGAGAAATAATGATGATCTAAGATGAGAAAATACTATGCACTGGGCAAATAAGTTTCTCTAACTCCCAACTTCCTCATCTGTAAAACAGGGATGATAATAACAACACTAGCTCATAATGTTACTAAGAGAATTCAACAAGAAAATCATGTAAAGCACTCAGCAAAATGCCTGCACATAAGTATCTAATAAATTATATATTCATTTATTCACTCATTAATAAGAAGGGAAAATGCTTTGAAATATAAATATGTAAGACCTGGAATTTATTAAGTACTCAGGAAGAAGATATTGTAATTTCCTTGCAAAGTGGTAAGCAGGCAAATCCTATCCAAGTCCTCTCATCCTGTAAATGAGGTATCTCAGGTGACCTCTCAAACTAAAGAAATAAACCTTTTAGGAAGTTGTTTGCTCTCTTGACCTGAGAATGTACCATTTAAAAAATCAAAACATTTACATCATTTATTTTATTTCCAGTAAAAGTAGAACACAGAAAAAGGTGGGGGTGGGGGGTGTAGGGAGAATGAAGCATAAGGAGAATATGAAAGACTGGCTTATCTTTTGAACCTAATATAAGGGACAGTGGAAGAGAATAAGAATAACAACCAGAAGTCAATCAACATACATTTTTAGTCTGTAATCTTCTGATAAACCTTTCAGTATGGAATAATTCATTTGATCCTCAAGGGCTTCGATTTCCTCACTTGTGAAATGAAAGGATTGGACTAGATCAGCAGTCGCCAACCAATGGTCCGTGGACCACTGGTGGTCCATGAGGTCCGAAAGGTTGGCAATGGCTGGACTAGATGACTTCTAAGGGCCTGGTTGACTCTTAACACTTCATAGCTTCTTTAACCAGCATAATAACCACTATAAATATTTTTAGAGAAGCAATTTTTAACCATGCCTTAGGTTTGGTTTCTGCTTTATTCCATGTAAGCCTCCATGAATTTAATCGGTTCTTCGAAGAAGGCTGAATTTCTGCAGCTGTCACTCTCAAACCTTCTAGGAGTTCCCCACCACAGTCTTACTCCCTGATGCTACTGCCCTTGCTCCTTTCTTCGTCACTCAGCTTTGGGCTCCACTGCCTTTTTCTCCTTTCCTTTCTTTGCACCATTAAGTGGGATGGATAAAGGAAGGCCAGGCCAGGAATTCTTCAAAGTTCTAGCCTGCTCTGGTCTCCCAAAGCAGGTAGGTAACTTGAGAACCCCTCTACATACTCCTTCCACCCAGCCAGGTACACATAGATGTGGATAAAAGCCAATTCCCAAAGGGTTAAAAAAAAAAAAAAAAGCAATTCTTGGCCAGGATAAAATCAGACCACCTCTCTGCACCCTTAGCCTTCAGTGGGATGCCTCATTCCATATAGCATGGATACCTTAACTGACAGAAGACAATGTGATATTACCTATCCCCTTATCTATCTGGGCTTCTCAGTCTCTCTCAGAATGAAAACCAGCTGTAGCCATTCATGCAGTGGCATTAACAGCTCAGCCCACCACACACTGTAACTTGCAGAGGCAACTGCCAGCAGCGAGAACATTTATATGATTCCAGATCTAAGACAGTGTTGAAGTTACTACACAAACCAAACATTGTAAAGAGCAAGGGAGTCTATGTAAATACAGTGAGGAAAAGAAGCCAAGGAGTGTGGCCAGAAAGGGGAAGGGCTGGATCAGGAAGGTGCAGAAAATCACAGATAAGGTAGACAGGCTTTATAGACAGCACACGCAGCACAAATGTCAAAGTGCGGAGACTTGAAGTTCGCCGTAGTTTTAGCTGCTAAAGCCTAAAGGGCAATTAGGCTATAATTTATATACTGTAATGCTTCAAATGCTCCTAAGCTGTAATAGAAACACAGCTCATTAAATATAGCCAATCTATCATCCCCTCAAGCACCTTATAACTGTGCTCTGAGAAAACCAATCACCTTTACATTTTAATAAAAATATTATCTTGCCTGAGTACAGAGAAAGGGGTGTAATTCATGGGATGAAAACCAAAATTTTTAAAAGGCAGGGTGAGAAATAGATGCAGAACTTTTAACCAATAGACGTAGGGAGTTCATGGTCTTTCTTTTTAAAAACATGTCAGCAAGTCTTTAGAAGCTGAATTTGGACCTTAAAATCAGGGGGATTATGTTGTCAGTTATTTTTAGATCAACAGTATAAGGTAAAATGGGTGAAAATTGTACTTCTTTTAAAGCTACTTAGCTAAGTCTGTTAAATTCAGTCTACAGGTTTCTCTGTACCTATGCTTTTAATTTTTCTTCAGTTAATACCTCTTCACTTCATTACTGAGGAAATTTAAGAAATAAACATTGTTTCTACACATACTAGTAATTTTAAAATTTTTCTACACTAAATCTCACTATCCATCCTCAGCAATAGGCAGAAACAATCTCATCCAAAGAAACAAGTAGTGACTATTAATAATTGTAATTAGATTCCTGTAGTTGCTGTAACAAATGTCCACAAACAGAGTGGCTTAAAATAAGAGAAATTTATTGTCACCATTCTGAAGGCCAGAAATCTGAAATCAAGGTGTTGATAGGGCCACACATCCTAGGTAGGCTCTACAGGACAATCTGCTCTCTGCTTCTCCCAGCTTCTTGACTTGTGGCCACATCACTTCAACCTCTGCTTGTGTAGCTACATTGCCTCCTTCTCTTCTGTCTGACAAATCTCCCTCTGCCTCACTCTTGTAGGAATGTCTTTATGAGGACATTTATCACTGGAATTACAATAGGTCCCACCCAGATAATCCACAATAAACTCCTCCTCTCAAAATCCTTAACTTAATCATATATTTTGCCATATAAAGTAATTTTTACTCTTTTATTATCCTATATAATAAAAGGCTAATATGCAAATTGACCAAATGGTGGAACATCTGGTCGCTATGATGTGCAATGACCACCAGGGAGCAGATGCTCAACGTAGGAGCTTCCCCCTGGCGGTCAATGCACTCCCACAGCCAACCTCCAGTGGCTAGCCAACCTCCCCTCCAGGCCCTCCCCACCACCGACCAACCTCCCACGGTCCCTCCCTCCAGCAGGTCCCTCCCCCTGACTAGCCATCCCTGATTTGCCCCCATCAGGGCTGGCTGGCCAACCTCCCATGGCCCCTCCCACTCCCTGGCCAGCCAGCCAGTCTCCCATAGTAGCTCTCCCATCCCTCCTCCTGGCCGGCAGACCCCCAATCAGGACTAGGCGAGATGGCTCCAAATGGCCCTGATCACTGGCCAGGCCTAGGGACCCAACCCATACACGAATTCATGCACTGGGCCTCTAGTATGCCATATTCACATATTCCAGGAATTAGAATATGGACATATCTCTTGAGAGGCCACACTCAGCTCATTACAATAATTATGATTGTCATTGCAACAATTGAAAATTTTATAACATGTACAGTTTATAAAGTGCACTCACCCACATCATCTTTCTTAATCCTCATAATAACTCTATTTGATGGTAGAAATCTTTAGGTAATCACTCATTCATTCCCTGAGCAATCATTTATTGAGTACCCACCTATTTTATTCTGCATGGTCAAGAGTAACAGATACAGCCAAAACCAGTTTGGCTCAGTGGATAGAGCATCAGTCTGCAGACTCAAGGGTCCTGGGTTCGATTCCAGTCAAGGGCATGTATAATACATTGGTTGTGGGCACATCCCCAGTAGGGGGTGTGCAGGAGGCAGCTGTCTGATGATTCTCTCTCATCGATGTTTCTATCTCTCTATCCCTCTCCCTTCCTCTCTGTAAAAAATCAATAAAATATATTTTTTTAAAAAGAGTAACAGATACAAAAGCACAGTCCCTGCCTTAGCATGCACTCTAACAACTGTCCACAGTCACGTAGTGCTTTTAAAACAACACTAAGACAAGAGTATGTTATATAAGGTAGGACCAATGAAAGCCAGATGAGAGAGCAGCAATTCCATCAAGAAAACTGGTCTGAATCTTGTCTGGATTCTCATTTAGTGCCTCCTCCTGGGCCTGCCCACTGCTGAACCTCCTGCCCAACTCACTGTGTAACAAAGCCTGAAGCTCCAACTTATCACCAGCCCTGAATACTCCACCAATTCCTATCACTCCATGGCAGAACAGAACTAGAAAGCAAGGGAAAATGGCTAGCAACCATGCAGTGCCATTCACTAGTTCACTAACGAGTCACTTTGACCATGGCTGACTGTCACAGTTTCAGACTCTACTCTGTTGGGAGCACCAGATTTATGGATATTATTTAAAGAATATCTTTAAATATAGATTAAAGCCCTATAAGGAATATTTCATTATGCTGAGAATAACATTCATATGTACTTTTTAGTAAACACTTTCAGATTCATTATTTCAATCATCTTAGCAGTGTTGTGAGGTATAAAAGGGGAGATGTTTTGTCCACATTTCACAAATTAGGCCATGAAGGCTCAAAGAGGTGAAGTGACTTAGCAAAGGTTGTTATAGAGCTAATAAATGGTGGATCTCAGCTGGAATCCAGGTCTTTTGCTATTTGAACTAAATTATATAGCTTCTTAGGTAAGTATGCAAGACATGAGTGATTATAAAGAAGTATTTTCTAACTTAGCAAACCTATGTTGAAAATATTTTACTCTTGATCAAAACCAATGCAGTGCAAAATGAATCATCTTGGACCCTCAAGGAAACTTCTTTTTAATACTGGTTTGATAACAATGTCTTTTACCGTTTTATTTCAAAGCAAATAGATGAAGTTTGGCGTGAAATGAGATGGATCATGGATGCTCTACAGTATGCAAGATACAAACAATCAATGTCAGGCTTACCCATCACTAAGCTTATAGACCCCTCAGATGAGCAGAATCTAAAGAAGATGAGCTCTACATCATCACATATAGACTGTCTTCCATCACCATCCCCGTCCCCGGAGATGCATAGAAGAAAGGCAGTGAGTGGTAAGTAATATGATCTGAAGTTACCTATTTCAGTCCACCATATTCTCAATCCTGTCTCCACTGATATTTTTCTTTTGAGCTGAGGCATTGGTCCCATCAAGCAATAGGAAACACTCTCAGTGTTAAGAGTCTAAAAGCATAGAGGGAACAAAATTGGAGCAATGGAGGAAAAGGAAACAAAGGAAGTAACCTGAGGTCAACAGCATTTAGGGTAGGAAAGATTCAGCCCAGTTCTATCCCAAGCTTCTGAGACACAAAAGGGCACAGAGCAGGGATGAGGCCTCAGAAGTATGGAGTGGAGAGGGCTGCACTGCCATGTGCAGGCCAAGTTAGTGAGGGAATCTGACCAAAACCAGGTAAGGAAGGAGAGCAGGCCCAGCCTCTAGGAAACAGGGCTGACAAGAATGAGGCAAGAAGTAGGTCCACCTGACTAAGAGTTCAGGGTAAAGTTCTTACCCACATGGCACCAGTGTCCTGGGGTGGGAAGTGGAAAAGAGAGAAACCCTGGATAAACTTGAATCTGGAGATTAAGACCAGATAAGTAGATTGGCACCACCATGGATACAGCAAGCAACAGACAACTTACAAACAAGCAGGAAGAGATATCTATCAAGTCACCTCTACTCTTGGAAATCAAGTTTTAATTTACATAGCAAATGCTAACCACAAATCTCTACAAAAAATATGCTTATAAACAGAGAGAAAGCATTCTAGTCAAAAGCAATATAATGCTTTTTCCTAGGACATGCTGAAATTAGTACCTTTTTTTTTTTTTAGTCAATTAAAGTAACGGCTTTCAAAGCATCTTTCTTAATTCTATATTTCAGCAATTTTCAACCAGTGTATCACAAGAATTTTTAAAATAGTCAATACCTATTACTGGTTGAAAATAGCTGCTTTAGCTTATAAGAGTTCCCATTTTGTAAGCCTTACCAAAATAACTGATATTTTTAATAAACAACACTGAAACATGGGCTTGTCCCATAGGGGGCAGCATGGTGTAGTAGAAAGAGCTTGGGCTTAGAAATCAGAGACCTGGATTCAAATCCCAGCTTTGTTTTACTAGCTACAGAAGCTTGAACAGATTACTACATGAGTCTCAGTTTCCACACATGTAAAATGAAAATAATATAGCTACTTGTGAATAAGATAATCTATCTCAGAGACACATGGTATATAATAATCAATTATATAACCATATTTAATGTTATTATTATTCTAATAGAAAACTTTAATGAGGATATGAGTCTTTTCTATAAGTAAGTTTGTGTATGCTCCTATGTTTAAAAAAAAAAATCTCACTGTCTAAAAATCAACACTGGGCAAGTGAAAGAACTTTAGAGACTGCTAATTTATATTACTAAAGGTTCTATGATTCAGCAAGTAATTCCACAAAAAATATATATTTTTATATATATTTTATTGAAATTTTTACAGAGAGAAAGGGAGAGGGATAGAGAATTAGAAACATCAATGAAAGAGAAACATCGATCAGCTGCCTCCTGCACACCCACTGGGTATGTGCCCACAACCAACGTACATGCCCTTGACTGGAATCGAACCTGGAACCCTTGAGCTTGCAGGCCAACACTTTATCCACTGAGCCAAACTGGTTAGGGCCACAAAAGAATTCTTTAAGTACAGTTTCTCAAGTGTATTTTTAGATTCCTACTGACTTCAAACATCATCCCTAGGAGATGTTAGTCTAATGAACTAACAAAGCGTTTTTCTGATAATTGCATATGTACTCTGAAAAGGATATGTATAGGGTGCTATAGAATCTATTGGAGGTGTTAAAGTCGTAAGATCAAAGAGAGCTTCTTGAAGGAGGTAACAAAGTCACGTACTGAAGGATAGCAGGAATTGAACCAAAAATAAAGGGAAAAGTGGAGCAAATAAGTAGAGAGAGCAGAATGTGCAACTATGTTGTAGTGCAAAGAACTGTAAGCAATCAGGATGTAAGTATATTGTGCTTTTTTTTTTTCACTTAAAAAAATATTTTTTGGTTAATCACCATGTTCCAGGCACTCTCTGAAGTGATAAAGATATAGTAATAAACAAAGCAAAGTCTCTGTTCTAAGCCAAGTAACAAACAATGAAAACAAACAAGATAATTTCAGATAGTGAAAATTCCAATGTATAATACAAAAGAGCAATCCAGATGGGCAGGGAGAGCAATGAATTCCCAGGGATGATCAGCAAAGACTTGTCTGTGAAAGTTACATTCAAACCAACCACAAAAAAAGGAGCCAGTAAGGCAAAAATCTGGAATTGGAATATTTTAGGCAATGAAACAACAAAAGGCTCTGAAATAGGTGAGGGATGGAAAGAAGACCAAAATCACTGAGGCAGAGTTAACAAAGGGGTATCAATGAGAGAGGGGCAGAGAGAAAGGCAGGAGCCAAATCAGGGAGGGCTATGGAAAGAGGTGTGGATTTTGCTTGTCATGGAAAGCCATTGGAAACTTTTAGGCAAGGATTTATATAATCTGAATTACTCTTTAAAACCAACGCTGTTATTTGTATAGAAGAACAATATCAATAAGGAAGCTATTAACAAGGAAATACCAAGTTTTCTGGCTTGACTGCCTCAGGATATCATGATGCCATTTGCAAAAAAAAAAGGGGGGGGGGGGGGTTAGGAGAAGAACAAGCTTGGGTGACTGGGCACATTGAATGTGAGAGTTTTGGGACATTCCACATAATAGAAAACATTCAGGAGAAAATAGGACATAGGGACAGGACATACGTGGTCTCGAGCTCAGGAAGGAGAGTTGGACTAATGTAGATTTAAGAATTATTGATATATGAATAATTGATATATGAATAATGTAGCTACAAAAAATACTTGGGATTCCCTAGAAAGAGTAGGTATAGTAAGAAGAGGAGACTATGGAAGGAACAGCAAAACATTAGACCAAGAAGGACCAACCAGAGAAAGATTAAAGGGAGAGAGAGAAGTGTCACAAAAATTAAAGCATGTCAAACAATGATTAAAGGTTAAATAAAACTGAAAAGTTTCTATTGTTTTGTTTTGAAAAGAAAGTCATCAGTAATCTTGATGATAGCAGTTTATGAAGGGAATGAGCTAGAAACTAAAAAGAAACGGATCGGGGAGCAAGTGGAAGGTGAAGAAGGGGGACCAGTACGAGTACACTCTTCAAAATCTTGGCAATGAAAAAAGAGGAGGAAGGACAGTAGCTAGAGAGGTATTGGGTTGAAAGGGCATTTCTTAAAGGCAGGCTAGTCATGTCCTCTGGCATTCCACAATTCACTTAGTTCTACAAATAATTCTTCAATTCTCCTTTACCTTCCTTTGTCTGCTCACAGAATTTTCCCAATGTTTAATCTTCTCTTGGACCAAGGGTCCTAAGTGGTTCCCCCCTGGCTGAATGAGGGTGGCCTATCCTATGCCACAGGAGAGCCAAACTTTCACATTGGCCAGATGATGGATTATACACACTCCTTGCTGGGAGGATCTGGCCAATTACATTCAGATTTTATTATTAGCTTAAAATGTGAGCGATCATCATTCTGTTTCTTAAAATATAATTCTCTCTTGGGCCCATTTATTTCTCTGAAGCCAAGATTCCATGGGCTGTAAAACACAAAGATGTGGAGGGTAGCAAATGAAAAATGGAACTCAGTGACAGGGAAACTGTTGAGAGCTGAGAGAAATATTTAGTATCCTACCCCCTCATAAAGACAAAAGCATTTCTGAGCAATGAAATATATTCCTGCATACTCTATCATCTCCACTAAGGTGATGACTTTTGTTTGGAAACCATTTATGAAGGAAAAAAAAAAAAGTCCAATCTAGAAGAACATTCCCACTGGGTTGCTTACAGGATAAAGTTTGCAAATAATTCCATTCTGTGTGGGTAGGGTTCACTTAACTTCTGAGGAACCTGCTGGAATTACAGAGTCTATCACAAGCCTGGCCTCTGGTGCCAGGCCAAGATTCTGTTTTAAGGCCATTGAATACCTTGGATTTGTCTGTGTATATCTGGAATGGGTAGTGGGGGATTTGGGGGGAGGAGGGAATAGTGGAACTCTTTAACTTACTTTTCTTTTCTGTGTGGTTTTCAAACATGAAGTAGAACTCCTCTGAGTCAATTAAAATTAAGCATCTCCCAAGGACCCAAGGGGGAAAGTTGGCTCCTAGAAAAGGGAGTGCAAGGCAGGGGATGGAATGATTTGGTCCATCACATGGGTAGTTTCTCTTCCACTCCTTTTCTGTGGGTATAGTGGTCACAGGCAGCAGTAATTTTTTTTTTCCGATACTGCTATTTCTCCTACTGATGCATGGGTGAGGCAACAGAGGGGAGTGGGGCGTTGTTTCCTTCTGATGCATTTGAAGATTATCCTGAGCTTCCTGGTAGCCTTTTTCCAGATGACGTTAAGAACACTATGGCATAAACTAAACAACTTGAAAATTCAACAGAATCCTGAAGATGCCATTTCTCTTGGAAAATTACAAAGTGAACAAACCCTGGAGGTTCTACCCAATGCCTGATGAGAAATTTATTAAAATTCTTTATGTATAAATTGTTTATGTATAAATTGTTTAAATTCTACGTAAACACAGTGGGAATAGAATCAATGAAGCACAAAAGAAATAAAAATTTGGACAGAAATACATTAAAAATGTGAAGATACATTTTTAGAACAAATGCTGCTTATTGTTCCTTTCTTTCTGTCTTGCCATGTCCCCTGCTTTTAAGAGAAACGCAATAGTTTTTAAATCCATTATTCTTTCCTGAAATGTCATCTCTCCATAACACCCTCAAAATCCACATCAACTCTACCCTGCTGTTGTTGGCCTGATCCACAGAGCCCAGGAGTTGCAACACCCATTACAATGGCAAGAAAGCCAAGCTTCCTAAGCCAGAGCTAATACTATGGGCAGAACTTTCATCAAACAGCTCCTGGGTCAACCAGAGGGAAACCAAGGTTCTACCAGTGCTAGCCTGCCCAGTGGGCCCTCTAAAGGAAACCGAGGAGCACAACCAGGCTTATTAAAATAACAACTGGGCAAGGCACCACCAATGCTTAATGGAGCATAGGGCTGGATCTGGGGATGGAAGCTGCACTTTGCATTCTTTTCCAGGAAGGGAGGGAGTGCAGTGGCCTAAGTCCTTGGAAACACCTCAGTGCCCTGGCTGGCATCCTGGAGGTTGTTCTGGGAGGGGTATCCCACTCTAAGCAATAGGTTCCACTAAGTCTTATAATAAACAATACAACCACCATGGAAGTCAAATATTTGGATTCCCACTGGAACAGTGTTTCCCGAGTGTGGGTCCATGAACAAGTAAGATAATATTTACCACTCCATACCCAAGCCCCTTTTCATCTCCTTCCTGGGTTACTACAGTTATAACAAGCTCTTCTCTTGATTTATTCCTAGCTCCCTTTCTCTTCAAAGCTACAGTAAAGAAGTTACATCACTTACTAAGGCAATGCCAAATCTAGGTTGAGAAATACAGTACCAGACTAGGTCATCGCCAACACAAAACACCATACAGAGATTATTGTTTTCTTTCATTATTAACAGCATTCTCACAGCAAAATCTTGAAGTTTATCAGATTACTGATTTGTATTTTAATGAGCCACCTTTTGATTTGTTTTCCAGTTTTTCTCTATTTAAAGTTGGAAAGGATATCAATAATATTGACACCTTCTGTTTATAAAGCACTTAAAGTATTTTTAACAAACTAATTTAATCCTCATAGAACCTATAGAATGTAGGCAACATAATTACCTACAGGCTGCAGATGAAGAAAGGTTCTGAGGGGCTAAGTGATTTGCTCAAGATCACATACACAGCAAAGTGTAAGTCAGGACTTTGGTCCAGGTTTACCTAATTTTAAGACAATTGTTCTTTCTGCTATAACTGGGCTGACTCACCAAGTCAAATATAAAACTAAATGATTTGGGTGGTTGTTTTCAGGAATTTATATGGCAAATTAAGTGACTTAGCTCTTTTTGGGCAGCTTTCAGTATTTTGTTTTAGAGGCCAAATTTTACCACTCTTTATGCTCCCAGATTTCAATATTGGTTTCAGTTTCAATTCAACACAACATATTTTACTGAGATCTTTGAATGTACCAAATGAGGCACAAGAAGCTAATAATACAATGATGATTCAGTCACAGTCTAGTTAAGAGGTCCTCACAGTCTGCTCACATGTCCAAGTTCATATTAGATGATCTGGGAAATACAGAAGATCCTACATTTCTCTTGGCTTAACTCACTCCTCCTTTAGTCTTTTCCTTCACTGACTGACTTCTGTAACATTTGCTAAGCAGAGATGATAAGACACAGGTATGCTCAATAGAGTTCACAATTCACTGAGGTAGATGAATAACACTATTTATAATAAACCATAATAAATACAGCAACAGAGATATAAATAAAATGCTATAAAAGCCAAGAGAAATGAGCAACCAACTCCACCTGGGGAAATCAGCACAGGATCTTCCTGAGAGACTAAGTCTTAAAACATGAGAGTCTGTTGAAATATTATAATATCAGCCCTTTAAAGCATGCCTTCATATACTCTTTAGTCTCCTGAAAACAATAAATGTTGACTATTTGTAGGTTGACAGGTCAAAGTGCAAACTCCTTTCAGAGTGTTTAACCTGTGATCTGGAAAGGAAAAACGTGTCACAAACTCCTCAGCATTTGCTCCTAATTATAGTCATTTTTCTTAACAGACTTCTAGTGGGTTGAATGGTAGGCCCCAAAAAGCTCTGTTCCTGTCCTAATCCTCAGAACCTGTGAATGTAACCTTATTTGCAAAAACAGTCTTTGAAGGTGTAATTAAGAGTCTTAAGATGAGATAAACCTGGATTATCCAGGTAGACCCTAAATCCAATGATGAGTGTCCTTATAAGAAAAAGAGAGTCGACATGAAGATAGATGCAGAGATTGGAGTGACGCAGCCACAAGGAATGCCACCAGAAACTGGAGGAGGCAAGAAAGTTCTCCCCTACAGCCTCCAAGTTGTATTGCTACAGACACTGTGATTTCAGCCTTCTGGCTTCCAGGGCTGTGGGAGAACAAATTTCTGTTGTCTTAAGCCACAGGTGTGTGATTATTTGCTACAGCAGCCACAGGAAAGTAATACAAGACCTAAGGACTCTCTAGCAGCAGCAATGTCAGGACACTCTTACTAAGAACTTAACATAACAGAACAAAGTGGGTTAGATGAGCCAAGTCCAACTCCTCAGGAAGCTTCCATAGAAAGCCATGCAAATGCTAAGGCCAATGGCAGTATAGCAGCTCTTTGGAGGGAGACAGATCTGCATATGGGTTCCTATTCTGTCATTTAGTCAACAATATGAATTAGAAAATTAAGCCTAAGGCTCAATATTCTCATCTGCAAAACAGGAATAGCTGTAAGCATTAAATAAGATAAAGTGCCTAGAACAGTTAGCATAATGACTGGCCCACAGTTCTTGTTATGACTATTATGGACACAAAAGAATACAAGTGGAAAGCTGAACAGACACAGTGATCAGATAAATAGAGGAGCTCAACTAAAGTCAATTACCAGTTCTTTGCATGGATCTTATTTGCATGGATTGCCTGGATGGGCTGTGCAGGAGGCAGCCAATCAATGATTCTCATCATTGATGTTTCTATCTCTCTCTCCCTCTCCCTTCCTCTGAAATCAATAAAAATAATATTTTTAAAAATTTTCTAAAGTCCATTTTTAAATCTTATGGGACTGTCTCAGATTTGTAGATTAGACAGTTCTTAAGAGCACTTGCATGTTTTCAAAATTAGCATATATTTATCAAGTACCTATAATGGGCTGAGTTCTGGGGAAATTCAAAGGATTTTAAGACAGCCCTTGCCCTACAGAAATATACAACCTAATTGGGGGAAAGCATATAAATAATTAGTGCATGCAATGACAATCACCTATAGAATTAAACTTGTGGCTCCCTTATGGTCATCACAGCATGCACTTCAAGATTTATTTTTATCTCTGATTTTGCTTGTTTTTGTTTGTTTGTTTGTTTGTTTTGGCCTTACTTCTCCCCCCCCCCCCACTCTTTTAAACACCTTACAACGTGGTGTTTATACATATAATCAATTTACTTGTTACAGTCACCCTTAGTAAGTTCTATTATCATCCCCATGTTACAGATAAGAAAACTGAAGCTCAAGAAGCTACCGTATTTTCCAGCGTATAAGACAACCGGACATATAAGACGACCCCCTAATTTTACAGTTAAAACATAGGTTTAGGCCTATATTTGCTGTATAAGACTACCCCCCACTTCAGAGGTAACACCAGTTCTTTTTTTAATAGATCGCCTCTCTGATTCTGGCCAATCCAAGCAGGCTTTTTATGCATGCAAATTATACATGTTTTGTACCCGAAGCTACACAGTGTTCTAGTAAAATGCCTGCTAGGGCGATGGTATAGTGCCATCCTAGATTTCCAAGTGAGGTGCTTTCTATCCATCCTCTTTTCTCTGTTCCCTCTGCTGAGACCTGAATTCAGACCACTGAAAATGCCCGGTTGACTTTTTTTCATTTCAAAAGTTGTCTTATACGCCCGAAAATACGGTAAGTAACTTCCCCAAGACACACAGGTGGAGGAAGGCTAGGATTTGAAGCCAGGTTTTCAGGACTTCAGCCACTGTACTGCCTCCTTGTCTTCCTTTCCCCCTTTTAAGTTCTAGCAAAAACAAAACAAAACAAAAAAACTTATATCTGAAGGACAGGTAATGACAAACGAGTAACATCCATCTGTGTCATCCTCTCTACACGTGCCCAAGGGGTAATGAAATGGTCTGTGGAGAATGTGGACACGTTCTCTCCCTGACGCTGTCCAGGTGAACCCATTAGAATTCCTCTCCTTCCTTCCCCATAAGCACGGAGATGTAGTGGTCCGGCAAAACGAAAATGGTTCAAAATTGCTTACTATGATTTCAAGAGGTGAGAGCAAACCATTCAAGGATGCACAGGGCCCTTCTAGGCTGGGAAGAGAGGGGAGAAGAGGGGTTCTCAAACCGCTGTGCATGGACTCTATGGCAGTATAGCAGCTCTTTGGAGGGAGACAAATCTGCATGTGGGTTCCTATTCTGTCATTTAACCAACTCTATGAATTAGAAAATTAAATAAGCCTAAGGCTCAATATTCTCATCAGCAAAACAGGAATAGTTGTAAGCATTAAACAAGACAAAGTGCATCCCCAGCCAAGCATTTTTTCTTTCTCCCAACCTCAGCAGATTCTCAGCCCTGCTCTGATGAAGAAGGCTGCTCGGAAGTCTTCCTCCCCACCGACAGCGACTACGACTCCAGCGACGCCCTGAGCCCCCGGGACCTGGACCTGGTGTACCTGTCCTCGCACGACATCGCCCAGCAGGCTCTGAGCGGCCTCAGCGGCAGCGCCCCCGACGTCCTACAGGTGCACGACATGAAGTCCTCAACGGGGTCGGACCAGGACACCCAGGGCCAGCTTCCGGGCCCGGACCCGGACCACGCGTGTGCTGACTTCCTCCACGGCCTGAGCCTCACGGGCTTCGGGCCCACCAAGAACCACGCCAAGATGGCGGCGGGCGCGCGGCCACCGCCGCTGGGCTTTCTGGGAAAGCGGAAGCCGGCCAAGCACCACCAGCACCAGCACTATGGCGGCTTCAGCCGGCACCACCGCTGGCTGCGCATGCACAGTGAGACCACGCAGTCGCTCTCGCTCTCCGAGGGCGTGTACACACCGCACCTGGCCCGGGCCTGCGATCCGGCCCAGCAGCCCGGGGAGGCAGAGCGGCTCGGGTCCGCAGCCGCCGATGGGCCCCCACAGCGGGGCCTGGCTCTCACCCACGCCACGAGCCTCCCCGAGGGGCGGCAGAGCATCCTCCAGGACCCGAGGCCCTCCGTGCACCGCATCTACGTGGAGCCGTACCCCGAGGCCCTGGTGGACATGGACGCAAAGTCCTGGGCCAGCTTGAGGCCGCCTCCGGGGCGCCACTCCCGCCTGCCCAGCCCCACCCGCCCCGAGAGGAGTCCCGAGGCACCGACCACCTCCCAGGTGTCAGAAATACTCAGCAGCATGCTTTAGGGAGGCCGCCGTTCGGCTGTGCGTCATTCCAGAGCAAGTCCCTGCATTTTCAATCACCCAGCTTGCCCCCACCATGGGCCCACTCATTTTCAAATGGTTCAAATGTTAAAAAAAAAAAAGAAAAAAAAAAAAAGAAAGAAAGAAAGAAAGAAAGAAAGAAAGAAAGAAAGAAAAAGAAAAAATCCAAAGATTACAGATTCAAGGCTCCCCCATTTTTTTTTATTTTTTTTTTTTTTTCATGTAAGAGTAGAGTTGGGGTAAAAGCGAGAGTTGCCAGTGTCATTCCCAGTTCAGCCTACAAAAAGCATAGAGGAGCTTTTGTATGAACAGAGTCCTGGACGTAACAGTTCAGACATGTCTCCTTTTCCTTTTCGGTGGCACCTGGGACTAAGGTAGGGCAGCCCAATGAGCCACCCTCAGTTCTGCAGCTGGCTTTGTAATCTGACCCCTGGGTTTAGGGCTCTTTCCTGAATTTGTGATTGATGGGAGGAGTCCTATCGATGAAAATAAGACTAGCGTTATTTTTGTCTCCATGCCAAACCTTTAAACGAGTTTGGGGGAAAGGAGCCCAGGTTGTACCTCTAGGGCACAGGGTCAAGTGGACTTGCTCTGGGTTCCCCGTCAGGCCTTTTCTTCACGTAGTGCTGTGTGGAAACCACCAGAAACAAAAGTAGAGGATGGTTCTCTTCTAGCTCTGCCTTGCAAAGATAGAATAAGGCAGGAAGTAACTCTTCCTGCACACTCAGCTCCCATTCAAGCACAGAAAGGGGCTGTATGTATATTATTCCAGGGTGCAAGAAGAGGGCTGAGTGGAGTGAAAGCCTGGATTGTAGTCAAGATGAGAGATGGGAGAAAGACATGAGCAAAAATGTATTTTCTTTACAATCCTAAAATAATTAAGTCCATAGAGGCTGTGTTTCTGAAAATGATCATGGATCCGCTCCAGATTTCTTAGACGATGGAATTGTCCATTGAACGAGAAAGTGCCCTGCAAATGTGGCCAGGCAATGGAAGTCTTTACAGTCACACAGACACATCTACTCACCCCCACGTCGCAAGCCACAGGACAGATTGTCCTGGGCTTGGGTTGCTGCCTCCTCTTTTTAATCCACCCTTTCCAAAGGTGGATTTACACTGACATCAGCTGGTCCATTGGCCTCAGGGAAAAATATTTCCTTGGAAGACCCCGCCATTGGCTCCAAGGCTGTGCTCAAAGACACCTGAAAATCCTGGTTTGGTCTCATTGCCTCCCACCTGCGTTTCTCACAAAGGAGAAACCCAAATCAAAGAGAAATCACTCTGCATATTCAACAAGGCATGATGAGCCTTCCCTCGTGTCCTGGAGTCAAGTCCTATTCAGTTCCCTGATATTCTAAGTGGTCCTTTTCCACTCCATCAGCATTTTGATTAAATATTGCTCTTTATGGCCCTACTCCTATGCTCACCGTTCTACCATCTGTCCTCAAGGGAAGTCATATGAAATCCCCTGTTCACAATGTTATTCCGGTCCCATCCATTTTTGAAACATTTGATTTAAACATCATTATCCTGGTGCGAAGGTACAGATTTGATCCATGGCCTATGGTCATTAGGAAACTAAAGCCCAGAGCTCAGTCTTTTTTTTAAAGGAGATTTTATACTCAGTCAACCTCACAAAGAATCTGATTGGAATCACTGCAACTCCTTTTCCATGCCTGGGAGAATTTTAAAAGGCAGTTTTCTTTTTTTTTGAGTGAATTCTATGTGTATGGAGTGTCAGAGCTAGAAGGAACCATAAAATTAGTCTAAGTCCTTGCATTTACAGGTGATGCAATTAAGGCCCAGAGCGGTTAAGTCGAAGAGCTAGTTTAGTCTCAGAGTTACGTTCAGAACCCAGAACCATCCTCTTCATAGCAGGCTCTCTCATTGGGAATTGGCACAAACCAACTCTCGTCTATGCTACTTATCTATTGTCCGATCATCTATCTACTTCTAATTCCAAATTCAACGTTTTTTTCTCAACCTGTTATCTAATAGGTTTCCAATATCACAGAGCTCCTTGTTGCCAGGAAATTCAAATTTCATATAATAAACATCTAAGCTAATTAATTAAAATGCAAATTTGGGAGAAATTCATTTTAAAAAATTACATACCATTTTATTCCTATTGAATAACAAACAAAAAAAATGACAGTCACCTGCATCTTTGTTTATTTACTCCTAATTATAAGATAGATTATAAGGTAGGTTATATATGTTCAACAAGGGTGAAATGAGATGCTTAGAAACCAAATGATTCTCTGATCATGACATGTCTGGTGACATGGAAAGAAGTTTGTGACTGTGAATTAGAAGGGAGGCATTTGACAGGCAGCAAGAGCAGAGACTGACCCCTCCGTGGGCCCCTCAATTGGTCAGCAAGCTCTGGCATACTGGATCAAATGATGACTCATGGAGTGAGATTGCATTAAATCCAAATGCACTAATTTATACTGAGGACACAGGGTTATTTCTTCAACTTCTCTGAGAAAAATAAATGCACACCCGTGAAATGAATAATGCACATTAGGTTTAAATGGGCTTGCTTAATCAACTTGAAAATGCATTGTCCTAGCACTACAGTACTCCGATATAAAAGTGGGTGGTCTAGCCTCAGTAATTAGCTATTTGTTCAAATAGCTTCCCTCCACCTGTACCTTCTGAGCTTAGTTTAACTTAATTCATTCTTGTGAGTGGAAATTGTGCTCTCTAATTCACAGTCAACTTTATTCACTTGGCCAGTCTTCTCATTATGGAAACTTTACGATATGCGAGGATTTTTTGTTTGTTTTGTTTGGTTTTGTTATGGTTTGGTTTGGTTTGATTTGATTTGGGATATGATGAACATTTGACTTTAATTCTTTTTAAGTCCAACCTGGGAGCCTCTGGAGGAAACTTTCCTATCCCACGTCTTCTTTTCCATGGTTTTTCTAGCATGCTTAATTCTCACCAGTTTTAGCCAGCTCTCATCATTTGTGAAAATCCTCAAAAATCATTGACCGAGACCTTCCCACACATCACTCTCTATTCTAAGTCCTACAGGGAACAAAAGAATCAAGTATAAAATGCATTCCCAGGCTACAAGGAGCTCACAGTCTGATACGAGTGTAACCATCATCACCATACATCTCACCAATGTCTCAGCAGAGGCAGGAGCCTGTCCCCTCAGCCGGGCCGACACAGCACATGTTGGGCCAGACATCTTTGATTTCACTCTCACTGTCTAATCATAAGGATAACAGCCTGGAAAACGAAAGTCTTTGATGTGTATGCTTGCAATCATTTACAAGGCTATCACATCCTCTTAATTGGGGAGGATATCTGGGAGAGAGTAATTTTAAATGTTCACTCCAGGGAATGAGTATTTTAAGAAGTGGGTCCTTAAAGATGAGACCCATTTCGTTTTAAGAACATTCACTGATGCTCAAAGCAATAATTACTCTGGAGAAAATGGCTCCATTTGGTTTGAAAGTTGAAGCCAATTAGTAATAATATTCCTCCAGCCCCCATTCCTGAAGGATCCCAAAGCACTTTATGAAAAGCAATGACTGAAGCCTTGTTGTGCTCCCCTAAAAAGACCTTGTCTGCGAGCCACCTGGCAAACACCTACCCCATCCTTGCCAGGAGATCATGCCAGACAAGTGGAAAGAGGACTGGCCTCTCATTCATTGTTATCCTGCTTCATGAATGTGCACCCTGGTAAGGGTTGAACTCTTCATTTGAAGACAATTTTAGACAAGGAGGCATACCGGAAAATCCCAACTCCTTGGCCTCCTCTTGTTCTTCATACTCTACCCAAGAGATACTCACTTTCTCTTGGAGAACTATCAACTCAAGATCTGCAGTGCATTTAATTTCCCTAGTTCTGTCAACAGCATACAGAATTCACTAGCTTCTTAAAATTGACACTTGTTAGAAAGATGATGCTATTATCCTACAGCTCTCTCAACTTTGTATAGCAGAGCTACCACAGGGAGTGTGCATCTCTTGTTACATTTGTTTATTAAACTACTTAGAGGCCCAGTGCACAAAATTTGTGCACTTGGGGACAGGGGGTGTCCCTCAGCCCAATGTGCACCCTCTCACAGTCCAAGAGCCCTCCAGGGATGTCCGACTACCACTGAGGAGGGAGAGGCACCTGCCACAGCTGCTTTGCTTGCCAGCTGTGAGCTTGGCTTCTGGCTGAGCAGCGCCCCCCCTGTGGAAGCGCACTGACCACCAGGGGGCAGCTCCTGCATTGAGCATCTGCCCCCTGGTGGTCTGTGCACATCATAGTAACCGGTCATCTGCTGTTTGGCTGATTTGCATATTAGCCTTTTTTATATAAGATAACATACTCATTAGAGAGGGTAGTTATAGATTAACAAGAGAACACTCTCAGAGAATTGAAAGTGCAACCTTTTCACTTCATAAAGTCTAAATATTTTTTCAGATGATTCAATAAAGCAAATCTGAATTATTTTTCTGGTGATAGCTTTAAGGGAGCTATCCAGAAAGCAGTGATACCTCTTCACAGGTAACAGGGTGAACAAGGAAAAAACTTGTTTCTTTGTGGGTCACTTCTCCTAAGATGTTCAAACATATGGCTCATGACTGTTAAGCTAAACTTCAGTGCGGCCTTACAAACAACAAGGGTAGTGTATTTGAAACTATGTTGTACAGTTTGGAAACTTATTCTGAGATGTTAATTCAGAGTTTTTCTGAGGTGTTGAACTTTGCCATTAGCAAAAAGTATTTTTAGAAAAATCCATTGACTGTTTATGAAGCACTGATTTTGCCATATTTCAGGTCTCTGGTTTTTCCACTACATCTGCATACAGTATTTATATTTGGGAGTTTTTTCAATTATTTCTTTTATTTCCATTAATAATGAATTTCTTTTAATGGTTAATCGAAAGGATAGTTGGTTTTATTTAACAGTATATAAAGCAGACTGTGAAAATATGCTATTTTGATAAAGGAAATAGGAGGCTTGTTGTTGTTTTAAATATTATCTTAGGGTCTTTCCCCTCCAGATATATACACTTTTTCATTTTGGCAAAAACCAATATTTAACTTAGTGGCAAATGTTATGAAGTTGTTAGTTAATGCTCTTTGCTCCTCTTCCTCCAGTCCATGACATGAAAGTCTAAATATGCCTCCACAGCAACCACCATCCAGTAGCTGATTTAGAAAAACCAAGTTTGGAAAATTATTGTGTTAAGTCACTCTGAGTTGCTGTGTTACTTCTTGCCCTGTAACAAACCAGATGTTTGAGGGTTTCCTCTATATGTGGTCACAAGCACCAGTGTAATGTTTGTGATGGAAATAGAATTAAAGAAGAGTGTGTGTGTGTGTGTGTGTGTGTGTGTATGTGCGCACGCGCACGCGTGCACGTGTGTGTTGTGGGGAAGGGGTATTTCATAGAAAAAGTAATTTAAGTGACATTCTATTAGGCAATGTTTAATTGCTTCCTGCCTAATGTGTACATAGTAATTTCGCTGATTATTGGTTATTCAGAATCTATCGTATCTTGTTGCTATGAATGCAACGAAGTGTATGTAAAAGTTTAGACTTCAGTATGTTATCTGCACAATTTTGTGTGCTTTAAACCTCTGTAAATGTACAGATGAATCATGACGTACTATGTGTTAAATGTGACTTTTGATCTTGAAACAATAATATTTTATAGTATTTTACAAACTATTGGGAAATTTTAAAAGGATATTGTAAATGGCCAGTACCCTCAATGAAAAACAATACTGGAAAAAAATGCATGCCTCTCCAGCATACCAATTTATAACAAGAGGTCAGAGGTTAACAAGAATTAAGATAATTTTTCTAATGGCAAGTATTTTTGATAATTTCTTACCTGCCTAATTGTATTTGAAAGAAAATTTGTCAGCAAAAGAAATCTTAGCTATTAGAGGGGATGACTTTGTTTCCTAAGCATTAAGTAATACTAATGTACTTTTTGTCTAACCTGATGTTGTTGAAATCTAATTAAAGGGTGAAGAAGTAAAAAAAAATATTTTTGATTCTTCATAGAATTTTTGCTGCTTAAAGGACAGTTTTCAAGCCCTATGTCTTCAGAGTGGAGAAATGTCAATTAAATAATAAACTAATAGAATTGCCAGTACTTAGCTTAACTGATGGTTTTTCCAAGACTCAATAAGACAAACATTTTTTTAGCCTGAGCTTTTAAAATCTTCTCACTGGTACTTTGGAAGAGTTATTGTTTTAACAACTATCAGAAAAGTCTGACCGGTTGGCCCTTGATCGGTCAACAGCATTTGGGTTATTTCTCTTGCATAATTGGTTATTGCCAACCATTGAAAATGCAGCAGCAGGCTGCAATAGCAAATACGCTCACCAAGTTGCACGCAAAGGGAGCTTGGCCCGCTCCACCTTGCTCCTTCCTCCACTGCGTGCATGTTTAAATGTCTTCAGTGCATTTCTGCATGTGCCCTCCTATCTCTATTTAGCCCTTTATTTCCACACCCACAAAGCTCTTCCTGACCCTTGCTCCCTCTGGCTGAGAATTAAGGTTTCTTCTGTGTTTGAGACCACTACCAAGAGATTTACTTCAATCTCAAGAACCTGCACAAAGGTTCTCCTGAATTTCCCAGGACAGGAAATATGCTGCTTTAGACCACGTATTTGTCTTATGCTGTTTTACAGAATTCTTTTAAACACACACACACATTCACAATCCAACTCTGTATTGGCATGTTTGTGGTCGGTTTTCCTGACAGCCTTAGAGGGCTGTTTTGTTGTCCTGGCCCAATGTGCTGTTTTCCTTACGTAAATTGTCATCTTTCTAAGTAAACCATTACTTTCTTTTCCTAACTCTGTCTTTAAATAAAAGTTTACCTTCTTTTTCAAACCAAACAGATAGCATTGCTTCTTTAATATCCCCTTTCCTCTATGAACACTCCTGGGGAGGTTTGCGGGGAAGGGACAGAATGGAGTATAGAGCAAGAGGAGGGCTTTCAAATTCAAACTGCTAAAAGGTTTGCCTGTATTGAGTGCTTGGCCCTTGATAAGGTATGCGAGCAAATACCCAGTATTTCAATATGCCAATGAAAACCAATTTCTTCTTTATAATAATATTAACAATAATAATAATGTTAGGGAATTAAGCAAATTTAAACCAGGAGTTTCTTACCAATTTATGGTATCAGGTGTGGGGGGGAGGGAGGGAGGGCAGGGAAGGCACATCCTTGTCCAATATTATCCGCCAAGTTAATTAGATCTTTGCAATGATTTCTTGAATGTGAATATAGATTTTCTCTCCAGGTGGCATACGGTATTCTCAAATCTGCACAATGTCCCTTGTTCTGTCAATAATAATAATGCTTGTTGTGTCTTAATGCCCATTCTGTCAATCATTGCGTTGAGATATAGGCCACAAAAGGAACTAGTATTAGAGGAAGCTTACATAGTGTGGTGCTTGTAAAAGGGTTTTATAAACATACTAGAGGAAGTCAGGTGTGCACTAAACTAGATCAGATGCTCTAAGTCAACCCCCTAGGTTTATTTGGCCATCATCTTCCCAACACATTTCATAGCTCCTGACAAAATAACTGTTAAGTGAGTGATAAACTGATGAAGAGATCACTTAAAGTCAGATTAACCCTCATAAATTGCTTACCTTTGCCATAAAGAAATGGACTCAAAGGCCTTTCCAAACGCCTGCCAGCACAAGAGTCTCTAAAATAGCTCAGATGGAGCTTAGTTTGTCCCTTCAGTGTACTTTGAAGTACTTCTTTTAGGGCTTCCTGAAAAGTTTCCTCACCCACTCCACACACCATCTCCAGAATTTGATTGGGATCCTCCCCCAGTAGGAAGCAAAGAGCCAATGGAGAAATCTATTTTTTCTTATGGTGCATGATGCACTTCCAGACAGCCAACAGTTATCTGAGAGCCCTAAAACCATACCCCCTGGTTGAGCACCATGGAGATTGATATGCAAATCATTTATCCTGCTACATCCTCTAAGTATCAAACATACTGACATCTTGCCCCGGTGTCCAAGAAGGCCACTTTTCTTTAAAATACATATTTTATTGATTTTTTACAGAGAGGAAGGGAGAGGGATAGAAAGCCAGAAACATCGATCAGCTGCCTCCTGCACACCCCCCACCGGGGATGTGCCTGCAACCAAGGCACATGCCCTTGACCAGAATCGAGCCTGGGACCCTTCAGTCCGCAGGCCAACGCTCCATCCACTGAGCCAAACCGGTTTCGGCAGAAGGCCACTTTTGTACACATCATTTTCACCAGGCTTTTGGTAACTGCAATTTTCTATCTATACTAATAATAGCCTAGGTTGTCATGCCCTCACACATCACACCCTAATGTCATCACAAAATGGCCATCATAAGATGACTGCATGCACAGCAGAGGCAGAGCCCAGCAGAGGATTCAGGTCATGGCAGTGGTGGGCCATCAGGCTGGCAGGGAAGCAGTTAGGCAGCAATCAGGCTGGCAGGGGATTTGTTAGGGGGCAATCAGACTGGCAGGCAGGCAGGCAAGCGGTTAGAAGCCAGTAGTCTCAGATTGTGAGAAGGATGTCTGACTGCCGGTTTAGGCCCGTTCCCACAGGGACATCCCCCGAAAAGTCCCAGATTTGAGAGGGTACAGGCTGAGCTGAGGGACACCCCTCATGCACAAATTTTGTGCACCACATCTGTAGTATGTTTATAAAATCCTTTTACAAGCACCACCCTATGTTAGCTTGACAAACAGTGCTGTACTCAGAACAAGAAGTTGTATCTCTATCTTTGAAATAAGGAACTAGAGGCTCAGGAAAGTGAGTTCTAGGGCCCAGGACTCTTGACTTTCCAGGGGGCCCTGTGCCATTGACTTAGGTCCTGTGAGAATAGAAAAACATTACCTGAATTGGCCACTGAAAGATCTTTCTCTGGAACAGACACCTGCATAGACAGACATGAAGGGACATTTATACCCCACAGCAAATGCCCATGAATGAAGCCAAACAAGACAACAAAGCACATGGACACTTTCCCAGGATGCCTGTGTTCTAGTGCAGGGGCAGGCACTCTGAATCTAAAAAAGAGACTATTTTCCTCTCTGAACTTCCAAATAAAGACACTTCATCAAATGTGTAGGATCTTTTTTCAGCTATGAAATTCCACAAATCTAAAATACTCACATTGAGAACCTATTGGAGGAGGCAGGATTCTTCTAAGAGGGGGATTCTCTCTATGTTATGGAGATGTTGTGTGCTGTCGTTGCTCTTGTTGGAGAAGGTAGGTAGTGGAAGGTAAGTAGGAGATGACATTGATCCCATAGAAGCTAAAGGAGAAGGGAGAATAAAAGTAACTGACCAATCCATGTGCAGCATCCCTTCCCAATATTCTGTACCCCTTCCCCCTCCGCAAAAAAAAATCCCTCCTTTGGCTTCACCCTCCATCAGCCTCTCACAGAAAACAATTCATTTATTTCAGTTCCCTAGTCCATGGGTATCCAGTCCATGGTGGAATCACAATGAGTGAATGAGATCTGGACTATCCCTTGGACCTTTTCTGACTTGGTATTGGCATCTCCCACCAGCTGTTCTCTTAGATCCTTCCCGATCACTATCCTAAGATCTCCCTCCCTGGAGTATCCTGGGAAGGGTCGAAGCATTGCACAACTCCAGGGGGGGCACTCCTTAACAAGTATTTGTGCCAGGAGTTGTAAAACGTATTGGGAAGATGATGGAGGGGAAAATAGGCAGTTGCTTTTAACTTAGTCTTAGAACATCTGATCTATTGTAGTTGAGTGTACACCTGGTGCCTGACTTCCTCTAGCCTGTATCTAATATCAGTGCCTTCTGTGGCCTATAACTTAGTGCAGTGATTGACAGAACAGGCACCCACCAGCTGTGCTCTTAGATCCTGCCCAATTACTACCCTAAGATCCCTTCTCTGGACTGTCCTGCAAAGGGTCAAAGCACTGCACAACTCTGGGGGGCACTATAATTAAGTGTGGAATGTGCTGCATTGTCCATTGCCCAGAATCCAGGAGGAAAGCAAGCAAACCCTTTGCCAGACAGCAAGCCTGCAATGAGCATCTCCTCTGGGGTGGAAGGGAAGATGAGGGGTTGGTATGGGACAGAGCATGCCCCTCCCCTGTGTATGGGGGACCTACTTTGATGCACCATGTTGGACACACTTTGATTCTTCTAAGTCTGGGGCAACTTGAGCACCAGCTTGGACCTCACTTGGGCCATTTTGGCTTGGCTGGAGCCAAAAGCCAGTCATTGTTCTCCTGCCCTCAGCTAAGTCCCTGAAGTCAGGACAGCATCATTCTCTGACAAACATTCAGCACATTTCCTCGGGTCCCAGGAGGCCTGATATTGAAATGTTTTCTTCCCCATAGTTATATTTTCCTTGGTTGAAAAAGTTTTGTTTTGGAAGTTGCTACCCTGTCGAGGTAATGAGTCAGTTTGGGAGGCTGGTGCAGAGAGGAAAATGCACATCATTGGCAGAGGCCAGAAGAATGGGGGTGAGAGAAGATGGGAGGTTCTGGGTGGGATTCAGAACTCCACGCCCTCTGCCCCCTTCGGCCCCTTCCAGAAGAGTATGGCCCCTCCTTCTCAGTGGGGGCTTCTTCTTCAGGGACCAAGCCTCAGAGCTTATTCCATGAAAGGATAGGTAGGCAGGAAAGGAGCTAACATTATGAGTCATTTTTGAATGCCATTTAATCTTTTACTTTCTACTTTCTGTGAAAGTTGGTAGCATTATCATCCACCTTTTTCAGGTTGGGAAACTGAAGCTCAAAGGAAGGGAAATCACATGCTCAATATCACAGCGAGTGGCAGAGCTAGGATTGGAATTCAAGGAGTCTCACACCCAGTCTACCATGTAGCCCCTCTACAAGACTCATTCTTACCCAGAGAAACAAACCCATGACTCAGGGGAAGCATAGGAAGGCCCATTAGGGGAGACAATGGAAATGATCTGACTGGAGAGTATTGTTGGCAGAGGGAACAGAGGTGTGTGGACTCCAGCCACCCTTTCCTTTCACTTCTACTCCTTCAATTTTCTGATCCTATCATTTTCTTCAATGGGAGAGAAAAGTCATGGAGATACAAAAAACTCACATACATGCACCAACACATTCAGTTCTCCCCCCACCACACACACACACACACACACACACACACACACAACACAAACACACCCATCCACACAAGCACAGAGGCACACACATCTGGAGGTAAAACTCAGGGATTCAAGGGTTGGCCTCATGCCAGCTCTGAGCCCCAAGTAGCCCACTGAGGAGCCCTGGTCTGCCTCACTTTGGGAGGTCAAATCAATGAAAGAGCCCTGGTAGTTTAAAAAAGAGAAAGGGAGGGAAAAAAAAAAAAAAGAACACCAGCACCTCTCATGATGGGAGGTCAGAGCGAATGAAACCAGGAGTGGGGGTAGTGGTACGGGAGCTGGGGTGAGAGCATGGGGGTGGGGAGCCTGGTGCTGGCAGCTGAATTCCTACCCTGGCCCCGCTCCAAAAGATTAAAATAGAGCTCTTAGAGTGTCCCCTCCACAGACCAGCCTGCCAGGGGCCAGACAATACGTGGGTTTGTGCTCCAGCACAGGCCTCCAGAGAGGTGATGTTTTTACCCGGACAGCTAAAGGCACAGAGGCAGGTCTAAGCAATTCCAAGGCTCCTTTGGCCCGCAGTCCCAGAACAGGCCACAGCAGAGGGAGAGCTGCCGGCTGCTAAGGCGCACACAGATCTGCTCTTTTCTCTTCTCACCCCAGGGCAGGCTGCTGGACTCACACTTCAGTCTATCTACCCCCAAACAACCACCTGGCAGGGTGATGTGGGACGAAGGCTTAGTGAATTCGTTAATTGGAAGGAAAAAAATCTCAACAAGCCTGTAAACAGGCAGCTCTACTAATGAGGGATGGACAGGGCCTCCCTTGGGGTTACCTGAAATACTCAGATGAGTACAGACACCTCATTTGTCCTACCCAAGGAACACAGCTTCCCCAGAAGGAAGCCCCGCTGGCCACTTGAGGCTACGTCTGCTTCCTTGGAATTCTTGAGCATTTTAGGTAGCCAGGACTCAAGTTCAACCTCTCAGACCACTTGCTAATACAGAAGGATGAAGACAGGCTCTGGCACTTGGCAGACACAGGTTCTAATCCTGAATCTGCCTCCTAGTAGCTTTTTGAATGTGGGAAGTTTTATTTAATCTTTCTAGGACTTGGGTTATTTAGCTCTAATAGCAAGTACTGATGGTCATGAGGTTAAAGGAGAGCATTGGTCAAATCAATGCCTGGCATGATCTAGCAAATTTTAGCAAAAAACAAAAAAATCTCTCCTACCAGATTCCCCATAATCATGATGAAAATATAATTTATCATTCAAACTAAAAGACTTTTGATAGTAAGAGTGGGCACTCACTGGACAGATCCTGGGACACCGGCTTACCAGGGTCCCTAGGAAACTGGGACACATGAGTCCTCCTTTCTATTAACTTTCTGAAGGGTCCCTATATAACATGCCATCAAGAGCATCCTTTTTACAATGCTCCTAAGGTTACTCTACAACATGAAGTCCATTGGAAGTCACAGCTTTTTATGATATACCATGATATGATATTCCTGCATATATTTTTAATTTAAAATATCATTTCATTACATATTTAAAAATCATGCCCCGGCCAGGTGGCTCAGTTGGTGGGCACATCATCCTGTACACCAAAAAGGTTGTGTGTTTGATTCCTCTTCAGGGCACTTACCCAAGTTGTGGGTTTGATCCCCAGTTGGGGCGTATATGGGAAGCAACTGATCAATGTTTCTCACATTAATGTTTCTCTCTCTTTGTCCCTTCCTTTCCCTCTAAAATCAATAAACATATCCTTGGATGAGGATTTTTTTTTAATCATAAGACTGTAGGTAAGTGACAACAGGTAAGTGAGAAGTCATATTTGGATGAAGGACTAGAAATGGATATGTAATTCTATTGCCATCTTAATTTCTTCTTTTCTGCTAGTGGGGAAATTTTTATTTGGTTTTCAATTTAATTTCACTAGAAAAAAAATACCCTCCTTTCAGTTCACAGAATATGGTTTTATTTTATAAAACCAAAGTTTAAGAAGTGCAGCATTAAAGAATCAAGAATCTGCCCCAAGGAATGAAGGATGGAGGGCAGCATTAATGACTATGACCTATGTGGTTTTTTTTAAACTGTTGTAGCAATTCAGGGATAAAGATAGGAGGCCTCAGTCCCACACCAGGCATATAGCTCCAGAGGGCTGCTGAGTGTCCTCCTGGTATGGCAGATGACTTCCCCCAGAGCAAGTCATCCGAGAGAGAGAGCAAAGCCATCCAGTGTGCCCAAGATAAGGGCATGGACTTTCCATTTTAAACCAGAACAGTCCCAGGCACACCATTAAACTGATGGCCTTCGTGAAAGGAGAAAATACCTGAGAAGTATCCATGGGCTCCTCAGCACAGACCTGCAGCCAATGGCTTCAGTCTATCAAAAAGAACCTTTACACCCAATACCAAATCCAAACAGCTCTCCGAAAGACAGTAATCCTGGTCAGCCAGGTGACATCTGGGTTCTCTAGTGTAGAAAATGTTTGAGCAGCTTTGTGTGTGAGGCTGTTTTAAAATACTCTCTTGAGTGTAAGACTCTGATATCATCTCCCACGCAACCCAGCCAGCCCTTCTCTAGCCATTGGGTGTCATTAGGATCTGGCCTCCTGAGTTTCTGGTAGACTCCAGCATAAGGTCCTGGTGGCCTCCGGAGACTTTATCTGTCCACTAGCTACTTGTTAAAATGAACATCTTCCCTGGAGTGTTTTGCTTGCACTAAGTACATTTAAGCTACATATGGAGAATTGCAGGGCTTGCCATGTGACCTCTCTCTTCCTTCTCACAGCCTGTAAAGTTGGCATAGCAGTGGTGCCCATTTCTCTTCTGAAGGTTTCAACTCTTAGAGAATATAGCTAGCAGGTAGAGAAGTAGGTATTTCAGACTCAGGTCTTCTGACTTTCAATCCCATGCCATCTCTACTATCGATATATCACACCTCAGTATTGCCATTCATTCATTTTATTTAACATGGAGTGATATTACCCTTGCATTTAAGCTGTGTCATTTAAAAACACATAGATAAACACACACACACACACACACACACACACTCACCAACACACAGAGACTAATGTTCAAACTTGGCCCATAGAAATCAGCCTATCTTACACCCTCACCCAAACAGTGAATGGATGCATTTTCCTGGGTTTTACTTCAGCCACATGGCCACTTTGGGAAATCAGCTACTGCCTGAACCAAATAGAATAATACCTTAGGGAGTTGGTTTAAGCGAGAGAGGGCAAGTACATTGTTTATTACACATTTAACCAGCATAAAATAATGTAAAGCATGCTACCAAATAAAACCAAAATACCGCTTTGGGAAATCTATCCAGTGGAGAGAAAAGCCCCAGTAGATAAGAAGATTTGTTCAAGATGCTTAGTGCAGCTTTGCTGGTTGTGGCAACACTAACCATAAACAAGCCGAGTGTCCATAAATAGTGGAAGAGTTGGACAAATTATCCTGCACCTATGGTACAATTATAGAATAAGAGCACCTAGCTGGTTTGGCTCAGTGGATAGAGTGTTAGCCTGTGGACTGAAAGGTCCCTGGTTTGATTCCCAGTCAGGTCACATGGCAGGGTTGGGGTTCGATCCCTAGTACAGGGCAAGGAGGAGGAAGCTGATCAATGATTCTCTCTCATCATTGAAGTTTCTATCTCTTTCTTCCTCTCCCTTCCTCTCTGAAATCAATAAAATAAAATAAGAGCCATTTATATTGTCCTGGAAAGATTCATGTGGGTTGAGAAGAAAAGAAGAAGGAGGGAAAGAAGGGGAAGGAGGGTGAGACAGTAAAATGTATTTTATGATCCAGCCTGCTATAAGTAAATTTTTAAAATTCGGTGAATGGCCCAGCCGGCATGGCTTGGTAATTGAGTGTCACCACAACCAGGAGGTTATGGTTCTATTCCTGGTCAGGGCACATGTATTGGTTATGAGATCAATCCCCAGTATTGGGGCATATAGGAGGCAACCAATCAATGATTCTCTCTCATCACTGATGTTTCTATACCTCTCTTCCTCTACGTTCTCCTTTGAAATCAATAAAAAATATATATTTTTAAAATTCTGTGAATGTATAAATATGCTGTGTAAACACACATAGAAATAAATATGGAAAGAAACATAAGCTATAACTTCAGAGTGTAGACTAGGAGAGGACAATCTGACTTGCTAAAAAGAGCACGTATTATCTTTTTAAACAATAATAAAGTAGATCAAGATAAAAATAAACTGAGATCAGAATTTTACCAAGTCTGATTTGAACACAGAAAACTCAGATTCCTCCCATTATGTCTTTGAGTTCAACCAAATGCACTCAATCCTAATTGGCCCCAGACCCTGACATCTGTGAGAAAAGTCCCACTCTCCACGTTGGTTTTCAAAATGGCCCTCTCTGCTGCATGGTAAGACTTTGAGACTCATCATCCCCACTCCCACTTCTCCCTCCACCTACTCATACCCAAAAAAGACTTTGGTCCCCACTAAAAAGGCCAAGAATAAATCCTTTCCACCCCAGTTATTCTGCCAATACATCATTCTCCCACTCTTCTCCCGGTATCCAGAGGGTGGACTCTGGAAATGGGTGCCTGTAGGAGGCAGTGGAATCTCCCTTTTTCAAAGTCTTTACCAGGAGAGAGAGCCACATCTGTGGAGGATGGCTTAGATTTAAGTGCAGTTAGGACAACCTAGTTATGGGCGGTTTGGTGTTTTGGGGAGAGCTGATTGCATGCAGAGCCCAGTGAGAGGGAGAGACAAGAAGTCAGGAGCCCTGGTGGCAGAGAAAAAATATATATACAGATGAAATAACTTGGCAGCCTGAAGAAGCAATAGTTAATCAATTACTATGTACAACTCCTAGATTAGATTTTTGGACAATGTTAATGTAGAAGAGAGAGTTTAGATGATAACTCAGGATGCAGGACGATCTCAAACAGCAGATGCCATTTGGTAGAGATATTTAGATTTAAAAATCCAAGAACAGCCGAAACTGGTTTGGCTCAATGGATAGAGCGTCGGCTTGGGGACTGAGATGTCCCGGGTTCGAATCCAGTCAAGGGCATGTACCTTGGTTGCGGGCATATCCCCGGTAGGGGGTGTGCAAGAGTCAGCTGATCAATGACTCTCTCTCATCAATGTTTCTAGCTCTCTATCTCTCTCCCTTCCTCTCTGTACAAAATCAATAAAAATATATTTTAAAAATCCAAAAACAAAATGGGAGAATCTTAGCTGAGCAAAGGATTGTAAAAACATAAATAAAGTTGATTTAGACATTTAATTTAGTAAGTTACAATTAAGCAAAGGTATAAAAAAAACTTCTAAAAAAAAGATGGAAAAAAATAAACTTATGCAGTCTCTAGGTATTTTATTAGAAATAAGTCTATTCATCTAATCATCCAGTTGTTCATTCTGTCAATAGCAATTATTAATGGAATACCTACTATATGTCAGGCACTGTACTAAGCATGAGTTAATAAGCTCTAAAAATTACATAGTCTTTTGCATTCATATATTTACTTTCATGCTCAACCCCAGGTACATTGTTTTAGATTCATTAACACACTGGATAAGGATGGTAAACGGACATATACCATGCTATGCATGGAATAGTCAAAGGAATTGAGGATATTTAGACAGATGTATTAAAATATAATGGCTACAATCAAATATCTGGAGGATGACTGCAATAATTAAATAGACTCATTTTCTATAGTATCAATTAGGAGAATTATGTCTGTAGACATTTCAAAATATGTCTACAAAGTCTTCTATAATCTTCCCTTCAAAAGGTTGAGGCTATTTTCTCTCACCTTGAATGTTGGCTGGACTTAGTGACTCACTTCTAAGTAAGAAAATGTAGCAGAAGGGACAATGTGTTGACTTCTAAGACTAAGTCATAAAAGGCACTGTGGATGCCACCTTGCTCTCTCTCTTGCTCTGGAGGAAGCCAGCTTCCATGCGTGAGAACACTCAAGCAGTCCTATGGAGAGGTCTGCCTGGTAAGGAACTGAGGACTCCTGCCAACAACCAATGATGAACTGAAGCCTTCTGCCAACAACCACATGGCTGACCCATCTTGCATGCAGACCTTCCAACCCTTGGTCAAAACTCAGATGTTTAAGGCTGGTGTGGCTCAGTGGTTGAGCATTGACCCATGAATCAGGAGGTCACAGTTCGATTCCCAGTCAGGGCACATGCCTGGGTTTTGGGCTCGATTCCCAGTAAGGGGTTGCAGGAGGCAGTCAGTCAATGATTCTCTCATAATTGATATTCCTCTCTCTCTCTCTCTCTCTCTCTCTCTCTCTCTCTCTCTCTCTCTCTCTCTCTCTCTCTCTCTCTCTGCCTCCCTCCTTCCCTCCCTCCCTCCCTCTTCCTTCCTCTCTCTGAAACCAATAAAAACACATTTTAAAAACATAAATAACTTAAAGGATGCAGCCCTAACTATAGACTTGACTACAACTTCATGAAATACTCTGAGCCAGAACCAACCAGCTGAGCTGCTCCTGAATTCTTAATGCTCAGGAACTCTTGGGATTATAAACGTTTGCTGTCTTTAAGCAGCTAAATTTTGAAATAATATGTTATGCATAAATGACTAATATAATTACAAAAAAAATGGGTTTGGCAAGGAATTCGATGTAATCGTAACAAAATATTTCAGATTATTACAGTTGTCTAACAATGGAATGAATGATGCCACCTGAAGCTAAAGCAGTGAGTTCTCCATGCTCAACCAGCCATGCTGATCTCTTGACCTTCACTCTGTTCTCTGGTTAAGAAAGGAAAGTTACCTTCATTCTAAGGCAAGACAACCATGGACGATTTTCTCCTGCGTCTTTTGACTCTAGAGTGGCTTATCCCCACACCAGGAAGAAGCCATTGCTTTGTTTTAGCAATGCTATCTCTGCCATGATTCAGAAACCCACCAAATGGAAATTGGATTTAAGACACCAAGGGCCCTTGATTGCACCAAGAGCATAGTAATCCCTTCAAAGCCCAAGTTGCAGTAGTCAACATTCCCTCTGCTGCTACTCATAATTTGTACCATATTGACAAGATCACTTGGCATTTGCAAATAGGGTTCTGTAGTGGCTGGACATCAAAAACATGGAGTAGATCCTCATCAATTTGGAGCTTGGAACATACCCTCTCCACCCACTCTATAGCCACCAGAATGTCGGGCAGCCCAGACTATTCTTACCACCCACATACCCAGCTCATTGACCTGCTCTTGCTAAGAGTAGAGACACACACAGCTCCTGGGTGGGGGATGGGGAGAAAGGGACTGATGGGGACTGGGTAGTCCCAGAGAACAAACCCAAGGCAGGTGGAACATGCTCAGACCTGAAGGATCCAATTAAGCTCAATTCACTGGGATCCAGAGTTTTCCTACCAAATTCCTGAGGAAACCAGATTGAATAATGCATGGCTTATTCAGAAACACACATCCCCGTGTTGTTGGCCGAGGCAGGGGCAATGTGGCGGGGGGCTCGGGCAAGGGGTGCAGGTGCAACGAAATGAAAACAACAGACTAAAACAACAAGCTCCCCAGCCTATAAAGAACAGCCCATGTTTTGCTGGATTCCTTGGTCAGAGTGTGCGTGCATATATATGTGGGTTCTTGTGTGCGTGTGCAGCTGGGCCTGGGTGAGGAGTGGGGGGCCTTCCAGGGAGGGAGCAAGAACATGTCTCCATATTTTAAATGGCAATCGCAAAGGAAACCATCAGAGGTGCTCCAACATACGTTTGGCAGCTCCTACAATAACTTCTAAATCTCCCTCATTTCATAAACATTTTATATACATTTTTAAGTGGGAATATTTTTGCTCATTTGGGAAGAGTGTGCCTTTATGCGGTTGAGTCTGCCTAATTTGTGCCTTATACATTTCGTGTTCTTTTTTTTTTTTTTTTTTTTTTTTCAGGGATGGGAAGCAAGAGCAATGACAGTTGCTGAAATGTGGGTTCAGGGGCAGGGTGGATTGAGATAAGGAGAGAGTTTGGGGACAGAAAGGAGGAGGAGGGATCTATGCAAAAGAAAATTTTGTCATTGTCCCGCTTTGGGTCTGTTCAGCACCTTTCCATGGAAAACCTGTTTAACCTGCTTTAAAAAAAAAAAACACTTGCAGCAATTGGAAGTTATGAGTAAGGGTTGTGTTGCTTTTCTGTTCGACCTCCTCCACTCCTGCAGAACTGAACAATTCAATCTCTCTTTCCCCAGCTTACCTGTGGCATGTGGGGCCTGTTCGACTTAAATAAATGGCTGTTTATGGATGATAGCATCTGGTATGCCCCTGATGAGGTCACCTTGTTATGTTAAATATTTCTACCTCCTGGTAGAGAAACCAAAGCTGACTGCTCTCAAGACCACCTCTGCCCAACACAGAGAGCACGGCACCCAAGGCAGGATCTTAACCTTTGAAAGGCCAATTAGGCTCCTTGGTGAACTTGAAGCACTCCTTTCAGACCCTCGGACCAACGTAAAGGATCACGGCTTTAACCTAATAATGCCCAAATCCACGCTACATATGGAGAACTATTCACACAGGGCTCTGTCTGTGTTTACACTCGCTACAACCCTGGCAAAGTTGTGATTGTTGTTTTGATTTCCATTATACAGATGAACAAACTGAGGCTCCATAAAATTAAATAACTTGCCCAAGGCCTTTCCTGAAGAAAGTAGAAGACACAGGATTTGAACTCAGGACTTTCTGGCTCCTAAGTTTCAGATTATTCAACTAGACATTCTGGGGAAAGCAACCTAGAGAAGAGAAAAGAATCAGAAATGCTGAGTGGCCCAATTATTCAAGCTCGCCATGCCTCAGTTTTCTGAGCCATAAAAAGTGGGAGATGAACACCCTTAATATAGACAGCTGAGATCTTAGTGATGATTTTCAAGTTTATTGAGTAACTTGTGGCCAGTTTGCTGACCAAAAATAAGCCAATGAATCGATATATGGATCAACGTCTCTTTCCAGTTTAATTTCTCAAATAAGTCCCTCTGTTACTCAGAGGGAACGAAGAGTCTGCTGCTTGTTCCTTGGTTCCTGAACAAGAAGGGCAGATTTGGAGCTATAAATCCAGAGTCTCCTGTATGAGACAAAGAACGAAAGCCCTCTCCTTCTCTGAACTGTTGACCAACATAACTCCAACAAGACATGTTTTTCCAATGTTCCTCCAGTAGCTATCCTAGGATGTGGAGGAACATGTGAAGAAAAACAAACGGATTCATTTTTTAATAAGGTCGGAAAGGCATACCAAATATTTCGAATCTCCAAGGTGTCTACTTCCCGCCAGCTGTCCACGGTTTTCAGCTGTGTCTCAGAAATGGAGTTCAAGACATCCAGCAAGTAATTCTAACCAGCAGTGCCAGGAAAATATTAGAGTTTGAAAAAACAAAGCAGAGATCCATTTATTTTTTTTTAAACATCTACATATCTTCCTATAACGTCCCTCAAACCAGAGAACCCAGGACAATTCTGCCTTCACCTGACTAGGATTAACAATTTCAGGGCCAAATCTTTTCATTTCTCACTTCACCCAACCTTATGAGCGTCACCCCAACCTCTTTTTTTTTTTTCCCCCTCCTGTTGACGCTGATTTTCTCAAATTCACTCCCCTGTGGGATGAATTGGTTCTATTCTGAAGATGGTGGGGGCGTACTGCCGTGATGATGCCGGCTGTGGTGAGCAAAGCCTCCAGGACTACTGGGTCTGAAATTCCCTCCCACCCTGGCCATTCGACAGCCAGCTCCCCAGATGGGGCAGCCGTGGCCTGCCGCCTCCTGCCTTGAGAGTCAGCCTGGGGGTCGCAGAAGGAGACCCTAGAGAGCCGTAGGGTTAACCAACCAACCATAAACATTGCCTCCTCTGTTGATCTTCAAAGGCTTGGGGAAAGAAAACAAACCACATAAATCTTTATCAGGGCTTCTTATAACGGCCCCAGGAGGTGGCTCCAGGAGGAGCTGGGTGGTGACTCCGTACAGAGGATAAAAAATTATTTCAGCGAACAACATCAGAGCCAGAAATGGCCTGCTTTTTATTTTCCTTTTCTCCTCTTTGCTTCCCCTCCCCGACTCCTCCCCTAGGAATGACTTCTTTGTTTTCTGCCACCCAGGAGCTCTGCTGTGAGAATCCTTGGTCCTCTATGGGCTTCATGGTTTCCACCCTAGGTAATTCCCTGGTAATTCAAAAGAAAAGGGAAACTTTACAGCAAGAGCTAGGATGTTTGGAAACAAAGGAAGGTGGGGACTATGTCCGTTTCAGAGGTTGACCAGATAGATAATCAGCATATTTACTATGAATGGGATTACAACGTGAAATATGTTGTGACCTCCACTACTGCTGAAAACCTTTCAATAATAGAGCTTTCCATCCAGGAAAAACTCTCTATACCCATTGCAGACTCCCAAGCAGACATGCAAGGCAGTGTGGCCTGTCCTTAAGAGCACAGAATCCTTGTTCTACTTCTGATACTCTCTCTGGGAACTTGGGCAAGTCATTCATCCCCTCCAGGCTTCATCTCCTCTTTGTTATTATTGCAACACCTAGGAGTCCACCTAGTAACTCCAATTTACCATGTTGCCAAGTACCTTATATATGTTTGTAAATATGTATTCCTCACCACAGCTCTCTGAGGCTTTACAGATTCCATTGTACAGATGAGGAAACTGAGACTCAGAGACATTCAGTAATTTACCCAAAGTCACAGAAAAACAGGAATAGCAGCACTTACCTCATAGATCAGTGAGGCATGAGTGAAATAATGTCTGCAACATGTTTAGCATGATTCTTGGCACCTTGTGGGCCCCCATTCAGAGAATGTCCCCACCTCTGGAAATCTTCCCTGAACTTCTCCCTCCCCCAACCTCACACACCTCTCCACCACATCTCTGCTCTCAGGCACTTTCCATCTCCTCATCCAAGGAGCTACACAAAGACACACATGTGTCTCATCTCTGTAGAGCCGGCCAGTGTCTGGCACATAGTAGGGGCAGAGTAAGTGACAGTTAAACAATGAATGAATGAATGAATGATGGAATGTTATGAACAAATGCCTAGTTAGTAGCCAGTTGATACAAAAAAAAAAAAAAAAAAAAAAAAAAAAAAAAAAAAAGCCAAAATAAATACTAATAATGACTTGCTCTAAAGATGGTTAAAGATCCAAAATTTCCTGGAGGAGTCTGTGTGCGAGTGGAAAAATGTACAAAAGGGAACGAGGAACCAAGTCATCTTCTTTTTTTAAGTACCAGTTTTCACTGCAGTGTAAGGCTTCGCAGACTTCCCCAGAATGCCCATGAATCATAGGAAGAGAACACAAGAGTCCTGAGTCCCAGCCACTCTGACTAACTTCAGCAAACATCTTCCAGTTCCATGGTAGGAGGACTGGCATGGAAACCACGATTGGATCCACCTGCACACACATACACACAAACATACGCACGCCACACCAACAATCTCTTTGCATTGACTGAGCACCTACTCCAAGTAACACCCCTTACAAACTCAGGAAGGAGACATAAAGGTGCCTAAAGACGCCAGGACACTGAGTGTAAAGAATGGACAGTCTCACTGTGGAATGAAGACATTGGGAAGCGGGGTTGAGAAAATAAGCAAGCTTACTGTGATGACAACACTAGCTGCCAGTTTCTGGATGTGTGCCAGGGATACAGAATGCCCAGGAACGTGTGTAGTTTGAAGAAGTGTATCCATTCATTCAACAAATGCACCCCTACTATGTGCCAGGCACTATTCTAGGTAAAGAGGATAAACGGTGAACAAGACAAAGCCCCTAGCCTCATGGAGTTAATGTCTCGTCCTAGAAATTAAGGAACACTCCATGCTATAAATCTGCTTGGATATGGCAATGAAAATATAAAACAAGCTACAGAAAGTTAACCTTGACACAATGCTTCTCAGTTAATGGAGATAAAGATGTGATTCTAGACCAGGGGTGGGAAACCTTTTTTCTGCCAAGGGCCGTTTGGATATTTATAACATCATTCATGGGCCATACAAAATTATCAACTTGAAAATTAGCCTGCTCTATTTGGTCAAACATTTAATTAACTCATGCCTAATGCCTTGGCAGGCCAGACCCAATGATTTCAGGGGCTTATACGGCCCTTAGGTCAGACGTTCCCACCCTGTTCTAGAGAGACAAAAGGCTGGGTGACCTTGGCAGAACCTCCTGGAGGTGGGGGTTGGGGGGCAGGGGGGGCTTTCATGTTTCTGCAAAGGCAGAAGGAATTACTCGAGGCCTCCAGAAATTCAGGTCTCTTACTTGATGCCTGCCAATTTGCAGCCCAAGGATGTTTCCACCAGTAAAATCCTCTCCTTCTTCGCATCTTGATCGAAATCAATAAGATATGGTGAGGGGTAGTCCATCGGCCTGAAATGCATGTGAACCCAAACCAAGTGATCATTCCTATGCAATCACATGGACATTACTCACCCCTTTAGAGTTTTTATGTGAGTGTAAAGTTCCATAAGTAGCAGAATTTATTACTGTGTTTATTGTGACAACCATGGCCTTCAAACCCTCACCCAGTTCATCCTCTGTCCTGAGCCTTCTGATAGATAATGGCAGCTGACAACATTGACTATGGGACAACATTAGACACTGTCCACACATTATGTCTTTAAATCCTCTCAGCACCCTGAGAGGCATGTATGCCTGGAGACTTGCACAAGGTCCCACAACTGAGCAATGGCTGAGTTTGGCTTTGACCTCAATATTCCAAGTGGCCGAAACCGGTTTGGCTCAGTGGATAGAGCATCGGTCTGCAGACTGAAAGGTCCCAAGTTCGATTCCTGTCAAGGGCATGTACATTGGTTGTGGGCACATCCCCAGAAGGGGGTGTGCAAGAGGCAGCTGGGTCGATGTTTCTCTCTCATTGATGTTTCTTCCTCTCTGTAAAAAATCAATAAAAATAAATATATATATATATATATGTATATATATATATTTTTTTTTTTTTTAAAGACTTCAAGTGCTTAACCACTAGGCAATACTGGCCCCCATGGGTCTGAAAGCACTGTCTTGTTCATGCTCCCCCCAACTCAAAACCCCTGCCAACTCAGGTGATGGCCAACTGTACCAAGTCCAAATGTTCACTGTGGTTCACCAGCTCTCCCTATTAGCATCTGCCACTCCATCCTCTTTCCCACTTGTGCACGTTGCCCATGTGGTCTCCCCATTTTGAACTCCCTTTCTCCAACCATCGCTCTATTCAAATTTTCAAGGCCTCTCTCACTACCTTTCTCTTCCGTGGACCTTTCTCCAGCCTCTCCATCCCTCTCTGATCTCCATCTTTGCCAAGTGTCTAGTTCACGTTCACAGTTAGTATCACCTCATGTAGCATCTCCCTGCTCAGAGCACAGCAAGCATTCGCTGAGCCCCTTCTATGTGCCAGGCACAGTGTGCAGGCCCAAAAAGGAAAATGAAAAGACCCTGGAGGATCCTACAGTTTTTCAGGGGATGACAAGACAGGCGTGCGAATAACTCTAATGCATCTAAGGCAACACGGCGTCAGGTCCACTGGAAAGAGCCACCCAGTTTCACATCTGTTTGTTCAAAGCCATCAGCTAAGTGCATCTTACACAGAACCAGGCAAATCAACATGGGGATCGGGCATGTGGGCTCGGGAGCCAGAATGCCAAGGTTCAATCCACAAACTGTGTGACTTTAGAGAAGTTGCTGAACCTCTCCGTGTCTCCGCTTTCTCACATGTAAAAATAAAGATAAAAATAGTACCTACCCACTCAAGTGGAGGGTATGACTAATGGGAGAGGCTGTGCATGTGTGGGAGCAGGGGGTATTTGGGATATCTCTCTACTTTCCTCTTAATTTTGCTGTGAACCTAAAACTGCTCTTTCATAAAGTCACAAATAAATAAATACAGTACCTACCACATAGGCCAGTCATGAGGTTTAAACAAATTCGTATATGGAAAGCTCTCACTGAGCTCTGTGACTAGTACTGTGATCGGCAAACTGTGGCTCACGAGCCACAGGTGGCTCTTTGACCCCTTGAGTGTGGCTCTTCCACAAAATAGCACAGGCTAGGGCGAGTCTATTTTGAAGAGGTGGCCTTAGAAGAAGTTTAAGTTTAAAAAATTGTGGCTCTCAAAAGCAATTTCAATCGTTGTACTGTTCATATTTGGCTCTGCTGACTCATGAGTTTGCCGACCACTGGCCTAGTAGATAATAAGTGTTCGATAAATGCCTGCTTTTCTCGGTACTCAGATTATCATTACCCAGTCACAGGGAGATTCCTCAGCTCCACTGTTGTTTGGGTTTTTGGTTGGTTGGTTGGTTTAATGGTTGCAGTCATAGCCACCTGCCATTTTCTGGCTATCTCATCTGAGTGAGCCCCAGTGGAAGCCTCGCTGAATGGAGCTCTTACTGATTTCAGTCTATACTAGTCGTTGCTTCCCTGCCCTCCCACATTTTAACAGATTGCTATCGTTTCCCCTGACTGTGCAAGGAGAAGGGGGGCCCAGTTTTCCACGTGAAGTCAATGCATACAGCCAGGAGCTGGGCTTCTCCTTCCTGTAGCCCAGCCCGGCCCCGCCAGCTGCTGCGCATCCCTCTTTCACACCCGCAGCCCCTCTGGTTTATGCCTCCCAGCGGGACGGTAATTTTCAGTTCAGGCCCAAAGGCTTTGTTTAAATGTAGCGCTTATGTGGTAATAGAGCGTATTGCAGGGGTTGTTTTTTTCTGAGGGTCAATGTTGAATTTAGTCTCAAAATAAACAATTCTACCTCTTCCATCCTCTCAGAATTGTGGGTGGGATTGAAAAAGGTGGAGGTGACCCAGAGGCTAAGAAAAAAGAAGGGGGGGGGAGGGAGAGAAGGGGCCGAGGGAGCTTAGAAAAGGAGAAGAGAATGAGCAGCAGTGTCCTCCACAAAATAACCTCTAACATAGCAAGGGCAGTCATTTACTGAGAGTGCTGAGCCCAACACTGTGCTAGGTGTGTTTCAGACACAATCGCATTTAATTTTCTTAAAAAGTCCTCTGGAGAACATATGTTTGTTCCCATTTTATAGAGGGAAACAACGAGGCTCAGAGAGGTACAGTAGTAACCTGCCTCAAAATGCACAGCTAATGAGATTGTCGAGCTCAGATGGGAAACTTGGAGCAGCAAGGGAGGTCTGTTCAATAGCAAGGTTGATGAGGGGAGAATGATGTGACCATATGTTCCAAACCAAGAACAAATACAGAGCTTAACACATATTATAACACAGACATGTAACATCTTATATGAGGTCTTCCTTAGAAAATGCACAGTAAGTGGTTGTCCTACAGGAGAGTAAGGCTGAGGAAGGAGGTAATAGCACAGGCAAGAGATGGTGAGAACTATAGGGGAAGTATCACCCTCTGGACAGTGAGAGAAGAGGACTAGGTACTGGGAAGACAGGGGAGTTAGGGTTACCCTCCAGAAGTGAGTCTAGAACTTATGGAACTTAGCACATAGAGTTCCATGGAACTCAAAGTTCAAAGGAAGCCTTGAGTCTTGCTGTGTTCTGGGCAGAAGCAAGGGTGTGACACAGGTTTCCAGCTATAGATTGTCACAACCACCACCCAGGTGTTACCAAGCAGAGGTATTGGACTCTGAGCACAGACTTGTCTATAGATTTTCCAGCACTCCTATAAGAAATTTTTTTTAAAGGATTTATGTTTTCTTTCCAGGAACCTAGCTCAAAACCACTTCTCTACTAAAAGTTCTTGCCTGTCCTGTCCCTGCCATGAGAAGAATTTCCTTCTTACCCAGTTATTTCATGGTGAGAACACCTCCATCTTGAAACCAATTGAATTGGGAAAATTTCTCCAGTATATCTCCAGAGAGACGTGAAGAATGATGGAGACATAGAGACCTCACACAAAATTAGACAAGATATACACTATGCTTCCTCAACTGGAATTTTGTGAGGACTTAAAAACCAGTTTTCTGTCACTTCAAGCCATTGACATAGCTTTGGGCTTGTTGTTGTGTTATTCATGTTCTTGCTCATCCCATGAAACTAGTGAAATAAGGAAGATCAGCTCACAAGAAGGAGAATGGCTGATGCTTTGGCATATGAGGAGCCAAGCAAGCATCGTGCATGCCCAAAGAGTCAAAAGTCAACTCTTATTAAAGCACCACCATCCACATTAATATGATAGACCAGAATAACTCTGAGGGAGTCATTTATGGCCCATTATGAAAATAACATTCATTTGCAAAATGAGGAACATACCCAAATGCAAGTTGTTCCAGTTCTTTCAGCTAAATTACACATTAAGCAAGCAGACTTCCTCTTCCAACATTTTGAAATGGTTTAATATGCACTCGGGCTGGCCCAGGCATGGATTTTCTAAGACTGCCCCAAAGCTAAAGCCTGTGGGGAGAAAACAAGGACTGTTGCCAGGGAGACAGTCAGCGCTGCTGGGGTGCTGATTAGGTAGCGAGACTGTGCTTGGAACTTCTGATGGCGGGGATAGGACAGGCACCAAGATCTAACTGGCTGCTCACCTCCAGTGGCTTGTTGGTGAGAACTTGGGGATGAAGCGTAGTAGACGTTTGTTGTTTTTGCCTTTCGAGCATTCATTCATACTCTCTTCTGGTAATGGTTCCATGAATTTCCTTTGAGAGCCATTCCTTCCCTAATCTTGGCCTACACAATAATTGCTAAGAAAGATGACTAACGGGCAGTAAGCTCTCACTATGTGCCAGGTACTAGTCTAGGCATTTTGCATATATTAACTCATTTACTCCTTATACCGACTCTGTGATGTCAGTAGTATTTATTATCTCCATTTTTTTAAAAATGTGTCAGCCAAAATAGAAACAAATATGTACTTTGCTCTGAAGTGGTAGAAGCAAAATTTACAAAATCAAGAAGTTTGGATCCAATGCCATGGTCTTAACCACTAGAGGCTGCATCAGGGCTGACCTCCACCCCAATTCCAGGAATAGAAACATAAACAATTCTACCTCTTCCATCCTCTCAGAATTGTGGGTGGGATTGAAAAAGGTGGAGGTGACCCAGGTGGAGGTGACCCAGAGGCGTGAGGTTTAAACAAATTCGTATATGGAAAGCTCTCACTGAGCTCTGTGACTAGTACTGTGATCGGCAAACTGTGGCTCACGAGCCACAGGCGGCTCTTTGACCCCTTGAGTGTGGCTCTTCCACAAAATAGCACAGGCTAGGGCGAGTCTATTTTGAAGAGGTGGCCTTAGAAGAAGTTTAAGTTTAAAAAATTGTGGCTCTCAAAAGCAATTTCAATCGTTGTACTGTTCATATTTGGCTCTGCTGACGCATGAGTTTGCCCAATCCCAGCATTTTATATATCTCTCTCCATCAGTGATTGATTTTAAAAGGGCCATATCAGTCAATGTAGGCCAATCTTGTTCATTCAATGCCAACACAAGGAGTTATGGTTGAATAACCAGAAATTGTTTCTTGTTTGTTTGTTTCTTCTGACCATGAACCTGAGATAGGGAGGTCTTAAATGTCTAGGAACCACCAGGTAGGGAGAACCTAAGAATGCAGCCAATGCAGGAAAGTTCAAAAAGGAGAAAGAGGTCTTAATAACAACACTTAAACCCCTAAAGTTGTCATACTCCCTGGCCTTTTCTATTATATGGGCCAATCAATTGTCTTTTTACTTAAGACAGTTGGAGTTGAGATTTCTGATATTTGCAATATAAATAGTCCTAACTAATACAGACATTAAGCATTAGTCTAAAAACAGCATTTTCCATGTATGTAGCACTTTATAATTGGCAAAGCTTTTCATACACATTACTTCAATATTACATTTATTTATTTATCCATTCAATAAATAAACATTTACTGTTCATTTAATTATAGTCACTGATATAAGTCATAGAGAGCCCCTTTCCCCTCCCTGTTCTAGATACAGTTCGTTCTCATAATTTTGTACCTATCACTCTTGCAGCACTTACCTGCAATTATTGTTTTTGCTTAGGTATAATTTAGTAAAATATAAGCTTCTCTGAATTAGAGCTTTATTTATCTTGAAATCCCTGATGTCCACCTGGGTCCCTGACACATTCGTTCCTTTAACAATATGTATTAAATACCTTCTGTGCCTTCATTACAATGTTGGGTACTAAGTAACTACTCAGCATCCTCCACACATACAACAGAAAACAACTCTAGCTCACTCAGAAATGAAATTTCTGGATAGCTATCAAGTAGCCTAGAAGATTACCAATAAGTTTGGAGAACCAACTTGTAAAATGATTGGGCAGGGACTAAGGGAAGCCAGGCAGCCCAAACACAATTCTAACTCAGAAGTGGGTAGGGTCTCAAGGCTTCTGCCTTGGACACTAGATGCTACTGTCAGAACCACTAGAATGAATCCTATCCTCTCCTGCTTCTCTGTCTGCATCACTAGTTCCAAAGACCCAGCTGGAACATCCAATTGGCTGGGCCAAGGACACGTACTAGGCCCTGGCTGTCGGGGAGCAAACAGAGAGTATCTGACTTTCCACTTGCTGGGAGGCAAAACCCTGCCTCTTCTGAAGCTCACACCCTGGCAGGCTCCCCAAACATTTTTTGGTGGCCCTAAAGTGATAACTGTCCACTTTACATGGTGAGTCAAAAAGACAAACAAAAAAGACATGGCCAATGTGGCCTTAGTCCTCATAAAGCTTACAGACAACTAAAAAGGAGAATCTACACGAATAAAAGAGAAACATGCAAATTGACCATCACTCCAATACACCCACCAGCCAATCAGGAGGGAATATGCAAATTAGAAGGCCAAAGATGGCAGTCCCCCAGCTGCTCCAGACACTGATGCCTGCTATGAGAGGGAGAGCAGGGGAGGAGGGGGGCGAAGGAATCTACAGGAGCAGCACTCCGGCCATAGCGAAGACAAAGACTGCAGACTCTGGCCTGAGTCTGCAGCAAGGCAAACATGGCAGACTCGAGCTGGAGTTTGCAGCAAAGACGAAGAAGGCAGACTCTGGCTGGAGTCTGCAGTGAAGATGAAAAAGGCAGAGTCTGGCAGGAACCTGCAGCAAAAACAGCAGACTCTGGCCAGAGCAAAGGCCTGGGTCCCATGTGCAGGAGGAAAACTGGTGCTGGAAGCCATGGAAAGGAAGGCCTAGTGCATGAATCTCTTCATGCAACGGGCCTCCAGTCATTAATACAATAAATAACCAGGTGAGAAACAATCACAGCTGTGATGAGGACAGCGAAAGAGGGAAAGACATTCTCCAAGGTATACAATGCTATATGTGCATTTCAATTGTCTGTTTCTGTGTAACAACTCCAAAACTTGATGGCTTAATACAAACATTTATTTTTTTTAAATATATTTTTATTGATTTTAGAGAGGAAGAAAGATGGAGAGATAGAAACATCAATGATGAGATCATTGATCAGCTGCCTCCTGCACGTCCCCTCCTAGGGATGGAGCCCACAACCCAAGCACGTGCCCACACCAGGAATCTATCTGTGACCTCTTGGTTCATTGGTTGATATTCAACCACTGAGCCACACTGGCTGACTAATGGGAATACTTTAAAGTGGCCCTCAGAAAATATTTGTAGATGAAATGAATAAGTGAATGACCTTGATCCAGTCATTCTACAAATAGCTACTGAACATTGACACAGGGTGCCAATGAAGTCTACTCCATAGAAGCCACTGGAGGCAGAGGACGTTGCTCCTTTAGAGCAGGTCGTCAGAGGTGGCCTCTCCGAGCATTCGACCTTTGAACTGAGACGTAAAGGACCAGAAGGGACCCAACATGACAAGTTTTGAGGGAAGAGCTTTCCCAGGGGAGGAGCACAGCGAATGCAAGAACCCTGTGGTGGACGTGAGCTGGGCATGCTCTAGGAACAGAAGAAAGATCCCTGTGTCCCAAGCACAACTGTCCTTGTAGGGAAGAACTGAAAAGTGGCTTTCTAAAAATGGCAGGGCCACCAGCAATGCTTTCATATCAGGGCAGCATATCACCAGGGCTGCGGCTTCGGTGACTCCGGAATGCCTCTTCCTGCGAGAATGTTTGGAATGCTCTTTCTCTCTGGCCTGGCCCTGCCTGTCCTCCGCTATGAGACTCATCTTTCATCATGTACTTCCAAAGCTCAACAGCCCCCAAGGAAGCAATTTGGCAGGATGTTCAAAGAACCTTAAAGATGTCCATGCCCTTTGATTCTGTGATTCCCCATCCAGGGCTCTAGCCAAAGGAAATAATCATAAATATGGGAGGAGATTATTACACGAAGAAGCTCATCCCAGCATGATTTACAATAATGAAGAATGCTAGTAAATCAAATATTCAACCATAGGGGAAAGATTAAGTAAATTAATGTACATCTCCTGGACGCCAGCATTAGGAACTAAAATAACATCCGGAAATGCTTGTGTTGTAATGGTGAGATTAAAAGGCAGGATATTAAAAAAAAAAAAAAAATCTATATGTGATTTCCACAACTATTTTAAAAATTACATGCAGGAAAAATACTGACAGTAATTATTTCTTTAAGGGAGGATTACTGGTGATTTATTTCTCTTCTTTTCCATAATTTTTCTACTTCCGGCATTATTACGTTTAGGATGGAAATAGATTTTTATCTCCTGAAAAAGGAAAACAACAACAACAATGGCCCCAATGCTTTTAGGATCACAAACACCTTAGCAGGCTTCTACTATCTGACCACAAATTACATCTTCTACTTTTAATAAAACGATGTAAAATTTTTGTTTCCCAAGATTTATTGTAACCAGAATTTAATATCCCAGCTAGCACCAGTTTTGCCTTCCCCCTAGATGACAATCCTTTGTGATGACAGACATTTGGGTATGCTATTCTCTTCCTTCCCCCGGCTCGAGGGAGAGAAGAAAGAAGGACGGGAGAGAATGAGGGAGAAGGGGAGAAAGGAAGGAGTGTCCAACTCCACCTGCTCCCATCTGGCTAAATCCTACCCATATATCAACACCCACCTTGAGCTACTCATTCTCCAGAAAGCCTTTCCTGGTCAGGCTTCCCCTTAATAGCCTCCCTTTACTGTCTATAGCATTACTATGTCTGTCTACTCATTTTACATTTGGGGATAACCCTGGCCTTGCATTGGTCCTCCGTGTCAAGGTCTGTGTCTCTGTCCCCATATGACTAATCAGCTCCTTTCAGAATTTTCTTGCTTTCCAGTTAAGTGCCATCCCATCTTGACCCCTCACACAGAACTACCTTGCTAATCTCACAGGAGTAAATCAGTGTTCCATGGATGAATAAACGAGTGACTGTATTTAAAGCAAGTCTGAGAGACAAAGCAGCATGTGTGGGGAATTTCACTCTAACTCAGGCCCAGTCTTGATGAGGATGTCTTTCCTCTGGTGGAACTCACCATCCCTCTGCTCCACCTCTGTCCACCACCACCACTTCCCATCTCCAGCTCAAAAGGATTCCAAACCAAGGCTGGCAATGGCGGAGGGAGCTTTGTACATAAACTCCACACACATCAGTCTGCTCCAGAAAGGACCCTTTTGTTTTCTTCCCCATGGGCCCCATAAATTATGAGCCACCGTCTTTCTTTCTTTCTTTTTGTTTTTAACTGAGTCTAAGGTTAGTGTACAGAAATCTTAGCTCACCCTGCGGAAGTGCTTTTCAGTGGGAGCAGATTTCCCCTGGTTTGGGGCACATCCAAACCTTGGGGCACAGGCCATTGTTGTGTAAACTATTATACCTATCTCCCTGTAAAAGCACAGAGGAACCCAGCCTAGTTTTGTGTTCCCATCATGCACACCTCTGAGAGCCATTCTCTCTCTTGGGTCCTTGTTGGCTTTCCTGAGCTCCCAGCAAGGCCAAGCTAAGCCTCATTTGTCTTTGTTTACTCAGCACCAAGAACAGAGGCCAGCATCTAGTAGCCCTAAGCTGAGTGTTTGTGGAGGGAATGAATGAATGAATGAATGAATGAACTAGAAAGGCCTCTGAGCCTTTAGAAGAAACTAGCTTCCAACTACACATTTCCAGAATAAGTGATTAGCTTATTCCCTGCAGTAGTTCTCTAGGACTAGTGTAACAAATGTTTACAAACTGGGTGGCTTAAATCTACAGAAATGTATTCCCTCCCCCTTCTGGAGGCCTGGAGTCAAAAATCAATGGGTTGGCAGGGCCACGTTCCCTCCAAAAGCCCTAGGAGAGACTTTCTCCTTGCCTCTTCCAGCTTCTGCTAGCTCCGAGCATTCTTTGGTTTGTGGCTACATAGGTCTAACCTCTGCCTCTGTCTTCATATGTTTTTTTCTCCTCTCTGGGTGTCTCCCCGTTGTGTGTCTTGTCTAAGGACACCTGTCATTGGATTTGGGGCCCACTTAGATAATGAAGAATGATGTCATCTGAAGATCTTTAACTACATATGCAAAGACGCTTTCTCCAAATGAGATCACGTTCACCAGTTCTGGGGATTAGGAGATATATATTAGGTTGAATGGGAGGTTGCCATTCAACCAAGAAAGTGCCTTTTCATGGTAGAAACCTATCTTATTGCCATTTTGCCCCAGCATCCACAACCCCTAGCACATTAGGTAGTGCCTGTTATAGAGTATGCTTGGAATGGTTTCTCCCACGCTATAATGCTGTCTCTAGGAAATAGTTCTCTCCCCACCAAAGACTGATGCTCCTTGGATTGCAGACATCCTATCCCTCGAAGGCACTCCTGCTCATATAAAACACTGAACCAGCCATTGGAAGAAACGATAGGTTCTTTTACAAAGATCTCTTGGTATACTAACGATATCAAAGGGTTTACTCAGTGTTTGTTGAATCGGGTCATATCAATTTAACTCAATACCAGAAACCTTGATTATGCACCTGTATTTTGCCCACAGAATTCTCCTGAATAACATGTCCCCTCTCCTGGACAATCAGCTGTCATCCAGTGAATTGTAAGTTATTCTTAAAGCCAGCCCTCCCGCATAGCACAGTGTGCATGCCCACGTTCCTCCTTCGGGCTGCCCCTCTCCCCCAAGTTCATGAGCACATAAAATCAAAGTCAAACCTCATTGGAACTGTTGTGGAGCCAGACCCAGAGAAGTGATTTCCAGCCCATGTGGAGCGAGCAGTGGATGGAAGCAGTGTGCTAGACCATTCATTACAAATGGTACTATGGGGGCGGGGGGGGGAGGTTTCCAATGAACAACCCTTGTGTGGAGCCCAAGGACACAGGTACCCGCACAGCTTGTGCGTCACTCGTAAGCGTGTGAGCGATGGGCATACTTGGCTCCGTGCACGACACACCCTGTGAATGCAGCTATTTTGGCAGCTTGGATCCCTGTGTCGGTAGAGGACGGAATAAACTCGAGTTAACCCTGGTTACTTCCTTGAGCTCGGCTCTTTGGGAAGGAGTCAGCCAGGCAGACAGCTGCCACTTCAAATTCCACTCCCTGGGAACAATGCGCTTTATTTTTGGAAAGAGGATAAAAGAAAGGAGAGGAGAGCAATACCGACAAATATACATTTGCTTTTCTATTTATGCAAAGCCCCTGCCCCTTCATTGCCTCGGTTACCAGTTGTTTAGAGCAGCCGTAGGATATAGAGACTTGTAAATAGTCCCTGGCCACCATCCCTGCACAAGGGAGAGCAGGTCAGTGTCCAGGATAGCACATCCATGGCTGCAAAGAGCTACGTAAATAACAGAATTATTTCCATGACAGGCTGTTGGCCCACGTGGTTGTAATTAATGCTCCAATACAACAAGTACTCTCTCTATCCTTTCTATGTAAGAGTCACTTCAACAATAGTATTCTAATTATGGGCTCTTCATCACACAGGGGGAAAGGGGGAAAGAAAGGAAAACTATGCTTCCTCCCCCTTAATTTTGCCATGATTTTCTCTGTCTCTGTTTATTATTTCCCCACACCATTTTAAGCATCATTGTAATCATGCTTACTAAAGCATGATTCCACATGGAAAGTTCACTGGTGGAGAGAGAGAAAGGGGGATACAGGAAGGAAGGAGGGAAGGAAGGAGAGGGAGAGGGAAGAAAGGAAGAGCAAAAAAAATTTAAAAACAGCTCCTCAGGGGCAAGGACTATGTTTGTCCTGATTACCATATACCCTTATAACCCAGCAGCCCTGGTACATAGTAAGTCTTTAATTAAGTATTTAATGAATAATTGGAATAATACAAAAATAATCTAATAATTGAATGGAGCAAAAGACTTATTTCAAAACTGTCTATATAACAGTTTCCTTCTTCCACTGTTTAATTCAAGATCCAAATTGTCACTTATTTATTCACTCTTAGAAAAAGGGTTGATATTGAATGAACACATACTATATGCCGAATATTTTAGATCTCACTATAACTGAATTTGACTGTGAGAAATCCATTGGGATGTTTGCAGAATTCTCTACAATGAGATCTTATTTGTAATGTGTAACACTAAAAGGCAGTTTTTTAAAAAGATACAAGCACCATGTGATTTACTCCCTATGAGATTTCTAAAGAAGAACTGCCTGAGAAGTTAGAGTCATCTATTTATCACTTGTTTATTGATTATTTTTCCTTCCAGGTGGCAAGCAGTAGGCAAGAAGGAGCCATATCTATTTTGTTCACTGTTACAGATCTAGCATCCAGAATTATATGGTGGCACTCAATGTTTAATGAATGAAAGCAATGGATGATGGACTCCCACTGAGTAGACTTCTGCATCCGGGGGTTAGGGGTATGTGATGAGGCTAAGATGATATGTGTGAAACTGGGGTTTTGGTGAATCAAAAGCATGGTCCTGAAAAACAGCTGGAGAAAATGAATTCAGACTGTTGAGAATTATTCTCTCCCACTCAGTTATATTTCACATTCCTCCCACGTTGAAAGGACCTGAATCAGATGGAAAGTAACATTTACTCAAAATTCAAGCCCTTTTAGCTCCAGGCCAGCATCCTCCAGGTTTCCTGATACCATACATGGTGGTTCATACCACCAGGAAGCAGGGAGAGAGCTTTGATCCACCTTGAAGGACTGAGTCTTCAAAGGGACCATGAGCCAAAGTCAATGAGCTTTCAGAAGTGGACAGAGTTAAAAGATGTCCTTTGGGGCATGGACTATCAAGACTGAAAGAAGCTTAAATGTCCTTATTTGTCCCCTGGGAGATGGGGGAGAAACTAGCCCTCAATCACCCACCTCATTAGTAGCAGAGCCAAGGCTTGAACTCAGGTCTCTGACAGCCTCTGATCAAAAATTATTTCTATCAGCAAGAGGGAGGTGTGTAGTAGAAACCAATACAACGTGAAGAGGGGAGCAGACAGCATACACACACACACACACACACACACACACACACACACACACAGTCTTGGACCCCACGTTTCCAGGCCAAGCAAGGTAGAAAAGGGAGTGTTCTGAGTGCTTTCTGAGCTGGACGTAGTTGAACATGGGAGGACATGAAAGTAGGTTATTGTAAAAAAAAAAAATAATAATAATAATAATAAAATAAAATAAAATAAAAAATAGTACAGACATAGAGTTGAACACTTGGATTTGAATCCTAGGTCAACTACTTGCTAATTCTGGCAAGTTATTTAAACTCTCTGAGTCTGTTTTGCCATCTGTAAAATGTGGATAGTACTTACCTCATTAGGCCTATTGTCATCATCAAATGAAATAATGAATGCGAGGCAGATGGTGTGGACTTGATCAATCTTGCATCCACTCCTCCTCCATCAGTCTGGGAAATAGAAACAGTGGATTAGTTTATATAAAAAGGACTAGGATTGGCAAAAATAATGGTTCTTTCCAAGGGAAACTGGAATGCCAATTTTCTGGGAAGAGAGAAAGCCTTGGGCAGTATATGTGGAGTCATATGAAACTCAACCCAACCTTCCCAATTGATTGGACCATAAGTGGACTTCTGAACAAGGGTCCCCAGTTCAGTACTGATCATCTCAGACTGTCAGAAAACAAGACCTGGGCCAACCAGATTTTTCCTCTCTAGAATTTGAACTGAGAAATGGCAGGAGAGTGGAGTCTTTAGCAGCAGAAGATAAGTCTTGAGAGAAATAAACCAGAGTGACCATAATGCATGAACCAGATGAAGTTATGAGAGTCCAGAAACTAGGAAGTCAAGACAATACATAAGAGAGAGGTTGAGGAAATCTGTCTGTAGGAAGAGGAGAACATCCCATGAGGAAGAGATGAGTCATGAAAATGATGGAACATCAGTCATGATCCATGCTCTGCTGAGTCCAACATTCCTGGAACCTCCCAGGATTCCAAATGATCTTACAATTCCACACTCAGTCTTTGTGTGGCCCAAATTCTGCTGGAGTTCTTGACCTTCCCAATGCTGAAAAACTGAAGAGCTTTTCCTGAGTTCCCATACACACGTAATTTTATGACAAACCTATGAATAATTTGAATGAATCTTTGTTTTTGCACCCAAACAAATCTGATTAAATCAACCTGCCTGCTATATTTAACATAAGTCCTGGCTTTCCTGGGATCAGTCTAATTTCATGAATTTGCCCTTGTTCTTGAAAAGGGGTTGATTAAAACTATAAAGAAATGTGATTTTTTTTAAAACAGGTTTTTATTGATTTCAGGGAAGAAGGGAGAGGGAGAGAGATAGAAACATCAATGATGCCCCCTGCTGGGGTTGAGCCTGCAACCCAGGCATGTGTCCCTGGCCGGATCAAACTGTGATCTTTTGGTTTACGGGTCAATGCTCAACCACTGAGCCATGCCAACTGGGCAAATGTGATTTAACTTTCACAGGTTTGGGGTTTTTTTATGACTTTCTTTGTAAATAAATTCATAAATAATAATGGCCTGTTTTGGAGCTTAGGAAATAGATAGTTATCTTAACGATGCGCCAAGCAATTGTCTAAGCTCTGTGGGTTACAGAGTGGAGAGCTAGATTAGTCTCCCTCCCTCCACTCAAAAGACTTTTCAGTTGAGTTAATTCTCAACAGAACCATACAAATAATCATAAAGAAGAATGACTAATGAAGCTCCATAAGAGTAGAGATAGCTTCTGTCTTATTCATAATATATTGCCAGTACCTGGCACTTAGCCTGGAACCTGAACAGCACTCCAAAAATATTATCTGGAAGAAGAAAGAAATGAAGGAAGGGAGAAAGAGAAGGGAAGAAGGGTGGAAACCGTGAAGTGTGCCTCTCAGATCTTCTGTTACTCAAGGCATAATTGACTGATGGCTCCAGCAGCTGAGTTCTGAATGCATCCCTGCGTGTGCACTAAAACCATGCACACATCTCACAGGGGCTCTCAGCCAAAGAGTATGCATGGCTGGGGTACCAAGGCAGATAATTCCTGTAAAATATAAGACTCCTGTGATGCGGACTTTGGTCAAGGACTGCTCATTGACCTAGCTTAAACATTGTCGGAACTAAAACTACAGTCTGAAACCCAACCTATCCAACTCTCCTTCCTCTTCACAGGTGTTGTCAGACTGCCTCATGGTCTAACAGATCTTCCAACATTTCTTTTCTCTTCATGATTATTTCTCCCCATAAATCTAAACCAGCGATTTTCAACCAACATGCCGCAAGAATTTTTAAAACATGCAAAACCTGACTATTTAGTCAAGGGCACTGACCTCTTTTCCCTTAAATTGTCAAATTTTAAAAACAGCAGCAGCCCACATAACCATAACTGTCCAGAATGAATGAATCAAAATTATACCAATATTTTCATCAGATAGTCAAAATACATATATTTTTGGTGTACCGTGATATTTTAGTAATTAGTTTGTGTGTGCCATGAAATGAAAAAGGTTGAAAATGGCTGATCTAAACCTTCTTAGCATCTGCACCTCAGAGAACCTAACCAATACAGGGAGGGAGGAAATGAGACAGGCAGAGCAGGACGCTGAACATGGCTATGTTTCAAAGTAGCCCACCAAAACTTTTGAATTTGGAATTATGTGTCAGGTTTTTCAGTTTGGTCCCAATGGCACAGCTAAAGTTAGAACAACATGCTTGAAGGCATTTGGAGGTGGAACCTTTGGGGGGTGATTGGGCCATGAAGATGGAATGAGTGCCCTTGTTAAGGGACTCCAGAGAGCTCCCTCTTCCCTTGCACCATGTGAAGATGCAGCCCGAAGCCAGCAGTCTGCAGCCTGGAAGAGAGCCTTTCCCGGAACCAGACCATGTTAGCACCTTGATCTCAGACATCCAACTTCCAGAACTGTTAGAAATGAATTCTGCCCGGCCAGCGTGGCTCAGTGGCTGAGCACTGACCTCTGAGTCAAGAAGTCATGGTTCAATTCCCAGTCAGGCACATGCCCAGGTTTCGGGCTCAATCCCCAGTTGGGGGTGTGCAGGAGGCAGCCAATCAATGATTCTCTCACATCATTTGCATTTCTATCTCTCTCTCCCTATACCTTCCTCTCTGAAATCAATAAAAATATATATTTTTTAAAATAAAGAAATTCTATTGTTTATATAAGCCACCCAGTCTGTGGTATTTTGTTACAGCAGACCAAAAGGAATAAGACAATTCCCTGATTTTAACCAAACTCATCTTCACAAAATAGACAAATGGCTTAAAAGAATTCTTGCAAAGAAAGTGTGAGTGAAGGACAACACTGATGGAACAAGTACAGCAACCAGTGAGAACATGGGCAATGACACTTCCCCCTTTTCCTGGGTCTAGTCGGAGTTCTCCAACAGCTGCACCACCAAATCTGATAAGAAAATTATCAAATTAACAAGACTCTTTGCAAAATGGGTGGCTATAAATTCATCTTTATTTACCATGGCCCTCAACCCGAAGGTATAGTGGCTAATGCATATTTAGCTAGTACTGTTAACAAGACATTTAATATACTGTTCATTTGATGTTTATTCTTTTAGATTTCCTATTCCTGAATATATTTTATCACTGATTAATATATTTCCGTAACAGTTATATATATATATAATTTAGAGTTATTTACAAATATTGTGAGTGCCTCATCAACATTATTTGACTGATAAGGAACATGATTTAAAATATTTCAAAAGCATAGTTAGAAAGAGCAGATAGCAAATTTAGTGGCCAAAAGAAATGGAGAAAATGTAGTGGAGGATTGAGAAGCGAGCAGAGCCTGCAAAGCTCATCATAATTCTCCTGATAAGAGTATATGAACCTCCTATGAATGTCTAGAGCTCCTGATTAGTCATCAATTAGGGCCCCCATTGCTTCATGACCTAGTCATGTGTTGCCATAATGTCTGTGCTGGTCTCATCCCTTGTCCCTCCAGGCCCAACCCCAGAATAAGAGCTTCAGGCCAAGGATTAGCTACTGCTCATCTGTTCCCCACCTGCATCTATTGCAGCTTAGGTGCTGACTCACCTGGGAAGTCTGTCCTGATCTCCCTTTCCTCCTGGGTGAACTGGCTTCCTTTGTATTCCCAGAGCACCAATCTTTCACCCTAGCATTGCACTGTAATCTTTGTACTGTATTACCTCACACTGTATCATCATTGTTTGTTTTTCCAACTGGACTGCAAGCTCCTTGATGGAAGATATTTTACCTTATTCATTTTAATAGTCTCAGTCTTGGCACAAGACTGGCACATAGAGGTCATTTAATAAATGTATGTTGAACAAATCAATGGGAAGGCATAGATGACTAAAGACCATTGCCATGAATAATTTTTATAAAATGATTGTTCATCATGTCTCTCCTGGCTCCCATCTAGGCCCTCTCAGAAGGATTTTTATTTGTCCTACTTTTTGAATTAAAAGAAGAACTAAATTGACCCATTTAACCAGAAATCAAAGAAGCTTCAAGAATAGCTAAATCCAGGAACTCAAACATGAACCTCAGGACCCTCTCTCACTCCTTCCCACTACTTGGTACCAACTTCCTGTGTATTGTCTTATTCTCTCCTAGTTTACAAATGGGCGTTCCCAAATCGCAAAGAAGATGCCCACCAGCCAGCCTCAGTTCATATCCTTTTAGCTCTCTGACCTAAAGCCAAACCACCTTCTCCAAATCCAAAGACCTAGGGAGAAAAAAAGAAAAAGTCCCAGAGGATTCTGATGGGTCCAGCTTGGGTCGAATGTCTATTCCTGTGAGGGAAACGGAGTTCTGTGATTGGCAGATCAAGAATATGTCCTGCCCCTGCATCCAGGGATAGGAGAAACTGTGATTGGCTGGACCACCAAATCACAGGATTAGGAAGCAGAAGCAATGTCTTAAAGAACAGACAGAAAATGTTAACAGTTGTCTTCTTCAAAACTCTCTGGAATATGACCTACACAAGAAATCCCCATTGTTCCCTGGAAAATTCAAGCCCAATCTTTGGACAGAGAGGAAAAACTAAATCCTCGTAACAAATCACTTTCTCCCTCTGCCTACCCATGGTCCCCTTCAAAGCAGGTTTTGTTTTCCTCTTATTCACGTCCTTACCAAATTGACACTGGGTGGTCAAACTTGCAAGCCCCCCTGGGAGTCTGCAGCCAGACCCCAACAAGCAAGCTCAGGCCCCACCCATAGTCCGAGAAGCCTCTTACCACAGGGCTTCAGTGAGCTACAGCCTGTGCTATGCCAGCCCCGATCACACCCAGACTTGAGGGCCATTCCAAAGGCCAGCACCACACTGCTCCAGGGGTCCGTCTCCTGCCAAAGTGTTATCATCGGGCATCATGGCTGGAAGGCTGGTCTCAGCCTGACTTTGACGGGCCGGGTCCCTGGCCTGGCTAGGGGCTGCGGATCAATGGCACTTTGTCAGCCCCGACAGGCACACCTTCTAGACGCTAAAGTGCATACTGAATGGAGTCGTCTGCAGAGCTCCTGGCTTCGGCTGGCCCTCTGCGTGTTTGGGTAAAGAAATATGCAGCTTGAGCTGTGGTCATCGCTGCCTGAGCCACCGAGCTGCAATCAACATCAACACCGCAAGGACACAATATTTTCTCCCCATTTACAACACGTTCATTTATTTTGGAATTTCTGTGCCAGCTGAGGCTACAGGGTGGTGACAGTGGAAAAGTTGTCCTGGGGCCAAGCAAAAGAGAGAGTTGCAACTGAACTCCTGTTCTGAAAAAGGGTGCTCGAAAGCAGCGAAAAGCAAGCAGGGCTAAGAGGATGACCTTCACCAGACAGCAGCCAGCAGGTCCTAGTGCCAGGCAGGGAAATGATGAATTTGGAGGTTCACTATTGCTCTTACAGGAAGGTTTGCAAAGGAGATGCTGGAAACCAGGGCTCCTGAGAAATTGCAGTTCACTCTTGAACAACACAGGGGTTATAAGCAGCAACTCTCCATGCTGTCAAAAATCCATGTATAATTGCCCTGGCCGGTTTGGCTCAGTGGATAAAGCATTGGCCTGCACACTGAAGGGTCTCAGGTTTGATTCTGGTCAAGGGCTCATGCCCCAGTTGAGGACTCAATCTCCAGTGTGGGGCAGGCAGGAGGCAGCCAATCAATAATTCTTTCTCATGCCCTAACCGGTTTGGCTCAATGGTTGGAGTGTCAGCCTGTGGACTCAGTGGTCCCAGGTATGATTCCATTCAAAGGCATGTACCTTGGTTGCGGGCACATCTCTGGTGGGGGTATGCAGGAGGCAGCCGATCAATAATTCTCTCTCACATTGATGTTTCTTTCTCTTTCTCCCTCTCCCTTCCTCTCTGAAATCAATAAAAATATATTTTTTAAAATCCACATATAACTTCTGACTCCCCGCAACTTAACTAGTAATAGCCTACTCTTGACCAATAACACAAAGTCAATTAACACATATTTTGTCTGTTATATGTATTATAGACTATTCTTACAGTAAATTAAGCTAGAGAGAAGATGTTGTTAAGAAAATCATGAGGAAGTGAAAACACAGTCGCAACAGTTATTGAAAAATCCATGTGTAAGTGGACAGTGCAGTTCAAACCATGTTGTTCAAGGGTCAACTGTTGGGATTTCCATTATACAATAGGATCTGCTTTCTTTCTGAAAATTCCCTCGGAGAATGAGGTCCTGACATTTTGAAAGCTAGCCCCTCCCCTCCAAGAGCAGGCAGGCTTTACTGGAAAATAAAAGGAGAAGTGAAAATGATGAGGTTTGAAAGACTGGTGTTTGAATTTCTCACGCTGCCACTGACTTACTGAGAGTTCTTGGGCCGATGTCTTCTCTTTGCTTCAGTTTCCACATCCATTTTCAAACAGACATAATAATACCTAACCAGGAACACTGTCATGGGAAATAGGTCCTTGGTTGAAGTATACAGGTCAATGGCCAGCTCTTTGTGGGCTCTCGGCACATGAGAGTTCCCACCCTTTTGCCCCCCTGGTTTTTATTGGCTCGTTTAGGTGCTCCTCACTTGGCTTGGTAGTGTACCTGTAAACTAGACCAGGATGTTCCCAGGATAGAAGGACTATTGGTTGGGCTCCTTGCAAATTGGTGAATGGTCCTTGCAAGGAAGCTGCCATGAAGAAGGGGATGGATCCCACTGTGGTGTGCCATGACCACCTCCTTCCCCATCAAAGAGGCCCCAGGAGAGGTTCCCTCCAGTTATTGTCACAGAGAGGTCAGCCTGTCTCAGACACAGGAAGGGACCTGCCACTGTCATCTGGAACTGCCTTCCACAGAAGGCCTGCTTCTCCAAGGCACTGACAGGCTCTTCAACTTAAGGTAAAGAGGGAAGGAGACCCAAGTGGCCATTCTCATCCTACTGAGAGGAAACTGATGCTTGCAAAGGGGGCAGGTTGGGAGGGTGGGGGAGAGTGACTACTCAAGGTGTCATAGCTGGTAACAAGCACAGCAAGGTTTTGGAACCAAGTCTTGCTTGTCTGGTTATCATCATAAAACAATGAATTTTAGCAAGGGTGACCACATGCAATTGATTCTTATTATTCACGGCAGTTATGGTTTATAAAGAAACCTGAATTATCAAAGACAGAACCATTGCTCCTCAGGGAAACACAGACAGGGTTAGGCTCCTGTGAGCCTGTTTTCTGTCAACCAATCAACCCATAACTCTGTTTTATGTGTGTTTCTGTTTAAGACATCCTATTCAATATATGTCGTTGACTCAGTAACATTGAACTCACACCCAACAGCACTATATGTATAACCCACACGTGGAGGAGGCGTATCTGGTACATGTGATTTCTCTATAAGGCACATCCCAGCCTTCTGGCACTTAGGAGCACTAGATAGCACCTCAGCAATGGACTTGGGGCTCATTTTAAACAGTAAAATCCCCAATGAAAGGTGCAGATGTAAAAAAGGTAGCCCTAAATAGACCCCAAAAAGAACACAATATGAGAGCTGAAACAAAAAGGCTAAGTATTACCTTCTTTGACCTCAGCTAAAATGGGCACACCAGGCGACTCCATCTCTTACCACTCTCTGCATGGCCACGAATGACTGCAAAAGTGACGTGTGTATTGCTTTGGGAGTTACAAATGAATTTTAGCAAGTAGGTGAATTGCAAATACAGAATCTCCACTTAATGAGGATGCACTATATTTTATCAGCCACACCAAGACACTTTTATGAGTGAAAAGAGTTGCTATTAACAATTACACCGAGACAACTGGTGTAAGCTGGAACTGTCCCAGGCAAATTAGACTATATGGTATAATCACCTTAATTTTAGTGTTGGAGACATCATTTTTGAGAATCTGATGAAAGCCATGAGCATACACATTTTTTTGCAGACAATCCCAAGGAACTCACAGACCTCACTGTTCCTCAGGTTACACCTAATCCCTGAAAGAGTAACTAAGAAGAAGAATATGCAAACTATAGTATGGAGATATATATATATATATATATATATATATATATATATATATATACACACACACTGTATATATATATGCCTAAAACTTGAGGCCAAAGTAAAGATGGGATGAACTGAAGTAAGAGAACCCTTCTCTGGCACACTAGACATTCATAGACAGAGTCACTGCTGACATATATCAGGATCTCTGTGTCCTGGTCTTAGATACAAATTCATTCTGATTGAATTCACACACCAAGAATCTGGACAGGGGAGGGAACAAGCCACAAAGAATCCTGAAAGCTTGGCATAAATGTGCTCAAAGCTTACGCCATTGGTGCAGAGAGGGTCAGGCCTGAGGAGTGCCTGCAGCAGAAGAGAGACCAGCCAGGAATAGCTTAGACTTGCTTAGTAGAGAACATAGAGAGAATGTCCCTCCCACCCCGTCCCCTGCTCACCTGAGACCAGAAATGAAGAACCACCGGAAGGTTAACTGAACCCCCATTACTCCAGAGGGGGAAAGAAGGGAACCCTATGACCACTCCTAGGAGCCATAGAGAGGGATGAAAATGAACAATCCTAGTGCGATGAGTTAAATCCCCATGGTCTGCTGGGGGCTGAGAGGCGCTATCTTTAATCACCTCCACACGCCTGCCCCCACGGCTCACCTCCCCACTTGGGAGAGCACAGCTGCCCAGATGTGTGTTTCCCATTAACTCTGCTGGCTGTGGTCTAGGGTAAAGGAGACATTTTCATGCCAAATTAAAAATGACTTGGAAATGTGCATTGTGTTGGGAGTCTTGGCCTTTTGAAAGGGGTGTAAAAACGAGGAAAGCTGATTTCATCACCCTGCCTGCAGACAGGCCATCAAAGCATCCTGGCTTGGGAAGCAGGCAGGCCACCTCTGCTCTCTCCCCTTTACAGACTGTGTTAGCATCTCCATTATTTACCCCCAGGGTGGGATAAAGGCGCAGTGCAAAGGCTAAGATCTTTAAACTGCCTTGAGTGCCCATTAAGCACATTAATAACATCCACCATCATGACTCTTACCAATATAATTTCCGACTTCAAGCCGGGCGTGAAAAACAAGGAAGTCAGCTGAGTTTATCTACGGAGGAAACCACCTTAAATTAGAAGAGATTGTGGGGCAATGGGGAAAGGGATTAACTTAGAAGGCTTCACGGGGCTCTTGGCCGTTATTTGGCTTCTATTTCCCCTCCCCCACACTCATGTGATGGGTGGGAATGGCTGAGCCAATCTGACAGTAAGCATTCAATCAGTGAGAGATGCCAATGTTGCAATTCGGGCAGGATTCCTACACTGTGAGAAGTCATATAAGGATCAGTTTTAAAAGAAAGGGTCTTGGGTTGCTTTCTCTCGTATGTATGCGTTGAGGGTGGGAGGTTGTTTGGGAAAGGGAGTCAGGAGAAGGTTTTTAAAATAATAAAAGACACAACTTCCTAAAGGATCGTGTTCCGGGCCATTCACCTGTCTGAACCTACTCACCTCCTGGTCACATCTGTCCAAGATGAGCGGAAGTTTGTCCATTTCACAAATGAGAAAACTGAAGCTGAGAGTCATCCAGTGGTTTACGCCAGGTCCCACAGCTCTATGTGGACAAGCTGGGATGGAAACTAATATCTTTGAGGCCCTGGAGTCTGTGCTGCTAACCTCTTCACTACACGGCTCGATCTAATGTGGGAAAGTGTGTGTATGGAAAAGAGGGAGGGAGGTTGGAGAGAGATCTGTTTATTTACTGGCTTGGAACAGAAGAGATTTTAGAAAAGCCCAATCCGCAGGCCCAGGGCAGGAGGCCTTGGGCCCAGGAGCTGTGTGGGGTCAGAGGAGGGCCCAGCTGCCGCCTTCTCCCACCCTCTCACAGCCCAAAGCCACAGGACACAGCCTGCCAGTCTCCTCTCTTGCCTTCCTCATTAGCTGGGGTTGGGACCAATTTGTGGATGCCTTGGTGCCCTCAGGCAGTGTTTGAGTCATCTTCTCTGATGCTAAAGAAAAAAAAAAAGAAAGAAGGAGACAGCCGTTCCCCAGGAGACTGGAGACACTGGGAGAGAGGAGCCGTGATGGATGGAGGCCAGAAGGGAGAGGCCAGTGTCCGGAGGTCACTCCTAGTCTGGCTGTCTTTAACCTCACTCCTCCCCAGGGACTTGTCCCCCATGAGATCATCTCCCAGCACAGACTTCAAAAATGTAGGCTCACTCCTCTTTATTAACTTAAGAGCTTCACACCCTCCCCACTCCCTGGTTGTCCCCGGGGCTCCGAGGGAAGAATCCAGGCAGAACTCAGCAGGAATAGGGCCAGCAAGGAGGCCAGGTCTTCTTGTACCATCCCAGGTGAGGGGTAGCGTTTACTTCAGAGCCTGACAAATGCCCGTGGGCTTCTGAAGGCGGAAGAGAAGCCAAGTCAGAGAAGCAGGATGGAATTAGCCTGAGGGATGCAGCCTGGTGTAGGTCCACCATTTTCAGGCTGGGCTGTTGGAGAAGCTACCTCCCCTCCTGAGAGTTTCATGACATCTTGTAAGAAGGGAATTTAAATAAGAAGTTACAGGAGTTTGGAAGCAACAACCACCAGAAGATTACTTGTTATTGTTATTGATGCTCAACTAAAATAATGTAAAGGATAACGATCTAATAATGCATCTTTCTGTTAGGCCGTGAACACCAGAATAGCACCCTGCATCATTTCATCTAAGCCTCACAGGAGTTCTAGACCGTCACTAGCATCTCTGTTCTGCAGATGGGGAAATTGAGGCTGAGCTAGGTTAAACACTGTCCAATATCATACAACCACTACACGGCGAAATTGCATTCGGGACATAATTGTGCCTTACTGCAAAGATGATGCATGATCCTCCCTTATGCAAACATTTTTTTTAAATCGGGGGGAAGATGGGGAATGAACTGTGTCACAAAGGGAAGATCAGGACACAGAGGGTGGATGAAGCAAAATGGAAGCATTAGTGGCACCTAACCATAAGTCAAGCATACAGTGATATGCATTAGCTTGCATCATGCCACTAAATCAGAGAGCAACATGTAAGGGGCTTCCATTTGTCAAAGAGGACATTCAAGCTGTTGGATTATAAGTGTGAACACTATTCATGCATTCACCCAAAGTATCTAAAGCTTCTACTATGTACCAAGCCCAGCAGATAGAAAAGTTAACCTAATGGTCTTGGGTGATTACACACCATCCTGTCATCCTGCCCCACCCGCCTCGCCCTATTACAAAGCATCCCCAGAAGCTCCTCACTACTCATCACAGTCTTCAAAAGCTTCTCTGAAGCCCGAAGAAGCATGATTTAGATCACATGTGTCAAACACAAGGCCCGAGGGCCAAATCCGTCCTGCCAGGCCTTGCAATGTGGCCCGCACCACGCTGTCATCACTGCACTCTGCTGCGTTTCCATCACAATGACAGTTTATGACTGTTCAGTAAACCATTCGGCCCGCGATTTAGGCTGGATTTTAGATTTTGGCCCCTTCTCTGATTGAGTTCGACACCCCTAATTTAGATACTCAACCCAAGATCCTCTCTTCCAAAGCACTCGGATATCAGGGTCTCTTTTTATTACCATGTAATACCTATGCATAGAGTTAAATACTATCCAAGCTGCTCTCTGCCTCTGTATTGAAGCAGTGGTCCTTCCTACAGAGATCCATTGAATCTTCAATGATCAAAACGACATACCTTTTACAAAACACTTTCCCATATTACACTGGGGTTGGGGGACATGTTATCTTCACAGCAACTCTGTAAGGTTTGAAGAGTATGTGAATTTTAAATTTAAACTCATTAGTAAAACTGTTAAAACACACACACACACACACACACACACACACACACACACCATATCTTCATGCTATGAAACAGCATGCATCCATTAAAAAGAAGAAGCTGTTTCATTTGCACAGCCATGGACACATAACCCATGTTGTTAAATAAAGTTGCAAAATAACATGAATAATAGGGTCAAACACTTTTGTTTAAAAAACAGTAAAAAAAGAAAAAGAATAGAAAAATAAAAAAGAACGTCAGTGGAGGTCTTCAAACAGAGGCCAAGGCTGTCCTTGGCCCGTGATTTCAGGGAAGGAGAGAGGGCTGTGAGGTGCTTGACTCTTCTTTTCTGAAAGTTATTAGAAATATCTATTCATAATGATATCTGATGGGGCCTATAAAAGATGATGACAGTGCAGATCATAAAATTACAGTGATGGGTATTGTGCCCCCTGACTGAATTGCCCCAGTCCTGTACCCTCCAAGTGTATATATGAATATATTTACATATTGTATGACTCTCATATATATATATTTATATATTCCTAAGAAGAACAAAATCCTCACTATGGGGGAAGAATATAAACCATCAAAGCATTAACACTGGCCACTAGAGAGGGATGGGGAGATTTTCATGCTTTTACTTTTTTATTCTTTTTTTTTAATTTCTTTATTGATTAAGGTATCACATATTTGTCCTCAACCCCCCATTCCAATCCCCCACCCCTCCCCACTCATGCCCCCACCCCCCTATTGTCCTTGACCACTGGTTAGGCTCATATATATGCACATAAGTCCTTTGGTTGATCTCTCCCTTTTATCCCAACCCTCCCTTTGAGGTCCAACAATCTGACCCATGGCTCCTTATCTCTGGGTCTGTTCTTGTTCATCAGTCTATGTTGTTCACCATTTCCCCTAGATGAGTGAGATCATGTCCTACTGGAAATATAAGAGTCAAAAATGAGACAAGCAATAATCGTTATGCTGAAAGGCATATGAATCAGTCTGTAGTGAGTTTCTTATACTTCTGCATTACTAGTATTTTATTTCTTACAATGTATTATCTTGCAAATTTTAAATTTAAAAAAATGTTAAGGTAAAAAGATTTATTTAGGCATAATAGAAAAAAAAGAAAAAGGAAAAAAAGACCAAAAGAATTAGATGCAGAAATTGCCTCCAAATTGAAGAAACAAAACTGGGCCTCTACCATCCAAATGTCCCCAAACCAAACCCCAATTACACAGCAATACAGCATCGAAACAGAGCAGGTTCGTAGGGCAGGAATGGGAATTAGTCTGTTTTGTTTCCAATCTGGAACTGTGCCTAACCCAGACCCCATTAAAAAATTACTGAATGTGGAACGAATAGAGAAGAACTCGGGATACACACAGAAAGGCAATTTTATTTGATTTAAGCAATTGCGATTAGGAGACTGAACTGCGGCCAAATATTAATACTACTGAGTGTAGGTAACTGTGGTCTGTAATTAGCATATCAAGGGTTTATTTACCTGTAACCACTCCTAAATTGGTTTTACATCTTTACTTATCAAATATTTAATAAAGCCCCTAGACTCAGCCCTTGCCCTAAGGGGCTTCAATCAAGTTGTGCAAGTGGACCTATAAATCCAGCTAGAAAATTCTACCAGCTAGCAGAAGCAGTCCCGAGCAGAGATGGTCTGACTTCCCCTGCTGTAACTAACTGTGTGACCCTCCTTGTCCTTTCATCTTGCTCAATACAAATGGTAGGGCTTGACTTGAGCCAGATACTGTCTCAAATAAATAATGTACAATACAATAGATATGCTCCTGAGAACACTCTCACAAATCCAGGAGTCCCTAGCTTGAGACACCCTCCACTAAATGCCACTCTCAGTTCCCTTCCGCTGAAAACTGCCAATCCAAGCATCTTGAACTTGGTCCTGATAGGATCACCGGTGCCGTAAGAAGTCCCCATTACTCCGGGCTTCAAAGCTTAGCCCCATTCAAAGGAGCCCGGATCCCAAGCTAACAAATTTCCCCTAAGATCCGTGGGAGCCCTGTACAGACGTTCTATATCGTAAGGATGAAGAGCTTCGTCTTTAGACGCAGATCAGGTTCCAATCCCAGCTTCACCACTCACCAGCTGGATGACCTTGAACAGGTTACTGAAGTTCTCTCGGCCTCAGTCTCCTCTTACATGAAATGGGCACAGTGACAGCACCGGCCTCACACTGGGTGCACGGGAAGTCCTTAACACAATGGCAGGAACCCAGTCAGTGTTGCTCTTTGTAATGAGTTAAGGGCGGGTACAGAGAAAGGGATAACAGGGATAGGATGGGAGACTGAAGTTGGAGGTTCAGCAAGGCAAGGCTGATTTTGAGACCATTCTCTTGGGAACTGTATTTACTATTTCCTCCATGGGATGGGAGAGGAGGAGGGTGGAGGAGATGCTTGAGAAGTGTCCTGGTGCTCTTAGCTTCCCCAGGCTGGCTTCTCTCATTATGTTGTAGTTCTCCTGTGCCCATCCCGGTGCACAGCACCTCTTGAATCTATTCCCCTAGCTGCTGTGTTGTGACAGTGAATCAAAATCAGTACTGCCCTTGTTACAAGTCCCATCCACATAAGACAGCTTCAGGCCTTCCCATATCCCAAACCAAAGCCTGACTGTAAAGGAAGGTCACTGGGGAGTAGGAAAAAAAGAAAAGAAAAGAGAAGAGAAGAGAAGAGAAGAGAAGAGAAGAGAAGAGAAGAGAAGAGAAGAGAAGAGAAGAGAAAAGAAAAGAAAAGAAAAGAAAAGAAAAGAAAAGAAAAAAGAAAAGAAAAGAAAAAAGAAAAGAAAAGAAAAAAGAAAGAAAAGACTCCTTCCCAGAAGTGTTATAACTTTGGACTCTTGGCCTGACAACAGAAGGCATGCAAAGGTGTTATGACCAAGTCACCAGCTCTAAGCTCTGGGAGGCAGCCCCCAAGAGGGATGCACCCTTGACTATTGCAGTGGCTCCACCCACCCACCCATCCCCCAAGCACCCACCCTCACAATTTCCTGTGGCAGTTTAAGAGTACCTTGCAAAGAAAGGTGTGTGTTGGGACCCAGGCCAGTTCGTAAAGGCAAGATCTTTTTTGGGCTTTGTGTTTGTTTTAATTTTCCCAAGCAACTCAGATCTAACATGAAAAGTGCAATAAACTGAGCATATCGGTGTTCCCTGAAACTATCACGTCACAAGTGGAAGTGTATCCAAATGGCCGGTTGTGGCCAGAGAGGTTCACCCTTCCTCAAAAATGCAGCTGTCACCAAAAATACATTCAAAATCTCTCTTTCTTCTCTCTTCTCTCTTCTCTCTCTCTCTCCCTCCCTCCCTCTCTCCTTCTCTCCCTCTGTCTTGCAATTTAGCTTTAATTGCCCTGTCAGCTCTAAAGGCTGCTAATTGACGCCTTTTATTCTGCTTTAAAACTCCTGGGGAAGAAAGGAGCTCGCCAGGCCCCCAGAGCTTCGAGATTTGGCCGATTTGGCACGCCTGTCTCCCTTCGGATTGAAGCTGGGTGCAGGAGCGCTGGGGGCAGGCGTGGGGGAGTCGCCGAGGCGGGGAGGGGGCTGGGCAGGGGTTGGAGCGTCTATTTTTAGTGCGGGTTTTATAGAGTGGATCCCTGTGGCTTGGCTCCACACTGAAATATTGTCCTCGTCTCAATGACATAAACACAGGGCAACTTGGAGATCTTGGCGCCAGCCCTGGCCTGAGCCTGTGAATGGATAGAACGGTGGGACGGGTCGGGAGTGAGAGTACCCTACTGTAATTACAAATAAATCCGTGTCCCACTCCCACCACCACCCCTGGCTCTCCTGGCTCCATTCATTCCGCAGGGAGCCAGGGTGGGGGAGAGAAAGAAAGAAAAGGCAAAGGCTTTTGTGTAAATAAGACACGAACTGAACTTACTGAAAGATCCACCCAGAGGCAGCTGATGGAATCATGACTTGGGTAAGCTTAGATGAAAAAGAAAAGGTACGGGGGAATGGATTAGACAGCCCTCCTCCTGGGGGAGAACCAGGCTGAGTTGCGGACACGGTGTCTCTGCCCGCTGGAGTCCATCCAGGGCACCGCTGCTCTCTGATAGCCTCGGGGATTCTGACCTGGCCCTGGTATTCGAGAAATTGGAACTGATCAATTGCAACCCATTAGCACAAGGTCTCTCCATAAGACCCTTTGGAATGTCCCGGGCCAGGCGGCAGCATGAAGCCGTCGCTCAGAACTGCCTGCCTCAGACGTGGAGCCACACTTTCCAAAGCATCTTTAAATATAGCCTCGCTTCCCTCCGAATGTAATCCCAAGCCTCGGTTTTTTTATCCTTGGAAGTTTGGGGGCGGGGACGGGGGAGGACAGGGGGAGTGCAGGGGGAGGTGGGATTTTTACAACCACCCCCCACACACACACTCCCACAACCCTGTAAATAAATAAAAGATTACAACCAGTTCCATTTGAAGTTGTCAGTCCCAGAATGGAACTTTTATCCCATTATGAATTTCATGGGTGAGCCCGTTCAGACTGGGAGTGTGGCTGACACCTCCATTGAAAGGCCCCTAATTGCAGTCGCGGAATTGGACTGCAGACACCACACTGTACACACCATCGAATTCCTCTGAAGAAAGAGCATCCTATGAGCGCCGCCTGGGGCCTTCCCTCAATTCCCTGGGACTGTCAAGGTTTCACTTAAACGTTCAACCAACGGTTGCCCTATCAGGGGCCAGGTGCTAATTTGGGATTCTGAGGTGGGCAGATTGGCCTCAGCGGACAGGGCTGTTACTATGCCCGGGGGGGGGGGGGGGGGGGGGGGGGGGCTGGCTGCAGTCAGCTTCGGCCTCAGCACACCAACCAGGAAAGCATCCTTCAACCTGTGTGGCCCCCGGAAGGCCTGCTTTGAATTTCAGATGACCTTCCCCAGAGCCTGAGTGCATCCAGTGCTCTGCTGAGCCACAGCAGAAAGGATGGAGAGACTCGCTTGGCACGGAGGCCCCTGCCCACCTGAGTCCAGAAAGCTGCCGCTGAGCGTGCCCAAGGAAGGGGGGCTTCTCCTTTCACTCGGCATCTATTGTCCCTGATGGGGGTCAAGCCAAGGAAAGGTGGCACCTGAGGGGGTCTGTTTGTAATGCTGGACACCAAAGGGTGTGTGTGTGTGTGTGTGTGTGTGTGTGTGTATGTGGTCAAATATGCATAATGTACAGCTTACATTGTAAACTGTACCATTTTTACCATTTGCAGATGTGCCGCTCAGTGGCATTAAGTACAGTTCCATTGTTGTCCATCTCCAGAATGTTTTCATCTTCCCAAACTGAAACTCGGTCATCCCTCTTCAAAACTAACTTCCTCTTCCCGCTCCCCCTCCTTGTGGCAGCCACCGTGCTACTTCCTGTCTCTATGGATGGGAGTACTTCAGGTTCCTCCTATAAGTGGAGTCATACAACTTTTGTCCTTTTGTGGCTGGCTTATTTCACTTGGCATAGTGTCCTCGAGGTGCACCCATGTTGCAGCATGGGTCTGAATTTCCTTCCTGTTGAAGGCTGGCTAATATTCCGTTGGATGTATGTGCCTACCACATTCTGTGTGTCCATTCCTCTGTTGAGGAAAACTCTCATTATTTCCACCTTCTGGCTATTGTGAAGAATGCTGCTCTGAACGTGGGTATACTGGTATCTGCTCAAGTCCCTGCTTTCAGTTCTTTGGGTGTCTATCCAGAGATGGAATTGCTGGGTCACATGGTTTAGTTTCGTTTTTTTAAGGAACTGCCGCACTGATTTATATAGCAACCGCATCATTTTACATCCCCACCTGCAGTACACAAGGCTTCCAATTTTCCATTTCCTTGCCAACTCTCATTTCCATCCTAATGGGTATGCAGTGGTATCTCATTGTGATTTTGGGCAGCAAAGATTTTTATTTGTTTCATGTTTGCTTTGATAGTTCCTTTTAAATAATACGTTACAAATACCCACCAAGTATCTCACCTGCTCTCCCCAGAATACAATCACCGTATCCAAATTAGTGTGTATAAGTCCCACTAGTTGTAAGCTTGACCACCTCTATTTGCAGCTATTAATAATTTAGCCCTAGCCAGATTAAAGGGTACTGGGTTTGATTCTGGTCAAGGGCACATACATCAGTTGCAGGTTCCTCTTTGGCCCAGGCCCTGGTTGGGGCACATGCAGGAGGTAACCAATCAATGTGCTTCTCTCACATCAGTATTTCTCTCTGTCTTTCTCTCTCTTCCACTCACTAAAAATCAATGGAAAAATATCCTCAGGTGAGGAATAATAATAATAATAATAATAATAATAATAATAATTTATACTACCATTCTGTGAGTCACATTTTTTTCTACTTTTGTGTCTCTCCCACCTCCACCCTATATTAGTTAGTTGTATGAGGAGTACCGAAGCAGAATCCCAGACTAAACAAAAAGAAGTCATCAAAATAGATCACAGCTTTGAGCTTAGGCAGAGACTTAAGCTGTGCCACTTTCTATTTGACTTCCCTGAATTTTAGCATCCTCACTTATGTTTTCTTCAAAAACATCTAAATGAGATAAAAATATATATATAATGCACTCTACTAACCACATGGCTAGAGCTCAGTAACTGGTAAGGAGGAAGAGGTAGAGAAGAAAGAGATTAACATCAATTTTCTTATTGAGCTGCTGCCTCTCCCCAGCTGTCACTCACTCATAATACCAGCTGGCTATTCTTACCCACCTCTTCCCATTGCCATAGGGTAGCACAGAACAGGGGCAGAAGCATAAGATAAGAAATGTGGCCCCATTTACGCCTTGCTAAAATGCTGATCTAGGTCATCATCGGGAGTGAGGGTCCCCCTTATGCCAGCCCCCTTCCCCCTGCACCCCCGCCCTGAGGGCTATGGAGACTGGAAGCAAGCAAGGAAGGACGGAGGGAAGCCTGAACTGTTCTGCCAAGTCACTCTACTTGGGGCAGGACATTCAGCTCAGGCCCTGAGCCTGGCTACAGAAACTGTAATCCAATACCTTAATCCACTTCTTCTTCAAAGCGCTGCCGTTCCTGCCAGGTGGACGGAACCCCAGTGGTGTGGAGCCCGCCTGAGAAGCTCTTGCATTGGGCTGCGTCATGCCGGCTGGGGAAAGCATACCCAGAGGGGCATTTTTGGCCTGGTGATCTGGACAATTGCGGCCGCAGAATGACAGCTCAGAGTACCTAAAGGATGTCTAGGGAGTCGCACCTCAGCGGTGTTGACAGTGAACCTGACCATTGATCCAGGCGCCCCCAGGGAGTGCTCACTGTGCCATATGGTGTGTGAGGCTCTTTGGCTACACAAAGAGGAGTCGGACACCAGAGGAGCCTTGTCTTCAGAAAGATCAGTGCTCTTTGGCCCTTTTGGGAAGAGCTTCTGAAGCCACCTCTCCGAGAAGATAGCAGGGACTGGGAGCGGTGGAGTAGAAGGGAGAGAAAAGAGTTGCAATGCCCACTGGGTCCTGGGGGTCTCAGGGATGGGGGTGGGGACTCCACCATCTTTCTTTCTAAGGGCGTAGGCTGAGTTTAGCCTGACATGCCACAGCAGCTGTGCCTCCCCAGAATGAGCTGGGATCATTCAACCATGCTCCGACCCCCATCCCAAGCTGCAGCTTCCTGGGACAGAGCCAGCCACTCCTCACCCCAACCGCTGCCCTGGCTTGCTTCTGCTGCCAAAGAGCATTCAGGCTGCTGAGGGTGTTGGTACAGCAACAAGGCCATGCCCAGTTCGGCATGGGCACATCATCGGTGTGTACCAGTTAAATAACAAAGCATCTATTTTAGTCAAATTGGTCTTTTATCTTCCAGATATCTAGAAGGGATATGATGTCTAAGAAAAGATCACACATTATAAGCTATGACTGCCTAGATTTGCTGCATTAACTAAGACATGGGCATTAGTTTTCACCATCAGGATTTCCTTCCATCCACTACCAGGATCCATCATGGTCCCCAAAAGCCATTCAACAAATCCAGAGATTCATTCACTTACTAGGCACCTATCGATACTACATAGCAAACACAAGGCTAGGTACTGAGAATACAGAGATGAACTCCCATATAAAGAGCTCCCTGTCTGGCAGTCAAGACAAACAACTTCCAAGAATGCAAACTGGTCACCAGTAAACTAGAGGAGGGCATAGAATGGTGTAGAACAACCATGTTCAACTCAAAGGCTAACACAGGCCAAACAAACGAGGCATGCGGCCCACAGGCTGCGAGGTTGACATGCTTGGTGTGGAATCTGAGGGAGGGAGGGACTAATTTCACCCAGAAGAAATCGAGAACGGAGGAGGCGATGTTTGAGCAGAATCCAAAAGGTTGCAGACAAACTTGCAAAAGGGTTAAGTTATGTGTAGAGCCCTCCAAAGAGTTCTATACAAGCTAACTCTAAGGTGAACAGCAGAGTGGAAAGAGGTGATGGGGAAAAGGTAGATTGTGATCAGATTGGAAAAGGCAGCAGATGTCATCATTCTATCGTGAGAGCAAGCAGGAAACTCCTTAGAGTCATAAGAAATTTCCTTTCTATATACAAGATTGCTTTAGCCTATTCCTCCTTCAGGAATCCTAAGACTTGGGGAAAAATGAGAGGGCTATTTGGTGCACTTCGGCAGGAAGCTATCTTGCCTTCGGACTCGTCCTATCTGCAAGTCCTACCTCTCAGTAGTAGACCTGGAGAAATGTTCATGACACGTGAGGACTTCGCTCGGGACCCTCACCAAACCCCCACCCTACAACCAATCGTGACCCTGGAGTCCCTAAGAGAGGACAAGTGTCCCAAGGCTTCCCTGACTGTCAAAATGTTTAGAAGAAGCCTATGGGAATCACACACAGAATAAGGGGACTACTTCCGATGTAAACGTTCATACTATTGAGGAAGCTTGAGCCATAAACATTTGGCCTCCAATGTTGCTGCCTAGCCTCCCAGGCCAGGGCCTGAAAGAAAAGCAAAGTTCTATAAAATGTGATCTGCCAGGATTTTCTCTCCACTCCCCTCCCCCCCCCCCCGCCCCCGCCCGGCAGTGACATGATAATAAGGGTACCTCTTACTATATCTAAAGGCTCATCTGTGGTGACTAAAATCCTGGAGGTGAGGGAGGCAGCTTTGCATTTTCCTCAATGTATTTTGCTGACCCACCTCAGCAATTTACTTCTGAAACAATGCAAAGTGAAAATGAGGTTGAAACCACAACCTTACCTCGTTACAGGCCCACCGCCCTCCCTGCCACCTCCAGGCACTGCAAGGGCCCTTCTCCCAGCATTTTGGGGATTATCTTTGTGAGTTTAATCAAGCTTTACATTAACTAGTTAATAATATGGTTAAGCCTTTGTGTGAGGAGAGAAACCTTTGTCTGAAATTGTGATGGATTCATTTTGTGGAGAGGAGACCCAAGGGCTCAGGCATTGGACTCTTCTCTAACCTTATCCATTCTCTCTATCCTGGGTGGAAACATTTCTTTAAAAGTTTATGTATACAAATAATTTACGAAATTATGTTTTTCTAAAATCCTATACGTAAGGGATCATACCTTGGAAATATCCTGCATTGAAAACCTGAGGATGGATCCTAACACCTGCTGGTAAAAAACCAGTCACTGTTTTATTTAGTTTTATTTGTATTTTACCTAATACATTTACTTAAGATCTTAATTTACTATGCCAGAGAAAAGATTGGAAATTTTTATGGTAGGTGGAGAATGCCTGATGAGTTAGAGGACTATAGGAACCCCTTTTATTTTGATTTTTTTTAATTTATTTATTTCAGACAGGATCAATATCCCTTGTTCATTATGAAAGTTAACTTTTTCTATATAGAAACTAATGATTTTATTTTCATCTATGGAACCCCTTTGAGAAATGTAAGGAGGTTTATATAACACTGAAGCCTCTCTTTCATTTTCTGTAGGTTTGTTTTGTAAATTACTATAATGAAATGCCATGGTTTTGTTTTTTTCTTAATGGAGGACATTTTTTAATGAAGCTTGGCAAAGGCACTAAGGTGAAACCTTAGATATAAGAAAAATAAAAGCAGTTGGGGGTTTCAGAGACATTGTTTGTCTTGAAAGTGGTGTGAAGAAGCTTGATCAAAAGCCTCGTTTTACTACAGTCATGCTCCATTATGGAGGGTGGGACTGGGGGGGGGGTGGGGGAGGGGAAGATGAAATGAACCCTCGCCCTGACTTGACCAGGTTGCCCAAAGCGAGTCTCCCTATTGCTGGCTGTTGAGGATGACCTTGGAAATAAGTCAAATATGGATTCAGATCAGCAGAGCAGTAATAAACCAATGAAGATCAAAGATCAATACCTTAGGAAGACCTCTGGGCCCATAACTCTGAGCTAAGAAGTCTTGCCCTGCCTCTTGAGATGGGCTTTGAGGCAAATATGGCCTTGGGAAGCTCCCTCACCTCTCTGGGCCTCGATTTCCCATCTAAAAAATGGGGAGATAGCTGTCCCTACTTCAGAAGCTCCTTCTGTGTGATGCAGAGAAGTTAATGTTTGTAAGACAGGTGGTAACTTCCTAACTATTAAACTTGCATTCTTGTTTATAAAACTGAGAGAGAAAACCCTCAACTTAGGTGACTTACTGAGTGTACTTGTTAATAATGCAGATTTTTTTTAATAGATGGAGTTAAACATATGTTGATATATACTGTGGCCAGATTATTGTGATCTCTGAATGAATAATAATTTGGCCACTCAGTGTATATCCTATGTAATAAAAGGCTAATATACAAATTGTCCCCTCAACCAGGAGTTCAACCAGCAGGCAGGCTGGCCCACCACCCATGTTCCCTCCCCATGGCCAGGCTGGCTGGACCCCACCCATGCATGAATTCATGCACCAGGCTATACACACACACACACACACACACACACACACACACTGAGTGGCCAGATTATTATGAGTACAGAGGTCATAGTAATCTGGCCACACAGTGAATATGTGATTTGATATGTATTCTATTTTGTTGTATTGACAACAAGCTTCAAAACTTCATCTGTCAAATTTGCTGAACATGTTAACATCATAGATATTTTTACACTTAAAAATGTCAAATTTCATGAAAAAAAAAAGAGCATTTGTGGGAAGTTTCAACTCATTACTTTATTTTGAAGAAAAGTGCTGCTGAAAGTTATCATATATTAGGGAAGCTTGTGGTGAACATGCTCCATCTCAAGATACTAGTGAACCGCTGGTCTAAATGCTTCAAAAGTGATTATTTCAATGTGAAAGACAAAGAATGTCCAGGTCAACCAAAAAAATTTGAAGACCAATAATTACAAGCATTATTGGATGAAGATGTATGTCAAACTCAAAAACAACTTGCAGAAAGATTAAATGTTGCTCAGCAAACAATTTCTGATCATTTACAATCAATGGGAAAGATCTTAAAGGAAGGAAAATGGGTGCCACATCAACTGAAAGAAAGACAAATGGAAAACCGAAAAGTCATCAGTAAAATGTTGCTTCAGTGGCACGAAAGAAAGTCTTTTTTGCATCAAATTGTGACTGGCAATGAAAAATGGATTTATTCTGAGAATCCCAAATGCACAAAATCATGGGTTGATCCATGTCAAACATCAACATCGACTGCAAGGCCAAATCACTTCAGAAAGAAAACAATGCTCTGTGCATTTGGTGGGATCAGGAAGGTATGGTATATTATGGGCTTCTAAAACCAGGTGAAACCGTTAATACTGATCACTACCGACAACAAATAATTCATTTTAACCACACTTTGATCATAAAACAACCAGAATGGGCCAGAAGACACAGCAAAGTAATTTTGCTTCATGATGACGCACCATCATACACTTCAAAACCAGTTAAGGGCACGTTAAAAGATCTTGCCTGAGAAGTATTAACCTACTCACTGTATTCACCAGACCTTGCTCTTTCAGATGACAACTTGTACCGATCGATGGCACACACACTTTCTGAGCAGCACTTTAAAACATATGAAGAAGTGGAAAATTGAGTCTCTGAATGGTCTGCCTCAAAACAAGAAAAGTTCTATTGGGACAGTATCCACAAATCACCTGAAAGATGGGGAAAGTGTAGCTAGTGATGGACATTACTTTGAATAAAGCACTTTTGATCTTTCTCTTGAAATTATTGTGTGTGTTTTTTGGATTACAAAATTTGCATTATTAACTGATTAATGGTTAATCCACATGATTAACTGGTTATAGTTAATCCGCATTATTAACCTGTTAACAGTTAATCTGCATTTTTTTTTTTTTTTTTTTTTTACAGAGAGGAAGAAAGAGGGATAGAGAGTTAGAAACATTGATGAGAGAGAATCATCGACCAGCTGCCTCCTGCACACCCCCCACTGGGGATATGCCTGCAACCAAAATACATGCGCTTGACTTGAATCAAACCTGGGACCATTCAGTCCACAGGCCAACTTCTATCCACTGAGCCAAACCTGTCATGGCTAATCCAAATTATTAAACAGTTAATAATTAATATACACTATTAACTGGTTAATATTTAATCCAAATTAATAGTCAGTTAATAGTTAATCTGCATTAGCCCATTTATAATTAATCTGCATTATTAACTGTAATAATGAGGATTTTGTAATCAAAGAAAACACAATAATTTCAAGAGAAACATCAAAAGTGTTTTATTCAAAGTAATGTCCATCACTAGCTACACATTTCCCCATCTTTCAGGTAATTTGTGGATACCATCCCAATAGAACTTTTCTTGTTTTGAGGCAAACCATTTAGAGACCCAATTTTCCACTTCATATGTTTTGAAGTGCTGCTCAGAAAGTGTGTGTGCCATCGCTTGGAACAAGTGGTCATCTGAAGGAGCAATATAACAAAATAACATACATATCAAACCGCATATATATCAACATATGTGTAACTCCATCTATTGAAAAAAATCTGCATTATTAACCAGTACACCTAGTACTTCCAGTACCCAGCCCCCACTCCAAACTCATTCCTGGCTGCAGAGTTTTGATCAAGCATGAGATTGGTTCTTGGTGCATTTCAGTTTTGTTTTGTTTCTCAGCCCAGTGGTGGTTTTGACATGGATATCACTTTTGAAGGCAATCTGATTTCTCTGTCCATGCCTGAGACAAAACGGTGTCTGTCACCTATTTAGATGCATGGGCACACACACACACACACACACACACACACACACTTGTACACAAAAGCCCCTCACACAGGCTTCTCCCTCACTTCACCATCTACGTGAGCACTGAACCATGTAACCAAACCTGAAACAGAGATCATGCAAGTACACCAGTTGGCCCTGACCTGTAGCCTCGTGCTGGCTTCAAAACTCTTCAACACATACAACTTTCAATACCATTTCCATCTTTTACTAGAGTATGCCTGATAATAACTTTAAGGCAAGTTATTTCCTCTAAATTCACAGATTTTAATCTTTTGTTGGTTTTTTCCTTAAATACAAAAGTAACTATCACACTTCCTCTTTGTTTTAAAAGCAGATTTATATGAAGATAAAACAAAGAAAAAAGTGAGTTTCTCTCCCTTCCTCATCACACTCATGTATCCCATTCTTTAGGGGTAATCATTACAATGAAAGATTTATAAACATATTTTTAGGAATTTTTCCGCACACACAAAATAACCCCGACATAGAGATTAAAAGCAGGGATTCTAGGACTGAGCAGCCTAGATTTTGATCAAAATCAAGTTTGTCTTGGAATAGTGACTGTCATAAAATATTTAGGACCTCTAATCACCATATTAATACAGCTTCCAAGGTTTCTTTCAAGTATTTCTAAATTCAAGTCTAAATTTGAATTGGATTTCAAACTGCTTCAGGCCCTCAATGGCCCTCCATACAAGGTCCCTCGTCTTCCACACTCCAGTCCTCCAGCTTCAACACTTAGCACTGCCAAATTGGTCCCAGAATTTGTATTACGTGGAAGCCCACTCCAATGCCCTAGATGTGATCCAGCCAGCCCCCCATCCTCACCTGTCTAGCCTGTGACCTCCTATTGGTCTTCCTTTTTTTTTTTTTTTTTTAATATATTTTTACTGCTTTCAGAAAGGAAGGGAGAGGGAGATAGAAACATCAATAATGAGAATCATTGATCTGCTGATGCCCCTTCCTGAGGATCCAGCCTGAAACCCTGCCATGTGCCCTGACCTGGAATTGAACCAGACCTCCTGGTTCAAAGGCCAATGCTCAATCACTGAGCCATACCAGCTGGGCTCTCACTGGTCTTTCAAAACCCAACTTGGACAGTGAATTTCCTGGTGAGCCTTCTTGGGTCCTCCATCCTACTCCACCTTCCTATGCTTCGTCATGGCAATTGACATCCTGAATTGTCATCTTTGATTTATTTTCTCCTTTTTACCCAAGAATCTTTGAGCTCCTCAAAGAGAGAAGGGACTGTATTTACTTCTTAGCAAGCAGATGGAGGCTTCATCGGGGCACAGGCCTGGTGAAGAGGTGGGTGAATTAGACTGATGGATGACAGTAGGCAGTCACAGTGAGAGATTTCCAAGCCTGCACCAATGGGTGGGTGGTGGGGAGACAGAGTTAGGGACTAGAAAAAAATTCAGGGGCAGAAGAAAGTGTCATTGGATGGATTTGGTGGCTGGAACCTGTGAATCACCCCAACCACTTGGAATAGGGGTGGCTTTTCACTTTATTTTTCATTCCATTGAGCTCCTATCTCCTTGTTATCTTGAGTCTGGGAGGGGATAAAGGAGACCAGACCATGTGATCTCAATAAACATCTATCTGAGGCAGAAGGATGAGAGGATGTGGGGGAAATGTGAGCCCATGTTCAGATGGATGCTTGTGTATTTGAAGAGGAGATGGGGGAGGCTGTGTAATTCCTCAGAGCAGGTGGCTAAGGGGGGTGGTCTCCAGAAACCTTTACAGCCCAGATGACAAAGGGAGAGGCAGAAGGGCACTGTGTGTGTGTGTGTGTGTGTGTGTGTGTGAAGGGGGGAAGCATAGGGAGTGTGTGGGGGGAGAGCATAAGAGTGTGGGGGGGGGGAGCATAGGGAGTGTGTGCACAGTGTGTGTGCATGTGTGTTGGTGTGCACCCCAGTGTGTTTGTGCTCACTATTCCTGTATGTGTCAAGAAATGCATCAGGCTGAAACCGGTTTGGCTCAGTGGTAGAGCGTCAGTCTGCGGACTGAAAGGTCCCAGGTTCGATTCCGGTCAAGGGCATGTACGTTGGTTGCGGGCACATCCCCGGCAAGGGGTGTGCAAGAGGCAGCTGGTCGATGTTTCTCTCTTATCAATATTTCCAGCTCTCAATCCCTCTCCCTTCCTTTCTGTAAAAAATCAATAAAATATATTTTTAAAAGAAAAGAAAAGAAAAGAAAAGAAGGAAGGAAGGAAGGAAGGAAGGAAGGAAGGAAGGAAGGAAGGAAGGAAGGAAGGAAGGAAGGAAGGAAGGAAGGAAGGAAGGAAGAAATGCATCAGGATCTGCACAAGTGGGCGCTTATGTGGGTCCCTAAGGGCAAGGGGCGGTGGGGCACAGCCCTAGAGCACCTAGGGTTTACATTTCTGTTAATTTGGGTACAGTCCTCATTGCACAGAGCGACCCTTCAGCATGCCTGTGGGCAATGGGGGAGCGTCATGTGGTTCATTTTCCTTTTGCAATACTGGGCCCCAGGGTCCACAACTCAGAACCAAGCTGTGTGCGTGTGCGTGTGCGTGTGTGTGTGTGTGTGCGCGCGCGCGCATGTGCGTGTGCGCGTGCGTGTGTGTGTGTGTGTGTGTGTGTGTGTGTGTGTGTGTCTGGAGAGAGCCGGACTGCACAAAGATTTCCTCTCCAGAGGAAAGCCTCGGGTCCATCCGAGCCCCAGACTCCAGCGGAGCAAACAACTCTCGGAGCCTGAGAGCAGAGGGCCCAGCGCAGAGGCAGGGCTTGCAGGCTCCTCCGAAAGGGCAGACGCCAGCCCTGCTGGCGTCGCCCCCACACCCGCCTGGGCCCCCCACATCAGGGCCGGCTAAACATGAGGAGGCTCCTGTCTCCAGGGCTGGAAGAGAGGCGCCCTCGTTAAAACTCAGATAAACAGTTTATCAGGAGATGAATGAGCCACCAGGCTCCAGAGTCGGCTCCCCTTCCCCAGCGTGGAGCCGGGCGGGGAGGGGGCCACGGGCGGAGCGAGCGGGAGCCAGGCTGGGGAAGGAACAGGGCTGGGCTGCTGGGCTGCTGGGCTGCGGGGCTGGAACCAGCGCCTTTCCTCCTTTTGGCCTTTAGCTCTGTCTCTGTTCCTGGAGCTGCATTTCACATTTCTTTCCCCATTTCCCCACCCCAGCCTAAGGTTGGGAGTTACCGGCCTCCCCTCTCCCTTCTTTCTCTCCTCCTTTCTGCACCCGCACCCCTCAAATGCCTATGCTAGTCAGAACTTCACTGTTTTAACTAGAATCCCATCACCAACAGGACACACACACACAATTGGAACGTATGGTGAAGCTGACCCAGCCGGTGTTCCCTGGTCCCCAGCAGGCCATGGGGCATCCATCACCCTCTGTCTGGCATAAGAAGTCCCCTCCACTCCCTCATCCTTCCACCAGTCAGGAGAGGAAAGTGGCGAGCCTTGTGGCTGACTTTTCCTCACTCTGCCAAGTTGGGTCAGGTTCAAAAAGTGCTACTTTGGGTATCTGTGAGGAAAAAAAAAAAAAACCCATCCGATTCAACTTTGATGAGACCTGAGAGACAGTCAGAATCAGAGGGTGGTGGTTTTCATGTGTCTGGGGTGATGCCAGGCCTAAAGGATGGCAGTTATCCTGTCTTCTCTGTGTCGGGGAGCACCAGAGAGGTAAGGTGTCTTGCCCAAGGTCACACAGCGGTAGGTTGCAGGTTTTCCAACGTCCAGCCTCATGTCCTTTGTAAATCACCCAGGCTGCCTCAAGTTTATGTTTCCAGAACAAAACAGAACAAAACAAAACAAAACAAAACAAAAAAGAACAAAAAAGAAAAGAAAAAGGAAAAAAAGGCAGGGAGAGTGTTGAATTGCTCTTAGAATCAGCATAAAAGCATCCTGGGTCCTCTTGCCTTGACCTGGAGTTGTCGAAGCAGTTGTTCAGAGGAGTGTTTCCATGTCCCTTGCCCAGAGCATTTACAGGGAGAGGGACAGAAATCCTGGGATAAGGACACTCACCGGGTTCACTAGACTCTTCCTACACAGGCTGCCAAGGCCCAAGCCCCTAGCCCATCTCCCCTAAAGTCCAAACAGCCCCCCACAGCGAGGGCCTGAACCGAAAGCTGAGCTGATAGCCATCCTTCCCTTGGTCCATCTCCCACCCCACAGCTCCCTTTTGAAGAAATACAGCCCTCTTTGTCCTGCTTGTCAAGCTCCCTCTTCAATGGAGCCGCAGAAGCGTTGAAATGGGTCGGCTGTTGAGTCCCCCCAAGAAATGCCAGTGCCCCTCCCCCAAACCCGAGGGCCCGCAGAGGTGGGGAACAGTTCAGCTGCCGATGCAGAGTGGACAGAAAGCAGGCCCGGAGGTGTGGCAGTTGATTTCAACAGCACCCCAGCCCCTCCAGGCCTCTGTGGCCTGGGCCTGAGACGGTGGTTGGCCTGTTGAGGGCAGTGAGGTCCCCTGAAGAACTAACAGTTGCTGAAAGACTGCTGCCCGCTCTACCCTCTGCTCCGGGTGCTGAGCTGTGCTGAGCTAAACATGCCCTCCCTCCCCTTTCCAGAGCACTGTTCTGAGAGGAGTGTGCCAATCCCTTCGGACAAATGAGGAAATGGGACGTTGGAGTTAAGATGCTGCTGCTACGCAGGTAACCCAGCTGGGGACTGGCAGGGCCAACATTCCCACTGAGAGCCACGGGACCCAGAGGTGGTCTTTGTGTTGAATTTCCCTGATTGTGGTATTTCCTCCTCCATCCAGATCTTCTGTATCCAGATCCTTGTATCCTTGATACAGTGTTCCCATCTGTTACTCCGGGGTCAGGGAGGAAGGGGTGCCTGCTCCTTACCCTCCTCCTCCTCCTTGCCTGGGACCTGCACCCTGAGTGGCTGAGCTGCACGCAGACTCAAATTGTTCATCTCCTACTCTCCCTACGCAGATACATCTACCCTTTTTCTTCATGAGGCCCAGCTGAAGCTCAGCTCTACCATTAGTATTACTTTTCATATTAGTAATGTTAGTACTACTTTGTCTCTGCTAACAGTATCCCCCAATTCACCCAGTACCTAAGTATAATGGGCATAGATAGAGTGGGGGACCGACAGTAAGCTCCCCCAAGTGGGCCATCTCAGAACCCCACAGTGAAAAAGGGTAAGTGCAGTATGAAAATGGTATAGCTTTTATAATGTTTTGACTTTGGGAGGGTCATCATAATGTATTATCAAATTTCCAACAGCATTCGGAGCATAGCATGACACTGTAATATTTCTCAAAAGTGGGCATGGGTTCTTCAAAGGTTGTGAAACACTTGTAGTCTACACTGTTAAGAGAATAGACTTTTTTCCTGGCGCTTTTTTAATGTTTTCTTCGTGTCTTGTCATATTCCCCTTAACTAAACTACAACAGTCATGGAGGGCGGTGATTGACAGTGAGTTCTTTCTTCTTTGTGTTTTTCTCCTTGGTCTTCACCCCATGGACATTCTATAAACAGATTACCCAAACTTTTGTCTAACATGGTTTGTTTTTCATCCCCCAAGGGGGGGCTTTTTTATTCTGTTCAGTCAAATCTAGCCAACCTAAATAAAGGGCTGAAGGATCTGGGTTGGTTTTCAAACAAGAATGGGTGATTTGCAGTAGGAAGGAGAGAGAGGAGACTGATGGACCAGAGACCAGCACAATAAAACATCCCTAATTGGAACCTACCATCTCAAGAGGGCTGGGCTAGACGTTAGCCTTTGAACTCGTTACTGAAAAATTATTTTCTTTAGTGAATTCACGGCAGTGACAAAATTGCTCTGGAACATTTAATCTTCCTAAGAAAACAAACCAGTGCCGCCCCCTAAAGCACATCAAAAAAGAAAGGAGCATTGTGTAAGCGCCTACTATGCTCCCATTTGCAGTCACACGTTATTTCAGAATCCTCTCAATTCAAACAACCAACGAGGTGTTCATATTTCCATCAAAGCGAGATTTCCTTCTAAGGCAGTACCTTCATAATCTAATTCTAGATAGTGTCTAGACGTGAACGTTTAAGAGAATGTTTTCAGCTGAAACTGGCCAAACCTCCCAACTGCTGAAGTTTTGCAGAAAGACTGTGAAACAATGTGTTTTCTTCCGTAGACAGATGACAAACTTCTGGTGGTATGAGTAGGACAGCACAGGTTGAGAGGAAAAACGAGATCCTTGGGGAAAGAGAGGAGAGTGTTTTGTGCTGTCCCAAGGAGACCTCCTAACTCCACTCCATGGAATACTGGTGAATACTGAGTCATTCACTCCTAATCTCTCTTCTCCAGCTTTTTTCCAGACTCCAATCACATCCACCACAAAGGAAAAATGAATTTGAGTTTTGAAGCTTGGGTTCTGTTCTTCATCCAAGGGAAAATTAACTAGAAGTGTCACTTCCGTATCCATCTCCCATGAGAGAAACTGCTTCTAGAAGGAAAAGCATCGGGGGGGGGGGGGGGGGGTTATTTAGAATCACAGAAAGGCGGGACGATAAGAGTAATGTAGTTGTCACTAATGCAGACAGTAAGGGATGTGATGCCACAAAAGTGACTTGTCTAAGGTCCACATACTTGTCTAAGGTCCACATAGGAATCAGGCTGGAGCCTCGCCAGGACTCAGGTCCCCTTACTACCAGTTCGCCTTTGAAGTTTCTCATCTGCACTCTTGCCCATTGATGCCCATGTAGCGCAGTACTATTCTTGTGGCATTTGAGGGACCCCGGGGCGGCGGGGGGGGGGGGGGGGGGGGGGGGGGCAATCTCAGGGTTTGTTTACACTGAGGTCCTGGCGAGCTATGAGAGAACAGCCGGCACCAGGATAAACACGCAAGCACTGACAAGGGCACAGATCTGATCAGATGGGTAGCCCTCAAACCCACCTGGCAGGGTCACCCCCCCACCGCCCCCCCCCACCCCCCGCCAGCGCCAGGTGCAGGACTTGCCCCTTGCCAGCAGAGGGCGCGCCGCCCCCAGGGAGCCGAGCGGCGGCCGCGCTGAGCCCGGCGTGTTCGGGGAGCTGCAGGCAAGCCGGTCGCGCCCCTACAGTTCGGCCACTCAGGGTGCAGGACCCGGCCAGGGAGGAGGAGGAGGAGGAGGAGGAGGGTGAGGAGCGGACCCCCATCGTGGGCCTGGGTAACAGAAGGGCAGGAGTGCTTCCTAGGAATTGCATCACGCTGCGCAACACTGCGCTCCCTGACTCCCCCAGAGCAAAATGTGTGTGTGAGGGGGAGGGCGAGGGCGGGGTGGTGGTGGTGGTGGTGGTGGTGGTGGTGGTAGTGGTGTGTGCGTGTGTATATGTGTGTGTATGTGCGTGCGTGCGCGCGTGCTCGCGCTCGCTTGTGTGTGTGTGTGTGTGTGTGTGTGTGTGTGTGTGTGTGCTGGGGGAGGGGAGTTAGAAGGAGCCCGGGAGAGAGGAAAAGCGAGACGCGCCCGGGCATAAAGCTCCGGGCACATGGAGAGATCCTTTGCACCGAACTGCACCGAGACGCAAGCCCCCAGCACCTCCCCGCCCTCCGCAGAGCGCCCGGCTAGTGCGAACCCTCCGAGTGGACCCCCTAACACCGGCCCTGCACCCTCCAGCCCCGCTCCAGCAGCGGCCGTGAGCTTTCCCTAGGACTGGCCCTGGCGGGGCGCCTAGAGCCCCAGTTGCATTGCTCCAGGAGAAAGGAGGGGGGCGGTGCATTTGCAGGAGGAGGAGAAGGGGGGTGGGTGGTGGGGGAGAGAGAAAATTGCGCGGAGACCTGCCAAGCGCCGCCGCCGCCGCCGCCGCCGCTGCTGCCGCCGCCGCCGCCGCCGCCGTCGCCGCCGCCGCCGCCGCCGCCGCCGCCGCCGCCGCCGCCGCCGCCGCCGCCGCCGCCTGTGAGCTCGGGCGGGCGGGCAGCCGGCCTGTCGGCTTCCCGGGACATCTCGGTCCAGCGGGGCACAGCCTTGGGCGCTGCCGTAGCCGCCGCCGACGCGAGTGCAGGCGGCTTCCCCGGGAGCCTGTGCCGCTCCGGCTCCTCGGCGGGGGTGGAGGAGTGGGGGGTGGGGTTGTTGTTGGGGGGGGAGCAGGGGGAGGGGGCAACGCCGAGAGAGTCTGTGGTTTCCATGGTGATGGAGCTGAAAGTGCAGGAAATTTAAAGGCTTGGACCCAGCGAGACAGACAAACCGGTGCCAACGTGCGCGGACGCCGCCGCCGCCGCCGCCGCTGGAGTCCGCCGGGCAGAGCCGGCCGCGGAGCCCGGAGCAGCCGGAGGGACGTGCCCCCAGGACCCGCTCGGCCAGCGGCGCCGCACCTAGCAGCAGCGGAGCGAGGGGCAGCGAGAGGAGGAGGAGGAGGAGGAGGAGGAGAAGGAGGAGGAGGAGGGGAGAGCGGCTCGTCCACGCGCCCAGCGCCGCCGCCGCCGCCGCCGGCTCGGGGAAGCAGCAGCGAGGAGCCGGCGCCCCTGCGCCCGCGGTCGCCCTGGAGGGATTTCGGATGCCCCGCCGCGGCCGCCGGCCCGAATAGACCCGCCGGGAGAGGAGTTGCTGCGGCGGCCAACTTGTGTGCCTTCTTCCCGCCCGGGCGGGAGCTGCCGGCGCCGCGCGAAGGGCTCTCCCGGCGCCTCATGCTGCCGGCCCTGCGCCTGCCCAGCCTCGGGTGAGCGGCGGCCGGAGGGCCGGGGAGCGCGGCGCCGCCTCCGCCGCGGGCTCGGCGTGCTCTCCCCCGGGGACGCGGAACGCAGCGGCGGCCGCCCCGGCGGCATGGAGCGCTGCCCCAGCCTGGGGGTCACCCTCTACGCCCTGGTGGTGGTCCTGGGGCTGCGGGCGGCCCCGGCCGGCGGCCAGCACTATCTGCACATCCGCCCAGCGCCCAGCGACAACCTGCCCCTGGTGGACCTCATCGAGCACCCGGACCCTATCTTTGACCCCAAGGAGAAGGATCTGAACGAGACGCTGCTGCGCTCGCTGCTCGGGGGCCACTACGACCCGGGCTTCATGGCCACCTCGCCCCCCGAGGACCGGCCCGGCGGCGGGGGCGGGGGCGGCGGGGGGTCGTCGGCCGGGAGCGCCGAGGACCTGGCCGAGCTGGACCAGCTGCTGAGGCAGCGGCCGTCGGGGGCCATGCCGAGCGAGATCAAAGGGCTGGAGTTCTCCGAGGGCTTGGCCCCGGGCAAGAAGCAGCGCCTGAGCAAGAAGCTGCGGAGGAAGCTGCAGATGTGGCTGTGGTCGCAGACCTTCTGCCCGGTGCTGTACGCCTGGAACGACCTGGGCAGCCGCTTCTGGCCGCGCTACGTGAAGGTGGGCAGCTGCTTCAGCAAGCGCTCGTGCTCCGTGCCCGAGGGCATGGTGTGCAAGCCGGCCAAGTCCGTGCACCTCACGGTGCTGCGGTGGCGCTGTCAGCGGCGCGGGGGCCAGCGCTGCGGCTGGATCCCCATCCAGTACCCCATCATCTCCGAATGCAAGTGCTCGTGCTAGAACTCGGGGGGGGGGGGGGCCCAGCCCGCACCCAGACACTTGATCGATCCCCACCGACGCCCCCTTTCTCCCCCCCCTCTCCCTTCCGCACCGTTACAACCAGTTCCACCACCACCACCCTCTCCGGAGGGAGATTCAATGAACTTTTTTTTTTTTTTTTTTTTTTTTTTGGCTACAGAGACCTAGCTTTCTGGTTCATGTAATGCACTGTTTAACTGTGTAGGAATGTATATCTGTGTGTATATATACGGTCCCAGTTTTAATTTACTTATTAAAAGGTCAGTATTATACGTTCAAAAGTTACCGGCTTCTACTGTATTTTTAAAAAAAATAATTAAGCAAAAGGAGAAAAAAAAAGAACAGAGAGAAAAGAGAGACTTATTCTGGTTGTTGCTAATAATGTTAACCTGCTATTTATATTCCAGGGCCCTTCGCATGGCGAAGCAGGGAGGGGGGGGAAAGTTATTTTTTTTTTTCCTTAAAGTACAAAGAGAGGGGAGAACTTTTGTAGAAGGACTTTGAAAAAAAAGCTATTTTCCATTCTTCGGAAAGTGTTTTTGGTTTTCCTTGGACCTCGGAGAAGCTATAGAGTTCAATGTTATTTTACAGTTATTGTAAATATAGAGAACAAATGGAATGACTAATCATTGTAAATTAAGAGTATCTGCTATTTATTCTTTATAATATCCCGTGTAGTAAAATGAGAAAGAAGTGCAGAGCAGGATTAAAGAAAACCACTAAAATCGACTGGCTCCACACTGCGATTCTCTATGTTGGTGATTGATGGGAGGGTGGGGGGTAAGGGGGGGGGCGGCGGGCAGGGGGTGCCGCTGTGCTTATGACGCCTGTGAGGGGAATGGGCTCATTCCCTCTCCGGGTGTGATGGAGGTGACCACTCAATTTTTCATGGTGGGGGGGGGGTGTTCCCGGCCCCTCACTAGAGCATCACGTGGCCTCCGCCCAGTCTCCCAGCTTTTTCTCCCTGTATCACCGAAGCCTGGGCCTGTCGTGACCTCGACACCCAGCCGGCCCCCTGGAGCTGACCCCAGGCTGGGCAGGGGGAGGGGGGAGGGTGGGAGGCCGCTTTGTCCTGCCTGACAGGCCCTTCACAATGGGGACACGTGTCTTTCACACCTACCCTAGGGGCGGAGTGCCGCTGAAACTTGACCCCCGAGGAATGGGGGGGAGAGATCAGAGCGCGCCCACCCAGATCCCACCACCCGTCCTGCCTCGCGCAACCCCCCCCCCCACCTCAATATTCAGCCCAGGTTAACCCTTTGCACGCCCGGAAATTACGATGGTAATTCCAAGATGAGGAATCCACACTCACAGCCTCCTCCTCCTCCCCACCCCACCCCCAAAATCCCAGGCCCTCAACCTTAATGTTTGGGAGATTTGACACTCCCCTCTCCCCACTCCCCCCCACTCCCCCCCCCCGCAGGACCTAAGGAAGACTCAGGGTTTCGGAAGGGTCCCAATTGGATTGGGGGGGGGGGGGGAAGCCATCACTAGGTCCTGCCATGGGGAACGGGGTGCACCCTTCTCCCCCTCCTCCCACCCCTCCCCCCCCCCCCCCCCCCCCCCCCGCACCCTAGCTCTGGATGCTGACTCCACTTGGAGGGTGGGGCGGGAGGAGAAATCAGAACCCAGGTCTTTGAGCTTCTGGGTTAGATTGGGGCAAAAGACGTGTTACCTCTTAAAGGGACCTGCAGAGCATCCCCCCGCACCCCCACCACCACCCCCTCCCTAAAGGAAGCCAACTCCTGGGGCGGGCGCTCGACTGCTCGCGTCCCTCCTCCTGAGTCCGCGGCGGCGCCCATCCGCGCGGCTCCACGTGGGCCTGACACCGCTGGGGCTCCCTGTATTTATCTTGGACCCCAAAGTGGCTCTCCTTTGCTACCTCTTTCCCCTTCCCCGCCCCTTCTTTCCCCCCCCCCCCCCCCCCCCCCACCTCGGAGTCCCGGCGAAGCTGCGCTAATTATTTCGGACCTGCGCCCCGTCCCCAGCGCGGCTTCCGTGCCCCCGCCCCGCCCGCCCGCCCGCCCGGTCCCCGCAGCCCGGGCGCTTTCTTCCCTCCCGAGGCAGCCTCGGCGGCTCCTCATTTCAATAGCCTGGCCCGCGAGCCGCAGCCCCCTCCCCGGCGGCGCTGCCTCCGTCCTGAGCCGCGGGACAGACGTGAGGGTATTCATTAACCGGGAGCCGGGGAATAACGGCATTATTCCCCCCGGAGAGGGCACCCTGCCCCCGCCGCTATCTGAGGCTTCATTGTAAAAGGATTAAAAGTTAAAGACCTCCATCTTATGATTCTTTCATTTAATCTTCCTGGCGCCTGGGAGACATGCTCGATGGATGATGGCTTTTAAAATATTCCCAATGTCGGCTACCTTAAGACTCCGAGCCGGGGCAAACAAACGTAATTTATTTCCAGAAGAAAGGGGATATTGAGATGTTTAAGTTTACGAACCAGCCGTCCCCCCTCCATGTATATTTGTGAAGGCCTGACAAATACCCAAATAATGTTTAAAAAAATCAGCCATTCATCACTTATGAATTTATGCAAAACTTTCTGTGCCCCGGGCCAATATTTTTTTAGACAAGAGTTTCACTTTTGCGAGAGGTGGAGGTGGAGGTGGTGGTGGGGAGCGGGGAGGGGGGAGGAGGGGGGTTGGCGGGGGGGGGGGGCGAAAAGCAAGAATTTTCATGCCTGGTAAACACGCGAATTATGCGAAGAGAGTTATTCCCAGCTGGGCGGGCAGCCAAAACTCCGAGAGCGCGCCGAGGCCAGCGCCCCCGCCCCCACGTTGGCAATGTCATTGGATTACAATGCGAGGTCTTCCCCCTCCGCGACGCCCCCTCCCTCCCTCCGCCCTCCCGCCCCTCCTCCCCACCCCTGCCCACTTGGAAAACCCGCTCTCTCGCAGCCGGCCAGCTTCTCGGCTTTCAGATCAGGAGCCGGTGTGAGCTAGGAGGACCCGGCTGGCTGCAGAGGTGACCCTGCCATAGACAGACCACCGGACAGACAGACTCCAAGGCCAGCGAGCGAGCGGAGCCACTCCAGACTGTGGAGGGGGGGGGGGGGGATCCAGCCGGACCCAGGCGGTCCCGGAAGAGAGCCTAGGAGGTGCTGGTTCCCCCAACACTGTGACTAATGCACAGCCGGTTCCGTCTCTATCATTATTAATGTTGATAATACTAATAATAGCATCCACACGGAAAGGAGTGGAGAGCTCTGGGCAGAGAGGCAAGAACACTGTCCTTTGCGGTCACCTAGTGCCTATCTCCTCCTGTGAGGAGGAGGAAAACGGATCTTGGTGTCTTCTGAGGCTTTGACAGCCTGTGTCCATGAATGTCTGCAGCTGCCCGGACCCTGCCTCCTCGAGATGGAGATTTATAACTCTTTCCTGGTGCAGACACATCCGCTTGTTCAAAATCCTGGAGGAGAGTAGCAAGGTGCCCACCTTCCCCGCCCTCCAGCCCTGATTGCAAGAATTCACTCATCAACCCTCTGCTTGTGGCTCTTCCTTTTGTTCCTTCCTTCCTTCCGCTCTTCCCACAGGCCCCACACTTCATGCACAAGCATACTGAGGCCAAATGTCCACGGAGAGCCAGCCCCCAGGGGGAGGGGAGTCTGGGAATGGGATCTGGTTGCCTGTTGAGATGGAGAAGGCCAGGGGTCCATTATCAGTCTTGCTGGTGAGACTCCTGGGAAAGAGGGTTGAAGTTTGGTGGCAGCTGCAGGAGGGGGCTGGCCCTGTATTAAGAGCTCTTAGCGGGGCGGGATGGGGACAGCAGGGGGAAGGCCCAGCCCATATTGGTATTTTGAAGGAGTGATTCATCCTTTTTCTTTAATGCTCTTGGAATGTCAGAGCTGGAAGGGGAGCTTAGATTCCAATGCCCACCCCTCCATTTACAGATGAGAAGACTGAGGCCTCAGGAGGGATTTGCTGAAGATCACTCTGATTAATGTGGCTGTGGTTCTCTGAGGGGTCTCCACGGCTAGCTTTTTCTGTATTCTTTTGTTTATCTTGGTATTGTTACTATTATTAATATTACTTTGGCCGGGGAGGGTTCTTTCCATAATTGACACAATGACCATTGATCATCCGAGGAGCTGATCAACCGTCCTGCTATCTCTAGTCACAAGCCAGCTTTTGAGGGTGTCTGGTCTGTCAAGCGCTGAGGTAGGCCCTTTACACCCATCTTCATCCAAGGTCTCTAAGTTTCCAAAGAAGGGAGCTGGAGCTCAGAGACAGTAAGCATCTTACCCAAAGCCACACAGTAAGTGATAGAGTTATCATTCGAAATTGGAGCCGATGCTACCACCTCTGCTTTTTCTGTAGCTCTGTAGAGATCCCCATTGGGAAGCCACACAGAACATTTCTGTACACTCCGTTATGTGCCAGGACCCTTCTCCCCCATGTCCTTCTGACTCCCCACCCCACCCCCTCCACAACACACACATAAGGAGTTTATAATGCAATGGAGGCGGTAAGAAATGAAGAGCAAGGTAAGTGACGAAAGAGAAGATAAACAAACCTGGGCCAGATGGGGAAGGCTCACTCCTGGACCAGGCAGCCAGGAAAGGCATCTGACTCAAGTCGCAAAGAACAAGTTGAATGTCAGCCTACCGTGGTGCGGATGTGACAGGAAAGGGCCTTTAGAGCGAAGAAGCAGAAGAGGTAAAGAATGTGGGTCCTTGGAAAACAGCTCAAGCAAACTTGAACATAGGATGGACCCAGGCCTACTAGATAACCAGAACAATGCTCAAAAACCATGGGATAAAGAAATAATTCCTTGGCAGTAGTGCTCAAATGGTGTTCCTGCCCTCTTCAAGAGCTCTCAATGGCTCCCTATTGCCTGAAATATAAAGTTTGGTGCCATTAGTTGGCTTCCGTAATTTGGCTTCAGCCTGCTTTTCAGATCTTATCGCCTGCTTTCACTTAGCTTGGGTCCATCCTATGTTAAAGTGTTTTTCTCATTTATCTTTATTGTTGAAAGCATTACAGATGTCCTCTTTTTTCCCCCCATTGACCCCCTTCACACCATACCTACCCCCCAGGACCTATGACATCGCCTCAAAAGCTCCAATATTGTCTCTACTTCAGTCTATTGGGTAAGCCAGTATCTACGACCAGTCCAAACTCAAGGAAAGGGAGTTAGACATCACCTCTCAATGGGAGCACACAGCATCAGAGGCCACCTTTAATCTATCACAAGCACTTTCTACGGGCCAGACCCTGTATTTTATACCCAGGCCCCAAAAATGAGCAGATACACTCTTTTTTCCATTCAAGTTTGGTGCTAGTGTCCAGGATGGATTGGAAATAGGATAGTGGCTCCTGGGATGTTAGGTGAGGAGGACCTGGCTGTGGTCCAGGAAGAGGCAGTAAGATGAATACTTGAGGAACATCAATGCCCATGAACACAAAGATCATTTGCCAGGAGCCTGGAAAGGACCTGGTGATTGATTGGGTATGGGGGCTGAAGGAGAGGTCAGAAAGGTCCCTGATGTTTCAGGCCTGCAAGGGAACATGCACAGAAGAGGAATCTCATACAAAAGAGCATCCTTCACCACTCACTACTTCTTACACACACACACACACACACACACACACACACACACACACACACACAAACAGGTTCTAGGCTTGTCCAGAAGAGGGAGGAATCTGAGAATCCTGCAGAAAATTTTAATTTATAATTGAGATGGATGGATGGATGGATGGATGGATGGTAGAGACAGCAAAAAGAAGAAGGCAGGGATAATCAAGCACTCTTGGAGTGCAGTAAGATTTCCCCAGCAGACCAGAAGGCCCTGACGGTACCAGATATATTTGCATGGGGGCGTGAAGTAAGGGGGAGGTCTGAAGTAAGGTGTGCAAGGAAACCTGGGAGAGGCCAAGGGGCAGAGAAGATGCTGACACTGCCCGCAAGATGCTACCAGCTGGTGTTTCATATTTGGGACCTCACTGTGGAACGAAGAGCCATTATTCATTATACACCATCATACGCCTGAGGAAAATGAGGTCAATAACTGGCCCAAGGACACACATTTGGTAAGCAGAAGCACCTGGACTCAAACCCAGGCAAGTGTGATGTCCAAGTCACACCAGACCTCCTCCATAGAGACCTCTCCCTGGCTGAATGACTCCTCTCCCTTCTCGGTGCTTCATCACCTGAGCCCTAAGGATTGCAGTTTCTCTGGGAAGGAACTCCTTAACCTGCTGTGCTTAGGAAAGGGTTCTGCAGAGTGTGTCTGAAATGTACTTGTGTGTGTGTGTGTGTGTTTTGTGGGAAGAGAGCCTGCCATAGGCATTAATCTAAGGAGTGTAGCACAAAGATTAAACCCTCTCCTAGGCTCTGGGAATTTTTAAATGACAGATTTTTTTAAATTGTAACTCATTTGTTAAATCTTCACAGCACACAGTACAATGTTTGACACGGTGTTTAGTAAATACTAGTGAAGTGACTCAAAGCTCATTGTAGGTTCACGAGGAAGGGATGTGGTAGCAAGCTTCTTCTGGGTTATATTTGTGTAAAAAAAAAAAAATCTGAAAGGGAAAACTGTAGGCTGGAAGGCCACATAAGAGAGCACAACTGTCATCTAGTTTTGAAGGGTAGTATGATCAAGGGGAAGGGAGAGGAAAGGACACAACTAAGATGTTTTAAAGGAAAGCAGAAGTTAGATCCACCTGCATTTTTTTTTTTATAAAGCAATAATTTGCTCGCGCTGAGAAGAAGCTGTCCCCTTTAAATCAAACATGCCCCCTTTACTTTGCCACAGTGCCTACCTCTCCCTATTGTATGCTTCACTCATTATATGACCTACTGGAACTCTCATAGGCATTTGCAGTTGGGGTTCTGGGATTATATTTAAGGAAAGGCCTGAAAGTAAACAGAAAATTTTGATTCTCTGAAATGAGAGAAAAGGAAGGGAAGCCATAAACAAAATTTGAGAAGGGGATGCTTATTTCGAAGATGATAGAATTACAACATTTAAACTGGGATGGCTTTAAAATTCTTCACATTTGACTGCAAAAACTAAGCTTGTCAAGGCCAAGTGACTTGCCTCCGTTCTAGTTACTTTGGGACAGAATTGGCACCAAAAGCAACGTTTCCAGATTTTCAGTTCAATCCTCCCTTTACAGTTGTTATAAGCGTAAGCAGTGTTAGGATTCGAAAAGCACTTTCATGAGCATAATTTTACATGCAATGAGATGTGAAATCCACAAGGGAAGGAAACAGGTCTGTCGTATGTCCCCTGAGACTAGCACAGTGCCTGACCCATAGGATCACTCAACAAATATTGACTGGAAGGATTAAAGTACGTAGGTGTGTTTCACAGCTAGGAAAACAAATCGGAAGCTCACAGAAGTTGAACAGAGGACAATGTCACAGAGCTCCTACCAGATGGTGAGGCAGCAGTAGCTGGTGGCATCAGTAATGGCAGATCCAGCGCTGTCACTTTTCTCTGTGGTCAGGATTGGGCTCTAGAAACCCACCACACATCTGGAGACTGCTCAGAGAGTCTATGGGATAAGAATAAGAAAATAGTGGTAGTCCGCACTAACCAAGTGAAATAGGCCCCACAGTCGCTGGTTTTGGCAGCCTCTTTCCCGGCCCGTGTTATTAAGAACTCCTGACTGGTGTTCAACTTATTAAATTAAGGGGGAAAGATTAGTCAAGCAAGGTTAATAATCCCTCTTCCCACCTCCCCCTCCCATTTACAGATGTGGAAACAGGAAGCTTAAGTGACTCGCCCAAGAGCTCACAGCCAGCTGATGGTGGAGCCAAGATGCAAACAGGTTTGGAGAAGATTTCAGTTTATCATTGAGATGGATGGATGGGTGGGTGGGTGGGTGGGTGGGTAGATGGATGATTGGATGGATGGATGGATGGATGGATGGATGGATGGATGGATGGATGGATGGGACAATGGGTGGATGGGTGGTAGGGACAGCAAAAGAACCCAGGAGAGATGTTGGGAAAAGCAAAAGGGTTTAGTGCTCCTTGAGTTGATAATCCCAGCCAGTCTCCTTGATTCCATGCTGGCTCCAGCTCCAATCCATTAGCCACGCTATAGCCTGAGTGACCTTAAGACACACATGTGGTCTTGTCACTCCTCGCATAAAATTTCTCAATGGCTTCCCATGGCTCTGAGGATAAAGGCCAGAATCCTTACCAGACTGAGGCCTCCCTCCGCCTGCCTCTGAGTTCAAGCCACACAGTTAAGGTTCTCTCCAGCACCAAGCTCACCACCCCCACCCAGTTCCCCTCCCCCACCCCACCCTTAAGGGCCTTTGCACAGGCTATACCTTCAGGCTGGAGTGTTTTCCCTGCCCCTATGAATGCCCTCCCCTGTCTTTAGATGCTGTTCCTGGGGAAATCAGGCCAGACCCCCTCTGATCCATGCTCTCTCAGCTCTCAGGACTTTTCCTCACAGGATGTATCCGTTTGTAATTGGCATTTATAATTTTCAGGTATTTCTTTGTTCTGACTCTTCCAATGGATTGTCACCTCTCTCCGTTTTGCTCAGCATGGTTTCCCTGGGCACTGGTACAATTTGGGGCACAGATAGACACTAGTTTTATAGAGAGAGATGACTGCACAAATGAATAGTAATTGATCACTTTTCTGGGATCAGCCAGGTTCTCTCTGGAGCTCTGAGGATCCTAGGAGTTCAGAGTCCAATCCACATTAAACAGTGATCTGGGGGAAATTTAAGAACATGCTCGAATATATGACACAGCACACAGAGCCTGGGCTGTTCCGACGACCCTAAAGTGACTCTCAGTTCTGGGGATTACTGACTATGAGGTTACTGACTTTGAAGGTGCCTGTCTGCTGGGGAAGGTGGGGGGGGGGGGGGCTTGAATTAAACTGAGATAAACTCTTTTTAGCAAATCAAGGAAGGGAATATTTAGGAAAGACTTCCCATCCAAAGCTAGATAGCATTGAATAAATCCATGGAGAACACTCAGAGAAGACTTTCCGTGTGTAGGTGGAGGGTTTGCTTTTCCCTCATCTGAAATCCTTAAAAAGAGGAGACAGCTTATCTGCTGAACAGTTAAGACTTGATCCAGGGAATAATAAAATCAAACAATGACTAACTCATGTCTAACGCTTTATGGTTTAAAACCACTTTCACATCCATCATCTCTTTCAAACCCACATAAGAGCCCATAGCCAGAATTTTGATCATTGTTTTAAAGATAAGATAAGGAAACTGAGGCTCGAAGGATAATTTACCCTGGAGGTACAAACTCTTCCACTGGGGAAGGATTTTATATTATGATAGTCTTGGCTGACAAAAAGGGTGTGTGTTTTTTCAGTGCCAGTTGTCTTTGTTTGGGCTTTGGGAGGAGGTTTGTTGTTGCTATTGTTTAAATTAGAAGCCAGAAAATGGATGCCAATAACCAAAAGCAAGCTAAGGTTAATTCAGGATGGAGGGAAAGTGGGAATCCAGGGGAGTTGGTCTTACACTGGAATCCAGCCTAGGTAATTAGCCCTAATTTGTTCCAATTCCATAAATTCCTCATTCTAGTTATTGGTCCTTAAAATATATGTTATTTTATTGATCTTTTAAAAAGGAAGGGAGAGGGAAGAGAGATGGAAACATCAATGATGAGAGAGAATCATTGATCAGCTGCCTCCTGCATGCCCCTCATTGGGAATTGAACATACAACCCACGTACATACAGGCCACATTGGGGAATCAAACCGTGACTTCCTGATTCATAGTTTGATGCTCAACCACTGGATTCATAGTTTGATGAGATACCACACTGGCCAGGTTAGTTATTGGTCCTTTATCAGGAATCTGTCAGAAGTGATTACCTTCCAAAAACAGTCTTGAGTGGTATCATTCTCATCTCACTTCAGCGGCAGAGAACTTGTTAAGAGAGAGACAATCACATCCAGGTTGGTCTTAAGGCCCCATGAGTGCCTGCATGCACTATCAGTGATGGAGAGCTTTAAAGGGCATCTGTCTACTCAGGGCCACCACCGTGAAAAATGAGAAACTGAGGCCCACAGAGGGGAAGTGGCCTGGGCAATGTCAAAGGTCAAGTTAGAGACCAAGATTAATAGAGACAGTTTGATGGGAGTGTAGGGCTGCTGAGAACTCACCTGTGGGCTCAAGTGCTCCTCAAACCAAGGTTGAACAACTTCCCCCAAAGCCACATTCCACGACAGGTTGCCCAAGTGCCCAGGGCTCTGCCGCTGCCTTTCCACTTCCCTTCAAAAGCAAGCACCTTGCGTGTCCCTGTGCTGTGTCTCCTGTCCACTCAGATCCCTGGGGACAGTGCAGTGTGATTCCACTTTCTGGCTGGACCCTTGGAGATCGATGCTTCCCAGGATTCTGGTCAGGTCCCCTCTTTTCCTTTCATATTCTCTGCCTGAGGGAAAACTCTGGGCCTCCCACAGCGGGAGCTAGCCTGCCTGAAGAGCCAGCACCCAAATCTCTGCTCTGGGCCAGACATCTGTCCTGAGCTCCACACCTGTGGAGTCAACTGCCGCCTGGACTTCACCATATCAAACACAAGTTCAAAGTTGAATCCTAACCCTATTCCTAAACGTTCCCATCTGACTGCTTTCAGTTTTTGCATTCTTGTGTAATGGCCTAACCATTCACCCAACTTTACAGACAGCCCCCTCCCCACCCAAATACCTGGTCTACCTCTCGTGAGCATCCTCTCCTTACTAACAAAATACCTACCCACACCTCCTGAATTACCTCTTAGCCTGAGTGACCTCTCATCCCCATCAACACCATGTGCTTTAGCTCAGGCCTCATCATCTCTTGTCTTGGCCTTTGAATAGCCTGATAGGCCATGTCTTCGCCGCTAGCCTGTCCCATCTCCATTTCCCTAGCATATAGCATATAGCGTTGCCATTTCCCTAGCATATACTCCAAACTCCCAGTCTCCTCTTTACTATCGAATCATGACTAACTTTCTTAGCATGGTACCCAAGGTCGCCCACCATCTATGACCCTAACGTGCCTTCCACTATAATCTGCCATCATTTTGTGCTCTACCTCACCCTCGCCAATCAGTCACATCACCTTGCTCGTGGCTGCCTAAACTTGCCAGTCCTTCGATGCTTTTGCTGACATTGTTTGCTCTACCTGAAATGCCCCTTGCCCCACCTTTGCCCCATCACCCCAAACCAGGATTCCACCTGGGGGAAACCTACTCATACTTCAGGGTCCAGTTCACATGGTATCTCCTTAGCCGGTGGCCAAAGTGAAATTAATCAAGCCATGTTTTGTGCTCCCACAGTGCTAATGATTATTAATAATAATAAATGATAGATCTTAACTGCCCATATATGACAGGCACTGTCCTAGGTACTTTATGTGCATTAGATCATTTAAACTCCAACAATAACCAATCCATGTGGTATGACATTTGCTATGTAATAGGTTCAGAGAGATTTGGTAACTTACCCAAGGACTCTTAATTAGTTAGTGGCAAAGCCAGGACTCAAAAATAGGGTTCATACTCTTTCCAATCTCGCATACTGAACCTTTGACCAGAGCTTACAACATTGCCCTAAATTTGTACAAACCCATATCTGGCTGTCTCTGGATTTCAAAGCCCCTTGAGGGCAGCTACTGTATTTGATTCTGACTTCCAGGAATATTATCCAGAAGAGTGCCTAATACTAAGTAGGCATTCAAAAAAAATATGTGGCGAATGAGTGACTGTGTGACTGGGTACGGCTTCGTGTTTTTTCTCTTTTAAGCCCGATCCACAAGAATGTGTTGGTTTGTTTAATGAACATCACTTAATTCCAACTTCAACTTAAGGAGGGCTTTTGAAGACACAGGTAATGTGGGGGTGTTAAAAGTAGAGACTTTGAAGTTGAACCTGAGCTCTTTGCTCTACCCCATTCCAGCTGTGTGACTGATAATATTCATGCCTCTGTAAGCTCTAAAGCCCTGAGCAAACAGAAGTCACTGTTATTAATAACATGCACCACTCCAAAGAGCGCGCAGGCTGTCCCCGCCCAGACACAGAGGGAGAGCAGGGAGAGATAACGGCAGAGATCACGGAGTCTTGCTGGAAAGGACTGTGAACTCCAGGTAGGGATGCTCTTTCATAGATGCTGCTGTCTTGTGAGGAGCAGGTGGGACAGAGAGGGATTGTGGCCTATTCAAACCAAGAGGAACTGGGGATAGAGTTAGACAAGACCAGTGAAAGGGACATCAGAGCAGCGTGACTGCCCATCCTTCCTGCTCTCTTGCCTCCGAAGTGAGGAACCAAGGCCCAGAGAGGGGCAGAAACTTGCCCCAAGTAACAAAGCTGGTTAGCACTGGAGCTGGCACCAGATCCTAGCAACACCCCCTCAACACCAGATGGCCCCCCCTCCCCAAGATGAAAACCACTTTCTAAAAACACTGTGTTCCTCAGTGCAGCTTTATTTAAAAAACTATTAGACCTACTATCCCACTGTGTCACTTCCACAGTCTCCAAGGCTCTGACAGTGTGTGAGAGGGACCCAGGAGTGATGAAAGAACCGGTGCCCAGCGCGGGCCTGGCATCAGTCATGTCCCCCCTGCAGACCCGAGCCCAGCCAGCTCTCAGAGATAGGCACTGCCACGCCCACCCTGGAACTTCTCCACAGGCACCACCCTCCTCAGGCTGGGAAAGGAGGCCCACCCGCTGGGTCAGGTGAACACAGAGGGTAGAAAGAGCTCAAGGTATAGAGGAGAAAGGTCTGGACTGGCAGCCCCCTCAGAGAAGCTTGCCATCATCCTGTCAGTCCTTCTCAGTCCCTGGAAGGGAAGGAAGGAGAGAGAGAGAGAGAGAGAGAGAGAGAGAGAGAGAGAGAGAGAGAGAGAGAGAGAGAGATACTTCTACATTCTCCCAGACCAGGGCCGGGGTTTGAACCTGCAATGCCCTTGACCAGGAATTGAACTTGCAACCCTTCAGTACACAGGCCAATGCTCTAACCACTGAGAACACTGGCCAGGGCAAATATGACCTCTTGACTACCATGCTACAACTGATCTTTCCCCAAAGCCACAGTTTGCATATGATACCATATTACAATAAATTAATATTATGCCACTGGAACTGATGTGGGAACTATGTCATTTAGAATTTGAGGAGACCTTAAAGATTATATAAAGTAATTCTTCATCATCCTGAAATTGAACCTTATATCATGTATACAAACCGTAGTTATACTATATATCTATTTAGTCCTAACAGGGGAAGTGATCTGCTCAAGATGACAGCTAGTAACAGGATAGGATTAAGACACCGTCTTAACTCCTTGTAGAGTCTAATTTAATATTCAGGGCATATGCCCTGACCGGGAATGGAATCGGTGACTTCTTGGTTCCTAGGTCAACTCTCAACCGCTGAGCCACACCCAGCTGAGCAGAAAGAACACTCCTGAAACAGTGAAAGCGCTGTGTCCAGTGTGACTCTGCCACCAATAGAGGGGTGACTTCAGAACTGTTATTTTAGTATGGGAGCTTTGGTTCCTTTATCTGAGGGGGAGTGTTGGCTTGGACCAGCTCTTAGGTGCCTTCCAGCCCTATCTACCTTCCTCATGCAATTGTCATAGAGACCAAATTCATTCATTCATTGATTCATTCATTCAGCAATATCCATTGAGTGGGATCCAAGTCCCTAGCCCTGTTCTAGATTGGGAATCCAGAGATATGCAAGCAACAACACCAGCTTACGGAAAAAGGATGGGAAGATATAGGTAACAGACAGTTACAATATGAGTTATATAGAATCAGAAGACACCCAGAAAGTCTCTTCGCCCAGGTTGGGAGTAGAGTGGGTCAGAAACTGTTTTTCTGAGAATGAGATACTTAAATTGATATTGAAGGATAAATAGCTAATCTGGCAAAGAGAGGGAAGAGAGAATCCAGGCAGCAGTAACAACACTGAAAAAGGTCAGAAAGTAGAGAATGCATAATCAACTCAGAGAATTAAAAATAAGAACCATATGTGGAAGTGTATTACAAACAGCAACATACTATTCTTTTATTATTAATATCATCATCATATTCATAGGTAGTACCTCAAGCAGGATGCATTGAACTTCCTTTTTTTTAAATATATTTTTATTGATTTTAGAGAGGGAGGGAGAGGATAGAGAGAGAGATAGAAACATCAATGATGAGAGAGAACCATTGATCAGCTATCTCCCGCACGCCCCCCACTGGGGATTGAGTCTGCAACCCAGTCATGTGCCCTTGGCTAGAATTGAACATGGACCCCTTCAGTCTGCAGGCTGACACTCTATCCACTGAACCAAACCAGTTAGGGCTGAACTTTCTTAATGACCAGGTTGGTCAAATCCATTGGGTTTTGTATGTTCTCTAGTAGTACAGAAAATACTTTTACTCTCTAATTCATTTCACTATTTTCCATGACTTTTTCTTTAACGAAAAAAAAAATCAGCTATATTATACAATACAATTTAATCATCCTTTTATGTCTTTAGAGTCTCAAATAATCCTGCCGTAGCAATTAAAATATAAGACACTATTGTCCCCATTTTACAGAGGAAGATAGTTAGACACAAAGAAGTTGAGTGATTCAGCCAACAGTGGAGAAACCAAGACTTGAATCCTGTGTCTCTGGCTTCAGGTCATCCTCTCTATTCCAAAACCCCAATAGACCTTCTGATGGTGCTTATCCCAAAGCCACACCCATCAGTCTCACAGACTTTCATGGTAGATTGTACTTGCCAAAGTCAGTGATCCCTTTTCATTGACTCCCTTGTAGGTGGGTCTACTTCCTAAATCTCTGTAGTTAGGGCATCTCCAAATCACTTTAGCTAGAAGATAGGATCAGTTTCTGTCTGGGAAGGTTTCCTACAGACAGCAAATGTTATCATGGGGAGATTTCTTATTCAAAGAAGGTCATTTTTCCTGGCTCAGAGGTTCTGGTTTTTTAACCTTTTGCATAAGTCATCACTTGCTTAGAATTTGGAATTCAAACTTATTTGAAGGCCTAACTCACATGTTGGGGTGAGAAAGAACTGGATTTGAACTTGAAAGACTAAAGTTGGAGCTTCCCTTGTCTGTGCCTTCTACTGCCTTGTGGCCCTGGGGTAAATCACTCTACCATGGGCATGTCTGGGGTCCACACCTACCTAGTTCTAAATCCCAGCACTGCTTATGATTTGTTCTATGACATGTGCAAGTTATAGTCTCTTTGAGCTTCAGTTGTTCATACAGAAAAAAATGGAGACAAGCCTTATACCTCCTCAATAAAACGTGATGCTGAAACATAGCAGTTGCTGAGCTGGTAAGTGTTAAATAAATGGAGAATTTAAAAGAGCTCCCATCACCCTTTCCCCCCTCTCCCGCTCATTTTTCTCATCTATGGAAAGGAGATAAAAAAAAAAATTTAAAAAAAGAAAGAAAGAAAAAAAGAAAAAAAAACACTCTCCCTTGCATAACTCAGTGCGCACCTGAGCAAATTCCACACAGTCATGTTTGCAAAAGTTCTCATGAACTTTAAGAACTTATGGAGATCCAAAGCATAAGTTACTCTTTCTAAGGAACCATGACAAACTCTTCAAATACATATTTATCATTCTGAGTATCCCACAGAGTAGATATCATCATCATTTCCAGCTCCTGGATAAGGAAAACAGGGTCCAGGAAGTCAGTGTCTTTCCCGGATTCACAAGATAGCACATGCTGGAGCACAGACCAGAAGCCAGGTTGGACTTGCTCCAAATCCAATATTCTTCCCACAATAGCCTCTGTTCCCATTGAATGTGGAGGTTATGATCCTAGTCTGTGGAGCTGGTCACTTCCATTTGAGGTCCACTACTGATTGATGTGTGTCATTAGGAAAGACTTATCTTCTCTATGTCTCAGTTTCTTCATTTGTGAAAAGATCATATGAATAGTATCTGACTCATGGGTATAAGACTCTCACTTACTTCCAGTTCCTTCAACTCAAAATTGAGAAAAATAATAATTTTATATGGCAGACTGGAAGCAAGAGGGACTTAATCTTGGATGTTCTAAGATCTAAGATGCTGTTTACCTTGAGACTTGTGTCTCGCCTTCTCTGGTGAGCCTTCCAAGATCATTCAGAGACTGTGTTTAGAATCCTCAATATGCACTAAGGCATCAGTTAACACTGATTTGTGTGCTACTTATTAGATTGATTTCAGTATCTTTATGCCTTGCTGATACTATGAGATTCACAGCTTTTTTAGAGTTTAGTAATACCTATTATTTCCTGAGTACCTAGCACATGCCTGAAACTGGGTACTTTATGATGAGTGCTTTATTATTCCTGCTATCTTAAAGGAAAAAAAAAATCTAAGACTCACAGAGGTTAATTTGCCCAGGGGGACACAGCTGTTTGCATGGAAGACACTAAAAAGTTTTTGGTAGAAATGAATGAATGAATGAGTGGGATGTCCTCAAAAACACTGATAATATGAAGAACGTATCTTTTATGATATGACCCCACAGCATCTAGAATAAAAATGATTGCCTAATTACATCAGGCACAGACTACAGCCAAGATGTCAGAAGAGTTTTCTGAAGTCTCTTTCCAGTGGACATGCATCATGAGTGGCACAGAGCAGAGCACATCAGGCCAGATGTGAAGCTTGCCATCTATAAGTGTAGAGGGAAGGTACTAAGAGATCTATGAGTTCCAGGTCTACCAAGTGGCCACTTAAATGTTCATCTCTGTGAGGACAGCCACTTCTTTTATAATCTGAAGATCCAGAGCAGAAATTCATTTGAAAACTGAAATGTCTCCCCTGGTTTCCATTTATTATGAACAGTGGACACCCAAAGGCCAATGCCCCTTCATACTAGTGATCCTCAGTTTTCCATCAGCAGGGCTTTAAAAAAAAATAAGGTAAAATCCTCAGAGTCTAATAATGCTTCTCACTCTCTCCCAAGTCTTTTGCTTCCTCTGCTTTTTAACTCCCAAATGTGACATCAAGCCAGCAGGGGAAAGATGAAGTGGTGGTGGTGGGTGGGTGGGGTGAAGTGGGTGGCGGGGGGAGGGCAGAGGCTAGGGACACAAGAGACACTCAGTGTTCTTATTTCATCCAGGAGTTCCACAAACATTTAATGAAGGTCTGCTACCTGGTGAGGTAGGAGCCATTGTTCCTATATTCCGGAAGAGGAAACTACAGCTAAAAGACGTCTGTCAAGACGATTAAGATATGGTCCCTAACCTCAAAGAGCCCCGCTTCAATAGAGGTGACAGACATGGAGGCTTCGACCTACAACCCAATGCGAGTGGGTACAAAGTACTCAAGGTGTGTGGAGGACCGTGAGATTATCTTAAGAAGGAAGGCCTCCCCTTGGGAAGTGTTTGCCAATGCGGTGAAGTCATGCCTGACAATGACATTTGACAATGACACTTGACTGTTGCTCAAGTCCATGGTTTCATAATATGATAATATGCGTCCTGATTCCCTCATCAAGATGTGAGAAAGGTCCGGCACGGGAGGCGTGTCTATGTGATTTTAGACCAGTGACTTCATATGTCTAAGCCCCAGATATTTTTGTGTTTTGTTTTGTTTTTATCAGCAGAATAGGAATAATGAAAATTCTGGTTCTTTTTAGGATACTCTAATTATTGTCATTTCCCGAGCTACTCCCATAGATTTCCATGGGGCCCTCATGGCATAACATACACCCCAAAACACCAAGTCCACTGCAAACTCCTGTGTGTTGTGAAGGATAATATTATTGTTGCTTCTGAGGAAATCCTGTCCTCTTTCTTTCCTGAGCGACGAGGTACTCTGCATTGACTCTTCCACAAATTATATCCTGTCCCAAAGACTGGTCAGCCTCCAAAAGGTCTCCGATTCCTCATGTGCCTCGGAGAAGCAGGAAAATTCCAATATTCAGGCTCTTTCAAACTTGACACTATGGACATTTTGGACCAGACAATTATTTGTTGTGAGGACTACCCTGTGCTTATAAGATGTTTAGTAGCATCCCTGTTTAGTTGTATGTACCACCACCACCACCTCCATTGTAGCAATCAAAACATCTCCATAAATTGCTAAATGTCCATGGGGCTTTGGGTGCAAAATTCCCCATTGAGAATCACCTATGACAAGCCCCACCCCATGAGGCAGGCCAGGCCTGGGTTTCTGCCTGCATGGAGAGATGAGAAAGAACCTGAGACTCAGAGCAAGAAGGAATCCATCCAGGCTCACAAAGAAGCCTAAGAACTAAGAGGCCCAGCATCACTTCCCAGAAAGCCTCCTGTGTAGACCTACGCTGCCCTCCACCAAGAAGATGCAGGCAGGGAGTCCGTCCCAGGCCCCGAGGACTGAGTCTCCTCTTAAGCCTGCCTGGACCTTCTTCACCCCTTCCCCACCCCTGAGCATGGCCTGCAGGAATGCCTGCTCCTCTCCCTACCTCTGCCCTGCCCTGGCCTGGCCCCTTCCATCTGCATCGTGGGAGGGGGTGGGTTGCTCACTGGATATCCTGATAGGCAAGGGCCACCATTGCAGGAGAGGTGACAAGATGACAGTGAGGATAAAGCCTGGACATAGCCCTGCACTAAACTTAAACTTCAGAGGATGTGCTGTCATCAAGAAGCAAACACTGAGAGAGAGAGAGAGAGAGAGAGAGAGAGAGAGAGAGAGAGAGAGAGAGAGAGAGAGAGATTCTTCTGTTGCCATGTGAGGGACAGCCTTGGCCAGATCTCTGCAACCAGGCAGAGTTGAGGTGGGGGAAGAAGCACAGAGAAGTGTATTCTGGTTCGCTCCCTAGTCCCCGCCCCCACCCCCCCCCCCCCCCCCCCCCGGCCCCCGACACACACTCACTCCCTCTTTGCATCCCTCTTGGAAGGGCCCCTTAGAATGCACCAAAATAACCCCTCCCTCCTCCTTCACCTCCCTGTCCATTTGCCTCAGCTGTCCCCCCTGCAGAAGCCGGCATGCAGCCTGGTGCACGGGTGAGGGGTGTGTAACATTTTGTCTGAATAGGCCCCTATGTTCCCATAATTTATAGTGGTAAGTAATCTTATTTGCAAAGCAAGCCCTTACAGTTATAAAAAACAAGTTAATTGACTTGCATAAAAATCAAACATGTAAAAGTTTTCCATCTTAACACAAACAGCACACTGAGCCCATTTGTACAATAGCTATGGTGCAGTGCAGCCGCGTCTGGACTGCCTCGGACCCGGCCTCTTTCATAACCCAAAATGGAATCTTAAACCCTGACAAGGCCACATACCGATGGGAGTTACTGAATTTAGAGTCAGTCACTCAACTAATTATACGACGTTTTATTTTTTTCCTTGTGTCAATAAACAAACTTGGGTCTGACTTCTGACACTGAGTCCTAGAAGCCAATTAAGAGGCGTTCCCAATATATTACAGGGTCTACAAACAAGGATGGCTTTTCTTGGAAAAGTGAATATCATGTTTCTTTTAATGAGTGTGAAAATATATGAGTTTCTTAATCACTGGCAACTCCGATGCAGTCCAAGACAGGGAAATCACTGACTGCCCGCTCAGGAATGAACAGGGGCCAGATTCTTGATGGGGGTTTTTATGATGGGATCCTCGGGTGAGAGACGGCCGGGAAGACAGCATTCACGAAATGCCACCTTTCGTGGTGACGTGACTGGGAGTTGAGGGCGAAGTCTCTTTTATCACCAACAGAGGCAGGGGAAGGAGCTCCGGGTGGTGAGAGGCTTCTGCAGAAAGCAATGGGCCACAACTATGAGCAAAACTTATAAACCTACAGAGATGGGCACTGCAAAGGGCTATCCGTGGTGCCCTCTGCTATCCTGAGAACCCATTTCACCAATAGGGATTAATTGCCCATTGTGTGCTGGTTGCCTCTGCTTTCCATCCCTTATTGAACTTTCTGAAGAACCCTGCCAGGAAGATATCATTGTTCTTGTTTTATAGATGAGAAAACTAAGGCCCGGAGAAGTAGAGAGACTTAGCCAAGGTCACGCAGCAGAGCTGACGTCATTTCCAATCAGTTGTCTTGCTTTTGCTTCTCTAATGGGGCAGGATTAGTCTTGGCCGGAGCCCTGGGGGACCCAGGATCAGGCATGATTGGAATATCCTCCTTTGCTGGAAATTAGCTCCACTCATCCACCCACCAACATCTAAAAGAACAACAAGAATAAGACTATGTGCCCAGCCCGGTGTAGCTCAGAATTTGAGTGTCGACCCAGGAACCAAGAGGTCACCGGTTCAATTCCCAATCAGGGCATACACCCAGGTTGCAGACTCAATCTCCAGTAGGGGGCGTGCAGGAGTCAGCCAATTGATGATTCTCTCTCATCATTGATGTTTCTGTCTCTCTCACCCTCTCCTTTCCTCTCTGAAATCAATAATAAAAAATAATTTTTTTAAAAAGAAGAAGCATATGCAATGTATTCATCTGGCTGGAGTGGGGGAATTTGATGGTCACAATTCTCCTAAGATCAGGTGTCCCTTCCTCTGTGACTTAAAATGCCTTGGCATTTTTTAATTTCCTAGTGGACAGGTGGGGAAAGGGCATCAGGAGGACTGGCCAGCACCAGCAAAGGCATGAAGGTGAGAGAGCAGAGCTGGCATGGTGGTAGGGGCGCCAGCAATGTGGATGGGAGGATGCAGAGGGTGGAGGCTCCCTAGTCCCCTATCCATGCATCATGAATCATGAGAAATGGGACCAGGAGGGCCCACTGAGGGGAAGGAGCAGGTGGGGAGGACTTAATCCCATGCTGTTCTCTGAACCAGATTGAGCTGCTCAGGCCTTGGACTGGGACAGTTGGCAGTCATCAACCCTGAACTGAGAAGACAGAGTGATGTGTGGTACCAGGGTTCAGGTCTGGTGCTAGGATGCGGCCCAAGGAGGGGTGAAGAGCCCAAATGCTGGCTCTGAGAAAGAGACTTAACTTCCCTGTGCCTCCGTTTCTCCCCTACAAAGCAGGATAATAAGAATATGTACTTCTGCAGAAACTGGTTTGGCTCTGTGGATAGAGCCTCGGCCTGCGGACTGAAAAGTCCCAGGTTCGATTACCTTGGTTGGTGGGGGTATGCAGGAGGCAGCTGATCGATGTTTCTAACTCTCTATCCCTCTCCCTTTCTGTAAAAATCAATACAATAAATAAAAAATTTAAAAAAAGAATACAGCCGAAACCAGTTTGGCTCAGTAGTAGAGCATCAGTCTGCGGACTCAAAGGTCCCAGGTTTAATTCCGGTCAGGGGCATGTACGTTGGTTGTGGGCACATCCCTGGTAGGGAGTCGGTGTTTCTCTCTCATCGATGTTTCTAGCTCTCTATCTCTCTCCCTTCCTCTCTGTAAAAAATCAATAAAATATATTTAAAAAAAAAAGAATACGTACTTTCCACTTTTATTGGGAGACTAAGTCAATTCATTCACGTACAACTGGAACAGAGCTCATCATATAATGAGGGCCTGAGAGATGTAAGATGTTACAGGCTCTGTCACCTAGGACGTCTCCCAGCCTGTCAGTAATGCGGGATCTGTGGGCTCCTGGCGGGTAATAAGTGCTCAGTGAATATATGCTGTCATCGCTGCTGCTTCTGCGATCATTACCACTATCTCTGGAGCAGCCCGGTGATCTCTCACCTCCCCTCGCAAAGTGAGTCATGGCCACCAGCCTCTCGCCACAACACGTCCAGGCAGGCTGACATGCCACCCAGACAGGCAAGACAAATGGGCTTGCCACCTACACGGCGCACGCATGCACACCGGGACACGTAGCCTGGCTGCCGGCACAACAGGGCTCCCTTCTTTCTGGCGCGGCTGCCTCTCCGCTGGGCATGTGCTCCGCGCGGAGCGGAGGTCCCCGTTATTTATGTTTGGAAAATGCATTCGGGGCAGTTCCCAGAAGCACTTACAGAGCTCTTATTTAATTGCTACTTTATAAACTCGCTGCTCCAAAGAGTGAGGGATTGATGGCCAGGCCTGGCACCTGGAGTGGCCTCACTGCAAATGCTTTTCCGAGAATGGCCTGGGATCCAAACTCCCAGGAGCCCACGGCCCCGTGTGGCTCTGGCCTGCAGCCAGCCCCGGAGGGCTCTGTGGGCCTCGTCACCCTAATCCCCAGCTTTAGGATGGCAGCAGCTGCCGGGCTGGTCACACATGCACACACACTCACACACGCACTGGAAGACCCCTCGTCAACTGAGGGCTAAGGGTGTGGGGATGTGCAGGGTAGGAGAGGCCCTGTTCCTTCCCCGTCACCCTCCCCTTGCCACAGGCCTGCAAAACCCAGCCCCAAGGACAACTCAGGTCCCAGATACGAATGGGGAGAGTGGGGACATGGCTCAAGTCCTACAAGCCCGCCTCTCACTTGCCTTCCTTGTTGTCATCCTTCAGGGTTGCACCTCACCTCCCCCATTTTCACACAAGCTCTTTAGCCTCAACAAGCCTCAGTTTCCTCTCCCTACAGTGTGGTGTATGGATCCCACTTCCCAGCATGGTTGAAAGACTGAAATGAAAGGATTGTGCCTCTCCTGACATACAGATGTAGTAGAAGCTCAACAAATGTTATTTATTGGAGTTTGACAGCCCCAGAAATAAAGGATGAAGTGTCTTTCATGAAGTCCGCCTAGATTCATCGAGACTATACTTCCTGATGAAATAGTGAACTTTGCCTTGGCCCGTTTGCAGGCAAGGAGACAACCAATCATCTCTCTCACATTGATGTTTCTCTCCCCATCCCGTCCCCCCACTCTCTGTACAAAAATCAATGGGGGTGGGGGGGCGGAATATCCTCGGGTAAGGATTAAAAAAAGAAGGAAAGTAATAGAGAACTTCCCATTGATCTCTTCTATTGGGTGGTCACTTTCCACAACACTGTATCACAGTGCTTTGTGAGCTCAAAGAAGCATTTTACAAACCTTCTCCCAAATGACCTTCACTGCTATCCACCAGGAAGTGATGTCGAGCCTTGTGTTTTAGATGACCCTGCTAGCAGTTCTCAATCTGTGGGTCGCGACCCAACCGACAGGTTGAGAACTGCTGCTGTAGAGCCTAAGACCATCAGAAAACACAGATATTTACATTATGATTCATAACAGTAGCAAAATTATAGCTATGAAGTAGCAACGAAGATAATTTTATGGCTGGGGGACACCACAACATGAGGAACTATACTAAAGGGTCGCAGCATTAGAAAGGTTGAGAACCACTGCTATAGGCTATTGTGGAAATGACTGGCCAAGGCTAGGCCACATAACACCTGGCCACTTCCAACTTGCTCTCTCAGACCTGGAATTGAACCGTGGCCTCCTGATTCATAGGTAGAGGCTCAACCATTGAGCCACACCAGCCAGGCTCATTCATTCATTGGCTTACTGTTACACAGGAGTTGGAGCTTGAGCTCTGGAGCCCAACTGCCAGGATCCAATCCTGGCAAGCTATGTGACCTTGGCATGTGATTTCTCTATGCCAAGGTCACAGTTGCCATATCTATAAAGTGGGGATATAACAGTACCTATGTTAGAGGGCTTTTGTAGAGACTCTAAAAGACACATTGACACAGAGCAAGAGCTCAATGAGTATTGGTGTTTGTTCATTCAACAAACATTTCGTTAGCAGCTGTAGGGGCCATCATTTGTAATTTTGTGTGTCCTTGTCCCTCCCACTGATCTGTGAACTCCAGGCTGAGGAGATTGGAGTTCACAGATCAGTGGGAGGGACAGGGACACACATAATTACAAATGACGCATGTAAGTGCTACAGTGGAGGCTGCCCTGAGTGGTTTATTGGGAGCAAAGAAGAAGGAGCAAATACAATATCTTTGTTAATGAGGGAGTCAAAAATGCATCACTGAAGAAGTAGCAGTTGACAAGCTGCACAAGAAGGGACCCTCTGGGCAAGGGGACCAGCATGGGTAAAAGGCAATGGGCTCAGACAGTGAGTGGGATGCTTGGGAAACTCAATAACCCATAGGGATTGAGACACCAGGGAGGTGTTACTTGCTCCATTCTCCAGAGGAACTAACTGAGCATTGAGTATTTGTAGGGCATGTAAGTAAATGAGAGTGGAGAGATGACCACAAACAGCCTGCAGACTCACTGGGCCTTATATGGCAAGACCCTCAAACCATACACACTTAAGAGAAATGGAAGTATTTGAGGGCCTGCCACCCTTACAGTTGCGTTTAAGGAAGCTCATTTCGTCTATGATGAGTTTAGTGGCTATTACAGAAGTCCAGGCAAGATGGGATGAGCTCATAGGGAAGAAGAGGGAACAAACTCTAATGACATTTAGAGCAGAAGTCGGCATGCTTTGTCTGTAAAAGGCCAGATTGTAAATATTTCAGGTTTTGCGGGCCATGCAATCTGTTGCAACTACTGCAGTTGCAAAAGCAGCCACAGCCGATCTGAAAATGAGCGTGGCCGTGTTCCAATAAAACTTTATTACAAAAGGAGGTTGCAGGCCAGACATGACTCATGGGCCTGAGTTTGCCAACTCCTGATTTGGAAGGTGGATGGACAGGAACTGACATCCAGAATTGTAGGGAAAGTGTGAGAGGAGGGGGAGGGAGGAGAATTTCAAGAATCTCAAACAGTCATCGGGTCCAGCACGCTGCCTCTTCATCAAGGTGACCTAGTAACGATTCCACATTAAGTTATTTGCTTCCAACATATAAAAACTGAGATTCAACAATCTCCTCTGCATTCAAGAAGCTGGTACTTATAACTGTCATCTCCCAGTGTCCCATAGGATTCACGTGACCCTGCGGTGACCTTTGGAGAGCAACGATGAGATCTTAACCCATGGCATAGCCTGTTAGAGTGCCTGGCTCCCCATTTCCAACCCACACCCCCTCCAGGCCTGTAGGAAAACCCAGAGCAATCACTGCCCAGCTGAGTTCCACGGTAGGGAAAGGATCGACCCAGAAAGCAGTACATGTGCCCCTGGGTCTAATTACTGGGTCTAATCAGTAAACTGCTGGAAAACGGCACATCGGTCTAATGCGAAGAAATCGTAAGTACCAAGAAATCTGGCTGTTTGAAGAAACGCTGCAGATAATTCTAATGTAAGGTGCCTCCCATTATATCCTTCTGCACTGTTGGTGGGAATGTGAATTGGTGCAAAACTTTGGGACGGTACTTTGGTTACAGCTTTCAAAGTTCAAAATGGCCCCTGTATACAGTATTTTCACTTCTAGGGATATATCACCTAGGAACACTTGCAAGTATTTATGGCCTAGGTTATCTATTTCACAGCATTTGTTATGTTATGAACTGAATGTTTGTGTCTCCCCAAAATTATATGCTAAAACCCTAACCCCTAAAGTATTGGTATTTGAAGGTGGGACTTTTGGAAAGTAATTAGGTTTAGATGAGGTCATGAGGATGGGGCCCTTATGATGGGATTAGTTCCCTTATAAGAAAAGAAGAAGATATGAGAGCTCTTGCTCTCTCCATGAGTGCACACTGAGGAAAGCCATGTGAGCACACAAGGAGAAGGTGGCTATAAGCCAGGAAGAGAGCCCTCACCAAGAACCAAATTTTCCAGCACCTTCATATTGGACTTCCCAGCCTCCAGAATGTGAGAAAGTAGATGTCTTCTTTAAGCCACCCAGTCAATATGATACGGTGTTATAGAAGTGCAAGCTGACTAATACATATTGTAATAGCAAAATTTAAATTTAAATGTTCATCAGTAGGGAAATGGCTGAGTTATGGTTCATTCATACTACACAACTGTTAAAAGTTTGAGATAGATTTATAGGAATTGATAATAATAGGTCCTGACAAATTGTTGAGTAAAAACAAGTCACAACAACAACAACAAAAAAACTATTCAAGCACCCACATAAATATATGCAATGCATAGCAGGGTCAGGACTAGAATGATTCAAGTGAGGTCTCTAGTGAGCAAAATTTAAGGAGGCACTCCCTGCATGTTCATAGAGGTATTGTCTCTGAACTTGCAGAAACCTAAGAGTGGGTACCTCCTTAAATTTTGCATCCTAGGCACTTCCTTGCCTTATCCTAGTTCCAACCTCTATGCATAAAAAAAATTGGGGGGCTAATACACATGTTATCTCTGGAGAAAAGTATTAAAGGATGGCGGTGGGAAATCTTTACTTTTTACTTTATACCCTTTTACAATGCCCAATGTCTTCTATAAAAACACATACACATTAATTAATTAATTAACTGGGTGATTAACAATGCGGAATTCCCTTTTTAAAATATTCCTTTATCTCATCGATAAATATAGGTTTTTTAATAAGTTGAGTGCTTTTTAAATGTGCATTTGTATGTTACCCTAATAACTACAATTTATGTATATAGTGCAAATGTACCCAGTACTTTTATTATATTACTAGAGGCCCAGTGTACATAATTCATGCACTCAAGGGGGTGGGGAGTCCCTCAGCCCAGCCTGTGCCCTCTCACAGTCCAGGGGCCCTTGGGGGATGTCTGACTGCGGGTCTAAACCAGCAGTTGAACATCCTTAGTGCTGCTGTGGAAGCGTGAGAGGCTCCTGCCACTGCCACTGCACTCACCAGCCATGAGTCCAGCTTCTGGCTGAGTGGGCTCCCCTTGTGGGAGCAAACAGACCACCTGAGGGCAGCTCCTGCATTGAGAGTCTGCCCCCTGGTGGTAAGTCTGCATCATAGCAACCGGTTGTTCTGCTGTCAGGCCAAAACCAGCTCTCTGACACCCTCCCAAGGGGTCCCAGATTTCAAGAGTGTGCAGGCCAGGCAGAGGGACCCCACCAGTGCACGATTGGGGCTGAGGAGGGATGCGGGAAGTTAGCCAGACGGGGAGGGACCAATGTAGGGCTCCAGGGTGTGTCCAGCCCATCTCGCTCAGTCCTGATCAGCCAGACTCCAACAGCAAGCTAACCTACCAGTCGGAGTGTCTGCCCCCTGCTGGTCAGTGCAAATCATAGAGAATGGTTGAGCGGCTTTAGCATATCATTAGGATATTATGTTTTGATTGGTTGAATGACGACTAGACACTTAGCATATTAGGCTTTTATTATATAGGATTATATAGGATATGGGATTATCATAGCCACACATAACAGCAGCTTAACCAAATAGGAGCTTCTTTTTCTCATGTAGCAAGAAGTGTGATAGCATGTCAATTAATTTTGTTACCAACCAACAAGCAAAATTGTCTCTCCCCCTACCCCCACCCCAAAAAAAATCACTGATCCTATGGAAAGGACAGACCAAGGGGGTAGTATAGAGAGCATAAAAAACCTGAGATTGAGTCCCAGCTCTGCCTCACACCTGTTATTTTAAAACAAACCCAGATATAGTTCTAAATCACTCCTCAGTGTTTTCACTTGCAAAATGGGAATTATTACATGACCTCAATGGTTTGCTGAAAAGATTCAACAAAATAATGCAAAGTGCAATTACCTAATACTGGTAAACTCTCCCTCGGTCAGTCTTCTCCATTCTTGAGACTTCATTAGAATGTCTCATAAAGCAAGTCCCTTTCCTATATCTTTGCATCTGGCCATCTCAGAGTAGTTCTTCCTGAATTTCTCACAGGTTATCAGTTGGCAGAAACCCTCAACATTATGGTTTTGCCAGCCCAAGAATATGGCAGACTAGGTCAAGTTTTCATAAGAGATTCCAGATGTCAAGACTTGAGAAACAAGAAATACTATGAACCTCTTTGGATTATCTGGTGCTTAGGCCTGATTACTGCTTGGGGAGAATCCACCCTAGCTCTCTCTTCATTCATTTTATTTTTAAAAATACATATATACTGTATATATATTTCTTTTATTGATTTCAGAGAGGATGGGAGAGGGAGTGAGAGACAGAAACATCAATGATGAGAATCATTCATCAGCAACCTCCCACATATCCCCTATAGAGGATTGAACCTGCAACCTGGGTATGTACCCTGACTGGGAATTGAACCATGACCTCCTGGGGCCCAATGCAACTGCTCTTGGTTCATAGGGTGATGCCCAACCATTGAGCCACGCCATCTGGGCCACTCATTTTATTAATATGCATCAAGAGTCTCCTTCAGTAGAGTTCTTATCAGTGAAGAAGGACCGACCCTCCCTCCCCCCAAATAGACCTGTAAACAGCAGAGAGTGTTTGGAGCTCTGGGAGTGGTCTGCCTGGAGCCCAGGATTCAGCTAAGTGTGGGGTCTGTTTTGGAGACTGATTTATGTCCTAGGTGCCAATGAAAACCAATGAGTCAGAGACTGGGCCCTCAAGTGCCCACCGTCTTTTGAAGGACAGGTTTGTGGTATGTGAGCAGAGATACAAATGTATTTGTTTGCTATCCCTTTACTGAAAGAGGAGGTAGGTGGGGAAATTGAATGTGCTGTGGCTGGAATGAGATGAAGAGGACCTATGGCATAGGCCGAGGCAGAAGAGCAGCTCTGATTGCTTTACGGATGATGACCAAGGCCTTGGTGCATGTTGGCGAGGGGGTGGGTACTCAGCCTCCTTGCCATTTGCTCTTGCTGACAGCATCTCAATTGCCTTTTGAGGAATTGCCTCTCCTTCTAGGAAACAGCTGAGTTTCCCAACAATTGTTGTGAATGGGTACAGGTGTGCTGAGATGCTGAGTCTCTCAGCCCAGCAGGGACATCCAGCCCTAAGTGGCCTTATCATTTCATCCCATCGTGTCTTACAAATATCACTCATTATGCGTGTTGGGATGTGAAAGAGTTGAGAAGCCATGCCATGGAGCCTTGTGGGACTGTTGATAAAGGTGTCATGTCCTTCCCTGGTCAACAGAGCGATACAGGACCCTACCAAGGACAACCAGCAAGTTCCTTTCTGGAACTTGACTCATAAGCAAAGTGTCAGAGACTGAAAACGACAGGAGGACATTCTTCGCAGGAGCAGCACTGCCCTTCCCCAACCTGGGTTTTTAGCCTTTTCTCTTAGGAATGCCTCTCATTTATTTTAATAGAAGAATCCATTGCTTGCAGCCAATACCATGGTGGCTGTGTGGGATGGTGTGTTTGTGTGTGTTTGTGTGTGCATCAGTGTGGCATTGTATTTTGTGTAACTAAGGTCCCAAATACCCTTTGCAGCCAAGAACACTGAAGCCCTTTCCCTGTTCTCTTGCTCTCACTCCCATTCTGCTACTCCAATTCCTAAGCCCACTCCTCAGAGGGATGCTGATGATTGCCGACCAGCAGCTGGGCGCTGTGGAAGGCGAGAGCAGGGCCAACAAGAGGAGGGGAACAGGACTACATTTATGGCCTGGGAGCTATGCCACACATTGGTACAAATTCCACACAAGAACTTAAACAGGTCTGTCCTACTGGATTGGGGGTGGGGGGGGCATTTTTTCACTGGGGCCCAACGCAACTGCTCTTGGGTCTATGGTGGGAGGTCAGCAGGGGGTTCCCACCCATCCTCGGAGAGGCCACTGGGCTCAGAGCAACGAGGGGCGGGCCCAGTCAGGGTGATATAAGGAGATGAGCAATATAGCTGGTATTTACTATTGAAAACACATAAGGGCAAATATTTGGCTAAGTGTTTATTTGCTAGTGGAACTTTTTAAATGGTTGAATGGAGCCCAAGTGTCAGCGTGGGGAGTTTGATTAAAAACAAACTGGGTAAGTGTTTCTCCACAGTTGTGAACTTGGAGAGTTTCTGTTTCATTGGCTCTGGAACATCCCTGGACTCCAGACAGTGTGGGGAGCCCCCCCGCCCCTGCCTAGTGGCTCTTCCTGCCCCTGCAGCCAGTGACCAGTGACACAGAGGCCTCGCATCCCCTCCCCACATCCAAACTGGGTCCCTGCAGCCAGCGCGGAGCTGGGAAGAGCCCCTGGGAGTGATCTGTGACTGAGGCCTCATCTCCTCACCCAGAAGCCATTTCGAGAGGATGACTCTGAGCATCACTCTGGTGATGACTGTTTGCAGAGCTTCCTCTTCCCCTCCTTTTCCCCTTTCTTGTCCTTCTCTCTCTCCAAGTGGAGTTTAGTGTTTGTGAGATGTATGGCTCTTGCTATTAAGTCTGGAAAGCTGGGAGGCGGGGAAGAGTGGGACTTCACTTTGCTAATGGATCTCCAGAGCTCACGTCTTCTCTCCCCGTCCCCCCAAAAATAAAAAAATAAATAAAATTAAAAAATAAATCTCCAGCATTTGCTGAGTCTCTCCCCTGAGCTGGACTCCACTCCAGGCTCTTCCTCCACTCCCCATCTCTTTCCTCTTAGGCAGAGAAGACTTATTGCCCCCATTTTACAGAGGGGTAAACTGAAGCTCCAAAGTCTAATTATGTGGCAGAAGCCACATAATTGGGAGATGGCAGGACACGACTTAAGCCCAGAGAGGTGAGATTCTAAAAGCCACACTCTTTTTTACTCCTTCTTCTTGCCTCCTCTCGCTTTACCTTATGGCCATTGTGCCGGGCATCCCAGAACAAGGGACAAAGGCCTGTGAACGTCAGAAAGGAGACCAGCGGGGACATAACCCCCCTCTCCAAACCCTTAGCAGGGATGACCCTCTGCAGCGTGGGGAGAGAAAGGCCCATCGTGCATGGCCGGCCCCGGAATCACAGGCTCCAAAACCCCAGGACACCTGGCACAATCAGGAGTCAGGCGGCTACATCACCATCTCCTCAAATTCATTCTACTCGAGAAAATGGGTGAACAGGGAAGAAGGGCCTTAGACCCTCAGAAATTTGCTCTGTTACCCCCTGGAAACATTCCTCTCTCTCCCTCCCTCCTTCCATCTCTCCCTCCCTTATTCCCACCTGTGCTTCAGAGGCCACAGATCTAGGTGCAAATCTTGCTAAGCACATGGCCGGGCACAATTATATACCCTCTCAGAGCCTCAGTGGCCCCATCTGTAATATGGGGCTAACTGTGCCTCCACACAGCATGACAGAACATTGAATAAGACAGCGGCTGGCACTAATAGTCACCCAGAAAAGTAACACACTCTCCCCTTCCCCCCCCTGACATACTCCCACACTCCCACTGAATCCCATAGGCGAAGGCCCTGGTTCCTGAGGAGAGGGAAAAGTCCAGCCTCTGGCCTAAGGCAGCTCCCCGCCCCCACCCGTCTGATTGAATAGTCAAAGCCAGTCCTTTACCCCTCACAAGTCCGTAAATTGCAAGCAAACAAGACTGCTCATGATAGGCGGCCCTGGAGTTTGGCCAGATTCCTGAGGGTGAGAAAAAATATCACACTAAATCTCCAGGAGACAGTCCCCAGGGAGAAGCTGTTCTCACCAAGGGATGCCTGCTTGTGCTGCGGGGCTGACCTGAGCCAGGCCAGAAACCCCCTGCTGGATGACGGATGCTTGACTCTGGCCACCTCAGCTTCTCAGCGCAGGCCTTATAGGTGCCCAGGAGGCATCGCTGACACGCATCTCCCAGAAGGGAGATGAGCAACTGAGCCAAGGTCTCAGGACCATTCAGGATAAATTCTCTACCCTCAAGGCCCGGGCTATTCCACATTCCAGGACGGGGAGTTTGAGAAAGCATACTGGGTGTTGCAAAAAAAAAAAAAAAAAAAAAAAAAATTATACTCCGGAAAAAGAGAACCAGGTTTTGTTTTAGTTATACAAATTACTGAAATTTAGACAAATGTTCAGCTGGGCATGAGTTAAAAGAAAATTAAAAAATTATTCCCTTAGACAGTGAGAGTGAGCAATCCAACCGGAATTATGGAAAACCACTCTCCTTTTTTTTTTTTTTTTTTTTTTTTTTTTTTATGAAGGGAAGGTTTCCCACCCTCTCCTCTTCTCTCTCTGTCTCTCCCTCACACACACAATCATTTCAAACTGGGGAGGAGTGAAAAATAAAAACTCATCACTGAAATAATGGCTCACATTTGTTTTTCTCCTTAATATATTTTTCTCATTTGAGCATCAATACATTCCTGTATAATACTGTAGGTTTTATATTCCACATGAAGAAGAATCAGAGAGATAAGGTAATTTTCTCAGGGCCATATAGCTCCTTAGTATTTGCAAGAAGAAACTAGCCCGAGCGATCTCTAACACTAAAAGCCCATGCTTTTGTGGAGTTGTCCTCTCCCCAACCATTGTGCTGCTTACCCTTGAACTTCCCACGGCGCCCTAGCCAGACTTTGATTCCCAGACCTTTTATAACTCCTATTTTCTTAACACAAGGACATATTCAAAAGTGTAATTACACTAGTTTTATACATGTATCTGTGTATATGGTTATACACACACACACATATACACGCATACATATATCACGTTTGTACACACATCTATATATATATATAAAAGGCCAATATGCTAAGTGTCTGACCATTTGACTGGTACCTATAATGCACACTGACCACTAGGGGGCAGACGCTCAATGCACAGGCATGGAAACATGGAACAGACTGATGAATCTCAGAGGGAAGCAGGAGGGAGGGCAGGAAGAGATTAACCAAAGATCTTATATGCATACTGAAGGTTCAGTGCACGGATTCCTGCACTGGTGGGGTCCCTTGGCCTGGCCATCCCTCGAGGGATGTCAGAATGCCTGTTTTGGTCTGATCCCCACAGGCCAGGCTGAGGGACCCCAGCAGTGCATGAATCTGTGCACTGGGCCTCTAGTATATAATACATAGTGAAGCAATTTTACATCATATATACATATGACTACATATATGTGTTTATAGGTGAATCTATATGTGTGTATAAAAGACAATGCTTCCAAATCCATGAGAAGAGAAGGAGGAAAGCAGAGCAAAGTCTGGGAAAGAGGAAGAGAGATAGGATATGAAGGGCGAAATGAGGTAGAAAAGTCTGAGAAATCAAAAGAGGAAGTGCAGGGAAATGAAACAGAGAAAGAAATACGAAGACATCTCTTCTCAGCAAAGTAAACAGCGAGCCACTCTGAGGCCATTCACTTGCCAGAAATTCTCAGAGTGCTCCTGGACCTAGGAAGTGTACACTTAGCCCACATGTGTCAAACACAAGGCCCGCGGGCCAAATCCATCCCGCCAGGCCTTGCAATGTGGCCCACACCGCACTGTCATCAGTGCACTCTGCTGCGTTTCCATCACAATGACAGTTTATGACTGTTCAGTAAACCATTCGCGCGCGATTTAGGCTGGATTTTAGATTTTGGCCCCTTCTCTGATTGAGTTCGACACCCCTAACTTAGCCAGAGAAGGCTCCTCCGAGCCTGCCTTGTCTTGGAGGCCACACTATGAGTCCTGACTGGTGCCCGTCAGAGAGGATGTGGAAAGGGCAGGCAGGCATGGGGCTGCTGGAGTGTTGGGTGTGAGAGGGCCATCCCTGGGAACCCTGGGCACTTTCCTGCTCCTGCCCCCCGTCCTGAAACTGCTCAGGGGACCATCTAACCCAAGTCCCCAGTGGCCTCCTGGGCAGCTGTCCATGCATCATCAGGCTGTCCTTGGGGCCTGGCCTGCGTCTGCCCTCCCTCCCTCTTGTGTGGATGGAGATGTGGACCCACAACCTCACTGTGTCTCAGTTTCCTCATCTATAGATAAGCAGAATGTGAATGCCCACCTCCTCAGTAGTCATGAGGCTTCAGTGACTGCAGACACGTCCTGGCCCTGAGTCAGCCTCTGCAGCTCCTGGCTGTGGTTGTTCTCCTTGTGACCAAGGCTGGATTCTGACTCCCACAGCCACAGCTTTGACTCTGGAGCAGGCTCCCGGACCATCAATCCGAGGCTGACTGTACACTGATGACATGATGTCTTACATTCAGGGAAACCAAGTGTGGGAATTCTGGCATTTGGTGAACGACTTAGGGGAGAGAGATTACATTCATTCAAATGACATTTTCTGCACACCTACTCTGTGTATAGTCCCATCCATGTGCATGGCAGTGCCCTCACAGCTAAAGGACAAAAGAGACGCATGCAACACTCCTTCCCAAATGTTTCCTCTTTGTTCTTCTTTATTGAGGGAAATATGTTTAGGTTCCTGTATGTCTTTTTTTTATCCTATATAATAAAAGGCTAATATGCAAATTGACCGAGTGGTGGAACAACTCATTGCTATGACAAGCACTGGCCACCAGGGGGCAGACGCTCACCACAGGAGTTGCCCCTTCCTCCCCGTGGTCAATGTGCTCCCATGAGGGCGTGCCACTCAGCCAGAAGCCGGTTTACAGCTAGCTCATGCAACAGCGGTGGTGGGAGCCTCTCCTGCCTCTGAAGCAGTGCTAAGGATGTCCAACTGATGGCTTAGGGGTGTCGAACTCAATCAGAGAAGGGGCCAAAATCTAAAATCCAGCCTAAATCGCGGGCCGAATGGTTTACTGAACAGTCATAAACTGTCATTGTGATGGAAACGCAGCGGAGTGCAGCGCGGTGCGGGCCACATTGCAAGGCCTGGCGGGACAAATTTGGCCCGCGGGCCTTGTGTTTGACACATGTGGACTTAGACCCTCAGGGAGTGGGACCTAAGCTGCAGTCAGACATCCCTTGAGGGCTTCTGGACTGCAAGAAGGTGCAGGCCAGGCTGAGGGATCCCCCCTCCCCAAGTGCATGAATTTCATGTACCAGGCCTCTGATATATATATATATATATATATATATATATATATATATATATATATATATATATATATATATATTTTTTTTTTAATTGATTTCAGGGAGGAAGGGATATAAAAACATCAATCATGAGAGAGAATCATTGATAGGCTGTCTCCTGTATGCCCCACACTGGGGACTAGCCCACAACCCAGGCATGTGCCCTGACTGGGAATCGAACCGTGACCTCTTCGTTCATAGGTCGGCACTCAACCACTGAGCCATGACAGCTGGGCCCTGTCTTTCCAAATAAACTGTCAGCTTCTTGAGGACAGGGGCCTGCCTTGCTCCTTTTTACTTCCCAGAGTGAATGGCACGAAGTAAACACTTAATAAATAGCTGAGAAACAAGCCAACAACGACACAATGAGAGTCCCAAGTGCAGGCCTCTGAGTGGCAATGGAGAGAGATGCCACTTGTCCTGCCATCGCCAGAAGTAAGTGGCATCTGGGAATATGGAAGCCACGAGGTGGGAACTGGGCTCTGAGTCATTGTGTGACCCAGGACAAGTGGCTCCCTATAGCTGAGTTTGCCTCCTAATCTTTCAGATGAAAATGTGCTCTCTGCCACCTTGGGTCCTTGGAGGGATAAAACCAACTGCAGAGTTAAACAGTGGCATTTGGCCCATACAATGGTTCAAGCACCCTTCTCCGGACAACAGGACAGAGCCCAACTCCTTCGTGTGCTCTAGTTCTATAAGAAACTGATCAAGATAAAAGGACCCAGAATCATCCTACAGGAAATAGACCCATTCAGAATTCTTTGGGAATATATTTGGGAAAAGGCCAGTGGCATTTTCATAAAATACTGATAGTATTATGACAGTAGCCTTACACATACACCATAGCTCATCTCATCGTTATATCAGCTCTATGGAGAAGGTGCCCACAGCTCCATTTCACAGAAGAGAAGATGGTGTTCTTAAACAATCAGCCAACTTTGCATGGCTCCTGGAGAAGAAGCCAGGGTTTGAACATCCTCTGTGGATCTGATTCTGAACTCCCTGCACTTTCTCCTCCACCCCATGGCGCCCGTCCATATGTGTCAAAATACTTCCTGCTCATCAGAAGCTGCAGTCAGAAGGTGAAGGAATAGACGTGGGAGGGTTAGGTAGGGAAAAAGAATCCTTTTTCTTTTCTAATTCCATTTTTCTCTGTCCATGGCATCCTAAGTACCCAAAGGCCTCAGCCAAGTCCCTACGTATTTAAAGAGTAATGTAACTCCAGATTAAACTAACATCTACGTTCAAATAGTAACCACAATGTGGCAATTGCCAGGTTATTTCTACCCTCATGAGAAAGGGGGGAAAGCAACTATTAGCCAGGCCCTTCGATCTGGAGCATAGAAATCAGATCCCAACGGGGTAGAGAGCCCTGCTGGGGAGCTTGAGCACAATCAAACCTTTTTATGTGTCCACCCTGGTCTGCTCCTCTCTCACTGGGCTCCTGCCTAATGGCTCCCCTCCAGCAGCGATGAATTGGTACCAAAGTGGTCCGGGCTGTTTTGACACTACGCATCAATTCCACAGCCTCGGTTTTCATCGACAAGTCAATTATTCTAGCTCATTACAGGGCCTGAGCGAGTTTTCCCATCAGAAGGGAAAGCTTCATTCACTCGGCCTTTCATTGGCTCAGGAAGGAAAGACAAAGAGAGGGAGGCAGGAGAGAGCTGGGCCTGAGCTATTAGAGAATGGCCACATGTTTCCTCCCAGGGACACAACCCAGAGAGATGGAATGTCACTAAGCCACGCACGCCAAGTACCAGGAGCAGGGTTCGGGTTTCCTGAGAGCAGCCCGCTGGGTCTGCATTGTCCCCCATCTCAGAGGCACCAGGAGGTGCCCCCACAAAGGCATCAGACTGGCAGCCAAAGAGGAGGGGCAGGTTGGGTTTGCAAGAGGTGAAACCAAGCCACAGGTAACAGGAAAGTGGGGTATAAGTGTCACCAGATCACTAGTCCTTCTCCTGCAATGAGACAATCTCCCTCAAACACGAGGTGCAGACCGTCCGAGAGTGCACCTACTATGTGCTGAGACCCAAGGCAGGTGCACTGTCTTCTTTCCCACACCTTCCATGAACGCCTACTGCAACAACGAGCCACTGTCCATTTATTCCCAACCCAGGATCCTTTAAGAGGGCCCCTGGGAAAAATGACTGAGGCCTCTGTGCCAAAGAAAGCTGCTTTCCCGAGAAACCATTTTTCAAATAAACAACATGAATCTTATAAATGATGCTTTCTGCTTCACTGTGACCAACCAGAAGCCCCCAGACAAATGTACGAAATGACTTTAATCATTTGCAAGGCTCTGAGCTGCCCACTCTCCTAGATCCATATTTCTGTCCAACTCTTACTGCCTTTTTGCCTTGATTTTTTTTAATGTACTGAAACTTTTTTATAGATATTTTTATTGTTTAAAGTATTACATATATTAGTACATATATCTCCTTTTTTCCCCTCCATTGACCTTCCCCTATCCCCTGTCGCATGCCCCCATCCCACACCTCCAGTGTCTTGTGTCCATTGGTGTGCTTATATGCATGCATACAAGTCCCCGAATCTCTTTTAGAAAGCTGTCATATCGTTTCTGGAAAGAAAAGACGTATAGGGGACCCAATCCATTCGTCATTAAATAAATAAACAAAATGCCCAATTTGATCTCATCCTCACAGAAGCCCATTGGGATAGTGATCGTGGTCCTCATATGACAGATGATAAAATTCAGGCACAGAGGGCTTAAGTAACTTACCCAAAGTCACACAGCTGCTGAGAGGCATAGCCAGGATGCCAACCCAAGTCTGCCTGACTTTAAAGCTGGTGCCCTTTCCGCTGCCCCATGAGGCTTCTCCTGGCCTCCTGATCCCGAGGGACTCAAGGTCTCGAGACCTTCCGGAGCCCAAGAGTCTGTAGAACCAGCCACTGTTCCCATCGTCTCCCCTTTCACCCAGGATCGGACAAGAGGGCACAGGTGCAGCTCTGTCTTCACATCCTCCCCAGCCCAAGCCTGGCCAGGCCTGAAACAGCATGCTGAGGGTTTGGTGCCTTCATTCTGGAGCTGTACATGCTGAGAGGGAAGCCTCGTGCATGTGTTTCCGATTTGTGTGCATCCTCCTGGTCTCCACAGAGCCATTCCAAGTCCAAAGATCCCTGGGAGCCTTTTTGTTGTTGTTTTTTAATACCCCATCCCCCTCTTCTCTTTTCTTCCCTTCCCTTCCCTTCCCTTCCTCTCTCTCTCCCACTCCCTCTCTCTCTCTCTCTCTCTCTCTCTCTCTCTCTCTCTCTCTCTCTCTCTCTCTCTCTCTCTCTCTCTCCTTCCCAAGTACTAGACTGCCAAGTAAAAATGTAACTCCACCCCAAAGGGCTCAAAAGAAGCTAGACACTCACATGGCTTCATCTCCTGGAGTTGCCCACTCCACCTGTGGGACTCCCGCTGGGCTTGACTCTTGGTCTGCCAGGAGGGGACTGCTTCCTGGGACGGGGGAGGGGGCTGCGTATTTTCAGCTGATAAGGTATCTAAATGCCCTGTGCCTGACCACTTAGAGGTTAGGGATGATTTCTCCACTTTAGAGGTGAGGAGATGAGGCTCTGAGAATCAAGAAGAAAGACCCCTTCATTTATTTGCTGCCTGCCTTTCATCTGATCTCACTGTGCCCTCTCAGCAACCCAGGGAGGTGGGCGGGAGGCAGGCACCCTCATAGGGCATCTTCCCTTCATCACACCTTATAAGTGATGAGGTCGGCAGAACTCAAGCCCAGGACCGTGTGATTTCAAAGTCATTTTTCCCCACCAGGCGGGTTGAAAAGAGAGGCACCCCAAGAGGGGCGAGCAGGGAAGTGGGTACACGCACTTGAAGCCACCCGACTCCTCCCTGAGCGTCATCAAGCCAAAGACGTGCCAAGCAGGCCTGTTGTCTGCAGACTTGTGCCGGAGTTGAGTGATCTGGGCAGGTGGGCTCATTCAGAAATGGCCTTCGCAGGAGGCAAGTCCTGAGCAGGCCTGTGGAGGGCGGGGAGCAGCTTCTACTGAAGCACTGTTGTCCTCGTGTCCCCTTCCCTGAGTCCCACCTCCCCACCAAGACCAGCTACATGTTTTGCCAGCACAGCGCAAAATGAAAACGTGGGCCCTGTGTTCAAAAGTTATCCTTCATAAGACAGCAACAGGAGAGCACTAAACCAACTCAGGGCCCTGTGATCCGGCTCGGGGCGCATGCCCATGAAGCCGGCTGTCAGTCACTCCTTTCTGTACTGGGAGCGGCCTTAGAGATCTAGATCCCAAAGCCCAGGGGAGACCTGCCCAGACAAGGCTCAGGAGCCCCTAAGTGGCCCGCCAGGCCTCTCTCCGAATACACCATTGCTGCTGGCAGCTCCCACCCAAATCCAATCTCAAGCAGGATGAATGAATACGTGTTGGTTTAATTCCACTGGAAGGAAAAATGATACTCATTCACAACTAAGTGTAAATAACCAGTTATCAGTTTAAACTGTGACCCTCCCACAGAGGTTTTCATTTTCACAAGGATCAAAGCTTTAAGCTCAAGAAACGCTTGCTGGCCTTCCAGACATAAAAGAGTGTGTGTGTGTGGGGGGGGGGGGGGGTTGGGGGCTGAGGACAGAAGGGAGAAGGTATTTTCCTGCCCACCTATTGGCCAGGCCAATCCCAGAAGGGCAATGCATAGAGAGACTTGGTGCTGGATCTTAGGGTTTCCTCCTAGCCTCTCCCAGTGGCTCAAACCAGTACTTAATTTTCATCATAGGGGGCTCACTGAAGCAACTGACCATTGCACTCTCCATCAAGGCTAAGGGTCTCTGTGCCAGAGACTAGGCTCACCCTGACTTTGGCTTTTCCCTGCAAAGTCATGATGGAGTCAATTTTTCCCTCAAACTGGACCTGAAGAAGAAAGGAGGGAGGAAGAGTGAATAGGATGGAGGACAGAAGGGAGGCAAATGAAGAGGCTGACCACTCCCTGGGGTACACATTTGCTATAGCATTTTCCGCTTACACTTAGCCCTGAACCTCGGCCCTATCCCCTGCTCCTGCATTAGAATGTTTTCTGATTCATTCAGGCTCCTTGGTGCATCACATGGCCTGTTTTGTTTTGTTTTGTTTTGTTTTTCTGGAATATTCCAACCAACACCTCTTAGAGATTAATTGACCTGGCTGGGTCATGCAGGGCATGACGTCCTTCTGATGAAACCAGACCACACAAGGGCAATGCCCCAGTGAGTTGTTAGCTTTCTGCAGCCTGATCCTGCATTTGCACTTGGAGTCTGACACCTACCTCCCCCACCCTGCTCTACCCCACCCTTTATTTCAACTCTCAAGGGTAGCGGTGCCCTTTTGGAGGTCAGGAACTCTAAGAGAATTCAATGAAAGCTAACATATTCTACCCCACGCCCCAAACGCACATAAACATAAAACGATGTATACACAGACCCCCATTGAAAAATCCATTGTTTTGTGGAATTCACTCTTTTGTGTGTCAACTCTTCTCCCCAGAGCTAGTATGTGAATGGTTCAAAGTGGTTAATTCTCCTCCCTTTTCTCTTTATCACTGTCAAGGACTTTTAATATTTTTATTCACTTTTTACTGAGAGGAAGGGAGAGAGAGAGATAGAAACATCAGTGATGAGAGAGAATCATTGACTGGCTGCCTCTTGCACACCCCAACTGGAGATCAAGCCCACAACTTGGGCATGTGCCCTGACACGGAATTGAACCCTGACTTCCTGGTTCATAGGTTGACACTCAATCACTGAGGCCATGCTGGTTGGGTTTAAGTTTTTTTTGTGTGTGTTTTTTTTTAATTTTTTTAATAGCAATTTCATATGATTCAACCTAATATGAAGAGGAGGTCTGATCCCAAAGAGGGAGCATGCTCCTCCCACAGGCACAGAGTCCGTCAGTGGCAGACGTGCCCAGTGCCATTTCAAGAGCAAAGAAAGGACAAAGGCAAGGATATTAAGGTTCTTCTGTGAGTAGTTCTGATAAGGGAGGGTTTGGCAATGAGCATTTTAGATCTTCAGAAACGCTGACCTTGGAGAGTTTACTGTATGTACACCAAGCATGTCAAAGCTAGCATGGGCCAAATAAACAAGGTTTAAGTTTATGTGGAGCACAAAAAAACAAAGCTTCGATTTTCATAGAAACAGAGGTTTATTTCAATTGAGACTTGCTGAATGCAAAGGGCTGAAATAAATGAGTAATCGTTAACATAAAATAATAGAACATTTTAATAAGAATTAATATTTTTTCTTGAACGTTAACTTACCAGACACTGAATAACTGCACAAATTAATAAGCATAACATAAATAAACCTATTTTTCTTCTTCTCCAAAAGTGAAATATTTCCTGTTGAGCACACCATACAAGTCAGTACAAGACTAATGACTTGGCAATCGGCTGCTAAAACATTTGCTGCTAGTATTAGTGGAGAGAAATGGTGCGCCTGTGCGTAAGGCACATACCGTATTTTCCGGCGTATAAGACGACTTTTGAAACGAAAAAAAGCCTGCTCAGATTGGCCAGAGTCAGAGAGGCAGTCTATTAAAAAAAGAACTGGTGTTGCCTCGTAAGTGGGGGGTAGTTTTATATAGCGAATATAGGCCTAAACCTATGTTTTAACTGTAAAATTAGGGGGGTTGTCTTATACGCCGGAAAATAAGATAAGGGAAATGAATGCAACATGATTATAAAAATCAGTCATTAGCGAATGTTGTAGTTCATTGCTAATAATTATATATATATATATATATATATATATATATATATATACATATATACATATATACATATATATATGTATATATATATATATATATATATATATATATATATATATAACAGAATATTGTAAAAATTAAGTTATAAAATTTTTATTAAAACATTTCTTACATACCATTATATTGGCTGGCCCGCAAAAATATTTGTTGTGGGCCACATGTGGCCCATGGGCCATGAGTTTGACATGCTTGAGGTACACTGTCAGGCTCATCTATATAAATATAAGCCTAAGCAACTGTCCGACCATCTGACCATCTGATAGCTATGACGCACACTGACCACCAGGGGGCAGAAGCTGAATGCAGGAGTGGAAACCACTGGCATGAAAACATGGAACAGACTGATGAATCTCAGAGGAAAGGGGGAGGGGAGGGAGAGATTAATGAAAGATCTTATATGCATACTAGAGGCCCAGTGCACAGATTCATGCACCAGTGGGGTCCCTCAGCCTGGCCTGTGGGAATCAAGCCAAAACCGGCTCTCCAACATTCCCCAAGGGGTCCCGGATTTTGAGAGGGCACAGGCAAGACCAAAGGATCTCACCGGTGCACAAATCTGTGCACTGGGCCTCTAGTAGTAAATAAAGTATTTAACATTAGTGTCATTGTCACTGAAGCAGGTGCATCTGACTTCGCCTTTCAAGACTTTCTATAGGTAGGCATGAGGTGAGCTGTCTTGGAAGATCCTGGTGGTTAGAGAGAGCATCCTTCTCTTGCCTGTAGTGTCTACAGGTCTTGGCACCATTCCAGGTACAGAGTCACTGTTCAGTAATGTTTGTAGATCCAATGCCTAATGTGTCTTCACTTCTACCCTTTCAGGCCATGGGCCTTCAGACAATGGTCACCCCTCTGTTCCTACTCCCTGGAGACAAGAGGTCTCCAGGTCTTGTTCTGTGACTTTCATTTTTAGTTAAAGAGCTTTGGGTGCCGGGGGTGGGGCAGAGGTTAGGAATTGTGTAGGTTATCTATGTGAGGGAGGCATGAGCTCACTGAGCCCCTTTTTGTATTGCATTGAGAAGACAGGTTTTTACAAAAGAAAAGAGGGCAAATTTATCCCTGTTGGGGAGGGGGCATTTGACAGCAAGCATTAGCCTCCTAAGAAGGTTCACAAGGTTATACTTAATCAACCTCTCTCTCTCTCTCTCTCTCTCTCTCTCTCTCTCTCTCTCTCTCTCCCCCTCCCTCCCTCCCTCCCTCCCTCCCTCTCCCCTTCTCTCTCTCACACACCCACACACGCACAGCACACACTCATTTCGTATCTGGCACCAGGTTGAGTAGGTCAGAAAGGAATGGTACCATTGTTCCCTGTTTATGCTTGTTTTCCAAGAGACTGCCCCAGAAAGTCACTTCTCTACCCTTCCCCTACCTGAAAATGAGATTAGAACTTGCCCTTGATTTTGCCCCAGGACCAGTCCAGCTCAGAATGCTCACAGCAGGGCCATTCAATGCACCCTAATCATTTCTTCCTATCTCCCATGAGATTAGAATGCTCTGGGCTCTGGCTCCTGGTACAGCCTGACTGTGTTAGGCTCCGACACTCCCCAGCCACTGTGAAATATCCTGGGGGGGGGGAAAAACAGGTCCTGGGAGAAAAGACCTCTTTAAGGAGCCACAGCCTCAAACTCCCCTCTCACAGAAGAACTTGGTGGAGGCTGGGGCAGGGAATCCGGGAACTGAATGGTCATGGAAGGAGAAGGATCTGCATGTTTCAGGAGACTTCTGTCCTCAGGGAGGCTGCGAGTGGGGTATTTCTGATGAAGCCCTTAAAAATTTCTCCTTTTCCTTGGTAGGTCCCCAGGCAAGAGCCCAAGATCGCCCCAGGTCCTCAGGAACCTCGATGATCAGGTCTCCAAGCCTCTCCTGGAGATGAGCTTCTTGGGTCAACCTCACGATGGCCCAGATAGAAAAGACGGCCCACCTTCCATTACCTCCAGACAACCTCCAGGCTTGGGACCCACTTGCCTCCCTCTCTTCCCAGCTCTTGTTTCAATCAGACAGAGCTCCCCCTGAAGCCTCAAAGGAGAGGCTGCTTCTCTGACTCCTTCCAGCTGTCAGAGGCCAGCTAAGAATAACTGCACCCGAAATAGCACTTGGGGTGATTTGGGTGTGGCTCAGCCCTGAGGCAGGTGGATGGACAAGACGACTTTGGGGAGTTCCTTCTACTCCTGGGATACCTCGTTCATTCAACAAAAATATGCTGAGCACCTACTACGTGCCAGGCGTTATGCTAGGTACTGGGACTCAATGATGACTATTTGGCCCCTGTCCTCATGGAGGTCTGACCTCAGTGAGTAAGCCACAGTCCCACCTTTGCCCACACCATCTACTCCAATGGGGGTCAGTAGGTTCCGCCTCTGTGCTATGGCACTGTGTTCAGACCTCTGGCCTGGCTTGAAACATGCCGTACGGTATTTACCCATCTCTTCAGTTGCTTCACTAGTCGATTCTGAATTCTGGAGACAAGAATCATTTCTTATCACATAACTTTGCACATTGCTAGCTCATTGCAGAAGCAGAATAAAGATTTGTTGAATAAGTGGATGGATGGATGGATGGATGGATGGATTTAGATCAATGGGTTAAGTAATTTATGGAAATATTCACTAATAGGGATTTCCTTCCACCTGCTTCTTTCTTTGAATCCAATTTGGTTTGGCTCCCTTATAGCAACTTGGGCCATACTAAAATTAAATATAAGACATCTAACTACTCTGCTGTACACCTGAAACTAACATATTGAATGTCAACTATAATTTTAAAAGATCTTTGAAAATAAATATTAGACATCTTTTTTTTAAGGGAACATTTGAAGGAAAGAATAATGATGGCAAATTTATGACATACTTCTCACTCGCACACACTTTTCCACTAAGATCAGACACTCCTTCAGAGTCCTTCTCAACATCGTTTCTAGGATATTTGCAGCCAACCACTGGAGATGTTAGCATGGAAGCTTATTCACCATCCATGAACCAGAAGATCAAGCTTGGCAAGAAGAAGCTGGGGTTAGATTTCAACAGATCATTGATATCAAATAGTGATGTGCAAAGCTTCTAAAACAAAGTCTTATGATGAACAGGCCTGTCCTATTGTAATTGATAAGAAGCAGTACTTACAAATACTTTAACATTTTCACTCAGATTCTAGGCGATGATTTTGTTCTATGTATTGGTTGATGAATTGTTTACTCATCTCCACAGAAGCCCCCCGAAATTCTCAACAACCCCAGGAAATCGTAGAATTTCCAAAGCCAGCTTAGAGAGGGTCAAACTCTTTTTTTTTTCTTTATTGATTAAGGTATTACATATGTGTCCTTAACCCCCATTGTCCCCCTACTCATGCCAAGAGGGTCAACTCTTATGTCACCATCTCACCCAGAACCTCTAATGGCTCTCCATCAGCCACATGATGGAACTCCAGCTCCTTAGCAGACCATTCCAGACATGCCACGAAGTCCAAGGCACAGCCACAGCAGACTCCCAGCAAACATGCCACTGGGCACTAAAACTTCCCCCTCATTCTTCCTTCCCTAAGACCTCTCATTCCCCATCTCCACCTATTTCACATCTGCCCATTCTTGTGAGAATATGGAAAATGCTTCTTATTACTGACTCATTTTTCACAATGAATACAAGTGGGTATGACATCATAACAACAGCTACGGAGACGCTGTACCCAGGGGGAAAGGTTGACAAAGAAATGCAGCAAAATGCATGGAAAACTTATGGTGGTAGTATGGACAGTGTGAAAGTTATTTCTTCTTTCCTCTATTTACTAAATAATGGGGGAGTTTTCTCCTTTTTTTTTTTTTTTTTTTTTCATTGATTCTATTAGAGAGAGGTAGGGAGAGAGAGAGAAAGAAAGAGAAACATTGATTGGCTACCTCCTTTATGCACCCTAACTGGGGATCAAACCTGCCCCCTGGTCATGTGCCCTGACTGGGAATTGAACTCGAGACTCAGTGCATGAGATGGCGCTCTAACCAACTGAACCACACTGGCCAGGGCCTCTAAATGGTTTTTAACATAGTTCTATTGTCCTTATAACAAGACAGGAGGCCCGATGCATGAATTCATGCAAAGGTGGGGTCTGCCCCCCCCCCCCCCACATCAGGGCTGATCAGCCAGCCAGCAGGGGGGAGGGGCTGCGGGCAGTTGGCCAGCCGGCCGGCCTTGCCCCCTGGTCAATCTCCCGGTTAAAATCTTGGTCAAACTCCCGGGTCGAAGAGACAATTTGCATAATAGCCTTTTATTATATAGGATTATTACTGAGCCAACATCTACTATAGGATGGGAATTAAGCTACTTTTAAACCTTACACCTTTATCACAATTCAGTTCAAATGTTATCGCCTCCAAAAATGCCTTCCCAGATATTGTCCCCACAAGCCACTACGTATATCTAACCCCTCTGAGTCCCATAGTCTTTCAATATTGCCTCTATCAGAGGAGTTATCAGGATCTATACTGAATTATAGACTTTTCTATACATGCCTGTCTTTGGCTTTACGATAAAAGGACATTATTTTTTAATAAATTAGAAAAAAGAAAAGGAAAAAAACTTCCCTATTGTATTTTATAATACAATAAATGAAACAAAGGTTATGTTTTCAATCTGCACTTATTAGAATATATAATGTTATTATATGATAATGATATGATATAGAATAAATCATGGCATTCTCATTACTTACAACTTTTTATGTGATCCCTCTCTATTTCCACCTCCCCCCCACCGAGTCATTCCAAATCCCAGGCAATTACTGGCAAGCATTTATAAGACCAAAACGTAGGACCTTCAGGGTGGGAACTGCCCAGATCTTCTGACACACGTTGGCCTTTAGAACAAGTAAGATCAACCAGAAGGTAATCTATGTGAGAGAGATATGAACACCAACTCTTGCTTGCGAGCTGTACACTGATCTGTGGGATTTAAGCATCAGCCAGTTGGGTGAAGAATTAGGTGTGCCCATGCCACTGACAACAATAAGAGAATGGGCCTTCACTCCCGACTGAGACTGTGCAGAATTTCCCATCAGACTCGCACAGGTACAGAATAATTGGTAGAGGATTATTTGTTTGAACTTGCAAAATGGATTTCTCAAATGTTTGAGCTGGTGCTAGCAGTGTTTTCAAAGTGCCTGCATACTCATCTTAAATACACACATTATTAAGGGATTTTATTTGACATTTAACAATTTTGTATATTAATATTCCCCCTCTTTGCCCCAAATGGCCTAATCCGTCTAAATCCGCAGCATCAAAAGTCATTACACAAAAAGAACAAGATGTTGCCAGAGCCACTGTGGCCCAGGCATTGAATCTGCGTGAGCTGAGATGATTCAGGCAGATTTATATCCTGTTATTTCCTGAACTCCGAGCAAAACCTCACAGGTTCAAGACTTTGAAAGCATTTGTCTGAGCAATCTCACTTCATCACTCTGAAAGGGATGGAGTTTCTGCCATCTGCTCAAGCAGCAATGCCTTCATGAAAAGACTATGGGACTCAGAGGGGTTAGATAGAATGAGAGTCAGTCTCTCTCTCTCTCTCTCTCTCTCTCTCTCTCTCTCTCTCTCTCTCTCTCTCTCTCTCTCTCTCTCTCTCTCTCTCCTTCAGCTTGATATATGAACCCCAGAGTGAGTCCACGGCCACTGGGAAGAGGAGATCTTTACTTAGTCATCCTTCCTCTGGAAATTTTCCTATTACCTCTTCCTTGGTGTTCCATGACATAGAAAGATTCTTGCAGAGAGTGAATGTAGGTGGCACTTCAGATTCTGAAATTATTACTTTGTTCTTCTTCTCATAAGGGCTGGGCTGGAATAGTGGTTTTAATCATTTTTGAGTCACACACATCTTTGAGAATCTGATGAAAGCTATGTGCTCGCTCCCTTGAGAAAATCAGATATGTGCACACATGCAAAATTTTGCTTGCAAATATAAGCGGTTCACACGGTGAGTTACTCATCCATGGGTTTCCCAGTTTAAGTGTCTCTGAGCTAAGTAACAAACACTTGCATGGCCCTCTGATTTACAGAGCATTTTCAAGTCTTTCTCTAGACAACTTAGCAAGGCAGGTACCCATTTCACGCTCATGCCAACAAAAAAAGAAATGTATTTATTGCCAACCCAGCTTACAAAAACTATATTTTGACTTTCTGCTCTCAAATCTTGATTTTCAGCTACTCCTGGTGGGAAACTGAACTCTGAAAATTTAAATTCTATTTGTTATGCTTTCAAAGCTAATTTGTTAACATTAATTCCTCGTTTTCTCCGCGCCCTCCCCCCTCCCCCCATGAAATGGAAAGATCACAGACTGAATTCAAAAGGCCTGGGCCAGAATCTCACCGCCGCCTTCCCCAACTGTTCCCAAGTCCTGTCTCTGAGCCGTGGCTTTGTCATCTGAAGAAGGGGCATGGCAACACCTACCTCACACTGGTCCAGAGGATTACATGAGTCACGCCAGGATTCTCGTCTGAGCCACACCCCCCAGTGGGACGTATCAATATCTCGGAACACATTGCAGCAGACCTATTGTTTCCATAATACAAACGACAAAGAGTCCAACCTACAAAATCTTCTAGACGGGTGGCGCAGAGCAGAAGATAGAGAGAACAAGTGTTGCAGGTAGCAGGAGGGCTCTCTTGGGGTTTCTTAACTGCTGAGATAACAATGATTCAAACTGGTGTCTATCCCGGGAAGATTAAGGAGACACGGTGATGAAACACAACTGGACTCCTGCTACTCTGGTTTGGAAGGAAGAATAGACAGTGGGTATCTGGCAAAATCAGAATAAAGCCAATGGTTTATGGAGGAGCATTTTACCAATGTTAGCATCTTAGCTTTGACAGATGCACCACGGTTATGTAAGATGTTGGCATGAGTCAAGACTGGAAAAAAGGTATTGGGATATTGGGAAACTCTCTGGCAACCTCTCTTTGTAACTTTTTATACACCTGAAATTGTTTTTAAGATATTTAATAATTTTATTTAAAAAAAAAAAAAAATATATATATATATATATATATATATATATTTTCCAGAGAGGAGGGAGAGGAAGAGGTAGAAACATCAATGATGAAAGAGACTCATCAATTGGCTGCCTCCTGCACACCCCCTTCTAGGGATCGAGCCCACAACCTGAGCATGTGTCCCTGACCAGGAATTGAACAGTGATCTCCTGATTCGTAAGTCAATGCTGAACCACTGAACCACACAAGCCTAGCAACATTTAATCATTTTAATAAGTAGCCTTTATCGTGAGAGGAATATTCAATTGATTACTTGATAAAATTTAATTTATAAAATAAAAAAGAAATAGTGTCTATCCTATGCTCATACCTTTGAATGGGAGGCTATGAGAGCAGAAAAACTCGGTTGTTTCATCAAATACCCTAATTTGTTCAGAAATTCTGAGAACAAAAGCATGGATGCTGGCACAGGCTAAGCATGAACCTAGCCAGAATCCACTCCTACTCAGCTACAGCCTGACACTTTTGCTCAAAACAACTACCCCATCTTTGCTCACTGCATCCTGCCTTCCGCCCAGTGGGCTGTTGGCAATCACAGTCGGGGCTAGAATGACCGGTTGGCACAGCAGACAGCGTGAGCTCCTCCTGTCATCTTTGTCCCAGCGTGAGAGGGAGCCGCAGGGCCACCGCTAGCCTGTCCAGCATGTTGTGTGACTTAGAATAAGACGCCCCTTCTAGGAGGAATGACTACAAAAGGTGGTTTCCCTGAGCTGGCCCAGCTCTGTGGGCACAAGTCTTGGCCATCAGAAGAAGGGCTGGGTTTCAACCCTGCTCTCCCACAGATGTGGTGCTTTGTGATCAGTAAATAGACTGAGGAGGCCTGGAGCGAGGCCCCACCCGCCAGGTCTCGGTCCTTCTCCAGAGGATGTAGGCCTGAGAGCATGGGAGTCAGCAACCCAACAAGGAAGAAGGCAGATGGCCCTGGCCCGGGATTAGGTATCACCCACTCTGCTCCCCAGCGCGGCTCTGGCTCTGAATTAACAAATACTTAGAGCCCCTTCTACATGCTAACTGCATGGCATACGTTTTCATTGGCTTCTCATAAAATCTCAGAAAGATCATTATTATTCCCATTTTATAGGGAGGGAAACTGAGGCTCAGAGAGACTAAGTTGTTTGCTCAACATCATGCAGTTAATTAATGACAGGGTTTGGATGCAAACTCATTACTGTCTCACTCCAAAGTCTCCGTGGGCCCATCCAAAGCCTCCGGTTAGTGGATGTCAAAACTGGGTGCATGTTAGAATCACCTGTGGAGCTTTAAACTCCTGTTGATCTGAGCCTCAATCCAGAGATTCAGATCTAATTGGTCTAGGGTGGGTCCCAGTACCAGGGGTTTTGTTGTTGTTTTGCATCATCCTGGTGATTCTAATCTCCACCCAGAGTTAAGAACCATAATTTAGGTGAATTATTCATCCTAGTCAAGCTGAACCTATTTCCACCCAAATATCTAAAGAGACAGATGCTCAGTCAGGGAATGAGATTTGATATGGCAGCAGACAGGAGTCTAAAATGTAACCCCACCCACTGCCACTCCTTAGGACCTTGAACTTTTCCAGTATCCCCAGTTTTAATCCTATATAATAAAAGCCTAATATGCAAATAGACCACACAGCAGAATGACTGCTCACTATGATGTGCACTGACCAATACGGGGCAGACGCTCAATGTAGGAGCTGCCTCCAGCCTACAGGCCCCAGGCCAGCAAAGGTGGGTGCCAGTGGGGGCCCCTTGATTGCCCCATAGATTGGCCCTGATCGCCAGCCAGGCCTAGGGACCCTACCTGTTCACAAACTTCATGCACCAGGCCTCTAGAATTAAATAATACTTGTTATCCTGATGTATCTTAGTGGAGACTAGCTGTAGCTGGCTATTATCAAGTGTGGGATATTGGGAAGGGGAATTGGGTGGAAAATTCAGGAATAGGGAAACTCAGGGTAGAGGAAATGGGCTCAATAATAATATTATTAATTAATAATAATAGTAATGAATAATAAGAGCTGACCTGTATTCAGCACTTATATTTTTAGTCCTGTTTGTAAGTATTAACTTAACAACCCCATGAGGCAGGTATGTCTATGGGCCCTTTTTCACAAATAAGGAAACTGGGGCCTAGGAAAGCAACTAAATAACTTGCCTAATGTTCCCCAAACAAACAACCTAACTCCCCAGTATCTTCTGTCCACTGGACAGTTTTCCTCAAGACTAGGACTGACTGTGGCTCCCCTGTCCCTCTCAGAGTGATGTTTCTGAGGGTTCCTGGAGCACTGCTTTGTCCTCCTGTCTGTGTGGTTTCTTAGCTCTCCTTCTTGCACCTGCTGCCTCCTCTCTGCTTACCCAGTATGGCCAAGCCACCCCAGTACCATGGGGCAAGGGAGGGAGCCCTAATTTGATGGTGACAAGATCTGGGATCTCACTGAAGAGATGCTACTAAGTGGCTGTAATTTCTGGTCTATTTCTTTTCTCTCTGGGCTTACGCTTCCTTCTTTTAAAGTGAAGGCTTTAGGTTGGATCATCTGTATAGATTCTGAGATGTCCTGCAGTAAAACACCATTAACAACAACACAGATCCATCAGAGCTTCCTAAATCTAAAGATGACCACAGTGGTAGATTGTATTATTGCTCCCAGTTCTTCACCCCTCCCAATGTCCACACTCTTCGCTGTGACTTTACATTTCCTGCCTCTATAGGTAGACTGTATTTCCTTTCCTCACTAGCGCTGGGCTTGACCATGTGACTTGGTCTGGCCAATGGGATGTTAATGGACATGATGGAGAAAAAGGCCTGAAATACGCTCATGGAGCTAAGCTTGTTCCCTGTTTCTCCCATCACCACAAGGAGAACATGCCATGGGTAGCCTTCTGGTCTCAGATAAGTAAGAGACTTGTGGAGCAGAGGCACTCTAGCAACTCCACAGGCTTACCAGAAACATGTTATTTTTAGCAACTGAGTTTGGAGTTGGTGTGTTACTCAGCATTCGTGCAGCAGTAGCTGACTGATATAACTACCAAACCATTTCTTAGTTGGCATCTGTGAAATGTCCAAATGAATTAATGTTCCAAGGAATATGTTTTAAGAACTGCTTCTCCAGGAACATCTGAGGCAAGCCAGCTTTCCCATCTTTCTGTGCTTTCCTTAGCCCCACTGTGCACACCCTTTGTCAGGAGCTTAATATAGACATCTCTTCTCCCAGCACTGTGGGCAGGATGATCTCTAAGTATGTCATCATCAACATCTTAGAGTTAAGCAGCAGCCAACACTCCTCCTTCAATAAACCATCTGTGGGAACTGGGAGCCAGCGCCATAGTTGGTGCCAACCTCCCCATGTCCATTCCTAATTTCTGGTCTCATTTCATCCATTCATGCAGTCACCATTGACTGTGCTCTTATTAAGTGCTGGCTGTTGAGGACCTTACAAAGGTGAGTAGAACACACTCTCTCCACTGTCAGGGAGCTGCTGCCAGACTAATTGACACTGAGATTTGAGGCTCAAAGTCCACAGAGGGGAGGGGAGGTTCATGGAGTGGAGGGGAGGTCAATCGCCCAATGTTTCTGAGCAGAAGGAAGCATGGCCAACCTCAAACCCTGGGCCTTTGCAGCGCTGCTTACTGCTCCCTTCCCCTCCTCGGAGTCCCATCATAAACCATCCTGTCTTCTGTGCAAACCCAGGAAAGTCAATCCTTACAGCAATGAGCTACTAACTAAGCACCTCCCCCTCCTCCCTCCCCCTCTCCCCCCAATCCCTGACTCCTCTCTCCCAGGCAATTCTGAGGGCTCCTCAAGCAAATTTGGGGGATTTACTAGAAGGGGGCAGGCTCTTGTCACTTGAGCAATATCCTTTCACACCCTCTAGTGGTTAGAGGGCAACCTGACATCCTGGGGAAGGGAGGAGCGTCCCCTGGGCCTATAAAGTGAGCCCGTTACTCTAAACATCGTCCTCTGGGAAGGCAATCCAGCAGCAAGTATCAAACGCCATAAACATAATCCTATCCTTTAACCTAGCAATTTCACTTCCGGGGCTCTGTTCCAAGGAGATAACCCAAAACAGGGAGGAAGTCTGTTATACAATGATGTTCAGTGCCCATTGTTTATAATATATAAAATTAGTAACTATCCTAAGTGGCCGAAAAATAAGGAAATGGTTAAGCAAACGAATGAGTCAGTACTATGAAGTCACTTAAAATGATGGGAAGAGGGATGGTAAAATAGCAGAAATATGAATACTGAAATCGGAGGGGCCAATATAGTCTCCATCAGTCCAGTTATTGTTAACAAGCTGCTTAAGCTCCCTGAGCCTCAGTTTCTTAATCTGTAAAACCGAGCTGATGACAACCAACCTGCAAACTAGAAGGAAGAGATGAGGGACTGTGTATGGAGCGCCTGACGCCATGTTTGGCTCACAGCAGGATATGCAATCAATGGAGTTGGTATTGTTATTATTAGTTGTACGGAGGTTTGACATATTACAAGAGGGGGAATGCATCTGAACTCATGGTACGGAAAAAAGCAGGATGCTACATTGTATATTCACTATGATTGAATTTATGCAAAAAAAAAAAAAAAGGAAGGAACATGCATAGGGAGAAAAATTCTGAAAGATATACATCAACTAAATGTTGACGATATCCCCTCTGCACCTTTCTTTTCTCAGCAAATAGTTCTTGGGTAGGGTGTGCTTAGAACTGAGACTGCATTGGAGATCTGAAGATTAAAGAAAGCACCCTAAGGATCTCACAGTGCACTGGGCGAGACAGTTAAGTCAACAGGCTGCACAGACAGAGAAGAAAAGGTGGCAGGGCAGGGGGGCGGGGCGCGGAGGACTCAGGAAGGGTTCCCTGGGAGGCATTGTACCTGAGCTGGCTCTTGAAGACTACTTTTTCCTCAACCTTCTAAGAGCAGTGGTGACTTATTTCGTGGAATTTAATCTCGTGACACTCACCCAAATTCACTGTAAGTGAGGCATTCAAAGGTGGTTGAGGAGGGGAGCTGAGAGGAGGACAGTGGAGACAAAGTACACTGGCTTTGGCTGCATCCACACCCCATTGAGTCCCGCAGAACCCTCAGTCCTTCCAGCCTAGAAGAGGCAGAGACAGTGACATGTCAAGTCAGCACCACATGAGTGACTTGAGGTTATTTCTTTTCTTTCACTATATTAACTACTTAGAATTTTCCAGAGACAATCCCAAAAGTCAAGCCAAGTTTTACATAGTTAGCAAGGTCTTATTCCCCTGGCTATGCTAGCAATAAGGAGAACACTGCGAGCCTCTTTGTACCCTAAATGAACAGATTCAGCTAGTGTACACGAGGTCTCCAGCCTGGAATACATGGAGGTCATTGAGCCAGAACACACTTCCTGGCTCTTGCTCATGAGGGAGGCCATTGAAACTGCAGCCTGGCCCAGCTGGTGTGGCTCAGTGGTTGAACATTGACCTATGAACTAGGAGGTCATGGTTCCATTTCCGGGCAGGGCTTGATTCCCTTGGAAGGGGGAGGGGAGGGGAATGCAGGAGGCGCTGATCAATGATTCTCTCTCATTATTGATGTTTCCATCTCTCATCACTGATGTTTCTATCTCTCTCTCACTCTCCTTTCCTCTCTGAAATCAATTTTTAAAATATATATTTTTAGTAACCTTACAGCCTCAACCAATTCCCCTCGATAGGTTAGGGTCAAAGAAGTCTCATGAATTCCCTAGTTTTCTTCTATTTTCATTGAATCTCTATGTTTCAAGGTCATAAGGGTAGGACCCGGACAATTTGGGGTGCTGGAAGAATCCAGATGACATTGTAACTGCTAGACTCATTCCCTGGTGAGCTCTTTCTCCCCAAATCCTTTCTGTGCACTCAGAGCAGTAGCTCTCTGTTCCAGTTACTATTGCTACATAAGTAACCTTAGTGGTATAAAAAATTTCAGTCATTTTATTATACCCATGGGTTCTCTTAGCCAGAAATTTTAAATGGGCACAGCGGAGTGCCTGATTCTACTCCATGATGTCTAGGGCCTCAGCTGGGAAAAATTATGCTGGAGCTGACTTAATGGCTAGGGGCTGGAATCATCCTAAAGCTCACTCACTCAGAGGTCTGATAGTTAAGGTAGTCTAGAGGCTGGGACCTCAGCAATGCCTGTCAGCAGAAACATCTACCTGTAGTCTCTACATGTGGCTGCTTGGGCTTCCTCTCATCATGGTGGCTGGGTTCCAAGAGTGAGCCTTCCAAAAGAACCAAGTCTTGCCCAGAAGACGTTGCTCCATTCCCAGTCAGGGTACATGCCTGGGATGTGGGCTCAATCCCACATGCAGGAGGCAGCTAATCAATGATTCTCTCTCATCATCGATGTTTCTATCTCTCCTTCCTCCTTCCTCTCGAAATCAATTACATATATATAGACTAATAAAAAGATAATAAGCTAGTTAGGGCAGACATCTTTGGGACACCCATCTGGACAAAGCCACAGTGGCTGCGAGGCCCAGGGCTCAGGCAGCCATGAGCCCCAGCGGCTTCAAGGCCCAAGGCTCAGGCCTCGCAGCAGCTGCAACCAGCAGTGGTGTGATGGGGGCAGCGGACCTAAGCCATCAGTAGGACATCCCCTGAGGGCTCCTGGACTGTGAGAGGGGCAGGCTGGGCTTAGGGAACATGTCCCCCCCACCACCCAAGTGCATGAACTTTGTGCATTAGGCCTCTAGTGCATATATATATATATATAAAGAACCAAGCCTTGAAAGCCACATACTAGTGTTTCCCCGAAAATAAGACATCCTCTGAAAATAAGACCTAGCGCAACTTTGGGAGAAAAAATTAATATAAGACACTGTCTTCTTTTCGGGGAAACGGGGTATTATTTCTGTCTTAGTCACAACCCTCCCACCTCAAGGGGAGGGTACATAAACAGTGCCTCTAAATGGGAGAAATGTCAGTCACATTACAAGACAAGCATGGGAGATGGGATATGCAACCATTTTGGGAGAATTCAATTTGCCACACTCTCCTTTTCCACTGGAATCAATAAGATGGGCCTTTTCAACAGAGTTACATTCTATGCCGAGTCACAAGACTTAGCTATCTTGCAGCCCCTGCTATTGTGAGAAGTGAACCAGAAGACTAACTTGTTCCAGGGGAATCAAGCCAGATGCATGAGTAGCCCTAACATTCCGTGCACTGTTTCTGAGAATCATCTGCACATCCAGTTAGGACATCCTGTCCAACCAGACTGCTCTCCTTCTCCACATCTAGTATAATGGTTTAGGAGAACAAGGTGACCTTATTTAACTAGCCAAGATGTCTTTGTCCAAAGACTAATTGTCAAGCCAAAACATTTAGTCGCATAACCTTTCTCATCATATATATATATTCAGGTGTATATAAACTGGCTGAAGCTTAAACCTGTACAATAGTAGTTAAATGAGAAGAAGAAGAAAAATCCCTGAAGATGTGTGACATAAAACCCTAAAGAGGGCTTTGGTATATATCACTCTGGAAGTCCAAGGAGTTGTTTGACACACACAAGTAGGCCTGATTTTAAGAAAACTCAGTTGGCAATCATCTGTAGTCTACAACAAATTTTAAAAATGCAGAAGCACACTTTCTATCAAAGATGATACCTATATTAAAGGCACTACTTTGATGGATTTATGTGTTGGTTTATTGGCAGCAACTAAGAGGCAAAAAGTACATATAAAACTAAGGATTGGGCCCACAGGCCATCAGAGACCACTCACAAATCAAAACAAACGTCTGAAGCTAGAACATCCAGAACTATGGAAGCAGAATTTGCTTACCAACAGGCACAGAGACGTTAAATGACAAACCAGAAATCCATTCACTGTGCAAAAACAAGTATTTCTATAACAAGGTCCTGAGGCTGTGTTCCAGGCCTCAGGAGTAACATAAACACAACGAAACAAGGATGACATGTTTGTAGGATGTGGAGGAGAAGAGAGTCGTGTGTGTGTGTGTGTGTGTGTGTGTGTGTGTGTGTGTGTGTCAAAGCAGAATAAAATAAAATTGACCAGGTAGGGTGGGGCCATTTGGCAGCTTTGAAAGCTAAGCTGAGGAGTTTGGACTCGAATTGTCAGGCAACAGAGAACTTCTAAGGGTTTTACCTCCAAGAGAAGCATGATCAGGTAGGAGTTTTAGGATGATTTATCTGGAATAGGTGTCTGAGGATGGAGACAAGGACAGCAGCGAGGAGCTGTCATAGCCATGAACCTGTGAGGGAAGGAGCGCCTGAATGAGAGGGAGGCAGGAGGATTTAATGGGCTGTTCCCATATGAAATACATTTCTAAAGGAAGATAGCACATGCATGCATCAGGGCCCAAGTTTTAGGGCCAGGCTTTCCATCTTTGGCACAGTGGTATCTCTAAGCTATTTCTTTGTAATGATCTCCTCTTGGATCAGAAGGCCGTCTTCAACTTCCTTTCCAGCTTCTAAAAGTCCATGTTATCAGGTTAGGAAACAAGGTGGGTTAAATCCAAGGTTGTTCAAGGTTTCATCAAAGATTAATGGGAATAAGAAATATTTTTAAGCAAACCTATGGGTCCTTAAGCCTCCAAAGAGTAGGATCATCTTTCAAAATTAAACTCTAAGGAGGCCACATTTCAAGGACCTACCAAATACGATAATCAAGTCCCCATACTTCTTTGGGACTGCCTGCATAGTATGGAATAAATTCTTTTTAAACACACCAGTATCTTCTTTCAATCATGTAATTAATTTCTTTTTTAAAAATGGTCACCCGTCAAGTCTGGTAGAGATCACTCAAGCTGGGTAATGGTTCTTTGGGTTAAAATGAACAAAAACAAACAAAACAGGTGAAACTTTAAAGGAATAAACTGAAATTGAGTGAGAGTATTTTCTTACTATCTTTTGAACCTCTGTATATGTACAGTGTGATATGCAGATATTCTCCCATATTATTTATTTGTGACTTTGGTCATCTTGTTCTGACCCATATTGCCAGTTGGTCTTACTTTCAAGTCTCCTCAAAAATTTAACTTGGAGGGACAAGGGACAAGGAAAAAAAATGCAATTGGTCTTCTTGTGTAATTTGTTAACTGGATGAAAAGGAAATTTTTAGAGAGAAGTTGCAAAAAAAAAAAAAGGTTTTGAGTAAGGGTAGTCGCTCCATTTGACTAACATTAAGTAAAGACTCTCTGCAAAGATATGTCATTGTTTTCATCAACAGGACTGAAATGCAGGTAAAAATTAACAAGAGAATTCCTGTCCTCAAGCTCATGACACATGAGCTACTGAACAGCCTTTTAAATTGGCTGCTTTTAAACAGATAATGCTTCCTTGACTGCCTGATTCTTACTTTTCATTTTCTGCCCCTGTGACAGAGATGTTAAATTCTTACTAAGTAGCCGTGTGCTCTCCCATCTTTCCCAGATTCCCTTGCAGTTCAATAGGAGCCACGTGACCAGTTCTGACTAATGGGGTGTGGAGTTTCGCACAACTCACATTGGGATGTAAGGGGGATGTGTGAGATAAATCTTGATTTAAGCACTGAATTTGGGGCTTTATTTGTTACCACAACTGAGCTTTCTTGCCTAAAATTTTGAAAGAGCTACACAGTACACAGAGGATGGTAATGTTTGATGTGGGTGTAGTGGAAAGATCGGGGATTTTAGAGTGGGTGAAGTCAGTGACAGACTTAGAGGCAGCTCATCAGAGTCATTTGCAGTCCACAAACCTCAGAAGATGTCAATCCTCTTTCTATTGTGAGAGCAAACTTACTGCTCCCGGAGGAGGGACAGAGACTCCATGGCCTCCTTTGGAGGCTCCCACAGGCTGACCACAGACTGACCACAGATGGCAAGAGGTGTGTACCCTTTTTTCCTATCTGCTCTGTCACGTCCAAAAAGGACTGCCAAGAAAACAGATTATGCTCTTTCTTCCTTTAAAAACAGATGTAAGCAATGGGTGAATACAGTATGGTACATCAAAACAAAGGATTATTAAGCACTAAAAAGAACTGAACGATCAAACCATGAAGAGACATGGAGGAACTTTACATGCATAGTGCTAAGTGAAAGAAGCCCATCTGAGAAGGCGCCATACCCTAGGATTCCAACTGCTGGGAAAGGCAAAAACTATGGAGATTATAAAAAGATCAGGTCACCAGTGGTGGGTGTGGTCAAGAAGAGATGACTAGATAAAGCACAGAAGGATTTTTAGGGCAATGAAAATACTCTGTATGATATCATGATGGAAACGTTATACTACACTGCATATTTGAGTCATAATGCCCAAGTCATATCACCCAGAAGTATGGGAGTGAAAAGGCAGTGTACAGAACTGGGGTCAGAGACAGAGGCACTTGCCTCAGAGGTGCCAAACACTCAGCCATTAAGATGAATAAGACTGAATTCGACATTTTTAAAAATCAAAATGAATGCAAAGAACCCATGATGAACAGAATATCGAAATTTCAGATAGACACAGGGTCAGGATTACTGATTTCTCCATTTGCCTCGGGCTTCAATTGCATTTCAGAACAGCCCAGGGCAGTAGTTGCTTTTTGTCATTTTGAGCAGGTCTGAGAGACTCTTAGACACACATGCACACACACCCTTAAAATCCCTACTGTGCAACTCTGGAAAGATTGCTGGACCTCTCTGAGTTGTCAAAGATTAAAGGAAATAAAATGTATAAAATAGTGGATTTTCGATAAGTATCTTACCACCACCTAGACTAGTACTGGCACTAGTGCTCTTATTAGGCACCAAGGCAACCTGAGTGGTTGCAGGTTGCTGGTTCTACTTTTATCCTTGAACCCGGATTGGTCTTTTACCTTTTTCCTGGTGACCAAGTGACTTCTGTATAGACTCAAGACTCAAGACTACTAACAAGCCAAAGCTGGTTTGGCTCAGTGGTAGAGCGTCGGTCTGCGGACTGAGGGGTCCCAGGTTCGATTCCGGGCAAGGGCATGTACGTTGGTTGCGGGCACATCCCCAGTAGGGGATGTGCAAGAGGCGGCTGGTCAATGTTTCTCTCTCATCGACGTTTCTAGCTCTCTATCTCTCTCCCTTCCTCTCTGTAAAAAATCAATAAAATATATTTTAAAAAAAATAAAAATTAAAAAAAGACTACTAACAGGAGGAAATGAACATTTACTGGGCACTTATTTTGAACTGTGTCCTGGGCTGGGCACTTTCATGCACTGTTTCTGCATAATCATCCTTTGAGGTGCACTGATGAGAAACCAAAGCTCAGAGAGGTTCAGTGATTTGCCCAAGGTCACAGAGCAAGCTGGTAGCTGAGCTGGGCTTTGGACCCGGGTTTCTTCATGTACAAATATATGGTCCACTGCTTACATCCCTCTGGGCAGTTTCAGTGAGAAAAATGAATGAGCCTGCTAGCCCTGAATACAAGTCCAAGGGCAAATGCTCCCTTACATTCTCTACCTGACTCTCATATACACTAAAAACAGCAAGTTTGGATCCTGACTTAGCCCAGAGCTATTGCCTGAAGGGATATTTGTTCTCCTGCCTGAGCCCCAAAAACCCCCTATTAGCTCTCCTGAAGGCAGACCACTGCCATCCTTCTTTCCACACCCTCCACTCCCCCACGCTCCCAGCTCCCCACACCATTCAGCGCCACCTAGACGACGTCCCCTTCGCCTGCCTGCCATCCAAGGAGGACAACAAAAAGACACCGTTCTGTCCACCTTCACCCTAGCCTGCTTTGGGTCTATTTCTCCTTGCTCTGGGCTTTTCTGCCCAGGCTCTGGGCTGGTATGCACACAAAAGAAGGCTGGGGCTGGGTCGATCGGCCGTGCAAAATGAGGGTTTTCAGAAGCGCTCTTGGCTCCTGCGCTCAGAGCTCTTGGACACCTCCAGGGGCTGCGCAGCCACAGTCGGCTCTGTCAGTCCAGGGGGTGAAGGCCTCCTGACCACACCAGGCCAGGCTCTGGTGACCAGTTAGCTCCTGGAGAGGCGGGGGCGGGGAGGGTTGAGCCCCCTTCCCAGAGGGTCACACCATTGTCAGATTCCTTTCCTGGCCTCTGCTCCTGCCTTCCCGGTCCTCCTTCCCAGCTCAGCTTCCCTGAGAACGGTGTCTGTCATCACTGGGAGGATCGCGGCTCGCTGTCTCCATGAATTCACAAATCACCTTCCTGTCTTCGCTTGGCAGGGGCAGGGGGTGTAGGGAGGGGCGGGAATCAATAACCCCATTTTCTGTCACCCACCCCCTCTCACTCCCGTCACCACCCAGGGCCAGCAGCCTTAGCCGGCTAAGCTCACACAAAATGTCATTTGTCCAACCTGCCAGAAGACCTCAGCATTGATATGCCCTCTAGTGGACTCTTACAAACAACAAAGCACAGGAGCAGAGTCACACCCGCACAGAACAATGATCGATTAATTCTCTGCGTCCACAGAATCTCCATGCCAAAGAGATGCCATGCAGCGAAGCCAGTCACCCAGCCAAGCACGGCTTCTGCATCCTGATGGGTGCCCTGGCTGTTTGGCGCCAATCGTTGCCAAGAACAGGGAACACTTCCCCGGGGACCCTCTTCACCCCGTACCTCCAGCCTTCTCCGCAGGAGAGCCTATAACACTCAAAATTCAGCTCCTGCCTCTCCTCTCATCATTGCCACCTCTCCCTGCCACCACCAGCCCTTCTCCTAGTAGAAATGACACTTTGCGCTCAGTCCTCTTCCCCTCACCCCAATGTTACCTGGTACTGGCTTCTGGTAGAGGTGCTGTGCCTGTGGGTGAGCATCCTCTGTCTGAGTGTCTCTTACCCTCAGCACCTCTGACATTTAGGCCCAGATCATCCTCTCTTGCGGGGAGTCTGTCCTGCGCATTGTAGGATATTTAGCAGCTTTCCTGGTCTCGACTCTTCAGATGCCAGTCGCAACCCTCTTATTGTGACAATCAAAAATGTCTTCACACATGGCTAAATGTCCTCAGGGAATGGGCATAGGGGGACAGTAAAATCACCTCTGGTTAGGACCTGTTGGTCTACTAGCCAGAGCTTTTCCTGGATCTGGGGTAGGAAGTGAGGGTGCAGGAAGCCCTCCCCCTTTGAGACCAAGGACTGGTCATTTAATCTCTGGGGTTGATGGTCTTTTAGGCTTTCAAGTGTCCTACGAAAGTGTCTCCTCCCCAGGCAGGGTCAGTCCTACAGGCCTCTGCATTCCACCAGCCTGGCAAGACAGAGCAAGGTGGGTGGGGTGGGAGGCTGAGGATGGGAAAGGGGGCAGGGCAGAAAAAGGGGGGCTGGAAAGGGAAGGGAAGTAAGGGGAGTTCCGTGCACTGTATCACTCTACTGCACCTGTCTTCTATTTCTTTTCTTCTTCTTTTTTGTCTTGTTTTGTGTTTGTTGTTTGTTTTGTTAACCCTCACCAAGGATATTTTTCTATTGATTTTCAGGGAGAGTGGAAGAGAGAGGGCAAGACAGAGAGAAACATCGATGTGAGAGAAACACATCAATTGTTTGCCTCCTGCATGAGCTCCGTCTGACCAAGGCCCAGGCCAGGGAGGAACCTGGCTGCAACCAAGGTATATGCCCTTGACAGGAATCAAACCCAGAACCCTTTGATCTGCAGGCCAACGCTCTGTCCACTGAGCCAAACTAGCTAGGGCCCTGTCTTCTATTTTACTTTATCCTTCCAGTATCCCAATAGGAAATACCAACAACCACGTGGGGACCTTACTATACACAGGCCTGTTGCTAAGCACTTTGCGTAGATTACCCCTGAGGGAGCACGTGGGCCCTCGTTTTCCAGAAGAGGAAAGCAAGGCTTGCGAAGGGCAGCCACTTGCCCAAGAAGCCAGCGCCAAGGCCCCACTTGTCCCGCGACTTCCCACAACGTGTCGCCAGAACATGAAATGCACTGAGGGCAGTTTGCCGCAGGTGTGAAACCAGGTAAATCCTTGGCCTAATTTCAGGTTTGGCCGCAGCGCTGACCCAACTGGGGCACTGCGCTGACGTGGCCTAGATGATCTGTTTCCCGGTCACCCAGGTACTTGGTAAGTGACTTGTGGCTGCTTCTTCCACACAGATCCAGGCAGCCTGGGAGCCTGTCACGCCCTGCAGGGCAGGGACTCCCCCTGTATCTGGCACATCTCCAGAGCGCCCAGCTCCTGGCTCCTCCATGGAGCCTGACAGGCTGGCCTGGAGGCCAAGGGGACTGCCTCCTTGGGCAGGGCCCAGCTGGCAGCGAGGGGTGCAGAGCCCAGTGCTGAGCCAGGCACGCTGGGGCCTGGAGTGGCCTTGGCAAAGTCATTCCCCTCTCTGGATCTCAGCGGTGCCATCGCCCCACAGAAGCCAGGCCCCGCCCTCTAAACCGCCCCGAGGTGTACAGAGTAAATGGTTACACCCCACTAGCCATTAGAGCTCCTGAGAGGTGAGGCCAGGGACAGAGGCCAGGGTCACCACTCCCAGCGGCTGCTCTCCAAGGTGGCTTTGCACGTTGACCTTCCTCTTGCTGCAACCTAGCCCACAAGCAGGTGGGAGCAGGGAACAGCTCTTGGCCTCCAGGCCAGCCTGCAAGAGGGAAGATCGTGCATCTGCCCAGCTCACCTACCCTGCATTTGAGAACCCACACACATGAGACATGATTGAGATCCCAGTTTGGCTCCAATGAAACACATTTCCAAAGAAGAGGGAGACATGATTGTGAGGTTTCTAACCATCCAACCTCTATCTCAGATTCCCATCCCACAGCCTCAGCCAGGAAGGTGAGCATGGGGGATGGAGAGAAGACCACAGGAGAGAAGGAAGGTGGGAGGAGTGGGGGTACTTAAAGTTAAGGCTCTGTGTAGGCAGAGGGATGCCCAAACTGCTCCAGGTGCTGGGATTGTGCAGGGGCGGGGGGAGGGAGGGATGCGGGGGAGATAGTGGTGACTCACTCTTGCCTCCTGTGTACACTTGGACAACCAGGGCATCCGTACTGGTGAACAGGGCCTGGGTCAGGCCCAGTGTAAAGGCTACAAGAGAAATCAGGTTCCCTTTGCAGAGATGTGGGTTCAATCTCTTCAGACACAAAGACCCCAGCACTGTACCTTCTGCATCCCTCCCACAACACCACACCCCCAATGGCCCCCACTGCAGGCACCTCCTGCCATACCTGATGCCTGGCCAAGCGGTGGAGTTGAGGGGTTAAAAACATGGCACTGGAGTTGCAGTCACCACAGCGTGAATCTAGGCTCATAGATGGATGTGGTCTATCCTACATGACCTTGGACATGTTATTTAACTGCCCTCAATCTCCTCTGCAAAGTCCCACACCTCACGTAAGTTGCTTGGAAGATTTGATGAGGTGATGCATATAGAATGTAGGGTAGCCAGCATAGGGCTAAGATGGGTTGTCATCCCTGCCAGATAGATACCCGTTTTCCCAGCTCCATCCAGACTAGATAGAGGCAGGGGAGACAGCTGAGTAAAGAGGTGGGGGAGGGGGCTGAGGGGCCAGCAAAGCCTCAACCATCGCAATGGTTACTGTAAGAGATGACACAAGATTTATCAAAAGTAGGTGAGCTTCGCCACTCTTTTGATGCCGAGCTGGTTAAAATCACAAAACTTCACTCAGGAAAGCACATGAAATTAATGGAAAACTGAGATAACAAATGCCCGCCCATAGCAAGAACAGTCACTCACAAGGCCAGATCATCTCAGGGGACCATCCCACCCCCTGACCATTCTTTCCTTCCTTCTTGACCTCTGTCCTGGCAGGGCCCAGTTTCCTTTGAATAAGCCCTGAGCTCTGGGAAATGGGAAGGTGATTCCTAGTATCCTAACCCTGCCAAGTGTCCTAACCCAAAGCCAGTATCCTAACCCAGCCAAGGGAGCAAGCACACAGCTCCCCTCTGCCCAGCTCCCCCAAGCAGAAGCCTCACCTGGTTCTGGGGGACAGAGGGACATGCCAACAAAGGAATCAGGCAGTGGCAAAAAAAAAAAAAAAAAAAAGAGAGTTTAAGTAAACACGGAAGTACACACACACACACACACACACACACACACGAAGCAGAGGGCCGCACCACCTGGCTTTCTGTCCCAGAGCCCCTGCCATCTGGACAGTGGGGAGAGAGTGTCCAGGAAAGGCTATCCCTGACTGGGAGATTCTGAGAACCACTCTGTAAGGTGATCCTGGGGCTCAGCTTTTGGTGGCAGGAGAGCAGCCATTTAAAGATAAAGCAACACGACTAGAGACAGCGGGTGCTAATTAATGTCACTTGGACAGCGTGCCCCAGCCCCTACTGCCTGCACTGGCTCTAGGGGTGGTCCACGTGAGCCAGACATCACCCTGCTCCAGAAACTCCCACTCTGGTAAGCAACACCGGAGTCCAACTCCAATGTTTTCTGCACATAATGGCGGGTAGTGGAAGGACAGAGATTTTCAGGGACTGGGAGAGCCAACGATCCCTCCCAGCCCTGATCTGTGTATGACTAATGTCTTGGTCCACATGCTGAAGGTTATATATGAGAATAAAGCTCATATTCATTTGTTTTGTTTTATTTTGTGTTGTTTTTCAATTAGTAGCTCAAGCACCCAGTGTCTCAACAACAGAGATCTTGGATCGCTTTCTGGAAACCCCAGCCCCCATTTGTCTGAGTGCCCTGGGACTCGCTCAGCCCAGAGGGCCCAGTCCCTGTCTACATGAGCAAGCAGAGCCCTGGAATTTGGCCAGTGTACTGTTGCTGCCAGTTTCCTTGGTACCATAGCAAGATTGTTGAGGATGGGTCCATAGTTAGCAGGATGTCCTTGGTGTTCTAGGTCCCAGCCCACACCACTGTCATGTCCAGGGTGACCTCCAAGATAATTCTTTGCAGGTCATACTCCCTCTCCAGCCTGCAGAGCCTACCACTCTGTTGGGAACGCAGGGCTAGAGGTGCCTTCAGCAATGCCAACCACAAGCTTTGCTGGACCAGACCTCCATGGGAATCCCGAAACCATGTGGTGACTCGGGGCCCCAGAAAAGACTTGCCATTTCCTAAAATAGTCTTATTTGCAGGGAGCTGGCCACCTCTTTGGCCACTGGAACTTGGTTGGGAGCACTTTACTTTGCACTAGGGGAGTAAGGATGGCATCACTGTTTTTCCTCTCAGAAGGCCATGGACTTCTTAGGAAATGGATCTCTCTTCTCCCAGCAATCAGATCTGCATGCAAAGAAACTCCAGGTCTTATTATGCCCTTGTCCTGGAACAAATCCACTTATTAATATTTGTATATTATTGGGGAGTAGGGACTTTCAAGTGCCTATCCCCTAAATAGTGATGGGCTGAGCCAAGGTGATCTGCAGAATCTAAAAGTAGATTTGGGACAGGCTGGCCTCCACTGGTAAGTACCCTCACCTCTACCTTAACAGGGTTATACAACAGGGATATATAACACCGCGGCTTGTGATGCCCTTAATCCTGTAAACTGCCCCCCCATAGTTAACTCCCCCAACCCTGCATTTATCCAAGCCTCGTATCTCCAGACTCATCCCATTAAAACCAGTTCAAATGTCACCCCTGCCATTGCTCTGGAAGAAGTAGTCTAGACCCACCACAAACTGTCTCAGCAATTGATGCACTTACTAGGATGGCTGTAACAATGTGCCTTAAACAATAGAAATCTGTTTCCTCACAGTTCTGGAGGCTGGAAATCTGAGACCAAGATGACAGCAGGATGGGTTTCCTCAGAGGCCTCTCTCCTTAGCTTGTAGACAGCCATCATTCCCCTGTATCTTCACACAGGCTTCCTTCTGTGTGTGTCTATGTCCTAATCTCCCCTTTTTATAAGGTTATCAGTCTTGTTGGACTAGGATCCACCCATATGACCTCATTTTACCTAAATTACTGGAATGAAAATCCAGGAGGGAGGGGACTTATGTTTGGTACATGACAGGGGCTCAATAACTATTATATGAATGAATTAATTCATTCATCTCTTGGCAGCCTATTGGCTTATACCCTAAAGTGTGATGATAATTTCTGGGCATAATTCACCTCCACCATCTGGAAGAGGCTTTTATGCGGGCTCTTGTCTGCTGTTTCTAGATTGACAGCCTGCCCAGCTCTCTGCCTAGGCCTTGGTCAGGTGAACTTGGAGAAGTTGAGAATGTAGGCTCCACTTGGCTCCTTTGCTAGTTACTAGCCATCTGCCTCTGAGCCTTCCAGTCAGTCCCTATAAGCCTCAGCTCCCCTTCTGTGAAGCTGACACAGCCCCCAGTTCACAGGGCCCTTCGGAGGTCTGGCTGAGATGGTGATGTGAGTGCCTTTTGTAAACTCTAAAGTGCTATACAAACGTTAATGGTCATTCTCCGGTGTTTTGTAGCTGAGCTTTTTCCAGTTATTGGAAATTACCCAACAAAACATAGTGTCTCAAACCAATAATGAAATCATTTTGCTCTCGAGCCTGCAGTCAATCAGGACTCGGCACGGGTAGCTCATCTCTGCTCCACTCAGTGTTCAGTGGGGCGGCTCCAAAGCTGGCTCACTCCTGGGTCCACAGAGCCTTGCTCACTCGCAGCTGAGATCTCCGTGCGGCTGTCAGTCATACCACCCCCACTTGGCTTCCCCATGGGTTCTGGGCTTCTTACAGCAAGGTGACTGGATGCTAATATGGACCATCCTAGAGACAGCCAGGCGAGGCCATAGTGCCTTTTAAGACCCAACCTTGTGGCATCCCTTCCTCAATAGTCTATTAATTAAGCACTGGCAAAGGCTCATGGGTAGGGGAAACAGTCTCTGCCTTTTGATGGGAAGTGCAATGTTCTGGAAGGCTATGTGGGCCTGGAAACACTGCTGTGGCCATTTTTGGAGAATACCACTTGCCATTGTCCTTGATACATTTCTTGACTGAATGAACCTTTCCTTAGTTCCTTTCCGCATTACTCAAGCTTCCCATGGCTCAGCCTCAGGCTGTAGATCTTTCCTAACTTGCTGGCTCAATTAAAATTTATGCACCCTTATCTCAATCTATCATAGTCCTATGTTTTGCAAAAAGAAGAATGGGGATACTAGATGAATAAACTAAATGCTGGCACTGGCTTAGCTGGAGACCTCCTCTTAGGTTGTAGAGGGCTATCCCTCTTCTATAGCTAACATACCCAGAAAGTCCACCCCTGGGAACCTTCAAGTGTGGGGTGGACCAGATCTGGGGTGGGGAGCAGGTGGTGGTGTGGATGATTGGCAAGCCTTTCTCAGGCTTCAGCCCAGTCAGCCACCTGGCCCTTGCAGAGTTGAAATCCTTTCCACCCACATCATCCACTCCTTCTCCCTGCACTCTGTCCCCTGCCACGTCCCTCTGCTTGACATTTGGTGACGGGTAAGCCCCCAGGCTTAGAAGGGTAACCCTCTGGCCTGAATTAATTCCTTATGAACCTGGCATTATTAGTCCACCATGGTTCCAGAGACTGGTGAGGGGGACCTGGGCCATGGTGAGGAGTCCCCAAAGGCCACTTAAAGATCAAGTGTTCAATAAGTGAACCAGTCCTCTGCAGGAACCACCCGGAGAACATTAACCCTCTGGTCCCAAAGCATGTTGTTTTCTGCACGTCCCTCTGATTCACCGCTTTTGTTCTCTGACTCATTAGGTCTGTGTTGTCCTTAATTGTCTCCCGCGATGATGAAGAAATATCAGTCTCTTTATGTTTTCATAATGTTTCCCCTGGCTAGGAGTGTCCAGCTTATACCACAGAGTTCAAAGGGCAGCCATAGGGAGAGCGCCTCTCCTGTGTGTGTTCTCTCTCTCTTTCACTCTCGGTCTCACTCTCTCCCCTTTGACTTCTTCAGGATAAAGCCTCCACTCCTTAACCTGACTTATGAAGGTCTCTGAGGTTGCACTTCTGGGTATCCAGTATCCAGCTTCAACTCTAGAACCCTCCCTTTTATATCAAGATAGGCTGAGCTTCCTTCCGTTCCTTAAATGCTCCGTGTTCTCTTGCGCAGCCACCGTTCACACACTTCCCTCCACCCACAACATGCTCCCTTCCTCCTCGACTTGCAGCTCACAGTTTAGAAGGCATGTTTCAGGTCAGCCTCTCTTGAATCTTAGATGATGCTAGTTATCTATGTTACACATTTCCTTTCTTTTAACATATTTTTATTTCGTTCAGAGAGAAGAGGAAGGAAAAGAGAGAGAAAGAGAGGGAGAGGGAGAGGGAGAGGGAGAGGGAGAGGGAGAGGGAGAGGGAGAGGGAGAGAGAGAGAGAGAGAGAGAGAGAGAGAGAGAGAGAGAGTGAGAGAGAGAGAAACATCAATGATGAGAGAGACTCATTGATTGGCTGCCTCCTGCACGCTGGGGATCAAGCCCGCAACCTGGCATATGCTTCGATCAGGAATCGAACCCTGACCTCCTGGTTCATATGTTGATGCTCAACCACTGAACCACACCAACCAACCGGGCTCTGTTGTACATTTTCTTTGCATGCTGCACTTCCCTCACATAACTCTCTGCTGGGATAACTGTAATTACCTGACTGGTAGCTTCCTGCCCTCTCCCGGCACTGGAAGCTCAGTGAGGGCAGAGCTCACGTGACTTATTCATCATGGCAGGCCCAGGGCACCGTGAGCTCAGCATGAATGAATGAGGCTGGAGCAGAAATGGCACTCCTGAATGGGGCCAGCCCACTACTGATTCCCTGGTACCTAACCATGTCTGGCACATGGTGGGCACTTAATAAATACTTATTGGATCAAACAAATGAGTCCAACCTGAGAGGCTCCTGATACTTATGCCAACAAGCTACTCAGTCTCAGAGAGGGGGGTGGTTTACTCAAAGCCCCACAGCAAGTCACTCTCAGAGCTGCAGTGGAATGCAGTTCTCTTGGCTCTTTATGCTGCTGTGCACTGCCTCCCGGCCAGCATGGCTAAAAGATGGGCATGAGAAGTGGGTGCTTCCAACCCAATGGATGAATCTGGGCATAAAACAACTCCTTCTCCTCCTTCTTCAGCATGCAGCTCAGCAGCTCCTGCATGGGGAAACCCCCTCTGCCCACTCCACCTCATTGGCCACCCGCTTTGGTGTCCCCATCCTTGCTACATGGATCTCTATCATAGGACATTGAATCTCTGCTCCTCTGCCTTCCCTTTGGAACTTCATGTTCTTTAAGAGCAAGGACCACATGTCTTGGGGGTTTTCCCTTCTCTGCATCTCCATTATTTAATATAGGGCCTGAGTAGGTGCTCAATCAATGTTTATAGAATTACTACACACATTGGAGTATAATTTCTAGTAAGTAAGTAAGTAAGTAGATAAATAAATAAATAAATAAATAAATAAATAAATAAGGCACACAAAAAAAATCACAGGACTCTGTGCCTTTTAAACTAATCTTTACTTCAGAAATGATCTTTCTAAGTATTTAACTCAGAGAACTGTTGAAGATACTGTAAAACAGAAAAATATTTACTAACATTTATTGAGCATTTATTGCATAGGACGCATCATGCATGCATTATTTCCTATCAACCCTTTGAGGAGGGCATGTTATTAGCCCCACTTGATGAGCCCCAAAGCTTGGAGACAAATGTATGTTGCCCGAGCTCATTCAGCAACAAGGGGTGATGCTGGAATATGGAGCCAGATAACCTGACTTTGGAGCTGGTGCTCTCAACTCTGCTAAACCTTATCTATTCTTGAGACATTATCAATGAGATGCAGCCAGTAAGATTAAAAATGTGAAAGCTCTTGTTTCTCTCTTGAGTTGCTCATTCCCAAGTCTCTGGGTTTGTACAGAGGAGAGACCACATCTTTCTCATCTTTGTGCCCGGCATACAGTAGGTGCTACATAAAGGTTACAAGACGATATGGCTGAATCCTTACACCCAAAGGTGTAAGAAATGAAGTCAGACAGGGTGAGGCTGATCATGATGACTTGCAACCAGCATTTGAGTCAATAAAAACTCTGAGTAGGTGTGTATATACACATGGTACGAATGAAGGTTTGTATATGAGACCCCCTTCCCCCCCCACAGGAGATGTCCCTTGCTCTTCAAAGCCAGAATCTTATCAATCAAGACACAGGTCAGGCCCAGCTGGTGTGACTCACTGGTTGAGTGTCGATCTATAAACCAGGAGATCACAGTTCAATTCCCGGTCAGGGCACATGCCCAAGTTGCGGGCTTGGTCCTCAGTTGGGGGCATGCAGGAGGCAGCCGATCAATGATTCTCTCTCATCATTGATGTTTCTATCTCTCTCTCCCTCTTCCTCCTTCTCTGAAATCAATAAAAAAAATTTTTTATTAAAAGGACACAGGTCAGCACCCACTTCCTCCAGGAAAATTTCCCTGGTTGACCCACCTCATCTCTTTAAACCCCTTCATTTTGCAGAAGAGAAACCCTCTGTTCCTTGGCCCCTCTGAAGCTCAGTGTGCAGTGTTATGGGAGCATATACTGCTTGTCCGTTCCTTATTCTCATGTTCCATCATTGAGCAGAAGCCCGAGACTGGGCCATCTGGAGGTCTTAGAGATGTGAAAGATGGGACAGTCCAGGTCTTTATGTTGACACTCTCAGCAGGAAAACACTCACCTGTTCTGACCTAAAGACATCAGGCTTTCTAACTAATCCAGCGCCCAGTGGTCTGTGTCCTGGTGCTGCCTTTCAAGAAGCATGGTGGCTTTGTGGATATAAAAATTCCAAACTGAGAGGGACCTCTGAGAGTCTTCGGAGAAAGCACACAAGTCCTATCTTAGCAGAGCACTTGGGCCTGCAGCATTGGTCTGATTGTTGCATATGATATTCAGGGCAATTTTCCAAGCAGGCTGCCTCTCCGTGCTCGAACACCAGGACAGACCTTCCAGGGCTGCTGTTAGGATTGTCTCAACCTGGACAGGCCCCTCGTTTGGGACCCCGCTGTAACTAGTGCATAAGAAATCTTGGATTTACCACATTGCCGCAGGGTAGGCTCCTTATCTGTTCGCCCCGCGCAGCCCTCATCTCACTTGACCCTGAGTGTGAATGCTTTAAGGTCAGGCACTGATTTTTATCATCTTTACATCCCTAGCACATCACACTGTGCCAGCATAGCAGATGCTCAATAAAAATGATCAATGAATTAAGTTACAATTACTCAGCTAAATCGGAGCCAAAGCAGCAGGATGCACTTTGCTTTGCATGCAAAGAGGCAAGGATTTATTGAGTCTGGCATGGTATAGGGCACCTGGATATAAAAGTGAACAGAATTAACCATTTAGTGTAGAGGAAGCATCTAGTCGGACAAGTCAATAGACGAATATACCACACAGAGCACAGGTATCTAGTCCAATAGAGAAGTGGAAACATGGAATGAAGTGTTTATTGTACTTTAGGAGTTATGGTGCCTTTGTTGTTTATTAGTCACGGGGCAGGTCACCTAGACTCACCCACTCTCTCTCACCACCCCGGCCAATAGCATCCAATGGCATGTGGGCCACCTGAGGCTGGAGATGAAGCCAGGGAATGCAGCTCCTTCTCACCAGAATGAAACAGGCCCAGCTGATGGCCAACCTCGGACCTGACACCCAGGAAGGTTTGTTTGCAGAACTGACTGGGGCTCAAGCCACCAGCACAGAGGGATACGGTGCTGGGCTGCTGGTGTGCCCATGCCCCAGCTAGAGCCTAAGGATGTGTGGTTTGTGTTTTGCACAAAGACACCTGGCAGGAGAGTCAGGCAAGAGGAGGAATTCAACTTGGCTTTTAATGAACAAGCTGAGTGCCCAGCTCCAAGCTGTGTTTGGCCAGAGGACAGTGTCATTGGCCTGGCTACCCTCAACCTTTATCTCCGGGGGGCACTGTGCTCTTCAAGGTGCTCTATAGACCACAGAGGCCCTGCCCGGGCTCCAGCAGGCCAGCTGGTTGGCTGGGCAGTGGGGTACAGGAAAGAACACAAAACAGATAAAGGACGCCCTCCTGCGTTAGAGAGCTTGGCCAGAGGCCTGGGTGAGGCACCCATAACAAATGGGCTGGCCCTCAGTGTCCATTGGCCTCACCTCGGGACCTTCCCATCACCCCCCCACACACACACACACATCACCTTGAACTCCGAAGCAGCTAGGGAAAACCTGAACCTGACCCCTTCCCACCCACACCCCTTCCAACCTTTGGCTGCCTTCTCATTTTTTAAAAATAGCCCCCAGTGCGTGTTCCACGCGCTGCGGGTATGTAGGAGCGCCAGCACAACCCACTCCATCATCCCGGGGCGTCCACATTTCAAAGGGGAGCGGGAGGGGTGCCAGTGATTTCTGGGTGCCACGCGGATCTCTCCAGAGCTCTGATCTGTGGATTGTTTTTATTTCCTCTTTTGAACTCTTCCCATCCAGCTCCGGGCGGCAGACAGAGATACTGAATTAGGCGACAGACAAGTTGGAGACAAGGGGGGGGGGGGGGGGGAGTCTCCCTCCCTCACTCGATCCCCCTCCTTTCTCCTCCCTGAAATGTGCAGACATCTGCTAGCTGGAGCCCAGCGCTGGGCTCATAAAGAAGAGCTGGCAGGAGAGTGATGGACACCCCTGACCCTCGCGAGTGACTGGCGTGAACCTCCAAGGGAGAGACCACCCCCTACCCGGCCCCCCCCCCCGCCCCCGTTTATCACGACGGAGCCCTTTGTTTTACACCCCTCGGCCGGCCGAGGTGCCCGGGCCGGGCTGGAGATTTAACCAGATTATAAGGAATGATGCGCCACAGCGCTGCGCCCCTAATTAGAACAAGTCGCACAGACTTATTGTCTCCTGGTTTCCTCTGTTCCCCTTCTCGCGCGCTCTCTCTCTGCGCAAAACACATGGGCCCCATTAGACATTCTAGCATTTAATGTGGTTCCCTTTCAATTACTTCTCAAGTTTTCGAGTTCCATTTAGAATTGGATTGTGCTCTCTTTGGGCCTGTGTTTTTGATTTGGGGCTTCGTACATTTTGTAACCGCTCTTTTTCTCCACCTAGTAGAGACGGTGGACACCACGGGGGAGGGGGAGGGGGAGCAGGAGACTGGCAGCAAAGCCTGCACCAACCGGAAGAGGGGGTCCCCTAGATCCCCATTAACCGGAAGCCTGCTTTGTATGTGTCTTGGAGAGGAAGCAAGAACTGAGCACAAGGATAAGCTGAACCTTGTTGATTTTATGACCCTCAGCCCAATCACCTTATCCTCAGCACAATAAAAGGGGGTGAGGACCTTTAGGTTGGTCCTGATTTATATTAAGAGGAAGAGGAAGAGAAAGAGAACAAGCAGAAGCTTCCTGGGTCCATCCTGGGGGTCTGTCCAGAAAGAGCCTATCTCTGACTTCACTTAAGATGATCGAGGGCCTCCGTTTCTGCAGTCACCTTCTGCAGAAAAGGACTTCCCTCCCACCCCAAACCAGGATAGAGGACTCGCCGGCTCCATAGAGGTTGGCAACAGAATTCAAAAGCACACCTTGGGCAGCTAGAGGACTGCAATTCCATCTTCCCCGAGCCTTTGCATATGCACATTTTACCTTGAGCGTCCGCAGAGAGGCCCTAGATATACACTCCCACGCCCAAGATAGGGATCTGCAGGGAGAAAGGATTCCAGGGGAAGATACCATCGACCACAGAGGCTGGCTGGGCGTGTGTGAAGACAGATTCCTCATCCTGCGTGTGCTCTCAAGAACAATTTAGAGTTCTTTGGGTTAGGAATACTCCGGGTGAAACCTTTGCATTGAAAGGGCTTTTGAGGTCCCCTGCCCTCTAGCCCCACCCTATTACCCCATGCCAGAAAGTCCTCTGGTGCATGCCTGCTAGTGGTCACGTGGTCTCTGCCAACAGGAACACCCTGGCATTCCATAAAAGCCTATGGCATCTGAGCATGCTCCAAGGTATGTCATGGAGTTGGAAATCCACCCATGTGACCTCAGGAAAGACATTCAGCTTCTCTCTCATCCCACTCATCTAACAAATATTTACCAGAAAATGTTCTACGTACTGGGGATAGACATATCAGTATATAATTTTATGATCATTTCAAATAATTACTGTATCACTGGCATGGAAGCAATGGCTCACCTCACAAACAAGCTCATGGTTTTTAAACTCACACGTGAAATAATATAGCTGACATTCTTTCTCTTGATTCTAATGATCAGAAAAGTTTTCTTTTTATGTATGTGCATTAGCTGACCTATAGCTTCTACCATTTGGTTCAGTCCTACCTCAGAGACTGGACCAACTTCCTGATCTTGCAACCTCTCCTCCCATCAAACAATTTCTGGGACTTGCTCTATCTTAAACAGCCCATCTCTGGGTACATTTTAATTTGTACATGCCCTCCTCAAAATCTGGCGCCCAAAACTGAACATGATATCCTAGATGTCACCTGACCAAGTATAGAATGAGACCACTCCTCCCCAAGAGTCCTGGATTTCTATTCATTCTTCTACTCCACGTTGTGTTGGATTGTTAGCAATCACATCACACTGTTGGCTTACTCTGAGCCGGTGGTCATTTAAAAGCCTCAGATATTTTTCACACGATTTCCTGCCAAAGCAGTCTCTCCCACTCTATGTTTTTGCCATTTGTATTTTTGCACGGAAATGCCAGACTTTACATTTAAGCCTGTTAAGTTGTATCTTATTGTTTTTGACCCAGCATTCCAACCTGTCAGGATCACTCTGGGTCCTCATTCTGTCACCTCTAGTATTAACTCTCCCTCCCAGATTTGTGACATCTACACCTTTGATCAGTATGCCTCCTGAGTTTTCATCTAGTGATAAATCAGACATGATCAAGGATAGGGCCCTAAGAACTCAGCAAAAACACACTCTGAAGGTTGACACCTATTGTCATGAGTTGGAAATGGCCCCTCTAAGAAGTGAGGAAGTGGAACACAGGGCAGGGCTCACTACACACCCACCCATGGTACTGCCTGACTCTCTCTCTGTCTGCTCAGCTGCTTCTGCCTTCTTGTTCCTCCCTCCTGAAACCTGCCTCTTTGTCTGCTTCCCCCTCTCTAGGTCTTCCTGATGACCCTTCCCATGTCTGCCCCTTCCTGTATCCTCTTGATCCTCCCAGCTTTACTCAGGGCCTCTGAGCAACAAGCTGAAGGTTTACTGGCACTTGTCCTGCCCGTCCCAGAGCTGTCTCACCCAGAGTGTCAGACTTTCACTCCCAGCCAAGCTCAGGCCAATGTGTGACTTCTCTCTCCACCACCCGGACTGAGTTTAGCACATGGGCTGTGACATCCATCCAATACTCAACACTCTTTGAATTCAGCTGTCGAGCCAGCTGCAAATACATAAAACCACTGCTCGCATCCAACCCACATTTCACCATCTTAGCCACAAGGAAACCATGAGAGGAACTGTTAACCCTAAGCTGAAATCAAGACCTGCAATGTTTATGGCATACACCTGATTCGCAAACATAGTAACCTTATCAAAAGAGGAAATGAGGTTAGTTTGGAATAACTTGTACTCAATGAAGTCATTTTGCGTTCAACTGACCACTGCATTCCTTCCTAAATGCTCACCCACCATCTGCTTCTTAATCCATTCTGCTTCCCTGTTGTTAAGGATCTACCTCAAATTCACTTGTCTGGAGTTTCCAGTAACAATCTTTTTTTTTCCCTTTTATGAAGATTAGGGTAATCTTTGCCCAGTTCCTGCTTCTGGCACCACCTTCTTTCTCCACAATTACTTAAAAGTTACTGACAGTGACTTCCCAATCCCACCGGAAAGTTCTTTCTACACCTCGGGATGTGAGTCATTGGGTCAGATACTTGGATCCATTTGAATCAGCTTCTTACCCCCTTCTTATCTAATCTCCTCACTTTTCTTGAGCTCTGAGCCAGTCAAAAGGTCTTGGGCTGCAGGGAGCAGAAATCCCAGGTTCAACTGGCTAAAACAATAAACAAAATGGATTCTTTCATAAAATTACAAGTGCTGAGTAGGGAGACTTCAGGATTGGTTACTTCAATATTTCAATTACATCTTCAAAGATACCTCTCTACCTTTCCACTTTGCCATCCTCAGGTTGTCGATTGAATTCTCTCATGGTTGCAAGATGTGTTACATTTCCAACAACCTCAGGCAAACCTGACAAAGTCCAGTAGTAAAAGAAGGAACGGTGGTTCCATCTCTCTTCTTAGAAGCAAGGACACATTTTCAGAAACCCTGGCAGACCAGTTCTCACATCTCATTGATAAGAAGTAAATCTCTTGCCTATCCTTAAGCAGCCAATGATGGGGAGAATGAAACAAAAATTGTCTTGGACTTACAAGGAATGTATCCCTCATATGTGGTGGGGAGGAGCTGACGGGGGGGGGGGGGGGGGGAATCAGCCATCTGCCAACAAGGAGGGAGGAAGTGACCACTGGGTGGGCTATCACTGTCTCTACTTAGTGTTTGTCCTTCCCTTTCTAGTTTGACATCCTTGATGGGAAAATTATATCTTCAACTTCTATTTTACTTTCTCTGTCTTTTTAGCTAACGTTATTTCCCCTTGCCCAAGCAATGAATTTACACTTGCATTATTTTTCCTTCACTAAACAGAGCCCCAAAGACCTTTTTACTGTCCTCAGAATATCTCCCTCTTCAAATCTGAGTTTGCTCTGAGCCTTAGCCTCGTTGTCACTATTCCTGCAGACCCATTCTACTCTGGTGCCCATCTTTAGGGTCCTTTAAGCCATATGAGTTTTTTAAAGTTAAAATTCATCATAAAGCAACCTGCATGGCTCCAGTGTGGCTTTAGTCACTTTTCTCCTCATAGGGATTAACTCTGACTATAGTGTTATAATGTGTGTGTGTGTGTGTGTGTGTGTGTGTGTGTGTGTGTGTTTTCTAGAAACAGTCTATCTTCCTTTGTGAGGTCATTGGCTACTGGACCAGACTTCCCTATGAACATTCAAAATGTGTTATGATGAACATCACTATGTTGGCCCAGGGACCCTATTTCCTTTGTGGAACTTCTCCTTACCCATCATCCCTAACCCAACCTCCATCAGTGGGTGAAACCGTGGCCCAGGCTAGGTTACATCACAGTATGGGATCCACCTTGCAATAGTGATTAGTCTAGAGGTGGGCACAAGACCCAGCAATGCCAACTAAAGAGATCTGGCTTGGGTGGAAAATTTGAGGTTGAGAGAGATAAGAGTTAAGAGTTTCCCACCTGAGTTATAAATCTGAAATTGTAGGCAACTGCCTTTCCCATATGGAGTCAAGGGATAAAGCAAGAGAGAGAAAAGTAGCCCTGATTGCCTGGTTTGAGCTTCTGATGACAGCCCTGTCTGAAACCAATCACCCTTGATCTTCCCAGTCACTAAGGCAGATTTATTCTCTTCTTTCAAATGCCAGCAAAACTGATATGTTTATGCTCCTAATGTCTGGAGCACATATTTAACTGTGGCCAGTGTCCTCTCTCTTTGCTACCACAGCCTCCAAGATGACAAAACTTCCCTCCCAAGCTTCCCATGAACCCCACAGGAACAGTAAATTCATCCCTCAGTGAACAAAACTCAGAGGGACAGTTCTCTTCCTTGTCTCCTACAACTGTTCAGAGACAATATTATTTGCTGGGCAAGTGAAAAGGCTTTTGCAAAACACTGGACTTTGAAGATAATACAACCTCCACCCCAGCAGATGACTGAAAAGTTGGGAGTTCTCATGATTTCTTTGCCCTGTGTCTGTACTTGAGAATTAGATTTTTTTTTTTTAATTAACAAGCAACAACAACAAAAAATACCTATATCTCCTGTTACTCCAAGTTAGTTTCACATCTATAAGAGCTGAGACTCTGCAGACTTCTTGGGTCTTAGTCTCACTCCATCTTCTATCTGGGTAGCCTTGGACAACTTGCATGACCTTTATGATTATTGCTTTACCCATCCATAATATGGAAGTAATGCTAGTCTTGCCTTTTAAGATCATACTGAAAATTAAATGAAATAGGACATGCAAAGTGCTGTGATGATGCCTATCAATAGAAAAAGAATGTGAATAAATATTAGCAGAAATCATTATAGTTTTTCTTTTTTCATCACCAAAATTTTCTACTCTGTACATCTCCAAATTAATCCATTTTCACACTCCTTGTATATATTGGGTCACTCCTCTCTGCCTTTATTAGAACTGTCTTTTAGCCCTAACTGGTTTGGCTCAGTGGATAGAGCATCGGCCTGAGGACTGAAAGGTCCCAGGTTCGATTCCGGTCAAGGGCATGTACCATGGTTCCGGGCACATCCCCATTGGGGGTGTGTTCAGAAAGCAGCTGATCAATGTTTCTATCTCATCAATGTTTCTTTCTTTTTTTTTTTTTTTTTTTTTTTTTTTTTTTTTTTACAGAGAGGAAGGGAGGGAGGAAGGAGATAGAGAGCTAAAAATGTCGATGAGAGAGAAACATCGACCAGCTGCCTCTTGCACACCCCCTACCGGGGATGTGCCCGCAACCAAGGTACATGCCCCTGACCGTAATCAAACCTGGGACCTTTCAGTCCAAAGACCCACGCTCTACCACTGAGCCAAACCAGTTTCAGCTCATCAATATTTCTAACTCTCCCTCTCTCTCTCCCTTCCTCTCTGTAAAAAATCAATAAAAAAATATTAAAAAAAAAGAGAGAGAGAGAAAGAGAGAGAGAGAGAGAGAGAGAGAGAGAGAGAGAGAGAGAGAGAGAGAGAACTCTTTTAAACTAGCCACATCCTGCCAGATAAGCACCATCCCACCAGGTGTCCAAGTCTCTGCAATCATGTTTGCCTCCTTCATGTTACATGTCAAGTTTGCCTTGTTTCTCTACTCCATGTGTTGGTGCACAGGCTCCTGAGCATCTCTGCTTCCCTCTTTGCACCTCAGTTTCCTGTTACCTTTGCCTGAGTGGCTGGCTCTGAGCTTTCACTCATGTCTCAGGCATTTTGTTTATGGATCATCTGGCCTTCTTGTTTGCATTGTTCCCTCCCACATCACCTTGACCCAAGTTTAAAGTCAAGCTCTTATCCTTGTTTTCTAGAGGAAAGCACTAGCACAAGGCATTTATGAGCACAGCAGAAACACAACTCCAAATGAGCATGGCTCATCCCTCCTTCACCTACCTGCCATAGTGTCTTCTCTTTACCTTCTACTCTTCCCAACTCTCTCCTACCTGCTCCATATTTTTGTTCTTTACTGACATACAGGAGTTTTTCACTGATTTCCTCCCCTTGGTTCATGTTATATTATTTCTATGGGGGTCTATCTTCAGTCCCAAACTACTTATCTATACATTTTCCTGAATAAAATAATTCTTTTCTTAAAATAACTTCTGTCATAAGGTTTTTTGCTTCATTCGTTTAATTTATATCATTTTATCTGAGGATTTTTCTCCCTCAATTTAAAGTATTTTGATCAGATAGGCAATCCTTCTTCATATATATATTAATCTTGTTTGTTATGACAGGCATTCCACACGTAGGCATCCTATTATCACAAACCCTGGTCCCAGATACCAAATCTTGTCTCATTTCACGAATGGTAAAGAACCTAATTTCAGGAGAGAAAAGAAAATGAGAGAAATAGAGATGAGTGTGCCTCCTATGCCTTCAAGTCATTCCATTTCTTATTTACATACTAAAAGTCCAACTAGTTATGATGGCCCAAACATCTGCTCACTCCATCAGTACTTTCTAGGGGACTCAAAGTCGGTAGTGACTGGTAGTTCTGATGACTGTTGGCGGGTTCTTCATCACACTTGATGCACATGTCTAGACAGAATACTTACCAATTAAGTCATGTCAGCCCTGCTCACAAAGTTCCTTGTCATGTCTCAGAAGTGCAGTGCTCATCTCTCCCTCCTTGGAGAGGTGAGTAGCCTCCTTCTATTATACTTGCTTATACCTGTCTGTGTATTGGTGGGTAAGATTTGAGTTGGAATTTCTTCAGAACTCTTAGATTTTTTCCCTTGTTGGTGCTGTACAGGCTCTGGTAGAGGGCAATCTGAGGCTGAACTAGTAAAGCATAATCAGATTTCATCATGGTAAATAGTAAAATTGGATCAGGTAAAAAAAATAAAAAAAATAAAAAAAAACCAGCACCAAAAGAGGGTCATAGGGTCATGAACAGGTGTATTCATTCACACAGAGTACCTAGGATCTTTCCAGAAAAAGATGGTTGGGCTTGGAAATAAATCAGAAACCTTTAGTCTGGAGGAAGAGGTCCCAAAGGCATGAGGATCTAAGGATTGATACCGATCAGCCCAGAATCTTAGTCAACTCTTAGTTGCTGCCAGAATGGACTCTTACTGGCTAACTGTGAATGTCACGGCTTCTGTACCCACAGGATGTACCCCAGAGCCCCTGTCAGCAGAGGATTATGAGTCTGCGTAGATAATTTCCAGAGCAGTTTCTATTTTTCTTTCTTCTCTAGGTTACCTTAGCACACTATCCTGAACTCAGATAGTTCTCTAGAATATTCTGGAGTCTCATCAAGGGTTTACTTATTCACACGAGAAGTTTAGGGGAACTCTGAAGAAATAACTTACCCTCAGAGAACAGGGAGTTGGGCAGAAGAGCAGCTTAAACAAATCCTCATGCTCAAAGGAAGGGTGGTTCTGACTAACATAGCATCTGCCTCTTGGATGTGTCTCCTGGCCAGCCTCCCTCATAGTCTCATGCCTAGATCCTAGAAATTGAAAATAAAAAGAACTAATGCTGCTGAAATTGTATATGAAACCAAGGTTCCTGTCACAAAACATAACAAAAATAGATGTCCCTCCCTTCCTCAGTGCAACACACAGAAATATTTTTGCAAAGCCAAAGAGATGATTCAATGGAATCATATGGTAGCCAGCTTCAAGATGGCTCCTAATGATCGCCTGCTTCCTGACACTCACACCTTTGAGCAGTCCTCTCCCACCTTGTATCAGGGTTGGTTTCTATCAGAATGCAGCAAAAGTCACTTCCAAAGTGCAGTTTCCTCAGTGCTTGCTCCCCTAACTCACTCTCTGATCATTCAACCTGCGGGAAGCCCATGGAGAAGTCCATGCGATGAGCAACGGAGGCCTCCCACCAAGAGCCATGTGAATGAGCCATCTTGGATGTGGTTCCCCCAGCCTCGAGAGATTTCAGCCTCGTTCATGAGAGGCCCTGGACCAGAACCATCTGGCAAAGTCATTTTTGGATTCCTGGTGAAGTTTTAGAGTCATTAGCTATACAGCAAAGGATAACTAACATAGATTTTGGTACCAAAAATAAGATGTTGCCATAATAAATATCTAAAACTGTAAGAGAGGCTTTAGAATCAAGCAGTAAGCAGAGATGGAAGAAATATGAGTGTTGCCGAAACCGGTTTGGCTCAATGGATAGAGCGTCGGCTTGGGGACTGAAAGGTCCTGGGTTCGATTCCGGTAAAGGGCATGTACCTTGGTTGCGGGCATATCCCCAGTGTGGGGTGTGCAAGAGGCAGCTGATCGATGACTCTCTCTCATCGATGATTCTAACTCTCTATCTCCCTCCCTTCCTTTCTGTACAAAATCAATAAAATATATTAAAAAAAAAAAAAGAAATATGAGTGTTGGTGAAAGCTTGTAAAGCTTTGTTAGTACTGTTTGCAGAGGCATGATGAGACTTTGAGGAGACTGCAGATGAGGGGCAAAGGAGAATGAGAAAAATCTTATTAGAAAGTGGAGGAACAGGGAGGTGGGGTCCTCTTCTATAGGAATAGAAAGTTTAGCAACACTGTCACCTGCAGTTATGTGAAAAGCAAATGTACCTAAGGAACTGGGTTTAGCTCAGGGGATTTCTAAGCCATGTGTTAAAAGTGCCACCTGGCTCCTGCTTATACCAAAATGTGAGAGGAGACAGGCTAAAAGGAGAAGTATTAAGCATGAAAGAGACAGGATTTGATAATCTTGAAATTTTTTAACCTCTCAAGATGGCAAACAATGATAAAATTAAGAACTGTCTTCCATAAATAATCAATTCCAGAGCCCTGCAAGGCAAACATACAGAAGATGAAGCCAAGGAGGTGGCAATAAAGCCCGCTGTTAAGACAGTAAAAAAAAAAAAAAAAAAAAAAAAAAAAAAAAAGCTCTAAGGTGGCAACTCAGAGGACTGTTCAATCAAACAAAAATCATTCTAAGTTTAGATGTGTGCCTTGCAGATACTCTCAGTTGAGCAATAGTTTCTAAGACATTTAAGAATGTCCCTCAACAGTTCAGCAGACACACGTGGGCTTATCACAAAGAGATTTCTAGATGTGGACTTTGTCTAATGGAGTGAACCCAATATTTTCAGGGGACTCAGAACATTTTTAAGAAAATTCTATTTGTAGGAACACAGACAACTTAAACTGGAAGGGACAAAAATAATACAAAGTAAAAATTATGTGGCTCAATTGATTGGAGTCTTCCCATATACCATAACGTTGCAGATTTGATTTCCAGACAGAGCACATACCTAGGTTGCAGGTTCTATCCCTGGTTGGGGTGCATGCAGGAGGAAACCAACCCATGTTTCTCTCTCACATCGATGTTTCTCTCTTCCTTCCTCTCTCCCTAAAATCAATTTTTAAAGCATATCCTCAGGTGAAGATTTTTTTTTTTTAAATGATCTTTGAACCTCTATCCCAAAATTCTAGCAGGAAACAGGCTGAGAAAACTACACAGCTGCAAACAAAACAACCTTTCATGGAAAAGGAAGGATGACTCAGAGGAAGAACCAAGACCCCAGAGGGCAAGGCACATAGCCATGGAGAATGATTCCCAGTCAGGAATAAGACCAAGTCTTAATCAAAGAATATTCAACACTTGTCCAGCTATATTTCAGATTCACCCTGGAGTTATAAGTCTTTGTGTCTTCTATTTTCCCAATTTTTAGACAGAAATGTCTATAGTGGTTATCCTACACCTGTTCCATCACTATACATTGCGTGTATTCACAGGTCTTCTTATTCTTGAGGAGCTGAATTTAAGAAATTACATCTGAGTATCCTTATCAGCTCCTGACTTAGATGACAAAATTCTAGAATTCAAATGGATGCTCTGATGAAATGATACTTTGGGGCCTTGGGCAGGAGTGAGTATATTTTACATGTGAGAAGAATGTAAATCATTTGTGGCCAGAGGGTAGACTGGGCTTGTTTTTATTTTATTTTATTTTTTAATACATTTTTAAAATATATTTTATTGATTTCTTACAGAGAGGAAGAGAAAGGGACAGAGAGTTAGAAACATCGATGAGAGAGAATCATCAATCAGCTGCCTCTTGCACATCCCCTACTGGGGATGTGCCCACAACCAAGGTACATGCCCTTGACCGGAATCGCACCTGGGACCTTTCAGTCCGCAGGCCGACGCTCTATTCACTGAGCCAAACCGGTTTCGGCCTGGGCTTGTTTTTAAATGACCACAGATTGTTTCAGCTTCCTTCAATAATTAGAAACTAATTTTCCTCCTCTGGAGAGAAGGCTGGACTTAACGACTCCATTTTAATGAATGAAGTGGAAGTCATGGTGCACAACTTTGAATATGAGGTCATGAAATACACCACAGCTTCCTGCTTGCTCATTCCCCTTCAGAACCTTTGCTCTGAGGGAAACCAGGTACATCATCATGAGGACACTCAAAAGCAACCTGTGGAGATGCCCACATGACAGGAACTAAGGCTTCCTACAAACATTCATGTGAGTGGGCCATTTTTGAAATGTATACTCCAGCCCCAGTCAAGCCTTCAGATGACTACATTGCCCACTCATACCCTGACTGCAAACTCATGAGAGAAGCTGGGCCAGAATTACCCAGCTGAGTCACTCCTGAGTTCCTCACCCACAGACACTGTGAGACAATAAATGATGACCACAGCCCCTCATCTCCCACCCTACAGACCCACACTGGACATGTAGTATGAGAAAGAAAGAAATCTTTATTGTTTTAAACAACTGATATTTGGAGGCAGCTTGTAACTGAAGCATAACCTAGTCTTGGTTAACTGAAACACTAGACTTTACCTCATGCACAATGAAAGCCCATTTCTAGAAAACCACTGCAAAGTACCCCTATTATGTGTGTCTCGGTAAGGTAATAATACTGCTTAACTCCATGCTGGAAACTTTCACAACACCCTGGATCTCCTATGCTCATGGAAAACTTTGTTTAATGAAAGTAGGACTTATGCACTCCCCAACTGAGTGTTTCTCAAACTTTAATGGGAATGAGATGTACTGAGAGTTTGGTATTATGCAGTCCCAGGTTTCACCTCCAGAGAGAGCTTCAGGAGGTCTGGAGAGAGACTTAAGAATCTGCAATTTTAATAAGAGCACCAGGAGGTTCTGATGTAATTGGTCTTTAGACCACACGTTGAAAAACTCTGCGCAAGGATATATAGCGGACATCCTGCTGAGGGGTATTAGCTACCAGTAAGGCAAAGTGGAGGCAAAAGAACCAAGCATGGGGGTTGCCACCAAGCAGAACTGGGTGAGAATTCAGGCTCTGCCACTCATTAACTGCGGGACCCTGAGCGAGTGGCTTGATTTTTTTGTGCCTCCATTTCTGCATCCAGAGAATAGTGAACTATTATTAACTTACTTGGGATTATTGTAAGGATCCGATGAAATCATATATTTAAATTGGTGTTGGACACATCCATAAATGTTTGGTCAGTGGAGATGCCATTAATAGTAGTGTGGTGTTACAAAAAGAACATGCAATGAGAAATTAGAGAGAGCCTGTTCCACCGTGTGAGGTTATTGTGAGGATTAAATCAGATTAAAAAGTGTGTCGTGCCCAGCATATAGGAAGCACTCCATGTAGTTCCCTTAGCATCCACACTCTCTACCAATGCTGATCATGAGCATCATGCATTGTTTTAAACAACTGATATTAGGGTGCACCTCATTGACTCCTTCTGGGTTCCCAGGTTTCCAGACTCAATAGAAGCAAACAGCATATATAATGGTCTGCTCCTCATTCCACGTATGTCTGTGCCATTTCTATGTTCAATGGCATCACAAAGGCATACTGAAGCATATTAGGGATAGAAAGGATCCTGTAGCCCATCTAGACTCCTCCGCTCACACACACCCATGTTATAGAAGAGAACGTTGAGATCTTGAAGATTAAAGGATGTGAGAAAGCACTTCTCGTGAGTAGCCATGCCAGGCCTCAAACCCTGTTCTCTCAACTCCCAGCCTTTCATTCTTTCCTTCTTAGCAGTAGAGTACTATACTTGGTGTTTGCCAGGCATTTAAAAAAAAAAAAAAAAAAAAAAAAAAAAAAAAGCACTGGGAATGGGATCGCTTTAATTAACACAGAGGAGGCATGGATGGGGTGGGTGGTGAGGGAGTAGTTCCAGGCCACTGCCTATGCCAGCTCCACGTTCCAGATGCTGTTTGTCATAGGTCCCATCCACACGACATCTGTCACCACGGCTGGAGAACATACCCAGTCTGGCCAACATTTTAGGGGCTGGGAGAGGGTTGGGAACTTCCTGGAGAGAGAGAGACTGAGTTCTGTGCCTCCGTCCAGTGGGGATTCATTGGAAGCTAACATGAAAGGCTGGGTGGTGTGATGAAAAGCCCATCAAACTGAGATTCAGTTCTAGCCCTGGTGCTGCTATTGACTTGCTGTGTGACCTTGAGTCTTTCCCTTAACCTCTCTGAGCCTGTTTCCTCTGTTATAGAAAAAATAGTAACACTCACTATTCTACCTAGTCAGTGTTGGAAGAAACCGCAAAGAGAATCTAATCTAACCCCTAAATTGATAGATGAGGAGCTCACAAATTCATCCGAATCAAATCCTAGACACATGTGAGATAACAGTATAAGGAACTTCCCACATCCTGGTGTCTAAGAATCAAGCTGAATGAGATTAGCCAGCCACACACTGCTTACTAAGAGTCTAGAAGTTGGAGACATTTTAAGAGCCTAGAGGTTAGAGACATTGGGGTCAATGAGATTCTTAAAATCAGAGGGGGAAATGCTCTCCATCCTTTGTCCAATAGACACCCTGGGAGGAGAAACCCAGGATGCAGAATGGGGAGAGAGCCCCTGCAGAACAGGGCCGGAACCCTGGGAACTCTGAGTGCCAGCCCCGCACACCAGCCCCTGGGAGAGGCCAGGAGGGAGCCGAGGCCAGGGCAGGAGTGAGTGGAGAGAGGAAAAGCAGACTCACAGGCTCTGGAGATACATCCCAGCATCCGGATCCCATTGCTCCAGGCGGGGCACCAGGCTCCAGAGACATGCTGAGCGGAAGACGGCGTGGGGCGGGGGCCGGTGGGGGCTTTGTTTTATTTTTGGATTTTGCCAAATCAAAAGAATTGGGGAAATTATGAGAACTGCTGTGCTGAAACGCAGCCTCTGCCAGGTTGGCGTAGGCCTGTTTATAAGTAATTCAATCTGAGGCAGGGAGGAGCTGTGAGTGTGCATGCATGCACATGCACACACACACACACACACACACACACACACACACTGCCTTCCCACACCACTGGATGGACAAGTAGGAGGCCTGATCTGTCCGTGTTGGTTACTGAGAGAGTGAATGCCCAGGGCACACAGGCTCCCGGCCAGTATTTATTCATCCATTCACTCCAGTATTGACCAAGTGCCTACAACGCATCAGGCATGTGATAAGTCCTGGGGATGTCGTGGGAGCACAGCAGAGGCGGTCCCGCCCTTCACAGTTCTTACATCCCGGTGGGCTACAGAGCCGATGGGAATGCAAGCCCAGCACCCTCTTTTCCTGAGCCTAAGTAAGTAGAGAAGAGTGGGGGTGGGTTTGCGAAGAGATAGTTATAGGAGAGTAAGGGGAAAGGAGTAGGTGGCAGACTGGGGGCTGCCTGCCCATCCACCATCCGTGCTTGCTGACTTCGCTGTTGCTCAGATAGCAGTTCCGGATCTCTTGATCTTGGAGAGGGGAAACACCCTCACCACTTGCAAGGGGTACATCATTACAGGTCGAAGCCAGTCACAGTCATCCCATCACCTTTGGCCAGGAACTGACCTAAGCATTTGGACCTGTGACCCAATTCCTGCCGAATAGTGGCAAGAACTCTCCTGGGGAGGGCTTCCTTCCCAAGTAAAAGACAATGCCCTTCTGCCCTCCCCCCTGCTTCTTCCTGGCACGCAGACAAAGTGCCTAGAGGTGTAGACACCCTTTTAAAACCATAAGGCAGCATGTCGACAAGCTAAGATGACAGCACTGAAAGAACTTGAGTAGCAGTTGGCACCACTGAGCCACCACGGCGCACAGAGCTGGACTGCCTTCCTCCAGGCACTCATCACGGGAGAACACAAAAGAGCCCTATTTGTTGAAGCTGCTTTTAATTGGGTTTCCTGTTACTAGCAACCGAGGGCCTTCCAACAGGGTCCGAGAGGACGGCTTCCAGTAACAAGCCACGTCGTGAAGAATGAATGGATCCCGGCCCCCGAAAAGGCCACTGGGCAGAGCCAGGGAGTGGGGAGTTCAACTGCACTTCTTTTTTCAGCAACTTGGTCTCCTGACAGCCTCCTCCTACTCTGCTAGGTGCTGAGCGTGTGTACGCTGGGGGACCATCTCATCTCCCTGGATGGATTTCAGCACCGAAATCCTCTCTAAAAAGCACTTAGCAGACCATTCAAACCCCAATTTCTTGCTCTTACTCTTCAATGTAAATTAGTATTACAATTGCCCTTGGAGGAACCAGTAAGAAAGGACTTTTAGTCGTGCGTGTGTGTGTGTGTGTGTGTGTGTGTGTGTGTGTGTGTGTGAGAGAGAGAGAGAGAGAGAGAGAGAGAGAGAGAGAGAGAGAGAGAGAGAGAGAGAGAGAGAGAGAGAGAGAGAGAGATTCTTTTTTAAAATATGTTTTTTATTGATTTTTAGAGAGAGAGTGAGAGGTGTGAAGAAACAGAAACACTGATGAAACAGGAATATCTAGAGGCTGTCTCCTGCACACCACACACTGGGGATCTAATGTGTAGTGTTCAGACCAGGTATGTGCCCTGACCGGGAATCAAACCAGCAACTTCTTGGTTCCTAGGCTGACACTCAACCACTGAGCCAAACTGGCTGGGCAGAGGGAGATCCTATTTTAAAGTTGCTATTGCTTCAAGTCTAATAAAAGGGCATTCAATTGCCTGAGCTTAAATCTCACAACTCCCTAGCTGTGTGGCATTATGTTACACTAGAGGCCCGATGCACAAAGATTCATGCAAGAATCTTCCTTCCCCTGGCTGCCAGTAGTGCCTTGGCTCTGGCCAGAGCTGCCTTTCCACCTTCCCACACTGCCCAGAGGCCTGGAACGGCTGGGGTGGTGTGGAACACCTGCATCGTCTCCATGGTGACAATGCAAGCATCCCACCCCACCTCCCAGCTGCTCAGCACCTGTTTATGCAAACTAACGCACCATCTTTGTTGGGTTAATTTGCATACTCACTCCTGATTGGCTGGTGGGCATCATGAATGTATGGTCAATTAGCATGTTACTCTTTTATTAGGTAGATAACCTACATGTGCCTCATATTTCTCATCTGTAAATGGAGATTACAATAGACTTTACTTCATAGACCTGTTTTGAGGACTAAATGAATTAATTCATTGAAAACTCTTAAAACAAGTGCCCAGCACATGGTAAATATTCAAGAAATATCACCTAATATTATTGTCAATAATTTCACCAATTCCAAGATGTACCCAATTTCACATTTTTAACATCTCTGAAATCCAACAGGTCTTTCAGGGATGGCACTTTTTAGAGAATTGGAAGCTTCTTTTTCTCTTTCTTCATGATGTGTTTACTGAGGATTTTTTTTCTTTCTTTTTTTTTTTTACAATCTGTACCATCTTAGATGCAATGAAATGTGGAATTACTATTGTCATTAGAGCAGATCTCCCTGTTGTGAACAGGACCACTTGAGTAGTCTGGAGGCACAGAGACATATAGAGCAAGTAGGCACCTCCCTGCCGCTGGGAAAGGGCTTTGGGAGGCTTGTCAAAGGCCGTGCTGTGTGTGGATCTCAAAAAGCTTCTGGTGAGGGAACGGGCAACTCTGCGTAGGTGACCAGCAGCTCCCAATGGAGCGAGATGTCTTTTTGGTGTTTTTGTTACTCAAGGCTACTCAAACATCTGAAGAATTAAAACAGTGCAGTGAGGTCACCTGAGCAGGAAGGACACGAAAAGCCTTCCAAGAAGGAGACCTGCAGTGGGAGAGGAGAGGGGGGCTGTTACCCCAACCAGAGCCAGAACTGAGACTATGACAGGCGGACAAGTTGCTCTAGCACCTTATGGGAAAGAGGTGAGCTTAGGGCAGCCAGGATGCCACCGGCCTCCAGGGTCCACGCCTGCATCTGATAGAGTCCCCAGAGAGCTGGGTCTCACACAAAGCATCGGGGAATTGCAGCGTATGAGAGAGGGTAGACACAAGGAAGGAGAGGAGTGTGTTCTGATAGGGGAGACAGGGCCTATGATCAGTTTTAATTCTAATAACAAGGGAAGCATGGCCTTATTTTTAGCTCAAGCAGGTAAAGCGAATCATGTGAGCAAAATTATTATCCATTAGTTATTGATCCTATGACCTTATTACTAGCAGCAGCCAACATGTAACAAGTGCCTACTATGTGCAAAGCACTGAGCCATGCACCATGATACATGACCACATTTACTCTACACAGCTGAGGAGTGGCTGCAGCGATTCATTTGGCAGAAAAGAAAATGAGACCAGAGAGAGCAGTACACTTTCCTATGGTCACACAGCTGGCATGCAGCAGAGCTCAGGCTCAAATTGGACATGCCTGACTCCAGAGCTTGGGTTAACCACTGTTTATGATAGAGAGGGGAGCTGCTTTTTTTAATGATAGTGTTCCAGTTGCTGTGAAGTTGGATGGTTGGCTGGGTGTGGCTTCTCCCTCTGCCAGCAGCAGGTCACCCAAACTCCTCTGGGGCTCAATAAATTTCATCCAGGGCTTGCTGTCTGCCTCATGCTCTTCTCCCAGATGCTCCTCCTTCTGCAATGTCTTAGCTCAGGCGCCACAACAAAATACTACACACTGTGTGGCTAAAACAAGACATTGCTTTGCTCACAGTTCTGGGGGCTGGAAAGACCAAAATCAGAGTACTGGCAGGGTTTGGTTTCTGGTGAAAGCTCTCTTCCTGGTTTGCAGATGGCTGCCTTTTTGTGCTTCACATGAAAGAAAGTGGGGGGGGGGGGGGGTAGAGAGAGAGAGAGACAGAGAGAGAGAGAGAGAGGAGAGAGAGAGAGAGAGAGAGAGAGAGAGAGAGAGAGGAGAGAGAGAGGAGAGAGAGAGAGAGAGAGAGAGAGAGAGAAAGAGAGAGAGAGAAAGGGAGAGAAGGGAAGGGAAGGAAGGGAAGGGAAGGGAAGGGAAGGAAGGGAAGGGAAGGGAAGGGAAGGGAAGGGAAGGGAAGGGAAGGGAAGGGAAGGGAAGGGAAGGGGAGGGAAGGGGAGGGAAGGGGAGGGAAGGGGAGGGAAGGGGAGGGAAGAGACGAAAAGAGGAGGGAAGAGGAGGGAAGGGGAGAAGAAAAGGGAGAAAGATTTCTTTCTCCCTCTTATTATAAGGCCACAATTTGATCAGATTGGAGCCCCACCCTTACAACCTTAGTTAGCCTAAATTACCTTGTAAGCATTTATCTTCAGAATCTCCAGATAATCAGATTGGGAGTTAGGGCTTCAGTGTATAAATTGGGTGGGAAGGCAGAACCCACAGCAAGCAGTTACATTATTCTCCTGTTCTTTACAGAACAAAAATTCCCATGAGCATCTACTTTCAAGCACCTTCAGGACTCCAGCATTTGAGATCTGAGAAGAATCCCAGAGGAAATCAAGCCCAAACTCCCCATTTCACAAGTGAGCGCATGTGACTCAAAAATGTTAGGGGCCTGCCTGGGGCCAAACAGCTAGTTAATGCCAGAGCTGACATTAGAAGCATGGCTTCGGGCCAGTGTGGCTCAGTTGGTTGAGCATTGTCCCATGCACCAGGAGGTCGCTGGCTGGATTCCCAGTCAAGGCACATGCTCAGGTTGCAGGCTCCATCCCCAGTAGGGGGCATGCAGGATATAGCCAAGCGAGTGTTCTCTCATCAGTGTTTCTCTCTCTCCCCCTCCCCTTCTCCCTTCCTCTCTTTGAAACAAATAAGATCATTTTTTAAAAAAACAATAATAGAAGAAAAAGGACCAAATCTGATTCCAATGGTATTTGTTGCTGGGTGATGCTGATGACAATAATTTGAGTCCCTACTGTGTGGCAGGCATTGTATGACTCACTTTCTCTGTGCCATCTTACTGATCTTCACAACAGTCCAGTATTGTAGGCGTGACTCTTCACTAATGCAGATGAGGAAACTGAGGCTCAGAGGTGAGGTACCTTCCTCGGGCTAGCTGCTGAGTGTTGCCAGGGTTTGAACCCCGGCCTGGATCCCGAGGCCCTGCTCCTCTGGTTGCATCTTCTATCTCTAGTGAGCAGGTGGGCACCCTGGGGCAGGGAGGGGCTCAGGGAGGCAGCTCAATGGCTAAGAGCCAAGGTTGGGAGCCAAGTCAAGGTCATGGGCACTCAGGATCAGCCCTGAGGACCAAGAGGCTGCCAGGGGTGACAAAATGAAGAAAAGAAAGGAGGAAGAGAAACAGGAGATAAACCTCGATGGCATTCCAAAAGAGCCACTGTCCCACACGGAGTTGTTCAAAGTTTCCGTTCTGTCTGCTTTACCTGAGGAGCCAGGACAGTATATTTTCCTTTAGCGTCAAGCTCTGCATCCCTTTATCGGTAAACGAACCTTACAGACAAGTATGTGCCAGCCACCCTCCCCTCGGGCTGCAAAGGAAATGAACTTGGCACGCTGCGGTCCTCACCTGGCATGAATCACAACGCAGCCCACAGCCCGAGGGACGGGGCCAGGGCCGGCTGTCAGGCTGACGGGCTATTGTCTGGAGCCTGAGACAGGAGGGCAAAGGGAAGCCAGTTTGCAGGAGGAAGGTGGATGGGCTGGTCCCAGCTCAAGAATGACAGAGGCCCCTTTGCTCCTGCTGCCCCTGCCTGTCTCTGCTTCCCTGTTCCCCTGGCGGAGGGACAAGAAGGAGGCGCTGTCAGGAAGTGACACCGAACCGCCATCCCCCTTATATCTCCTCGGCCTCTGGCAAAAGGAGGTTCCCGGAGGGAATATTTTTAGTTTGACAAATGAAAGCCTGGGACCGAGGACAGGAGGGATTAAGGGAGCTCTTCTCTGACACTCCTGGAGACGGGGAGATGATGAGTCAGATACAGAGGGCTTAGGCCGACTTCTCAAGACATTCCTCAAGCATGAGCGCAAGCCAGGCGCTCGGATTCCTCCCGCGGCCGCCAGCCGGCCTGGGAGGGGGCCCCGGGGAGCAGCTCCTCGCCGCCTGTCTTCCCTTCCTGTTGGCATATTGTTGGACAGCAGCTCAGGGAGATCAAAGCGGCCGCCGGTGCTGCTTCCCTGAAGGGGAGTCAGAAGGCCTGGGTTCAAATCCAGCCTTCCCTGTAGCTGGAGGTGACAGGAGGTGTCCTCATTCCTCCCTCTATGCCTCAGTTTCCTCATCTGTAACCGAAAAGTATCGTAACGCGCAGAATGATTATGATGAGGCTGTGCCTTGGGGGAAAAGCACAGAGACCGCACGGCGCCATAGAGACACGGTGTTTGTGTATTACTCCTGGCGCCCCACGGACACACACACACTCAAAATGTCACATTGCATTAACAACCAAGCCAGCGTTAACCCTCTCCACACCTCCGAGACGTAGATCTCATCGCCCTCGCTCTACAGGCAAGGAAACAGATGCGGCTCGGGTGGCCCAAGGTCACAGAGCTAAAAATTGGTACGTTAGCCCTGGAGCCTGGCTTGCGCTGACTCTGAAGCTCACGTCCTGAATCCGGTGCTGGTGACTCCCTGGCTGGGCCTGCATCGGGCGGGAGCACGTCTCTTATCAGAAGCCACAAGTGACGGTAAGATCAAGGCAGTGCTCAGGGCCGGGTGCCAGCCAACGAGGCAGAAGGGGAGGGAGGGACAGGCTGCCAGCCAGAGGCAAAGGTCCAGAGCAGACACAGAGCCTGGAGCCCGGAGCCAGGGCTCGGACACTGAGTGCAGGCTGGAGGAGCAGGGGAAGCCCCCGGGCAGGTGCCTGGGCCCTGGGCAGTTGGCTCCAATGCGCTCGCAGAGGGGCAGTGGGCACAGGTGCGCTTAGAAGCCAGAATCTGCTTGTTTGGTGGGAAGAGAGAATGAGGCCACCAACGGTCTGTAGATGGGCTTGTTTCTCACGTTCCCAACAGCTGGGTGGGGCGGATGCTCCCAGGGACTCAGCACCAAGTCACTAAGTGAATTCTACCCAAAACATGTAAGGCGGTGGTGAGCAACCCACCCGTGGGCCCACCTGTTTGAACGTCCTTGGGTTGGCATTGAATTTCAGGATGAATGGTGCAAGGACATCATCGGGGAATGCTGCTTCCCCAAAAATGCCGGCAACGATCATTTCTTTGTTAAAATTAATGCTTTTTCACTTGTGAACATTTTTCCCTTAAGCAGGTGGTCTAAGTCCCAAGAATAATTCACTGTTTATCCCCTCGTGGAACTTGACAGAGCTATTTTGTTTTACACAGACAATAAAAGGTGGCCCATAATTTTTGTTATTTTCTCCTGTAATTTGCCCTCAGGAAGAAAGGAGGGAGGGAGGAGGCCAGCATTCACACCACAGCCTCCCCTCTCCTGGTATTCACGGGGAAGAGCGCCCTCTATCACCACGGCCAAGCCAGGGTCCAAGAGACTTCCGAAGTGGCACCTCCACAGGGTGATTGAACACCTAACAGATCACGTCTTCATTTTTCTTTTTCTTTTTCTTTTTTTGCGTGTTAGCCACTAACAATGCTCAGAGCTAATTTTGCATCTTTTCTTCAGGCCATGGGACCTTGGGCAAGTCACTTTAACGCCATGAGCCTCAATTTCCTCATCTGTAATATGGGGTTAATGGCCATCTTGCCTTATAGGACAGTTGTAGAGAATGTATAGAATTATGAATAACTTATTGAGCATGCATATTATATTTATTAAGCACCTATTATGTGTCAGGACCTTGGGCAAGTCACTTTAACGCCATGAGCCTCAATTTCCTCATCTGTAATGTGATTAATGGCCATCTTGCCTTATAGGACAGTTGTAGAGAATGTATAGAATTATGTATAACTTATTGAGCATGTATATAATATTTATTGAGCACCTATTATGTGTCAGGCACATACCATATATACGAGAGTTTTGTTTTGTTATGTTTTGTTTTGCTTTTTGGGACAGAGTTGTAATCTACCTCAATATTATAGAGCAGAGCAGATTTAAAAACCCAAGTAAGTATAATACTAAAATGAGGAGTCTAGTCTGTTTTGCCCAGACTCCACAGCTAGGCTGACTTGTGTCAAGCTTCTTTGATTGCAGGATCAGAGAAAAATCTCCTAAATATTAGGAAGGTGTGGGGGGGTGGGGAGGGGTATGGGTGCTGTAAGGAGAACTCTTGTTTGGAATGCAAGAATTGGGCCCCCTCAGAACTGAAGTGGTCACTTCTGGGAAAGGAGAGCTTGTCTTCCTTTTGTTAGCCTCTGACCATTTCCCTCTGGTGGGCACGTGGGCACCCCAGGGACCCAGGTTTTCCTGCATGTGCTGTTCTCTTGCTCTCAGCTAACCAGCACTCTCCTTCGATTCTGTGTACTTCTTCCCCATTCCATAACTTCTGTTCCTAGAAGGCCCGGTGAGCTTCACCACCTTCTCTGTATGTCACAGACTTTCAGCTCCCTCTGCCAGCTGCCTCATTTGCTCAGCATTTCCAAGGAGGAATCTGGCTAAGCCACCTCCCAGGGCCCTGGGAAGTTCTAGATTGGGTGTCATTGAGTCCCACCCTCTGGTCTGATCCTGTGAGGCTGAAGTGTTGGGATGGGAGTTGGGATCCAGAATACATCAGCCACCTATCTACCTGTCCCTTGAGCAGGGGCTATGAGAGATACAGTTTTCCGTGAAAGCAGGCCCCGTAGTTAGCGTGTGGGGACACTCTGACACTTTCCAATTAGCTCCTTCCTGTGGTCTCAAAGGGGAATTCTTCTCTGCCCAGAGGTGATAGCGTTAGAAAGCCTGGGACATGAATCCCCGTCCTGCCACTAGGCTGGCTGCTCTGTGTTGAGCAAGGAGCTTCTCAGAGCCTCTGATTTTTTTTATTTTTTTTTTTTCTGTAAGTCATGATCATGAGAGCACCAGCTTCATTCGGTTGTAACGCAGAGTAAATAAGATAATTAGGACAGAGCCTGAAATGTAGTCAACACTCAGCACACACAGTCATCTTTGTTGCCACCGCTGCTACTCCTCTCCAGAGTAGGGTAGGTGTGGCTCATATCTCATTTCCTTCACTTGAGAAAGTTTCTTATCTCCCCAAGCCCCAATTTCTCCATCTATGCCGAGAGATTTCTAACAGCTCCCTCACAGGAATGGTGCAAGGAGAGTGTGTCAGGGAGGCAAAGATCTTAAGCAGCAGATACCTGCTATCAGCCAACGCTGGTCCGCCTCCTCTCCCTCATTCTTTATGCGTGTTTCTGGAGTGTTACCCTAAGAAGCCAGTTTCCTACCTACATCACACCTCTAGGAGCATTCTATAAATTGCTCAGCCCTCTGGAGCTACATCCAATCATTGGCTAAAAACTCATCCTCAGGAAGCCATAAGATAGTGGAACAGACCAGAATCTTGGAGACCAGATGACTTCATAGTTTCTAGATGAGGGAAACTGAGCCCCAAAGACAAGAGGCGATAGGTCCAAATGAAAGAGTGACCAATCCAGAAATAAGACTTTGCCTTTCCTGCCCAGCCAGTGTGGCTCAATGGTTGAGCATTGACCTGTGAACCAGGAGGTCACGGTTCAATTCCCAGTCAGGGCACAGGCATGGGTTGTAGACTTGATCCCTCGTGGGGGGTGTACAGGAGACAGCCAATCAATAATTTTCTCTCATCATTGATGTTTCTGTTTCTTTCTCTTCTTCTCTCTTCCTCTCTGGAGTCAATAAAAATATATACTTTTTTTTAAAAAAGAATGAAGCTTTTCATCACAAAATTATTTTTTAAAGACTTTGCCTTTCCTGATTTCCAGTCCAGCATTTATGCCACACTTGATCTGCCTTCAGTCTTCAGTAGATTTCTCCACTTGAGTTTCCCTTTTTCGCGCGCCGCGCGCACACACACACACACACACACACACACACACACGAGCATGCTCACACACACGTACATACAACTCTGCTCCCAGAACTATCTCTGGGAAGGCTTAAAGGAAGGGACTGAGACAAACTGGAAAGGACAATACTCAGAAACAGTGGGAGAACAGCAGCAAGCAGACCCATAGTTGGCCGCCTGGCAGGGCCCAGTCCCGGCTTAGCCATAACAAGAGTCATTAAAGAAAGGGAGCCTCTAGCCATGACATCATATGAATGGCGTGTGTCTGTGCTCCTTGAAAGTGAAAGGGGATTAGGCCAGTTTTCTGGGCTCTGCAGGCCAGCCCTGGAGCCCAAAAGCAGACCCCCCTGGCCTGCCTGAGAAATGTTTTCCAAAGCACCAACATGAGAAATGAATTTTAAAACTTGACATCATTAAAAACAATCAGTTCTGATTTCAAAGGCTAGCAGGCCCACCCCTAAGCCAGCACCCACCCAGACCCAGCCCACCCTACCAGGACAACTAACCCGGGACATCAGAGCCTGCCCCAGGGTGAGAGTCTGGTGAATTAGCACTATCTACAGAGGAGGAGGATGGAGTTACAACCAATTGGGGAGAATTGGGGAATCTTCCCTGGCTTAACTCATGTTCCTGATTGCTTGTCAAAATGCATGTGCCCACAACTGCTGGGTCTTGCCTTATGCACCAGAATAGCGTCCCAAGTCCCAGAGATGAGGCCAATGGCTCTGAGGAAAGACAGGTGGGTTCCCAGCCGCCACCACCACCACCTCCTGTATCTCTGGCTCTGGCTCTGGCTCCACCCTGCTATTCTGGTTCAGGTCCTAGCGCCTCTGAGAAGTGTTAAAACGTATTAAAACATAGATGCTCTCCCTCTGATCCAGGGATTCCCCCACCTTGGGCTGAACAGCTGGATCTTGCTCAGGTCCCATCCCATCTTATTTACTTGGTCAGAAACAGAACCTTGACATTGTTTTGTTTTGTTGGTTTGTTGTTGTTTTTTTGTTTAAGCACCTCAGGTGAATGAGCAGCCAGGATGGAGAGCCCCAGCTATAATCCATCCTTCACACTACAGGCCGACTGCTCTCTGTAAAACACGAATCCTCTGCCATCTCCAAGAACAGGGATCCCAACCCCTTCCCCTGGGGAACCAGTTTCTTCATCATCTGACTCCATCCTCCTCATCCTGCCCCACCTTTTTTCACTCTCCCTTACACTCTAGTCATTGGCTGAGCTCTTCGTGTTCTAAACAAGCCAGTGTTTGAGCTCAGACTCTTCCTTTTGCCTGGAATGCCTAGCCCTTCCTGGAGTGCCTCCCACTCACACCTGGAAACTTGTTTTTTTTTTAACTTGTTTTTAACCTTCAAAACCCAACATCAATGTTACCTCTCCTCAGGAGACTCCCCTCCCCCCCATACACAAGACTAATTGCTTCCTGATGATAGTTGAAGCCAATATTTCAACGCTGCTAACCATGGCATAAGCACAGTACGTTACGATGGGTTTGCATTCCCTATCGTATTTCCCCTTCTCCCATCCCTTCAAGGTAAATATTCTCATCATCCACGTTTTGCACATGAGAACACAGAGGCAGGGAGACAGGCAGGAGCTTGGTCAGATCACATGGCTGCTGGGTGAGAAGAAGGCACTGAATTCAGGTGACTCCAGCATCCACTGCGCTAGAAACTGCCACTGTGCCCTCTTCCGTTTCTCTGTCTGCAGGTCCATCTTTCCCACTTGACGCTGAGCTCCTCAAGTGCAGGAATTGGGTTTCGTTACGATAGTGTTGTTTTATTGTCATCATTATGATTATTATTACTAGTAGACTACTATATTAATCGAAATAATAACAACAGCTCTACTGTATGGCGTCTTTGCTCTGTTGCCTGAGCTCCCCCTATGTTCTCTTCACTCAACAGCTACCCTGAGATGTGCATCATCCTCACTTTCTAGATAAGTCATCGGATTTGTCCAGGAGGCCCTGTAAGGTTAAAGTCCAAGGTTACCCCTGCCTCTAGCCTTGCTCCCCCTTCCTGGTGCCTGGTCAGGACACAAAGGCAAGACTCAGTGATCTCCCATCCAAGTACTAACCAGGCCCGACTCTGCTTAGATTACAAGATCAGACGAGATCAGGCGCGTTCAGGGTGATATGGTACATCTACACAATGGAATACTATGCTGCCATAAAAAAGAAGGAATTCTCATCATTTGCAGCAACCTGGATGGAATTGGAGAACATTATGCTGAGTGAAATAAGCCAGTCAATGAAAGAGAAACACCACATGACCTCACTCACTTATGGATAATAAAGAACATTATAAACTGATGAACCAAAAGATAAATATAGAGACAGTAAAGCAACAAGCAGACTGTCAAATTACAGCAGGGAGGGGAGGGAGATCTGGGGGAGATAAGAGATCAACCGAAGGACTTGTATACATGCATATAAGTACAACCAGTGGACACAAAACTCTGGGGAGGGAGGGTATGTATGGAAGGGGGGAGGGCAATGGTAAGATATGTACACAGATAATAATTTAATAAAACAAATAAGGAAAAAAAAAAGACTCAGTGATCTGTTAAGCTAAATTGACTCCACCCTTGAGTTCAAAGATTACAAATTACTACTAATGACCGACAGCCATTACATCCCTGTGATGTGCCGGGAAAGGTGCCGGGGCTCCACAGGTACTAATTCACTTATGCCCCAAACCCCACGAGGCAGATCCCAGTGTGTTCCCCATTGTTTAGATGTCTCACAGGCGGCTCAGAGAGGTTGTGGGCCATGCCCAAGGTCACAGAACTGGAGCAGGCTCAGAGGGCTGGCTCCCAGCCCCTCAGTAGCTGCATCTCGGGAACAGAAACCCCGTGGACAGAGGAGTGAGCCAGGTGGGCAGTGAGGAGGGAGGCCTGTGAGGCGCATTCCAACAGAGGCAGTTTTCCCAGACATTTCAGCCAGCACCCTAAGCCCCCATAGGACCAGACTGTCCCTGAGGCAAATGATGAAATGGGCCATCCAATGGCTCACAATGACATCTTATTTCTGCACCTTCTGGCCGCTACCCAGGCCCCTGTGCATTCCTAGTGACATCACCCAGCTGTGCTCCCTCATCTCCCAGGGGAAGCTCTGTCACAGTTGGGGAGGAGAGGGAGGCAGCAGGAGTGTGGAGGGAGGACACAGGATGGGCAGCCTCCAGGCGCCCCACAGGAATGCCTTCCCCTCATGGCCTCACAGCCCCACAGCCCAGTTTGGGGAGGGTCCCCACGCAGGGTCAATTCCGGGTGATCGAAAGGTGGAGACGCCGAGGCCTGAAATACCCAGGCTATAGATGAAAAATAATCCAACTGAATAAATAAATCACCAAAGAGAGCAGCAAGCGCCGTCTGCCAAGAAATTTAATCCCAAATGTCGAGAGGGCTGGTAGGGGGTGGGAGATGGGGTGGGGTGGGGTCAGGGAGGCCTGAGGTTCCGAAATGATTTAATTGATGATAGGGCCCTACGAATATGTAAATAGTTTCCTGGTTTCTGTCCTAAAAGGAGAAACAGATGCCAAGGACTCCAAGCTGCGTCTTTCTGTGAAAATCACTAAGATGCGGAGAATGCCATTTAAAATGTATGTAACTTGATGGTTATCTCCTGTGAGGGAGGGCCCCTGTTGGAGGTTTCCTTTTACATCCGTCCCCGCATTGTAAGACCCATTTTTGTACAGACACACACTCTCCCCACTCCTCCTTTTCCAAAGCACAAGATGGATGAGAAAAATCCTGGAGAGTTCAGTGCTGGGGTCTGCTCTCTTGGGGCCTCCAAGGCCAGTGGCTAACCCTTTAAGGCACATGTGTCAAACACAAGGCCCGCGGGCCAAATCCGTCCCGCCAGGCCTTGCAATGTGGCCCGCACTGCGCTGTCATCACTGCACTCTGCTGCGTTTCCATCACAATGACAGTTTATGACTGTTCAGTAAACCATTCGGCTCGCGATTTAGGCTGGATTTTAGATTTTGGCCCCTTCTCTGATTGAGTTCGACACCCCTACTTTAAGGCAAAGATTACCTAAATAAGGTTAAGAGTTTCCAAGTCTAGTCCCTGCTCAGAAGCTCCCAGGATGGAGTCCCTGTTTCTCCTCAGGCAGCCAAGGCTACTAGTTTGGAGAGTCTGATTCTTAGAGTGTCCCCCCGCATGTGGAACTAAGTTTTGTCCCTGTGATGCTCACCGCTGCTCTTGGGCACTACACAAGACGCAATGGGTCCTTCTTCCCTGGAGCCAGCCCTTCCAGAGCCCTCTGGGATTACACACACTTGGCACCCGTCAAAATAAAAAGTAGCCAAGCCAAAACCGGTTTGGCTCAGTGGATAGAGTATCAGTCTGCGGACTGAAAGGTCCCATGTACATTGGCTGTGGGCACATCCCCGGTGGGGGGTGTGCAGGAGGCAGCCGGTCGATGATTCTCTCTCATCGACGTTTCTAACGCTCTATCCCTCTCCCTTCCTCTCTGTAAAATATCAATAAAATATATTTTAAAAATAAATAAATAAAATAAATAAATAAATAAATAAATAAAAAATAAATAAATAGCTAAAACTGGTTTGGCTCAGTGGATAGAGCATCGGCCTGTGGACTCAAGGGTCCCGGGTTCGATTCCGGTCAAGGTAATGTACCTTAGTTTCGGGCACATCCCCGGGGGGGGGGGGGGGGGGGTGCAAAGGCAACTGATCGGTGTTTCTCTCTCATCGATGTTTCTAACTCCCTATCTCTCTCCCTTCTTCCTCTCTGTAAAAAATCAATAAAAATATATTTTTTAAAAATAATAATAAATAAATAAATAAATAAATAAATAAATAAATAAAAAGTAAGCTGAATCGCCTATTTGGGGTGAAAAATCAGAACGCTAGTATTCCAGGCCCGCTTTTCCTTCCTGATTTCCAGGGCCTCCATTTTCTCATCTGTGAAATGGGAGGGCTGATGCCCTTTTCCAACAGAGTGAGGATAAGCTAAGAAAAGGGGATCGTGTACTCTGAATCCTATCAAAGTGATTTATGACTAAAAACACTCAATGACGCCACAGAAGTGAAGGGGTTGGGATGCTTTTCCTCCTCTACTGACGGAGAGGGTCGGATCTGCCATTTCCAGAGTCCCTTCAGATGCAGCCGATGTGCAAGAAGTCTCGCGAGAACGGGAGCAGAACAAGATGGGCATTTTCTTTTCTTTCAACATATCTTTATTGATTCCAGAGATGAAGGGGGAGGGAGAGAGAGAGATAGAAACATCCATGGTGAGAGAGAATCACTGACCGGCTGCCTTCCCCAATCAGAATCGAGCCTGCAACCCAGGCATGTGCCCTGACTGGGAATCGAACTGTGACCTCCTGGTTCATAGGTCAATGCACTGAGCCACCTAGGCCAGGCAGGATGGGTGTTTTCTAGACCAGTGCAAGTCAGCGAGCCCTGGCCCCTCCATCTCTTGCCCCAGTGGCTCCTGTGAGCAGATATGTTTCCGGAAGAGCAGGGAAGGAGGGGTAATGAGAAGTAGGGTGGCAGGAGGACATGAGGAAGGGGACATTTTCACTTATTCCACCCTTTGGCAAACATGGGTCAGGCTTCCAGGGCGTATAGCAGGTTGGACAAAGCAGGAGTCTCCTTTCAGTGGTGGGTTCCCTAATCGCCCGCCCGAGATGGCTTCACGTGGTGTGGTGAGCTGAATAATGTGCCCCCTGCCCTCAAAGGTGCCCATGTGCTAATCCCCAGAGCCTGTGTCTATGTTACTTTTCACGGCAAAGGGGACTCTGTGGGTGTGATTAAAGTTCACAAGCAGTCGTCCTGGGTTTTCCTGCTGAACCCAAGGTGCTCACTGGAGTCCCTGCAAGAGGGAAGAGGAGGGCCGGGGTCAGAGGAGGAGTTGTGATGACGGAAGCAGAGGTTGGAGTGAGCTGGGGCCATGGGGCAAGGAGTGGGGGCCGCTTCTAGAGGCTGGAAAAGGCAAGGAAATGGGTTCTCCCCTCGCAGCTCCAGAGGGAGCCCAGCCCTGCCAAGCCCTTTTGGGCTTCTGACCTGTGGAACTGTAAGAGCATAAGTCTGTGTTGTTTTAAGCTACTGAGCTCGGGGTGATCTGCTGCAGAAGCAATAGGAGGCGAAGAGGCACAGTTCACAGAGGAAATTTTCTACGTAGACTCTTAGATTGATCTTTTCTTTTATTTTAAAATATATTTTATTAATTTTTTTACAGAGAGGAAGGGAGAGGGACAGTTAGAAACATTGATGAGAGAGAAACATTGATTCAGCTGCCTCCTCCACACCCCCCACTGGGGAAGTGTCCACAACCAAGGTAGATGCCCTTGACTGGAACCGAACCTGGGGCCCTTCTGTCCACAGGCCAATTGAATCAAATAAGCTAGGGCAGACCGATATTTTCATCGGTACTAGCATACATGGGCCATGTAAAACACACACACACACACACACACACACACACACACACACACACTGCAAGAACATCTATCCCAAACTCCATCCTACCTCGAGGTCTTTGCACTGCCTGTCCCCTCTGCCTGGAATGCTCCCCCCTCGCTCTTCACTTAGCACTCGCCTTCTCAGCTCCGTTAGCTCAAGCTTCACTTCCCCTGAGGCTCCTTCTCTGGCCGCCCTTTCTAAAACACTGCCGGGTGTCCCGCCACCAGCCCCCCAACGTCCCAGGGTGTTTCAAACTGCAGACGGCAGTCCACTCACAGATCAAAAGATCAATCTTTAGGTCGAAACCGGTTTGGCTCAATGGATAAAGCGTCAGTCTGCGGACTGAAAGGTCCCAGGTTCGATTCCTGTCAAGGACATGTACATTGGTTGCGGGCACATCCCCAGTGGTGGGTGTGCAGGAGGCAGCTGATCGATGTTACTCTCTCATCGATGTTTCTAGCTCTCTATCCCTCTCCCTTTCTCTCTGTAAAAAATCAATAAAATACATTTTTTTTAAATCAGTCTTTAGTGGCTCATAATCAGCATAATTAAAGCCAAAACAGAAAAGAAAAAACATAGAGCACCTCACGTGCAGCAAAGGTAAGTACCATTTCTCAACATATTTCTCAAGGCATCTTGTGTGTGTGTGTGTGTGTGTGTGTGTGTGTGTGTGTGTTGTATGTATATTGGGTTGCAGTGTAGAATTATTTCCTGACTACGGGATCAAAATTTTTTATCTAATATATCACCCTGCCAAATGTTCATTATCATTGACTGAAATTTTCTTACATATGTATGTATTTATACAATCAGCCCTTTGTATTCCTGGGCTCCATATCCGCAGATTCAGCAAACCACAGATCAAAAATATTCCCCGAGGCCCTGACTGGTTTGGCTCAGTGGATAGAGCACCCGGCCTACCCTGTGGGCTGAAGGTTACCAGGTTGGATTCCAGTCGGGGGCATGTGCCTTGGTTGCAGGCACATCCCCAGTATGTGCAGGAGGCAGCTGACCGATGTTTCTCTCTCATTGATGCTTCTAACTCTCTATCCCTCTTCCTTCCTCTCTGTAAAAAATCAGTAAAAAATATATTAAAAAAAAAAAAAAAATATATATATATATATATATATATATATATATATATGGCAATGTTAAAATATGTACACAGATAATAATTTAATAAAAAAATGTAAAAAAAATCAAAAAAAATAATATGACATTAACTTCTAATATATATATATATATATATATATATATATATATATATATATTTTATTTTTTTTGAGAGGAAGGGAGAAGGAGAGAGAGATAGAAACATCAATGATGAGAGCGAATCATTGATCGGCTGCCTCCTGCATGCCCCCTACTTGGGATTGAGCCCGATATATATATATTCCCCAAGAAAATGTTATGTTATTGCTAATATGTCCTAATAGTTATGCCTACTATGGTTGTGTCTGCACTAAACATGTACAGACTTTCTCTTGCTGCTTTCCCTAAATAGCACACTAGGACAACTATTTACACAGCATTTACACTGCATTAGGTGTTATAGGTAATCTAGAGATGATGTAAAGGATACGGGAGAATGTGTATGTTTATATGCAAATACTACGCATTTTTATGAGGGGCTTGAGCATCCACAAATGTTGGTATCTGCGGGGGATCCTGGAACCAATCCCCTGCAGAGACCGAGGGCACTGCATTTATCCTCCATTTGCGGAGAACGGCCTCTCCACAGGGAGAGACTCTGCCGGCTTTTGTCTTTCTGTGTCCCTGACATCTAGAAGAGTATGCCACCCTTTAGGCATCCCCTCCAGATGTGTGGAAGGAAGGAAGAAACTGAGCACATGACTTCAAGAATATTGTTTGACTGGGACAGGAGTCACTTTAAAAAAAAAAAAAAAAAAAAAAAAAGTAAGTTAGTTTAAAGGGTCATCTTAAGGAAACAGGAATACAAGTGGTTCCCAGTGAAGCAAAAATGATGCAGAGGCTACTGAGGACATAAAACAATAGATTCCCAGCCCTAGCCAGTTTGGCTCAGCGGATAGAGCCTTCGCCTGCGGACTGAAGGGTGGTGTCAGGTTTGATTCTGGTCAAGGCACATGCCCAGGTTTCAGGCTCAATCCCAAGTAGGGGGCATGCAGGAGGCAGCCGATCAATGATTCGCTCTCATCATTGATGTTTCTATCTCTCTCTCCTTCTCCCTTCCTCTCGGATCTCAATAAAAAATGTATTTTTTAAAAATAATAATAATAGATTCTCTGCCTTTGAGGGGAATTCCAAGCTAGCTGGGGAGATAGGCGGCAGCAAGGCTAAGGAGCAGGCGAATCCTATCAGGGAATGTCGGAGATCACGTCCACCTCCTCCATGTCACCCCCGGAATGCCACAACCAGAGTGAGGAAGTGACGTCTCCCGGCCACGGAGCGGCCGGCTGCAGAGGCAACAGGAGAGCCCCGTGCCTGCCTCCCGAGGCCACGGCCCTCTCCCCTTTCAGCATGAATGAAGGCTTTGGGCATGCCGACCTCCCAGTCGGCTTCCTTTCAATCCAACCACACTGGGGCCCTGGCATCTGAAAACCCAGAATGAGAAGCTCCAGCCCAACGCTGGCCCGCCCTCCCCACACTGACTCCCATCCTGTGTATTTTTTCTCCTTCGGCAACAACATACTATCCAGGAACTTGGAGGCAGGGCCGTGAGTGGAAAGATACCCAGCTGTGGAATCAGACCGCACGGGCTCCCAGAGGCCTGTGTCAGCTTCTGATTAGCCAGCAAACCTGGGAAGGTGCTTACCCTCTCGGAGCCTCGCTTTCCTCACCTGTAAAATGTGAAAATAAAAGACCTTTGCAAAGTGCCCAGGAGAAAGTGATTCTCAGGAAATGCTGGGCCCCTTTCTTTTCTCGCAAGGGGTTTAGGCCTTATTATAGTGATTGAGTCTTCAACAAATGCCCAAAAATGGTGCACGGGGTTCAGGTGCCATCAGTGACAAGCTGCCCGGGGGTCCTTGCAAGAGGACCTCGTCCTCTGAAGGACACTCATCCCAGGGTGAGGAGACACTGAGGCCAGTGTCAGTGCGTGAATGAAGGTGCTGGGGACGGTGACAGCTCCCTTCCAGTCCTTTCTCCCTATCCCTGTCCCCATACTGAGTCCAGCCAGGGCCATGGGAGGACTTTCATGGGCTGGAGCCATTTGGCTTTCATGAACCTCTTCCTTTATCAAACAAGTATTAAAAGTCATATTTGCCACCACAGGATTTCACTTATATGTGGAATCTAAAGAACAAATAAACTGGCAAACAAAATAGAAACAGACTCATAGATGCAGAGAACAGACACTTGCCAGAGGGGATGGGGGTTGGGAAACTGAGTGAAAGGGTAAAAGGAGAGAGAAGTCTAAACTGGTAGTTACAAAACAGTCATAGGGATATAAGCTACAGCCCAGGATAGAGTTAATAATATTGTAATAACTATGTGTGGGGCCAGGTGGGTTCTGGCAATATCAGGAAGATCACTTTATAAAGTATGTGATTGTCTAACCCCTATGCTATACACCTGAAACCAATGCAAAATCATATTAGAGGTCAATTGTAATTGAAAAATAAAGAAGTCATATTTGTCCACTGCATTTGGTAAAGAGACAAATACCCTGTTTCCCCGAAAATAAGACAGTGTCTTATATTAATTTTTGCTCCCAAAGATGCGCTAGGTCTTATTTTCAAGGGATGTCTTATTTTTCCATGAAGAAGAATATGGTACACATTTATTGTTAAATGAAAATAAAGGAAATTTAGTACCTGTATACGGTACGGTAGTACGGTAGTTGTCAACACAAACCAGACAAACTGTGAATCCTACAGTATCAAGAATTTACTCATTTATTCAATGACAATCATGTCATCATCTTCTGGAACATCATCATAACAATCCAATTCCTGAATTTTCTGGTGAATTTCTTGTGACTTCATTTCTTTCAGAATCAGTGGACCAAATCTCTCATGTTTAGCCTAGGGGGGGCCTTATTTTCGGGGGATGCCTTATATTTCACTCAGAAGGAAACCTGTAAGTAGGTCTTATTTTCGGAGAATGTTTTATTTTCGGGGAAACACAGTATATGATTATCTACTGACAGGGGTCCTCAAACTTTTTAAAGTGGGGGCCAGATCACGGTCCCTCAGAGAGCTGGAGGGCCGGACTATATGAACTACTAATTCCTACTGTAACACCTCGGCTGCGCTCACTGCCCAAAAAACCTGGCGGGCCGGATCAGACTCCTCTGCGGGCCGCATGTGGCCCGCGGGCCGTAGTTTGAAGACGCCTGAGTCACTAACAAAAGAGAAATGGCAAAATTGACTGTCACTTCACAATGCCCAGTGGCCAATCAAGAGTGTGTATGCAAATTTGCCTGACAAATATGGCGGCGGCCCCACCCCCCTGGGCCTCTGAGAAGCACCCATGCAGGCACGGAGCAGCCAGGCATGGCAGGACACCTGCTATGAGGGGGAGGGCAGGGGACAGAGGGAGCTATAGGTGCGGTGCTCTGACTGGAGCAAAGATGGAAGGCAGTGGCCAGAGCAAAGGGTCCCGGGTGCCGGAGGAAAACCAGTGCTGGCAGCCAGGGGAAGGAAGGCCTATTGCACAAATCTTCATGCAGCAGGCCTCTAGTATAATATAACATTTTATTCAACCTAAAGGTTATCTTTTTTCTGATTTTAAAAGAAATTAGAACATGTGCATAGGCCCTTGAAAGTGCTATCTGCCCTGTGCCCATCATGCCACATGGGAAATGAGCCCGAGTGCAGTCTCTTCCTGCTCACCTCCAACGATGGGAACTCGCTGCTCCCACCTGGGACACGGAACACCTCCATTCATTCTGACTTACTTGAACATTCTTATTTCTCATGAGTGAAAACTTATGTCCCTTAAGCTTCCACTCTCCTTGGTTCCAACCTTAGCTTGGGAGCTCCAGAGAACAGAAGAAATGTGAAGGGTGAGAAACAGCGCTCAATGTCCCAATCCCAAAGGCACCCTAAAACGGTTGGCTCAAGGCTAATCTTTGCCAGGCCCTCCCCTCCCAAGTACCCAGGTGGCTCCTGTGGGCCCAAGGTTGGTGGCTGCAGGAAGAGGAGGCTGGGTGAGGCCCCGGAAAGTACAGAGATGTGTCAGGCTGACCTGGGCCTGTAGGTTAGTGGAAGAGGTAAGTTTATTTGTTTTCTCTTTTTTTTTTTTAATATATTTTTTTAATTGATTTCAGAGAGGAAGGGAGAGGGAGAGAGAATGATTGATTGGCTGTCTCCTACATATCCCCTACTTAGGATTGAGCCCATACCCTAGCATGTGGCCTGTTCAGGAATGGAACTGTGTCCTCCTGGTTCATAGGTCCATGCTTAACCACTGAATCACACCAGCTGGGCGGAAGTGACAATTTTCTATCTAGGTACTCAACTCCAGAGCCCATGCTCTGAACCAAGAAGTTGTGTGTTGCCTCCTCATCTGTAACATAAAGATAATAATACTTTCCTCACAGGCTATTTTGAGAATTAGAAATAACGAACTCACTGTCCCTAGCACATCCAAGACCATTCACAAAAGTGTGCATCATGGCTAATGTGACTGTTCCCAGGCCAGAGTCCCACTGATCTTGCAGGATGTTGACGGCTGAGCAGTCACTTTATGAATGAGGTACTAATATTCTTATACTGATAAATGGTATGTGCATCTACTGGATCTCCCTTTGTCTGTGAAGCCCCGTCACTTATTGAATTTATCAGTTTACGCAAGTACAACTGTTATATAGATCAATATGTATTTCCTTGAATAAAAAGGAAAGCTGATTCATAAATTAAGAAACCAGAGGGTACTCTCCAGAGGGTGGCAATGGATGATCACATGATTCTGAGGTAAGCTTGCTATTTCTACCTAGAGAATCCCCTGAGGTGGAGAAAGGCCATGAATAGAATCTTTTCTGAAAAAAAACAGAAATGGCACCATGCTCTTTGGCGGTGGAGAGATGCCCACAAGCCCCCAAGAGCCCTTGGTGGGCTCTGGTCCCTTAAAATTTAGCCCAGGGGCTGACATTGCACAGGCATTTCCCAGACAACCCATCTCTGCCTATGCTAGCAGAGGTCAGGACACGCTTCCTTTGTACCCCAGGAACCTGAAGATTTGGGATCAAGCAGACCTGGTTTCAAATCCAGGCTCTTCGATGTGTAACTCTGGGAACTTCATTCCAATTACTCAGATTCTCTGAAGCTCTGATGAATGGGATGACAATTTCCTTAGGCAGTTTTGGGGTCTCAACTGAGGTGACACTGTTTGGGTAAATGGCAGAGCTCAAGGACTGGTGGCACTTACTACAACAGTGGAAGCTTTTTCCTTGCGGAACTTCAGCACGCCCCCAAAACCCAGTATTGTAAGACTATATGTTGGGCCAACAGCACCACCTGGTGGTCAGCTACAGGCTCTAGCAAACCTCACCTCTGTCTTTGGACTTCGTAGCTTGGTCATAGGGAGGCTTGCAACACAAAAAAAGAATACTCCCTTTAAAAAAAGGACTTGGTTATAAGAAGCCCGGCAGTCAGGAATAGAACATAACCTGGTCTATTTGTCATTCTTCCCTGATGGAAGAAAAACTGATTTCCTCCACCTTAAAAGTCAAGACAGGCAAGATATTTCACTTTTGAGCCTCTGGATCTCCATCTGTGCAATGAAAGCAATGCCTATTTGTACGCATCAAAATGAAATAGGGTGGGTGGGTGTGAGGTAATCAACTAAGAACCTTGTATGCATATATGCATGGCCCACAGACAATGGGGTGGTGAGGGCCTGGGGTAGAGACTGGGGGTGGGCTGGAGAAAGTCAATGGAAGAAAAAAGGGGACACATGTAATTCTTTCAATAATAAAGAATTATTTTTTAAGTGAAATAAATATAATCCAGTGACTGGACACTCAACACAATTTTTTATATGTAGGCAGCAACTGCATGTGTCTGATCCCCTAAAACTGTACCTGGTCTTCAGACACCAGCTGGGATGTGTGCCTGAGGTTTCCAAGGAGAAATCCTCTCCTATGCCAGTCCTCCTGCTTTTCACTTGCTTTTTCACCTCCCCGCCTCTAGGGGACACTGCCTCAAAGTCAGACCTGCTTGGGAAGTGCTCATCGGAAGTTGGGTTTCATGGGAACTGGAGAAGGAAGACTTGTTCATTCATTTATAGATTTGTTTAACAGAAGTGCTTAACACTGGACATACAAAAATGATCTTTGCATGGCTCCTGACTCCAAGGAGCTTGCATTTTAACTGCGGAGGCAGAAAAATAAAGAAATTGTTAAGGCCCTGGCCAGTTCAATCAGAATGAATGCATAAACAACAAATCCATCTCTCTCTCTCTCTCTCTCTCTCTCTCTCTCTCTCTCTCTCTATATATATATATATATATATATATATATATATATATATATATATATCCCATCTTTCCACTCTTCTTCATCCTCCCTTCTCTCTCTTTTTCTTCCTCTCTCTAAAATCAATAAATAACTTTTTTTAAAGAAATATTTAAGTGCATTGGGCAAGGTATTGTGATAAAAGTGTGTTCTGTTTAGGAAGGTAATACAGAGGAGAAAGTAGCCAAGTCAACCTGCAGGAGGAGTCTAATGGATTCAAGTTACCTACTAAGCACCAAGCGCATTTGAGAACCTGGAGACACAAGATGAATAAATCCCAACCCCTGCCCCAAAGAGGCTATGGTGGGCTGGGGTAAAGAAATGATGCAGAGACGACAAGGCGTGTGGTTTGGGGCTACAGCGGGTGTGGCTCAGGGAACTTGAAACAAAGGATACAGCCTGAGCAAAGAGAGGCTTAAAGGTGGGGCAGAGCAGAATAGCCAGTGGCTTCTCCACCCCCACCTACTGCAACCACTGAGCAACTTCTCAGCTGCTTTCCCTGCGCTGGAATTCAGGATGTGCAAATGTCACTTTTTCCTTCATTGCCATTTTAAAAACCTCTCATCCTCCCACTATGGTCCATTCTCCAAGGGTCTCAGATAGGGGAGCATTGCACCACAGTATCCAGAACATGCCAGGCAACCTCCCCACCCCCACCCCCCCTCACCCCACCCCCTTCCATTTTGCATTAACATCGAGAACATCCTCATCTCCAAGGCAACCTTCTCAACAACAACCTGGCCCATCTTCTCCATTGCCTTGAAGTCCAGGGCCTCTCCCAACCCCAACCTGCCTGTGGGTCCAGCATGCTCTGACCTACTAACTGGAGGAGACTGGGAGGTAGGTATGACAGGGGTGCTTTGGCGTAGGGTGAGGAGCCACAGGTCCCAAGTTCTCCTCCTCTTCAGTCTAAGAGAAGCAAGTGGAAATCACCGCCCAGGCAGCTCCATTTCCCAAGTGCCTTCTGTGCTCATTCATTCTTCGGTGGTGGCAGAGCAAAGCAATGAAGAACTTGGGGCCTGGAGCTCACACCCAAGGCGCAATAATTCCTAGCTGGGCGGCTTTGGACAAATTACCAATTTCTTTATTGATAAAGTGGCGAATAGGACCTATGTCATAGGGTATTGTGAGGATTAAATAAAACAATTCAGCAAAGTGCTTCAAAGACTGCCTGACACAGAGAAAGGGCTCATCCACTAGGAGCTATTATCCAACAATAACTATTTACTGAGTTTCTACTGTGCGCCATGATTGGAGCTGCAGCTGGGAACCGAGGAGACTCGGTCCCCAACCCACAGAGTTCACAGTCTGCTGGGGAGGCAAACTGCTAATACTAAGTCAAAATAAAAATAATTACATAATCATCGACCGTGATGAATACGATGGAGAAAATGGAGAGTGTGAATGGAGAGAATAAAAGAACTGAGAGGAGACGCTGGGATGGTGACATTTAAGGTGAGACTGAAGGGATGTGCAGGAATGAGGTGATGAGCTGAGAATAGCGGGCCAAGGCCCTGAGGTGGCCAAGAACGCTGCCATCAGGAAGTGGAAGAAGAAGAAGAAGGCCGGGGTGGCTGCAGTGCCAGGAGATGAGAGAAAGGCCCTGAGCTAATGTCGGAAAGGCAGGCAGAGGCCACTGAACTGCTTTGGGAGCCAGCATATTGTCCAGATATTATTTATTTACATATTCAAACGCTCACTTTGCTGGAAGTGATTATAAGTAAGAGGTGGCTGGGGCTGGCGTGGGCACATCGGAGATACAACGGCAAACATAATCAACAAGACTTGGGGTGATGGAATGGATGTGAAAGGTGAGGGAGAAAGAGGATGAAGATAACATTTAACTGAGATGGAGAAACTCTCACAAAACAGAGCCCTCTTTTGAGACGACAAGCACCAGTTTCCTATGGAAATCTGGAATTCCGAAGAAATAAAATTTAGGAGCTATTCATCTGGTAGAGCACATAGATCCATCAAGTCATGAGAATAAAGAAAAGCACTTAGGGAGAGATTGTAGAGAGAGAAGAGAGGAGAGCTCAGGACCAGAGTCCCCAACAAGAGCCTGCAAAAGAGGTTGAGAAGGAACAACACAAGGTGGGAGGAAAACCAGGAGAAGCTAATGTTCTTAAAAGGCCGGATTTATCCTCAGGGTCTATAGCTACTTGAATGTTAAGATAAAGACAGAGAAGGAGCCATTATGGATGGCATCATGGCAGCCACTAGTGACTTTGGCAAAGAGCAGCCTCTTGGAGTTGTGGGGTGAATGACATATTGAACTGGGGGGGGGGGGGGGGAGATTCAGGTGAGTATGACAAGTTCAGTAGCTGGAGCAGGATTAGGGGGAGGAGTCAAGAGATGTTTTTCCTTCCCTTAAAAAGTGGAAGATATTAAGCAGTTGTTAGAGTGCTGATTGGAATAATCCAGTAGGGCTGGCAAAAGGACAACACAGTCAAGAAAGAAAATAAAGAGAGAGGTGGCCTGAAAAGTCCTGGGGGCTAGGGCCCAGCGCCTCTGTGGGAAAATGAGACACTCGGAGACGAAGGAGAAGGTGGGGACACATGGAGAATAGTCTGGAATTGGATGTAAGACAGTGAGGACCCAGAGGCCCTTCCACACTTAATTCTCAACACAAATCCTGGGAAGTTGGTTTTATTTCCCCACTTTACAAATGAGGGGAATGAACCCCAAGAAAGTTAATCACTTGGCCCATCACCCACCCTATTCTTGAGCAGCCATACCAGAATTCAAATTCTAGTTTGTCCAAACCAAAGATTGTACCTTTTGCCCTTCATCATGAAAAGCTCACAAAACAGTGCTCATTACAGAGATGGAGCTCAGGGGAGCAAGGAGGGGTTGCTAAAGGCGGGGGGAAGGAGGTTACTTAGAAAGGAGCAGGTAATCTCAGATGAAATTGAGGATGAAGGGCAGGTAAGACAGCATCAAATGCCCACATGAGGCTCCCGGAAGTCCTCCAGTCTCTGAGCTCACCTGTTTCATCCCTACTCCATCAAGTCTTTGGTCCAGGCAGCACACACCAGAGTATGGGTGAACTGGGGTTCTCTTGGATTCTTGGCTTGCCAGATGATTGGGGATCCCCCAACAAAGAGGTTGAGGCTCTGGGTTCTGGATCAAAACCCAGATCCATCACTTAACTGGCTGTGCAGTCTCGTCAACAAGTCACTTTCCCCTAAGATTGCGAAATATTTATTGATGTGTTTTCCTCTGGCAGTTCCTGTTTCTAGCTCCCTTAGTCCATTACAAAACTGGACTTTGCAGCATCTATTTCTTCGGGGAAGGAAAGCTACAGCAGAAGCAAAGAAAAGGCTTTTGAGTTTCAAAAATAGATGTAGTTTCAGAAACTACATGATGAGTCAGAATCGGGTTGCTTGGCCCAGGATTGACTGAAGGACCCCCCAACACCATAAAAAGAAGTAGCCATATGGCAGAGACAGGTCAGGTCACACCTGTTTACCAAACCCATTCACCTTGGTCCCAGGCAAGGTAAGACTAAATTTGCCAGACACCTCAGCAGCCACGCAACTGACCTCTCACAAACAGAAATATGATAAGCAAGGATATGTGGCACTTCCGGACATGGCCCAGGAACACCTTCCAAGCTCAAGTCTTCTGTGCACTTGCGTGGTCCCCTAGCTTGATGCCAACACATCCAGCAAGTTTGGGAGCCACAGGTTGAGGATGAGGGAGTTGCAGATGGTAGGTGCCTAGAGATGAGGAACACTCATCTTTGCTCTCGTGTGACCGAGAAATACACTTGTGAACGAGCATACATTTTAGGGATCCGCATCTCACCTTGCCTTCATTAATACAATTGGAGAAGAAACCGATGATGAATGAGCCCTTGGTTGCGGTGGGGGTGAGATGGGGAAATAACAGGCTCTTTCTCTTTAGGTTTGTGGGATCTGAGAATAGAGAAGACTTGTGCCTCATTTCCTAGATGGAGCCCAGGAGGAGGTGGTGGCCAACCCACAGTGGAGTGGCTGGGTGGCGTGTTGCGAAAAGGACCAATGTGGCCACGCTGAGCTCAGAATCACCAGAGTGGCAAGGGAGCAAATGCCTGTTCCCTGCGGAGCCGAGAGAGGCCCAGAAGGTAGCTGAGAGGGAGCCAAGACTCTTGCAACTGAGAATAAGGAACGGCAGACACAATGGTGACCTCACTGACCAAGGGCCAGAGAGAACAAGGGACAACTCAGTGGAGACCTGCCCCATGGAACTTGAACAAAACCCAAGGGAAATTCTGCAGGGTGGTACAGGGGTTCACAGGGAAATAGAATGGACCAGGAATTGAACTGTACTCCCCCCCAACACAAGGGGAGCTTCAAGTCGACATTGAAGTGGCGTATTCGCACACCTGTGTCTGTGGACGGAGATTTTTTTTTTCCCCTTGCTGCCTTTGTGATCCTGGGACTGAAATCCTGTCCTGCCTTCCTCAGAGCTGGAGGACCCAAAATCGGATGATGCATTTCACAGGAAACTGCATCGCTCTGAAATAGGACACATCATTATTGTCATCGTCATTGTCATCGTTAGCTGTGGCCCAAAGCATCCAGATCCAGGAGCGTTTGTAGCCAGAAGGCCATGCACTCTCCCTGCCCAGGGGAAAAAAGGAGTGTCCACTCAGTGGCTGAGGCATAATCTCAGCCCTGTGGGCCTCCAGTCCACAGGCCTAACCCGGAAGAAATTGCTCCTTTCCTCAGCCCTCCTCTCCTCCTTTCAGCAGAAGGATCCCTATTTCCTAGAGGCCCTTCAGGGGGGCAGCAGGGCTCACCCTGCATCAGGTGACAGGTGAGACATGGAGTGTTCGATGGAGGACTAGAACTCACGAAAGCTGAGGGGTATCATCACCTCACCCAGGTGCCAGAGCTGAGCCCACGGCCTGGAGCTCACACCCACCCCGCATCCCGGTGCAGGGACAAGATGACCTTCCCCTCAGAGAATGCTCCCAGCAAATGGTCTCAACATCTCCCTACGGCCACCTACATCCTTCACTATGCTTGGCCCTGATGGAGTCACTGCTTTATGGAAGCCAACAAACATAATGTCGCCTTCAGAATAAGAGCTAAAATTGATCAGTATGTTTACTGAGCATTCACCAGATGGCGGACACTGTCTTGAAAATATTAATACCACGTTTCATGTCCCTTCCCCCAAAAAAAATATTATCCTAATTTCAAAGATGAAGCTCCCAAGACTCAAGGAGGAACTTGTCCTAGGTCACAAAGCTTAAATGTGGCAAAGTCAGGTTAAAAATGAGTCTGCCTGACTTCAGAGGCCAAGCTCTTGCTGTCGAGTTCCACAGCATCCTGTGTCCTGCCTACATTGTCACAGGCATCTGGTGTTCTATCCGGTGAACACTTTTTGGAAAGGAAAATGTATTATTATAAATTATTACAGGCCATCCTCACTCTGCATGGTCCTGTGTTAACTGAAACTCTCCGAGAGCAGAACCAGGTCCTCACTTATAAATCTCAGCTGCCTTGGAACTGTACAGAGTTGTCTGTGTTGTCCCAGTATGAGTGTGTCAGATAATGCTGCGTAACAAACCTCCCCAAAACTCCGTGACCTTCAACAAGCATTTCTTTGTGTCACCCTCAGGTCTGTACATTGGCTGGGGCTGTGGGTCAGCTGCGCTTGAACTCCAGACTCTGGGTTGCATGCAGATCTATCCATGTGGCCACATAGCCTTCTTGCACCAGCAGCTACTGAGACATGTTCTTCTCAAGGCAAAAGAGGCCAAGTTACACAAGCACATATAAAGCCTCTGAACACCCTTTTAGTTTCTCATTGGCCAAAACAAGTCAGATGATCAAGTGAAGTGACCCCTCTCCACAGTGAGAGAGCATTATACAGAGTAGGGAAGTACAATCCTTTCCAGGGGGTGAAAAATTAAGACCCAGAACCAGTCGGCCACAGTGAGCACCTTCACCATAACCAGCAGGTTACTAGCTTGGTTACAAGAGCAGGTTGGCAGAGTCCAGAGACTCTCTGAAACTCTGCACGATGCACATCAGCCCAGCAGATGGCTGCTGGTATCCCCTTCCCTCTGCCCCTTCCTGCCTCCCAGTGGCATCCTGGTTCCTCCCACTATCTCTCAACTACTGCAAAGACAGTCAGGTTCTCATGAACATCCAGTTGCACCAAGATGGGGCTAAAGCAAAAATCAGAATCAAATTCATTATAACAAACTAGTAGCTCTGCACATGAATCTGTGTGCCAGTAGCTCTCTGCGGGGCCTGGCCGCTCCGCACCCACTGCCCAGAGGCTCTCAGTGGCCCAGAGGCCCATCTGTGGCTGGGAAATGCAAACAACTTTCCTCCCTGTTCTCAGGAACTCCCGATAAAGGGCTTCTTTTCCCTTTTTCAGCCAGCTTTCACCCCTGTGCCTCCACCACCAGCCCCTCCTGTCACACTATCCTCCACCCCTTCCACCCTCTGGCTGCCTGGAGTTGACCTTGCCCAGGAGTCAGGGTCCACTCAACTCTGCTCAGTTAGCCAGTTCCTTCTCATGCAAGCGTTCCGCCCCGCAGCCTGGCCAGAGGACCATCTGCAGCTGGGCGCAGAACACTTGCCTCGTCGGTGCAGTGATGCAGCAAACATTCTGCCAGGCCACTCACACTGCCCCCTCTCAGCGGCCACCCACCCTCCCTGAGACTGGGGGACTCTGGTGGGGCTGAGAGGACTGGGTGCAGCCATCTTTTGTGACTGAGTGACAGTTAATTTGCATATTGCCCTTTTACTAGATAGGATTCATCACAACCATTTCCTGCCTTGAACTTCACAACTGCCTGAGATTCACAGGGCTGGGAGTGCCACCCAGGTTCCCACTGAGTAGATGGGGAAATCGAGGGCTCAGAAAAGCAATGTGATTTGCTAAAAGTCTCATGGGAGCCTAACAGCGGTGCCCAAGCCTGAACTTGAATACAGGTCTTCTCTCTCCAGGCCTCAGGAATGGGAGGGAGGGAAAGTCTCCAAACCAAGAACCCAAAAACAGCGGGGGTTTGGAACAGTCAGGCTCGATGGGGAAAATGTCTGGGGAAAGGTGTGTCCCGCACACATTCCCTGCACACACTTCCCTCCGGAAGCATGGTGTACACAGCCATGCACACGGCCCAGCTCAAAGCCGTCCTCCATTTGGACGTGGCCAGAAATGCCCAGGCCACGGGACTTCAGTGTCCTTCTGAGTGTCTTCAGAGCAGATTTTCATCTTAATTCTAGGAACTGCGTGAGTTTATTCATCTCCACCACTGAGCACCAGAGAGACGTCATTTTCTATTTCTCCGGGGACTTTTCCCCTGCCATCTCCTCCACCCGCCCCACTCCTGCCCCCACCCCCTCCAGGCACAAAGATCCCCTCCTGCCCAGTTTGACTGGTTTTGAAGTGGGATGAGAGTGTTGAAGCAAAATCCATTCTGCAGTCCTTTTTCGCTACAAAGTGGCTCTGCTATGTTTTGGGCATGATAGTAAAATAAGGACTTTTTTTTTTTTTTTAAGTTAATGAATTGGCTGACATTATGATGTCAGAAGGCCTGGAGCCAAAGGTGTTTTGCTAAAGGGAGTCTCCCCACAGCCCCCCGCCCCCTCCAGACGACACGGCACCCCTGGAGCCCATAGTACTTGGGACTGTTCACGCTGTTTACACACCCAGCTCCCCTGACTGCCTCTTTGTGGGAAGTTGTTTACATGAATTTATTTTGGGAAAATTCCATTAGACGAGACCAGGATTTCTTCACAAATCATTGCCTCTCACTTGTGTCTTGATCAAATCTGGGCAGGCCACCCCTTCTCCAGAGCCCTGACTCCCTGCGTTTCTATTAGGGGTTGGGGTTGGTGAGTGGGGACAGGACATGGAAGATAATGAAGTGGCCAGGGATGAGCTTGGAAAACAGGTCTGTTTGGTGGGATCTAAGGCTGATCCCACCGGCAGCCTTCCTATGTTTGGGCTTGCCCATCGCGTGCCTGTCCCCATGCTATGCTGCTAAGACACAGAGACAAGCATGTGATGCTCTCTGACCTCAAGAACCTCAAATTCTGGGGAAAAGAGAAGGTGACAGAAGCCGTTCAAATCGAATGATCTTGGGGTTCTTGTGGGGTCTCCACACCCTTGTCCCACCCTGCCTTCTGTTGTTAAGTCACTGAGCAACTCACTCCGGCTATTCACTCTGATGAAGGAGAATCCTAAGTATTAGATGCACGCCGATTCATTCCCTTTGATTTGGTCTTATACCGGCATCACAGGCCACATAGTTGCTTCTTTAGTGCCAGAGCAACTCCCTCTTATCCCCCAAGAAGACCTACTGTAGACCTACTAGGGGCCAGGCCCTGTGGACTCAGAGACACCGAGACAGTATCCTTGCTCTGAAGGAGTTCAGCCAGGGCCCAGAGGAGGGTGGAAGGGAATGGGGACCACAGCTCAGGCACAAAGTGGACACCTATTCCTGGAGAAGGGGAGCTGGCCGTTGTTCCAGGTGTCGTTCCAAGGCGAGCTGGAAGGAAGGGGACAGCTCCTGGCAGTAACTCCACACCAGAGGCCATCATCCACCCAGCAAGCCTGGCTTCCCCGGCCAGAAGCACGCCTGACACTGCAGACGGCGGAGGCCCGTGGCCACAGAGCTCACTGAGCAACCAGGGGCGGGGTCTGCGTCTCTAAGAGGTTTCCTCATCTCTAACAAGAAGGAGCTGCACCATTCGTTTTGCAAGTATGCTAGCCATGGAAACCTTTGTGGAAACAAAATTGTGGACATGCTCACAGCTCACACTTATTGAGCACTTACTGCATATGAGGCACAGGCCTAAGTGTGTCACATGTGTTAATTCCCTTAATCCTCACAGCAACCCTCTAAGTTAGGTACTTACTCTAGATAAGCAAATTTATAAAATATGAAGTAATTTATTTGAAAATCCAGTATGTGTCTACGGCCATACCACCCTGAATGCGCCCGATCTCATCTGAAACTCCAGTATGTGAACCAGTTAAAGAGTATAGTTTCTTTTATTGATGAGAGGGTAGATTTGCTTTACCCCACAGATCTGACTGTAGCCACTCCAGGTTGGGATTAAAAGACTCTGCTTTACAGACACTGACCCATGCCTCCTAGGAGTTTAAGAGCCACTGCCTGGGTCCTTTGAGTATCAAGGCAACAGGACATTATGGACTGAGCATGTCCTACAGAGTCCAATCTCAGTTTATATCCCAACTCCATCCCTCACTAACATGGGAAGTAATTTCAGCAAAGCCCTTAAACTTCCCAGATATAGCTTCACTCATAGAGCTGTCGTGAATATTAAAGGGAATAATGTATGCAAAACAGTTAATGCAGCATCTGAAAAGTACAGTGACTTATTCTTACCCAGCTGGATACAAGAGGCAGCACGTTGTAGGGTATTAATGCAAGATGTGGTGCCATTCTGAGCTATTCTGTGAGCCCTAGACTGGATGTATTTTAGGGATAGAGACCATGGAGGGGCTGGCCTTATTTTACTGATATCCACAGTGCCGTCAGCACTCTGCCATGCACACTGTAAGTGCTGTTGAATGGATAAGTACTTTAGTGGGTGGATGAATGGATGGATAGATGGATGGATGGATGGATGGATGGATGGATATGTGGATAGGTGGGTGAGTGGATGGATGGATATATGGATGGATGGATGGATGGATATATGGGTGGATGGATGGATGATGGATGGATGGATGGATTGATGGATTGATGGATTGATGGATAGATGGATGGATATATGAATGGGTGGATGGATGGATGATGGATGGATGGATGGATATATGGATAGGTGGATAGATGGATGGATGGATGGATAGATGGATGGATGGATAAGTGGATGGATAGATGGATGGATGTATGTATGGATGGATGGATGGATGGATGGATGGATGAATGGATAGGTGGATAGGTGGATGGATGGATGGATGGATGGATGGATGGATGGATGGATGAATGAATGGATGGATATATGGATGGTTGGATGGATGGATAGGTGGATGGATGGATAGGTGGATGGTGAGTGGATTGATGGATAGATTGGTGGATGGATGAATGGATGGATGGATATATGGATAGGAAGATGGATGGATGGATGGATGGATGGATAGATGGATGGATGGATGGATGTTGGATGGATGGATATATATGGATGGTTGGATGGATGGATAGGTGGATGGATGAATAGATGGATAGATGGATGGATGGATATATGGATGGTGAGTGAATTGATGGATAGATTGGTGGATGGGTGGGTGGGTTGATGGATGGATGGATGGATGGATGGATATATGAATGGTTGGTTGGATGGATAGGTGGATGGATGGATAGATGGATAGATGGATGGATAGATATATGGATGGTGAGTGGATTGATGGATAAATTGGTGGATGGGTGGGTGGGTGGGTGGATGGATGGATGGATGATATAAACAGGTCAGTTCCTTATAAAAAGTTCCACCACACCTCAGTACATGTCTCATTTCAACACATCAGGGAACACTGAAGTCTTTGACTCCTCCCCACTCTTCCAAAACCTACAGCTCATCTTGCCAGATATCTCCTTGTTGCCTCTCTATTCAGCCCCTTCACAGTAATGCATTGTTCCACTATCTGGTAGTTCTTGACTCTGGCTTCACCTTGGAACAGTGTCTTTTGGAGTCACACTCTGTAGTGAGGGGCTAACTCCATCCCAGTTCTCAGTTGTACCCTCCACAACCCCAGCCTGTGCACAGTGCTCCAGGTTGTTGGGGAGGAGGTAATGTGCAGCATTCATTCCCTGGAGCCCCTGTCCCTAGAGACCTGGCCTGGAACAGTGGGGCCTGTGTATCTTGACATTCCATGGCCAGACTCCAGTCATGCACTGAGGTTGTTTCATGCACAGCCTTAAGTGATCTGTGCTCTGCCTACTCAGGAGCAGGAGAAAGCCGAGCCTAAGGCTCTGTCGCCCTCCCTTGGTAGTGGCTAGAGGTGAAGAGAGAGCCCAGCCTCCAGCAGTGTACAGGAGTCTCAGCCACTGCATTTTCCAGAGGGGGCAAAGCAGCCCTCCGGCTGCAATCCCATCCAGGTGCAGCTGGTTTCTCTGAGTTCAGGGCTGCCTGTCCAGCACTCATGTACCACAAATACCATGACAGCTCCTGGTCTCTCCTTCATCAGAGGAAAAATTAACTGATACCTTGGAGATTTTCTCTCTCTCTCTCTCTCTCTCTCTCTCTCTCTCTCTCTCTCTCTCTCTCTCTCTCTCTCTCTCTCTCTCTCTCTTACAGATGCAGTGGTATCAAGAGAAATTCAGGACCAGGTTCTCAAGGGATAATGCATGTCATCCTCCTTGCTTTATACATGGTGGGGGAGGTAGAAAGATGGACGTGACTTCTTTCCCAAAATCGGGACAAATGATGAGGTCCTATTTAGGCTGTGGAGGCATCAACTGGCCTTTGTCTTCCTTTATATCTCAAGCCTCAGTTTCAAGAGAGAATGGCCCACATTTCAGCAGGGTTCTGGATGGTAGGATCTACATCTAGATTAGCAACTATAGATCCAAAGTAAAAGCCCCAGCTCTCCACCTGCCTGAAGATCAGGTCGGTAGGATCTACATCTAGATTAGCAACTATAGATCCAAAGTAAAAGCCCCAGCTCTCCACCTGCCTGAAGATCAGGTCTGTGCAGATGGACACTGACCACAGGCACCCCTGGGTGGGGGTAGGGTAGCTTGTGTCCCATGAGTTCTCCCTACAGAGTGTCTGAGAAGCACGTCCAGAGGCTGATGATGCCTGTCACCTGCAGTTCACTTTACCCTTCAGTCACTGGTCTCTCTTGCCTAGAGGCCCAGATCCAACCTTCTCCCAGGAAACCCATGCCCCACGCCTCAGTGCTGCCCTCTCCTGGATACTGGTTCCAGGAAAAGACACATTTTACAGGGCAGACGTGAAGGTGGAGCCCTTACTCTGGAATCACTTCCATCAAATTTGGCCTGGAGCCCATCTCAGTGATAAGCATGCCCACTCCCCTTGCAAAGACATCAACGCCAGGCCCTCTACCTTCCCCCAGTGCCATCTTGGAGAGAAGCAAAAAGAGGGAGAAGCATTGTGGAAGATGCACCAGGTATCTGAATAATCTGAGCTGAAGGACAGTTGCATAAAAGACTGTTAGCGCCGAAACCGGTTTGGCTCAGTGGATAGAGCGTCGGTTTGCGGACTGAAAGGTCCCAGGTTTGATTCCGGTCCCAGGGCATGTACATTGGTTACGGGCATATCCCTGGTGGGGGGGTGCAGGAGGCAGCTGGTCGATGTTTCTCTCTCATCGCTGTTTCTAGCTCTCTATCCCTCTTCCTTCTTCTCTATAAAAAAAATCAATAAAATATATTTTTTTAAAAAGACTGTTAGCTACTGGCTTGGACTTAGGTTTTCTGATTGAACCAAAATTTAAGAGATATTTTTCCTTTCCACCTTCCTGGAGAAGAGAAAGCTCACAAGGAAGACTAAATCCATTATCAAGAATTGTCTTTGATGTATAATTTCACTGCCTGTAGATTAGAGTGTGAGGAAACTTACACCACCCACCCCACCACCCCCACCCCCCCAACCCCTGCTGGAAACACGCAAGCAGCAACCTCAGAGGGTGGACAGGCGGATTAAAGGCATTGATGGATCCCCGGTACTTATCCTGGCTGAGAGTGAGTGCTCAATAAGTCACTGCAATTATTCCTATTTTTATCACAATGAAGTTGATAATGACTGTGCCTCAAACATCATGGAGATTAAAAGAGACTTTCTCGGGCCTCGGATTTTCTCCACTCAGGCAGGGCCTGGTGCTGCAGATGCCTGGCCAGCCAGCCACAGGCCACTCAATGAATTCTCACTCAGTCCCATGGCGGAGGCCAGAGTCCCCTGTTCCTGTGAAGAGCAGGGTTCTCAAGATTTGGGGAAATGCTGGGGACAGAGAAGGGCAGACATGGTTCAGGGGAGGGGCGCCTACTCCCATTCATGACTGCTGACCCAGCCCAGATCCTTGGGCTGGGAGTCTGGTCTTTGACCCACGCCAGGCTTGTTGAGGGCAAGACCGTTCACAGAGAAGGAAGGTCAGGGGCTCTCAGCCAGAGCAGGAGAGGAAGCAACCAGGACGCCGTCCACCCTCCATCACAGAGCCAGGTTCCAGGGCGCTGGCAATGTCTGCTCTTGATCCGAGTGCTATTGCAAAGGTGGGGTGACCTTGCATGCAGAGAGGGCCTCTGGCTGTGTGTGTAGCATTTGCAGTTTTCTGCATTTACGGTATACTTCCATTAAAAATTTATTTTTAGCCGAAACCGGTTTGGCTCAGTGGATAGAGCATCGGCCTGTGGACTGAAAGGTCCCAGGTTCAATTCCGGTCAAGGGCATGTGCCTTGGTTGCAGGCACATCCCCAGTAGGGAGTGTGCAGGAGGCAGCTGATCGATGATTCTGTCTCATCGATGTTTCTAACTCTCTATCCTTTTCTCTTCCTCTCTGTAAAAAATCAATAAAATATTCTTTTTTTAAAGTTTATTTTTAAAAGTCACCCCAAGCAAAAGCCCTCCCCTACAAACTCTGGTTTTTTCACAGCACCTGCCCTGCCAGGCAGAGGGAAGCATCCTCGCAGCTGTGACTATAAAGTGTCCAGCTTAATGCAAGTCACTGAAGGTTGGGTCAGGCCAGGAGCCACACTCAGAGTCTGACCTTGGTTCCTTCTCTCACTCATTTCACAAATTAATGTGTGCCACACGTTGACACTCAACTGGTCCCAAACTGGATGCCTCTCACCTTTACCCCGAAACCTGTCTGACCTCCCTTAACCTGCACCTGACCATGCACCCTGACAGGGAGCCGGGGAGTTGTCTACTCAGGCAGGTAGCACTAGAGATGAGGGAGGAAGACAAGGAAGAGAAAAATGCCTCCTAGCGGGAGGAAGAGCTATCTATAAAGAAGCCCTGCCCACCAACACGGCTCAGTGGTTGAGCCTGGACCTATAGGAACCAGGAGGTCATGGTTCAATTCCCCATCAGGGCACATGCTCAAGTTGAGTTGCAGACTCAATCCCCAGTGGGGGGGCGTGCAGGAGGCAGCTGATTGATATCTCTCTCTCATGGATGTTTCTAACTCTCTATCCCTCTACCTTCGTCTCTGTCAAAAAAATCAATAAAATATATTGTTTTTAAAAAATATGTATGTATTTTTTAAATATAAACTTTAAAAAATAAATAAAGAAGCCCCCCAGTCCCAATACTTAGCTCTGCACCTCCTCCGCGTGCCTCCTCGCCAATAGCCCCGGTTAATAAGCAGCGCAAGGAGGTGAGGCCGCCCTGCGCAGCGGAGGAGGGAGGGAAGCACTTGCTAAGATCACCGAGGAGGCCCCAAGCTTTCCCTGCAGCCACAGTCCCTGCGCCGCAGGCGTGTTTACATCTCATATATAGCTGCGTGCGGAGCGGAGCCGTGTGTATTTATAACCACACGGCGATGTGTGGACAGCCCCCCATATAGATCTCACCTACATCATTTCACACATCCCCCAGGTGCCCGGGCCTGCTTCCTGACCTCACGTCAGGGGCCAGCCGCGGTAATTGACTCTGATGGGAACCGCGCTGGCCTGGCCAAAGGCACGCAGCCCACCTCCCACAGCCAGCGCCTGCCTCCCTCCCTCCCTCCCTCCCTCCCTCCCTCCCTCCCTCGGCCCTGGGGGGCCGGGCCTCCCTGACACAGCTCTGCGGAGACGAGGGCTATAAACATGCCACAGGCTGACCCGCGTATGGAAATGAGGCCCGTGGTTGGGCCTGGCGCCCGGCCACAGGCCTGTGGCTTCACTGCCGCCAAGTATCTTTAGCATGAACTTCGTTAACATGGCCCGCCTCCCCCCGCCCCCCTCACCCCCTCCAATCCCTCTCCTCCCCTGCCCTGTCTTACAATCACAGTTTGTGGTGTCTCTTGCAAGGCTTATCCTCAAGCTTGCACGGAGGGCTTGGCTCCATTCCCCCGGCCCCTATCTGACGACAATAATAATAATAACCCTATAATCAGCCCTTCCACTGACTGTGCTAGGCCCTGGGCTAGACGCTTCCTACCCGTGACCTGGCTGGATTTACATAGACACCTGATTCTGCAAATAAGAAACCTAAGGCTGTCAGGGGGCGGGGGCGGGACGTTCAGTGAGGAGACCAGAGGCTGAAGAGGTCAAGGCTGGCCCAGGGGTCTGGGGCTCTGTGTGCACAGCGAGTCCCAGGCCAGCACATCAGGCTGGGAGGGCTGCTGCAGGAGCTGGGAGGGGGAAGGAGGGAGGCCAGGATGGGGCAGTGATGGCACACGCAGAAGAAGGAGATGGTTGGGATAGATTCAGAATCAACCAGGTAGCCTTTGAGAGAAGAGGGAGAAGGAAGTTGAAGAGATTCGTGCCTTCAAACTAGAGGGAAAGAGGGATGTATAAAGGGGCAGGCAGGTTTTTTTTTCCAAGCAAGGGTGGGGCAAAGGCCATCCAGGAGGCTGTAGGAGGAAGGTGGCCCTGCCCTCCCGGGCTGCTCCTGGCTGGGTAGAGCCTTCCCTTGCTGGAAGTGCCAGGCTCAGTTACCCAAGGGATCTGAACTGAGAGCAGTTTCAAGGGACCATCCTTCAAAGATGCCTGCCTGCCCTGAGCAGCGAGGCTCCTTTGGTTGGGCATTGTCCTCAGCACCAAGGGGTTGCTGGTGGATTCCCTGTCAGGGCACCTGCCCGTGGTGCAGGCTCATTCCCCAGTCAGGGGCAGCTGATAGATGCTTTGCTCTCACATCAATGTTTCTCTCTTCCCGCCTCTCCCTTCCTCTCCCTATTACAATCAATTTAAACATTTTTTTTAAAGAATGCCTTCTTTCTTTCTTTTTTATGCTGAATATATTGTTTTCATTGAATCTGAATCAAAAGCTATTTAAAAGGGCAACGTAAATATATTTTATTCAATATGTTGTACCATTTTTTCCCCTGTTGTATTTGATCCTCAGGCAGGAGACAGTTTCTTTTTCTTTCCTTTTTTTAATTTATCTTTTTTGTTGAAGCCAAGCTCGTATTTCTTTACCGGCTTTCCAGGCCAGCCCTGGGGTAAGAGCCAACCACCCCGGGAGAGGGGAAGGGGAGGAGGCGATAACGTAGTCTTGTTCTCAACAACTGGTGGCCTGGGAGCCTTGCTCTCTGATACCCTTGACAGGGCTGGGCTGACCCCAGACTTTTCTGCCTTCATTGGGCACATCACTGTTCACGGCATATTTGCCCACTAATGTCCACAAGTGTGAACTCCCTTCCTCCACCCTTACCTCCTTTCTTCCCTTGCTTTCCCTCCCTCCCTCCTTCCTATTCCCTTTATCTACAATTCTAACAGTTAGACTGTTCTTTTCTGAGCTGAACCACTATCGGCCTCCCCACAATTTCGACCATTTGCTCCTCTGCCCTCTGAGGCTGTGCAGAATCCATCAACAATCAATAAAGGGTGGGGATAAAAGGGAGAGATCAACCAAAGGACTTATGTGCATACATATGAGCCTAACCAGTGGTCAAGGACAATAGGGGGGTGGGGGCATGAGTGGAGGGGATGGGGGACTAGAATGGGGGGTTGAGGACAAATATGTGATACCTTAATCTAGGGGTGTCGAACTCAATCAGAGAAGGGGCCAAAATCTAAAATCCAGCCTAAATCGCGGGCCGAATGGTTTACTGAACAGTCATAAACTGTCATTGTGATGGAAACGCAACGGAGTGCAGGGATGACAGCGCGGTGCGGGCCACATTGCAAGGCCTGGCAGGACGGATTTGGCCCGCAGGCCTTGTGTTTGACACATGTGCCTTAATCAATAAAGAAATTAATTTTTTTTTTAAGACGAGGATGAGGGTGACACCGAGGAAGACATCAAATGTTATTCAGCTCTTATTTTGCACTAAGAACTTGGCATGCATTTTTTCCCTCTTAATCCTCATGGCAACCCCACAGAATAGGTCCCACTTCAGAGACGAGGAAACCAAGACTTCAAGGGATTAGGTAACTTGCCCCACATTTCACAGCCAACAGGGAACAGAATTCAGATCTGGGCTCAGACAATCTGATTGCGAAAGCCAATTCTCAGAAGCACTGGGCTACATTGGTTTCTCTTCTGTCTTCCATTTGCAACCTTCCAATACTAACGCAGCAGTGGTAGGCAAATTGCGGCTCACGAGCCACATGTGGCTCTTTGGCTCCTTGAGTGTGACTCTTCCACAAAATACCACATACGGGCGCACACGTACGGTGCGATTGAAACTTCATGGCCCGTGCGCAGAAGTCGGTTTTTGGCTCTCAAAAGAAATTTCAATCGCTGTACTGTTGATATTTGGCCCTGCTGACTAATGAGTTTGCCGACCACTGTACTAACGGACTCTCCACTTCCCCACGCATCCTGTCCCTCAGTCTAGTTCCCCCTGCTGCAATGAAGCTCTGTCCTCCTGACCCAGACTTTCTAGAGCTGAGTCCAGGCCTTTCCCCACAACCTACTCCATCCAGCCCTCTGTGCAGGAATGCTTAGCCCTGCATGTATGGCTGCCATCCTTCGGAAACCTGAGAGCTCCGCCCACAAAGCAAGGATAACGGAATAAACCGTGCTGAGCATCCACCAGGAGTCTCACCCGCTGTCTCTGTTATGTCTCTTGCCATCGCCCATTGTGGGTTCTTCCCTAAATCAACCCTCATCCCTCCGAGTCTTCTTTCAGGACCTCTCCCCCCGTTCTGCAGTGGAGATCTCACTGCCTCGCGCAGGTTGGAAGTGTCCTCCGCCCGCCACTCCCAGGCCTCTCCGCCCAGGGCGAACCCAGGTCCACGCCAGCCCGTTGTCATCGCAGTCAGCAGCCCGGACAGGAAGCCTGCCTCCCTCACTCCCCAGAAGATTCATAAATCAGGTTCAGACGCCTATTGTTCTGGACACAGTCAGCATCAATTGAAGGATTTTAAATCTCTCAGCACAGAGCAGCTGGCTGGCTACGAGAGGCCCCGCTATGTCTCTGGGAAAGCTGACCAGGGATGGAAATCAGGAAGAATGAAAGAGAGAGCAAATCACCAAGAGTCACCTCGAGCTCTTCTTGGCCACACGGTACCCTTCAGGAGGCAGGTCCTTGATTGTATGGTGAGTCTCGCTCCCGGGGGAGGGGGCAGAAAGTCAGGCTGGCGGGGGGCCAGAGAAGGGGCCTGAACCGGGCAGCTCCGCGGGCCCCAGGGTTAGCCCTCGGATGGGTGGGGTGCTCCACACCCACCTCCTAACCTCACCGACGGGCTAATTTCATCTGCAAATGTTTGAATCTTTCCAAAGTGAGCGCCGGCTGCCTGAAGCCACAGGGCGAATGCTAGATAATTACCCCAGCATTCCCAAGAAGAATTCATAGAAATCCTTGTATCTCAGGCTCATTACCCCTCCTTTGCCCCCCCCACACACACACACATACCCTGGGCATTCGTCTTGTGTTGTTGTTTTTTAATCCCTGACTCCCCCGGGAGACACAGTGTGCCTGCCACTGCCGCCTGAGTGGCTGCTAGCATTTTCCCCCGCTGTTTATGTGGAAAATCATAAAAATATTTGGTGGCCAAAAAAAGAGAGGGGAAATGCTTTGGTGGTCTGATGCAACAGAAATGCTTTTCTGGGGGAGGTGGGGAATGAAAGGCTGGATGTCTTATTCTGTTCTGAGAGCACGCATAAGCATGGTATTGACGGAGGAGTCCTAGGTGGACGGCACATTTTTCTCAGAGACCCACCCCACCCTGCTCGCTCCGAGCAGACAAAAGCGCTGTTGGCAGCCGGCAGAGGGTAAGTCACTTCCAATCCAGCCACAGGGTTTGGAAAGAGCTGAAAGCTGACATTCTTGTGGGCTGTGTTCAACCCTGGGTCTGGGATGAGGCTCCTGCCCTGGTGGCCTCATTCTCTCGGCTGAGAGAGGAGGCAACACTGATGGAGATGATGGTGATGGTGGTGGTGATAGAGATAGTGGTGATGGAGATGATGGTGGTGGTGATGGTGATGGTGTTGGTGATGCAGACGTGATGCAGACGTTGCTGCTGCCGCTGCAGCTAATGCTGATCAAAACACATTTGGGCTGCACTTTCCAGTTACGAAGCCCCTCCACATACATCAGCTCCTCAGGCATGCATGATAAGGGGCAGGAGTCACGATCACGTGACACCCATTTCATAGAAGAGGAGAACGAAGGCCAGAGAAACAAAGTGTCTCAAATTAGAGCACTCAGTTTGCCAGTAACAACGCCAGGATTCAAGCCCAGCACACAGGCCTTAGGCCATGCTGCTTTGGACTCCAAACGGCACTGCCCAACAGAAAGACAAGAGCCACATCTTTTCTTTGACATTTTCTAATTGCCACATTTTTTTAAATATATTTTCTTGATTTTTTTACAAAGAGGAAGGGAGAGGGATAGAGAGTTAGAAACATCGATGAGAGAGAATCATCAATCAGCTGCCTGTTGCACAACCCCTATTGGGGATGTGCCCATAACCAAGATGCATGCCCTTGACCGTAATCGAACCCAGGACCTTTCAGTCCACAGGCTGATGCTCTATCCCACATGTGTCAAACACAAGGCCCGCGGGCCAAATCCGTCCCGCCAGGCCTTGCAATGTGGCCCGCACCGCGCTGTCATCACTGCACTCCACTGCGTTTTCATCACAATGACAGTTTATGACTGTTCAGTAAACCATTCGGCCCGCGATTTAGGCTGGATTTTAGATTTTGGCCCCTGCTCTGATTGAGTTCGACACCCCTACTCTATCCACTGAGCCAAACCGGTTTTGGCTAATTGCCACATTTTTTTTTAAACTAAAAAGAAACAGGTGAAATTGACTTTAATAATGTATAGTTTAGCCCTGGCTGGGTTTGCTCAGTGGTTAGAATGTTCGCCCTCAGATCTAAGGGTCCAGGCTTCAATTCCAGGTCAAGGGCACAAATCTCGGTTACAGGCTCCCTGCCTGGCCCCAGTGGGGAGGAGGGGGGTGCGAAAGGCAACCAGTCGATGTGTCTCCCTCACATGGATGTTCCTCTCTCTCGTTCTCTCTCTCCTCCCTCCCCTCCACTCTCTCTCTAAAAAAAAAAAAAAAAAAAAAAAAAAAAAAAAAAAAATCAATGGGAAATATATCCTCGGGTGAGGGTTTTAAAAATAATATGTGTTACATAACCCAATACATCCAAAATATTATCATTTCAACATGCGTTTGATGCAAAAATTATTAACATGACATTTGGTCTTTGTTTTCATACTGAGTATTTGCGATTGAGAATGTGTTTTGCACTTTGAGCACATTCCCACTTCACTAGGTGATTGGACAGCACAGCCTAAAAGGGTTAAAGCCATGGCTTTGGTGCTGAGTGTAGTGCTGACAGAACCTCAGACTGAGGGGAACATTATGGCTGCTTAAGCGTCTTTATTCCCGAAGAGGAAAAACTCTCATCTCAACTTGAGCTCCCCACACTCATGCGGTCAAGGTAGAGAGAGTATTTCTGGTTACAAACGATATTGTTCCTCTTCTTATCCTCCTCCTCTTCTTTCTCCTCCTTTTTCTTGAGCATGAGGCTGCTAAAACATCTAATCCACCCCTGGCCAGTGTGGCTCAGTGGTTGAGCATAAACCTGTGAACCAGGAGATCACAGCTAGATTCCCGGTCAGGGCACATGCTGGGGTTATGGGCTCGGTCTCCAGGGGGCATGCAGGAGGCAGTTGAGCAATAAATTTTCATTACTGATGTTTCCCTCCTCTATCTCTAAAATCAATAAAGTTAAATAAAACATCTCAGCACTGAGAGGAAGTCACCCACAAGCAGCAATGTAGCCCCTAAAGGCTCGCGGTTCCAGATCTCAGGCCCGTGAAGAAGCACCAGCCTGGTGTCCTGGCGATGGTATCTGCTACTCATCAGCCATGAGCCTCTCTCGTCACCTCTCCCAGCCTCAGTTGCCCCCACTATGAAATGTGCTTCATGGTCTCCAGGCTCCCCTCGGGCATTCCAGAACTCAGAACCTGCTCTTTTTCCCTTTTCATTTGTTCTTGACCTCACCACCTTGAGCAAAAACGTCTCCTCCTCCTCCTCCTCCTCGCCATCCTGCGCCTCCCCATCTCTCCTCATTGCTTTGATCTCACTACCACCCAGACTTCCCCCACACTTATTCACCCCAAGGGCCCCTAGCTCCCTCTTTTCCCCTCCATCCCTCATTCCGCCTCCCCATTCACCACCCTGACCTCAACCCCGGGACCTTGGCTCCTCTCTGTTTCGGTCCCCTCCCCCCATGATCACGACAGGAACCTTCCAACACCCGCCCCTGATGTCTCCCCACCAACATCTCCTTCCCAGCCATGGAGCCACCCTCCTCTTCACTGACTCATGCAGTGCCCACCTGTGTTCTCTCTGAGACCTCCCTCTCCCGCGTGCTGACGCCCTTCCTTCCCTAGTCGCCCTGAGGGTCATGATTCCTCATGTAACCCACTCCCCTGCTGTCACCGCCAGCCCCCCATCCTCTTGTCCCTTGGTCACACTTCAGCCATAAAGCCTTTCGGCTTTGCAGTCAACCCAATAACATGCTGTTTCCGTCCCAGCTCCAGACACCAGAATTCCACTAGAGAAAGGCGCTCTGCTGCATGGACAGGCGCCAAAGGAAAGGCCTGGAACAGCAGCAGGCCTCAAGAGATTGGCCATCCCTCCCCTGGTCCCCACCTGCCTGTCTTCATCCCTCATGGCACCTCCCAAATGCCCCCAGGCCCCTCGAGGCTTCGGCCCCGGGAAGCTGACCTCTCACCCTCATGGATGGCCTCGCCTCCTACTGAGCGGAGAAAATAGAGGCGACCAGGAAAGGCCGCCCTCACCTTCCTGCCACCCCACCTACGAGCTCTGCACACTTGGCTGCCCTTCCTGTTGCATGAAAGCGGTGCTCCTCCACCTGTCCCGGGCTAATCCCACTGCCCGTGCCAGATCCCGCCCCACCCCACCTCCCAGCCAAGGCCTTGTCCCACCGAGAAGCACCACCCCCCGCCTGCACCCTCTGTCTGCTTCCCACCGGGGCATCTGCCTGACCACACGTCTCTCCTTCAGCAGGAAGAGAAAGCCCAGGACTCTGTCCTTGCCTTCGGAGACAGCTTAGTGCCCCCCACCCCCACCATGCTGGCTGAGAAACCCGAAAGCAGGCACGAGTCTGTGGCTTTTTCCTTGTTCTCCACGCGTGGATTTTAAAAGTGAAAATCGTTGAGTGTATTTCTTTCGGTTAATAAGAGGGGGTCTCAAAAGAGCTGGTGGCCCAGAAAGAAACTCACTACAGACTGGTTCATATGCCTTTCAGCATAATGATTATAGCTTGTTTGATTTTTTATTCTTATATTTCCAGTAGGACATAATCTCACTCATCTGGGGGAGATGGTGAACAACATAGACTGATGAGCAAGAACAGACCCAGAGATAAGTAGCCATGGGTCAGACTGTTGGACCTCAAAGGGAGGGTGGGGATAAAAGGGAGAGATCAACTAAAGGACTTATGTGCACACATATGAGCCTAACCAGTGGTCAAGGACAATGGGGAGGTGGGGGCATGAGTGGGGGTGGGGGATTGGAATGGGAGGGTGGACAAATATGTGATACATTAATCAATAAAGAATTTTTTTTTTTTAATGATAAAGAGGGAAAAAAATAAGAGGGTTTTGTTCACTGTGTATTTGTAAGAGCCAAATCATGCAGGAACATTGAAAAACCAAAGTTGAAATCTCTTCTGCCAGAGAGAACTCGGGTTAGTCTATTGCTACACTTCTCCCCCGCCACCTGGCTTTCTATTCGCAGACACGGACACGTGTCCAGCTTAGCACAGAGAGGGTCATAGTTGATGTACAGACCTCCAACCTGCTGTCCTCGCTGCCCAGCAGGCTGTGGGTGTCTCTCCGCGTCAGCAAATAGGGATGTCAGCCATTGATGCCTGCTGGCGCCCTGCGGAATGGACTTACCACAATGTGCTCGACAGTGGGGCACTTCATTTGCTATTTATCCGTCCCCCCGCCCCCAATTCTGCCCCGAACCAGTAAAAGAGAAACTCCTTGCTAATTTCTCCTTCCGAGGACAGCACCTCCTGTACCCCCACCTCAGGGAGGGGCACCCTCCATAACCCATAAAGACGTAGGTTAAGACAAGGTATTTCCCTCACTATACAGGGTGGCAAAGGTCACACCAGTGCCAGCAGGACCCAGGGAAGGTAGCTGGTGGGGGAGGAGAGCAGCCCCCCAACATACAGACACACACACACACACACACACATGCCAAACATACACTCACAGGCGCATAGACATACATAGCTGGCTGCTAGTACCAGCAGCGTCTAGAAAGAAACTCTGAAAGCAGGAGGTCCCATGGAAAAGGCCAAGCCCCCTCCTCGCGTACAGAAAACGTGACTGCATTTGCCCCTCCCCCACCTACAGGCTCCTTTTCACTCCTGGACCTGGAGCCAGCAGCACAGAGGCTGAGCCCCCATCCCCACCTGGGGAATGACAACGGCTGCCTTGCGGGGTCGTTGAAGGGCCAGACCCAGCGCGGGGACCCTCTGGCATGGGTGCTCAGGTGAGGACAGGCGACCGCCGGGGCCGCAGTCGCGTCACTGCTGTGGATGTGGAGGCTCCGCCCCACGTGGAAAAAGCCACAGAGGAGCGGACCACTCGAGAACCTGGGAGTTGGGCGGGACAACCTGCGGCGTCGGTGATGACGAGAATAGAAGCCAGCCTGGGCTGAGCGCTCAGGTGTTGATTAACTTGTTTAATTCTCACATAAACCACAGGAGGCACCAATTTAAAAAAGGGAAAGCAGCCAAAACCGGTTTGGCTCAGTGAATGGAGCCTCGGCCTGCGGACTGAAAGGTCTCGGGTTCGATTCCGGTCAAGGGCATGTACCTTGGTTGTGGGCACATCTCCAGTAGGGGGTGTGTGGGAGGCAGCTGATCGATGTTTCTCTCTTATCGATGTTTCTAGCTCTCTATCCCTCTCCTCTGAAAAATAAATAAATAAATAAATAAATAAATAAATAAAAAACAATAAAATATATTTATAAATAAATAAGGGAAATCACGCTGTGTCCTTTAAAGGGGGGTAGGGGGTCTTAGTGAGAGGACTGGCTTTCTTGGTGATGGACATACAAGGAGAGAAGCCAAACAAGGCTAGTGAGACAGCCCGGAGAGGGATGAGCAGAGACGGATGGTGTGGTCTCTGGGTCATCAGAAGCTGGGGTCACAGCGGTCCTATCCAGCAGGAGTGAAAGCCATGACCGAGGAGGCCAGGCCCAAAGACAGAGAGGGGGGCAGGAGCCCTCTGGCTTCTCTCTAGCCCTACCCAACCTTGTGCCAGTGCCTCCCATTGGCTAAGCCCTGCGGGGGAAACCTGATGTCACAGGAGCCTGACCAATGGTCTGCAAGGGCCAGCCCCCCCACCCCTCATGCAGACAGAGAGGGTGGCGGTCCCGGCAAATAGGCCCACACCAGCTTAGGCACCACTGTTCCCGCCAGCTGTGTGTGAAGCAATAAGGCACAGAAAAGCTAAGCTACTTGCCCAACATCACACAGCTAAAAAGTAGCGGCGGGGATTGGAACCCACCACCTCAACCGCAATGCTCGAGCACCTCCCCTCAAGCCCCCGGCCTAGCACCTCCTGTCTCTCTCTGGCTTTCCTTAGTCCTCCATCCTTCCTCCCTTTTTCTTTCTTTCTGGCACAGACAGTGTTACTGATGTACCCACAAGGCTTCGGGGGCAGGCAGCCGTAGATTCCAATTCCAGCTTCACTGCTGATTAGCCGGGTGACGTGTCAGTCAGCACATGTTTATTCAGCAAATGCATATATCCCAATAAGTACTATATGCCAGTCCCAAGGCACTTAACCCGTCCAAGGCTCTGTGTTCTCATCTGGACAATGGGTATATTAATATCTGGGGGTCAGTTATTGGAGGTATATTATATTTGCTTCCCCTAAAAAAAAAAAAAAAAAATGCTGATTCTCCCCTCCTTCCTCTTTCCCATCTTCTTGTCCCTGGTCAAGCTTTAGGTCTTCCGTGCCAGCGCCATTGCTCCTCCAGGCTAGTGGCTCGCAGGCATCGCCGGCCCATTGGTGCTAAGCCCCTCAGAGCAGCCACACCCCCGAATCACCCGCTGCCCTCCAGGCCAGCTCAGCATCTCTCAGGGCCTCGGTATCCCCATCTGGAAAGTGGGGTGTGGGAACAGGGCCCATCAGTCTCGCAGTTAGCCACAAGGAAGAGAAGAGGAGGATGGGGGACAGAGGAGCAAGAGGAAAACTCTTTGTAACTGTGAAACGCTGCATATACGCATAATCCATGGACACAGACAAGAAGGTGCTGAAGGCCTCGGGTGGGCGAGGGGGCTGGGGCAGGCTGAAAAGGGGTCAATGGGGGGCAAAGGAGATGCATATGCAATTCTTTCAACAATAAAGAAAAAATTTTTAAAATAAAAACATTTAAGAACGTGAGCAATAGCAGCAATGGCTTTGGGCAGCAGGACCTGGCATCTGATCGCTCTCCCCGCTCCCAGGAACCCTGCTGCTTCATGCAGGAAGGAAATAAACAGCTGGTGGGTCAGTTCATGCAGGAATCCATGCGCCAGGCAGAGTGACCTGATCTAGTCTCCGCACAGGTCACACAGGGTAAGGATGCACGGCCATTCGGGCTGACCTCCCACCCCACGTGCTCCCCACCCCCCACCCCAGGAGTCGGCTTCAGAAGCAACATATGAGGTGCCCAGGCAGGTCCAGATGGGTCCATCCCGCTTGCCAGCCTCTTTGGGTGGTGAATTTGGGAAGACTTGAGTTTGGCTCCTCCCTCTGCCCCTCACAAGCCCTGTGGCTTTGGCAAGATTTGTGAATCCGGGCCCCGCCCCCTCCTCTGCGAAATGGAGACCGAAGTCCTTGGCAGCATCCCTGCAGGGGCTATGAGGAGCAGAGGGCATACTGGGCAGGGAGATTTGAAGGGAACTTAGTGACGGAAGGAAGCTGTTACCTCCCCCAGCTCCAAGGCCCAGGTAAAAGCTAGAGACACCGGAGGAGCCCATCATAGGGGCCATTGCTGCCAAGGGACTCTGAGCTGCCGAGGCGGGAGGGGTGGTGCAGAAATACCCCAACGCTCTCCGGGCCTCTGATGTCCTGTTAGCATCTCTAACAAGCTCAGGTAATGCTATCAGTAAGGGTCCAGCCTCCAGGCATAGAGAGAAGGGCAAAGAATGGGCCTGCAGGGGAAGCAGACATCACACTCACAGCATCACTTTACTTGGAAGAAGCAAAGGGCTGTGAGAGGCTTGGCCCCGGGCCTGCCCGCAGCAAGCACGGTTGCACTCCAGTCCCTGTGGGCATCACTATCAATGCACTGGTCTTCTGGGATCATGCCCTCTGCTCGATTCTATCCCTTCCCTGGGCTTCTTAGGGAGTAAATAGTTGATACGATGATAATATGCAGCTCCATTCTGAGACCAGATTTCACGCGAGGCCTCAAGTTACAGGGGCGGCGAAGTCCCAAAACCTCCCTTGCCTTCCCCGAGCTTTAGACCCCTCCTGAAGGGCGATGGTCAGGGCTTCCATCGTTAACGTGTTCATGTGTTCTTTGTCCCCTGGAGACTAGGAATCAAGGCAATGGGTCAAATTGATTGAGCCCACACCACGTGCCCAGTACATTCTAGTCACCTACCCCGTGTCACTTAGCAGTTTGGTGAAGCACATTCACTTGGGGGCCAGGCCGAGCCCGGGCAAGCTGGTGGACTTCTCCAAGCCTCACTTTCTTCCCTGTAAAAACAGCAATGCTGCCCTTCCATGGAGAAGACAGGGCACAGAAGCCTTCTATAAGCTCTTCTTCCTCGCATCAGCCCTGGAGAGCCAGGGTGGCAGATGAAGAAACCATGATCGTAACCAGGGATGGGTTTGCTCATGGACCCACACCAGCAAGTTGGTCTAAATCCAGGGCTGCCTTCACCCACAGCCAGAGGCGTTCTACTCCCCTCCCCACACCTCCTCTCCCCACTGATGTATCCCCTTCAGGAGACAGTCCCTATATTTTCAAGAGGCCAGAATCATTTCCCTTCTGCTTGGTTTGAGAGCACATTCTGTGGCACATTCTGTGGCTTTCTTTCTCTGGTAATTACTCCTTTGTTGTTACAGACAGACGGAAACATGGGGCGCAGCCAAGGACCTCCGTGGATGGAGACGGTGCTGAACGGCAGGGGCAGCAGGAGAGAGAGTTCACGCGGAGTGGAGCATCCACACGAGAGAATGGTGGTGCCACCCGCCTCTTGTTCTTGGAATTTTCCTTGATGGAAAGTAGCAACATTGGGTAATTGAGTCAGAGTCTTAGAAACCTCAGCCCTATTCCTGACCCCACCAATAACCTAGAGCCGTGGTTATTGGTGGGGTCAGAAGCCAGCTTGAGAGCCACATGCGGCTCTTTGGCCCCTTGAGTGTGGCTTTTCCACAAACTACCACGGCCTGGGCGAGTCTATTTTGAAGAAGTGTCGTTAGAAGTTTTAAAAATTTGGCTCTCAAAAGAAATTTCAATCGGTTAATATTTGGCTCTGTTGACGAATGAGTTTGCCGACCACTGACCTAGAGGTGCTCGTTCCTCCAGAAGCTGCCCCCAGAACCTAAAAAAGGGGTCCTTTTCTCTCTCACAAGGCCATGGGATGAAGTCAAGTCCCTTCAAATGATTGGCGCCAGGAAGTCAATGTAGACGGTGGTTCGGCAATGAACTTTGGGGGTCTTGGCTATGAGTCCTGGCATGTACCTTGACCTTGGGCAAATTCATGCTCCGGGCCTCAGTTTTCTCATCTGGAGAGTGGGGGTAATCATGCATACCCCCAGGTGTCATTAGAGGGTGCTATGAGGTCACGTCACGGGGACGTTTCCACAGTGCTGGAGTGCTCAGCAAATGGGAGGGGCATTTGGGGACAGGGTGTATGGAAGCGAGAGCATCCTGTCCTGCCCACTCTGGCCAGGGGTGCCGCCCGAGGTTCTCTAGGCCAAGATGAGGCTCCTGTCTGCCAGCCGCAGGCCTCCCAGCCCTCCCCGCCAAGGTTTCCTGTTGTCCTCTTTTACTCTTTCAAAGAAAAGAAAGGAAGCATCCCTCCTCCAGAGACCTTTGTCCTGACGTGAGCTGGGGAACGTGGGAGACGTTCACTCTGCACTGAGTACGCTCAGCCACTTTCTGGGCTTAAAAAAATATATTATTGTTTACCTAACGGTTCTCCTGTGAGAAATGGGTGTCTGTCCCTTTAAACAGAGCACAGCGCGGCAGACAGAGCGGCTCCGGGTTGTTTGCAGGGAGAGGAGGGGGAGAAGGAGGACATCCTGTTGTTGAGTAGAGACACAGGGACAGACAGACACACAGACAGAAGACAGGGAGGAAAAGGTCAGCACAGACCTGAGCAGGGAACCAGCTGATTCCCCCCCTCCCCCTCCCAATGGAGAATTTTCTCTTTCAAAAAGAAAATATTTACTTTTTTTTTGTTTGTTTGTTTTTGCCCATATTCTGCCAGTCTAACTCAGGATCCTACTGGCTTACTTAAGACAAGAGAATCCTCTGTGAGTCGAACTGCAAGATAAAGAAGGTCCTGGCTGCCTCAAGTCCTTGAACTTGGTACAGAAGGAGGCATGTTGGGAGCGTTTCCTACATTCAGGATTTGGAGGAATAGCTATCAGGAAAAACATATCGTGTTTGCTGAATGGTCACGCTTATCACATATTATCTCCAGTCTCCCCAAGAGCCCTGCCTGCCCGGGAGGTTTATGCATCTCCATTTTACAGGTGTGGAAACTGAGGTTTGGGCCATTGAGGGCGTGCCCAAGGTTGGACAGATACCCAAGTGGCAAGGAATGGGGCCAAGCTTTCCCCATGGGTCTTCAGGCTCCCCTCCCAGCATACCTCACTGTCTCCTTTGGAAACACAGCAGCAGATCTGAGGGTGGACAGGTTAGGAGATGGGCAGGAGGGAGGTTTACCAGTCACTACTTTAAACCCCTCTATCTAGCAGCCCCTTAGTTCTTAGGGGTCTCTGGGTCAAGGAAGAAGTCCAGGATTGTCACCTCCTAAGGGTGTGTCAAATTCACCCTCAGCAATGGTGTGTGAGTGTTCACCATTCTCAGCAACGTTACAGAGCATTAAACAAGTTTTCAGAAGCATCTTATCAATGGCCAGATCAGACTGTGTGACTCTCCTGCTTACATTTAGAAGGTGGTCCCCATGATCTTGCATGACCTGGTCCTGGTCCCATCTCCTGACCTTCATCCTTGCTCACCATGCTCTGACGCATCTTCAGAAGAAATCTCAGTTCCTCCAACACGGCACTCCCATGAGTGTGAGCCGCAAGCTTGGGCCAGCAGCACCAGAGGCACCTGGAAGCTGGTTGGAAAATCGGGAGTCCAGCCCCATCCCAGGCCTACTGATCAGAATCTACCTTTTAATAAGGCCCCCAGGTGCGAATGAAAGCATGAGAAGCATCACTGTTACACATCTCGATTTTCCACCTCAGGACCTTTGCATGTGCTCTTCCCTCTGTCTAGCACAATTCTCTTTTATTTTGGACTGACGTGGCCCTACTTATTCGAAATGCATACATTGCTTCCCCAGAAAAGGCCCTCTTGACCCGCTAATAACATCATTCTCTATTAAGAGTCCAGGTTTCTTTTCTATGGCACTTCTGTAGTGTGTAGTTACAAATCAACTTATTGAATGTCTGTCTCAACAAAGGCTGAGGCCATATCGCGCTGGCTTGCCAGGAACATAGTAGGAGCTGCACAAACACATGTTGCATGGATAAGCATGGTGCTATTTCTGCAAGAAGGTCACAGACAGGCCCTGCTTGGGGCATTTGGTCTGTCGATGCATTTTCATCCAGTTTCTACTATTTCATCTATTTTCTAAATATTTACTGACTGCTATTGTATGTCCGGAGCTGGGGTCACATGTGGACAGAGACTCTACTTGTGACAAAATGGATCCCAGAACTCAGTACAGCAATTCTGTTGTCTTGTTTAGGACACAAGGCAGGGGCTGAACTACGCCAATAAGTGTACATTCCCGGTGGTAACAACAAGGAATCCTCAGGAGGAGAGATGGGAAATTAACATTTCCTGGGCTCCCCTTCTGGGCCAGTGTCATAATCAGTGTGGACAAGCAGACCAACAGTACCAAATGGAGAGCCCAGAAACAGACCCACAAATAAATGGAGACTCACTACATGCAACGGTGACCTTACAAGATCAACGGGGAGAAGATGGGTTGTTCAATAACTGGGCCTGGGCCAATTAGCTACCCTATGGAAAAATGAAAAGGAGATTTCTGATACACTCCACGAATAGAAAAATCCCAGATGTATTAAAGACTAGATATTTAGAAAACCTTTCTATTAAAAAAAAAAAAAAAAGAGGGACGTATCTTTAACATATTGGCATGTGGAAATATCCTTAAAGCAAGATGGGAAAAGATAATCCAAAAAGGTTAAAACATTTGACCAAAGCAAAATTATAAAGTTCTGTACAGCAAATTTTAAAAAAGTTAAACAGCAAGTCGCATAATAGATGCTCAATTCACATGACTAAAAATGGACTGGTACCCAGAATATGTATCACCTACACATCACTAAGAAATTAAACAAGAGAAAAAAAAGACTAAAATAATAAGGGAGAGGCAAAGAATAGGAATCATGATCTCCAAAATGAAAACCCCAAGTGAGCAATTAGCATATGAAATGCGGTCAACAGCACTAATGATCGGTGGAAATGCCAATTAAAACAATGAGTCACCCAACAGATTGCAAAAATTAATACATCTGTCTACACTGAGTGTTGATGAGGAAGTGGGGAGATACTGATACACCACTGGTGGGAGGATGAATTGACAGCCATCTCGAAGGGCAATTTATCAGCAACATTCGGTCAAACTGAAGACATCCAAGTGGCATGACACAGCAATTCCCGAGCCTCGGTTTTCTCGTCAGGCAGATGGAAACAATAATCCATCCCCCATAGGACTGCTGTGAGAATAATGTTAAGGTGCAACACAAATATTTTCTTATCACAGAAAGGGCACAGGTTTGCCGCAGTGGACAGAGTGGGGAGGCAGTGACTGACAAAGTCCTTTTATCGCCATTTCTACAATAGTCAAGGGCCTGCTCTGTGCCAGATTCTTCCATCTCTGGTTGAAATATCAGTAGCGGCATCGGCCTGTGGACTTAGGGGTCCCGGGTTCGATTCTGGTCAAGGGCATATACCTTGGTTGCAGGCACATCCCCAGTGGGGGGGGGGGGGGGTGCAGGAGGGAGCTGACTGATGATTCTCTCTCATCGATGTTTCTGGCTCTCTCTCTCTCTCTCTCTCTTCCTCTCTGTAAAACACCAATTAAATATTAAAATAATAAGAATAATACCTTAAGGCTATATGGCGTGCAGAGCTTGCCAAGTGCTTCCTCACCCATCATCTCATTGGATTGGGTCCTTACAGCATCTCTGAGAGACAAGGAGGACCAGCAGCCAAATTCCCATTGTTTAGGTGAGGAAGCAGAGGGTCTGCATGATAAAAACTTGGCCCTGATCACAGGGCCCACACGCTCCCTCCAAGACCAGACTCCGGTAGAACCGGGAACGAGTGCAGACCTCCTGGGAAAGAGCTTTCACTGCCCTGTGCTCTGGTGCCCACTGTGGGGAAACACGGTTTAGGGATGGACCTTCAGGAAGTGGAAACCTACGCTCCTGTGAAGGTTCCTAGAGCAGGTGAGTATCTCATAGTCCTGTACTTGGAGGAAGTAATCAGGGTGGCTAGCTGGAGACCACATCAGCATGCCAACGAGTTCGGGTGGGCGGCCCCGTGTGTTCAAACATGCTAAATCAATTGCCATTCAAACACACGTAAGCACAGCGGGTGCCACCCCCCTATCCTCTCTCCATCTCTGGGCTGCTGTCACTCAGGTCCTGGGGAGGAGCACATAATGGGCTGAGCCTAGGAAGCGCACCTCTGTCCGGGCCGCCAAGGGCACGGAGAAGCAGGAGTTTCACGATGGGAGTGGGGTTCTCCATCCCAGGTCACCCCGGTTGACCGGTTGACCGTGCACTACCCCAAGGTAGGCTGAAGGAGGTTGGGGGGGGGGCGGGGGGCAGGGCTGAAATCCAGCCCCACTCCGCTCCCTGAGGCATGTGTCCTGGCCCGGCGCTTGGCGAGCGGAGCCTGGACTGTATTTCGGTCTCCAGTTGCCCCATCAGCTGAGCTCCCTTGTGCAGGGTACAACCTACGCAAGCATACGTGGCAGCCCTGCTTCTCAGAAAAGCTCAGCAGACTTGGCAGCCCTGAGTCGCACCAACGAACGATCCCACATGCCAGCGATCTGAGGCGGCCAAGTCACAGCTGCCCTCCTTGGATAGGGCACGCACTCTCCGTGTCACCACAGTCCCCAGCCGGCCTGCTTCACCTGTGTATGTCACCTGCCTGGCCCCTACGGTAGAGCAGTGTATGACCCCTGTCTTAAATAATAAGTTTGTCTCACGTTGATTTATCCAGGTAATGAGTCTCATGGTCTATTTCTGAATGGTATTTTTTTTTTCTTTTCCACCCAACCCCCTTTTCCAACACTCCTGATTAATCTATTTATTTTTACTCTACCTCCTTCTAAAAATATATACAATACAACAAGATTTTTTTTGGGGGGGTGGGGGCGCGGGGGAGGCGAGTCAGACTCCTGGTAATCTCTGGAATGTGGGAAAAGCACTCTTACCACAAGGTTATATTAAGAAGTTTAATTATCAGAAAATGACTGTATAACAAATATATCAAATATGAGGTATGTACACTGTATATATACACTGAGAATTCCCGGGCAACCTCAGTCTATAAACCCACTCACCGCACCCACAACCTCAACCGGCTCTTTATTCCTTCCCTTTGACCAGCATGGGAGACTTTGAGGAACACTTGCTTCTCTCACTTTTCTTTTCTTTTTTAATCCTCACCCGAGGATATTTTTTCCATTGATTGATTTTTAGAGAGAATGGAAGGGAGAAAAAGAGAAACATCGATGTGATAGAGACACATAGATTGGTTGCCTCCTGCATGTGCCCTGACTGGGACCAGGGATTGAGCTGCAGCTGAAGTACATGGCCTTGACCAGAATCAAACCTGCGACCCTTCAGTCCTCGGGCCTACACTCTATCAGCTAGGGCCAAATCAGCTAGGGCTTCTGTACAGCCTCCCACCTTTCCCAGAGCTCACTACTCAGGGTGAGATCTCAAAGCCATCAAGAGAACTTCCTCAGCTCGGCCACTGTGTGACTTCCTCACACTTCCTCAGTGAACAGCTCTCACACGAACCAACCGTCCCAGATCCCCACCCCCAAGTTGCCTAGGCATTCCCTGGATTTCAGTGGATTCAAGTCAGACCTTCAACAAATAGAGAAGAATGATTAAATCTCGGGCAGAAGATCCAGAGTCAAAAAGCTTAAACTAAGGAAAACTAGCACCATTGGGCCAGAGATTTCGCTGAGATGCTGGGCGACAAAGGCATGAAGGAAAAGAGAATAATGAGTGCCATTGAAAGATGCATCTTTTGTTAAGGAAGGTCGCCTTTTTTCCTCGGCACCATCAAGTATAGGAAGCAGGATAAAACTCAGATGGAGCTCTCACTGGTTTTGTTCAGTGGATAGAGCATTGGCCTGCAGACTGAAGGGTCCCAGTTTTGATTCCGGTCAAGGGCCCGTGCCTGGATTGCAGGCTCAATTCCCCAGTGTGGGATGGGCAGGAGGCAGCCGATCAATGATTCTCTCTCATCATTGATGTTTCTATCTCTCCCTCTCCCTCTCCCTTCCTCTTTGAAATCAATAAAAATATATTTTAAAAAGAAATAAAATGTAAAAACTCAGATGGAGAAAACTTCCTACAGCGAAGGCAACTTTCCATCGGCCTGAAAACTCAATCATGACCTTGAGTTTACAAAGGAAGGCCTGTAGGAGTTCATGTGAATTTCAAGAAAGGGCATCATATCCTAAAGACAGCATCCTTTTTCCTGAGAGAGAGGAGATCAGGGTGGGAAAAGCCAAGGAGTTGAAAGCACCTTACAAAAAAGAAGAAACTCAAGATTTGCCTAAGTGTATTTCATTTTGTTTGTTAAGTTGCAAAAAAGCAGAGGAGAATCACAAATTAATCATAAAAGTCCCCTCAGATCTGTGTCCTGCCAGGTTTGTGGCTAAGTGCTGACCCCAAAATTTGGCCCAAACTCTTCCCCAGACCCAGCCAGGCTCCCCTGTCCTGGGTGACTGGCATATTCTCTGCTTATTAACGGTGCTTTGAGATCCCGGTTAGTGGGAGCCAGAAAACCCACTGCTAAACAGGGAAGCAACTGAAAAGCCAAAATGCCTTCGTCTGGTCTGGTACACCATAATGCCCTATCTCATTCATTCATTCATTCATACCTCCATTCACAAATATCCAAGGGCTCTCTGGTCTAGGCGCTTCATTCAAAACTGGAAGGGGGTGGGGGGCCAATGGCGGTCAGAGTGGTTAGATAAGGGAAAGCGCCTTCAGTCTCTGACCTGGAGGCGAGGTCTCTATTGAGCCCCCCTCCAGCCGGAGCATCCATGAAGAATGAGCTGGAGCCGGTGGGCTAGTAAAGCAATTAAAGAACAAAATGACGGACACTCCCAGCACTGGCCTCCGAGGAGGGAGAAGGATTGGAGCACAGCCGCAGAGAGCCTCATCAGAGACCATCCCCAGGCCCCCGCGGGCTCGGGCGGCCTCCCGCTGTGGGGCAGGCAGCCCCGGCCAGCAAGGAAATCATCAAAGACTCCAACAGCAGGAGCACTCCAGACATCAGACAGTGGAAGACAGATCTGCCCTGAATCAGGCCTTTAAAGGCGGCTCATTTACCTTCCTGGGCCCCAGGAAAGCCGGAGCCAGGTGCCATCCAGGAAGCCCGGGGCCTTTAAGACCAGCACGGTTTAATGCAGCAGAAGAGCCGTAGATCAGACCAAGAAACAACTTCCTGACTGTAAGGGCTTATTGGGCCATGAAAGGGGACTCCCAGGGAGACTGTGAAATCGCCCTCTCTCCACGTTTTTAGATTCTTGTTTCTTCGGAGCCGGGGATTGAGGGCCAGCCCAGGGGCAGGTACAGATGAATTCTCAAACCCCGTCTTCCTACTCCAGGGGGCACTTTGCAGCCTAAGAAGCGAGTTCTTTCTCGCTTTTCTGGGTGGATGTTTGGTTCAGAATGCAGGTGAAGGCAGCAAATATTAAGCTCTGCCTAAATCACTCTTTTTTTCTCACTTGTGTCCTCATGTTTATTTTTTAATTGGGGTATAATTGACATATGTTGTATAATATTAGTTTTCGGTGTACAACATAATGGTTGGATATTTGTATATAAGGAGAAATATTCCATAATCAAGTTAACCAGATGGGGAAGGGAGGAGAGAAGGATGAGGAAAGGGCATCTGAGGCAGAAGGAAAATCATGACTAGGTTAGCTACATCCTAGGAATTGTCATCCATCCATTTGTCCATCCTCTATTCCATCTGTCCATCCTTCCATTCATCTACCCTTCCATCTATCCATCCTTCCATACTCTCATTCATCCTTCTACCAATTCATCCACCTATCAATCCATCCATCCATCCAACAACTGTTTACTGAGATCTTCGTGCTACATGCCAAGTATTAAGTTAGGCGCTGGGGAATTATAGATGAATGAGCCATACTCTTCCCCCACCCCACCCCCAAGAAGCTCACAGACCAGTGGAAAGACAAACAAGTATTGCCATAGCTCAAACCCCCAATTTTATAATTTACGTGAATCCAGACTTTCTCCCCACAATTTGAATCCTGTCTTCATTTTTGTCCACGGCATCATCAGTATGACCTTGAGCCAACTGGGACAAAGCCTTAGGTCCCTTGACCATTTTCCACAAGAAATAAAAACCCAGTGGTGATTTTGTGAATTTGATGACTTTACTATAGACCCGAAGAGTTCACGTAAAGGATTATTTCCTTCCTACCCTCTATAGCCTTCCATCATCTTGCTCATTTCCCAATAATAATCCTCTACTTCCCCAAAGCCCAAGCGATTCACTGTATTTTTCTATGAATAAAGACACTATTTTTTTTTTTTTTTCTAAAATCGAGGGGCAGCTTATACACAGATGTCAGCCGAGGAGAAAGACTGCTGGGTGCCTCGCTGCCCATACCCAGTCAGACAGGCTTCCTCCAGTCACAAGCCTCACTGTTACTGATGTCCGCTGATGCCATAACTGGAGGTGGAGGTGAAGAGTGCTCAGATGCAACAGGGACTGGAGCGTTCTGAGCCCATAAAGGTGTCAAAAATAAAAAGATAGATACCGGTAAGCGGTTGTCCTACTCTGCAAAATTCAAACTGAATATGATCAGCTATGCAAAAGAGCATGGAAATAGAGCTGCAGAGAGACAATGTGGACCTCCTCCCACTGCAGGAAGAACAACTCCTTAAGATGCCAAAAAAGAAGAAGGCCTTAAAGAGGAAAACCAGCAACATGTTTAAGATTATTGATTTTTTCATTTAGGGTTGGAAAAGTTGAGGGGGCATCTTATACACAGAAAAATATGGTACATGGAACCCTCCCCGGTGCACAGCCCCTTGGGCGTGTCATCTAGTCTTCATTCCCCACCTGACATGTCCCCCAGGGCCACTGGCTGTCCCCAGACTCTGGTGACTAAAACATGCTCCCACTGGCATACACGGACCCCTGCAATGCATAGAATGGTGAACACTACCACGGGGTAAGTTCAGGGTGCCCACGCCAGGTGCCTGGAAGTGGGCTCTGGAAAGGATCCTGGGTGGAGAGGGAGATCAGAAGATGTTTCAAGCAGAACAAATGATTGGGACAAAGAAGTCAGAGAGGGCATGGTGCTTTCAGAGTGGCAAAATTGGTTGAGCCGGGCTAAAGCAGCCAGCATGGGGAGCCACTGGAAGGGAGGCGGGGCGAGGCCACACAGGGCTGGACAAGGCATGCTGCGCACAACGTCCTTGAAGCTATCACTGCAGAGCGGCCGCTGAGCAATCGTAAGCCTAAAAGTGACATGATTAGAGGGTTTAGGAAGATTACAGGTGCTGGGAAAGGGGTCATTCAACCGCTATGCTACTCTGCCTCATGCCCCACATCACTACAAGCCCGCAGTAGCTCCCTCCCAGGCAGTAAGTAGACCAGACAGAGTCAGGCCTGGGGACCGGGCCTGGATGAGCACAGACAGGCAGAGCCCTGGGTGGCTGTCCTTGTGTCCCTGGGGAAGCAGCCTCATACCCACTCTGTTCTCCGAGAACTCCTCTTGGGGACTTGTTATCCGACCCAAAACAAAGTCTGCAAGATTCGTGGACTGTTGGGAGCTGGCAGATTCCAACTAATGTTCAAATGTCTTCAGGTCAAAGAAACCTCAAATGCACTTTTTCCAGAGCTCTTTTCTACTCTCACCCCCACAACCTTCCCCCACCACCACCCCCATCCCTCTACAGCCACCCCACCACCACCACCACCACCCCACACACACACACACACACACACACACACTGCTGCTTGATTCTCAAAGCCACATGAATTTCAAGGGAAATGGAAGGTCCTGGTTGGTTCACACTTGAATCCTCAAACAGGCTGTTTTGTAAGAGACCGAGGACTTCCAAGACACCTTCCCAGGCTCCCCGAGAGAGTGTCTCGTTCTGAATCAGGAAATTGTCTGTTGCCAGGACTTCATGTTCAAGTTCAATACCCATGGCAGAAGCCACGAAATGGGAGTGCGCTCTAAATTTGGAAAAAAACACGCTCTCCCATCTCTCCCCAAAGCATTCCTTCGGCTATTGACTTTGGAGGCCACGGCTCTGTATCGTGTGGCTGTCCCAGGTTTGCTGGGAATAACACGCCGAGGCCCCAGCACCCGCGGTGCTGACTCAGCAGATCGATAGATCAGGGCCCCGCTTTGGGAGGGAACCCAGTTCACAGCCAGCTTCCCTTCTTGGCAAAGCTGTGGGGCTGCGTCCTGTTTCCACGCAAGGCGTCTGCCCTGACTTAAACTTTGACTCCCTACCAGTGTCTTTCCTGAGCTGTTTGCACTGGGAACATAGCGCCTAAAAAGATTTATTTTGAAGGGGGAAAAAAAGGAGGAAAAAAAAAAAAGAGGAGGTGAGTGTCATTTTTAGAAAGGCGAGACACCCAACACATCCTTCTCTGAGTAGATTTCTTTGACGGCTTGTGATGCTGCCTGAGTGGTAAATATACCCCTCAGACTCCGGGTAAATAGTCCACGGCATGTCACCGGGGGTATAAAAAGAGGAAATTTTACACAGCGTGGCCACAGACGCCTTGTCATTTCCCAGAAAATTAGAGGGTCTTCCAGTGACCCTGCAAACCTATCACACAGGCAGTCTTCCAAGACCTCAGGCACAGGGGGGCCTGTTTTGATAATGTTTTCCAATCGCCGTCGATAACATGCTGGGGGGTGGGGAACGTGAAGTCCGAGCTGGACAGCCCTGGGCGTGCTGTGCCTCTGAGTCTGAAAGACACTTTGTTAGCAACAAGCATTTAGCTTCTGGAGGGAAAGAGCAAGCACCTGGGGGAATACTCATTCCTGTCCCTGCTAGCCCTTCCCTAAAATTTGAAGATGCTAAAGGATCGGCTGAAACAGAGACTCCGACCCAGAGGAGTCAAAGACAAGGCAACCAGGGGTCTCAGCAGGCATCCCTCCACCCCCAGAGAGGACCTCAGGGTCTCTGGGATCTGGGGGGAGCTTTCAAGACCTCCTTTCCCGACTCTTCCCAGCGTCTCCGTGGAGATGGAGAAACACAAATCACCATCTTCCGTGTAGCCACCCTTGGTTTGCTTTCAACTAGGGACTTCCACCGCTAATAATAATAGCTAATATTGACTGAGGGATTCCCAGGTGCCCGGCTCTGTGCTGAGCACTTGGCGGTGTTATTTCATCTCATCCTGAAGGCGAGAGGAGGGAAATGAGAGGTCACAGAGCAGCCGGGAGTCAACAGCCAGGCAAGGCGTGCTGGGACGGTCCCACACATGTCTCCCGGGGCTTCTTCACTGGAACCCTCACCTGAGTATCAAACTGTTGTTGTTGCTATTAACCTGCTTGGGCCGGGCCTGTGTGCTTTATTTTGGTCATGGCTCTCAATTCCAACGTTCATCATTAACTTGTCCGTTCAGCAAATGTTACTGAGCACTTACTATGTATGTCCCTGCCACCCAGACTTTTCACCAGGACCTTTTTTTTTTCTTTTTTTTTTTAACATATTTTATTGATTTTTTTACAGAGAGGAAAGGAGAGAAATAGAGAGTTAGAAACATCAATGAGAGAGAAAATCAGCTGCCTCCTGCACACACCCCCACAGGGGATGTGCCTGCAACCAAGGTACATGCCCTTGACCGGAATCGAACCCAGGACCCTTCAGTCCGAAAGCCGACGCTCTATCCACTGAGCCAAACCGGTTTCGGCCACCCAGACCTTTTTAATGAGCCCATCCTTTGGCTTTCCACAGTGGGCTTTCCCGTCATCACCATGCCTTCCACACGAGGCTCATTAAGCCACTGTCTGTCTCACTGAACTATCTACCTCTGTTTTGTACTTGCTGTTCCCAAAGTCCTGTTACAGACTTACATGTGTGTGATCTCTATAACACCCTATCAGAGAAAAGAAAAACAGGTCTATTATCTATTACTATTATTTTCTAATTTTACATGAGTCTCAGGCATTTTACTGTTGAGTGACTGCTGGAGCCAGGATTCAGAGTCAGATCCGGCAGTCAACTTTGATAAGACCGGCTAATGAACTAGTTTCATTCTGGCAGGCAAACCAACTCGTCCCAGTTTGCCTGGGACTTTCTTGGTTCTAAAACTGAAAGTTTTGCATCCCAGGAACACAATCCCAGGAAAACAAGGACAGCTGATGACCCTAATTAGGTCAGCCTCTAAAAAAAAAATTCTATTATGATCTTGTTCATCCTTTTCCTGACTTCAACACTCATGTTATCGCCTTCATATGTTTCCCGTTACCGTGTTTCAAGTGTAAAATTACTCAAATATTCTGAACAAATATTTTACATTATGGCTGCAATAGTCAGGAAAAGCCAAGTTAGCTGAGGTGACAAATAACCCCACAAAACGGAGAGCTGGAAATATGCAGGAAACGGCGCTGTAACTGTACAAGCAACCCAGCATCGTGTGCCATAAAGAGGAAGAAAAATAAGAATCAATGAACAGAAAGCAGTCACTTGCAACCAGCAAAGAACACTGCAGACACTGAGAAAGACAGAATGTAAAGGTGGAAGGGCAAAGGCCAGGTCATGCATTTAAATGCTCAAATCTTAGAGAGTCACCCGAGAGATAGTAACTCCTTCGACGGTCCCCTATTGCTCTTGTAATAAATCCTCAACCCCCTCGCCATGGCTTCCAGAGCTCTGTATGACCTACCCTTCCCCGACCGTCCACCTCAATCCCTGCCCTGCTGCTCTCTTTTCTCCAGCCCCACAAGGCTTCCTGCTGTGTTCTCCTCAACTTCAGGGTCTTGCACGAGCTTGGAACAGGCTATCGCCTCTGTCCGCCTAGCCACCTCCAGCTCCTGCCTCGCCACTCAGCTTAAACAGCACTTCCTCTGGGAAGCCTTCCCTGATCTCCAGACCAAAGTAAGCACATACCACACCACACCCCACACCCACACCCCGAGCCTCATGGAAAGTCCTTAGCACCCTTGGCAATGCTCAACATGGCAGCCCTTCTTTTTTTTTTTTTTTCTTTTCTTTTTTTAATATATTTTATTGATTTTTTTTACAGAGAGGAAGAGAGAGGGATAGAGAGTTAAAAACATCAATGAGAGAGTCACTAATCAGCTGCCTTTTGCACACCCCTACTGGGGATGTGCCCGCAACCAAGGTACATGCCCTTGACCGGAATCGAACCTGGGACCTTTCAGTCTGCAGGCCAATGCTCTATCCACTGAGCCAAACCGGTTTTGGCTCACAGCTACTAGTTGTCCCCCATTAGGCTACTAGTTATCTTGCTACTAGTTGTCCCTCATTAGGCTGCACCCTCCATGGACCCACCAATAACCCCACACCTGGCACAGGGTCCCAGCGTACAGCAAGTGCTGCCTACGTATTTGCAGACTGTGTGGTCACTATGAGAGTCCCCCCCCGCCCTCCCCCCCCCCCGGCAGGCTGAGGACCCCACCCACACTCCTCTGGGTGCACCTCCTGAAGAAAGCTCAATGGCAGGCATTCCGGTCTGAGCAAACGCGGTGTCTGGTGACACCACTGGGCACGCTGACAAGAATGTGGCCGTAGTGGGGTCACCCGCTCTCAGGAAGGAGCCAGGATCAAGTCATACTGCATCCCGCACAGGAAGGGCATGAGCTGGTGCCGACGGCGCGGGCTGTCCCGGGCCTTTGGTCTTGGGTTTCTCTTCCTAGAGTATTTATAGCCATCCGGAGAAGCGGCTGGCTGCATTAATTGTGAGCTTATGTCCACCCAACGCAGCCATACACCGAACGTATTGAATACCAGGCCTTATATGGGCATCCCTTGTCGATTCATATGTTGTTAATAAGTGAGATGAAGTGGATGGCTAAGGCAGCAGGCCAAATGCTTGCCTTCCCCTTGTCATCTCCAAGGCGCAAGGTTGTTGGTGTGATGTCGTGTTTGTTTTTCATAAGGGACTACTTTGTAGACGAAAAGAGGGAGCTCTGAGGCCCACAGACCTCTGATGAGCTGCGTGGGACAGACGTATCGTTCAGAAGTGGCAGCAAAGACTGCCGATTCTGTAACCAAGTGTCTCAAACGAGGAGTAGATACTGGTACCAAGCACCACTCAACCTAAGTCGTTAACTCATGTAATCCTCACAACAGCTCTAAGAGGCAGGTGCTACTATTATCCCCATTTTGCAGATAAAGAAACTGAGGACCAGAGAGGTTGGCTGATGGGCCCAGTTAAGTAGGCAGCAGAGATGGAATGTGAAGCCAGGCAGCCTGGCTCCAGAGTCCAGAAGTAGTCAGGCTCCATGGGGACTCATTCAGTCCAAACCAAATCCAAACCGAAGGACCCACTTCCAGAAGACTCGAGCCCCTCCCTCACACACTTGGTATTTTCTCTCCTGAAGGCTACAGAGCAGCTGCCAGCACAGCCCCAGCCTCAAGGAGCACCCCTGGTTAAGAAGAGCACAAGTCAGCAAGTGTGAAGCGCATCCCAGCGACCCAGGGGCCAGGCAGTGGGCCATCCAAGCAGACAGAGGTCCCGAAGCACTGTTCACAGGGTACATCCCTGCCTTGTGGTTGCCAGGTTCTGTGTCTGCGGGCAAATTCGCTTCCTCGTCTGAAACTCAACTTCCAAATCTGTGACATGGGAACAAGGATGATGACAACATGCTAGTTCAAATCTCACAGGGATGCTGCCGGGATTAGATGAGAGGAAGCATACAAAGCATTTAGGACAAGGGAATGTGTTCTGTACACATTAGCCATTAGTATTTCTAGCATCATCGTTTATTCCTTCACAAACATATACCAAGCACCTCCATGCAATCAATGTACCAGGCACTCTGCCCCAGGTGCTAGGCATATAAAGAATGAGACAGCAGCCAGGCCTTCCAAGAAAGCAAGCATTATAGGGAATTTCCTCTCTTATGGGGTAACTAAGAGGGTAATATGGAATAGGGTAGTGTTTGACATATAGTAAGTTTTATATAAATGTTAGATATTATTATTATTATTGTCAGAGAGAGAGGGGGGGGGGGATAGCAAACATTGTTGGGAGAGGCCATGATATAAGTCTACCCAAGGGACAGCAGTGGAGGAGGTGTGTGAGGCTGGTGCGAGTCTCTGATCCTTGCAGAAGGAATCAGAGAAGGTGGGGTGGTGCCATGTAGGGTATGGGAAATAGTGAGGGCCCACTTCAGGGCATCCAGTTGGCAAGGTGGTGGGCTTGAGGATGGACAGGGACTGGGTCCAGGCAGGCCACTCTGATCTTAGGAAGTCTGCCTCCAAATCCCAAAACCTTATCTCCAGACTCAGGGCTGCGACAGAGGAATAACGAAGCATTGAAACAGGAATCTAAGTGGGTTATTTTTCTTCCTTTCTGGGGCCCAGTTATTTGCCTGTTAGCCAACCCGGAGATGAGACTGAATTTATGTCTCACCAAAGAGGCACCAGAAAGGGAAGGAGAGAGACACAGAGACAGACAGAGAAAATTATGCAGAGGTTGTTGAGTTTTTTGTGTTGGTTTTTTTTTTTTTTTTTTTTTTTTTTCCTCTTCTGTCTCCTCGGTAGAATCCTGCCGCTCTGTCTCCGGGGAGCAGTTCGCCCTCCAGAAAATATGACACTTTATTTCCTGCCCTTGTTTGTGAACACACCCCATTACCATCCATCTCAGTTTCATGTCGCTGCCAGCCGGCATTAACGCCCTCCTCCTCGCCGCCGAGGCAGAAAATAGAAAAGGAAGAATTCAGCAGATTTCCCCCGTGGCACCCTCCGTGGCACCAAGATAACCAGAGCCGAAACCACAATTGGATTCTTATTCCTTCGGCCCAGGAATGCCGAAGGGCGGGACAGCTTAACCACCTTCTGCATTTTCCTGCAGAGAGAGTCTCCGCTTGTTATTTCGGTTGTCTGGGATCCCTTCTCTGCTACGGACAAAGATACATTAATTAATTTTTATTTTTTTAAATGTTGGGCAGCAGGAGACTCGGTTGCAAACTGTCAGGAACTGTCAGTGGCGCCGGCCCCAGTCAGGTAAGCGGCCGGCGGCGCCGGCGGCGGAGACACACTGACCCCTAGTGGCCGGCCGGGCCCTCGCAGCGCCCGCGCCCCGCCCTCACGGGGTGGGAGAACGTGGCTCTCAGATCAGCAACTCCGTGTGGGCCAGGGGCGTGGCGGGGGCTGGGTCTCCACCGCCTGCCCCAAGGCACGCACACACGTGCGCGCACAAACACGCACATACGTGCACATACAAACACGCAAAGACACGCGCGCACACACCATGTCCAATTGCTTCTCTCCTTTTCCAATGTTCAGGATTTTCCTGAACCCTCAGGGTGCTATCCCTGGCCTACAAATAGGCCTTTTTTTTTCTATCTTTTTTTTAACATATTTTATTGATTTTTTACAGAGAGGAGGGAGAGGGATAGAGAGCTAGAAACATCGATGAGAGAGGAACATCAATCAGCTGCCTCCTGCACACTCCCCACTGGGGATGTGCCCGTAACCAAGGTACATGCCCTTGACCGGAATCAAACCCGTGACCCTTGAGTCCACAGGTCGACGCTCTATCCATTGAGCCAAACCGGTTTCGGCAAAGGCCTTTTTCTTTGGTCTTAAGAAGTTGTGAAGAAAGGCAGGCAGGGTCCCAGGAGGGCATACAGCTGAGAGGGAGGAAGGGAACCCACTTTTGTGGAGAGACTCCTTTGGGCCAGGCACCATAGTGGCACATGTTAACCTTCTGCAGCCTTAAAATAGCCCCAATGTATGAGAATTGGAAACTAAGGCTCTGGCTGCCCAATGGCTTGTCCAAGTCTCAAAGCTAATGTTTTTTATGGATTGTACTGATTTTAATGAGCACATATCGATAGTTACCTAGCGCTTATCGGCCAGGCATTCTTCTAGCACTTCGCCTATATTAAAATGACCTATACTGAATCCCCCATTACAACCCGAGGAGGTAAGTACGTCCATTTCACAGATGAGAAAGCGGAGGCACAGAGAGGTTACGTGGCTGCTGGATGGTGGATCCAGCATAGAGCCCAGGCCGTCTGGCTTTGGCGTGTTCTTCGTGTATCTCTCCAGGGCTCCAGACCCTCTCCTCCATCTCTCCTCACCTCCCCCGGGGACAAAGGGCTGCGGCAGGAGAGGGAGCAGCCATTTTAACTGCCCAGGAAGGAAGAAGCCTGTGAACGAGGTGGTACTGATGTCACAGACAGTGCCATTCACCTTCAGAGCCTCATCCACGGAGCCACACAGCCAGGCAACTTCAGGAAGGAAGGCTCAAGGGGAAGGGGAAGGCGGGAGGGAGGCTGAGAGGGCTGCACAAACCACAATGCTAGCTCATGCTCTACTACCACCTTGTGAGCAGGTATTTTCAAACACACCCACACTCTTTTTTTGGGGGGGGTGGGGGCAGGGGGTGTCAATACAAGGTGACTAGCTAAACTGTCATTGAGCATACCCTATGCCACACTCCTGTGACTACTACATCACAAATGCGTGCCCCCCTCTTTGTATACTATCTCATGTGAGCTACAGAGCAGCCCCATGAGGTAAGTATAACCAGCCCCACTTCTTTTTTTTCTTTTTTTTAATATATATTTTTATGGATTTCAGAGAAGAAGGAAGAGGGAGAGGGAGAGGAAAGAGAAAGAAACATCCTTGAGAGAGAATCATGGATGGGCTGCCTCCTGCACGCCCCACTCTGGGGATGGAGCCCACAAACCTGGGCGTGTGCCCTGACCGGCTCTCCTGCTGTCACTGCCACCCAGGATCCCCACGCAGGAGAGCCCAGCCCCCACCGCCACCCCAGAGGCCCCATCCTTCCTTCCAGCAGTTGCTCGAACTGGCCAGGCCTGTTCCAGTCTTAAGACTTGGGCCCGAGCCCTTCCCTCCGCCGGGAAGGCTCTTCCTGTGCGTGGATCTCCACGCGGTTGGCTCCTTCCTGTCATTCCGGTGTCGGCTCAAGTGTCACCTCCTCCGAAAAGCCTTCCTTGTCCACCCAACCCAAAATAGCCTTCCAGTCACTCTCTTGCATCACCCGCGTGTTTTCTTCCCAGCAGCTATGGATCTGGTGATTTCTTGGTGAGTTACTATTGTTAGTCTCCTCTCCTGTGTAACAGGGGCTATCAGTTGCATAGCACGAACCGACTCTGCGCCAGGGCCAAGTTCCAAGAGCTTTACACACAGTCAGTCATTTCACCTCCACAACCGTCCCTCATCGTAAGCTCTGTTATTGTCCTCGTGTTACAGGAGGGGGAACTGTGAGACCAGACAGTTCCAGCTACTTGTCCAAGATTCCACCTTCAAGTAGGCTCTGCTCCTGGCCACCACAGAAACACCAGCCCCTTCAACCACAAAAAAAGGCAACAATTGAATTTTTAAATGGGTAAAGGATTTAAATAGACATTTCTCCAAAGATACATAAGTGGCCAATAAACCTGTGAAAAGGTGGTCGATATCATTAGTCATTAGGAAAGTGCGATCAAAACCACAATAAGATACCCCTTTCACACCCCCTCAGATGGCTATAATTTATTTTTTTAATATATTTTTTTTTATTTCAGAGAGGAAGGGAGAGGGAGAGATAGAAACATCAATGGTGAGAGAATCATTGATTGGCTGCCTCCTGCATGCCCCCTACTGGGGATCGAGCCCCCAACCTGGGCATGTGCCCTTGACCGGAATTGAACCTGGGACCCTTCAGTCCGCAGGCAGAAGCTCTATCCACTCACCCAAACCGGGTAGGGCCGGATGGCTATAATTTACAAAGATAACAAGTGTTGGCAAGGACGAGGAGAACTTGGAACCCTCGGACAATGCTGGTGGGAATGTAACATGGGGCAGCCCCTGTCGTAGACGGTTTGGTGGTTCCTCAGAAAGTTAAACACAGAATTGCCTTATGACCTGCAACTCCACTCCTAGATACACTCCGGAAATCAGAGACTCAAAACCCAAATGTGTACCCGAATGTTCACAGCAGCACCATTCACAACAGCCGACAGGTGACAAGAACGCAAATGCCCATCCAATTACGAATGGATGAGCCCAGTGTGCTGTTGCCATACAACGGGCTATCAGTCACCACAAATGGACCCAGGGACTGACCCACACTACAAAATGGATGACACTGAAAGACATATGCCAGCCGTGCCCCCCCCACCCCCCATCTGTCTCTCGCTTCAGCCACGTTTGGATGGAGCAGAGCCAGGAACGCTCCTTCTTCCACCTCTGACCTCCCTCCACCTCTTTTCCAGTCACCATCCTCAGCCTCCGAGACCAGACACCGTTTTCTGACCTTCACTCCTTATTGCCAAACAACCGCGAGCTCCCAAACTGGCCAGAATGATTCCCCCGAGGTGGTAGCTGCCGTGCACCGCCCCGGCCAGCCAGCATCCGGGGCCTCCGGCACCTACCTCTCTCCGGGCTTCATGGCCACCGCCAGGATGTGGCTCTCCCGGGCGTGGGCCTCGAAAGGGCACTGGAGTCTCTTCACGCTGCAAACTCTCTTCCAGGACGTGCCTCTTAGGAGGAGTGGGCAAAACTCAGGGCGCCATGGAAGCCGCCCTGGCCTAGGCGAGGAGCCTGACCTTTGGGAGCTGCAGACCCCGTGACAGCCCCTCAGCTCCGTGACTTCCTGCAGAACCACTTCCGGGGTGAGCAGGTGAAATGCATCAAGATGGGCGACACTGGACACCTCCCAGGCTGCTGGCCCCCAGGCGGGGCTGGGCTGGGTGAGTGTCCCTTCAAAAGGCTCACCCTCCAGCACCACCAGGACCTTAGGAGCCCAGGCCTCTGGGTGGACCCTCTGCATCCCCCTGGGGTCTGGCTTTTGCCTGAGCCTCTCCCTGAAACCACGGGGCAGCCTTGTAACCTTCCCGGAACCCTCTCCCATGCATTGGACCAAATAGAAACAATAAAGCTTTTTGCAAGGGGGTGGGAGGGGCGTTCAATGGTTGGAGCGTCGTCCTGTCGTACACCAAAAAGGTCCCAGGTTCTATTGCTGGCCAGGGCACATATCTAGGTTATGGGTTTGATCCTGCTTGGGGCATGTACAGCAGGCAACCAATCCATGTTTCTCTCACTCTTTCTCTCCTTCCCCTTCCACCCTCTCTAAAAAGCAATGGGGGGAAAAATATCCTAGGTGAGAACTGACACACCAAAAAAAAGATTGCTCTTGTGAAAAATTGATGGGTGTTTGTATTTTCATCCACTCCGTGTATTCTGAGAATGGTGAGTTTTCTGATTCTGGATTCGCAAGGATAAACAATGGGTGTGGGAGGGGAGGGGGAGAAAAGGAGGCACCACACACAGAAAGCTGGTTGAACACGGATGTTTATTAGAGCAGAAGAGAAGGAGGAGATAGGTGACCACACACCTCCAGGGCCCCAGGCGGTGCTCCACGCTGCCAAACTAGACCTCCGGAAGGCCCCAGGCTCTGCAGGCCCAGCTCCCTCTGCCCCAGGGAGGCCCTGGTGCTGCCCACCCTTCCAGCTGGAGGAAGCCCCTGGGGCAGGGGGGTAGGGCGAGGGGTCACTTTAAGCAGTGGTCTCGGTGAGTAATGCAGATTAATAAAATGAAGCAGCACACGCGTTTGCCATCGATCCCCACGGCCATCTCTGCCGTGGCCACGGGTCATAAGGTCTGATCGACATCCGTTTCCGCAGCTGAAAGAAATAAATGCAAGGAGGAGCCTCCTCCCGTTCCGCCATTCTCCAGGTCCGTGTTATCAGAGGGCTCCCTGGGAAAGAACGGGAAGACACAGTGAGCATGATGCTGATGGGGATGGAGGGCGAGGAGGGGCGGGGAGGAGGAGAGAGTGGGATTTAGAAGGAGGGTGGGATGGCTGTCCTTCCTGAGCCCCTCCTGGGACATGCCAGGCAGCCTGCTTTCCAAGCACTGACTTTCTCAGGCTCAGAACCAGATCCACCACGTGAGGGAGGAGCTCTCACTGTCCTGTTTCACAGGTGAGGAGCCTGATAGAGCCTCGGGGCAGTTTTCCCCAAGTGGAGTCTCGATCTGAATGCTCTTGGCCTCCTGATTCCAAGCTGACCGGTGCCTCCAGCATCCTCGCCCGCCCTCGTGTCAATGGAGCTGTTAGGAGGGGGGCCTCTGCGGAATCCTGTTTTCAGGAGCCACCCACCCCCACTCCAGCTCACCAGCACGGCCTGTCCTACCCGGAGGCAGAGGTCTCAGTGGCCCCTCCGAGGGTGCTGCCCTGGGGCTCACTCACCCCCAAACCCCTCCTCTTGCCTGGCCTGCGCAGCAGTAATAGGTGCCTCCAATCGTGGAGGCACTGACTGGGTGCCAGGCCCCATAGGTATCGTCATTGCCCCCATTTACAGGTGCAGAAATGGAGGCTCAGAGAGGCTAGGCCACTGGTCCAAGGCCACAGAGCGGAAACATGGAAAGCGGAACCCAAGTCTGCCGGGTTCAGAGTCTGAGCTCCTAACTGCTCCCGGCTGTGTTTTCTGGAAGAAGCCAAGCTCGGACTTCGGGTGCCGGAGGCCCAGGGTCTCTGTGCAAGGGGAGGAGCAGGCTCCAGAGGCTGCAGGAGCCGGAACAGGGAGGCCTCCCCCGGCGCTCAAAAGCAGAACCTCTGTGCCATTCCCAGCAGACGCTCCTCTGTCTGTTAAAGCCCCTCAGAGGGACTCCATGTCACGCACACACACACACACACACACACACACACACACACAGGACCCCTCACTGCCGTCCACATCAAGTGTACAGAACTGGAGTGGTCAGAAGGCTGACATACCAACCACCACCCAGCACCAGGCAGTAGCTTACTCAGGCTCAGTGAGGCCCTCTATAAAACTGGATTGAAATGCACACCCTGGCTGAAACCGGTTTTGCTCAGTGGATAGAGCATCGGCCTGTGGACTGAAGGGTCCCAGGTTTAATTACAGTCAAATGCATATACCTTGGTTGCGGGCACATCCCCGGTGGGGGGGGGGGGGGTGTAGGAGGCAGCTGATCCATGTTTCTCTCTCATCAATGTTTCTAACTCTCTATCCCTCTCTCTTCCTCTCTGTAAAACATCAATAAAATATATATTTTTTTAAAACAGAAGATACAATTATTTTTTTAAAATGCACACCCTGAAAGGACACAGGAGTCTTAAGGGGATCAAATGAGAGAACGTGGGTGAGAGCACCCCCGCAATTACAGAGAGCGATGCTCGGAAGGGCGTGTCCCGGAGCCCAATCCCAGTAGCACAAAATTACCACAAAGACACAGGCCCTCTTAACCATAACCAGAGGGGACGGTCTGCCCCACTGCACCCTGCTCGGCTCTGTCCGCACAAGTGACCGAGGAGGAATGGCATTCACCAGGCTTAACCTCCGAAGGGATTTGCTACTTTATCTAATAGGATTCGGGAAGGGGGAAGGGGATGGATATAGACAGTGAGGGAAGAAACCACAGGCTCAGTAGGAACCCGGTGCAGGATGGGGTGGGGGGCGGAGGTGGGGGCAGCCCTGATCAGGGGAACAGAAGACTAAGCCCAGAGGAAGAGGGAAGACGAGCCAGGCACAGTCCCAGCCTGGAGGACTATGGGAAGGCAGGAAAGGAATTGCTGATCCTGGTGACAGCGGTGAGGATGCTGACGATGGGTGTCATTGGCTGAGCCCAAGGATGCTGCCCCCACCTGGACAGACCCAAGCCCCAACAAACCACGCCTGTCCGATTTGTATTCTGGAATGACCTTTTCTGGACAGCAAATAGGGTCACGTCCATCCCCTATTTGGGATCTCTTGGTGAGCTGATCGGGGCCAGGACCCCTCGCACCCTGGCTGCCCCCTATCTCCCCGGCCCCGCTCTTTCAACATGACCGGCTAACGGCTGTTTCCCTGGTGTGTGCTCTGGGGGGCCTCTGAGCCCGTGCACGGCAGTCACCCTGAAACAGAAGGCCCGAGGGAACCCACCTACCGGAGCGGACGCCGAGCCCCTTACACGGGGTGGACCAGGTTCCTGTCGCAGTGCGGCTTGCAGTGCGGGTTCAGCCAGTGCTCCAGGAACTGCTCCTCGGCGCGGTGCTCCAGGCGGAGCAGGTGGTGCATGTACTCCTGTCAGAACAAACCCCCCGGGAAGAGAGCCTTTGTCCAGGTGACCGCGAGCTGCGGATGCTCGGGGCGGCTGTGGTCCTGAGACAGGAAGCCGCCAGGCCGAGGGAGGAGAGACCGCCACCTCCAGGCCTCTGTGGAGACCACGGACCCACTCGGTGGGCAAAAGGAGGAATTCTGACAGCCCTAAGTGCTGAGAGGGTGTGTATCCGAGGGAACGCGTCTACACTGATGGGGGGTAACATGGACCAGCCACTGGACCTCACTCCCCGTTCACACCCCGGCCCTGTGCTCCTCAGACGCTATCTGTCGTCAGGATGGTCTGGAGGGCTGGTGAAAACACGGGCTGCTGGGCTTCGCCCCCAGAGATTCTATTTCAGAGGGTCTGAGGCCGCAGAATTTGCATTTCTAACAAGTTCCAAGCCTGTGCTGATGCCGCTGATCGCTTCGAGGCCAGAGAAACTCTTAAATCAAGAGCTGTGCAGAAGGTTGTGCACAGCAGCAGTAAGTCTGTAGCAGCAAAACACTGGAAACATGCCAAATACCACTGACGAGAGAATGGATAAATAAATTAAAGTAGGGTTTCAACATGGAATATTGTTCAGCAGTGTTGTATATACCTAGAAATCCATTTAGCTACATACAACAACATAGATGAGTCCTCGAAATAGCACGTTGAGGAAAAACACACACACACACACAGCAAAGCCAGTAGGGCATTTATAATGTGGGACCATTTTTATAAACCTCAAGACATACACAATAATAGATTAGTTATGGCTGCATGCATTTGTGATAAAAATCATCTTTTTTTTTTTTAACGCAAGGGATAACCACAAGGAAGCTGAATTTGCTGTACTACTGTGTTTCCCCGAAAATAAGACATTCTCCAAAAATAAGACATAGCGCATGGAAAGATAAGACATCCCTTAAAAATAAGACCTAGCGCAACTTTGGGAGAAAAAATTAATATAAGACACTATCTTATTTTCGGAGGAACAGGGTACCTTATTATCAAATAAAACAGGCTTTGCCCTCATTGGTGTGGCTCAGTTGGTTGGATGTCATCCTGTGTACACCGAAAGGTTGCCGGTTCAATTCCCAGTCAGGGCACTTGCCTGGGTTTCGGGTTCAATCCCCTGTAGAGGGCATGCAGGAGGCAGCTGATTAATATTTTGCTCTGCACATTGATGTTTCTCTCTCTCTCCCTCTCTCTCTTCCTCTCTCGAAAAATCGTTTAAAATACATTTTTTTAAAATATTTTTAAAAAAGAAAAATAAATAAGAACTGTTTAATGGCGGTGCAAATAAATGAATGATAAGGTGTCTAATTTTCCTGAATTGTTTTTTCCTTCCCCTAGAACCCATGCAGTTTGAATTGTTTTGGTTATCATGGATGTTTTTATTTAACTCATTGAAATGCACCCCATGTCCTGTGGGCAGGACACCTCTGGGGCAGCCAAGGTGGGAGTGGATGGTGAGAAGGCTCCTCATGGAACCCAGCACTGATACCCCGGGAGCGTGCTGAATGAGGTTGTGAGTTTTGGACTGAATTCTGCCCTGTCCTGCCCTCTCTGGGGAATGTTTGGCCAGAAGAATAATAAGTGGGAGGAACAGGAAGGCACTGTGGAGTCTTGTAAATAAGGAACAAAGACTTCCCAACACATAGCTTTGCTTATTCAGCTATTCACTGTCAGCAGTGGGCTGAAGGAACCCATGTTACCTGGTTGCTGGGCAATGTGGTGGAGAGGCTAAGAAGTCTGGGTCAGCGTCTGGTTCAAAGCCAGACTCTGTCAACGTTGCTTTACTCCAGACTCAATTTGTCCATCTGCAAAATGGGGGAGACACTAGCACTTATTTCACTGAGTTGCCAGGATTCAATTAAATTATAAAGTTCTGTACCAAATACCCCTTTTTGCCCCTCTAAACCTGTATCACCCCTCCTTCACATGGCCCTGAGCAGGGAGCGACCTACCTGGATGAACTGCAAGCACAGACGCCCTTGTCCAGGGGCTTCCCGTGGGTATGACGTAGGGGAAAGAGGAGAGAGGCTGGGTGTTTGTTCCTGGTCCCTCCCCGAGGAGTCACAGAAGGCTGGCTGCCTCCCTCTCCTGAAGACCCATCTCCTCAAAGGCTACACTCTCCAAGCCTGGAACCATAACTTTCCCTTCCCCCTTCAGGACTAAGGGCTATTAGCCCTGGATCCGTGATCATCTCTTGTTGGTTTTACCTTAATCCTGGGACAGCTTTGCAACAAGTCTCTTTGTTAAGCTCTCGGGTGATTCTGGTAACTATTAGATGAGAAAGACCCGAGTATGTCTCGAGGTTGTGCATTAAGCATCTCTCCCATGAGCCAGTCCACAGGAAACTTGCAATAAATGCCAGCTGAATGCAAGACTGAAGCAGAGGGTCTCAACATGTGCTCCCCCTGGGGGTCTGTGAGGTCAAAACTATTTTTAGAACAATACTAAGACATGACTTAGTTGCCTTCTGATCGTGTGCATGGATGGATAAAACTGGTGCCCTAGCAGAAGTCAAGGCGGTGGCTCCCACTATCCTAGAAGTTATTGTGCCCTCTCTGGTAGCTCAATTGGTTAGAGCAACATCCCAATAGGCCAAGGTTATGGGTTCAATCCTCCCTCAGGGCACATACAAGTATCAACCAATGAATATATAAATAAGTACAACAAATCAATGTGTCTCTCTTTAAAAAATCAATAAAACATAAATTAAAGTTGTGTCCTTCACCATCACACACTCACAGTTTAAAATCTATGTATATATAAAAGCCTAAGTGACAAGTTACCAGTTGCTATGATGCACATTGACCACCAGGGTGCAGACACTCAATGCAGGAGCTGCCCTGTGGTGGTCAGTGTGCTCCTATAGCCAACCTCCCAGCCCCAAAAGGGGGTCCACTGCCCAACCTCCCACGGTCTCTCCTCCGAGCGGCTGCCCCCTCCACAGAGGCCCCAATTGGGGGAGTGGCCAGCCAACCTCCTGTGGTCCCTCTCCCCAGCCGCCAACTTCCTGTGGTCCCTCCCCACCAGCCAGCCAGCCCTCCAATACACCTCAATCACCTGCCAGGCTGAGGGAGACCCCACCCATGCACAAATTCGTGCACCAAGCCTCTAGTAGATAAATAAATGTAAAATGTTCTTCAAATGTCAGTTTCATTGAACCAAGTCATGATACAGCAGGAAGCATGCAGGCTGCATAGCCAATGGTCTTCATGGGGAAAAGCACTTGGATGATTGTTGGTGTCAAGGATTGAACTAGCAGTGTTTTGTGTGCTTGTTTGGCAGACATCTTCTCGAAAATGAAGAAAGTGAGCTTGTTCCTTCAAGAAAAGCTATAGACAGGACTTATCACAAAATGATAAGCATGGATACACCTTTTATTTTATTTTTTAATATACTTTTATTGACTTCAGAGAGGAAAGGAGAGGGAGAGGAAGAAAGAAACATCAATGATGAGAGAGAATCATCAGTCGGCTGCCTCCAGCACACTCCCTATTAGGGATTGAGCCACAACCTGGGCAGGTGCCCTGACCAGGAATCGAACCGTCACCTCCTGGTTCATAGGTCAATGCTCAATCACTGAGCCATGCCAATTGGGCTATACACTTTTTGTAAGTATACCTTCATTTGCCTTCTTACTCATTTAATTCTGGTCCCACTCGGCCCACATCCACCTGCCTTTTTTATAGCAATGACCAAAGTACCTAGTGCGTGGCACATAATAGGACCTCAATAAAACTTACTGGAGAAATATTAAATAAAAAAAGTGAGTGAGTGAATTAATTAATTGACTGTTCTTTCTCCATAATCTTAGCAAATCCTCTTTGGAAGGACCCCCCAACATCTGTGTCAATCGGCTCATTGCAATAGCCCAGTCCAAATGTACTTATGTATTTCACACTCCTGAGTAGCAGCTGAAATCATAGTTGCAGAAAAACAACCAAAACACACAGAGAGAGAGAGGAAGAGAGAGAGAAACGAGCACTGGTTTCCATGACAGTTCACTATTTATTTAAAATGTTAGGAAAATAAATATGCCACAAAGGCCTACAAGCAATCATTAGTCAAAGATGAAAAGCCCAACTGCAAATCTGCTGAAAACCACAAATTCAACAATTGTGTTGGCTGAGTTAGAAATGACCCGACATTAATGATCATCTCAAATGTTCCTGGATCAAGAAAGAAGAGCTAGATGGAAAATAAATTTTAATTTCTTTTTAGATTCCTTTCTTCGAGGGGGAAAAAAAATTTTAGAACAAAGCAAAAACCAATATCTGTTGCTTCATGGTCAATGCCAAGAGTAATAATGGAAGTAAGTAATTTAACCGTAATTAAAGCAGAGATTGAAAGTGGTCCCTTTTTATGGCACTGGAGTGGTGTGATAATGAAATTATGTACTTGCCCGGCTGGTATTGCTCAGTGGTTGAGCGTCAAGCTATGAACCAAGAGGTCACTGTTTGATTCCCGGTCAGGGCACATGCCTTAATGGTGGGCTCAATTCCCAGCGGGGGGGTGCTATGCAGGAGGCAGCCAATCAAAGATTCTCTCTCGTCATTGATGTTTCTATCTCTCCCTCTCCGTTCCTCTCTGAATTAAATAAAAATATATTTTAAAATAAAATAAAATATCCACCAGAACCTGATCTAAGCTGAGAATCATAAACAGTTCATCTATTAAAGAGCAAACCGGTTTGGCTCAGTGGATAGAGCGTAGGCCTGCGGACAGAAAGATCCCAGGTTCGATTCCGGTCAAGGGCATGTACATTGGTTGCGGGCACATCTCCAGTAGGGGGTGTGCAGGAGGCAGCCGGTTGATGTTTCTCTCTCATCGATGTTTCTAGCTCTCTATCCCTCTCTCCCTTCCTCTCTGTAAAAAATCAATAAAATATATTTTTAAAAATAAATAAAGAGCAAACGGTTCTCAAGAAGACAAAATCCTTCCTCGGACGTTTGCATGGAACTGAAGGCCCAGCAGCGTGTGGATGAGTTATTCTGCTCATCGGGGAAAGCAGGTGCTCACTGGGACAGAGGGTGGCTCTGAAGTTACCTTCACCGCGACACCTGCAGGCCTGCTCAGCCCTGAAAGGAGGCAGGTCAGTGATGCGCACAATGTACTGATCTCAGTCACTCCGATCTGGTCTTTGAGATCACGGGGAACAAAAGGGTAATGGAGTGACTGTACACATGTGTCAAGGGCTGAACATGAAAGAGTAATTCACAAAGGCTCCGTACAATAAAGCTAATATGATTTATACTTGCCCAACGAGAACATTCCTTAAAGGAAGACAGGCCAAAATGGAAAGCCTATTCCCAGGATGCACAAGTGCTTTCGAAAGACATAATTTTAGCTGAGATGTCATCCTTTTGAAGAATTTCCATGCTTCACCCCAGCAGTTGGCAAATAATTTCTTCCCTAAAAATTTGAGACGGTTATGAGAAATGTAATGAATTTGAGGGAGGCGATAGAAGAGATTTCTAGGAAACAGTCTCCAGGTTCTGCAGTAGAGTTATGTCCTGTCAAACGTCTCCCCAGGAGAGAAGCAAGGAAAGGAATGGAAATAAGTATAATGAGCATTTAGTAAATGTCAAATATTGTGCTTGGTGCTGGGGACCCAGAAGTGCGAGAAACAGTCCATCTGCTCAAGTAGTTTAGAGCAGACGAGGAGGAGAGACAGATTTTTTTCAAAGTGAAAAACAGCAATCTTGTGCTGTGAGTTGATGCCACAGGGATGCTCTGATTTACGGCAGGAGGGCGGGGGCATCATGAAGGCCTCTCGAAAAAGGCATTATTGAAGGTGAGTCTCTACAAATGAAGAAGAGTGAGCCAGGTAAACAGGAGCGGAAGAAACGGGCACAAAGGCAGGTTTGCAAGCGAAGCACTCCAAACACACCTAGTTTCCTCAATGTGATAATATACTTAACATTCAACTAATTGTATTTCTAGACCTTTTCCTAGACATGTACAATTATGCAGATGTACCTATAAAATACATAGTATTGTTTTATGTGTGAGTATTAGGAGCCAGAGGAGAGAGGGAGGTGACATTGAAAATAAAGAGGAAGAACTAATGGGAAAAGGTATTGCAAGCAAAGAGAATCATTTGTGGCCCGGCCGGCTAGCATGGTGCAGGGGTTGGGCATCAACCTATGAACCAGGAGGTCACAGTTCGATTCCCAGTCGGGGTTCATGCCTGGGTTTCTGGCTTGATCTCCAGTGTGGGGTGTGCAAGAGGCAGCCAATCAATGATACCCTCTCATCATTGATGTTTCTGTCTCTCTCGCCCTCTCCTTTCCTCTCTGAAATCAATCAAAAAAAATTTTTTTAAAGGGAATCATTTGTGAAAAGATGCTGAGATCAGAGATAGAAGATGCTGAGTGCAGAGAGGAGGGCCTAGTTGAAAACCAGTGAGAAGTTCTGGGTGGTTGGAGCATAAATTTCCCAGAGTTCTGGGCTGGGCCCACATTTGAAACAGCAAGAGTTTAGACTAAAATTCTGAAAATTAAACATAAGCACAGTCATGACTGAGAAAATGTTCAGGGAACGCTCAGAATATTTTTCCACCTTCCTCCCTCTAAACACACACCCAGCCCTTCTTTCCACGCAGCTCTGTCTCCATCTATTTTTCCCCCGGCAATGTTTTCCCTCCATTAGGATCTTCAGCCTTCGTTACACACGATGTCTTCATTAAACCCGTGTAGTGAGTCCTAAATCAGAACCTCAAAGTGACTGAGCTGAACCCTACATGTCCCCAGCTGGGATGTCCCAATGGAATATCCAGAATGGGCCCATCCCATTCCTATGATGTCGAGTCCCCTAGACCCCAAATCTCTGAAGACTTGGGGCCATGTTTCTCCTGAATTCGTCTCATAGTCCGTTTCTCCACCACCACAGCTTCCAACTCAAGTGCTTTCCTTCAATTTTCTTCAGCCACCTTCACCCACACACACCGACCACCTCTCATTCCTCTGAAGAACCACTAGCACAGGTTGCTGCGTCTAGCAGACTTTTCCTCAGATTTGCGGGTTGCAGAAAACAACCTCAAACTCAATGTCAGGTGTTGCCATAAAGTCAATGGATCAGCTGCTTCCTATCACCGGGAATTTCTCAGGAGTGTGCCTGTGAGCCGCTACTCTCCCACCTGCCTCTTTTTCTCTCTGACCCCTCCTCCTGCCCCCCACCACTGGACTTCCCAGCCTCTTCCTCTCAACTGCTTTCTTCCCCAGATCACGTCTCCCTGTTGGTTTCTCTCCCCATCCCCACTGCGGCCTTCCCTTCCTCCATCAAGGGTGCAAGCCAGCCCTTCTTCCCAAATGCAGGGCAGCCCCTGCCCTTCCCCATAGCGTTCTGTCCTTCCCACCACGCGCTCAGAAAAGAGCGCCCGCTGCCGTGCATCAGCGAAATACATTTGGTCCAGCCAGTCCCAGCCCTGAACCCGCTTCTGGAAACCCTACCACCCACACCTCAGAGGCCAACACCTGCCCGCATTTATTTTTATTTTTTTATTTTATATATATATTTTATTGATTTTTTACAGAGAGGAAGAGAGAGGGATAGGGAGTTAGAAACATTGATGAGAGAGAATCATCAATCAGCTGCCTCTTGCACACCCCCTACTGGGGATGTGCCCGCAACCAAGGTACATGCCCTTGACCGGAATCGAACCCGGGACCTTTCAGTCCACAGGCTGACGCTCTATCCACTGAGCCAATCCGGTTTCAGCTACCTGCCCACGTTTAAACCAAGTGTCAACATGCTGAACACGGCTTAGCAGATGCTCTTGGGGTGAGACTACTGCGCATCTTCACACTTGTCTTCCTTTTGAATTAGTTCCTGATACCTCCCCAGAGCCCGGTGTGTTCACCCTCATCTGCGGCCTCTTCCTCTCAAGAAGGGCTTTGTTTTGCACAGTCCTTCAGAGGGAAGCAGCAAAATTAAATTACCCAGCTCGTCATCTCTCGGTAATTTCAAAGTTAGCGGTGAGCACACGAGTCTCCGGGCTCAGCTCCCAAGGGCACACGCCGTCCCCAGAGATCACTTCCTCTGCGGGTTTGTCCCGGCCCACCTGTCTGTCTCCTGGGCACCATGGCAAGGAGGTGCAATCGCTGGTCCAAAAACGTCATGCCCCATTTCCCTGAATGGGCACGCGAAGGCCAGGCTGTGTCCTGAGACTCTAACAGGCTCCCGAAAGCCAGCTCCAATCACGTCACCCTCCGCTCAGAGCCCTTGGACAGGTCCGCTGTGCCAGTCAGGCCTTCCAACCTGGCTCTCAGAGGACCTCTGTGGCCACCGCCCGTCCTTCCACGTAGCCCAGATACCAGAGTCAAGGTCAAAAGTGGAAGACAGGGAAGGTGGGGCTGGCAGGTAGCACTGCCACGAGGGCTCATGTCCTAAGACACAGGGACCAAGGAGTTAGGAGCCTAGGGCCCCCTGATTCGCGGGGAACCACCTCTTCCTGCCTTTGCCAGGTGGAGCCCCGAGGACCCCCAAGCCAGGCATCCTGCTCACCCCCAGGCCCGCCCCCCTCCAAACCCTCTTCCCCATGCTTGACCCCCACCATCTTTTGGTTCCTCCTAAATCTCCCCGCATTCCTTCGTAGCCCCTTCGGATTCCTCTCACCCTGTCCAACTCTGAGCACTGAGTCCTTAGACTTCAATCCAGAGTCCTCTCTTCTAATTGCTTCCCAAACCATCTGTCTAAAGCCCCAATCTGGCCAAAGCTGGTTTGGCTCAGTGGATAGTGTCGGTCTTGGGACTGAAGGGTCCCGGGTTCGATTCCGGTCAGGAATGGTTGCGGGCGCATCCCCACCTGGAAAATCCTCCACCATCCTCCACTGAACACAAGACAAAGTCTAACGCGCCCTTGAAGGGAATCGAACTAATTTGGGCGACTGATTGCATTTTGAATACTGGGTGAGCAGGAGGCACAGAAGCTGGCCCCTCCGGAGGAGAGGGGGCAAGGGTGGGAGGTGAGGCCACCTGACACCTGACTCTGGGTCTAACAGAACCTGCATCCTGCAGACCCCGCTGGGCTGGGGCCAGCACGCATTCTGATTTCCTACTGAAGGAACGTATGGATGGACGGATGGCACTCTCCCTCTGCGCAGCCCGAGCCCAACACTCACCCGCATGGGCTCGTCCGGGAAGCCGGGCTTGCTCGGCCGGTCCTGGCGCCTGGACCTCAGGAGCTGCTTGGCCTCCTTTTCCGGCAGAATCGGGGAGGCCCCTGGAAGAGTCAGGACAGGGCCTTAGGGACTCTCGGGGGCACACGAGTTCACAGTGCAAGGCAAACAATTAGCAAGTTCAGTGTCAGGCAAAACACAAAAGTTCTTTCACAGGGGCCTGTCCCAGGGGACGCGGCATTCCGGGCGGCTCGGAGAGGAATTCTAAACGGTTTCCAATACGGCTGCCTCCGAGCCAGCCCTGCAAGCTTAGGCATCTTTACCGATTGCAATGGCCCGTTCCTTCTTAAGTGGTGATAATGACATGGTTTTGAAGACGTCTTCTCTCCAGTTCTCCAGTCAATGTGTTTCTCGTCCCGTAGGTTTGCCTTGTGGGATTTTTTTTTTTTTTTAATCCTCAATACACTAAACCAAGTTAAAGCTGTTATTGGAAAATACCCCGTGACAACAAGATTATGTTCAACTCAGTCATCAGGCATGGTCCCTCAAAGAAGATATTATGATAATAAAAATTATTATATTATGTTTTCGTAAACACACACAAACTCTAAAGGGCATCATCAGATAAAAGTTACCGAATTTTGTGATCTCATATGAACTCTAAAAGAAGGCATACTCAAAGATTTATCAGCTTTCTTGAGAATCAGTATTCAAATACATCTAAATATTTAAAACAAAATGTATCCCTAAGGATACCAATTCTGGGAGCCTGCTCTTAAAAAAACAAAACACTGAGTTACTATCCATTAATATGTACTTATACAAACAATACACATCTTATTTGAAATGAAGAAGAAGAAAAATATCTGAAAAACATAAACTGGACTTATTTCAGTTTATCACACCTGCCTAGAAATAGGCTGAGTGTCTGCAGTGAATGCTCACCTGAGGAGGTCAGGAAGGTGAGAAAGAGCACAAACACAAAGAACGTCTTCATCCTGCCTCGTTCCCCACTCCGCCTGCTCAGAATGAGTCGCACCCCGTGAGCCAGCCTATTTGAAGGAAGCCGGGTCTGGCCCCAGGCGTGTTTATGCTTTGACTGGCAGCGCTGACCAGTGTGATGCTAAGTGCATCTGACCCTGAGTTTTTAATATGACCAGGAAAATATCCTCCTCTGAATGCTCATCCTGAGGCAGGAAGTTATCCGTCCGTAATAGGACTTGCAGAGCTTGAATTCGAGAAAGCAGCATGCGACATGCGTGTCACTTCCACAGATCTGTGTTCCTCATCCAGGAGTTTTGAGTTTTCACCTGCAGCTTCAGGATATGTGCCTGTTTCACAGAGAATGAAGCATCTCTGACATCTGCGTATCTTAGGGCATTTTTTCCAAAGCCCCTTCGCCAATCTAATTTGATTTTCCCAGTCATTTCAGAGGCAGGCAGGGACATTAGCAAGGGGCGCCATGAGGATGAAAATTGTTTTGCTGACTTTGGAGCCAGAAAGACCAAGATGCGTGTCCTGGCCTCACCTCTCTCTTGAAATGTACCCTTCGGTAAGTCACCTTTCCTGAACGTGTTTCCCCTCCAGTAAAAAGGAGTGACGGTCCCTATCTGGTGGGATGCGATTAGGAGGGAGATGAACCACATGGCAGCTAGTACTACTCACCATTCTCCATCTCCCTTTCACATAAAGGAAGTGAGGTTCAGACAGGTGAAACCATATCCAGGTGCGCACATTATGGATGCTGAAATAGAGCCTCGTGCAATATTCTGTCATAAAACTGTAAGTAGCCATATACCATGCCATTTATTTTTTTAAAGACAATAAAAATCTCAATTAGCTAAAGTCCTTTCAATTTAAATTACCTACTACCCAGCCAGTGTGGCTCAGTGGTTGAACGTCAACCCATGAACCAAGAGGTCACTGGTTTGATTCCTGGTTAGGGCACATACCCGGGTTATGGGCTCAATCCTCAGTGGGGGGTTAAGGGGGAGAGAGGGGAGTTTGCAGAAGGCAGCCAATCGATGATGTTTCTCTCTCATTGAAGTTGCCAGCTATCCCTCTTCCTTACTCTTTCTCTAAAAATCAATAAAATATTTTTTTAAAAATAAATTGCCTAACAATATCACATAAAAGAATTATTAAATGTATTACAAAACTATGCCTGGACAGTATGTGACTTTTCGGGGGATAAAATTCTCAATTCACAGCAGTGACCTGATGGTTCCGTGGTTACCTTGCCAGCTCAAAAGAAAACAATCCTCTCTCGGTATTGTCTGAATTTATGCTAATGCTGTGTAACTGATATGAAATCCAAATGTTCTGCCCACTCTGTTGATATAGAGGTAGTCTGAAGAGCTTGGAAGCAAGAAAAAAAAAAATCATACATTGTTAGCCAAGTTGCCTTGTATGTTAATTTGCCCAAAATTAGATGTTTGGTTTTATGTATTCTGTGGCTATTAATGTTTTTCTGTGTTTACACAGTTTTCAAAATTAAACATCTTGGTTTTTTTAATGTACATTGTCAACTTGTTGGGGTGTTTTTTTTTCCCTCCTTGTGAATGGATCAAACACTAACTGGATCGTCTTATCAAATAAACATCATTTTGTAAACCAGAAAAAACAGCTTAGATGTAACTAGAAATTTCTAGTGTCCAATGTAATTTTACTACAAAGTGTTTTTTTTCACTCAGTATCTTTTGTTTATATCAACGCGGTCCAATAAAAACGTAATGTGATCAGATGGAAGCCACATGTGTAGTTCACATTTTTCTAGTAGCCACATTTTTTTTAAGTAAAATAACACATGAAACTTTTTCTATTATGTTTTATTTCACATGAAATATCCAAAATATTCTTATTTCAACGTGTAATTAAGATCAACAAATTATAAATGAGTTATTTTACTTTCTTTTTTTTGTAGCATGTCTTCATAATCTGGTATGTATTCCACACTTACATACTTCACATGCTCAGTGGCCACATATGGCTCACTGCTACCACACTAACCAGCACGGGCCTAGACTTTGTAACCTGTATGAATGTCTGCTGTGCTGAAACTAACTTAAGAGAATGTTAAATGCAAACTATAATTGAAAAAGGAAATAAAAGTTTTAATGAGAAAAATTAATCTTACATGTTTAAAAAATAAGAAAATAGCCCTACCCGGTTTGGCTCAGTGGATAGAGCGTCGGCCTGTGGACTGAGGGTTCTCAGATTCAATTCCGGCCAAGGGCACATGCCTGGGTTGTAGGCTCGATCCCCAATAGGGGGCGTGCAGGCAGCAGCCGATCAATGATTCTCTCTCATCATTGATATTTCTATCTCTCTATCCCTCTCCCTTACTCTCTGAAATCAATTTAAAAATATTTTTTTTAAAAATAAGAAAATAAAAGTTATGAATTAGTTCATCTTGGAATTTTCCAGTTAATATATCGGGACCACTATTGGCTATAGGTAACAAACTTCAGAAAACAAAACTGCCAATAAGGAGGCAGTATTGTACTAATTTTGTGAGTAAACCTACTGAAGGCAACAGGAACCAAAGTGTAGTCAAATGGACAAAAGATGTTTGTTGTTGTTTTTTGCTAAAGTTTGAAATGCCTTATTTGTCAGAACGAGGTTTACTAGTCAATCTCCTTTGTATATTACATTTACTTACATTTGTTGAATAAAAACTATTTTGAAGAGATAGAAAAGAGTCCTTCTTTATTTTCTCACAAAATCAGAATCCTTACTGAGCCCCACAAGACCCTGTATTGAAAGAGGCCCTGCTTTGGGCAATGGGTGCAAGATGGTGTGTGCAGATGATGTTTTGTTGAGTTGTACACCTGAAATCTGTATGGTTTTACAAACCAATGTCACCCCAATAAATTATTTAATAAAAAAAAAATAGGAGCTGTGTCACCTGTGCCTGCTGCCTTTCCCAACCCCATTCAGATAACTCCCCTCCAGCTCACGCCAATCTAGTCACACTTAGTTACTCTCAACCTAGCAAGTTCTTTTCCACCTCAGGACCTTTGCACATGCTCTTCCTCTCTCTGGATCCTTCTCATCCTTCAGGTATCAGTTTGAAATGTCTCTTGCTTAGGCAAGCCTGCCTTTACCAGCCGACTCAATGAAAGTTCCCTACCCCACCCCACCACCATTACTATCTCACAGCACTCACCACAATGTGTGAATATTGTCTTTATTTGTATATTTTTTTAAATTTGTCTCTTTGACTGGACTGTAAACTCTAAGTAAGATTCAATTACTTTCCTAATTTGAAAAAAAGAAGGAACCTCTCGTGAACTGGAGAGGTAGAACTGGAGAAAGTCAGGGGCCTGTATTCCACCCTGGGATTATGGATCAAGGTCTCTAGGGAAGACCTTTGGGTGTGATACTGGCAGGGCCATTCAAATGCCAATCAGCCGGGCCCCTGAGGGACACCGCTCCAAAGGGGGAGGGGAGTGCTATGGAAAAACTGAAAAAGCAAAGTCACCTTGTTGTGATGTCCCTCTGGTGGGGAGAATTCTCTTCCACCCCTCCTCTTCCTCCCAGGAAAAGCAGCAGCAGCCAGATCAATCAGGTGAGTCAGTAGGGCTCACAGCAGAAGATGCAATTTCCCAAAAAATCCACAAGGTGGCAGAGTAAAAGAGCAGAACCAGGGACAACCAAGACCAAGAAACTCAAGGCCACTAAGGTTAACTATCCTCAAAGTTGCCTGCAAAATCCCTGAGAATCTACTGGGTGTAGAAGGAGAGAGTGCTACGGTGCCTAAGACTATTTTCCTATGATTTTAATTAACTTGAAGATCGTCGTCAGATGCTCAGGCCTGCACTACCCACGTGACACTTGAGAAAAGGTAAAGGAAGAATGCTACCATCCGTATTCACAGCACCCTAACATAACTAATCTCTTCCCTTGTGTGGATTCCCGTATTTTTTAACTATCCTAAACAGTGATAGAGTTGACATCAAGCTCGTGGCATTGCTGGACTGAATACCGTTTTAGAAGAATAAGATGTGATTTCAAATTCTTCATAGATAGATAGATAGATAGATAGATATAGATATAATTGATTTTTTACAGAGAGAAAGGAAGAGGGATAGAGACCTAGAAACATCAATGAAAGAGAAACATGGACCAGCTGCCTCTTGCACACCCCCTACCGGGGATGTGTCCACAACCAAGGTACATGCCCTTGACCGGAATCGAACCCAGGACCGTTCAGTCCGCAGGCCGACACTCTATCCACTGAGCCAATTGGTTTCGGCATGATTTCAAATTCCGTGAGCTAAAGAAACTTCAAGGACAAGGGAACATCTTTTTTTAACTAGAGAAAGATGTTGAATCTGTCCCAAGAGACTTATAATGTGTCCAGAGTCAATTAAATCAATTCTAACATCCCTTTACGTAGTTGTTTTTGTCTTTTTTTTTTAATTGTCTGACTCTCCCATGAGCATAGAAACTCTATATGTTTACAAGGTACATCTAATTTCTTTATAGTTTTTAATAATAGTACCTCCATAAATTGCATGCTCACACCTACACCCATTAATTTACAAGCATACTGTGTGGGCAGCTGTGGTAGATTGAATCATTAGCATCCATTCACCACCACCTCTGCATACCCATGCTGTCTGCCACATGACTTGGCAGTCCTGCCCCTTGACCTTGGGCTCCACCAAGTGACTTGCTTTGGATAATGGGAGGGTAGCAGACTGGCACAGACAGTCTGCTGAAGGGGTATGAAGTCTATCTGCCCTCCTATAGCGCTGCCATTGCTACCCAAAGAGCTCCCCCAGGTAGCTACTGCCCCTTCAAGCTGAGCCTCAGAATTTTTTTTAATTTTTTTATATTTTATTGATTCTTTACAGAGAGAAAGAGAGGAATAGAGAGTAAGAAACATTGATGAGAGAGAAACATCAATCAGCTGCCTCCTGCACACCCCCCACTGGGGATGTGCCCGCAACCAAGGCACATGCCCTTGGCCGGAATCGAACGTGGGACTTTTCAGTCCGCAGACCGATGTTCTATCCACTGAGCCAAACCGGTTTCAGCTGAGCCTCAGAATTGACTCACAAGGAAAGCACCTGAGCAAGGAACCAGGTCTACACAACGTGCAGCTTACAGGGGACCCTCTCAAGCCAGCCCAGCCTAGCTCAGTGGACCCCTGGCTACCACAGCCTGAAGTAGAGCGACCACCAGCCTGCAGATCCTGGGATTAAAAGATTGTTATTCTAAGCCACTGGGTCTAGGAGTGGTTTGTTACACAGCAGTACCCTGACCACAGCTGACTGACACGGGGTTCTGCTGGGACGGTGAGTGTGTCCAAATCTGGAGCTGTGGCATCTAAGTTAATCACAGGGTCCTGAGGGAAGCTTCCTTCTAAAGGGAATACACGCCCTGACAGGTTTGGCTCAGTGGATAGAGCATCAGCCTGGGACTGACGGGTCCCGGGTTCGATTCCGGTCAGGGGCATGTACCTTGGTTTCAGGCACAGCCCCAGTGGGGGGTGCACAGGATGCAACTGATCGATGTTTCTCTCCCATATAGATGTTTAGATGTTTATATATATATATATATATATATATATATATATATATATATATATATATCCCTCCCTTCCTCTCTGTAAAAAATCAATTATATATATATATATATATATATATATATATATATATATTTTTTTTTTTTTTTTAAGTGAATACACATCTACCCCAGAGGTCGTGTGGTATAATGGTCAAGGTTATGGGCTACTGAGTCACCAATGGACCTGGGCTTGCTTGCATCCTGGCTCTGATATTTATTACCTGTGTTACACTGAAGCTGTGACATTGGGCAAACTATCCGAATCACTGTTTTCTCATCTATAAAGAAAAGAATAGTAATCCTCATAAAACTTACCCCATGGGATTTTGAGACTTAAGAGAGAGAAAGCATGCGTGAAGCATTTGACAGAATTGATAAGGGTCTAACCCTTGGAAATCACTCTTGTTGCTATTATTATCATTCCTTCTTCTCTTTGTGAAATCACCCTTATGTATACGTGCATACCCACCCCATTCTCAGACACGTGACAGAAAGTCCGTAAACATCTTTGTAATGACCAAATGATTAATCGCATACATATTAAGATATATAATTTCACATGTTGCTGAAATACAAATGCATCTGTATTTGCAAAGAAAGTGCGGGCCCTTCTGAATAGGAGTGGATCTCCCCCCCCCCCCCCCCCCCCCCCCCGTCCCCCCTTGGTATCCACACCCCGTGCCCTTCGGTTCTCTTTCCCTTTCCGTGCCCTAAGCGTGCTACACAAACACGCACTTTCCTGTTTGGAGCGGCGACACAATGGCAAGATGGTTTGGCCTCGCACGGGGGCCTTTCCGCCTTCGGCATGCTTCCCCAAGGGGCTATCATTTCTGCTCGGGGCCAGGACATTGGCCTCAACTTGAGCTGCCCAGCAGGTAAGGAGAGCCAAGGTCAGCAGCAGGCTCCTGACGGCCAGTGCCAGGCGGCCCTCCAACCTAAACGGGAATGACAGGGGCACTGGCAAAGGTGTAGGAGTGGGAAGTGGCACACATACACACCCTACGGGAGGGGGGCCTGGGCGGAATCGTTGGTGAAACCACCTCGAAGGCTACTGTCATATTGCATTTCATTCTGGAAGAGTGCTGGGCCTTTAAGTGGGAGAGAACAGCTCTGGTTCTTCAGGGGAAAAGTACTGAAATCTGTGTTGTTTTTCTCTGTGGGAGCTCAGTTGCGATAAGCTCCCGTGAGATAAGAGAAAGTCTAGCAACGGCCCTCAAACCTTCAGGGGCATCAGAGCCACCTGGAGGCTCACGAGACATCTGAGAAAGCCTTGGAAGCGGAGAATGAAGACAAAAGGGACCAAAGAAAAAGGCAAACTGGGGCAGAGATGATGCAGGCCGACAGGCAAACCACCACCACCACCACCACCAATATCCTCTGAGGGATCTTTTTTCTTTTTTTTTCCTCTCACAAAATGTAAACAGGATGCTGTAAAAAGGAATATTCACAAAACAAATCAACACAGAATTTTTTCAAAATTAGAAGCCATAATATAAATTAAAAACTAAATTAAAAGATTCACGGAAATTTTTTAGGAAAATAGAGCAAAGGGGAGAACAAGAGAGAGCTGTTAAACAAAAAAAAACAAAACAAAAAAGAAATAAGGAAAACAAAATTTTTAAAGAGTACCTTTATCCAAATGAGTTGAAAACTTATGTCCACCCAAAAACTCTGCACACCGATGCCTACAGCAGTTTATTCATAATTGCCAAAACTCAGCAGCAACCAAGATGTCCCTCGGTAGGTGGATAGATCAACAGGCAAATCCAGACAATGGAATAGTATTCGGCACTTAGAAAGAAATGAGCTACCAACCCCTGAAAAGGCATGGCGGAACCTTGCATACATATTACTCAGTGAGAGAAGCCCATCTGAGAGGGCTACATCTGTGTGATTTCAACGAGACGATATGCTGGAAAAGACAAAACGAGTGAGACAGTAAAAAGACCAGCGGTTGCCAGGGGTTAGAAGGGAGGTGAGGATGAAAAGCTGGAGCCCAGAGGGTGTTTAGGGCAGTGAATCCCTTAAGCATCGCACTGGCATGGTGGGTGCTTTTGTCCAAATCCACAGAACGCACAGCGCCAAGAGTGCTTTGGGTGACGATTGGGGGTCCAGGAAGGTTCCGCAGATGTGGCAATGTGCCTGTGGTGCCCCGAGGTGATGGCTGAGAGGCTGTGCATGTGTGGGGACAGGGGATGTACGGGAACTCTGTACTTTCTACTCCATTTCACTGTGAACCTAAACTGCTCTGAAAATAAAGTTTATATTTTTTTAAAAGGGAGTAGAGAGGGCTGTCTAGGTTTCATGTTCCAACAACAGAAGTATCAAAAAAGAGGAACACAGACAACAGCAAGGAGGGAGTCAACAAAGAATTGTAGAACTGAAAGACGTGATCTGCTGGACCGGGAGGACCCAGCAAACCTAGCAACGTAGAGGAAGGCAGGTTCACCTTTGTGGACTGTCAGAACACCAGAGGAAAAGAGAAGATTCTACAAGCTTCCAGAGAGCAAAAACCAGTCCCACTCAAGGGACCAGGGATAAGAATAACCTCAGACATCTCTTCAGCGACACCAAGAGCAGCAGAAATGGAACAATGTGAACGTTCAATGACATGCAGTATTATAATCATTGCCAACCCAGAATTCTATACCAGATAAACAATCAGGTGTGGAGGGCGGAGTAAAGAAATGTATAGACAGGCAGGGCCTCAAATGATGCCTCCCATGTGCCCTCACTCTAAAAGTTACTGACAGATGTGCCCCACAAAGAGAGAGAGAGAAAGAGAGAGAGAGAGAGAGAGAGAGAGAGAGAGAGAGAGAGAGAGAGAGAGAATTCACCAAGAAAGGAGAATCCAAGAGGCCCAGGAAACAGAAGGTACAAACAGGCGAGTGGTGAAGGGAAACCCTAGGATGACCACTGTGCTCTGACATAAAGAACGGGTGGTCCAGACAGGCACAAGGCGCCATGGGCTGGGGCACCATGAGGTGCAGACACGCTGAGCACAGACTGTCGACATATAATTCCTTTATAGTTTTTAATAATAGTAACTCCATAAGGTGAGCCTGGGGCAGATTACACGTTTTGTTTATTTTGACAACATGAGCTGGTGCGGTTCCACTTCCCTAACCCCGGGATCAGCGGAAGATCCTCATTTCTCCCCAGGAGCAGGGCATGCTAACCTTGAGAACTGGAGGGAGGTCCCAGGGAGCTAAGAAGGCAAAATAGAAAGCAACCTCTCTCCCAGCCATGTTTTTACCTGGCATTCCAACCACAGGGCTGCCCACTTGTCCCAGGACCTGCCCACTGGTTTTTGTTCTCCCAGGTGGGATCTTGTCAGGGAAGCTGGATTCAGACTCTGACCCAGACCCCACTCAGCTTACCTCCTCCGAGAGCCTCCCTAGTATGCAAGGCTTCACGGCTACTTCCTGCTGGGGCGGGTCTGGGTTTATTCTAAACGAAACCATATTGTTTCGGGATACTTTCAGGGGTGGGAAAATATTAAGAAAAGCAAGGGAATGAAGAGCACACAAATGAGGACAGTTGTTTCCTGCCGGGGGAGGAAGGATAGCCATCAGGTGGGTGCGGGAGAGGCTCCCAATGTTCTTTTTATTTTTTTTTAATATATTTTATTGATTTTTTACAGAGAGGAAGAGAGAGGGATAGACAGTCAGAAACATCGATGAGAGAGAATCATCGATCAGCTGCCTCCTGTACACCTCCTACTGGGGATGTGCCCACAACCAACGTACATGCCCTTGACCGGAATCGAACCCGGGACCCTTCAGTCCGCAGGCCAATGCTCTATCCACTGAGCCAAACTGCTTTTGGTGCCCAATGTTCTTTTTAAAAATAATAATAACTTATTTATTCACAACAACCATCATTTTGCTGTTACCCGCATATTAAGTATGAGTGGCAATGTGATTAAACATGCTTCATTCTTTTTAAAAACCTCAATTAACACTTGGTGATGCAGCAATTCAGAAGCCTGGATCTGAATTTTCTCTTTATACTGGGTTGCATGGTTTTGATCCCCAAAAAGGCCCTTCGGAAAGCTATGTGGACCCACAAGGAGAACGGACCTCGCTAAGTCACGGCTCCCTTTCCAGCTCCGTCCTACTGAGCAAAGGTTTCAGTGACCGTCTGGCCGTCCCCTTGGTGGCTCCCTCCCCCGGTGGAAAGCACGGCAATATTATGTTTTGAACTCCCAGGATCAAAACCCGCAGAAAGCATGTATTTGGGACACGTTAAGTCTGTCTGATCAGACAGGTGTGTACCTATTTGCCAAAACTTATCAAATTGCACCTTTAAAATGGGACACTGCTTTCCAAGTAACTGAGAAGGTAGGGTGACTCGATGGTGCCTTGATGGCTCACAAATAAGCTTCAGGATGTTCCCGGGGCAATCCTCCGGGGGCCGAGGCTGCCAGGACAAGTCAAGCATCACGGTCCTCCCCTGTCTTGAGTGAAGCAGACTGTTCCGCTTTCGGTCCCAGGGGCTTTGCAAAGCAGAGATAAGACTGAGCCACTGAGGGAGCCTGGGACACAGACGCTTCGGGCAAGTGCAGGAGTTGAGCATGTTCACAATCAGGACTCTGTGGGGCTCGGTGTGTGAGTGTCTGTTGTGTTTTTCTGAGCAAGTTTCCCGTTTCCCTTTGAATTGGAGCCAGTGTTTTCACAGACGGAGTGGCAGCAGCTGTGTGAATGGCCCCCTCCTCGCTAGCGTGCCCGCTGTCAGGCCTTGTTCTGGAGGCCCCTTCCCGCTGTGTGCCCTCTCTTCCCAGAGCCAGGGCTCCTCAGCGCCCCCTGCAGCAGGCAGTACCAGGGCACCCCTGGTCTCTGTTCTCCTCCCGGCCCTCTTCTCTCCAGCCCCCACATCCTGCCCCCTCCTCTTCCTCCTCTCCCAATGTCCAATAGGTTAACCTACGTGATGGGTCCACGGGTGTTTATTTTATTATTTTTTAACTATGCATATGTTTTATGAAATCTGTTGTATATGTGACCGAAACCGGTTTGACTCAGTGGATGAAGCGTCAGCCTACGGACTGAAGGGTCCCGGGTTCGATTCCGGTCAGGGGCATGTACCTTGGTTGCGGGCACATTCCCGGTTGGGGGTGTGTAGGAGGCAGCTGATCGATGTTTCTCTCACATCAATATTTCTAGCTCCCTCTCTCTCTCCCTTCCTCTCTGTAAAAAAATCAATAAAATATATATTTTTTTAAAAATCTGTTGTATATGTGGTATAGTTCACAATTTAAACAAAAACAAACAAAGTTTTAATAAATACATAAGAGAATTAACCTGGGGGAACTATTAAGAAGGCAGATAGATTCCTGGCTCCATCACAATTCTAATTGGGGACACCTGGTCAAGACCTGGCTAGATGAAGCTGGTGCAGGTGATTTGAAGACCACCTTCCGATACCTACCTGGGTCATGAGCATCACAGGTTTTGGCATCTCATTGGCTGGGTTCAAAGCCCAAACTCAGATGACTCCTGGCTGTGTGACATCAAGTAAGTCTTCTTCATCTGTAAAATGAGGATGATAAACTTTGCACAGAGCCTAGGATCTGCATGGCTATAATAAGAATTATTATTACTAATGCCTTTAATAATAGTAATTCATTGTGGAATAAGAGTGTTTTCCCCAGATGCGGTAATCTCTATTAATCTGTCCTTATACACATAAATTTCCCTGATGATTTTCTCTTGGCAAACAGAGACTATTTTGTTAAAAACTTTTCCATAAGCTTTAAACCTTTTATATCTTTAGCAAAATGTGAGACTCTAAAGAAAATCCCCAAACAGAGGAGTTATATATAATAGCAAAATGTTAGAAACCACTTAAATAGTCGATAATAGAGGTAAGGTTAACATACACTATGTACTATCATAGAATGGAATATTATGCAACCATTAAATACAAATTTATAAAAATTTGTAAAAGTCATTTTGTAATGTTTAAATTTAAAAAGAGCCAGGCAGAGAATATATCTATGATGTGATCAATATTACACATGCAACAAAGCAAACCAATGTTTCCAAAGAAAATAACGGAATAGGCCAAAATGTTCAAACATAGATTGTCTTTGGGGTGAGAGATGGATGATTGTTTTTTTCCTTCCTTTTTACTTTTCTATATTCTCCAAATATTTTATAACAGGATTTTTTTAAATCTCACTCTTAAAAAGTGCATTCTTTTGTTATCTTTTCAAGTCCAAACCAACTTTAAGCCTCTGCCTCCACTAGGATTCATAAAAGACAATGACATTTCCATTTACAGTGCAGGCTGTCAGAACAGAAGGGAGGCTTCAGAGAGCTCAGTCAACCTCCCACGTTACCAGTGAAAAGCCTGAGGCCCAGAGAAGTGAACTGACCAGCACAAGAGGATGGAGACATGTGAGGGCCTTAGATGATAAACTCAGCCAGGAGCTAAGCAAGTGCCAAGATGGAAGCGGGGCTTTATACACAGGGCTGATACATGCTTGTTAGGCACGTGTCCACAGGCCTGGCACTCTGCGAGAGCTGGAGCCCCTCTGGCAGTGCTCGCTTGGCACACAGGAAGCCTTCTGCCAGTATGAGTTTAACAAAAAAGAGCTCAGGTGACCTCTCTCAGTGTTTGACTTGGATCATCCCATTTTATTAGATATTAGAGGCCCGGTACACAACGTTAGAGCCCTGGGAAGGGGGTCTTCTCAACCTTCTCAGCCTCTGCCCTCCCACAATCCAGGACCTCTCAGGGGAGGTCCACCTGCAGGCCAGGGAGCAGACCTAAGCCAGCAGGCGGACATCCCTCGAGGGGTGCTTAGCACTGCCGCTACGCTCACCAGCTGTGAGTGAGCCTGGCTTCTGGCTGAGTGGCACTTCCCTTGTGGGAGCACAATGACCACCAGGGGACAACTCCTGCATTGAGCATCTGCCCCCTGGTGGTCAGTGTGAATCATAGAAACTGGTCTTTCTGCAGTTCGGTCTATTTGCATATTATCCTTTTATTATACTAGAGACCTAGTGCAAAACATTCATGCACGCATATAGTCCCTAGGACTGGCCTGTGATCAGGGCCATCATCCATGGCTGCCCACAGCCGGCCCTGTCCCCTGAAGCCACCCACCTCCAGGTCCCTGTTCGCCATTAGGCGACTGGAGCCTGCCAGCTGGGGAAAGGGACCTAAAGTTGGTCAGGATGCCTCATAGTGACTGGTCGAGGGGTCATTCTGGTTGATCCACTGTTGGAGTTAATTTGCATATTACCTTTTCGTTATATAAGATAGGAGGATGACACTTTCAAAACTGTCAGTTTTGCCAAAACCCGTTTGGCTCAGTGGATAGAGCCTCGGCTGCAGACTGAAAAGTCCCAGGTTCGTTTCCAGTCAAGGGCATGTACCTTGGTTGCGGGCACATCCCCAATAGGTGGTGTGCAAGAGGCAGCTGATTGATGATTCTCTCTCATCCATGTTTCTAGCTCTCTATCCCTCTCTTTTCCTCTCTGTAAAAAAATCAAAATATAGATATATATTTTTTAAAACTGCCAGTTTTCTCCCAACAATCAAAACTGTGCCAACCTCCCACCTCCACCAGATAGAGAGAGGGGAGGTTGAAGGTCTGAGATAAGCTTGACTCATACTGTAAATCATTCCTACTAGAACTTTCTATGGTTGCAGACTTAACAGGGCTCAATCACCATCCATCCTCTCTAAGGCTCCCCACTTCTTGTTACTCCGCCCAAAGTTCTCCCTAAGCCACGCCCCCAGTAACCGCCCCTTCTGCTCAACCCCGCCCCCTTCCCAAGGCCCCGCCCCTCTCCACGGCCCCGCCCCCTCCGGCCTCTCGGGCTGCGCGTCATCGCTCACACCCCCGCCCCGCCTGGCCCCGTGCCCCCGCCGCGGCCCCTGCCCACCTTCCTCCGGGTGCGGGGGACCGCCTCGGCCTCTCCGCTGACGCCGGCGCCCCGGGCAGCCCGGAAAAGGGCTCCTGCGCGCGGCTGCGCGAGGGCGGGAGGGCGCCCAAGGCCTGGCCCCCGGCCCCACGCGAGGTAGAGCCCGAGGGCGGGAGCGCGGGGCCCGCGGCAGGCGGGCGGGCGGGGCCGGCGGGGAGCCCAGCGGGGCCTGGAGCCGCTGGGTGCGTGGGGAGCCGGCCCAGAGGCCGGGCGGGCGGCGGGGGCCGTGCGGGGCGCGGGGTAACCTGACGGTTACGGACACGCGGCCCACGTGCGCCATCGCGCCGCCGGTGCCGAGGGGAGGGGAGGCCGCGGGCCGCAGGGCGAGGCCGGGGCGGAGCGTGACCGCGCGGGCGCCGCCCCCTCGGCGGGCCGGTCCGCGGGGCCTGGAGAACCGGGGCTCCTGCGCTGGGGCCGGGCCGGCGCGGGGAGGAACGTGCGCGTCCCCCTCCTCGGGTGCCGCCTGGAAGCCGGGAGGAGGAGGAGGGCGGGCGGGCACCGGAGCCCGAGGCGCACCGCCCGCATCTCTCTCCTTAGGAATCGCCCCGGGAGACGATGGAAGGCGAGGAGCGGCCGGAGCCCTCCTCGGGCCTGCTGGCGGACGGGCACCTGGTGCTGTGGACGCTGTGCTCGGTGCTGCTGCCCGTGTGCATCACCTTGTGGTGCAGCCTGCAGCGGTCGCGCCGGCAGCTGCACCGCAGGGACATCTTCCGCAAGAGCAAGCACGGCTGGCACGACACGGACCTGTTCGGCCACCCCACCTACTGCTGCGTGTGCGCGCAGCACATCCTGCGGGGCGCCTTCTGCGACTGCTGCGGGCTGCGCGCCGACGAGGGCTGCCTCCGGAAGGCCGACCGGCGCTTCCCGTGCAAGGAGATCGTGCTCAAGCCGGACGCCAAGGCCCTGGACGCCATGCCCCACCACTGGATACGGGGCAACGTGCCCCTGTGCAGCTGCTGTGTGGTGTGCACGCAGCAGTGCGGCAGCCAGCCTAAGCTCTGCGATTACAGGTATGGCCTTTGTGGGTACAGATGGGAGTCAGGGTTTAGGGCGTGGATGCAGAGGCCTGATTTGATCTCTGCAAATGGCCTGAGAGTGCCCACTGGGAGGAAGCACGCTAATAAACATTGAGGGCAGCTTTGCCATAGTCACCTGCTGAGATGATGATGCTATAGCGCCTCACGCCTCAGCCAGCTGACTGACCTTTTGTCTGCCGTTTTGTAAGCTCTCAGCTTCCATCCAGAGGTCTCTAAGAGCTGTGGCCTTCATGGCCACTTGTATGTTAAGAGTTTAGCTTTTGTTGCTATTATTTCCACTTTATGTAAGGGGGAAACAATGAAATACGGGTAAGTGAACTTTTCCCTAGGGTCGTAAAAGGGATTCATCCTCAGCGTTGTATTACGAATGTAACAAGGAAGACAAGTGTCATTCCAAAGCAGCACTTCAACTTCCTTTTTCGAATGCAGGTATCGGTGCTATGGTGACACCTAACACTTAAAGGTGTGCTCCTTTTGCGGGTGGTCTTTCAGGACATGTAGCGTCTCAGAGGAGTGGCTTTGACGAAGCCAGAAATATTTTAATGGCTTTAAATACACACGGAACAACAAAGTACTTTTGTTCTCAAATATTGTCTGAAACTAGGTAAAGGTCGTGTAAGGGATTGGTAATAAAAGGGAATGGTACTTTGCAGATCATTACTTATTATACGGTTGAGAGAATTGTAGAAAAACAGAATTCTAATCCCCTGGACAGGGTTTAAGGTCTTGTCTCAGCCTTAAATGTGGACTCATTGTGATGGGTTTCATTTCTGACATGAGAAAGGCCCCTAACCATGTTTAAGAACTGGTATGGAAAGGTGGCACTAAACAAGTGACGTTTGATGTCTGTTGTTATTTTCTAATCCTTTTTTTTTTAGTGTGAGCATTGTTAGGTCAACACCTATTTTTCTTAAATATATTTTTATTGATTTCAGAAAGAAAGAGGGAGGGAGAACGGAAAGAGATGCCTCCTGCCCTAGCCGGTTTGGTTCAGTGGATAGAGCTTCAGCCTGCAGACTGAAGAGTCCCAGGTTCGATTCCGGTCAAGGGCATGTACCTTGGTTGCGGCACATCCCCAGTAGGAGATGTGCAGGAGGCAGCTGATCGATGTTTCTGCCTCATCAATGTTTCTAACTCTCTATTCCTCTCCCTTTCTCTCTGTAAAAAATTGATAACATATATTTTTTTTTTAAAGAAAGAAAGATGCCTCCTGCACATCCCCCAACTGGGGATTGAGCCTGCAACCCGGGCTTGTGCCCTAACCAGAAATTGAATCATGACCTCCTGTTTCATAGGTCAAAGCTCAACTGCTGAGCCACACTGGCAGTATTCAACACCTATTTTTTAAGTCTTATTTTTTTAGTTTTACCCATCAGATTTAGACTTAAGAATTAACTTCCCCCAAAATATATTTTAAACAACTAGAGTTTTGTTACCACTCATTTTTATTTGGTCTCTTGTCCTTTTGGCATCCATGAGAGCTAGGTTACCAATGTCTTTACATTTTATGGTTCTCCCTTTACATTTTATGGTTCTCCCTCAGTCTTCAAGAGCTGAGATTAACTGGAAAGAAGACATGAACTTAGTATCGTTTTATTTCCTTCCCTCCTTTGTGTTGGTACAGAATTAGATAAAAGTGGCTGCCATAAGTGTCTTAACTGTGTTTTTAGAAAGATCATTAGGGTGGAGGATCAGAGCACTGTGTTGATCTGTGAAGGAGCAGACGGAGTACCTGCTCTGTTTAAAACGCTTCCATTGCTCCCATCACAAGCACTGAAGGTCTTTCAGTCTAAACTCGAAGTGCTTAACACAGTCCTGCCTATTCTCCGCACCCTGCCTGCCCTTTTAACCTCACTACCACTGCCTGCATTCAACTTTTCTGTATAAGCAACATCAGGCAGGCTGTCCTTTTTTGTCCTGCCCTTTTTATTTTTCTCTCAAGGCTTTCTTTCCTCTCAGTCTTAAGTATCCTTCTCCTGGCTAGCTTCTATGCATCCTTAAAGACTCACCTTGAGCCCTTTTCGCTAGGAATCCTTGCCCTCAAATTTTTCCCTCTGGATGATAACATAATATCCTGTTTCTCTCTGGTTCTCAAAGTCAAGTCCCCACAACCACGAGCAGCAGCATTACTTAGGAACTCGTTGGAAATGCAAATTCTAGAGTTGCCAGATTTAATGAACAAAATAAAAATTTTTGCTGTACTTGGAACCTACTTATTCCTAAAAATTACTTACCTGAAATTCACATTTAACTGAGCAACCTCTATTTTTCCTGGCAACCCACTGAATCAGAAACTGGGGCTGGGGACCAGCATTCTTGGCTTTAACAGGCTCTGCAGGTAACTCTAAAGTTGGAGAACCACTTGTATATTTATGTAGCTTTTTTAAACATGAGCCTCTATCCTTAAATCTTGTGTCCCCTCCCCACTCCCTTGAGCACAGTGAATGTTTCTGCTGATAAATCTCCTTTGCCTCATTACCTTGTTCTTACTGGTACTGAGCAGTCTGTCCAAGCATGCAGAACCCTTCACCCATGGGAGAAATGGTCTCTGTGTCACTTAGGAAGGGTTTATTGTTCACAGGAGCAAAGAGCACAGTGCCCCGAAGTGGCACATGTTCTGCAATGTTCTGACTTATTTCAGCCAGAGATTTTATTCAGGATTCCAGTCAGCTATGACCTTCTGTGGAAATGAAATATTTGAGAAAGAAAAACAAGATAAATATCTATTTAGAACTTTTTTTTTTTTCCTGAAGAGGGAGAGAGATAGAAATATCAATGATGAGAGAAAAATCATCGATCAGCTACCTCCTGCATGCCCCCCCACCGATCAAGCCCACAACCTGGGCATGTGCCCCCAACTGGAATCAAACCTGGGACCCTCCCACTACCCTGGCTGATGCTCTATCCACTGACTAAACCAGCCAGGGCTATTGAGAACTTTTAAACACAGGCCAGCCTGTCCCTGTCTCTGGATTTTATCAAGTACTGCTGGGGGCTCCTATTGGGATAGCTGCAATGTTAAATGAACTGTGAAGGCGGTACAACAAGTTAGCGTTTCAAAGGGCAGTAATGACAAGTGATGCCTGCAGCCCAGTTAAACTCAGCAGACCAATGACAAAGGCCCTTTAATTTTTGCTCAGTCATTATGTAGTTTTCACATAGTAAGCATCTGTTTCTTGCCACACATTGTGCTGGATTCTTACTTTCCTGTAGATTTTTTTCCTTTTTTTTTTTTTCCTGCTTCTACTTCCTTTTAATCTTTTCACTTCTCTTCTAAACTATTGTAAATAGAAAATTAGTTTATATTTTTAAGTATTCATTACAGTTATTAAATGAACCTTTGTTCCTTTTGTGTTCTGTCTCATTAAGAAAATGTAAGGTGCCTTTTTATTTATAAGGTCTTTCTTCATTACATCCCTTTATATCTCTATGTTCTATTGGCATGTGTTTATGCATTTTATTAATTAACTGAAACAGTGAAAAATAGCAAATCATCTTCTAGAACAGAAATAGGCAAACTTTTTCTGTTAAGAGCCAAAACTACATTATTTTAGGTTTTGCAGGTCATATGGTCTGTCAAAATTACTTAACTCTACTATCTGATGTAGAACAAAGCCAGCCGTGGACAATACATAAATCACTGGGTATAGTTGTTTTTCACAAAATCAGGTGGCAGGGGTATAGGTCTTCACAGCATAAAAACATTTGAATAAACCACAAAAAGAAATATAGATCTATCAAAAAATAAACTTACGTACATTAAAAAGTAATTTTAAAAGAAAGCAAACTAGTTTGCAATAAATATGATAGGAAAATGTTTATCCTACACACATTAAAAAATACATGCATTTATTAAAATATAGGGCATGAATCAACTAACAAAAGGCCAAAAATAACAATTCAACTTCACCTGGTGATCAAAGACATCCAAATGAAAACAACAAAGTACTTTCCTTGTCTATCAAGTTATAAAAAACAAAACAAAACATGTTAAGTCCTAATGAGCAGTATTAGCAAGTGTTAGATACGATGGACACCTTCATGCATTGATAAGCATATTGGGCAGACATACAAGAACCTCAGGAAAATGCATGGCCTGTGACTCAGTAACTTGACTTCAAGAGTCCAGAAAAATAGCCTCATTTATATTTAAGCCTCATTGTATTCATCATGTTATTTATACTTAGAAAAATAAACTGTTTGGGAGGGAAAACAGAAAAAGGGTTGAATAAATTATGTCATATGATATCATATAAATAATATATGTCCATATGATATCACTCATTCTTTGCAAACCATGTTTTTAAAAAAATATTTCATGGCATAGGCCATATTCATGATACAATGTGGGAAGGAAAAAAGTACTATACAGACCTATATACAGCATGTCCCTAACCTGAGAACCAAACATTTATGCACTGTAAAAATCGAGAGTAAGCACATCTAAAAGTTAAGAGTGACTATCTCTGGATAAGTTTTATTTTATGTCTTTTTCAAGAAAAAGCTGATATCACCTAATTTTAAAATGTATACCAGTACATGAAGATATTCTGGTTTTTAGAAACTCAGGCAATTTACAAAAGAATATAGAGTAAAAAGTGAATGTTGTCATCCTTCAGTCCCACTTTCCTTCCCAGAGGAAACCACTGTGAAATAAATCAGTGAGTGTCCTTTTAGATTGGTATTTTCAATGATAACATACTCTTTTAAAGTTAACAGAAAGTGGGCAGAGGTACAGTACCTCAGCTGCAAAAACCATCTTTTCTAGTTTGAAAGCGAGTATCAACCAAGGTTATCAGGCAAGTTATTGTACAGTTTTCTCTAACAGGTCATGCAGATCACTCTTCTTTCAGCAGTAAATAGCAGTAATTACTTGGCAAATCTGAACATCCAACCGAAAAAAAAACACGAAAAAAAAACATCTTAAAATAGAAGGCTAAATTGTTGATCTGGGGTGAAAGAGTAATTGTCCTTTTTTAAATTATTCATTTAACTATGACGTCTATTTTCAACCAGCCTGCAGTCATCTGGACAGCCAGAGCTGCCGTCTCTGGGGGAGGATTAAGTGCTGAGCGGATTAATGGCAGGAGCCCGGGGCCTCGATGGGCACTATTCCCTGCTGGTTCCTGCACTGGTGCAAACAAAGGCACATCTGAATGTGCATGTCTTCTGTCTGTATTTCAAATGCAAACATATAGATTCATTTTATATTAACAGCCACCAAGAAATGGACTGATTTACTGTAGTTGTAATATTCACAGATGGTTATATAAGTAAAGATATTTTCACACTGGACCCTGAGGAATGCTTCAAGGACCCAGGCCAATGGGGCATTCAAGCACTAAGGACTGTAGGCCTTATGAACCCGCTCCAGTCAAAGCACAAAGGAATAATACACAGAACAGTTGTTCTAGATCGGCTTTTGTTTATGTGGATCAGATCTGATATTTACCATGTTATAAATGAAAACTGAGAACTTGTTTCAATATTCATTTTTAAAAGATTGATCATGATAACAAATACTGTTTTTGTTTTTGTTTTTTTAATTTTAGAGAGGAAGGGAGAGGGAGGGAGAAAGAGAGAGAAACATGAGTGATGAGAGAAAATCATCCATCAGGTGCCTCATGCACGCCCCACACTGGGGATCAAGCCCACGACCCGGGCATGTGCCCTGATGGAAATAGAACTGTGACCTCCAACACTCAACCAGTGAGCCATTGGCCAGGCTAAAAACTGCATTTTTATCAAAATAAAATAAATGAAAATCAAAAGAGAAGAGTGATGTTAGTTGTGGGTACATCTCTTTGGCTTAGAAGTCAGCTCAGAGTCTCCTATCTATTTCTGCATCAGTTTATTGACATAGCATCTGTTATACAGCTTCTGGAAAATTTCACTTTTGAGAGAATGAGGGTAAAAATAACATATTATTATTATTATTATTATTTAAATAATTTTAACCTCACAGACATCCTGAAGGGATATTAGGGGCCCTAAACCATCTTTTAAAAACCACTGTTAAACTGCTAAGTATGCCGAAACCAGTTTGGCTCAGTGGTAGAGCGTCGGTCTGTGGACTGAAAGGTCCCGGGTTCGATTCCGGTCCAAGGCATTGGTTGTGGGCACATCCCCGGTGGGGGGGGGTGCAAGAGGCAGCTGGTTGATGTTTCTCTCTCATTGACGTTTCTAGCTCTCTATCTCTCTCCCTTCCTCTCTGTAAAATATCAATAAAATATATTTTAAAAATAAATAAATAAATAAAATAAACTGCCAAGTATGTTCAAACGTTATTGCTGTATTTTCACTATGTAGGTACAACTATAAATCTTTCACTTGCCAGATTTTATGCTCAAAAGGAATGGAATTACTGTTTTAGGTTTTTTGACAAAAATGATTGGTCTGCAGATCAGTACACTATGGTTTTACGTTATTCATTATTCTCTTTGTTTCTTCCGTCCCTCAGGTGCATTTGGTGTCAGAAAACTGTCCATGACGAATGCATGAGAAGTAGCCTAAAGAACGAAGAGTGTGATTTTGGAGAATTCAGAAACCTCATCATTCCACCCAGTTACTTAACCTCTATTAATCAGATGCGTAAAGACAAAAAAACAGATTATGCAATGGTAATCAGAGTTCATTTGTCCTTATGTAATTGATTTCCAGGAAGTGGTTTAAGTCATTGTGTGACCATTACAACTATGTGTACGTGAGAAGGATCATTATGGTAAGCCATAAATCCCCACCCAGATCCTAGAGGTGTGCCACAAATTTGGGCTCTTGAGTTCTTTCATGTCTAAAAGGAAATGTTATATTAGTGGTTTCTAAATCACTGCCTGCTTCTGGATCACTTGGGGAGCTTTCTAAATATACAGGTTCCTGAACCCACTTCCTGACCATGTCTGATTTAGTAAGTAGGTCCCAGGAATCCATCCATGTATTTTTAAGTTTCTCCGATGATTCTGATGAACAGCTAGGATTGGGATTCATGATTATTGCCAGTGAAAAGAAAATGTAGATTTCCTCACATATTGTTCTAGAAGAATTTTTCCATTGAGAACTTTACACAGGGTGTCTAGAGATGCATTTACATTGCTCATTATATGGTCTCACAAATTATGTTGAACATTGAAGCTGCTAATAGCACTTTACAGTATGTGTATGAAAACTGATGTAAATGTATCAGTCGTTATGTAGCTCTGAAGGAATAACTATAAATATTGGCATTGATTTTCTACATAAATATGTCAAAATGATTAAACTATTTTATTTTAAAATTAAATTGTATCTTTTCCAAGTTAGGATTTTATATCTTAAATGTCATCTTTGTCAATATTACTGCAAAAGAAAGGGGAATTTGAAAATTTAAAAATATTATGTTTAATGTTGTACATTTTTTAAAATACGTTTTTACTGATTTCTTTTTTAGATAGAGAGGGAAGGGAACAGAGAGAGAAGCATTGATCTGCTGCCTTCTGCATGTCCCCCACTGGAGATCGAGCCTGCCACACAGGCATGTGCCCTGACTAAGAATTGAACTTCAACCTCCTAGCTCATGGGTTGATGCTCAACCACTGAGCCATAGTGGCCAGGCTGGGATACATATTTTTAAGTGCCCAACTGCATGGCTCAGTTGGTTGGAGTGTCTCCCATACATTGAAGGGTCACTGGTTTGATTCCCGATCAAGGAACATACCGAGGTTACAGCTTCAATCTCAGTCTGGGCATGTACAGAAGGCAACTAATCACTGTTTTTCTCTCATATTGATGTTTTTTCTCTCTTTGTCCTCTCCCTCTCTCTCTGGAATCAATAAAAAATATATATATCTTCAGGTGAGGATTTTAGTAAATAAGTATACAACCTCTCTGTATTTGAATTCACTCTGAGATCACAAGGAGTGAGAATCGCTAAGAAAAACCACAAAACAACTCCATTTGTTTTTTCATCCACAAGGAGAAGGGGAGAGGAAATAAATTGTTAAGTTAGAAAGACATTATTTTCATTTGACTTTGGGCATTATACAAATCTGGATTCTTTCATCTATCTGAGTACCCATTTGAAAAAAACAAATAAACTTGCAAACTAAAATATATTAGGCTTTATCCAGAAAAGGACAGTCAAGGTAAAAGAGCAGAGAAAATCATTGTCCATTCTATGAACGGTTAAAAGAACTTGAAATGCATTGTCTAGGAGACAAGACTAATGAAAGATAATATGCTTCAGATGTTTGAGCACAGCATTTTAGGGAAAACAAATGAAATTAGAATAATAAATAAATTTTGGGAAGACAGATTTTTAACTCCATTTAAGTCAAGACTGTCTAATAATTTAGCAGTAGAATGGGCTGCCTTGTTAGTGAGTTCTTATATGAACTCTAAGCATACACTGGAGGACTTAGCTAGAATAATGTAGAAAAGAATTGTATGTTAAGTAGAAGTTAAATTAGTTCATCTTTAAGGTCCTGTCCCATTCTTTGATTTTTATATTATATTTATTGTTCTGGGATAGTTGTTTTTCTCTCAGCAAATTACAGTACTGTTGTTCTCAAGAAATGAAAAATTGGGAAATAGGGTAGGTGGGGGAAACTATAGAAAGGATAAGTGGTAATGGAAGGAGACTTGACTTGAACACAATACAATGTACAGATGAGATATTTAACCCTTTCATCGCCTTAATTTTTTTTAGTTAGCCTCTAAGCTTGGGAAGCAATGGACTCCATTAATAGTCCTGGCCAACTCTCGTAGTGGAACTAACATGGGAGATGGACTCTTGGGAGAATTCAGGATTCTTCTAAACCCAGTCCAGGTATCTAAAGAGAAAACCTTCCTTTCTGTGTTAATCTTTTCATTTCCCCTAAATTGTAATGGTTATTAATTCTTTCAACCAGTATTCACCTGATTGTAGGAAAGAATAATAATTATAAAAGTATCAAACTATTCTAATACATTGAGAAAGGAACTCATGGTGAAGATATAAAATGGTGCAGCCATATTAGATAACAATTTGGAGGTTTCTTAAAAAATTAAACATATAGCCTGGCCGGTGTTGCTCAGTGGTTGAGCGTTGACCTATGAACCTGGAGGTCTTGATTTGAATCCCAGTCAGAGCACATGCCTGGGTTCAATCTACCCAAGGGAAATGAAAACGTTTCACAAAGACTTTTATGCAAATATTCATAGCAGCACTATGGCCAAAAAGTAGAAACAGCCCAACTGTCCAAGAAGTCAGATACAAGGGGCCCACACTGTTTGATTTGATTTATGATCTACCCGGAAAAGGCAAATCTGTAGAAACAGTACATTCCTGGTCACCGAGATAGGAAATCAGAAGTGACTGCACGTGGACAATGAGGGATCTTATCAGAGCGACAAAAGTTCTGTGCTGATGCACAGCTCAGTAAACTTCCTAACTATCATTGACTTGGTCACTTGAAATGGGGAATTTCATTAAATGCAAATTATACCTCAATTAAAAAATAAGGGTAAAAGGATTGCGCCATTGAAACTGAGGTTTCGTGCTAGCAGCTTCTGCTTTGAAAAACTAAACAACCCAACTGATGTTTTTCCTTCCGTTGTGTATTTTTCCCTTTCAACATTATACATTAAGTAAAAAGGATGTGGAGGAAAAGAAAAGTCTGGCAAATTACAGATCAGTGCATTGCAGCCAGTCTTTTATCTAACCGTGTCTATACCATCTGATGAGTGGAGGACAGTGTGGGATAAAAATAATTGTTTTCTTTTCTTTCATTTTTAGGTTTTCGATGTAACTAAAACTCCCCCTATCAAAGCCCTGCAACTTTGTACTCTTCTTCCGTATCACTCAGCTCGAGTGCTCGTTTGTGGAGGGGATGGGACTGTGGGCTGGGTCCTCGATGCAGTTGATGAAATGAAGATTAAGGTACCAGTCTCAGCAACAAATGTTATTGCTGTGCATATAGAAGAGGAAAATCTAAACTCTGTCTTCCATATTCCAGGGGCAGGAAAAGTACATCCCGCAAGTTGCCGTCTTGCCTCTGGGAACAGGCAACGATCTATCCAACACTTTGGGCTGGGGCACAAGTTACACGGGCGAAATCCCAGTCGCCCAGGTCTTAAGAAATGTGATGGAAGCAGATGGAATTAAACTGGACAGGTAAGTTACACTTCCCCCCCAAAAAAAATAGAATTTTGAGCTTTGAGAATTTTGTTTGGTTTATAAATGAAGTCTTGTATAAGCTATAAAGTTAAATGTAATTTAAAAGTGAAAGATTATGTTAGTTGTACTTACACATAGATGATGGTGTTTTATTTTGTTGCTTATAATATTTATAAGAACAGAAGTCACAAGTTAGGCTGAATACCTCAAAATTTGCATATGCACAGATGTGTGTATTTTTTCAAATGCTATTTTATTTATTTTTTAAATATTTCTATTGATTTCAGAGAGAAAGGGAAAGGGAGAGAGAGATAGAAACATCAACGATGAGAGAGAATCATTGATTGGCTGTCTCCTGCATGCCTCCTACTAGGGAGGGAGCCCACAACCCAAGCATGTGCCTTTGACCAGAATCAAACCTAGGACCTTCCAGTCCGCAGTGCAATGCTCTATTCACTGAGCCAAAGCAGCTAGGGCTCAAATGCTGTTTTAATAGAAGGACCTCATCTCCCAGGCATACAGAGTTGATTACTATAATTGTAGTTAATTGGCAGTTAATTTGGAAATAATAATGAATTTTTTTAACTTCTCTTTTTCAGATGGAAAGTTCAAGTAACAAATAAAGGATACTACAACTTGAGAAAACCCAAGGTATGTGGGCGTGTTTGTTTTGTTTTGTTGTTTTTTATTGATTTCAGAAAGGAAGCAAGAGAGAGAGAGAAACATCTGTGATGAGAGAGAATCACCCACTGTCTGCCTCCAACACCCCTGGGCATGTGCTCTGACCGGGAATCGAACCATGACCTCCTGGTTCATAGGTCGATGCTCAACCACTGAACGACACCGGCCAGGCAACTCAAGGTATATTTTTAGGGCTTCAGTCGGGAGTACTTTCAGCAAGCATGACGGAGAGTCTCCACAGCATGCGATGTGGCACTGGTGGGGCACAGGGACGGAGGGCTGCTCTGTAGGGAGCTGCTTATGGAGCAGAAGAGACCCGCGTGCTTGGGAGTCGGGCACAGCTCCCAGGCTGGACAGTACAGCGCTGTGGGCGGAAGCAGCGCAAGGTGCTCGGTTCTGCCCTGGAAGCTCAGACAGGGAAAGCCACATGTGAGTTGATCCTTAAAAGGTAAATACGGCTGAAACCGGTTTGGCTCAGTGGATAGAGCATTGGCCTTTGGACTGAAAGGTCCCATGTTTGATTCCGGTCAAGGGCATGTACCTTGGTTGCGGGCACATCCCCAGTAAGGGGTGTGCAGGAGGCAGCTGATCGATGTTCCTCTCTCATCGATGTTTCTAGCTTTCTATCCCTCTCTCTTCCTCTCTGTAAAAAATCAATAAAATGTTTTGTTTTGTTTTTAAAAAAAAGTAAGTACAATTTAGATCAACAGAGAAAGGATCAGTACTTTCCAGACAGAAGAATAGAGACCAAAGGGTACAAATCATGGTTAGTAAATAGCAAATCATACGGAGAGAGCAGATGTGTCTTTTTAAAAAGATGCTCTGGCTCTCACCGCATCCCCGGTACATGGGCCGTTCCTCACCTCTCCTCTCCTGGGGAACAGAGCGAGAGCCAGGACCGTGTTCCCACACAAGCTAATGGCTCTCGACTACCAAAACCCTGCGGCTTCAATTACAAAGATGAAACAGAATTTAGAAACTTTATTGTTTGGCTCGAAGACCAGAAAATCAAATACTACAAGACTGAAGACAGGTAACTTAAGAGATCCACAGCAGTGACTGACCCAAGTTCTTTGAAAAGCATCTCAGATGTTAGCTGTTCTTTCAAGATTCAAGACTGATAAGAAGCAGTTGGCTGGCTTCTTGGTTTAGCTGTTAGACTGAATGTGGAGATAATGCTGCAAAACACAGGGACTCAGTTCCTAATAATACAAAAAATACAGAAATTCAGCTAAAAATGCAGAGCCATTGACCAGTCGGGGTGTAAACAATCCTGATTTGACAGCTGGTGGAACGATGTTGGCTGACCTTCAGATTCAGTATCTTGATGATTACCTGGCAATGTTTAATGTCACTCATTCTGGCCCAGGAGCCTGACACCGGATGCTGCTGCTCAGCATCACACAAGGGGGGGGGGGGGGGGTGCCTGTCGCTTTAGACAAGCATATTCTTGGTTTTGACAGGAGATGCAGTTCTTAATTCAATTGCTACATAGAGAAGAGCTCAAAGAGCCACAGACACAAATGAATGGAGCCATAGTAGCTGTTCAGGCAATTATTGCCGATCCAAAGACAGACTGGGGGAAGTAAAAGATGAACGTTTTAAGGTTTCAGCCACTCACCTACTTAGTATATAGTTGGCAACTATGTATGGCCTAGTATGTCTTTCAAAATCAAATGCCACATTTTCAATGGAAGAATCCCAGAAAATCGACTCTTTTGAGGTAGAATTGATCAAGACTTTGGCATCTGACTGGTACTAGGGAAAGAGAAAAAGTACGTATTTACTACCAGGTTTCTAGTTTTCATGACTGGGTTCATGGAAATCATATTAAGATAGAAAAAATAACATGGTTGCGTAGGAAGAAAATGAATTAGATTTTTAGCTTCTTAACCTTGAGGTTACAGTGCACTGAACACCAAGTTGGATATTCGGGCTTATTCTCAGGAACGAGACAGAGCTGGAGGTGTAGGCTGAGGAATCCAGGCTGGGCCAGGAGGTCAGATAAACTAAGGGGTGCTTGCTAGGAGCCTGGGTTGAGATTAATAGAAGCGAATGTAACAGGAATGAACATAGGAGTGGAAAAAGCCCAGGAGCAAAGTAGAGTCACTCTGATGATGAGATCTAAGATGTAGCATATTAAACAGAAATGGGAAGGGAAACTCACATCTATAATTATCAGCCTTTGAACTGAAGCTTTCTTTTTAAACATACTGGATGGCATAAAATAGCTCTATGTGGGCAGGAAATGCAGAAAGTGTTGTCATAAAGAGTATAGAAACAGATTTACATATTGAAGACATGACACAGGCTTAGACTGAAGCAAATCTCTTGCTAAGTCTTACCCTGTTCCACAGGAATTCACCATGAACAACTACTTTTCTATTGGACCTGACGCTCTGATGGCTCTCAATTTTCACACTCATCGCGAGAAGGCGCCATCTCTGTTTTCTAGCAGAATTCTTAATAAGGTGTGTTGGATAAAATAACATTTCCTGCTTACACCGAAGGTACAGTAAAAATCAATAGTTCCTTATATCCTGCACCCTTTCAAGTAGATTCAGACAGAACTAACTTAGGGAAACACTGGCCTGCTCTCTTTTGTCAAATTATATCCTTAAGTGTATTTGATTAAAGTATTTTATCATTATGGCAAAAAAAAATTGTATTTAAAGTTGGAATGTCTTACAGCATATTTTTCTTGGAGGCAACTAAGTGGAGTATACAATAGCTTATCTTACTTAAATGGCAACTGATACTGGAAAGAAATTTTAGGCAGGATACATTTTAGGTGAAGTTGTTAATGGAAAAACAGATTCCACTGACTAGGAGAAAACTGGGGAAGGCAGGAAAGGTAAGAGAGGGAGCAGTCTGTGTGCCATGCTTTTAGCCACCAGCGTCGCTCTGGTTCCCAGTACAGGTGGTTCCTTTGGTGGAAGTTTGGTCTTGGAGTTTTTTCATGACTGTTGGAGATTGAGCAATAGGATAGGAAAAATAAATGCAAAACAATTTAGTTCCTGGTTCTTTTTTACAAATGGTTTCCTTTTATTAAAGAAGGTACAAAGTAAGTACTGCTGTTTATATCATTGGTAATTAACAACATTTTCAGTGCCTCCAATCAACTTTGCACCCTTTTTATATTCAAAAGCGATAACAAAATGCTCCTGGATTTATCTGTATTACTTTCCTTAAGTAATCTGAAATTCCTGGGAAAGGTGGAATTTTTTAATTTTAATGGAGTATTTCTTCATAAAATGTAGCTTTGATGTTGTTGGTAATCCTTACTCACCCAAGTATATTTTTTCCATTGATTTTTTTAGAGAAAATGAAAGGGAAGGAGGGAGGGGGGAGAGTGAGAAAGAAATATTGACCTGAGAGAGAGACATTGATTGGTTGCCTTCCACATGCCCCAACCAGGGCCGGGAATCAAACCTGCAACCCAGGTATGTGCCCTTCACCAGAAATCAAACCCGAGACACTGCCCTAGCTGATTTGGCCTGTGGATTGAAGGGCCTCGGATTTGATTCTGGTCAACAGCACATGACTTGGTTGCTGGCTTGATTGCAGGCCAGTCAGGGAGCATGCAAAAGGCGACAAATTGATGTGTCTCTCACATTGATGTATCTCCCCCACCCTTCCACTCTCTAAAAATCAATGGAAAAATATCCACAGGTGAGGATTATCCAAAAAAAATGTTTTTTAAAAAAGCCCCAAGACACTTGGGTGCACGGGCCAACATTCTAATCACTAAGCAACACCAGCCAGGGTGAAATTTTAGATTTTTTTTGTTTTGTTTTGTTTTTTAATAAGCCAGGAGAAAACACTATTTAGGCACACACCACCTCTATCTCATATTCCCCCTGAAAAACAGGCTGAACCCAAAAGTAATGATGCCCCTCTCCCCACAGTGTCTAATCCACTCTGAGGAAACATGACCCAGCACTCAGGGCAGGCATGTCATGGTGCCCCTCTCCCCACAGTGGCTAATCCACTCTGAGGAAACATGACTCATTACTTAGGGTAGGCATGTCAAGGTGCCCCTCTCCCCACAGTGGCTAATCCACTCTGAGGAAACATGACTCAGCACTCAGGGCAGGGAGCTTTGGTTCTGTGTCTTTTTCTTGCTTACAGGACTTGTTAGATTGCTTTACTATCATATTTTCTGTTTATTTCTCATAGGCTGTTTACTTATTCTATGGAACCAAAGATTGTTTAGTGCAAGAATGTAAAGATCTGAATAAAAAAGTTGAGGTAAGCTTTTAAAGTTTAGGTGCTATCTGGATAATGAACATTTTTTTTAACAGAAAAGCTGAATTTTTTACATATTTTACTAATATATACGGAATATTTACTGTGTGCCAGACACTTTATTAACTGCTTTATACACATTATCCCACTAAATTAAATAATTACAAAAATACATGTAAAATCAGGATTTGACCCCGGGTTTATATAACTCTAGAGTCTGTTTAACTCTATGCTAAACAGTTTCCATTCATACATGATGACAATTGTGAAGTTATTTAACATAGTGCCTGACTCATCATGGACTCTCGGGGGAGGTTTAACCCAAATTTTAATTCATATTATGGTGGTAATGCATCTCTCTTACAAAATAAAAATATATGAGCAGTAAAAATAGGATATTAACAGTTGCTTACTGCTACAATATCCCTAATATCATAATATGGCAAAGACTCGTATATATTCCTTGCTTGCTTCCAAAAAGAATTTGTAAGGGTTAACAGCACTGACAAAGATATTAATACAGAAAACCAACAACTAGTAAAATAAGTAAAAAGGGCAGAGCTCACAGCCTTTGCAGCCACAGCACAGAGGAAGGGCAGGATTGCCCATTAAAAAAGCTTCCTTTTGCTTTATCATATTTCCTTTGTCTTGGGCTGTGGTAGCGTTCGTAGAGTGAAGCACAGGAGATAGCACTTTACTTTTTTTGTCTGATCCTTTATTTATACAAAAATATTAGTGAAGCCACCTACAAAATGCACTGTCCTAGCTACTGGGGATACAGTGATAAGCCCCTTGTTGTCGCTAACTTATAGTCTAGAGCAGAGGTCACCAACCGGTGGTCCGAGGGCCACTGGTGATCCATGAGGTGCAAAAGGTTGGCGACTGCTGGTCTAGAGAGAAGAAAGACATGCAAGCCACATTGCAAAACAGTAAAAGAATAGGGTTTCCCAAAAAGGATGTGATTGATGACCTTGTGGGGAAAATCCATTTGTTATCATTCGTTTATCATAGTAAACATTGGACAGATGTGGGATGCCAGGTTACCGTGAGTGAGGAAGTGGTCTTCTCTTACACATGCATCTCTCACATCTCATGTATATGAAAGTGGACGTGAATTCTAGGTGGATATGTCTGTAAATCATGTGCCCTGTAGTAACTAACTGCTTGGATTTCTTTAAAGCTAGAACTGGATGGTGAGCGAGTAGAACTGCCTAATCTGGAAGGTATTATTGTTCTGAACATTGGATACTGGGGCGGTGGCTGCAGATTATGGGAAGGGATGGGAGATGAGACCTACCCCCTAGCCAGGTATGTACATTTGCGATCTGCTGTTTTATGCCACTGTTTTCTGCTTTTAAGCAGTCCGTTCTTCATAGACTTTCTTTTCCTCGGATTTTTTTTTTTTTAGATTTTCTTTCTTGTATACCTCATTAATACAAATATTTAATAAGTTGATGGTCCACCTATGTTAAAAAAAAAATTGTCCTAACATGGCTGATTTTGTTTTATTGCATCGTATAATCCATATTTCCTTTTCCCAATTGTAGACATGACGATGGTTTACTGGAAGTCGTTGGAGTGTATGGGTCTTTCCATTGTGCTCAGATTCAAGTGAAATTGGCAAACCCTTTTCGAATAGGACAGGCGCACACAGTGCGGGTAGGTGAAAGTGCGCTGACAGGCTAACCGGTCCGTCCGTTTCTAAGCCTCGGATCTGTAGCTTTCCTTAAGCAGTGCTTTACTCCTCTGCTGTTCAGTCCTCCTTGAGGGGCTTGAGTGGGATGGGGAAGAAACAGGAAATAGGGCCTTCAGTCCAGGTGAAGAAATAAAGTCTTCATGGGAAAAGAATCCTTTAAACAAGCAAGAAATAAAAATATATCCAGCCTAGCTGGTTTGGCTCAGTGAATAGAGCATTGGCCTGCGGACGAAGGGTCCCAGGTTTGATTCTGGCAAAGGGCACATGCCCGGGTCGCAGGCTGGATCCCCAGTAGGGGGCATGCAGAAGGCAGCCAATCATTGATTCTTTTTCATAATTGATGTTTCTATCTCTCCCTCTCCTTTCCTCTCTAAAATCAATTATATATATATATATATATATATATATATATATATATATAAATGCTAAGGAGGTTTAAGGACTATGGATGATGTTTTAAGGAAGACCTTTCTGAGCTTTTTGGGGACTAATTGTTCTAATTCTTTGTTCCCTGGTACCAGCTGATTCTGAAGTGCTCGATGATGCCAATGCAGGTGGATGGGGAGCCGTGGGCCCAGGGGCCCTGCACCGTCACCATCACTCACAAGACACACGCGCTGATGCTGTATTTCTCCGGAGAACAGACGGATGATGACATCTCTAGTAACTCGGATCAAGAGGATATCAAGGATACTGAGTAGCTGGATGAGGAAACGAAAACTTACCATAGAATGCTCACAGACAAGTAAAAACATATTCATCCAAAAGTAGACATTCTCCATCAACTGTTAAGTCTTCATTTCACCAGTAGTATGAGTGTGCATTTCTGTAAATATCATTCCAAAAACAGCCAAACTTCCACTTGTTTACTAATGCCTGTTTTCTGTTTTTGTTCTTAGCAAACACTTTGATGGTATGGTCCTCATTTAAAAAGTCACAGGACTGTACATGAAGGTGACGTGTCTTTTTCGTGGCTTTATGCTTGAGAGCGAGGCTCACGGAAGGGGTATCCCTCCTTCTTTACTCTTGAACCACACGTTTGATGGACATAGTATACATCCAACAAGGTGTGGGTGGGAAAACCACTTCCATCTTAATTTTTAATGTGGTGACACCATAACATTTTCAAAGTTAACTTGCTTTTTTGAAAGGAAATGAGTGGTTTCCAGCCAGTGTGTTAAGCTGGGCCCTCCGGCAGCGTGTGCCTCCTAAGATTTCCTAGAGCCCAGCATCTAGTGGGTCCACAGTGTTTATTTCCAGGAAACCCTAAAAAGAGAAATATAAAGGAAAGGAAAGACTATACTTGAAATTTTTGTTATAACTTGTATTTCAGGAGCACTTTCAGACCCCAAAGGTTTGGTTAACCCCCGTAATGACCACATTGAGCTGCTGAAATTCAGCATCTTGTTAGAACCCAAGGCAGCCAAGAGAGGACCACACAGGCAAATTGATAAAAACTAACATCGAATACGTACTTCGGATTGAAAGTTATGGGTTCCAAGCTGGACAGTTCACCCACTCACTTCTCTTTTGATTAAAAGACGATGTAATCCAAGAAAAATGTAGAAAATTTACTAGTCACGTTCATTTCTCAAAACCTATTTAATAATGAATAATAAGTGGTCGTCTTACAGTAACCTTTTGTAGCCAAAGTACTCAACAGAATTTCCCCTTGGGCAATGACAGAATCCTCTGCTAAAAATGTTTCTATCGTATTTATTTTTAAGAGAGAGATGTATTTTTTTTACTTATTTATTTTCTTTATTGTGGTAACCTGTGTTTAGTGTTTATAGTATATAGCTTTATTTAATAAGTTTATTGATCACATAAATTCTAGTCACAATCAGAAATATAGCCTATTGACTAAGTAACTAAAACCCACAAATTAATTCTCCTGACAGATATTCTCATTCTTCAGAAATATTCTACAATTTAAAAGGAGTGGGGAAAGCACTGACAAACTACTCTTCGAAAACTGAATGTTTTGTTTCACTGTTATTTTGACCCTCAATTGCCAAAACCTTACTGAAGGGCTAGTTCTATAGTTACCCATTAGGGGGTGCTCTTCTGTTGCTAACCCACCTGCTCCCTCCTTCTGGGGTTCAGCAGTCCCACTGGGCCTCCAGCCTGGTGTTCTCTAACAAATGGCCCACCTTACTGGTCTTTCAGAACATTAATCTCTGAAAGATTAAAATGTGTCCCCCAAAACACCATTAGCTCTCCCTAAGGATCCATTATGAATCTGTCACCCATGAATTACTCTAAACTTAAATTTCAGTCACCCAAGGTGAGGCCCAGGAACAACCTAGTGCTGAAACAATAGTTAGTACATTATGTAAAATACTTCATTCTGCTTGCATTAACTCCCAAATCTCATCAGAAATGTTAAAGTCTTATGACAGAGATTTCTGTGAGCAGATCTGGTCTCACTTTATTCATACATCATGTTGGAGTATAATGAGTTTTATTTAATTCATAGTCAGAATTGTTACACATATTACCTTTTACAAATATGGGTGAGCAAAAGTAAAGTAAGCTTATAGTTGCGAGTTGGTAAAACTTTATTCTTGTATTATTTATTAATTATTGTATTATTTTCCATATAAACTAATGCAAACGTACTTTTGTCCACCCCTGTACGCTATTAAATTCACTTTCAAATACACAGATAGGCATGTGTCTTGTTTTTAAATAATTTACAAGACTCATGTTTGCAAGTTATATATTAGGGTAGCGATTGTTTACATTACCAGTTAATTCTACACATTGCAAAAGATAATCTGCCCCAAGATTTTCCTGTTCCATTTGAAATTGTCTTGATTTTTTTTTTTTTTCCAGCGAGGAAGAGAGTGGGGGAGAAAGATAGAAACATCAATGATGACAGAGAATCACTGATTGGCTGCCTCCTGCACATCCCACACTGGGATCAAGCCCACAACCCAGGCATGTGCCCCAACCGGCAATCGAACTGCGACTTCCTGGTTCATAGGTTGATTCTCAACCACTGAGCAACACTGGCTGGGCTTGATTTTTTTTATTATTTTTTTTAATAGCTTCTATATTCTCAGGAAGAAATTTATGAAGTAAAGCATATCTCCATGTCTGTCTTGACTTCTCTCATCTTTTATTATCCTTACACATTAACTCCTGGTAAACGTAGTGGCTTAAATACTGAATACCTGGCAGCTCTTATGGATCCCTTATATAAGTAAATGGTGATCATTTCCATGCTTGGTTACGTTTAATAGAAACTAGACTGACGTGTCAAATGGGAAGAGTACATGACCTTAAGTGCGTTTTAGGTTTTCTGCAACTATTAGCTGTGAACCTTCATGTCACTAATGTTTATAAAAAGTTTATAGTCAGAAGTATTTATTTTTATTTTTTAAGGTGTGTCAGAAACATGTATAGTATTTGCTTTTGAAATGTGTTTGCCTACTTAGAGTTGTAAAATATACTGTGACTCAGAAATTGTAAAGTCCTTTTTGCACTGTAAAAATTAATACAACCAGCATGTCGAAGCAAAGATAGTTTGCATTTGTAATATAAAGTGAAATTGTATTTAAGGTACATTTCAGAATTTTAAATTGGCACCAATTAAACTTTGAAGGTTATATTAATTTACAGAATCCTGTGGATCCGAATACATAATCTGCATTGTTCAGCTGAAAAGCTCAATAGAATGGGTAAGAGTTTTGGGTGGTTTTCCCTTGAAATTATAATATTGAAGCAAGAACCAGCACTTTATATTCAGGTGGTTGTTTTTTTTTTAATTCTGCCTAATTGTGGACAGTGAGATATAGGTAGATTTCTTTTAAAAATTTAGAAATTTGAAAAGAAAGCATAGTAGTTAGGTTGCTTTTCTTGTTCCTCCAGCATTGTCCAGGCAAGCTGGCATCCAGGTCAGATGAGGAGATTGGGAGAAAATTCCTGGAGTAAGAAAAGGCCTCTGTGCCTTGGCTGACAATGACTCATAGGACTTTGCTCTCATTTCTCCAGCTCTGGGCTCTTTCTCTTTACTTTGATCTGCAGGCAAATGGGCACTCACCTGTAATTCTGTTTCATGCAGTTAGAGCAGCCTGGGCCCCCGGCCTGATCGCTCTTGCAAGAGAACTGACTGAATCAATCTCTGAACACAGTATGAAACGCTTGTGCGGCCCCAAGTCAGCCAGCTGGCCTCATGCACGTCCCGGCCACATGCTGTGTACCTACCGCGTAACTCCCTGTGCTAATTGCCTTTGTTGTGTTTGGGTCTGCATTGTGGTCATTGCCTACAGACAGAAATGTGAATTAAAGCATTTGAAATGTTGAAGATGTTTGTTTTTCAATAAAATGAAAAGTGCAACTCTTAAAAAGTATGATCCTGCCCTGGCCTGTGTGCTTCAGCTGGGTGAACGTTGTCCCATGCACCAAGAGGTTGCTAGTTCGATGCCCGTGTTGCCAGTAAGGGGGCATACAGAGAGCAACCCATCAGTGTTTCTCTCCCTCTCCCCTCTTCTCTCTCTAAAATAAAAACTATTTGAGAAAATAAGTGGCTTTGAATTAATTTCACAGAAGAGGGTCCTTGGGCAAACATGATGTGTGGCAAATGCTGGTTCACTGGTGGACAAAAAAGTAGTTTATTTTGGATGGCTCTTGTAGCCTAAGGCCGCAGAGTATATACTCACATGAATGACACACAGGAGAAACATGTAAGTGAGGTGCACTTATCTCATTTTCAGCTGGTACAGTGGAAGGAGTATAGAATTTATTGAAATATCCAGGTTAAAAACCCAGCTTCTGCCACTATTTAACATTGGACCTGTTCCTTGTTCTGCCTGCCTCAATTTTCTTTATAAAGAAATGCCCACCTCGGGGATGTAAACTCAAATGCTTAGAGAACAAGGCAGCTGACCAGGGCAGGGGTGGGGGAGGGGCGGGGGGGGGGCAGGGAGGACTGCATTAAGCCAGAGAGCAGCTGTTGGCAGCATGAGGACAAAACTCATCTTCCTTTGTCATCTAATTTTTATTTTTTTATATATATTTTTTATTGATTTTTTACAGAGAGGAAGGGAGAGAGACAGAGAGCCAGAAACGTCAATGGGCTGACCATGTAATGCATTGCCTATAGAGAATTAAATTTTTCGGCAGGGTTTGCGACTAAGAAACAGAAACAGCATTTGCCACACATGGGAGTAGATAGAAAAGTAAATTAGCCTATGAAAAAGCTCTAAACACTGAACTCTTGAGAGCAGAGAGCTTACCTTGTTCATCTTTGCATTCAATTAATGAGTATTTTGTATTTTCTGTGAAGATCCTGTTCTGTGTGATGGAACCCTTACTCCACAGAAAGCATGTCAAACTCGCGGGCCGCAGGCCTCATTTACTTGGCCTGCGTTAGCCTTCGAGTTTGACATGCTTGCTCTACAGGACATTGCTCTCAAACTCCATTTCCAGCAAATAAGCAGGTGGGGCACTCAACCATCTGGCTGCGTTCACAGGGCATCCAGGCAAACAGCAAAGCTGTGTGCTCCTACATCTCACGCCCCATTCTCTGGAAAGTGCCCCCAACCGAAGTACCTGCCGAAGGGGCGTGTTCAGACCATGTGATCCTTCCTCCCTCGTGGCTGACTGGTCCCAGGGAGCCTGTCAATGGACAAGCAACCATTCAGTCTCCGCTAGGCTTTGTTTCACGTGTGGCCCGGGAACTGGCCCACCAGGAAACAAGGACAGAACTGAGAATAAGAGTCTAGAAATGTTTCTAGCTATCTTGACAACTACTGAATCTACTAACCATAGTAAAATGTGGTTTGTATTTTGTATGTCTTATTCATGTCATTTTCTTCTATTTTATAAAAATATCAATACATGATGTATTGGAAATTTTTTTTAAATATATTCTATTGATTTTTTTACAGAGAGGAAGGGAGAAGGATAGAGAGCTAGAAACGTTGATGAGAGAGAAATATCGACCAGAACTTTCAGTCTGCAGACTGATGCTCTACCACTGAGCCAAACCGGCTTCGGCTGGAAAATTTTTTTAATGCAACAAAACACTTGATTCTTCAGCCTGAGGAAGAGCCTGCAACCAAGGTACATGCTCTTGACTTGATTCGAACCTGGGACCCTTTGGTCTTGCAGGGCAATGCTCAATCCACTGAGCCAAACTGCTAGGGCTCTGCATCTTTAACCACATTGCCATAAGTCGGGCATGAGCACTTCTAGGGTTCTCTCCTTTTGCCCACGGTAAAGACTACTGTTTCCTGCCGAAACTGGTTTGGCTCAGTGGATAGAGCGTCGGCCTGCAGACTGAAGGGTCTCAGGTTTGATTCCAGTGAAGGGCATGTACCTTGGTTGCGGGCACATCCCCAGTGGGGGGTGTACAAGAGGCAGCTGATCGATGTTTCTCTGTCATCGATGTTTCTAACTCTCTATCCCTCTCTCTTCCTCTCTGTAAAAAATCAATAATTTTTTTTTTTTTTTAAAGGTCTCACTATGATCCTGCCCATCCATACTGACAGGGCTTAGCCTTCTTGGTGAAAAGACACTTCATTTAAAAAAAAAAAAAAAAAAAGACTACTGTTTCCTAAACATGTGCAAGCTGGTTCTGCTGTGTTTCCTTTCTGGTAATCGGCTACCTTCTGAGAGGTGACCGATGCAAGGCCACTGGGTGGCCTGCTGGAATGGGCGGAGATCTCTGACTTGAGCTATATTAAGCAGTTAGACACAACGAGTAGTATCTCATTGTGACTCATTAAGAAATGGAAACCAAAACAGAAACACCCCACCTACCAGGTGCGGCTTCCGTAATAGAGCAAAGGGCCTTTCCTGGAATAGAACAGAGGCATGCAAGGACCCACAGCGGGGAAATACATGCAGAAGCTTGTTTACATTTCATAGACGTTTTTATGATTTCTTTGCTGGCAACTATTTCTAACTAAAGAGAGCTGACACTTCCTATATCAGCATTCAATTTAGATTTAAATTTTAAAACTTTTCGAAAGGAAACAGCATGAATTGCATTCAGCCTTTTTTTTTAATTTTTTAGCCTTTTCTTTAGGTATAAAGAGGCATCACTTCTTACAAATAAGCAATGAGAGCTTTATAAAGTGGAAGTAAGTTTCTAAGATTTTTTTTTTTAAGAAGCCTTGGCTGGTTTTGCTCAGCGGTTTGAGCATCAATTCTCGGACCACAGGTCTTGGGTTTAATTCTTGGTCAAGGGCACACACCTCGATTGTGAGCTCAATTCCCGGCCCCCAAATAGGGGCATGTGTGGGAGGCAACCAGTCGATGTGTCTCTCTTGCATTGATGTTTCTCTCTCTCCCCCTCTGCTCTCTCCTCCACTCTGTAAAAATCAATGGAAAAAATATCATCGGATGAGGATTAACAAACAAACAAAAAAGAAGCCACTTATGTTAAAGAAACCCTGATGTGGTTGGGTATTTTAAGAACTGAGTTTCTGTTCTCTAAACAAGTGGCACTGCTCTCTGTGCCTTTTAAAGGGTTATTGCATCTGGTCGTCCCAGTAGCATCAGGTGGTAGGTAACCCAATGTTAGTCATAGATATGGGTACTGCAGTTCAAATGCTATTACCTACGTCAGGAATCTTTTCACATAGAGATGAATATAAAATGTCAAACTGAGTAGCTTTTTTTTCATATGAACATTCCCTTATCCTCAAAAGTGGAACACCAGTAACTTCACAGAATAACAGTGAATGAACTGAGAGAGCTATGGTGTTTCTTTTTTTTTTTTTTTTTTCAAATGTTAACATAGTATTATTTGCTGTTCTACAAGTTAACCAGTGGTGGGCAAACTCATTAGTCAACAGAGCCAAATATCAACAGTACAACGATTGAAATTTCTTTTGAGAGCCAAATTTTTTTTTAAACTTAAACTTCTTCTAACGCCACTTCTTCAACATAGACTCATCCAGGCTGTGGTATTTTGTGGAAGAGCCACATTCAAGGGGCCAAAGAGCCGCATGTGGCTCGCGAGCCACGGTTTGCCGACCACTGTACTAAGCTATGCACAAGATGAAAACATTTTCCTTTTTTTCAACCAATCGAACAATCAAATTGATGTGAGGCAGATTAACAAGAGAAAATAACCAGCCCTAACTGGTTTGGCTCAGTGGATAGAGCGTCAGCCTGGGGATTCAAGGGTCTCAGGTTCGATTCCGGTCAAGGGCATGTACCTTGGTTGCAGGCATATCCCCAGTAGGGGGTATGCAGGGGGCAGCTGATTGATGTTTCTCTCTCATCAATGTTTCTAACTCTCTATCCTTCTCCCTTCCTCTCTGTAAAAAAATCAATAAAATATATTTTAAAATTAAAAAAGAGAAGATAACCAAATTTAATTTCATATGTACATATGGGAACATACATGAAAATCAAAAGAAAGCTACTATGTCTATAGTAATATCAGACAAGGTAGTTTTCAGAGCAAAGAATATTACCAGAGATAAAAAGGGTCACTTCATAATGATAAAGAGATCAATTTGCCAAAAGGACATAAATATCCTAAATATTTATGCACTTAATATTAAGAAAGCTTCCAATTACCTAAAATAAAGACTGGTAAAAGTTCAAGTTTTGGTCAGAGATTTAAACACTGTTCTCACAAGAACTGATCCAATAGACATAAATCAGTAAAGCTATAAAGGCTTTGAACAACACTATCAACCAACTTGACCAACTGACATAGAACATTTCACCCAATAACAGCAGCATACACATTTTTTTTCAAGTGCACGTATGACATTTTCCAAGCTAGAACACATTCTGAGTCACAAAACAAAATCTGATACACTTAAAACTCAAACCATGCAAAGTATAACCATGCAAATATATCCTCAGACCACAGTGAAATCAAGTTTAAAACCAATAACAGAAAGATATCTGGATATCCCCCAAATATGTGAAAAACAAACAACACTTCTAAATAACCAGTGAGTGGGGGTGTAAAGTACAGCGCAGAGAAAATAGTCAATAATCTATATACACGGAGTGGCCAGATTATTATGATCTCTGAATGCATAATAATCTGGCCACTCAGTGTATATCCTATATATAATAATAAAAGGCTAATATGCAAATTGTCCCCTCAACCAGGAATTAGACCAGCAGGTAGGTTGGCCCACCACCCATATCCCTCCCCCTGGCTGGACCCTATCAATGCATGAATTCATGCACCGGGCCTCTAATATATATATATATATATATATATATATATATATATATATATATATATATATAATATTTTTGGGTGAAATGTTCTATGTCAGTTGGTCAAGTTGGTTGATAGTGTTGCAGCTTGGAAAATGTCATACGTGCACTTGAAAAAAAATGTACATGCTGCTGTTATTGGGTGAAATGTTCTGTCAGTTTGTCAAGTTGGTTGATAGTGTTGCATGAATTCAGGCCTCATATATATATGAGTGGGGGTGTAAATTACAGCATAGGGAATAGAGTCAATACTCTATATATAATGAATGGCCAGATTATTATGTGTTTAGAGATCATAATAATCTGGCCACTCAGTGTATGTGTGTGTGTGTATATATATATATTTATATATATATATATATATATATATATATATATATATATATATATATATGTATGTATTTTTCAGACCATAAGACGCACTTTCTTCCCCCCAGAAGTGGGGGGGGAAAGTCCTTGCGTCTTATGGTCCAAATATAGCCTACACATATACTTTAAAAAAAAAGTTTTTTACTTGCCCGGCTCTGTGTGGTCTCTGTGTGCTTGCCCGGCTCTAAATGGTTCTAAATGCTGCTGTTTACTTTACAGGGTTGATTACATGTGTTTATGACTGTGATGTTGGGTTTTAATGCACATAAAATATTTTAGGACACTTTGTTTCAGAATCTTTTTTTCTTCATTTCCCTTCTCTAAAAACTGGTGCGTCTTATGGTCTGGAGCATCTTATGGTCCGAAAAATACGGTATATGCCTAAGTGACCCAATGACTAAATGACTGAACAATTGGTAGACCAGTCGCTATGACATGCACTGACCACCAGGGGACATATGCTCCATGCAGGAGCTACCCCATGGTGGTCAGTGTGCTCCCACAGCCAATCTCCTGAGGCTGCCCGGCCCCAGGCCTTGATCAGGGCAGGGCAGGCCAGGCAGAGGGACGCCACCTAAGCACAAATTTGTGCACCAGGCATCCAGTGGTGTAGTCACTATGTATGGTGCCAGGTGGACACTAGAATTATCAGGGGGATCGCTTCATAAATTATATAACTGTCTAACCATGCTGCACACCTCAAACTAAAATAAAACAATATTGACTCTAAACTGTCATTGAAAAATAAAAATAAACTGTCATTGAAAAAATTAGTAAGTAAGTGAACAACCAATGGGTCAAAGCAGGAGTGAAGGCAGAGGAAAGCCTTTTGAACTGAATGACCATGAAATCACGAAGATCCGGTTTCCAGCTGAGCATAGAAGCTCCCTCCTACCAATCAGCAAAAAGCGGGACGGACTGAAAAATTCCACAGCCCTCCTTCGATTTGTGAGAGAGAGGAGGGCACGGGCACGCTGCCGCTCCCGAGATTGGATGGACAGATGGACAAATGTTAGGGAATCCGGCTTCCCAGAGCGGAGACTCACCGGAGACAAGAGCCGAGGCCTGGAGTAGGAACCCCGGACGCATTGCAGAGGCTCCGGGCGAACCACTCAGCGTTACAAACTCCCAGGGGGCTCCCACCCTGATGTGAGATTTACCTCCAAGAGCTCCGCCAGGTTCCCACAGTCCATATCCGGAGGAAATCCCCTCCAGCTTCCCCTCCAGCTTCCGGTGGGAGGAGGGAGAGAAACGCTTCTGAAATGCCCAGAGCTTTCCATTCTTAATGAGGCCTGCTTGCAGGAAGAGCTAGTGAGCGGTGCCAGCTTGCTGTTTGTTTTGTTGTTGTTTTTTAATATATTTTATTGATTTTTTTTTTGCAGAGAGGAAGGGAGAGGGATAGAGAGCTAGAAACATCCATGAGAGAGAAACATCGACCAGCTGCCTCCTGCACACCCCCCACCGAGGACGTGTTCGCAACCAATGTACATGCCCCTGACCGGAATTGAACCTGGGACCTTTCAGTCTGTAAGACCAACACTCTATCCACTGAGCCAAACAGGTTTTGGCTGGGTTTTTATCAGAGCCCGAGGGACCCGGGTAAAGGAATGCCTGATGCCAGCCCACCCCAGCCTTCCTGTCCCACTTGGGGGAGGAAAGGGGAAGCTGAGAAACACTGAGAAAGCTACTCTCAAGCGTGGGGACTTAAAGCCTGAGGACTAATCCCAGGGCTACAGGGCCCTCCCTGACCTCCCCCACCCCCACCCAACCTCCCAGCCACACGGCCAAGGCCTACGGACAGCAGTTCCTTCCGCCCAGCCTGTCACCTCTACTAGCAAGAGAAAGTACAAGGCTTACCAACAGGCAGGAAACCCCAGACGGACAGACCCAACCTCAGAACCAAACATCTAAAGCACATGTGTCAAACACAAGGCCCGCGGGCCAAATCTGTCCCGCCAGGCCTTGCAATGTGGCCCGCACCGTGCTGTCATCACTGCACTCCACTGCGTTTCCATCACAATGACAGTTTATGACTGTTCAGTAAACCATTCGGCCCGCGATTTAGGCTGGATTTTAGATTTTGGCCCCTTCTCTGATTGAGTTCGACACCCCTAATCTAAAGACTGCTTCCTCCAACAGCAGCAGACGCATGCAAAACATTCACCATAGACCACAGTCCAGCCACAGAACACACCTTAACCAGTTGTTGTTGTTAATCCTCACCCGAGGATATTTTTTCCATTATTTTTTTTTTTTCAGAGAGAGGAGAGAGAGAGAGAGAGAGAGAGAGAAACATCAATGTGAGAGACTCATCAACTGGTTGCCTCCCACACTCATCGCTACAGGGGGAGGGGGGATCAAACCCACAACCCAGCTATGTGTCCTTGATTGGGAATCGAACTTTGACCCTTCGGTCCTAGGGCCAACGCTCTAACCACTGAGCAAGCTGGCCAGGGCCACGTTAACAAATTTAACAGAAATCATACAACGGCTGCTCTCGGACTACAGTAGACTTAAACTAGAAATCAGTAACAGAAAGATAACTGAAACCACCACCACCACCACCCCAAAAAATGTGGAGATTTAACAGCATCATTCAAAAGAACACATGAGTCAAGAGAAATCTCCAGAGAAATTTTTAAATATTTTCAACTAAATTAAAGTGAAAATACAACCTATCACAATGTGTGGCCCTCGCCAGTGTGGCTCAGGTGACTGAGTGTCATCCCCTGTACCAAGAGGTAGAGGTTGCCCTTTCGATTCCTGATCAGTGTACATGCCCAGCTTACTGGTTTGATCCCTGGTCGGGGTGGGTGTGGGAGGCAAAAATCTCTCTCTCTCTCTCTCTCTCTCTCTCTCTCTCTCTCTCTCTCTCTCTCTCTCTCTCTCTCCCTTCCTCTCTGTATAAAAATCAATAAAATATATTTAAAAAAAAAAAAAAATCAGTTAAAAACATTTTTTGAAAAATTGTGGGATACAGTGAAAGCAGAGCTTAGAGGAAAATAGCATTGAATGCATATATTAAAAGAAAAGAAAAAAAAGAGAGAAGAAAGATCTAAAATCAATAACCTAAGGGCCCACTTTAGGGAACTAGTAAAAGGAGGCCAATTAAATCCAAAAGGAGCAAAAGAAAAGCAGCACTAAGGAGCAGTGCAGAAATCAGTGAATTTAAAAAAAGAAAATCAATGGAGAAAATCAATGAATTCAAAAACCAATTCTTCAAAATAAATAAATAAATAAATAAAATCAGTTAACCCCTAGCTAACCTAAGGGGGGAAAAAGAGAGAGGACACAAATAACTAACATCAAAAATGAAAGCAGAGAATCACCACTGATCCCGTGGACTTTAAAATGTAAACAATGGCCCTATCCGGTTTGGCTCGGAGGATGGGGTGTCGGCCTTTGGACTGAAGGGTCCCAGGTTCGATCCCAATCAAGGGTTCCTTCCCTCGGGTGCAGGAGGCAGCCAATCAATGATTCTCTCTCATCATTGATGTTTTTATCTCTCTCTCCCTCTTCCTTCCTCTCTGAAATCAATAAAAATATATTAAAAATAAATCAATGTAAACAATTGGAAGACGATGAACAACTCCATGCCCACACATTTGATAACCAGTGAGCAGCCCAGTCTGACGTGTTTGCACTTGGATTATTTCATCGATGATCCGAGTTCACCCAGGCTCTCTGGCCTCAGACAAGGGGAGTATCTGCCCAGAAGAAAAAGTCTAGGATTCCACTCTTTGCCATCGGACCTGTTTTTCAGGTGATTTTAGGATCGACCTTCTGACCCTGCTTCCAGCCACCGAGGCTTCTAAAACACTGAGGTCCATGCCAAAACCGGTTTGGCTCAGTGGATAGAGCGTCAACCTGCGGACTGAAAGGTCCCGGGTTCGATTGCGGTCAAGGGCATGTACCTTGGTTGCAGGCACATCCTCAGTAGCAGGTGTGCAAGAGGCAGCTGATGGATGTTTCTCTCTCATCGATGTTTCTAACTCTCTATCCCTCTCTCTTCCTCTCTGTAGAAAAATCAATAAAATTATTCAATCCGCAGACTGACGCTCTACCACTGAGCCAAACCGGCCCTGGCTAAAATATATTTTTTAACTAAAAAAATAAATAAAACACGGAGGTCCAGTCCCAGAGCGGGCCAGTCCAGCCAGCAAGGGGTGGATCCTGGTGGTGAGCAAACATGGACAGAGCATTCAGACGCCTGGTCATCTGTCTACTGGGCTCCCAGCCCCAGAACTGGCCTGGGCAAGGTCTACTGGGAAGAACTGGTGTCAAGGCTGGACTAGCCTGAGTGTGGGCACAGTGGTACGCTGCCAGGGCCCAGTGAGAAGAAGCCACGGGCCCGGGTACAAGAGTGAGAAACCTCCCTTTCTTGGAGACACCTCTGAGAAAACGGAGTTGGCATGGGACCCTTCAAGGCCATGGGACACTCGGGGACGACAGGTGAGATGAGTACAAAGGGGGCCTTCACCGATGCTTTGCTAAGCCGGTGCAATGGAAACCTGGACACATCGTTGGAAACAACATTCGAAAAATGGTGTGTGAGCCAAAACCGGTTTGGCTCAGTGGATAGAGCGTCAGACTGCAGACTGAAAGGTCCCAGGTTCGATTCCAGTCAAGGGCATGTACTTGGTTGTGGGCACAACCCCAGTGGGGGATGTGCAAGAGGCAGCTGATTGATGATTCTCTGTCATCAATGTTTCTATCTCTCTATCCCTCTCTCTTCCTCTCTATAAAAAATCAATAAAATATATATTTTTAAAAGAAAATGGTGTGTAAGAGCAAGTTAGCAGTGAAGCACCTTCTCACATCCTAGATTCACATTCTATCCATAGATAAAGTGCTAGGACATAAACCTCCTGAGGAATCCCTACAGAGACAGTCACCTGAAAGGGACCTAGAATCCTATCACATTTGTGTCTACCCGTCCCTCTGAGACCTGCCTTTTTAAATATATATATTTTTTTTATTGATTTCAGAGAGGAAGGGAGAGAGAGGAACATCCATGATGAGAATCATTGATCGGCTGCCTCCTGCATGCCCCCACTGGGGATCGAGACCACAACCTGGGCCTGTGTCCTTGACCGGAATTGAACCTGGGGCCTCTAAGTCCACAGGATGACGTTCTATCCACTGGGCCAAACCGGCCAGGGCTAGACCTGCCTTTTTAAGAGTCTGCTTATAGTAATTAAGATCGTTCCACAATATGCCCAGCCAGTGTGGCTCAGTGGTTGAACATCAACCTATGAACCAGATCATGGTTCGATTCCAGGTCAGGGCACATACCCAGGTTGTGGGCTCAGTCCCCAGTAGGAGGCATCCAATTAATGAGTCTCCCTTTTCCTTCCTCCCTGAAATCAATGACATTAAAAAAAAAAAAAAAATAGCCCCTCATTGCCCTGGCCAGTGTTGTTCCTTGCTTAGTGTGTTGACTCCAGCTCTGAAGAGTCATGGGTTGGATTCCCAGTCAAGGGCACGTTCCTGGGTTGCAGGTTCGATTCCTGGCCTGCGTCAAGGCAGGTATGGGGGCAACCAATTGACGTCTCTCTCACATTCGTTTCTTTCTCTTTCTCCCCCTCCCTCCCTTCCACTCTCTCTAAAAAACAATGGAAGAAAGGACCGGCCACAGCAGAAACGATTAGCCCCTCAGACGCACCTGCACTCGCAGCTTTGCTACTTCTACTGAGGAGTCACAGTTCCTGTCCTGAGCTTTTTATTGGAACATGAGAATATCCCATGACAATTTAAGTGGAATCTCTGAGTGGGAGGACCAGCCTATAACTGACATACCAAGTATGTTTGTGGATACAGGGACAGTGCGGGAGAAACAATTGCCAGCGGTGTGGGTGGAAGGGAACAAAACCCTGGAGACTTGACAGGGGAAGAGAAAACACAGAAAGCTCCTTTGAAGAACAGTGTTTTATTCTGACGGGTGAGCCACGAAGGACCTATTCAAGGTGGCAAGTCCCCCACCCCGCCCCATTCTGAACCTCCTGGGCCCGGAGACAGGCTCCACAGGCTGACAGTCATGGTCCCAACAAGACTGTCTTCACTTCAAACACCAGCCACACTTCAGTGGTCTCCAGGCCGCCCGCACTGCTGACCGACTGGCCACAAACCCAGAAGGTCCCCCTGACGTCTTGGTCCAGGCTGCTATCACAGAAACACTGAGGAATGGAAAATAACTGAAACACCATGCACTGGGTGGCTTACACAACTAACATTTCTCTCTCACAGTTCTGGAGGCTGGAAACCCAAGCTGCACGTGCTGGCAGGTTTCGTATCTGGTGTCTCTTCCTGTGTCCTCACACGGCCGAAGGGACAAGGGGGCTCTGTGGGCTCTTGTATGAAGGGCACTAATCCCAGCCAAGAGGGCTCCACCCTCAGGACCTAATCACCTCCATTTCCATCACATTGGGGGTTAGGTTTCAACATCTGGCTCTTGGGGCTACACAAGCATCCAGTGTATAGCACACGACCCCCTTCAGGTTGGATGATTCACTGGGACTCACAAAGCTCAGAAAAGGGCTCCACTTAACGATTAGTTTGCTTATCAACAATACAAATCAAGACCAGCCAAAGGAAGACACCCAGAGTGCCGTCTCGGAGGGACCCAAGTGCAGAGCTTCTGAACCCTCCACCCTCCCCACGGCCGTGGAACCGGGATGTGTGGCTGTGTTCAGCAGAGCTTCAGTGTCCAGAGGTTTTTTTTCGGAGTTTCATTACAAAGGCATAACTGATTGAATCCATCTCCTGGCCCTCTCGCCTCGTGGAGGTCAGGCGGGCTCCAAGTCCCAACCTTCTAAACTCATGGTTGGCCTTTCTGATGACCAGGCCCCATCCTGGGTCATCTCAACTAGCATAAACGCAGGCTTGACCCAAGGGGCTGTGAATGACAGACACTCCTCTTTGCTGGAAACCACAATCATTGTTACTAATAAAAAGAGATGTGCCAGGAAAGGCTGGTCAATCTTAATTGCTCTGAAAGGTTGGAGCTAATCACTCATTGTTCAGTTGAGACACTTGTTTAGTTAAAGCAGCCTCCACCTGTTCCTCTTACGTAAATTCTTGCTGATTGGCTATTATTGGAATTTCCTGCCTAAAGGATATGGGTGTATCTTATAACCTAAATAAAAAGGATAGCAAAGCCAAAGAAAGGTACCTCGGGTGTTTCCCCGAAAATAAGACATCCTCCAAAAATAAGACCTAGTGCATGGAAAGATAAGACATCCCCTGAAAATAAGACCTAACGCAACTTTTGGAGAAAAAAATTAATATAAGACACTGTCTTATTTTCAGGGAAACAGAGTAGTTCTCCCCATAGAGGTAGGCTCCCACCTGGCCCCCCCAGTTCCCAAATAACTTTCTAGTCTCTTTCATTTGTGTGCGGCCTTCTCCAGAACCCGAACCCTGAACCGGAACCCTGAACCACGAGGGATGTGAAAGGGGCTCCTACACCTCTTCCTGGGGAAATGCCAAGGATTCAGAATTTCCCCTCTGGAAACCAGGGACAAAGGCCAGTCAAATTCTTTATTATAATAGTCTCCCCTTATCCATGGTTTCACTTCCACAGCTTCAGTTAGCCATGGCCAGTGGTGGTCTGAAAATATTAAATGGAAAATTCCGGAAACAACCAATTCATAAGTATTATATTGTGCACAGTTCTGAGTAGCATGATGAAGTCCCACCCCATCCCACCTGGGTAGGTAAGCCATCCCTTCACCACTTAGTAGCCTTCTCAGTTACCAGGTTGGTTATCAGATAGATACTTGAGAAAGAGAGAGGGAAAGCACATTCATATAACTTTCATTACAGAATATTGTTATAACTGGCCTCTTTCATTATGTTATTATTGCTAATCCCCTTACTGTGCCTAATTTTATAAATGAAACTTTATCATATGTACATACCCCACAGATAAGAGATGACTTGATATAACAACCTCAAACCCACAACTCATACCCCTGCGAACTAGGATAAAATCACCCGACAGGGCCTATCACTGGCCTGAGCTATGCTTTGTTTCATTCTTAAAACTTTTTATCATGAAAATTTTCAAAATATGCAACAGTGGAAAGAATATCTTCATGAACTATCCCATCCCGTAACCGTTTCATTGATTACCGGCTTGTGGCTCATCCTTCCATTCATACCCCACCCCTTCTCCCTACACCCATCCTCGGGTTATCCTGAAGCAAAGCCCAGAGGGATATCCTATCAGGAATTCTCACCCACGGCCAGTCTCAAATGGGCTATAGGTCTGCTGACATCTCAACATCTGGGAGCAGCCGGGTGGGGCCTGGGGGACACAGGCCCCGGGCATCTCATTCGCTCACGCCGGTGTGATGGGTAACCCTGTCTACACACACGGAGCTGCAAGAAAGAACACCAAACACCCGTTTCCTACATCCCAAGCTTCTAAGGCAAGTCAGCAGCGATGGTCCTCGCATTTCTTGCAAGTTTCCAAAGACCCATGCCTAGAGCCCTGATGATCTTGTAAAGAATCAAAGCTAAAATAAAATAAGCTCAAGAAATAACATCTCAGGTACTTGCGATGGTAACAAAAAAATCAATGGGGGTCAGCCTAAGCTAAGCGGTAACCTGTCCATTATCGATTTCAGAGTCGTTAAGACAGGAGGAACTAGCCAACCGGTCTTAAAGAGTACAGAAACTTGACCCTGACACCTTTGCTTTGTCATGCCAGAGTGACCGACAGTCCCTGACACCCACGTCTGGGATGTATTTTTTATGTTCGTGTCTCTGGAAATTTCTGACACTTCCCTGGGGTGCCAGGACGCGGGCAGGAGGCATCTCCTTCAGGATGGGTTGGCGAGAGCAGTAAGCGTCACCCATACCTCCCCATTTGACTTACTCTGCAAAGCGAGAAGTCAGATGAATGCAAAGGTTCCTCCAACCCTGGGACTCCAGGGTCAGGCAGTAGCCCCACAAGGCGAGGGAATGGAAGGTTGGAGACAGTGAGGCGTGCCATGCCTCACTCACATCTCCAAAGCACCTTGCCCAGAGCTTGGGTTACCTACTTGCCTCTCTTATAACCAGAGGGACGTGTGCTTCCCTATCCCGCCCCTGTCAATGGCCGGGGAAGCGCCCTCTCTGTGGCCCTCATTTCTGCGGGCGGGAGACACAGGAGGACCCTGGGTTCATCCTGGGCATTCTCCTCTCGGCCCCGCTGACCCCCGAGTATGACTTGGCTCCAGACAAGGCTACCATTTCAGAAGGTCAATGAAGATGCGTTTGTCCATCTCCGAGAGCAGAGAAGAATCATCAGAGAACCTTTCTTCCTCGTAGCAAGGGAAGAAAACCTTGGATACCCACAATGTCAGCTTCTGCAGGGGAGCCTCCCCTACAGAGACGGTCTCTCCCCCAAGGAAGTGACAGTCCTTGTCGGGAGATGACACAGATGCACACTTCTGTCATGAACACCCCGTGCTCTGGGCCTGACGAGGGAGTGCCAGCACAAGGCCAGAGAGGCTTTACCTTCTCAAATAGCCACACGAAAAGGCTTGGGGTCCCCAGACCCTAATGGTGACCGCTTTTTCATACCACAAAGATAAGGTGACCAGACGTCCCGATTGTTAACAATTTGTCCCGCGTCCCGCAGTGTTTTAAAACAGTCCCGATTTTTCCTCTTTTTAAAACGCCCCGGGACGAGGGACAAATTGTTAGAAATCGGGACGTCTGGTCACCTTACCCAAAGAGCCTGGCCTAAGCTCTTCCGTGGGGCAAACCCAGAGCAGGACTTATTTCACCACCAGGGGGTGAAATTCCTCCCACTCACATCCTGACATGAGGATGTATAGAAGTTCCAGCCAGCCATTCCCTCCAGCCCCTTCATGGACCAGGGTTGTTTTCACTGCACAGAAACACTGCAGCAAAACAGCCCCTCGTGCTAGAGTCTGCAGCTTGTTCCCTCGCGGACCCTTCCGGTCTTCCTGAGCCCTGGCCTGGCCCGTGCCCGCATCTAGGATTGGCTCAAAGGAAGAAGACATCGACAGGGGCGAGGGCCAGCGACAGGCCTCCGACTCGTGCAAGAGCCCGCGGTGGGCCAGCAGCCTGTGGCCGGGATGAACAGGAAGTTGCTGTTCCCCATGGGATCTGCTAGAACACATGTGTCAAACACAAGGCCCGCGGGCCAAATCCGTCCCGCCAGGCCTTGCAATGTGGCCCGCACCGCGCTGTCATCACTGCACTCCGCTGCGTTTCCATCACAATGACAGTTTATGACTGTTCAGTAAACCATTCGGCCCGCGATTTAGGCTGGATTTTAGATTTTGGCCCCTTCTCTGATTGAGTTCGACACCCCTATGCTAGAAGATCATCCCAGCTGTAGGTAGTCACCCCAGATGAGCTAATAAGGTTCCCTGAGGCGGCTACATACAACCTCTCCTATGAGAACAGGTTTTAGACGGGGCTTAGCTAGCTGCTCAACTATGCCAGCTCTGTATCCCACAGTCCTGGCGAAGGGCAGCTCTCCTGAGGAGAGGTACCGATAAGAAGGCAAGATACTCTCACAAGACCAAAGCCACACACTTCTGGCAAGGATGTCAGGAATCCCTGCCTCAAAGCCTCGGCTGTGGGGAGAAGGCCTGCAGCGAGGTTCTGTGGCTACAGCCATGAGACGCCTCTCATAATACTTGGGACTGGGAGAGGTTTCCATTCACACGGCACCTGGGTCATCTTGACCTTGAGTTAGAAATTCTATAACGTAGGCCCAGCCAGAGCGGCTCAGTTGGTCGAGTGTGGTCCCGTGCACCAACAGGTTGCCGGTTCAATTCCAAGTCAGGGCACATAACCTGGGATGTGGGTTTGGTCCCAGGTTGGGGCACATTATGGAAGGCAACCAATCGATGTTTTTCTCTAACATCGATATGTCTCTTTTCCTCTCTCAAAGCATGTCTTTGGGTGAGGATTTTAAAAAAAAAAAAGAAGAAGAAATTCAACATCTGCTGATTCAGATCCTGGCTGGAAACAGAAAAGGTTCCTGTTGGGAATAAACATTTAAAACATCTCAAAGGGGTGACACGAACAGGAAGGGAGGGGAGGCTATTGAGCAGTGGAGGAAGGGGACTCACTTTTTGGGGGAAACTCTGGTCCTGGGTGGAGACCTGCCCTCAAGCACAAAATATAACCAGGAACCTGAGCATTCACCCCCAGGCCTTACCTGTGGGTACTGGCGGGAAGGCAGGGTGAATAAGGTTGCAACACAGACTTGGATTTTTTTTTTTTTTTTTTCAGTCTACTGCAGCGATTTCCAGCAGGTGTGCTGCACACACTGCTGTGCCACGAGAATTTTTAAAACGTTGCAATAACTGACTATTTAGTCAGGAGCATGAACCTCTTTCCCTGAGATGGTCAAATTTTAAAAAAATGACAACAGCCAATAGAACAGTAACTGTTCGGTGTGAATGAATCAAAATTATATCTTTCTTTCTTTTTTTGTCAGATTGGCAAAAAATATTTTTTTGGTGGGCGGCAGAGTTTTAGCAATTAGCTGATGTGCCATGAGATGAAAAAAGATTGAAAGTCGCTGCTCTAGAGAGTTGAGTAGCCCTAAAGAGAGTAATCAAAACACCAAGGTCAGAAGACAGCATAGGGGCATCCACCAAGGGGCCCAAGAAAGGACTGCAGTGGCCTGAGCTGTTCTCCGAGAGGAAAGGGGCTCTGAGGATTTTACCCCCAAAGCCCTGTCCAGCCACCCAGCAGCCTGGGGATCGACCAGAACCAGGGGAGGGGGCGAGCCTGCCTTGAGGGGCAACAGGACGTAGAAACACTTCCTTGTTCCCAAGACAATCACCCCACGCCTTTCCCTGGCCCAATTCCCTCCTTATCCCATCTCCCCACCCTCTTACCTCCCACCAACTCCCCTCCCATCCTGGCAACCCCTGGGAACTGTCAGGGAAGATCTCTGAGTCCACTCTGCAGCCTTTTCACTGGAGTCCTGGGCACCCCCCGGGCAGTCGGCCAGAGTGCCCAGGGCCTGCCTACTTGTTGGAGCAGATGGTGAGCGTGGCGCCTACAGAGAACACCCAAAAGGCCGGGTACAGAGCTTCCGTAAAGTCCTCCTTGTACTTGTACATCAGGTGGATCTTGTCGGCAGCAACAGCAAAGAAAATGACGAAGCCGTGGTCGCAGTTGAGAAGCACGCCAACCCGCGTGGCCTTGGTGGTGGGCAGGACTTTCTCCACGTTGTTGTGCCAGGCGGAGATCTTGGTGTTGAACCACTCCACGCACCAGGAGGCGCTGTTGCGGCCGAGCCGGCTCTCGGGGCCCTGGCGCGCCATGCTGCCGTAGCACACGCCCATCCCGCAGAAGTTGTTCTTCTGCAGCTCCACCTCCCAGTAGTGGATCCCTTTCTTGTAGCAGTGCAGGCCCAGCACCTGAGAACAGTAGGTGAACCTCTGGGGGTGTGGCCGGTACGTCTGGGGAGTTTCGGCCACAGAGGCCACAGTGTAGTTCTCCGACAGCGCCACCTTGCTGTAGGCGGTGTTGTAGTCCAGGATGACCTTAACAGCATCTACAAGAGCATCACCCCAAGCAATCAGTTAGAAGGGGCCCAGGTGCTCTCACTTTTAAACCTTTCCTCAAACGGTAGTAGTATCCATTTGTTTTATCCATTCCCCCAACCATCCATCTACCCATCTATCTATCTATTTACTAATGTATCCATCCATGCACCCACCCATCCATCTATCCATCTGTCCCTCCTCCTTCCATGCATCCATCTATCCACCTACTCATCCATCCATCCATCCACCCATCCATCCATTTATCCATACTGCCACACATCCTTCCATTTATCCATCTGTCCATCTATCCTTCCTTCCATCCATCCATCCATCCATCACTGAGGTCTAACTGAGAACATCAAGTTCCGGAGAGAGCAAGAGGGGTAAGATCCAGAGTCCTGGCCGAGGAACCGGCCTCGAGGAAGTGAATAGAGAAAGGAGAAAGAAGATGGAGTCACGTGAGATGGCAGTGAGAGGATGAGGGAGGCCCCTTCTGAGCACCTCTCTTCTCTGTGAGGCAGAAGCTGGGCGGGAGAGGGAGAAGTTACGGCAGGTGGCAAGGCTTTGGAATGGCAGGGAGTCAAAAGGAAAACCAAGGAGAGAGCTGGCAGCGGGACCGGTGGGGTTCCGGCAACAGCCACGGCCAGCAGGCACTACTCACACGCCAGGAGCTCAGGTCTGGACTTGGCTAAGAAGTTCTCCAGCACCTTGGCCTTGAGAGCCGCCGAGTTTGGCTGCACTGCGCTGGGTTTGGCTGCAGCTGGGTGAGGAGACAGAGAGCCACTTTCAGAACAAATTCAGAGACCTCCCCACTGCCCCTTGTCCACAAGAACTCACCCTCCGAGCCAGCTTGTTTTAAATCCACTAACTGCTCCGAGGACTCAAAGGTGGGAAGCTTGCTGGGTGAGACAGCAGCGGCGGCTGGGGATGAGGAAGGAGGAACATATGTTGGGGACATGGCACAGAGTGACCTGATGGCCTCTACTCCCTTCTAAGCTGATTTTCAAGAGTCACTTCTGCCCAGCCAGTGTGGCCCAATGGCTAAGTGTCCACTCTATGGACTGGAGTTAGATTCCCGGCCAGGGCACATGCCCGGATTGCAGGTTCAATCCCGAGTGGGAGGCGTGCAAGAGGTAACTGATTGATGATTCTCTTTCATCATTGATACCGCTCTCTCTCCCTTCCTCTATGAAATCAATAAAAAAATATATTTTTTTAAAACTTAAAAATGGTGAAAGCTTGGGGAGGGATGAGAGGATAATGGGGGAAGAAAAGGGACATATGTAATACTTTCAACAATAAAGATTTATTTAAAAAAAAAAAAAAAAGAAGAAGAAGAAGAAGAAGCAGCAGCAGCCCTAGTTGGTTTGGCTCAGTGGACAGAGCATTGGCCTGCGGACTCAAGGTTCCCAGGTTGGTTTTTTTTTGGTTTTTTTTTAAAGACACATCTTTTTTTTTTTTTTTTTTTTTAAATATATATTTTATTGATTTTACACAGAGAGGAATTGAGAGGGACAGAGAGTTAGAAACGTCGATGAGAGAGAAACATCGACCAACTGCCTCTTGCACATCCCCCACTGAGGATGTGCCCGCATCAAGGTTCCCAGGTTTGATTCTGGTCAAGAATATGTACCTTGGTTGCAGGCACATCCCCAGTGGGGGGCATGCAGGAGGCAGCTGATTAATGTTTCTCTCTCATCGATGTTTTTAACTCTCTATCCCTCTCCCTTTCTCTCTGTAAAAAAAAAAAAAAAAAAAAAAAAAAAAAAAAAAAATCAATAAAATATATATATTTTTTAAAGACTGAACCCCTTGTATTTTGGTTTATAAAGTTTATTTTTTAAAAAGAAAGAAAAACAGAGCAGAATCGCATAACTTACGAACTTTCTTGGGTTTCTTTTCTTCTTCTGGAAAAAAAAAAAAAAAAATTCCAGAATTAAGGCACTGTGAAGCACAACACAATGACACTTTCAAAAGACCATACTAACATTCATTTGTGTGAATGTGACCCATCCGGATAAAGCTAGGATGGTTTAACTTGACAAAGATAACAGGCCAATAACTCCATGGTGATTGGTGTGGGGGAGGGACTGGCGCTTGAAGAGCATGATGGGATTTTCCGGGGTAATGGAAATACTTTATCTTGATGTGGGTCACAGTACCATACACGAATTCACTGGTCAACATTCCTCTAACTGCATTTAAGATCTGCGCATTTTACTGGACGTAAATTGTATCTCCATAAAAGGAAAAATGCAAAAAGCAAAACTAGAGTCAGCAAAAAACAATGTGCTGGCCAAGTAGCGCAACAGTCCTTAAGAACCACCTTGGAGCAGCGGCTGCCAGGCTGGGAGCGGCCAGGCCCGGAGCAGCAGCAGCCAGGTCCAGAGCAACTAGGTCGGGAGCGGCGGTGACCAGACCCGGAGCAGCTGGTTGTGGAACAAACCAGAGCAACAGAGGCCAGGCCCGGAACAGCCAGGCCCGGAACAGCCAGGCCCGGAACAGCTCGCTCTTCGCCTGCCCCTGCCCCATGGCTGACTCTCAGACATGGCTGGAAACTTTTGTGGGAACTTGAGGGTCTGCTGAATCAAGTGATGAAGGCTTAGATCTGGATGTGTTGAGTTAGCATAGGGCTGGGGTGTTGATCTGTGAGTGCCTTGGGTGGGGCCCGGATGAGGCTGGTTGACCTATTTGGAAATATCTTTTGTGTGAAATGTATCATTGGGCATGTGGTGGTATTATTGATATGAGAAAATGCTAAGTAACTGATTTACTATCTGAAAAGGGATTTACTATCGGGGAAAGGGAGGGAGGAAGAGACTGAACATAAACTGCACCTATGGATGAGGACAATGGGGGATGGGGAGGGGGCGGAGGGTGGGGTGGGAACCTGGCGGAGGGGGGAAGAAATGAGGAACCTTTGTACCAATATGAACAATAAAGGTTGATTTAAAAAAAAAAAAAAAAAAAGAACCACCTTGGAGCGTGTGCCTATGGAGACCGTCTTAGCAAAGAAGTCAGCGGTGCTCCGAGCGTCGGCCCAGCCAGCAGCAGCAGCCTCCCGGGGAGCCCGTAGGAAATGCACATTCTCAGGCCCCACTCCGGAGCTGCTGTTCCAGGCCACTCGAATATCCAGTGCTCGCGGGTCAGATGGCACACACAGCCCCTCCCAGCACCCAGGCTCCGCAGTGATTTGTGAGGGGCTGTGCCCATCGGCCAGGAGCGGCGACGCCGGTGACTGTCCCAGCCGGCCCCGCCAGCCACGGCCGTGCTGCTGCCACAGGGACGGGGGGCTACTTACTCGGGGCCTTCTTCACGGGGCGTGTGGGCTTTGGCGTGGGCGCCGTGCCATGCTCTGCAGGCTCCCCTGTGCCAACAAAGAAGGTGCTCGTTGATGGGGCTCCTCCAAAACACCCCAAAAGCCAGCTTTGCCACAGGCGGGCGGCAGCGGGTTTACAAAGACAGCCACCCCCACATCCCACCCACTCTCGCCTCCCATCCTTTACAAGGGCTGGAAGACGGGTCATAGGAGGACCAGTCTGGGGCGTCTCCTCTTTCCTCTGGCTTCACTTGTAGCTGGGGTCCAGTCTTTTCCCACCAGCACCCAGCTCTGTGACCTCTGCCCCCTCTCTGAGCTGCAGCGTCTGCCAGCGCACAGCGGGAGGAGGCCCCTGCTCATCGTGATGACACAGAGGTGCCTGGAGCTCCTTCCCTCTGGGTTTCCGGCCCTCCCGCTCCCCAGACCAGGCACCACGGAGGTAGCAGGGGTGGCTAATTCATCCACCGATTATGCTCCTCCATGGGACCAAGCCCTCCCTGAGGAGGAACTGGGAGTCTTCGTGGCAGGGCCCCTGAAACTAAGTCCCAATGCTTGGGATCAAGGCCCTCTCTTGTACCCCAAAATGCCGAGGGGACCCATCCAGATTCAGGGGTCTCCGTGGGGCTCCGTGGGGGGCGGGTGCTGACGGTTACCTGAGGTGATGGGCTCCTCGGACTTCCTGAGGCAGCGCTTCAGGTCGTTTTTGATGTCTACAGTGCTCTGGTAAACGCCCTTTATCAGCTCTTGATTCAGCTCCACCTTGGGGACGTAGACTGGCTTCGTTGAGACAGCCTGCAGCTTTGCCGCTTTCTGGAACAAGCCAGGGGGTCAGCGCAGGTGGCTCCGGGAAGCCAGGCCCTGGACTCAGCCTCCAGAACCCCAGGGGAACTGCCCTGCGCCCACTCCCACCCACCCCGCAGGGGGGAGTCCCATCAGCCTTCCCAGTTATAGGCCTGGGGTCACTGGGCATTCAAGTGCCACTTTTAAGACAGTGATCTGGAACTGAAAGGACCCTCAGAGGTTGCTCCCCTGACAGATGGGGAAACGGAAGTCTAGAGGTGACACGTGACCTGCCAGGAACTCTGCCAATCAGTGGCAGGGACAAAGCTGGGACCCAGGTCCCCTGACGGCCATGGAAAATGCTCCCTCCACTTCTCCAGCTGTGGCTGGGCCAGTGTGGGAGACTCAGGACCAGCTGTGAACACAGGTTCTGGGATGGACAGGGAGGTCTCAAGGTGCAGGACTCAGAGAGGGCACATCGGATGAAAAGGAAGGGACTTCCGGGCTGTCCCAAACTTTGAGACTAGAATCAGGTCACAGAATATCAAGAGGCCTAAATGTGGATTCAGAACCCATCACAGAGAGCTCCAGGCAGCTACTCCAACACACCAGAATGAGAAGAAACCAACACCCTCCAGTCACTCCTTACCCTCCCCCAACCTGAACAAGGAAGCTGGGCCTAGGAGGGGTCGGAGCACATCACCCAATCAATGGGCTCACCAGAACGCCCACTGCATGCCAGGCATTATGCAAGGGCTGGACATGTCTGGAAGAAAGGTGGCCATACAGGATGGGCCACACGGAACGGAGCCGACAGCCTAACCAGTGGTCGGCAAACTGCGGCTCGAGAGTCACATGCAGCTCACGAGCTGCGGTTTGCCGCTCTGTTGACTAATGAGTTTGCCAACCACTGCCTTAGGGAAAAACACTTAAAAAAACATTTTAAGCCGAAACCGGTTTGGCTCAGTGGTAGAGCGTCGGTCTGCGGACTGAAAGGTCCCAGGTTCGATTCCGGTCAAGGGCATGTACCTTGGTTGCAGGCACATCCCCGGTAGGGGGTGTGCAAGAGGCAGCTGGTCGATGTTTCTCTCTCATCGATGTTTCTAGCTCTCTATCTCTCTCCCTTCCTCTCTGTAAAAAAATCAATAAAATATATATTTTTTAAAAAACAAAAAAACATTTTAATAATGTACTAATGTCTTTAACTGGAAGTCAAAACTTCTGGGTAAGGGCAATGCCAAAAAAAAAAAAAAAAAAAAAAAAAGATGAGTCTCCTGGATGGGCCAGACTTAATCAGGTAAAAGGCCTGAAAAGGGGAACTGGGCCTTCCTAGAGGGAGAATTTCCCATGAGCTTTGAAGGAAGCTGCCAAGTTGGGAGAGGGCCATGTGGCAAGGAACTGCGGCAGCCTCTAGGAGCTGAGCGCGCACAGCCAGCTTTCCAAGAAAGCGGGGACCTTGGTCCTGCACCATGCGGAACCGGGTTTCCCAACCACCAAGGAAGCTCCAAACGGAACGCAGCCTGTGAGAGACCCTCAGAAGACAGCCCCCTCAGCCACGCCCAGCCTCCTGAGCCACGGGAAGTGTGACACAGTCCATGTAAGATCTGAGCCACTGTGCTTGTGGTGAGTTGTCACACAGCATCTAAAACGAATACAGCCGCCCTATCTGGTTTGGCTCAATGGAAAGAGAATCGACCTGCAGACTCAAGGGTCCCAGGTTCGATTCCGGTCAAGGGCATGTACCTTGGTTGTGAGCACATCCCCAGTAGGCAGCTGGTTGATGTTTCTCTCTCATCAATGTTTCTAACTCTCTCTCCCTCTCCCTTCCTCTCTGTAAAAAAATCAATAATATATATTTTTAAAAATAAAGAAAAATAACAAATAAAAAATACAGCCTGTGTGTCAGGGATGCTTTTGATGACCTCTCACAGACCCCCCACTCCCTGAGGCCCTGTTGCCCCTATAATCAACACCCTCAGGCGGGGCAGGAAGAGGGTTCAGCAATGGCCTCATCCAGACCCACCTCCAGAAACTCAAACTCGCCCCCCTTGGTCAGGGCAGCCTCAATCTCCTCCTTCACGGTCTGGATCTCCGTCTTCTTCTTGAGGAGGATCTGGTAAATGGTGTCGAACTTGCTGCTGACCCTCTTCTCCTCTTCCTTTATTTTCCGCGTGGAGCTGGCCTCGGAGGCGTCAATGAGCGCCTTCATTTCCAGGTATTCTTGTCGAATCTGGTCCATCTTCTTCTGCGCAGCATCCTAAGATGCCGACACAAGAAGACATCCATCAGGCCGGCAAAGCTACGCCCGTGGAACCAGGCGGAGCACAAAGGGGCACGACCACTTTGGAGAGCAATGTGGCAGTGTGTAGTGCGGTGGTTCTCAACCTTCCTTGAGAACCAACCGCTAGGCGACCCTGCTAGTGGTTCTCAACCTGTTGAGACCCACAGGTTGAGAACTGCTGCTGTAGAGCCTAAGACCATCGGAAAACACCGATATTTACATTACAATTCATAACAGTAGCAAAATTACAGTTGTGAAGTAGCAACAAAAATAATTTTATGGTTGGGAGTCACCATAAAAGGTCTCGGCATTAGGAAGGTTGAGAACCACTGTTCTAATGCATTTGAATACACTCAGACCCTGTGACCTAACTGCTGACTCAAGGAATATACTCCAGAAAAATCCCCACAGATGCACACGCAGCACTGTTTGAATTAGCAGAACCCTGGCAAGAGGAGGCTGAATATACAGGCTGGATGGACACTGGATGGACAATCAAACAGCAATGAGAATTAATGAAGTGGGGAGAAGCATTTCATACATTCGAAACATTTCATGAGGGAAAATCAACTTGTAGAAAAAGACACACAGTCCGGATGCTCTTCACAGAAAGCTTAGAGACGAACAGGACAGTAGCGTTTATTGCCAAAGGGAGGCACACCAACATAAAGCAGTATAAAGAAATCCATGCAAATAAATCCAGGATCGTGGTTACGTCCGGAAGGGAGGAAGGGGGATATCAGAAGGGAGGGGTGTAGAGTGAGGGCTTCAGCTGCATCGGTGACATTTTTCTTTTTTTTTCTTTTTTCTTAAGCTGGGGAGCAGCTCTTGGGTAATTTTTCTTTTTAAAGAGAGGATATGAAGCTGCTCTAGAAAATTTCTAGAGAGTATCACCTTCAGGAACTGCCTGCCCAATTCCATAGCCACTTGCCGGGTGTGGCTACAAAGCACTTGAAACGTCCCAATTAAGATGTGCTGTTGAGTGTGAGACGCACATTGGCTTTCAAAGACTGAGTACAAAAGGACTGCGAAATACCTCCTTAGTACACTTCACTGACTCTGTGTTGAAATAATCATTTTTTTGGATGTTCTAAGTTAAAATATATTATCGAAATGAATTTCTCGCGACGTAAAAATTAATCTGACGTTACAGAAAAGGCTCACGTTGTATTTCTATGGCACAGCAGTGCTCTAGCTCAGACTCAACATGAAACAGAAATGTACACAAGATGGGGAATATATAGGGAGATTGAAATTCAGTTATTTCTTTACCCAACCCCTTACCCTGCCATCTCCAATGTGGCCGCGAATGGCCCCCAGTGCTGTCTCAGTAAGAGAGCACCCCTGGAGTCTCAGGAGGGCACATGGCTGCGAAGCCACAGACTACATTTCCCAGCCTCCCTGTGGTGAGGCTTGATCACGTGACTAAGCCGCTCCTATTTGTGTATGAGCAGAAGTGATATACGCAACACTCTTCTTACTTGTGGCCGTTCTAGCAGGCTAGAACAGAGAAGGAATGGTGACTCAGCTTCCGCCAAACAGATGTGGAAAACACCCTAAGGAATTGTGACGCAACAGGAAGGAAAGACCGTGGAGCAGAGACACCCACCAGCCTGGGTGGCTGTGTCCGGCCTTGAACTATCCCAGTGAGCAAAATAAACTTCTATCTTATTTAAGCCTCTGGATTTTGGTAGTATCTTTGTTACAGCAGGTTAGCCTGCCCCCCAAACCCATACGGGTTTTTTCATGTGCTTCCTTTCACCTAAGGCTCACACCCCACTTCAGAAAGTCACGGCTCCATTATGCAGATGGGAAAACAAAGGCTCATGGATCTGCCGACTGGACCAACGTATCACAGGCTAAAGTGTAACAGAGCTAATATTCTTACCCAGGCTTCGTCTCCCTAAACTACAGCTGCCACAATAACACTAGATGCTGCAGCTCCAGGTCAGGGTATTTAAAAATCAAATCCTCCCCCTGGCTGGTTTGGCTCAGTGGATAGAGCATCAGCCTGTGGACTGTAAAGTCCTGGGTTCAATTCCAGTCAAGGGAGCATGCCCGGGTTGCGGGCTCAGTCCCAGGTAGAAGGCGTGCAGGAAGCAGCCAATCGGTGGTTATCTCTCATCATTAATATTTTTTTTCTCTCTCCCCCTCTCCCTTCCTCTCTGAAATCCATAAAAATATGTTTTTTAAATATGAGAATAAATAAAAATCAGCCGAATCCGGTTTGGTTCAGTGGTAGAGCGTTGGTGTGCGGACTGAAAGGTCCCAGGTTCGATTCCGGTCAAGGGCATGTACGTTGGTTGCAGGCACATCCCCGGTAGGGGGTGTGCAAGAGGCAGCTGGTCGATGTTTCTCTCTCATTGACGTTTCTAGCTCTCTATCACTCTCCCTTCCTCTCTGTAAAAAATCAATAAAATATATTTAAAAAAATAAAAAAATAAAAATAAAATCTTTTGACATAAACGCAATGCAGCCTTATAAAAATTGTGGAAACTAGAAGTAGAAAAAATTGTCCCTGAGTCTATCACTCTAACACTTACACAACTATCCTTTTCCTAGACTACTTATTTTGAAAAAATTCTTTACAGCCGAAACCAGTTTGGCTCAATGGATAGAGCGTCGGCTTGGGGACTGAAAAGTCCCGGGTTCGATTCCGGTCAAGGACATGTATCTTGGTTGCGGGCATATCCCCAGTAAGGAGTGTGCAAGAGGCAACTGATTGATGACTCTCTCTCATCGATGTTTCTAACTCTCTATCTCTCTCCCTCCCTCTCTGTACAAAATCAATAAAATATATATATAAAACTTTGAGGGGGAAAAAAAAAATTCTTTACAGATGTAATTAAGGTAGGACTCTTGAGATGAGATTATCCTGGATTAACCAGGTGGGTCCTAAATCCAATGACAAATGTCCTTGTTAGAGAATGAAGAGAAGTCACCAAGGGAGGAAGAGGCCATGTGAAGACAGAGGCAGAGGTTGGAGTAATGAATTGTAACATAAATATCTGTGTTTTCTGATGATCTTAGGCTCTACAGCAGCAATTCTCAACCCATAGATTGAGACCTAAGACCTAAGACCATCGGAAAACACAGATACTTACATTACAATTCATTAACAGTAGCAAAATTACAGTTATGAAGTAGAAACAAAAATAATTTTATGGCCGAAACCGGTTTGGCTCAATGGATAGAGCGTTGGCTTGGGGACTGAAGGGTCCCGGGTTCGATTCCGGTCAAGGGCATGTATCAATACTTTGGTTGCGGGCATATCCCCAGTAGGGGGTGTGCAAGAGGCAGCTGATTGATGACTCTCTCTCATCGATGTTTCTAGCTCTCTATCTCTCTCCCTTCCTTTCTGTATAAAATCAATAAAATATATATTTAAAAAATAATAATAATAACTTTATGCTTGGGGGTCACCACGACATGAGGAATGCATTAAAGGGTCGAGGCATTAGAAAGGTTGAGGACCACTGCTGTAAGCTCAGTCTGCTGCAATTTGTGACACTAGTCCTGGAAAACAAAGGCACTCCCTTCTTACAGCGAGCAACGCCAGTGGGCATACACTTTTTTGCTCCCTGTTTTTCTCCCACTTAAATCATAATCTCGCCCTGGCCAGCATTGCTCAGTGGTCAGAGCATTGGCCCACGCACCGAAGGGTCATGGGTAAGATTTCCAGTCAAGGGTGCATCCCTGGCTTGCAGGTTCCATCCCTGGCCCCGACTGGGGGGGGGGGGGGGGGGCGCCATTCAGGAGGCAACCAATCAATCGTTTCTCTCTCTCTCCTCTGTCTCTCTCCCTTGCCCTCCCCCCTTTCCACTCTCTCTGAAAAGCAATGGGAAAAATATCCTCTGTTGAAGATTAACAAAAAATAAATCACAATCACGGTCTACATTACTAGTTTTCAACACTAAGTTTTATTATTATTGTTGTTGTTGTTAATCCTCACCCTAGTATCAGTGTGAGAGAAACACATCACTTGGTTGCCTCCCACACATGCCCCAACTGGACCAGGGATCGAATCGGCAACCCACGTATGTGCCTTGGACCAGGAATCAAACCAACAGCCCTTCGTTGTGTGGGCTGATGCTCTAACCACTGAGCACACTGGTCAGGGCTCAACACAAATTTTTAATGATTCCCCCAACCTTGGGCTTGTAGCTAGTCTCCTGTTTGGGTCTGTGAAGGCTCTCTCCTGGACACACAGCTTCTGGAATGTTTTACAAGATGGATGTTTAATTCTGACACTGTGAATGAACCCACCATGAGCCTCATGGAGATCACAGCTGAGCCTGTCCTGCCTGGAGGCAGAGGGAGGCCCAGGGCCGGGGCTGGTGGTAGAGAGCCCTGTCACTCACCCGCACATCCTTCTGCCTGGCTCTCACATCCTCCAGCGCTCTCACTGCACCGTTGATCTGGCCGTACATGACCGTCAGTTTATACTTCAGCTTGGCCTGCAGAGAAAACAACACAGGGTGAGAGAACCCCTGGGCCCAGCCCCCACCAGCACCCAACTCCGAACCATCCCCTGAGCCTGCTTGTTAGCTCTTTTATTTTTTAAATTTTAAATATATTTTATTGATTTTGTACAGAGAGGAAGGGAAAGAGATAGCAAGCTAGAAAGATCGATGAGAGAGAGTCATCGATCAGCTGTCTCTTGCACACCCCCTACTGAGGATATGCCCGCAACCAAGGTACATGCCCTTGACCGGAATCGAACCTGGAACCTTTCAGTCCCCAGACCGACGCTCTATCCACTGAGCCAAACCGGTTTCGGCTTGTTAGCTCTTTTAAGCATTCTCATATTTACTACCTCGCTTCATCCCTTTAGGGAGATGGTGCTGTAAATACAGGATTTGGAGCCAGACAGGCCAGGGCTCCAGTTCCCAGCTGTCCAACTGCCTCTCACCTCGGTCTCCTTGGCCACTAACGAGATACAACTGTTCCCGCCTCACAGGGCTGGTGGGAGTGACGTGAACGACCCAGAAACAACAGGAGTCCTCAGCCCACTAGTGAGGTGTAAACTGCATGTCAGCTTGGGCGATGATGAGCTGTGTCCCCAGCACCCGCTTTACAGGTGACCAAACTATGGCAAGGAAGACCGCGGGGCGGTCAGGCTCACAAAGAGGGACAAAGCGAGCTGGGACAGCTGCTTCAGCTTCAGGCAGATGAGGTCATTCAAAGCAGCCCTCCCCGCTGCAAGCAACCAGGAAAGCAGACAGGGGAGGGTTACAGAGCCAAGATCCAGGAGGAAAAAACACCCAGAGATAAGCCTGGCACCTGCCAGTTCCAGAAGGCAGCTGGGAGGGCCTGTCAGCTCAGGGAGGCATGGGAACAAAATCAGAGTCCAGAGCTCACTCGGTAAACCCCACAGGTGGGGACCTGCAAGGGCCACACCCTAAGAATAAAGAATAAGCCAGCCATAGACCAGCCCATTGCCAGCTCAGTCCCTGACACTGAATTAAGGGGATTCAGAATTGCTAGGCCCCTAGCCACCAGCAGAAACAAAGATAAACTGCACACAAAGGAAGATAATATTATCCAAAGCCTCTTACTATTTCTTTTTTTTTCTTTAATATATTTTACTGATTTTAAAAAATATATATTTTATTGATTTTTTACAGAGAGGAAGGGAGAGAGATAGAGAGCTAGAAACGTCTATGAGAGAGAAACATCGACCAGCTGACTCTTGCACACCCCCCACTGGGGATGCGCCCCGCAACCAAGGTACATGCCCTTGACCGGAATTGAACCCGGGACCTTTCAGTCCACAGACCGACGCTCTACCACTGAGCCAAACCGGCTTCGGCTATTTTATTGATTTTTTACAGAGAGAAAGGGAGAGGGATAGAGAGCTAGAAACAATCAATGAGAAACATCGACCAGCTGCCTCCTGCACACTCCCCACAGTGGATGTGCCCACAACCAATGTACATGCCCTTGACCGGAATCCAACGTGGGACTTTTCAGTCCACAGACCGACACTATGGAGCCAAAATGGTTTCGGTGGCCTCTTACTATTTCTATAAATTTTCATAATATCTTAGTCCCTACCTCCCTGCTCAGGTGAAATGTTGGGGCATAAAAAGGGGGAGCAAAATAGCCACCACCACCGTCACAACCACAGGCAGTGTTTATTATGTGCCTGCTGCAAGACTTGCTCCAGGCCAGTGGTCGGCAAACTCATTAGTCAACAGAGCCAAATATCAACAGTACAACGACTGAAATTTCTTTTGAGAGCCACATTTTTTTAAACTTAAACTTCTTCTGACGCCACTTCTTCAAAATAGACTCGCCCAGGCCGTGGTATTTTGTGGAAGAGCCACACTCAAGGGGCCAAAGAGCCGCATGTGGCTCGCGAGCCGCAGTTTGCCGACCATGGCTCTAGTGCTTTGCCTGTATTGAAGCTAAGGGCAAAACCGTGAAGTTGCAGTTACCTGCCCTCTACAGAGGAGGCCACTGAAGCACAGAGTATTAATTACGTAGGTGGTTTGACTGATATTACGTCGCTATTAACTGGTGTTACAAGATCCTAGTGTTTCAGTTACAGACACGCGTCCAAACCGAGCACACAATTTCTAGGCGGGAGAAGGGGAGTGAAGGTGTGGGGGGAGGGAGGGGATATTTTTACTTCCCCTAATTAGCTGGTTCAACACACGCTGACCCTCCCTTCCTCTTTCCTGCCTCTCCCACTCCACTAGAGATATTCAGGGCTGAACCTGACCTGGAAAGAGTCCAAGGCCACACTAACTCGACCCGAAAGCCCCAGTCCCTAATGATGTTTCAGACTCGACCTCTGAGACAATGCCCTTTGCGCTGGCCTCTCAGAGTGGCCAAGACGAACTGGGCCAAAGGCTGAAGGCCAGGCCCCGCAGACCACACCCAGCAGGTCTCAGAGCTGGAAGAAACCTCTAGCCGCGGGGGAGAAAGGCCTCCAACCGTTTTTTGCCTCTGAGAGCCAGAGCCACTCTTAGTAGCGAACTCCCAAACTCTGTATTTTGAAAGGTTTTATCCACCATGAATCACACAGACCTAACAGTCCCCTGTTGGAGGATAGGGGCCCACACCGCTCCAGACAAAAGGAAATCGGCCCAAGGACTGTAATAGCCACAACAATTCCCTAATTCAAGGAAATTCTAAGGATCCCTTCGCAGCCTGGGGACTTGATCCTCCACGTGGGAGGTACCGGAATCCTGAGACACACACACACACACACACACACACACACACACACACACACACACCCGCGTGAGTGATGGAGACAAGCCAGTTGCCCAAGGCTGTGGCACTACCCTTGTCTAGGCTGGCTCTGCCCCCAGCAGTGAGCAGAGCAGCAGGGCTGGAAAAGGAGCGTGGTTGCTGAAACCAGTTTGGCTCAGTGGTAGAGCGTCGGTCTGCGGACTGAAGGGTCTCAGGTTCGATTCCGGTCAAGGGCATGTATGTTGGTTGCGGGCACATCCCTGGTGGGGGATGTGTAGGAGGCAGCTGGTCAATGTTTCTCTCTCATCGATGTTTCTAACTCTCTGTCCCTCTCCCTTCCTCTCTGTGAAAAACCAATAAAATATATTTAAAAAAAAAAAAAAAAAAAAAAAAAAAGGAGCGTGGTTAAAGGACTCAGCCAGGACAACAGGGGGAGAGTGGAGGTGGTGGGGACAGGCCTATTACAAGAATCAAAAAGAAAACCATGCCCTAACTGGTTTGGCTCAGTGGATAGAGCATCGGCCTGAGGAATGTAGGGCCTGCAGGGCCCAAGGTTCGATTCTGGTCAAGGGCATGTATCTTGTTTGCAGGCACATCCCCAGTAGGGTGTGTGCAGGAGGCAGCTGATCTATGTTTGTCTCTCATCGGTGTTTCTAACTCTCTATCCCTCTCCCTTCCTCTCTGTTAAAAAAAAAAAAATCAATAAAATATATCATAAAAAACAAAAGCAAAACCCGTGCCCTAACTGGTTTGGCTCAGTGGATAGAGCCACAGCGTTCGGACTGAAGGGTCCCGGGTTCAATTCCAGTCAAGGACATGTGCTTGGGTTGTGGGCTCAATCCCCAGTAGGGGGTGTATAGGAGGCAGCCAATCAATGATTCTCTCTCACCACTGATGTTTCTATCTCTTTCTCCCTCTCCATTCCTCTATGAAATCAATAAAAAATATTTTAAAAATAAAATAAAGCAAAACGTGTCCAGCTGTGTGGTTCAGCAGTTGAGCACTGACCCAGCAACCAAGAGGCCCCAGTGGCGGGTTTGATCCCCTGTAGGGGTGCCTGTCAGAGGCAGCCAATCGATGATGTTCCTCTCTCGTTGATGTTTCTATCTCTCTATCCCTCTCCCTTCCTCTCTCTAAAAATCAACATAAATATATATTTTTTAAATGAAAACACATGTATGGCATACAAATAAACTGGGTGCAGACTCCAGCTCTGGGCCCTGGAAGTTGAGAGGGGTGGGTCGGAGGCAGACTAAGAAGGGCCCTCCTGCTGAAACCGGTGTGGCTCAGTGGATAGAGCTTAGCCCTGCGGACTCAAGGGTCCCAGGTTCGATTCCGGTCAAGGGCATGTACCTTGGTTGTGAGCACATCCCCAGTAGGGGGTGTGCAGGAGGCAGCTGATCGATGTTTCTCTTCTCATCGATGTTTCTAGCTCTCTAACCCTCTCCCTTCCTCTCTGTGAAAAATCAAAGGGGGGGCCCCTCCTGCACCTACTTGCCTTCTGCCTCCCTAGATAAGAACTTCTAGAAGGGCCCTTGGCCAGGAGGAGCCCCGCTGTCCCAGTCTCCAGGGGCAGGCCCAGGCACCTTCCCAAGGCACAGATCTGGGCAACCTGATACTCTGCCCAGCGAGCTCACCTCCCGGCTGGGTGGGGCAGTAACAGAAATGAGCGTTCACTGTAACACACTGCGGATAGGCCGCTTCATTTAATCCTCCCGATAACCTTCTGGGATGAGTACTGTCATTATCCCTTTTTACCGGTTCCCGGCTAGGAAGCAGCCAGCATTCAAACCCGGGTCTCCGCATCCAGCTCTGCCCGGAGCCCCGTCAACCAGCCACGCCCACCTGGCCCACAAAGCACTTCCCGCACAGCTCCTCTCCTCTCTCCCACGGAATGCCACCAATCCCACTGAACAGAGAACTGCGGTGACTTGCCCTAAACCACAGCGGATACGGGCCAAGCAGGCTCCCGTGAGGAACAGAGAAGACCCAGGCGGCTGGGCCTCGGAGGGTCAACTCCCCCGGCAAGGCCTGGAGGTCCGGCTTCTGAGAACCCAGCTCAGATTTGGGAGGAGCAGGCCAGGTGGGGGAAGGGCTGTGGCCAGAGAAATAGTGAGAGCCTGCACCCAGGTCTTGGCGCTGCTACACACCTCCCCACGGCTCAGGTCTGCTTGGACCACGCGAAGACAGTCCGTGTTCTCCGTGACAGTGCTGGGAGAAGGAAAGGACATCGAGGCACGCTTGGGAGCTTAGACTGACATAACCGAAGGTGGTCTGGTGACACCTTTTCCTCTGACAGGCCCTCCGAAGCCACTAAAACCATCCCAAACCTGGAAAACCCCTGAGAAGTCAACCTGGCCCCACCTCCTCATTGACTGAGGAGTCAGGCCCCGGGGCCAAATCCTGCCTCCCAGTCACAAGGCCAGAATGGAAGGTACTGTGCTGCCAGAGCGCCGGCTCTCCCTCCCACAGGTCTGCCGCGTCCTGTCCAAGCCCTCCCACTCGCAGGGATCCTCCCCAGTCCCTGCAGCTCTCCAGCTCTTCCGTGACTCTTGCTCACATGACCTCAACCCTCCACGCCGAGTCCCATGCCCTGGACTCTGTAGACCTGGTTAGAAGGCTGGTACCTGAAGAACCGTTGTCACACTGTTGGGTTGGCCCCTTACTGTATTCCTCGGGCTAAACTAACGTCCGTGGAACTCCATCTCCTCTGAAAAATGGAACTAAGCATAACACCCCCTCCTGGCTGTTGCCAGGATTTCATGAGGGAACAGAGGCAAACCTCCCGGGTTCCTGTTTGAGAGGGTTCAACCCCTTGTATGAACACCATCAGACAAGGTCTAAACTAAAGGCAGGCACCATCGCCTGTGTCTGCTGCCCCAGACCTCGGGCTCAGCAAAGCCCGTGTTTCCACGCAGGGGACCCAGCGAAGGCGGAGATGCCCAAGGGGAGCGCCCTGGGCACCCCCCCTGCAGGCAGCCCCACCAGGCCGCCCCTCTGCGGCCCCCCCCCCCCTACCTCCAGGTCGGCGCTGGCCTGGCTCAGGGGCGCCGGCGAGCAGGTCTTGTGCTCCACCAGGCAGATGTGGCAGATGCACTCGCCGTGCTCGGGGCAGAACAAGTCGCGGAGCCGGTTGTGCTGGGGGCACTTGCGCTGCAGCAGGTCCGGGACGGGCGGCTGCAGCGGGTGGTCCTTGAAGGCGGGGCTGTCGAGGTGCGGCCGCAGGTGCTCCCGGCAGAAGGAGGCCATGCACACGAGGCACGTCTGGACGGCGGCCGCCTTCAGGCAGTGGTCGCAGGCCACCTGGCCGGCGGGGGCGGCGGCGGCCGCGGCGGCGCGGGAGGGCGGCGCCCAGCCGTCGGGCGGCTTGGCGCGGGCCAGCTCGGCCTGCGCGAACTGCTCCACCACCGTGCACAGCACCGTGTTCTTGCGGAGCTGCGGCCGCGCCGAGAACGCCGAGCGGCACTGCGGGCACTGGAACGGCGCGCCCTGCACGGCCCACGTCTCGTCCAGGCACGACCCGCAGAAGTTGTGGCCGCACGGCGTGGTGACCGGCACCTTGAAGAGCTCCAGGCAGATGGAGCACGTCAGCTCCTCGGCCAGGGACAGGTCCGCCATGGCCTCGCTGCTCGGGGGGCCGGAGGGGCCGTGCGGGGACCCGGAGTGAGTGCGGCACGGTCTCCCCGAGGCGGCCCGGGAAATGAAACTGAGCGGCGGGAGGCGGGCCCGCGGCCTTTCCAGAAGTCACGTGGGGCGGGGGGGCGGGGCCGGCAAACCGGGACCCGGGGGGTAGGGTAGGGTGCGGCGGGGTAGAGGGGGTTTGAGGTCGCTGCGGTCCGATGGGGAATAGGCGGTGTGCACGCTCGGGGCTTCCAGGTATCTGATGGAGAAACCGCGGCGTCGGGTGGAGAACCCCCGGTCGCCCAGAGCCCAGCCCAGAGCTAGTCCGGCTCCTGCCCGGAGCGCTCGCCACGACTTCTATCCTTCGAGGATTTGCTGGACCCGCGACGTCCCCAGCGCTCCACGAGCCAGGGGGCTTTATCAGGACAGGACTTAAAAAAAAATAACTGTAGCCGAAATTGGTTTGGCTCAGTGGGTAGAGCGTTGGCATGTGGACTGAAAGGTCCCAGGTTCGATTCCGATTCCGGGCAGGGGCATGTACTTTGGTTGTGGGCACATCCCCAGCGGGGGGGGGGGGGGGGGGGGGTGAGGGGGGTGGTCAGGAGGCAGCTGATCGGTGTTTCTGTCTATCCCTCTCTCTTCCTCTCTGTAAAAAAAAAATCAATAAAATATATTTAATAAATAATAAAATAAAATAAATGAAATAACTGTAGAATCAGTTCTACTGTTTCCCAAACTGTTGACATATGTGTACCCCTTGTATAACTTTCGTAACGCTGAGTTCCCATGAGAACGTAGAATTAGGCGCAGCTAAGCACGGTGCAGTGCATATCCCCACCAAACTCCCGTGCAACGCGTACCCCCACCAAACTCTTCCCGTACCCCTGGGGGTACGCGTACCACACTTTGAGAAACACTGGATGACTGCCTGCCCTTTTCCTTTTTTCTTTTTTTAAATCCTTACTTCCTTTTCCCTGGTCCTGCACTTTGCATTTCATTCTTGGATCCTTGAAGGCTGGAGCCCATAGTCACACGCTCATGCTTAAACTAGGTGACTTCTTTCCATTCCACCGCGATATAACATGATTTTATTTTTTTAAACTTCCAGTTCAACTTGACTAGGGTTTGGAGACATCCCAGTTTCACAGAGGTTTTTCTCTCACATACACTCAGATGACAATAATATTGGGATTTAAACACTTTTTTTTTTTAATTGTTTGCTTAGATTTATTTCCATTCTTCTATGTGTTTCCCCACCTCTGGCCAAAAAGTAGAAACAGCGAGTGTACAGGAGGCAGGAAGTGTTCCAGAGAGGGGATAGGGGGGCAAAGAGAAAAACCGCGTTTAAAGAGGAGTTAGTTGGAATTCTCATTGGAGACAGGGTGAGCAGCAAAAACAAAAAAGTCAATGTCATAGACTACTGCTAAAGTAATATGGTATCTATTACTTTATGTGGCACATACTGTGTGGTAGAAAAGTCACATACGTTAGTTTCTAAAATCCTTATAATTGCCCTAACCGGTGTGGCCCAGCGGATAGAGTGTCGGCCTGTGGACTCAAGGGTCCCAGGTTCGATTCCGGTCAAGGGCATGTACCTTGGTTGCAGGCACATCCCGTGTAGTGGGTGTGCAGGAGGCAGCTGATTGATGTTTCTCTCTTATCAATGTTTCTAACTCTCTGCCCCTCTCCCTTCCTCTTGTAAAAAGTCAATAAAAAAATATTTTTAAAATACTTATAATCTTTTCTAGACTTTCTAAACCCTACAAGACAGAAGTCCTTATATCCATTTTACAGGCGAGGGTCATGAATTTTATATAAAATAGGACTGGGATTCTCGCTCAGGATTGCTTACTCCACATCCTAATTCCTAGTTCCCCTACATCTATTCCTCCAGGCCCCTTGAGCCCACTTGTTCTTTTTTCATATCACATTGCTGCTTGTATAGGGAAGAGGAAGACAGAAGGTGAGGTGTGTAGGAAATGAAGATGTATGTACATGGTGTCTCATTTACTTCTCACAAATCTTTGAGGTGGGTATAATTATCTCAATACAGATGAGAAACCTGAGGCTTAGGGACACTAAATAACTTAACCTGAGACCATGGAGATTGGCATCCAGACTATCTGACTCCAGAAGGCAAGCATTTTTTCCTATGAAATGCTGTCCCTCAAGGGGAGGGATGGAGCAGTTTCCAGGAAATAAATAGCATAAAATCCCTCTAACCCAGCTCTCATGGGTGAGGCAGCCGGCTGACTCATGCCAGAATGTTTGTGGAAAGAAGAAATTCCACTTGGACATCTCCTGTCCATCAGTTTTTAGCCTGTCCTTCCTGATGGCCTGCTCCACCAGCCCCCTCAGCCATGTCTAAAAAGCAGCTTCCAATGCGTGAGCTTTCTCTGTTCTTCTGAAAAGCCATCGTGAAGTCTTGGAAGCCTACCTCTAACTGAGCCTCCCCCTCCACATAATCATTGTGCCTTCCAGTCTCCAGGTCTTACACAGACAACCACATCCAGAGCAGCTGGCATTTAGCACCAATATCAATTATTTGACAGCATCCAGTCTACAGCTCTCAATGGCTCTACTTAAAGTTGAGTTGTTGATTGAAACTGCATCCATCATGGCTCCAGATTTAACGAGGAGCTCAAGAACATCCTTTCTTTTTATTTATTTATTTTTAAAATATATTTTATTGATTTTTTTACAGAGGAAGAGAGAGGGATAGAGAGCTAGAAACATTGATGAGAAAGAACCATCGATCAGCCGCCCCCTGCACACCCCCCACCAGGGATGTGCCCGCCACCAAGCCACATGCCCCTGACCAGAATTGAACCTGGGACCTTTCAGTCCGCAGGCCGATGCTCCATCCACTGAGCCAAACCGGTTTCGGCTGTCCTTTCTTTTTAAATTGTCACTCAAGGATATGTGCTGGTTGGGCTTTGTTTTTTTGTGGTTTTTTGTTTGTTTGGTTTTTGTTTTTGTTTTTTGAGAGAGAGAGAGACATGGATCAGTTGCCTCCCTTACTTGTCCTGACCTGGGACCGTATCTGCAACCTAGGTATGTGCCCTAACTGGAAATCAAACTCGCAACCGCTTGATGTACGGGATGACACTTCAACTAACCAGGGCACCCAGCCAGGGCACTCAGCAATATCTTGTTGGCCTGCATGGCATGCAAAACGAAGCAGAGCCCACAGAAGGTTATCTGTTGCATTAACTTTAGCCTTACTAGATAAGAGACATGCACAAGCAAAAAATACGGGTTATTCCAAGCACTGGAGGCTAAAAATGCTAAGCCTTCATAGGGTTTTATCAACCTGTTCAACTCTAAACCAAGGAAGCTCTGAGTAAAGTTAAACTCGGTCGTGATTTTTCTTGACAAGTGTCTGCATTACCGGACAGTTTTACTTTTGTGTACACATAGACATTTTGTTTAATTTCAAAAATCACTTAAGACCCCAGAGGTTATAATTTTGCAAAAATTAAAATCAAGGAAAATTATAAAACTAAGGAAAATTATAAAGTTAGAAGCTGATGAAATGTGAGTTATGTTATTCCATTTGGTCTCTATTTCTGCATGTCATGACTTTTTAAATGTATCTTCTTTACTAAAATTCTAAGCATTATACTGTATTGTTTAAAAAATGGCCCTGGCCAGTTTTTCTCAGGGGTTAGAGTATCGACCTGTGGACTGGAAGGATCGCAGGTTCGATTCGGGTCAAGGGCATGCACCTCGATTGCAGGTTTGATTCCCAGCCCAGGTCAAGGTGTCCGGGGCAAGCAACCAAGTGATGTGACTCTCTCACATTAATGTTTCTCTCTCTTTGTCTCTCCCCTTCCCTTCCATTCTCTCTAAAAAACAATGGGGGAAAATATCCTTGGGTGAGGATTAACGGCAAGAACAAAAAGAATGTTTGTGAATTTTTGTTTCCCAGATGAAGGGCTGATTAAACAGTAAAAATTACTAGGAGGGACATATTTTATGTCTTTCAAATTCCATGCAGTAGATATTTACTAAGACCTACCCTGTTTCCCCGAAAATAAGACAGTGTCTTATATTAATTTTTTCTCCCAAAGTTGCACTAAGTCTTATTTTCAGGGGATGTCTTATCTTTCCATGCGCTAGGTCTTATTTTCAGAGGATGTCTTATTTTCGGGGAAACACGGTAGTAGACTAAATTCATCCCTTGGTGGTTAAAGCATATGCTTTGTTTTATCAATCTTTTAAAATTTGTGAAGACTTGTTTTATTACCTGAATGTGGTCTATCTTGTTACTGACTAGTGCCTGCAGGCATCTCTTTTTCCATCCTTTTATTTTCTCAAGATATTTTGTGTGTGTGTGAGTGTGTGTGTGTGTGTGTGTGAGAGAGAGAGAGAGAGAGAGAGAGAGAGAGAGAGAGAGAGAGAGAGAACAAAACATGGATCAGCTGCCTCCTGCACGCTCCCTACTGGATCGAGTCCTCAACCTGGGAATGTGCCCTGACCAGAATCAAACTGGCAAACTTTTGGTGTGTGGGACTAGGCCCAACAAACTGAGCCATACCAGCCCAGGCTCCATCCTTTTATTTCCAACTTATTTGTGGCTTTGCATCTAAAGTGTGGCTCTTACAGACAGCATATAGTCAGATCATGTTTTTGATGCATTCTACCGATTTCTGCCTTTAATTGGAACATTTACATTAAATTACTGATAAGGATTTACATCTGCCATTTGCTATATATTTTTGCCTTACATCTTTTCTGTTCTTCTCTCTCCATTATTGCCTTCTCACTATTTTTATTCCTTTGTTGTTTCTTCAAATATTCTCTCTCTCCTCTCCTGTAGGAACTCTGTAATGTTAGTATGCTTGTTGGTGTCTCACAGGTTTTTGAGGTTCTGTTCATTTTTCTTTATTTTTAAATTTTTTTCCCTCCTTTCTGTTTCACAGACTGGGTCATCTTAATTGATTTATAGCCAGATTCTTTCTTCTGCCTGCTCAAATCTGCTTCTAAGTTCCTCTCATGAATATTTTGTTTTGGTTACTGTACACTTCAACTTCAGAATTTATATTTGGCTCTTTAAGAAAAAACAAACACCCAAGCTGAAACTGGTTTGGCTCAGTGGATAGAGTGTTGGTCTGCAGACTGAGGGGTTCTGGGTTCGATTCCGGTCAAGGGCATGTTCTTTGGTTGTGGGCACATCCCCAGTGGGGGGTGTGCAGAAGGTAGCTGATCGATGTCTCTCTCATCGATGTTTCTGGCTCTCTATCCCTCTCTCTTCCTCTCTGTGAAAAAATCAATAAAATATATATTTTTAAAAACACCAATATTCTATCTTCATATTCTCTGTTTAGAGAGACATCATTCTCATAATTTCCTTAGACAGTTTCCCAAGGTTCTTTGAACATATTTAAAATAGATGATTTAAGGTTTTTGTCTATGTAGCTCTAATACCTGTACTTCCTCAGGGACAATTTCTGTTGATTTTTTTTTTTCTCATATGGGTCATTCTTTTTTACTTCTGTATGTATATCATAATTTTTTGTTCAAAACCTGATATTTAAAATAATACAATGTGACCCAGCTGGTGTTGCTCAGTGGTTGACCATTGAACTGTGAACCATGAGGTCAGTTTGATTTCTGGTCAGGATACATGGCCAGGTTTCAGGCTCAGTCCCCTAGTGTGGAGTTTACAGGAGCCAGCTGATCAATGATTTTCTCATCATTAATGTTTCTATCTCTCTCTCCCTCTCCCTTCCTCTCCGAAATAAGAATATATGTATAAAAAAAAAAATAGCCCTAACCATTTTGGCTCAGTGGTTAGAGCATTGGCCTGTGGACTGAAAGGTCCTAGGTTCTATTCCGATCAAGGAGGTGTACAGGAAACAGCTGATCAATGTTTCTAACTCTCTATCCCCTTCTTCCTCTCTGTAAAAAAAATCAAAATATATTTATAAAACAATACAGTGTGGCACCGTGGACACCAGATTGCCCCATTCCTAGGGTTCTTGTGGCTATTTGTTGTTTTTATTTGTTTAGAGACTTTTCTGACTTAATTCCATGAAATCTGTATTCTTGGTCATACATTGCTACTAGTCTCTGCTCAGTTAGCCTAGTGAGCAGTTAATGACCAGATAGAGATTTCCTTAAATGCCTAGAAACCAATGTTTTCCAGTGTTTTCTAAGGTCTTAAAGTTGTTTGCAGACTATTGGTTTTCAATACTACCATAGAGCTGGGGTTGGAATATGAAATAGAGCAAGTTGAAACACCACAGCTTGCTGTTCTTACCAAAATTCAGCCATTTTTCTTTAATAAGCATTCCCTTGCCCCGACCCGCGGGGCAACAATGAGGGCACGTGGAAACCACCTAAGAGAATGGAACAAACAAAGAACGCGAAGAACGGAGGCAAGACAGGGTTCTGATCAAGCCTCAAAATTTTATTCAAGAACAACGGTTTATAAGCTCTCAGGCTGGGAGGGGAGGGGTAGGAAAAGGGGGGGTTGTCACAAGGTGATTGGCTGGGCGGCGGGTACTTGTTCTTAGCTGGTTGGCTATTCCAATGTGGGAGGGATAACAGTTTTGGCACCGTGGGCTTTTTGGCGCTCTTGCTCAACCAGGAAGTGGAACTGACCAGGAAGTGAGACCGGACTTTTTCCTTATGGCTCCCGGCATTCCCTGATTTGTTGTGAGGTCTTTGCTAATTTTCACAGTTACAAAAAGGTTGATCCTGACAATTTTTGTTAAGTTTTCTTTAATGAAGGCAAAATTTTCGGAGGTCCTTACTCTACCATTTTTGTTTTTATCCAGGATAACCTTTTATCATATCATACTATTAAATTTGTAAATAGAACAAAAAAAGACATTAATAAAATTCCTAATGGAAACTAAGAATTCGTCAACCTGAAATCTTTTCTTCCAGTAATTATTTTTTTTACTTTGCTTTAAAATTATAGTTGACATACAATATTGTATTGGTTTCAGGTATATAGCATAGTGATTAGACATTTATATATCTTATAAAGTGATAGCCATGATAAATCTAGTAACCATCTGTCACCTCACATAGTTATTACAATATTATTGACTATATTTCCTTCTTACATTACATTCCTATGACTCATTTTACAAATGGCAGTTTGAACCTCTTAATCTTCACTTTTTCACCCATCTCACTACCTCTGCCCATCTGTCAACCATTAGTTTGCTGTATATATGAATGTTTCTGTTTTGTTTTTTAGATTTCAACATATTACTCTTTCAATATCAGTAGAATCTGTAGCAATAATATCTTTAAATTCCTGATATAGGTAATTTATATTTTATTTTTTTCTTGATTAACCCACCTAATAGACTTTTTTTATTCAAAGAACCAGCTTTTGGCTTTAATTTTCTCTGTCATTTGTCTGCTTTTTTGTTGTTGTTGATTTCTTCTATTACCTATTATTTCCTTCCGTTTACTTTTGGTTTAATTTGCTCTTCTTTTTCAAGCTTATTGTTGGAATATTAGATCATTACTGTTAATCTTTGTTCTTTTCTAATATAGGCATTTAAAACTGTAGGTTTTTATTCCTACATGCCTCTTTTTAATCTTCTTTTAATCAAATATACTATACATTTCATTTTTATTTCTACTTATTGGCCTTTTATCTATACTTCTTTTTTAAAATATATTTTTTTGCCGAGACTGGTTTGGCTCAATGGATAGAGCGTCGGCTTGGGGACTGAAAGGTCCCGGGTTTGATTCCGGTCAAGGGCATGTACTTTGGTTGCGGGCATATCCCCAGTAGGGGGTGTGCAAGAGGCAGCTGATCGATGACTCTCTCTCTCATCGATGTTTCTAACTCTATCTCTCTCCCTTCCTCTCTGTACAAAATCAATAAAATATGTTTAAAAAATAAAAAAATAAAAAAATAAAAAATAAAATAAAATAAAAATTTTTTTGCCCTGGCCAGTTTGGATCAGTGAATAGAGCATCAGCTTGTGGACCTAAGTCCCAGGTTTGATTCTGGTCAAGGGCACATACCCTGGTTGCAGGTTAATTCTCAGCCCGGGCCCTGGTCTGGTCTTGTGCAGGAGGCAACCAATCCATGCGTTTCTCTCACAACAGTGTTTCTGTTTTTCCTTCTCTCTTCCACTCTCCCCAAAAATAAATGGAAAAATATCTTCAGGTGAGGATTAACAACAAAAAATAAATAATTTATATATATATAATTTATTTCAGAGAGTGAGGGAGTGGGAGATAGAAACATCAATGATGAGAAGCATTGATCCACTACCTCCTGCACGCCCCCTACTGGGGATTGAGCCTGCAACCCAGACATGTGCCCTGATAGAGAATGGAACCATGACCTCCTGGGTGCTCAATCATTGAGCCATTGCTGGGAGGGCAAGGTATGCTTCTTATTATTATATTTCTAGTGGTTCTAGGGATTACAATATACATCCTAAGCTTATCACAGCCTATTTAGAATATTGCACTAATGACTCATAATCTTATTACATTAAAATTTTTTCCATCTCGCCGGGACCGGTTTGGCTCAGTGGATAGAGCATCGGCCTGCGGACTAAAGGGTCCCGGGTTCAATTCCGGGCAAGGGCATGTGCCTTGGTTGCGGGTGCATCCCCAGTAGGGGTTGTGCAAGAGGCAGCTGATCGATGATTCTCTCTCATCGATGTTTCTAACTCTGTCCCTCTCTCTTCCTTTCTGAAAAATCAATAAAATATATATTAAAAATTTTTTCCCATCTCATTTGCTATTGTTTTCATACATTTTACATATACATACATAATAAGCCCCATGCTATTATGAAAATCATTAAACAAGGAAGTTAGCAGACTGAGGTGGCTCTTACGTGAGCAAGCCAAAATCTAAGCCAGAGTCACTTCCTATAAACACCTCGAGGTTAGGAAAGCAAAACTAAAGAACAAACAGCACTCTACTTTCCTAAATAGGAAAATTGCTTACACTATAGCCAATTAAATAATAAAGTAGTTTCTTTAAAAAAATTTACCTTTATTGTTGAAAGTATTGCAGATGTCCCTTTTGTTCTCCCATTAACCCCCTCCACCCTGCACCTGGCCCCAATAATAAAACTTTCCTCTCGCTCCTGTTAATAGAGACCCCCTAACCACTTCTGATTTTGCACTGGCTGATTTGAATCAGTTTGCTTACATAAACTCTTCAAAAATGTATATGCCTTAGTTTACCTTTTAACACTATTACTCTGTATAATTACACTTACTTTAAAGTTACCTCAAATAAAATATAGTTGTGTATAAAAAGAGATATATTCTCTACATATTTAGCATTCCCAGTACTCTTCATTTCTTCCTATGGATACAAGTTTACTTCAGCATATTCTGTAGTGCAGGCCTCTGACAATGAATTCTTTCAGCTTTTATCTCAAAATATCTTTTTTGTCATTTCAAAGAATCTAAAATTCTAGATTGATTTCAACATTTTACTCATTTAAAAGAAACTGATTTGAGAGAGACAGACATTGATTTGTTGTTCCATTTACTTAAGCATTCATTGGTTGGTTCTTGTAGGTGCCCTGACCAGGGATTGAACCATGACCTTGGCTCATCACACTCTAACCAACCAAGCTACCTGGCCAGGACGTATTTTGTTTTTAAATCAGATATGATCTTGTAGCCACATTTCATGTAGTAAAACCTTACCAAAACCCTAAAAATCAGCAGTCACCAGCTGATCGATGATGACTGAACCACTGGTGGTCCATGAGGTCCAAAAGGTTGGCGCCTGCTGCTATAAATAGTGCTGCCAAATCCAGGCATTTAGCATGTGGGTTTCATCCCTGCAAAGTTAACCAAGTATCTGGGAGTGTCCTGCAGAGGGCAGGGCCAAATGCTTTTCTCTGGGACTTCACTGTGTTTATTTTCCTTTATTCCCTTATCAGTTCATTTCAGAAGGATTTTTCTCTCCTGTTAACTGAAAAACAAAAAACCTGAGTGATTATCTTAATATAACCTCTTTCAAAGTGGGGGTCATGGCCAGAGCCCTGGGGTAAAAACTATACTGAACCTTTAAGCCTTCTAGAATAAAAGCATGACTGATGAGAATTAGGAGCTGACTTCCTCCTATCAAAAGATACAATTAAAGAAAGTCTAGCCGAGCCTGCACCGGTTTGGCTCAGTGGTAGAGCATCGGTCTGCGGACTGAAAGGTCCCGGGTTCGATTCCGGTCAAGGGCATGTACCTTGGTTGCGGGCACATCCCCGGTGGGGGGTGTGCAAGAGGCACCTGGTTGATGGTTCTCTCTCATCGACGTTTCTAGCTCTCTGTCCCTCTCTCTTCCTCTCTGTGAAAAATCAATAATATATATATATATATATATATATATATATATATACACATATACATACATATATATATATATATATATATATATATATATATATATATATATATAAGAAAGTCTAGCCGAAACCGGTTTAGCTCAATGGATAGAGCATCGGCCTGCGGACTGAAAGGTCCCAGGTTTGGTTCCAGAAGGGGTTTGCAGGAGGCAGCTGGTTGATGTTTCTCTCTCATCGAGGTTTCTAGCTCTCTATCCCTCTTCCTTCCTCTCTGTGGAAAATCAATAAAATATATTAATAAAAAAAAAAAGTCTACAGGGGAGGGGGCAGCGGGGAGAGGTCAATGAGGGAAAAAAGAGACATATGTAATACTTATCTAATACTTTAAGCAATAAAGAATTTAAAAAATTAAAATTAAAAAAGAAAGTCTACACACAGCAGCTCTAATATGAAATATGACATTAGTAATTTCTAACAGATGAAAATAAATTAAGAGGATGCAAATTCTGCCGAAAATTTGGCACAGGATGTTGGGCAAGTCACATAATAGTAACATAAATAAATAGATGATAACATCTCATCAGGCTCTTACTACATGCCAGGTCCTGTGCAAAATGCTTCACATGCATTTTTAAAAATATATATTTTATTGATTTTTTACAGAGAGGAAGGGAGATAGTTAGAAACATCGATGAGAGTCATCAATCAGCTGCCTCTTGCACACCCCCTACCGGGGATGTGCCCGCCACCAAGGTACATGCCCTTGACCGGAATTGAACCCGGGACTCTTCAATCCCCAAGCCGACGCTCTATCCATTGAGCCAAACCGGTCTCGGCTTCACATGCATTTTTATTAAATATATTTTTTATTTCAGAGAGGGAGGAAGGAGAGAAACATCAATGATGAGAGAGAATCATCGATTGGCTGTCTCCTGCACACCTGGGGATTGAGCCCACAAGCAGGGCATTTGTTCATGTACCTTTTGGTGTTTACTAGAAACCTTGTTCTCCGAATTCTGGAAAGTATGCTACACAAGAACCCCAATGTCAAGGTCCCATCATTCTGGAGTAAGTAACACTTATCACAAATCAGTAACCACATTTAGTGCACATCAATGTCATGCATATTAAAATTGGACAGCAAATAAATGAATGAATAAATAAAATTGGACAGCAGCTTCACTGTCCAATAGCTCCCAGATACAGCAGACTCTGTTTGACCAAACTTTGCAACATCGGCCCCTTCACTCAAGGCAACCCTTCTTGTTCTGGAAAACTTTAACCTCTTGCATTGTCGTAAAAAACAAACAAACTGAGATTTGCAATACTCAACTAAATGTGATGACTCAGCGTGAACATTTAGTTCAATATGGTTTTATTTCAAAATCCACGAAGCTGAAGGAGGGTTCTGATCTTTTATTAAAAGCAGTTTTCACAGTATATATTTAGTCGTTTTAGCTTTGTGGGGAACAGCGATAGGAAAGGAAGTTTCTGTTCATGGTCCTCACTGCAGCACACCCAGCCAGGTGCCGGGATCTTGCAGCAAGGTTACACATTCCTGGTCTGAGCCCCTAGTAAACCCTCACCCAGCTGGCACAGTTCTGCCCAGGCATACACTGCAGGTCTTACTTTCCTGCAGTCCATGGGGCGCTGGAAATCCTCCACTTTAAAGTTGAGAAAAATGTGAAAGGATTTCTTAACTCACTGCCTGCAAAAAACCCAGCTACTTATTAATTCTTAACAATTACAAGGATAAAATACTTGAAATTTGTAAGAGGTTCCACATTTAATAGAACTCAAATGTAAAAAATTAGTTCAAGTAACATGCTTTCACGTTTTAAAATGTTACTTAATAAAACTTACTGAGACAAGATGTGCAGCACTTTCTTATGCGTGATATTATAAACTGCTTCTGACAATGGCTACTTGATGGTCAAAAAATAAAATAAAAAAGAGAAGAAACAATACATATTGGAATGTAACAATGCCTATAGGGAATGTCATTTTAAAAAATGTTTGTTACTAAAATTAAACCTGAAAAAAAAAAAAAAAAAAAAAAAGACTAGAAAGCAACACATCCATGTTATTTTCAATGATGAGGTAGGTATTCTGTCCTATGCAGTAAAGCAAAGATAGAAAACTGCAACACCTTTCAAATCTTTTTTTTTTTTTTTAAAGTTCAGGTTATAGTCACTTTCACAAACAAGGCATTTATACACTACAAGGTGGAGAGGTCAGAGTCAGGCAAGCTCTGTGCTTGATGTGTTGTTACTCGAAGATTCAACTATCAGTCTTGGATCAATCAATTGTCTCCAAAAAACAGTGATCTGAAGAAAAATACAAAATATTCAGTTTAGAGATTTCATTATGAGATCATATAGGTTCTAGTTAGTTAAAAACATCAGTCAAGTAAATTTCTTTCTATTTATGTAGAATGGTTGAAGTCCTGGACAAATTTGAGTCCTAATAAACTGAGTTTATTTAGTGCATAAAACCTGTTTACCTCAAAAGCAGCTAAATTTTACATTAAGCACATTTCAACCTTCTTTAATTTAGAGCAGGGGTTGTGGGCGTTGGCACAGAGTGAGGGGTAGCTGGTTACAAAGGGTCACGAGGATTTGCCTAACAAGCTTCTGTGGACAGGTTATCAATAGACTGTTGATGCCGTTTTGTGCAGCTCTGTAGTTCTGCTATGCTGCCAAAAACAGGAGGTATTTCACATTTTTCTAATAGAAAGCAAATTTGAGCACTTGGCCATGTGGATGAATGATGAGAGCCATCTAGTGTCCAAAAAAGGTAATTACAGGCTCCGCTTTAGCCCTCTGAAAAGGCATGGAGAAGCAAGTCTCTAAGGCTTAACTTTCCAACAGTTTCCAAGAATACATTTCAACCCCAAAAATGAAACTTATAAGGCAGTATCTGTAGCATCCTATCTGATAAAGAGGGAATATGCTAATTGACCATCACACCCTCACAAAAGATGGCAATGCCCACAGCCAATAAGGAGAAAATATGTTAACTGATTGCCATGCCCTCAAAGATGGCAACGCCCACAGCCACAAGATGAGTGCCCAGTCCCCTCAGCCCCATTGGGGTGGTAGGCACTTGGCACAGATGGGCCCACCCTCAGGTGAGTCCAGCAGCTCCACACGCCTGGCTCCAGAGTCCCCCAGTCCCCTCAGCCCCCCAGCTACCCAGGGCTGGCGTGAGGTGCAGGTAAGCCTCGGATGGTGGCTGCCCGGCTGGCCAGGACTGGCCTGAGGAGCAGGCAAGCCTCAGATGGTGGCTGCCCAACCACTCAGGGTCACCTGAGGCTCAGGTAACCAGGGCCAGCTGAGGCTTGCGCTGCCGGCAGTGGCAGCAGCAGAAGTGTGATGGGGTGTCACCTTCCCCTGATGGCTGGGTCAACTCCTGCCTGAGGGTTCCCAGACTGTGAGAAGGGGCAGGCCAGGCTGAGGTACCCCCCTCCAGTGCATGAATTTTCATGCACCAGGCCTCTAGTTTCAAATAGCCTGCACCCTCTACAATCTGGGACCCTTTGGAGAATGTTGAAATGCCAGTGTAGGCCTGATCCTAGGCCCTGTGGGATCAGGCCTAAACCGGCAGTCTGACGTCCCTCTGGCAATCTGGTATAACTGGCTCCTAATCACTAACCTAGCCTGCCTGTCTGCCTGATTGCCCTTAATCCCTCTGCCTGCTGGCCTGATTGCCCTTACCTTGCCCACCTGCTGGCCTGATCAACCCTACCTTGCCCTCCCTGCTGGTCTAATACCCATATCTTGCTCCCCTGCTTGCCCGATCGCCCCTAATCCCTGCTTGCCAGCCTGATTACCCCTACCTTGCCCCCTGCTGGCCTGATTGCCCCTACCTTGTCTCCCTGCCTGCCAGATCGCCCCTAACCTCTCTGCCTGCCTGATCACCCCTAACTGCTTCTGCCTGCTGACCTGATCACCCCTAACTGCCCTTCCCTGCTGGCCTGATCTTTCCTCTAACTACTCTCCCCTGCTGGCCATCTTGTGGTGGCCGTCTTGTGTCCACATGGGGGTAGTCATCTTTGACCACAGGGGAGCAGCCATCTTTTGTGTTGAAGTCAATTTGCACATTATTCTTTTATTAGATAGGATAGAGGCCTGGTTCATGGATGAGAGCCAGCTGGTTTGCTCTGAAGGGTGTCCCAGATCAGGGTGGGGGCATGAGGTGGCCTGGGTGAGGAGCCTGTGGTGGTTTGCAGGCCAGCCATGCCTCCCACAGAGGCCCTCGTATCTGGGATTTATCCTCTATCATTGAAATTTTGTAGCCTGGAGTGGAGGCTTGGGCCGGCCAGGGCAGGTGGAAAGCTTGGCTTTCTCCATCTCCGGGGGCAACTCAAGCCTCCTGCTCTCTTAAGCTCTGTGGCTGCTGTCATTTTTGTTGGGATTTATTTATCTTCTATCATTGAAACTTTGTAGTATTGAGTGGAGGCTGAGGCTGGCAAGGGCAGGCAGAAAGCTTGGCTTCCTCCATTGCTGGGGAAATCCAAGCCTCTCTCCTGCTCTCTGTGGCTGAAGTCATCTTGGTTGAGTTTATTTGCATATTCACTCCTGACTGGCTGGTGGGCGTGGTTTGTGGGTATAGCATAGGTGTGGTCAATTTGCATATTACTCTTTTATTAGGATGACTATGCAAATCTAGTCTCTGTGCATCTTCTCATAAAGGCTCTTTAAGGTCCAAGATGATGCCCTAACTGAACACTTGGCATTAATATGCCACCTTATAGGCAGGACAGACATCCTAAAGACCCAGATCCTTTATGATTTTATTTTTTTAATTTAAAAAAAGATTTTTATTGATTTCAGAGAGAGGAAGGGAGAGGGAGAGGGAGATAGAAAAATCAATTATGAGAATCATCAATTGGCTGCCTTCTGCACACCCCACACTGGGGATCAAGCCTGCAACCCAGGCATGTGCCCTGACTGAGAATCGAATTCTGACCTCCTGGTCCATACTCAACTGCTGAGCAACACTAGCCAGGTCTCCTTCATGATTTTAATATATGCAGTTCAGCAAGCTGCAGACCACCAGCAATCAATTGAGAGAGAACAAATGACTCGGCAATCCTAAGAAGAGAAGCACGCCTACCTTTCTCTCCTGTGTCACAGCGTATTCCACGACCTCAGATCCATTTTCATTGTGATAAACTAAATCGAATTTCCCGGGCTCTTTCATCGATGAAACTAGATGTTAGGAAGAAGAGACAGTAAGTCACTCTGAGGTGGTGAAAAAATTCTTCTACAGGCAACATACATCATTAGAAAAACCATCGCAAACAAACTGCATTGATGTGGAGGCTGGGTACACACATGCGACATGGAGTGCTCCATGACAGGAGTCCTGAGAAAACCCTGCACCAGCAGACGGGAGCTCCTTTCCAGGATAATATTTCCTTCATCAAAGGAAAGTGGGAGGACGAGCTTGATACACTATCACTAGTATTCCCAGAAAAGAATGTACAACCACAAGATAATCCCAAAAAGTAACTTATGTTTCAACAAGGGAATGTAATCTGAATTCTGCAAATACTTCTATCTTGCTATGTCCTCAGAAATTACACATGCTTACTACTTAGTAATACAGCAGTCCTCACTTTGCATGGTAGTGTGGGACCCTAAAAAAGGCTGAAATCACGCAAAACAATAAAGTAATCCATGGGGAAAATTACCATACGATTGATCCACAATTTCTACAAAATTCTGTCAAAACATTAAAATCTTCACTATACGAGGAAATTAAAAGAATATTAGTATTTATGTAGCACATTGTAATTAAAACATTAGAAACACTGAGAATTAAAGTGCACGGCTTCTTTGTCAACTACCTTCTTATCAAGGGTAGTTGAATAGAACTTACCTTCTTGTCAGGCAACAATGATAGAATCTTTTGTATTACTTGCAGAACTGTCATACTCACTTCAGCTTTCAATATTTTATTCCTTGAGTTTTTAATGTCATGAAATAGCTCTGAGAAATTTGAGAAGTTTGGGAAATTTTTGGTCGATATCACTTCTGGGACACCTTCATCACCAATGCCCTCCTCATTTAAGTCAAGAAGTTCATGTAAACCGCAGTATCACTATTCCTATGGTTAGCTGTTTCTTCTATAATTTCAAACTTGCTTTGGATGTCACTGTTTGTTTCTTTGTTGTGCTTTCATCTTTGTTGACCAACCCCTTATTTCAACTACCCATTTTGTAAGTGTCGTGTGGGTTTATCACTGAGGGACAGGGAGCAGCAAAGGCACACACCTTGCTGTGTGTACGGGAAACGAGTAACAGAAGCACAGTGATCGATCATCATGACTGAAAAAAGCCGGGACCGGTTTGGCTCAATGGATAGAGCGTCGGCTTGGGGACTGAAGGGTCCCGCGTTCGATTCCGGTCAAGGGCATGTACCATGGTTGCGGGCACATCCCCAGTGGGGGGTGTGCAAGAGGCAGCTGATCGATGACTCTCTCTCATCAATGTTTCTAACTCTCTATCTCTCTCCCTTCCTCTCTGTACAAAATCAATAAAATATATTAAAATAGGAAATCCATTAAAAAAAAAAAGACTGAAAAAAGTGGCTAGTCACTGATTATGATGAGCATCTGTTATTATGTAGTGACTTGTGGACTAAAGAGCTGGCAGCACCTTATGCAATTACTCTCATTAATATACTCAATGTCGGGGGATGGGATGAGAGCATGTGACAGGGGGTAGGTAAGACTGGGGGAAGGTCAACGGGAAAAAAAAAGGAGATATATGTACTACTATTTGTAATACTTAAACAATAAAATACAATAACATATATATATATATATATATATATATATATATGTACACACACACACTCAATGTCACTGAAGGACTGGTGGTAGTATCTAAACCAGGGTAACTGAAGTGCATGGATATCAGAACTATGCAAAGCAAGGACTACCAGTATTTCTATTGGAAAAGATAAAGCCATTCCTTATTCCCCAGAAGAAAAGTTCTATTTAGATGTCATCACTGTCAATCACCTGAGAAGCAATGATCCAGCCATGGCCTTGGAATTTGACCATGGACTAATGTCTTTGTCCACCATTCCTAAGAAGAGGGATTTCTTCAAATGAAACCTTATCAGAATGAAGCTGGGAAACCAGTGTAGGTTACATCTAATCATTTACTTAATAGCCTAAAGAGACTTTGTTGAAAAACCCTTTTGGCTTTGGCTGGTGTTACTCAATTGTTAGACTGTCAGCCTGCACACCTAAAGGTCACAGGTTTGATTCCTGGTCCAGGACAATAACTACCTCAATATGTTACAGAGTGTTTTTTTGCTTCTTTGTTTTAATTATCAATTTCAGTGAGGAAGGGGGAGAGAGAGACAGCAGACAGACAGATAGAAACTTCAATGATGAGAATCATTGACTGGCTTCCTCCTTGTATGTCCCCTACTAGGGATCGAGCCCACAACCAGGAATAGAACTGTGACCTGGTTCGTAAGTCTAGGCTCAACCACTGAGAAACACCAGCAAGGCTGGGTTGCAGGTTTGATCCTCGGCTCCAGGCAGGGAGCGTGCAGGAGGCAACCAATCAATGTGTCTCTCTCACATAGATATTACTCTCTCTCTCTTTCTCCCCCTCCCTCCATCTTGTCTCCCACTCTCTCTAAAAAGCAAAGGAAAAAATGTCCTCGGGTGAGGATTAACAAAACCCTTTTGACTAACTTCTGTGTACTGGAGTTTTGATTACATTATTATCTTATTTAAACACAAATAGAAACTAACTGCCTTAGGGTCTGCTAAAGAAAAGGGATCTCCCCTGGTCTCTGGTCAGGGACCCTACAACACAACACAAGTTGAGCCATATACAGTACAAGCTCTGTCATTCCACGATTTCAGAACCAATAATGAACAGGGTGAATCAGGGATAAGGCAGAATAATGTGTGGACTGTGTATATGCAAATATTTTAGATACTTGATTTTGATTTCACAACACAAATGTGTTCATTTGCCAATCTTTTGAAATAGAGCTGAACAGATCTTAGGAGCCCACCAACTAGAGCGTCTTTCTTTTATAAGTCATATCCTTAATGTATGCCTGCAATTTGCATAATTTCCAGTTTTGAGTTTTTTTTTTATAGTGATGCAAGAATGCAAAAACTATCAAGGCAATTTAAGTGCAAAAGCTTCCCAGATTTTTACCAAATTCCTCTCAATCTCTTATATAGCTGACCCAACCACACAAAACTTAACGGCAAGTTTTCTTTAGCAACACTTCTGCATCAGCATTCAACTTAGGTTTAAAAAAAAAGGATTTTCTGACATCAATTTTCATCGGTGTATGTAATTTTTATGAAGTTATATAATTACAGTAATAAGAACAACTTGCCTAAGAGCTTTGGGGGGAAAATCCAATAACTCTTAGCGGACACTCTACTCCGCCAGTGGGGCTCAGGCCCGGGTCGTTCTGTGCTGACAGAGGAGGTGGAGAGCACCAGCTGATCATGGATGAGGCCAATAAAGACAGCAGCTTCCGTGCACACAGCTACTTAGAAACCAATGAGATGTGGAAAGCCTACATTTTCAAATACTTTTCTAGAAGACTCACCATGTCTGGATGAAAGGATTTCTATATCTACTTGCTGGGTTTCTGGATTATGGCTCAAGATTTTTCCTTCCTTTCAAAAATAAAAGTTGAAGTTGAAAGATCAACATACAAAACATTACGAATATATTAGAACCACTGAATTGTATACTTTAAAATGGTTTAAGCCAGGGGTTGCCAACCTTTTAGACATCACCACCTGTTGCCAACCGCTGGCTTAAACTGTGGATATTGCCGAAACTGGTTTGGCTCAGTGGATAGAGCGTCAACCTTCGGACTGAAGGGTCCTGGGTTCGATTCCGGTCAAGGGCATGTACCTTGGTTGCGGGCACATCCCCAGTGGGGGGTGTGCAAGAGGCAGCTGATTGATGATTCTCTCTCATCGATGTTTCTGACTCTCTATCCCTCTTCATCTCTGTAAAAAATCAATAAAATATATTTAAAAAATAAAAATAAAAAACACACTGTGGATTTTTATGTTATGTGAATTTTATCTCAATAAAAAAAATATTGTTAAATCACCATGTAGGGGAAATGATACTCCCACACAGCAAACCCTTATTTTCCCTAATCTTTTTTTTTTTTTTTAATATATATCTTATATATTAAAGGAAGAGGAAGGGAGAGAGGGATAGAGAGCTAGAAACATTGACCAGCTGCCTCCTGCACACCCCCCACCGGGGATGCGCCCGCAACCAATGCACACGCCCTTGACTGGAATTGAACCTGGGACCCCCCAGTCCCCTTACCGACGCTCTATCCACTGAGCCAAACCGGCCTCGTCTATTTTCCCTAATCTTAATCACCCCAGGGTCAGGTATCACACGAGGAATAGCCCTACAGACCAAAGCCTGCTCATTACTGAAACGAGCCAATCCTAGATTGTATCCTGCACCCTGCCTGTCTGTCCCCAGGAAACACCACAGAGGCTCTGGCCTAGGCTTTCTCCTCACTCCTGCTTCTGCCTCCTGACCACCCCCAGGTCCTTTCCTCCGTGTCACTGCAGGGTGTGGCACTGCCCCTTCTCTTGGGAAATGTAAGTAATACATTCCTCTCTCATTAGCATTGGCTTCTCTGGCTCTCCCTCAGCCACCTTCATAAATTCAAATCCCATGGGTACAAATGCAGCAGGGAGATTTGAGCTTTGAAGCGAAGCTTAATAAATAAGCCAGCGATGTGACCTGGTCAGTTTGGCTCAGTGGCTGAAGCATCAGTCAGCGAACTGAAGGGTCTCGGGTTCAATTCCCAGTCAAGGGCAGTACCTTGGTTACAGATTCCAACCCCAGCTGGTCAGAGATTGTGCAGGAAGCAACAGTTGATATGTCTCTCTCCTACTGAAGTTTCTCTGTCTCTCTCTCTCTCAAATATCCTCCAGTGAGGATTTAAAAAATATATAAAATAATAAAGCCAGTGATCAAGCAGGTAAGAGAACTTATGGTCAAAGAAAAAAAGTGGGACTAATTTTCTCTCTCAAAATGGTTTTGAAAGCAATTTCAAAAAAGTTCTAAAACTACTAGGAAATAAAGTAAATAGCTTTCTATGGTAATAACTATGATGACTAACAACCACTTAATGTAAATTTTAATACCACCTAGAATCACAGTTTGCAAAGTTATGAAATGTCTTGATTATATATTTATTCCCATTTCCTCATATATCACAGAATTAAATTAGTTACTTATGTAGGGAGACAAAACACTTTGATTTGCCCAAGACAGGTTTGTTTACATTTTCTTCCAGTAATTCACAAATATGTAAAATATATTCCTATGATGAAAACAATCCAATTTTCTGGATGAGAGCTATTTATTATTTTCTTTCAATGTTTAGGATATGGGAGAAGAGTACTCAAATAAATCTGTGTGTCTAAGATAATTTTTAAGAAATGAATAAAAAAATTAAATTCGTTATTCTCATTCTATATTCTTCCCAAGTGTAAGGAAAACAACACTAGGAGACTTCACAGTGATGTTATTAAAAAGTTTACAGTTTGGTAATATTTTCTTTTACTTTACAGCACTGTTTACTCAAAAAAATAAAACTGCATTATTCATACTGACAATCTATAATAATAAAAGCATAATATGCTAATTAGATCGGACAGCTGACCGACCTTCTGGATATCATTCTGAACATCCTTTTGGAAGAAGCAGCTGCAGCAGGGGCCAAGGCACAAGCAGTAAGGGGCAATCAGGCAGAGGCAGTAGGACCAATCAGGCAGGCAGGTGAGCAGTTAGGGGTGATCAGGTAAGCAGGCGAGTGGTTAGGGATGATCAGGCAGGCAGGCAGAGTGGTTAGGTGATATCAGGCAGGCAGGCAGAGTAGTTGGGGTAATCAGGCAGGCAGGCAAGCAGTCCCAGATTGCAGTGATTGGGCCTAAACCGGCAGTAGGACATCCCCTAAGGGGTCCAAGATTGCGAGAGGGTGTAGACCTGACTGAGGGACCTCTGCTTCTGTGTACAAATTTCATGTATGGAGCCTCTAGTATTAAATATGACTGGCTTCTTTAATATACTGACAATTATTCTATATATTAAAAGCCTAAAATGCTAAGTGTCCGGCATCCATTCAACCAATCAAAGCGTAATATGCTAATGATATACTATGGCCACTCAACTGCTCACTATGATGTGCACTGACCACCAGGGGGCAGACAGTCAACCAGCCAACCAGTTGCTATGATGTGCACTGACTACCAGGGGGCAGATGCTCCGACTGATAGATTAGCTTGCTGCTGGGGTCTGGCCAATCGGGACTGAGGAAGATGGGCCAGACATACCCTGAAGCCCTCTCACAGTCTCCTCCTCTCCCTACCCCTTCTCCCCCTTCCCCCCGCCCTTGCTGGCCAATCTTCCATGTCCCTCCCAGACCCAATCGTGTACTTGGTGGGGTGCCTTCTGGCAATCTGGGACTCCTCGGGGGATGTCTGAGAGACAGTTTTGGCCCAATCCCACAGGCCAGCCTGATTGATGCACAAATTCATGCACTGGGCCTCTAGTTCTTAAATAAAAAGTCTTACCTTGTAGTCAGAGATATCAGGAGAATAATCGGATGTTAATTCCAAAAGCTAAAAACAAACAAACAAAAAAGTCCAGAAATACATAAGTCCCATGGTCCCTATCCCTGAGAAAACACAGAGCCTGACCACAAATCTGTAGCAAAACAGGGATTCCAATCGTTTGGGGAAAGGGGTGATACGTATGGCTTTCTTTTATCAAACACTTGCTATATTCTAGACACTAACCTAAGCCATTTTTATTCATTTAAAAAACAATTACTGGCACCTATTACACACTAGGTGTAAGATATGATCTGGCAGGAAGCGTGTGTATACACACACACATACACACACGTGTGTACATACATATATGTGTGTATATATATATGTTTATTTATATATATATACTCTAATGAGTAATTTTTCTTGGAGGGAAAATAATATTTTTGTTGTAACTGTTGTTTTAAAACATACCTTAAATGCAATCTTTTCTCCAACCTGGGGGGCAGCTGCTAAGAGTGGTAATAGACTGTAGTCCTTTTGTGTCCGTAATGGATTCTGAAAAAACAGTACTTATTAGTTATGTGACTTGGTTACTGGTGAGAAAATGTGAACCCATGACATCAACTCCAGACATGTTCTGTGGGGAACGGGGAAGTGGTAAACTCACAATAAAGACTACTTGCCTGGATGACAGTAGAAGAGTTTGTTACTGTTTCATTTAAATGCTGCTGCTTCTCATATTCAGCGTCTTTATTTAAAACAAGGGGAACAGCAAGTCCTCGTCCTCGACCGGGAGATCTGCCCCGCATGCCCCGACCCCGAATTCCCTTCCAAGAAAGAAGGTCCTCTCCTCTACCCCAACCTCTTCCCAAACTGAAAGGAACAGTCGCGCCGGGAGGCCCCGGAGGGGGCTGTCTGCCACCATTTGAGTCAGAGTTCTTGCACCCAGGAGCATTCAGAGTCTGTGCTGCAGGCCCCGGCCCCGGACGACCCCTGCTTGCAAGCAGGCCCCCTGGCTTCAAGAGCCCCGCTGTCTTCTCCGGGGAGCTCTTGGACGCGTCGCTAAGGTCATCTGAATCTGAACTCGAGTCTGAGCTGGAGTCTGAGGCTCTGGTTGTCTTGTCCTCGATGGTGGCAGAGTTAAAGGCAATTGTTGTAGCTACTTTGTTTGTAGTTGTGTTTTTTACAGAGGGCCCTTCCTTTGATAATGCAGTTGATACTTTCTCTGAGGACTTTCTGACCTCCAAGATGACATTGCTCAAAAGTTCGCTGGATGAATCATGACAAGACTCAGACTCTGAGAAGGAACTGGGACTATCTTTTGTAGGGACTTCGACACCACCTTTCCTCTCTTCGACACCACCTTTCCTCTTGGTTTTCACAAGGCTGCTTCGAGCAGGAGAACCTTTCAGAGGACTACACTTCTGTGCTGTCCGCTCTTTCACTGTCTGTGCCTTAGAAGACCTGGGATTCTGCATCCGTTTTCTATATGTACGTTTCTTTGGTGATTTTCTCTTGGTCTCTTTGTCATCCTCATCTACTACATCAGGTGCGGCTTTGTATTTCCTTTTGTTTTTCCCCCTGCCATTGTGATCTGTGACAGCTTTTGGCTCTGGATCCAAAGTGTTCTCGTTGTTGTTGTTCTCTCGCCTCTTCCAATGCTTCTTTGAATTCCTGTCACCAGTTTCTTCATCCTCCTCCAACTTAAGTGACCGCTTCTTTGCTTTTCTAGGTAAGAAATGAGTACTATCACCATTACTGACTATTACAGGATTCTCAGCGACTTCTCTCTCTTCTAATTTAACTCTATCAAAAGAACAAGAGAGAAAACTAGTGAGTAACTATGTCTCCAGGACGTTGTTATATATACTGAGATGACTGCAAACTGTCACCGCCATCAGTCAATGAAAGATCATCAAATCGCTGAAGAACAAAGACTCTTTTTGACAAAATGGTTTACATGGCATCACTTATGGTCAACTTTCAAGACTGCTTTTATTGACTACTTACTGTGTCCCTAACATTTGCTAAACTGGGTTGTATTATCAAAATGCAAGGTATTCCCTTTAAATCTGCAATTTCATTTCTAGAATTCTATCATAAAAAATATAGCCCAGCCTCTGTGGTTCAGTTGGTTAAATGTCGTCCCATGCACAAGGAGGTGGCTGGTTCGATTCCCGATCAGAGCACATGCCCAGGTTGCAGGTTCAGTCCCCAACAGGAGACTTGGAGGAGGCAGCTGATCCATGTTTCTCTCATAATCGATGTTTCTCTCTCTCTCTCTCTCTCTCTCTCTCTCTCTCTCTCTCTCTCTCTCTCTCCTCCCTCTCCTTCTCCCTCTCCCTCTCATTCCTCTCCCTGAAATAAAAACATTTAAAATATATTATATGTATCTGAGGAGAGAAACCAAGATGGCGGCATAGCTAAACACCTAACTGCAGCCTCACAAAATTTCAAAAAATACAACTAAAATATAAAGTGGACATCATCCAGAACTACAGGAAAGTTGACTGACTGGAAATTCTACAACTAAAAGGAAAGAGAAAACCAGAAGTAAAATCAGAGGAACTGTAAAAGCCTAAGATACGGAGACACTGTGCGCACGTGGGGAGAGGACAGAGCCGGAGAGGAGGGGCGGCTGAGTGCCTGGCTGGTGCTCCCTAGCAGGAAGGAGATAAAGGTTCCGGACTGTGCTGAACCCCAGTTCCAACAGCACTGAACCCCAGTTGTGGGTGAGACCCTGGGGACCCAGGCTCATACAGAGGGAATCTAGGCTGTAAGGCCGAGCAGCGAAAGGCAGTCCCAGAGGCGCGCACATTGCGCACAGGGAACGGACTGTTGACTGTGCTACTGGATTGCCCTAGCGGGAAGGAGACAAAAGCTCCTGTGCTGAGCCCCACTTCCAACTGAACTGAACCCCAGTTCCGGGCTCATTGGGGGAGAGACTAGTCTGTCTGGTAGTGGGCAAAACTCGAGGGCACCTTTCTCTCAGAGGTGCTTACAGCGAGTACCAAAGCAGCATATTTTTTTTAAATTTCCCAACGCATACTTAAAACGTTTGTTTTCCTATTCGTCACCCAGGAGGTCCACACACCTAGCTAAGTGAGCCACAACACGCCCAGGGAGACCCAGAATGACTCCCATCTCCTGGGAGGCTGCACAGGCTGCACGTTAGGAAGAGAACATAGCTGGTCCCTCCCTCTGCTTGGCTCTCTCGCACCCCAGCCGCCAGGGGATGGCCGGCCTCAGGCAGGTCTGCACCGGGAGCACCTAATGCAGCGCCCAGCTGAATAAAAGAGTGCTAGTGAGCCCCAACCGGTTTGGCTCAGTCGATAGAGCTTGGCCTGCGGACTGAAAGGTCCCAGGTTCCATTCTGGTCAAGGGCATGTACCTTGGTTGCGGGCACATCCCTAGTAGGGGGTGTGCAGAAGGCAGCTGGTCAATGTTTACCTCTTACCGATGTTTCTAACTCTCTATCCCTTCCTCTCTGTAAAAATCAATAAAAAAAATATATTTTTTAAAAAGAGCGCTAGCCAGGACCGGTTTGTCTCAGTGGATAGAATAGATCGTCAGCCTGCAACCTGCAGGGTCCCAGGTTGGATTCCAGTAAGGGGCATGTACCTTGGTTGTGGGCACATCCCCAGTAGGGGGTGAGCAGGAGGCAGCTGATCCGGTGTTTCTCTCTCATCGATGTTTCTAGCTCTCTATCTCTGTCCCTCTCCCTCTCCCTTCCTCTCTATAAAAAATCAATAAAATATATATTTTAAAATAAATAAATAAATAAATAAATAAAAATAAAAACAAAAAGAGCGCTAGCAGACCACGGCGGGAAGGAACCCGCGCCCTGCCCCTAGGCGGCATCAGGGCTTTCCCAGCTCGCTCCACCATCCACCCGCATCCCACGCCTCGGGAGGGATGCCCGTTACCAGGCGCCTTCCGGACCCTCCTCCTCCCCGACTCATCAGAATCTCTGCGGGCCAGGAGTGCGCGGTTTCAGGGTCTCACCCCGTCCCCATGCCCACCCCTCACCCACCCCGATCCACGCGCGGCCTCCAGAGCGGGCGGCGCCGCTGGGCCGCCGCGCGCACCTGAGGCAATCGTTGTCGCGGACCAGGCGCGCGCTCTCGCCGTGGGGCAGGAGCCCCCCCTCCAGGTAGAGGCTGAGGAGGGCCCCGGAACTGAAGCCGAAGCGCTGGCGGATGAGACTAATGAGATCCGTGACTACCCGGCACCGGTTCAAGTCGACCAGAAGCCAGAAGTCCATGCAGTGCGGGGTGGCTGGCGGCGGGTAATCAAATCGGAGCCGTAGCCTAACAGTCTCGGAGGCTGCCATCTTGCTCGGTGCTCTACGGAAGCCGAGACGCGCCACAGCGCTCCCCGGAGGCGTGCTCGGGCGGCCCGCCCCCCGCAGCCGCCCGCCGGGCGCCACCTATGGGAGGCAAGTGGCTATTACAGCCTTCGTGAAAGGCAACGCGGAGAGGTGTGGATTCAATTCAGTTCAGTCCAGGCTAAGCACACCAATAAATAAAATCCCCTTATCCTTTCCTACCGAGTGCTATGTAGAGTGTCAGTTTGGGCATCTCTCCGTGTAAATTCTCTGATAAAGCAATTCTCAGCATTTGTCTTCTAAGATATTAGCTAGTCTACGCAAAGAATGTTTTTAAACTCCCAAATACATTTGGTTGACAAACTTTTCATCATAGATGGTGTTCCTAGTGTATTGTGAATATTAACATTAAAAAATTAATCACCCTCTTAAAAGTGGAATTTAAAGTCCTTAGCAGTTTAATTCCTACCACCATTCACATTAAAATATAAGCCCTAACCGGTTTGGTTCAGTGGATAGAGCGTCCCAGGTTCGATTCTGGTCAAGGGCACGTACTTTGATTGCAGGCACATCCCCAGTGGGAGGTGTGCAGGAGGCAGCTGATTGATGTTTCTAGCTCTCTATACTTCCTTCCTCTCTGTAAAAAATCAATAGAATATATTTTTAAAATATATAAAAACAGGCCCTCTTATTAACCTGTAATCAGAAATTTTACATCATTCAATTCCATTCCATTTTCCTACATATTAACTCTTTTAGTTTTCATGACAAAGTTATGAATTATTATTATTATTATTATTATTATTACTACTATTCCCATTTTGAAGATTAAAAGTTCAGAATAGTTAAGTACTAAGGTTACTGGACTAGTAAAGGACCACCTATGTTAAGATGGTTACCTATGTCTTTTCTCTGGCCCAAATCTCAGTGCTCTCTCCCTTCACCGGCAGGACTCTGCCATTTCACAGAGCTTCAGATAAAAACATCTGTCCATTTATGACAGGCAGAGGGGAAGGACAGGGAGGGGAACAGGACAGAGAGAGGCCTTGTCACTTGTACTTTGTTTTTCTGTTTTGTGTTTTTCATCGTGCAGTTTATTTATTTTTTTCATCGTGCACTTTAGAACCAGTACTTAGAAGTATAACCTGACCATCTTACAGCCCCTGCATATTCTTGTTTCCTAGCTCAGTGGGTGAGTTATGTCAGCACACCCTAAGATAAACATGACCTTTACACACACACACACACACACACACACACACACACATGCGCGCGCGCGCGCACACACACGAAAACATCCCTAGCACTCTTTTTCTCTTTTCCCCCTCCCAAACCTCCAATACCCTCTTTAAAATGACTGCTGTGGCCGAAACCGGTTTGGCTCAATGGATAGAGCGTCGTCTTGGGAACTGAAGGGTCCCGGGTTCGATTCTGGTCAGGGGCATGTACCTTGGTTGCGGGCATATCCCCAGTAGGGGTGTGCAGGGGGCAGCTGATCGATGACTCTTTCTAATCAATGTTTCTAACTATCTCTCTCCCTTCCTCTTTGTACAAAATCAATAAAATATATTTTAAAAAAATTAAAAAAAAAAGACTGCTGTGAAGGAGAGCAGAACACAGGGGGAACAGCAGCAGTGGAGGCCGGCTGGGCTCCGGCAGCAGGTCCTCAGCCTGAAGCTGCCGCTCCAGGGGCAAAGGAACCCTGTGCCCCAACTCTCCTTTCCGCTCCTTCCCCAGAGATGGGCTGTGGCGTGGCACCATGGCACTGGCATCGCTCCTCTTCTTTCATGTCCCCGCTGGATTACTGGCCCTCTTCACCCCTGGGCATCGCAAAGATGGCAGGTTCATGTCTGCAAGCATCCTGATGAGCAGCGTGGGACCCACTGCTGCTGGACTCTTGACAAGTGCAGTCATTGCTGGAGCGAACCAAGCTTCGGAGAAGAAAATGATACCCTTTGAAGCCCTCCCTCGCCTTGGGCACTTGGACACGTGTTTTGTGTAATGGTGGTCTCCCTTTTACGGCTTTTAGCTACTCTATAGCATACACCCTTATGCAAGGATGTCAAACCTACGTTTTATAGAATTCTCAGAAAGGATACAATGTGGAATGCAGTGTTTTCTGAGTTCTTCCACTGGAAGTGACTTGGATGTGGAAGTATGGGAAGAACAGCATCCGGCCCTTTCTTCAATTGGAAGCTCCAGGAATCAAAGATCTTTTTGAATTCCTATTGTTCTCAACCAAAACAGACCAAGTTTTGTTTTGTTTTGAAATTGAATGTAAACAGTTTTTTAATATATATATTTTATTGTTTTTTTACAGAGAGGAAGGGAGAGAGATAGAGAGCTAGAAACGTCGATGAGAAAGAAACAACGACCAGCTGCCTCCTGCACACCCCCTACCAGGGATGTGCCCGCAACCAATGTACATGCCCTTGACCGAAATCGAACCCGGGACCTTTCAGTCCGCAGACCGACGCTCTACCACTGAGCCAAACCGGCTTCGGCTAATGTAAGCAGTTTTACATGTGCATCTTTACCCAAAGTCACGTCAACAGTGCTTCTGGATTAGCAGAATATACTGCACTAAATCTTATTGTTCTAAAACAAATAAATAAACTAATTAATTAATTAACTGTTGTGAAGATGATGTTAACAACACAGAATAATGCTGATGAAAATTATTAAGAGAAAATAAACAAATAACTTTATTATCATATTTTATATTTTTTATATATTTTATTGATTTTTTTACAGAGAGGATGGGAGAAGGAGAGAGAGTTAGAAACATAAATCAGCTAAGGTACATGCCCTTGACTAAAATCAAACCTGGATCCCTTCAGTCCGCAGGTCAACACTCTATCCACTGAGCCAAACTGGTTAGGGCTATTATTATATTTTAAAAACACTAGAGAAAACATATCCCAGATGCCAACAATGGTTATGTAGGATCTAACATTTTTTCCTCAGCTTTCCAAAATGTTCATAATATACAATACATAACTTCATAAGAAAAAATAATTTTTAAAAATCTCTGAAAATGGAATCCCACATCAGCTTCATCTGATTTGGGGCAGACGCAGCAGTTTTTGAAATGCCAGGGCTTTTATAGGGAAACTAAGAGATGGGCAGGGCGGGAAGCACGGTCTTCATGGGTATTTTCCTGTAGCGTCTCAGTTCTGCCGCACAACTGAGGTCAAATGCATTCAACGTCTCTTCCTCTCCACTCTGTCCTCCCAACACCGCAAAGAACCATGTGGAGGGGCAGGCAGAACATGCCACCCAGAACCCGTGCCAAGGCTTGTCCTGTCCTGCAGAGGGCGCCCCGGACACTGCCAGTCGCCTCGCTGCTCAGGCCCCGCCCCCAGACCACCGAGTCTCCGCCCCCACTCAGACCCCGCCCCCGACCCAGTCCAGGCCCCGCCCACCGCCGTCACGTGCTGGGGCACCAGGTCCAGCCTATTGCTGCTGCTGCAGCGCGGTATTCGTCATGGAGCTGGCACCGCGGGTCTGTCTCCTGTCCCTTCCGCTGCTGCTGCTTCTGGGCCTGAGCGCTGGTAGGTTCGGGCACAGGATGTCTCAGGGACCGGTGCCTTCTTCTCTCCCCAGGGATGAGCGTCTGCTAGTACGTTTGTGCCTTTGAAAGCAAATCTCTTTTTCCTCTGTGCTTTTGAACCTTTCGACTAGTTCTGTTGGTTTGTTTTCTAATTGAAAGTGCTTTTCTACTCCCCTTTTCCCTCCTCCCCTCCCCCCCCTTTTTTTTTTTGCTCTGGGTGGTCTGATACTCCCTTCTACCCTAGATAGAAACGGTTGTGGGAAATGTATGATTTGGAGAAACTGCTGATCAAATGAGGTTTCCACGATCTTAACGCCACCCACCTCCTCGCTGCCGTCACTGGCTGTTCAAAAAGACTGAAAAATCCTACCCCGAATGGGCCGTTTCATTGAGAGAAGGCCTTTTCCGCTCTACTTGATCAGAGCAGACAAAATAGTCTCCCCCCTCATCAAGGCCCTTTTTGGCAAAAACAAATCCGTGTTGAAAGGGTGACTTGCAAACAGATTTTCAGTCTCTCTCTCCCCCACCCAGCAAAAATGTTTCCTGGTCTGAATCAACAGAATTCTACTGGCCACAAACTTGCCTTATGATCTTAGGCAAGTTGCTTAACAACTGTTTTTTCCCTTTTTTTTTTTTGTAATATGGGGATCATATGCCCTTCAGTTTGTGTCTGGGAAATGTTGTCAAGTATGTTGAACGCCAAATGTTAACAGTGATCAGGTCAGAGAGGCATAGGTCAAAAGGGACCCCACCTTTATCTATCTGTCATTTTCAAAGAGACTGAATTCTTTTTTTTTCTTTTCTTATATTTTATTGATTTTTTACAGAGAGAAATATTGACCAGCTGCCTCCTGCACACCTCCCACTGGGGATGTGCCCGCAACCGAGGCAAACGCCCCTGTCGGGAATCGAACCTCTATCCATTGAGCCAAACTGGTTTGGGGGACTGAATTCTTAAGTTATTTGTACATTAGACTCTTATAGCCATATCTGTAATATCCTAGCAGTTCTGTTTTTCTCCTCAAGACACTTTTTGCTTTTCTTAATCTCTAGCCTTATCAGTTACAAACAGCATTGTCTCCTCATCTACTTCTTTCTCTTCTCAAGACCAGTTTTTTGTTCTTTTACTTGCTGCAGAGGCTTGAAATTTAAGCAAGGAAGAAGTGAAAGGTAGAAAATTCCAGTCACCAAGGGTAATCCCCAAGTCAGCCTTTTCCTCCTCATTGATGCATTCATTGGTTGATTCTTGTATGTGCCCCAACCAGGGATCGAACCTGCAACATTGACATATTGGGATGACACCAACTGAATTATCTAACCAACTGAATTACCTACCTGGCCAGGAATTGGTTTGTTTTTTTCCCCATAACTGAAGGTTCCCCGCCCCCTTATTTTCATAATATATTGCAGTAAGTACATTGCCTAAAATATAAACCAAGCCGAAACCGGTTTGGCTCAGTGGATAGAGCATCAGCCTGTGGGCTGAAGGGTTCCAGGTTTGATTCCGGTCAAGGGCACGTACCTTGGTTGTGGGCACATCCCCAGTGGGGGTTGTGCAGGAGGCAGCTGATTGATGTTTCTCTCTCATCGATGTTTCTAACTCTCTGTTCCTCTCCCTTCCTCTCTGTAAAAAAAAACAATAAAATAAATATAAAATAAAATAAAATAAAATATAAACCAAGTCCTCTCTAGTCTGGCATGGCCACCTTTACTGGACTTGGAATTTATCTGGACGTTAGACATCCTTCAGGAAAAATCAAATTGTGCTTCTGTTTCAGGAGCCACCGTCGACCTGCCCCCAGACGAAGGCAAAGAAGTATGGGATTATGTGACGGTCCGAAAGGATGCCCACATGTTCTGGTGGCTCTATTATGCCACCAGCCCCTGCAAGAACTTCACAGAACTGCCCCTGGTTATGTGGCTTCAGGTAAGAGTGGCTTTGCTGCTTGGCCAGGTTTGAGGCCACGTTTCCCTCACTTAACATGTTGCTTGCTCTTAAGGGTTCACAGCTCAGCCGGTGATCAAGGACTGATCCAGCAGCCAGCCAGGGGTCTGCTCCGGTCGGGGGTTCGGTACCCTACTGAAGTAGGCAAAGGCCGTGGTATTCCAAGGAGGGCAAATCAGAGTGAGGGGTTCTATTGCCATGTTTGTTTGTTTGTTTGTTTGAGCCCAAGCAGTGGCAGAAACCTTTACCAGAAGCTTCTGAAGACGGATTTGACTATACACTGATAGAAAGTGTTTTGAACAGTTCCAAAACAAAGGCTGAGGTCCCCTGACCGGCTCCTCCCATCCCTGTTTCCCAATCCTTTCCCAGACCCTAACTTCTTGCCCCCAGAAAAACGGGTCTTTTGAAAGCACTCAGCCTCATGTATCTTAGCATTGAACGTTGGGCCTTTTCCTTCTCCTTAGATGTGTCTGCGTTCTGATCTCGAGCTTTGCTTGCAGGGTGGAAGGCATGGAGCTGTTAAGAGGCATTTGGGGGCAGGCAGAGGATTCTTCCCTGCATTCCTAAAACATCTGCCCAGAGGTGGCCCACACCCACCTGGAAGACCAGTCTCCCGGGAGGCGTTGAGGAACATGGTCTTGCTCAGGCTCTAGAAACTGTAGGCCTGGCCCAGCGGGGGCTCCAGGTTGCTCACCATGAGATGGGGCACCCTGGTCTTCACTCGCGTAGGATGCAAATGTCACTTCTTACAAAAAAAACGCCAGTCATCCTAAGCAGCCTCCCAGTGCCCCGGGCCCATGCTGGCCTTCTGGTGAGATAGAGCAAAGATGAGCAGTGTGCCAGGAGGGGCCATTCTCTCATGATTACCAAAAGCAGCTCCTTTGATGAGCTGGAGGTGAGGCTCAGCCAAGGGTGCAGCTATGAAAATGCCACAGAAGCACCCTTATGTGAACTTCTGGCCACCCGGGTGGCAGGTTGTTGGGGAGAGCCCTGCCGTGGCCAAGCCCAGGCCCGCCATTCACGGGACCCGGGTACCCGATGCCTTCCTGCCGCTTAGAGCGATGGCAGGAAAGACACTTCCCTTTTCTGGGCTTTGCTGTCTAATCCGGGGTATTTTGTTACAACTTTTCATTAATTTAGCAGAACTTCCCCATCCCCGAGTGAAAGCTTGCTTAGGAGCAAAAGCGGAAGTGCTGAGGCTGGGGTGGAGCCAGGGCTGAGTCCCACCCTCTGGACTTCCCCTCGGTCACGCGCTGCCCTCAGTCACTTTCTGGAATTGCAGTATGAAAACCACTGAGCTTAGAAGGTGCAAACCTTCCCTGTGGTTGATGGCGGAGCAGGGTCCTTGTTTTATCTGATTAACTTGCCAACGTGTAAAAAGTCAGGAGTTGTAGCAGCAGCTTGGGGGCTTGAACTCCCCGTCCCAAGGCAGCGTGGCAGGGGTCCCCTTTCAGGGAGGGCAGGAGCTCCTGGAGGAGGGAGCCCTCGCTGGCACCTGATTTCTCCTCATGGTCCATGGTCCAGTTTGTGACTGATAAACCGGAACGGCGAGCCGAGCCGTGTTCCCGGGGTCCTGTCTGGTGACGCCCAAGAATGAGCTCCATGGACCAGAGGATTTAAGTAAAAGTAATTTATTACAAAGCAGATTCAGGCTCCCCCCCTCCCCCCCACGGGGAGGGGGCATAAAGAATGGGTTGCCAATAAGTAAGGTGACCAGACATCCCGCTTTTGGCAGGACAGTCCCAATTTTTAACAAATTGTCCCATGTCCTGCGGCGTTTTAAAAAAGTCCAGAAGGTTTCAAAGAATCTTTCCAAAAATTGGGACTTCTTTAAAACGCTGTGGGACGCGGGACAAATTGTTAAAAATCGGGACGTGTGGTCACCTTACAATAAGGCAAGTTGTCCTAGGAGTATCTGTGTGCTGCAAGCCTGCGTCATAGCTATTCCTGTCACCACCTGGTGGATTTCCTCATTGTTTGTGCCCAGCAACCTGAACCTTCTCCGTTTCGGTGTGCACGTACACATTGTTTATTGCGGGCCCTCCCTGGGTCTCCCACGCCTTCCGCTCCATATTCAGAAACACTTCATTTTCGTTTTCAGCTTGGTTGGTTTCTGTTCCTAGGCTTGCTCGAACTGCCGAGTCTGCCCCTGTCTATGTTCTTTTTTTATTTTTTTTTAATATATTTTATTAATTTTTTAGAGAGAGGAAGGGAGAAGGATAGAGAGCTAGAAACATCGACGAAAGAGAAACATCAACAAGCTGCCTCCTGCACACCCCCTACTGGGGATGTGCCCGCAACCAACGTACATGCCCTTGACCGGAATCGAACCTGGGACCTTTCAGTCCGCAGGCCGACGCTCTATCCACTGAGCCAAACGGTTTCGGCCCTGTCTATGTTCTGCCTGCCTTTGTTTCCCACGGGACCCCTGCCCTATGTGCCTCCTCTCTGTGCCCTTTGGTTAGCATGACCCCGGGAACTGAGATGCTATTGGAGGGATATCCCCTGGCCAAGTTACTGATCTCCCCTTCATGAAGGGAAAAGGTTATGATTAAAGAACAAATAAATTACTAGTTCAGATGAAAAGATCTATTTTCGCCACCCACTGAGGCGACGTGCGCTGACTGCTCTGGGCAGGTCTCTGAGAATCCGGGTCACGCCGTCTGAGTGGAGCCGTGAGCTGTTCCATGCAGCATGTCACTTGGCTCACTGACACATTTACGGTGTTTCGGAGCCGCTGGGGTGTCCCTGGCCACGACAGCACCCCGCCCCAGCGTTCCAGACGAAGGTTTGGCAGTCAGGTGTGCTCACACAGAGCAGCAGTGTCCTCCAGCCAGCCTCCCGTGCCCTTGGCTGGGGTGGTCACCTCCCAACGCCACAAAAGAGCATCCAAAGCAGAGTGGGGGGATGGGCAGTTCTCCTTTATTCGAGGGTCACAAGTCCCGGAGTCCAGTCCTGGTAGAGCCCCTGTCATTGCCATGTCCCCTTCCTGGGCCTTAGTGCTCGTCTTTGAGGGAAGAGCTAGGCAAAGTGCCCGAACGTCAGTGAGTCCATGGCTGGCCAGGATTCACGTTTGGGGGATCAGAGGTAGGAAAGTTCCCTGTGGGGGCTCTTGGCCTGGGTCTGTACCGTTTAAAACGTATTTTTATTGATTTCAGAGAGGAAGGGAGAGGGAGATATCGATGATAGAGAATCATTGATCGGAGATATCAATGATGGGAGAGAGTCATTGATCGGCTGCCTCCCGCACGCCCCGGGTGTGCCCCTTTCTGAAAGATGTCAGCCGCTCCCCGGGGCTCAGTTCGTGCAGAAGCGCCTGGTTCGCCAGGTAAATTGTGCCTTCATGCAGGGTCGGCGCAGCCATCACTGAATCATAAAAATCATTCATAGGGAGTGTGGGCGGCGTCGTCATCGTCGTCATCATGTTACAATTTTACTAACCTTTTCTCAGGATTAATGTTTGTTTCTTTTCTCTTCCTCAGGGTGGTCCGGGCGGATCCAGCACTGGATTTGGTAACTTTGAGGAAATCGGACCACTTGACTGTGATCTCAAACCACGAAAGACTACCTGGGTACTGTGGGCATGGCCTGGCCTCACCCCGGGCTCACCCCATGCTGGGCGGAGTCACAGGTTTAGCAGCCCTGTCCCTCAGCACCCCCACCTCCACCCCCCTCCCACCCCCCATCTCTCTTGTTTTCGTGACCTTTCTCTCCACTTGCCCACAGAAGCCACTCTAGCTATCCACACCTTGGCTGTCTCTGCAGTCTGACTCGGGGTCCCACCCTCTGGCCACAAGCTCTCATCCTTTCCCCTGTTTCCTCTCCTCCACCCCTACCTCTTGACTTCTTTAAGTCAAATATTTATTTGAGCCGAAACCGGTTTGGCTCAATGGATAGAGCGTCGGCTTGGGGACTGAAAGATCCCGGGATCGATTCCGGTCAAGGACATGTGCCTTGGTTGTGCGCATATCCCCAGTAGGGGATGTGCAAGAGGCAGCTGATCGATGAGAGAGTTTCTAACTCTCTATCTCTCTCCCTTCCTTTCTGTACAAAAATCAATAAAATATATTTTTACATATATATCTATATCTATATCTATATCTATATTTATTTATTTATTTGAGCTCCTATGTTCAATTTTCTGGGCATCTACCTAAGAGTAGAATTGACAGGTCATAGAGTAGCACTATGTTTAATACCCAAATGTTGCTAATATTCTTACAAGAATTGTTTGTATTTGCTGTTCCTTTTTTTTTTTTTTTTAAACATATTTTATTGATTTTTTTACAGAGAGGAAGGGAGAGAGATAGAAACATCGGTGAGAGTCATCGATCAGCTGCCTCCTGCATGCCCCCTATTGGGGATGTGCCCGAAACCAAGGTACATGCCCTTGACCGGAATCACACCTGGGACCCTTCAGTCCGCAGGCCTACGCTCTATCCACTGAGCCAAACCAGTTTCGGCTGTATTTGCTGTTCTTTACCCAGAGCTTACCACCCAGATGCTGCAATGTTGTCTCCCTGCTACGTGGCTGCTTTCAAAGTGTCCCTCCTCTCCCCACCCAGTCTACTTTTCACATGCTGCCTGAGTGAAATTCTCCAATGCAAATTGTTTCTTCATTTACCATCTTTCGGTTAGCCCGGAGATTAGATCCAGATTGGTGGGCATAAGCTGGCTTCTGCTTATCTCCAGCCACATATCTCAGCATCTGTCCACATGTACTCTACCTCTGCATGGCTTGGACTTCAGTCCTGTGGCCATCCATTCGCAACCTAGCTCACCATGTCCACATCTACTGTTCTTTAAGACTCAATGCAGGATCCCCTCTTCCTTGATATTTCCTCTGAGTCCTTTGATTCTCTTGTTTGTCTCCACACTGGCCTTCCTTTTACTTACTCTTGCCTTTGGGTCTTGGCACATGCTGTTCCCTGAGCCTGGAATATCCCATACGTACTCACTTCCAACTGAAATTCCACTTCTACTTGCAGTAGCCGAGTGCCTACTGGCTTGTGCTCCCCAACCCTCCCATAACTAAGAGGGTAGCATGACTGGGGCAGAGAGCCTGAATGAGGAACGAGGAGGCCTGGATCTCAGTCCTGATGCTGTCCAAGTGGGTGACCTTGGACAAGTCCTGGGCCTTTTCTGCACTTTCATTTCCTGATCAGTAAAGGACATGGCTGGTCTGTGTCATCACTAAGGATCCTTCCGGATGTAAAATTCTATATCTCTAAGACTCTTTAGAGAGGATATTAGGATACGTTTTCTTCTCATAGTATACAGGGACTCCAGGCCAGTGTGGAAGTTGGCTCCATCTTGAAGACAACGGGTGTGTGGTGTTCAGACCTTGGATGTATTGTTTGCTATTGCTCAGACTTGCTGCTCGATTCCACCTGCACTAATGTGTTCCATTTAGGACATGTGTATATCGTATGAAATGTGACAGCTTAGATGCTCTGATCCCAGGTTTACGCTAATCTTTCCTTCTTGCCTTTCCTTTTCTTGGCCACACTTGTCTATGTTCCTGTCCTTTATTTTTTAAAATCCCTTTTAGCAAGAGGATCAGAAGCACAGTGATCTCCTCGCTCCTGTTTTTGATGAGCTCATGCAGAATGATCAAAAGATAATCGGTACCCTAGCCAGTTTGGCTCAGTGGATAGAGCATAGCTCAGACTGAAGGGCCCGGGTTCGATTCTGGTCAAGGGCACGCACCTCAGTTGCAGGCTCATCCATCCCCAGCCCTGGTTGGGGCGTGTCCAGGAGGCAACTCATCGATGTGTCTCTCTCACATCGATGTTTCTGTCTCTCCCCCTCCCTTCCAATGGAAAAAGATCCTAGGGGGAGGATGAACAACAACAACAACACAAAAGATCCTTGGTGACTGCCTGCCTGACTGGAGCATTTGCTTTCCCTCTGTGGCATGCAGCTCCAGTCTGCCAATCTCCTGTTCGTGGATAACCCCGTGGGCACCGGGTTCAGTTACGTGAGCAAAGACGGCGAGTATGCCAAAGACCTCTCCACGGTGGCATCGGACATGATGGTTCTCCTGCAGTCCTTCTTCAGTTGCCGCCCGGAGTTCCAGGTGAGTAGAGCTTCGGGAACAGCTGAGCAAGGGGCTAGTGGTAGTGACACTGTGCCCACCAGAACCACCTTCTCCCAGCACAGCGCCCGGCTCATTCATTTCTACACCCCAGATCGGGTTGTGGGCTTTGGTTTCTCTCTTCACTCAAGGTGGTTTCTAGCTTGAAGGGATGGCCTTGGGGCCAGTATTCTAAGCAGACAGAGTAATCAGAGGTGGGGAGGGAGAGGGACAACACAAAGCGGGTTTGTCAGGCCGTGACGTGCATTAGAAATTTGAAATTAATTCGTGTGCGTAAGAAGATATTCAGGATGTTCCGTTCTCTGTCAATTCCTTTTCTTGCTAGACGATCCCGTTCTACATCTTCTCAGAGTCTTACGGAGGAAAAATGGCTGCTGGCATTGCTCTGGAACTTCATAAGGTAACAAGGAAGATGACATTGTCGTCTTGGTTTCACACAGAAACGGATTGTTTTAACATCCGTTTTTAATGCTCACGGAGGTCAGTAATTTCCTTAGGAGTTTTCAAATGATGCTTTTCTCCTGTGGTTCTGACACTTCTGTTAGCTGCTGTTCCCCAGGAAGTGGAACTTGTCCTCATCATCAGGGACTAGTTAGGTAACTTGAAATAAGTTCCTTCTGGAAAAACCAGAAAAAAAATGCTAATTCTTTCACTTTCATGACCAATGTTCAAAGTCAGGATATTCATTGTTTTCTTATTTTAGATATCTGAATAGCTTGTGTAGTCACATTCAAAATTCAAAAACTAGCCCTAACCAGTTTGGCTTAGTGGATAGAGCATCGGCCTGTGGACTGAAGGGTCCCAGGTTCAATTCCAGTCAAGGGCATGTACCTTGGTTGTGGGCACATCTCTAGTGGGGAGGGAAGGGGGATGCAGGAGGCAGCTGATTGATGTTTCTCTCTCATCTGATGTTTCTAATTCTCTATCCGTCTCCCTTTCTTTCTGTAAATAATAATAATAATAATAATAATAATAATAATATATTTAAAAAAACAACAACAAAATTCCAAAACTATACAAGGGGTAATGTTACACTCTCTCCCTTGCCTCTGTCCCCCTTCCCTAAGGCAACCTCTGTCATTAGTTTCTTCTGTACTTTTCCAGAGGTATGTCATGCCTGTGAAAGCTAATTCACATGTATTCTTTTTTCCTATTTCTGTACAAATGATAGTACACACGATATACTATACTATGTCTCTTTTTACTTCAACAATATAGCTTAGAGATGTCTTCATATCAGTTTATAAAGAACTAATTTTTAAAAAAATATATTTTATTGATTTTGTATAGAGAGGAAGGGAGAGAGACAGAGAGTTAGAAACATCGATGAGAGAGAGTCATCGATCAGCTGCCTCTTGCACACCCCCTACTGGGGATATGCCCGCAACCAAGGTACATGCCCTTGACCGGAATCGAACCCGGGACCCTTCAGTCCCCAAGCCAACGCTCTATCCATTGAGCCAAACCGGTCTCGGCAAGAACTAATTTTTTTGTTCGTTTGTTCATTTGTTTTTATCCTCACCCAAGGATATTTTTCCCATTGATTTCTAGAGAGAGTGGAAGTGAGGGAGGACAAGGAGAGAGACACACAGAGAGAGAAACATTGACGTGAGAGAGACACATTGATTAGTTGTCTCCACGCGCCCCAACCAGGGCCGGGGAACCTGCAACCTAAGTACATGCCCTTGAACCCAAGACCGGTGCTCTAACCACTGAGCATCTGGCCAGGGCTTCATTGTTGTTTCTTAAATCACATCATATTGGAAATGGTCATAATTCGTTTAGCCTCTCCTATGATATGCAGATTGTTTCCAATTTCCTGCTACTGTATTACTGTTAAATGAAAAAGGGGGGTGGGGGCCGCAGGGCAAAGAAGGATGAGCTCCCAGCCTTAAGGTCTTCTCCCAGCCCTTCCGTGAGGCAGTGAGGATTGTACCCAAGGAGCCCTCTGAGAAATCGGACCTTGGGGCAGTGTCCCTCCTAAAAAGATAGGGGATGCGCCAGACCCGCGCGCACACCCTGCCCACACCCTTGTGAAACTCGAAGAGAGAAACTCAGCAGTTCCCACTCACTTTGCAAAGGTTGTCAGGAAGGGGTTGCTCTGGTCCTCTGGAGGGTGTCGGAGGTCTTCGGGGACTGGGGACGCTCGGGAAGGGCGGGCAGACGTTTTCTGGGCTCGGGAAGGCGGCGTGGGAAGACAGGGCTTCCTCCTGTTGAGTCCCTTTGACAAGGATGTTTCTTGGCTCCTCCTCTTGCAGGCCATTCAGCAAGGGACCATCAAGTGCAACTTTTCTGGGGTTGCTCTGGGCGACTCCTGGATCTCCCCTGTAGGTAAGCATGGAATTTGTAGACATTCCTTTACTTCCTTTCCCCACCCTTCCCTGGAACTTTGGGCTGTGTTATCCCAAAAAAGAACAAGGCAACGGAATTTCTCTGAGTCCTTGGAGAAGTGAACTCAGTGTGTGTGTATATGCCCCGGGGCCATCCAAGAAATTTGGGGAGGTGAACTCCTTTACCCAGCATCCACCCCGGGCTGCTACAGACTGAACTTAATCCTCTTATTTGATTCTTTTTTTTTTTTTTTTAATATATTTTATTGATTTTGTACAGAGAGGAAGGGAGAGAGATAGAGAGTTAGAAACATTGATGAGAGAGAGTCATCGATCAGCTGCCTCTTGCACACCCCCTACTGGGGATATGCCCGCAACCAAGGTACATGCCCTTGACCGGAATCGAACCCGGGACCTTTCAGTCCCCAAGCTGACGCTCTATCCATTGAGCCAAACCGGTCCCGGCTTATTTGATTCTTATAACAAAAGAATCCAACTTTACAGTTTGGAGACGTTCTAAAGTGAGCATGTCATACTCACAGCCCGAGGGCGCCATGCGGCCCATAACGAGTATTTTTGCAACCCAGCCACTATAACAGTGTGAGCAGTTATTTACAATTATGAGAGGAAGTACGTCTCCTGTCAGATCTAGAATTACTGACACTCACCTTGGATCAGCTTTGAAAGTCATCACTGAGAACGAGATTTCCCCCGAAGTAGGAAAGATAGCAGCAGGGAGAGATGCCAAGTACCAGGGAGAAAACTTTAATTTGATCATGGCTCTTGTTCTTTTTTTTTTTTTTTTTATTCTATACTTTTCAAAATAAACCTATGTTTCTATGAAAATTGAAGCTTTTGTTTTTTTGTGGCCCATATAAACTTAACCCTTGTTTATTTGGCCCACGTTAGCCTTTGAGTTTGACATGCTTGTTCTAAAGGCCCGAGGGGAGGATGGAATTCTGACACACAGAATGAGGGGCGTGGTCAGGAATCAAACTCAGGTCTGTTTATCATCTTGTCCCCCGATGTGAGCATGAGCATTGGGGTGAACGTCTCACCTGTTGCTCATGTTGATTAGACAAGGTTAGCATCGGGTGCTGCAACTCAGGTGCACAGTTTCACAACCTGAGCATCCGCATCCTTGTAGGGAGTACCAATAAAAGTTGCTTATGTTGCAGACATCCGGGGTGTGGCTTCAGACATCTAAAATAGTCACCTTGCCTGTCCGGTGTGGCTCTGTGGTTGAGTGTCGACCAATGAACCAGGTCATGGTTTGATTCCCGGTCAGGGCACAAGCCCAGGCTGTGGGCTCGCTCTCCTAGAAGGAGGCATTCAGGAGGCAGCCGCTCAGTGATTCTCTCTCATCCTTGTTATTTCTATTTCTCTCTCCTTCTCCCTCCCTCTCTCTGAAATCAATAGAATCATATAAAAACCTGAGTGGGTTCACCCTAACATAGGATTCAAAATCTCAGTCCTGTAGACATTTGGGTCATATAATTCTTTGTGGGGAGAGTTCCTGTGCAGTGTAAGACCCTCTCTGCCCTTTGGTTGCCAGTGTTTCCACTCCAGTATGACTTTCCAGACATTATCAAATTACCCCTGGTGGAGAACTACTGCTCAAACCTAACAAAAGCTGACTTTTCACAGGCAAAACCAAATTATAAAGTTAGGAATCAGGAGAGAGTTGCCCATGGAGGAGGGAAGGGAATAATAAGCTAGAAAGGGACATGAGGGACCTTTCCAGGCTGTTTGTGCTCCATCTCTTGACTGAGGTGGCCGTTACATGGGAGTAAATGCATTTACAGAGCCATGTCCCTAATGGATTCGGGACATCCTGATGCCACTTGGAATGGTTATTTCTTGCCCTCATTCTGGCATCTCCAGGGAACAATGGCATAACTGAGATCTGAGTCAGCATTGAGAGGAGGGCTGCTGCTTGTTTGTCCTTCCTGGATGGACCTCCTAGGCCTAGGACATCAGGAAGCAGCGGATGCCTTGATCGGAAGCCCAAGAATCTAGCAGGATTCTTGCCAGATGCCTCACTCAAAATTACAGCACTGGCTCCCGTACTTCCTCTGGGGTCTCATCAGTTTCACAACAACACTAAGCACTTTGCAAGTGTTTACTTCGTGTAATCCTTACAACAGCTCCATGGGATCGATGCTGTTATTATCCCGATTTTAGAGATGATGAAACTCAGAGAGGTTAAGCAATTTTTCTCGAGTCACACAGCTAAAGCCAGGACTCAAATCCAGGCAGCAGGCCCTGGAATCCTTGCACTTAACCATTACACTACATTTCCTCCCGTACACCAGCAAGTTGAACCTCATGGCCATACAAGTGCTGTTCATCTTGTCCAAAATCCTTCCACCTTGCCATGTCCCACCTCCCCTTATGACTCTTCCTGTCCAGCTCTTAGTCCCTCCTTCCAGACCTCGTTAAGTATCAGCCCTTCATCCCAGAAGTACTCCCCTGTTGAGGGAGAAGTACTGTTAATTTCACAAACAATCATGACTGGTTTGCTGGGTAGTAGGTATTGTGTCAGGTGCTGGGAAAGACATACAGGTGTATTCCATGTCCTCGGTTCAGTGTTGGAGTCATAGAACTACTTGTGATTATTTAAATTTATTTTTTAAAAATATTTTTTATTGATTTTTTACAGAAAGGAAGGGAGAAGGATAGAGAGCTAGAAACATCAATGTGAGAGAGACATCGATCAGCTGCCTCCTGCACACCCCTCACCGGGAATGTGCCCGCAACCAAGGTACATGCCCCTGACCGGAATTGAACCTGGGACCCTTCAGTCCGCAGACCGACACTCTATCCACTGAGCCAAACCGGTTTCGGCATGACTATTTAAATGTAAATTAATTAAAATACAATGAAAATTTTTTTCCTTCTTTTTTATTTTTTTAAAATTTATTTCAGAGAGGAAGGGAGAGGAAGAGAGAGAGAGAGAAAGAGAGAAACATCAACTATGATAGAGAATCATCGGTCAGCTGCCTCTGCACGCACCACACTGGGGATTGAGCGCGTAATCTGGGCACGTGCCCTGACCAAGAATCAAACCGGGATCTCCTGGTTCTTAGGTTAGTGCTCAGCCACTGCGCCAGACCCACTGGGCCGCAGTAAAAGTCTTAATTGTTCAGTTGCACTATACACATCTCCAGTGCCCACTGTGGCTATGGTGTTGCACCGCCCAGACACAGCATTTCCATCATTGCAGAAAACCCTCTTGGGCATCTCAGGTCTGCAGCGGAGGTCAGCGGACTATGACCTGGAGGTCAGGTCTGCCTTGCCACCCTGCTATGGTGGATAGGTTTTTTATTGGGACAGTCACGCCCATTTGTTTACATACTGTTTGGACGCTGCATCAGCAAAGTTGAGTAATTGCAACAGCGACCTGCAACGCCAAGAATATTGACTATCTGTCCCTTCAGAGAAAAAGTTTCTCAATTCTTGGCCCAGATCAAGCAGGGAGTGGGACGCATTGGAAAACGGCAGACAGTTTTGCATTTCAGGAAACTAAGGCACTAACTAGCTTAAAGGTTGACCGGAGAGGTCAATGGTAGGTTCAAGAGGGCCTGGCATGCCTGCATTTCTCAGGGTGTACTCAAGAATACCAGACGGATGAGGTGCTATCCAAAGGACTCTGTGGCCAAATAAGTTCTGGCTCCGCCTCCTTCAGTTTCGGGAGCGCATCAAAGGCTCTGAGAAGCCATGCATTAAAGAAATGTGTTCTATTTTGCATAACCCCAAAGCTACTTCACCAAAGAATGCTTTCTTTTAACACCTAGATTAAAATTCTGTAGAAGGGAGGTTCTTTAAAACATACTTTGAGATGGAGATGCTTAGCCTAAAGGTACCGCAGAAGGCTTTCAAGCAAAGGAGTGACATATTTAAATGGACTGTACAATGTGTGATCCTTGATGCTTTGTTGGCTGACACATGTCTCAATGGCGCCGGCTCACCTAGCATCGTGGCGATAGTGAACTGGTCTAAACCAAGCCCCCCTGTTCTCTTTGAAGTCTTACCCATATTTATATCTTATAAAGCTCCTACTGGCTTCAGGCCCTTTGTCAGTCCTCCATACATTTGTGGGACAGAGATGAATGGATCGGCAGTATAGCACGAATTACGAAATCATTAGTCTTCTTCCTTAATTAGCAACTTGGCAGAAGCTAGTGTCCCCAAATTGGAGGAGCAAGCAGGAAGCAGAGCAGGAATGTGAGGGCGGGGGAATATTTTAAGCTGTCCAACGGCTTTGAAGTCTGCAGATAAGAGCCTCCGCTGCATCAACAGCCTGCCCGTGGGGGTGCCATCTCTGGCTGACTCACTCACTGGCCCAGGATCAGGCCAAATGGATGTGCCAACAGGGCCCCCCCAACCCCACACACCCTCCTCCCTCCTCCCAGCCACCGAGACTTTAGCTCCTTTCCTGCACGGACCCTGGTGCGCGAAGGGGCTCTGGGATGTACAGCCATAGTTTCTTTCCTCTGGCTCCTTCAGCTTTGGAAAGGAGGCTAGTTAGGTTTATTTTTTTGGAAGGGTGGAGCCATGACTGACTTATTTTGTGTCGTGTGGTTTCCTTTAGATTCGGTGCTCTCCTGGGGACCGTACCTGTACAGCATAGTAAGTAGGTGGGGCCTCACCTTCGCACCCTTCCGTCGTCAGCAGCCCAGCAGACCTCTCCTGGCTCTGACCTCAGGAAGGACAGAGCTAGCGGAGTGCGCCTGTGTGGTTGACACTGCTCCCTAGGGACTTCTGGTCCATATCAAATAGGATACCGTAAGCCAGTGTTTCCCAAACTTTTGACATATGTGTACCCCTTCTATAATTTTCGTAACACTGAGTACCCCTCGTACTCATGAGAACATAGAATTAGGCGCAGCTAAGCACGGTGCAGTGCGTACCCCCACCAAACTCTTCCCGTACCCCTGGGGGTACGCGTACCACACTTTGGGAAACACTGCCTTAAGCTATAGCTGGCCTTGGTGACAAATTTAAAGAAATATTAGCACATGCCGAAACCAGTTTGGCTCAGTGGATAGAGCATCGGTCTGCGGACTGAAAGGTCCCAGGTTCGACTCCAGTCAAGGGCATGTACCTTGGTTGCAGGCACATCTCCGGTGGGAGGTGTGCAAGAGGCAGCTGGTCGACGTTTCTGGCTCTCTATCTCTCTCAATTCCTCTCTATGTAAAATCAATAAAATATATATAAAAAAAATATCAGCACAGATATCCCATTTCTTCAGGTACAAGAAACACAGCTTTTTAAATCCCCTCAACTTTTTTTTTTAATTTTTAAAATATGTTTTTTATTGATTGATTGATTGATTTCTTTCTTTCTTTCTTTTTTTTTTTTTTTACAGAGAGGAAAAGGAGAGGGATAGAGAGAAACATCGATGAGAGAGAAACATCGATCAGCTGCCTCCTGCATACCTCCTACTGGGGATGTGCCGGCAAACGAGGTGCATGCCCTTGACGGGATTCGAATCTGGGACCTTTCAGTCTGCAAGCCGTCGCTCTACCCACTGAGCAAACCGGTTAAGGCTCCCCTCAGCTCTTTATTATAAAGACGTTCAGCCCTCACTGGTCTGGCTCAGTGGATAGAGCCTCAGTCGTCCATAGTTCCATTCCAGTCAAGGGTGCAGGTTTTGGGCTCAGTCCCAAGTAGGGGGCATGTAGGAGGCAGCTGATCAATGATTCTCTCTCATCATTGATGCTTCTATCTCTCCTTCTCTTTTCCTCTCTGAAATCAATAAAAAATATATTTTTAAATGTTCAAATATGCAGGAAAGTGAAAAGTTCACTGCGATCGCCCATATACCAACCATCTAGACTCAGTTAAGATTTTGCTGTGTTTCTTCCATAATAGATATGTGACTTGGACACTTTCGGATGTAGAAGCTCCCCTTTCTCCTCCCCACTCTTTCTGTTACCCAGCCCTAACTGGAGCAAAGCCAGACTTGTGTTTCTAAGCCAAGTGGGCCCTTGTGCTGTTCATTTGCCTTGCAGTCTCTTCTCGATGACCAAGGCCTGGCGGAGGTGTCGCAGGTGGCAGAGCAGGTCCTGGATGCCGTGGATAAGGGGCTCTACAAGGAGGCCACCCAGCTGTGGGGAAAAGCGGAAATGGTCATTGAACAGGTAACAGGGCACACGCTCGGGGGTGTCTTTCCCAGGAATAAAGGGCCCTTGGCCGGTGTGGCGAGGATTGGGAGGTCTGTCCTGAGGCGCTCCAAAAATTAGCTCGTGCTGCCTATACATTAAGACACGGCTCATGCCAAAACCGGTTTGGCTCAGTGGATAGAGCGTCGGTCTGTGGACTGAAAGGTCCCGGGTTCGATTCTGGTCAAGAGCATGTACCTTGGTTGCGGGCACATCCCCCGTAGGGGGTGTGCAGGAGGCAGCTGGTCAATGTTTCTCTCTCATTGATGTTTTTAGCTCTTTATCCCTCTCCCTTTCTCTCTATGGAAAAATCAATAAAATATATTTTTGGGGGGGGGCGGGGGGAAGACACAGCTCATGATGTTTATCCTGCAGCATCTTTGCTTGGCTCCTATGAGCTATTCCATTCCCAACCTCGGTCTCCCCCTCACCCCCCATCCAAGGCTGTGCTGACGGAGCCTCCTGAGCTGCATTTCTTTCTGGTCCAGGCAGATTTACAGAGAAAGCTGGCCCTGGATACAATGGAGGGCCAGGTGCCTTTCTGTTCTACAGCGTTGACAATGGAGAAATAAAGAGCAAACAGCCAAATGTACTTCTGTATTTCAGAACACGGACGGGGTGAACTTCTATAACATCCTAACTAAGACTGCGCCCATGTCCACCATGAAGTCAAGCCTAGAATTCACCCAGAGCCACCTAGGTGAGTGAGCCTGGAAGCTGCTGGCCCAGTTTCTTCTCAAAGCTTTATTTTACCCTTTTGTTTTTATTTTTCAAATTACATTTTTATTGTTGAAGGTATCATTTATGTCTTCCTTCTTCCCCCATTGACCCCTTCTAGCCTGCCCTCACCTCCACTCCCCACCCCAGGCTTTCACCACCCTATTGTCTGTGTCCATGGGCTATGTATATGTGCATACACGTTCTCTTCCCACCTATTTATTTATTAATTTTAAATTATAGTTGGCTTACACTATTATATTAGTGTTATATTAGTTTCAGGTGTACAGCACAGTGATTCAACATCTGTACACCTTAGAAAGCGATTGCCACAGTAAGGCTAGTAACCATCTATCACTGGACTGTAAAGCTTCATTAATATATAATTCAGCCCTAACCGGTTTGGCTCAGTGGATAGAGCGTTCGGCCTGTGGGACTGAAAGGTCCCAGGTTTGATTCCGGTCAAGCGCATGTACCTTGGTTGCAGGCACATCCCCAGTGGGGAGTGTGCAATAGGCAGCTGAATCGGTGTTTCTAATTATCCTTCTCCTTTCCTCTCTATAAAAAAATCAATAAAATATAGAAAATATATATATATAATTCACATGCCATAAAATTCACCTGTTTTAAGTGTATATCTGTGGTTTTTAGTGCATTCACAGAATTGTGCCATCACCACCACAATCAGTTCCAGACCGTTTCCCAGAAAGATCCCACATGTCTGCGTGCAGCTGACTCACCACCAGGCATCCCCTCCTCCGCTCTCTGTTCGTCTAGACTTGCCTTTTCATGGCCTCTCGTAGAAATGGCTTCATGCTATGGGTAGTCTATAAAACATCGGCTTCTCTCACGTAGTATGTTTGAAGTTTAGACACCAGCTTCTGCACCCCAGACGGCGATGCCAGTCCTCCTGCAGGCTGGGTTGTGCTGTCTTTCAGCTGCCCCAGCGTCAGGGTGGGTGCCGTACGTGGCATCCTCCTTTGTAAGAGGCGGATCAAGGCTGCAGGAGTCCTCTAGATGCCACTGCTGGCTGGTTTCTTCTGTCCATGCTGGCTACTCTCCGCAGCAACCAACACTAACGAATCCTCTCCAGTTTCAATGTGTTTCTGCCTTCCTCCATCTGGGGTGGATCAAGGTGACACTTTTCATGTTCCAGCCGAAAGCCTCCCTCCTCGCACAGCAGCTTGGGAAGGTCCTCTCGGTCCCATTTCCACCCCAGTTGACTCACCGTGTACGTCTGTTTCAGTTCAGCTTTACCAGCGCCACGTGAGACACCTAAATCGGGACGACTTGAACCAGCTCATGAACGGGCCCATCAGGACGAAGCTCAAAATTATTCCCAAGGACTGCTCCTGGGGAGGTAACTTATGCGGCCTAATTGGGCGCCACCTGTGGAGTTGGGGAGGAGGGGAAGAAAGGTGCACATTCAAAGGCCTTCCTTGGTAGAGTGGGTTTCGTTGGTGGTAGTGATCATATGTTGCTGGTAAGACGGTGTTATTATCCACATTTTGTAGAGGAGCAGAAAAAAGACAGCAAGTGACACGCCAGATTTGGTTCAAAGCCAGGGGCGGGTTGGGAGAGAAACGCCATGGTTGGTTATGAGGTGATGACGGTTGAAACCAGGTGTGAGTACGCTCTTTCTTTCCCTTTCCTATCATCAGTTTGAAATTTTCCGTAATAGCACGTTGAGATTTAGAAAAGCCATGCCTGAGGCCACAGTTGGTCACAGGTGTGACTTCTAGACAAAGGTCCTTTCGGACGGGTTTGACCAGTTCTCTGGCCAGCCTCCTCCTGGTGCCAGATGTGGTCCAGGTGTGTACTGCCTTCTGGCCTGAAGGCCATAGTAAGGAGACATTGGGGTCCTCAGAGACCAGGCCAGGTGGCAATCTTGGTAAGGACCTGTTTAGTCCTGGGGAAAGGCTGGGAGAAGTGGAACACCCAGGCTCCTGGAGAGGAAACACTCCATGCTGGGGAGAGTTTCGTTGATCCCCCAAAGTGATGGTCTGGAGTAGGGGTGTCGAACTCAATCAGAGAAGGGGCCAAAATCTAAAATCCAGCCTAAATCGCGGGCCGAATGGTTTACTGAACAGTCATAAACTGTCATTGTGATGGAAACGCAGCGGAGTGCAGTGATGACAGCGCGGTGCGGGCCACATTGCAAGGCCTGGCGGGACGGATTTGGCCCGCGGGCCTTGTGTTTGACACATGTGGTCTGGAGGTTTTCCAGGGTGGCCCTGTGACAGCTGCTGAGACTCGGGGCGCTGGCCTGACGTCCTCAAGGGACATGGGCCATCCTCCCCACCTGCAGAGAGCTGAAGGCTCATCCTAGACCAGGTGTTCTCATCTCCTCAGAGTTTTCTAGAAATGAAGAAAGACGTTAATGTGATCAAATAAAAAGAATGTGGTGTCGGTGCCACAAGGGATGACAGCTGTGGGGAGCTGTCTGGCATTGGGAAGAAAACGTGAGCAACCACAGGGGGCTAGGTCCAGCTCAGACTCCTGTGAGCGCCTGTTTGCAGCCCCAGCCTTTCTTTCTTTTTTTCTTTTCTTTTTTTAAATATATTTTTATTGATTTTTTTTTTACAGAGAGGAAGAGAGAGGGATAGAGAGTTAGAAACATCAATGAGAGAGGAGCATCGATCAGCTGCCTCCTGCACACCCCCCACTGGGGATGTGCCCGCAACCAAGGCACATGCCCTTGACCGAAATCGAACCTGGGACCCCTCAGTCCACAGGCCGACACTCTATCCACTGAGCCAAACCGGTTTCGGCCCAGCCTTTCATTTTATCTTCATTTATGGTGGGAGGGTGGGTCGGGTGGATGGGCCCAGTGACTACTTTTTTTTCAGCCAAACTCTCTTTGGCTCCGGCGTGTCTATGTATGGTTTGGAAAGGACAGAGTGACCTTGCCCAGTACTCCCAGTTTCTTTGAGTTCCGGTTTGTGGTGAAGCCTACGTACTCTCGAGTCAGCCAGGCCTACTTTCCTATCCCAGTTTGCCACTGGATGGCTGTTTCAACCCAGACACTGTTGTAGCCTCTCTGAGCCTCGTTTTCTTTAACCTTGGTACAAGTCAAGAGACCTTACCTCCTAGGGTGGTGGTGAAGAGGAAATGAGATGTTGCTTATAAAGTACAGTGACTAGCGAATAAAAATAAACGTATACATACGCTATTGTTATTGCTCAGTATTCTGACGATGGTGGAGCTACTGGTGGTCAGGAGTCCACTGGGAATCTACACTGACCAGCTCCTCTGGCTGGGGGCTAGTCCTCCACGTGGTCACCTTCTCCTCTTGCCTGGGATTCTTCCTCCACAGGGCTTACTGAGGGCAAGCTCTAAATGGGTCTGGGTCTGATTTGGTTTCTCACTAGGGTAGTCTCCCTTGTTCAGAAATTAGAACTTAGCCCTAATCGGTTTGCTCAATGGTTAGAGCGTCAGCCCAGGGACTGGAGGGTTCCAGGATCGATTCCTGTCAAGGCAGGCTGCATCCCTGGCGCTGGTCAGGGCCCATGCGGAAGGCAACCAATCAGTGTTCTCTCTCTCTCTTTCCCCCTCCCTCCCACTCTCTCTCTCTGAAAATCAATGGAATAAATATCCTTGAATGAGGAGTAACAAACAAACAAAAATGCCATTGCTGTCATCACCACACTTGAGAGATCAGAGCATGTGTTGTTCATGCTTGCCTTCTGCACATCCAGCTCAGGGCACGGAGACCCAGGCTGGTTGGTCCCTGTGGGTGAAGAAGCATTGTGTGTTCAGTCTTTTGGGTGCTGCACAGGCTGACATTTAGGTGCCAGGGCCCAGAATGTTTTGGGCTAGAAGGTCAATCCTATTCTGGTGGATTCAAGCTGCTGCTTTTTTCTCCTTCCTCATGTGCAGGCCAGGCCAGCAACGTCTTCCTGAACATGGAGGGGGACTTCATGAAGCCAGCCATCAGCGTGGTGGACGAGTTGCTGGAAGCCGGGGTCAATGTGACCGTGTATAACGGACAGCTGGACCTCATCGTGGATACTATGGGTAGGAACCCAATTTGAGGGGCACATGGGGGTGGTGTTTCAGGTTGAGCTGGAAGGGACCTGGCCTCAGTAACATCCGTCTTGGGGCTGGTGACATGGAGGTGCTAGGAAGAAGGCCATTTCCTATTTTATCCATCCACCCATCCCCAACCTTGATTCTTGGAAGTGGGTGGAGCCACCTGTGACGCCCCCCCCCCCCCCTCCGAGAAGTGTAGGCCCATCCAACTGTTGAGGCTCTTCAGTTATAGTTAAAGAAAAACACAGCACCTATCCCTACCACAAAAATAAAAAAGAAGACTTTTTTCTGAGCTCTAGAACAGATGGACTATTCCACTGAGGGAAAACCTTGCAGGGTGATTTAAGATTAAACCCTAAGGACTCTGTAAAACGAGGATCCGGGGGAAGTGGTCTTTGCAGAGCCACTGTCTCACTGGCTGTCCCCGCGTGCCACTTCTGGAGTCAGCAGGGCCAGTAGAAGCACAGGGGCAGGTGCTCGGAACCAGCAGGCCAGCCAGGCATGGGGTCTGCTGGATGTGCTGTTTCTTAGCGTCAGCAGAACCGAATCTTCCTGTGACTTGTGAGCCAAGGGCGCTAAGGACAACATGAAAAGGTTCTGTGTTTCTTCCCACATTTCTGTCTCACTCGAGACTTCTCAGTCCTCCTGTCAGACAGCTGCCACCTCCAGAGGTCCCTGATGGCCTCCCTCCAGAGCATCCAGCGGCAGGAGAGGGAAAGGCAAAAAGGGGTCGGGCTCCCCAGCAGTTTGGTTTCTTCATAAGCCGGGGTATCCCTGGAACTTGCTAAAAATGCAGACTCTCAGGCCCCACCCACACCTACTGAGTCAGAACTTGCATTTTTACAAGGTTAAGGTTTTTTTTTTTTCCCTTTTAAAAAACAACTTATTAAATTTATTGGGATGGGGGGTGTCAATCGGGAAAAATGGAGACATGTAATACTTTAAACAATAAATAAATAAGTCAAAAAGAACAAAAAAAACACCCCCAAAAATAAATTTATTTATTTATTTATTTATTTATTTATTTATTTAAATATATTTTATTGATTTTGTACAGAGAGGAAGGGAGAGAGATAGAGAGCTAGAAACATCAATGAGAGAGAGCCATCGATCAGCTGCCTCTTGCACAGCAAGAGGGAATATGCCCGTACTGGGGATATGCCTGTAGCCAAGGTACATGCCCTTGACCGGAATCGAACCTGGGTCCCTTCAGTCCCCAGGCCAACGCTCTATCCATTGAGCCAAACCAGTCTCGGCCCAAAAAATAAATTTATTGGGATGGCATTGGTTAATAGGATTACATAGGTTTCAAGTGTACACTTCTATAGTACATCATCTGTATATTGCATGGTATGTTCACCATCCAAAGTCAAGTCTTCTCTTACCATTTATGCCCCCTTCACCCTTTTCTACCCCCTCCCACCCCCTTTCCTTCTGATAATCACCATATTGTGGTCTGTGTCTGAATTTTTGTTTGTTGCTTTTAGTTTTATGTCCCATATACAAGTGAAATCATATGGTTCTTGACTTTTCCCATTATTTGGATTAGCATGATATTCTCAAGATCCATCCATGTTCTCACAAAGGACAGTATTTCCTCTTTTGTTGTGGCTGAGTATTCCATTGCATATATGTACCACATCTTCTTTATTCAGTCCTCTACTAAAGTATGCTTAGGTTGTTTCCATGTCTTGGCCATCGTCAATAATGCTGCAGTGCACATGGGGGTGCATATATCTTTATGAATAAATGTTTTCAAACTTTTCAGCTAGATATCCAGAAGAGGGATTGCTGGGTGATACGGTAGCTCTATTCTTAATATTTTGAGAGACTTCCATATGGTTTTCCATAGTGGCTGTACCAGATTACATTACCACTAGCAAGGAATGAGGATTCCTTTTTCTCCACAACCTCTCCAACACTTGTGATTGCTTGTCTTTTTGATGATATCCATTCTAACAGCTGTGACATGGTATCTCATTGTGTTTTGTTTTTTTTTTAATATGTTTTATTGATTTCAGAGAGGAAGGGAAAGGGAGAGAGATAGAGACGTCAATGACAAGACAGAATCATCAATCGGCTGCCTCCTGCATGCCCCACACTGGGGTTTGAGCCCACAATCTGGGCATGTGCCCTGACCAGGAATTGAACCATGATCTCCTGATTCATAGGTGGACACTTAGCCACTGAGCCACGCTGGCCAGGCTTCTTTGTGGTTTTGGTTTGCATTTTACAAGGGTGAGTTTTATGCACATTATTATGCTTTGGGAAAAGCCAAGTTATACGAACTAGATTTTTTTTTTTTTTTTTAATCATACGTGAGGGTTTATTCCAGTACTGCCGGCAGTATGGGAGAGCAGCAGGTCATTCACAAAAATCAGCTCTGCAGCCCCCCCATAAGCCAGCTGCTTATATAGTAGGACTAGATTATATGGGGAGGTAGGGATTACAGGAATAGGGAAGTTGTCATTGTAGGCTGGGCTGGGACTAGGACCTAGATTTTTTTTCTACTCCACCCCACAGCTAATGCCTGGCCCTTCTCTGTCTCTCTTATCAGGTCAGGAGGCCTGGGTAAGGAAACTTAAGTGGACGGAACTGCCCAAGTTCAATCAGCTGAAGTGGAAGCCCCTGTACACTGACCCTACATCTTCGGAAACGTCTGCTTTTGTCAAGAGCCACAAGAACCTGGCTTTCTACTGGATTCTCAAAGCTGGACACATGGTGAGAGAGAGGCTGCTTTTGTTCCAGATTTAAATCCTTCTGAGGGACACCATGGGCAGTTGATTATGCCTGGGTGCTCTGCCTGCGTTGGTCTTACACGTTGGTCTTTGGGCTAGGAAGTGTTTCAAGGTCTGTAACAAAATTCTGCCCTTAGCGCTTCATTCATTGAAGCCTGGAGATTTTCATTTAAAAGAGTAAATCCTCCCGCCGAAACTGGTTTGGCTCAGTGGATAGAGCATCGGCCTGCGGACTGAAGGGTCCCAGGTTCGATTCCAGTCAAGGGCATGTACCTTGGTTGCAGGAACATCTCCAGTAGGGAGTGTGCAGGAGGCAACCGATCAATGTTTCTCTCTCATAGATGTTTCTAACTCTCTATCCCTCTCCCTTCCTCTCTGTAAAAAAAATCAATAAAATATATATTAGAGAGAGAGAAAGATTGGGGCGGGAGTGGCGACAAAGACCCCTTCCCACAAGCTACTCTTTAGGGACATTACTGGTCCTCACCTAGGGTCAGTTTTGTCCCCACAGACTTTGGCAATGACCGGAGACATTTTTGGTTGTCACAGTTAGGGGGAGGGAGCTGCTGGCACCTGGTGGGTAGAAGTCAGGACCCTGGTCAACATCCCACCATGCATAGGACGCCCCCACACCTAAGAACTGTGCAGCCCAGTGTCAGTGGTGCCAAGGCTGAGAAAGCCTGATACGGAGGAAGGGGAGCAGGGGTATCTGGTAGACTCAGTCTCACAATACTTTATTTATTTACATATTTGACCACAGACAACGTAGTCTTTTTACTTTTTTCCAATTACAGTTTACTTTCAATATTATTTTGTATTGGTTTCAGGTGTTCAGCATAGTGGTTAGACCAGTGTTTCCCAACCTTCTCTCATGATGAGAATCACCTGGTGGAGTTGTTAAAACACAGATTCCTGAATCCCAACTAAGAAGTGCTAAACTAGAATTTTTGGGAGCATATAGGTAAAATTGTATACTTAACTAGTGCTCTAAGACAGATTTTATATACAGAGCACTAAGTTAGGTATGCAATTTTACCTATATGTTCTCAAAAATTCTAGTTTAGCACTTCTTAGTTGGGATTCAGGAATCTGTGTTTTAACAACTCCACCAGGTGATTCTCATCATGAGAGAAGGTTGGGAAACACTGGGTTAGACAATCACATACTTTACAAACTACCCGCCGCCCCCCCCCCCCCCCCCCCCCCAAAATTTCCAGTCCTCACCTGGCACCATGCAGAGTTATTATGATATTATTGGCTATATTCCCCGTGCTGTACTTCACATCCCCGTGACTATTCTGTAACTACCAATCTGTACTTGTTAGTCCCTTCACCTCTTTCACCCCGTCTCCTGACCCCTTCCCCTCTGGCAACTACCAGTCTGCTCTCTGTCTCTGAGTCTGTTTTCGTTTTGCTTGTTTATTTTGTTCCTTATTTTTCACATGTAAGTGAATTCATGGTATTTGCACAGACAACGTATTCTTAACCTCTGTGACCTTTAGTTTCCTCTTAAGAACTTTCCAGAAGTGGAAATGCTGAAAGTTCTAAGAGAAACAGAAGTTTCTCTTTGCTTTCCTTTATCCACTGAACAAACGTTGGCGTGTCACTGCCAGGCACTGCGAGTGCATGGATGGCACACCATCTCCGTCCTCAAGGAGCTTGTGGGCATGCGGGCCCGGCAGGCAGAGACCCTCTGTGAATAGAGGGAAGGAGTTGGTGGAGGGCTGAGACCCTCATGACATGGGGTGAAATGCTACTGTTAATCAGCTTAACAATAACCCACAACCTTCGGACCAACTAGGGGTGAAATGCTAAGATGGGGGTTGGCCCAGGGAAAGGGGCCCAGCCCAGGCTTGGGGGTCCTGGGAGCCCGGCCCCTAAACAATGGGCAGGAGTTAACTAGGCAAAGGAGAATGTGGGAGCAAGGAGAGCAGCGTGTGCAGGTCCAGAGGAGCCTTCCGACAGCCAAGGCCTCAGGAGGGACACTGGACAGAGATGAGACTGGGGAGGGAGACTGCGCACCGCGGCAAGGACCTCAGACCTTTCCGGAAAGTGATGGGATGCCATTGAGGGGTTTTAAGCCAAGGCATGAAATTACTAGGTTTGTCTACAAAATAACATCCCAGCAGCCGAGGGCATGGGACAAGACTGAGGAAGCTCACCAATCTAGGAGGCTTTTCTGGTCAGCCAGAAGAGAGCGATGTGGAGGAATTTAAGGGAGAATGGGCAGGTCTTGGTAACTGCCTGTATACATGTGCATCTGGAGTCAGATGTCTGTCCTTGAAGACAAGGATTTTGGAATCCAATAGGGAAAAGCGAGAGGCAGGGCCCTGGGTGCACCCGTACTTAAGAGATGGGAGGCAAGGCCCTTGCTGGGTAGCTCAGCTCTGTTGTGGGTTCGATTCCCAGTTAGAGCACATGCAAGAGTCAACCAATGAATGCATAAATAAGTGGAACAAGAAGTCAATGTTTCTCTCTCAAATTAAAAAATAAATTTTTATAAATTAAAAAGAAAAAGAGATAGGAGGCAAAAGAAGGATCCACAAATGAGACCTGAGAAAGAAGCAACCAGAAAAGTAGGAGGGAGCCAAGGACATGTGGCATCCTCAAAATCGAGAGGAGCCAGTGACGTCTCCTGCTGCTGAGACAGACAAAGGACTGACATGTATGGAACGAGTTGGGTCAACGATGGGTGTCATCCTTGATAGTGAGTGGCAGGCTCTGAAGCCAACGGGGAGAAGTTGGAGCAAACGACTGAGCAGCGAGGGAAAGAGACAGCAACTTCCTTAAGAAACCTGAAGGAAGAAACCATTTGAAGCGAGCATTAGCAAGGCAGCTGGACCGGGTTAAGAGGGCATTTTGTGAGAGGCTCTGAGTGCCTGCGTGCCTTCAGTGTTGAGCACACATTGTGACTTAGAGAACAACGCTTTTGAGAGAGGGGTCCCCGCAGAGGCAGGTAGGGGGAGAAGGGAGGAGAAGCTAACCACAGGCTTGCTCTGAGCTGGCGTTCAGATGCATTTCCTCTTAGTTTGGAACAAAAGGAACAAGAGATCAGTTGGGGGCAGCCTTAAAATAGCTCTTGGAGACTGTTATTAAATCGTCCCCCAACCGCCTCCTCTTTGGTTGATTGAATGCCATTTTGGTAAATTCCACCATGCCTCCATGGTCTTGCTTGGCAGGATTGTTGGGGACGGTGATGTGGCATAGAGAATAGTGGAACCATCTACTCTCTACTCCAGGCCTCTACCCCTCCCCCTTTCGGTGGTGTGTGGGAAGGAGATTAAAAATACATTTTTCTTGATTGATTTTTAGAGAGGGAAGTTGGGGGAGTGAGAAACATCGACATGAGAGTGAAACATCTATCAGCTGCCTCCTACACGACCCAACCTTCCAAAACCTGGACATGTGCCCTGACCAGGAATCGCACTGGCAACCTTCCAGTGCATGGGGATGATGCCCAATCCAGTCATACTGGCCAGGGCCGGAAGACTTTTTTTTTTTTTTTTTTTTAACAGGAATTATTCAAAAACTCTAAGGTAGGGGTGTCGAACTCAATCAGAGAAGGGGCCAAAATCTAAAATCCAGCCTAAATCGCGGGCCGAATGGTTTACTGAACAGTCATAAACTGTCATTGTGATGGAAACGCAGCGGAGTGCAGTGATGACAGCGCAGTGCGGGCCACATTGCAAGGCCTGGCGGGACGGATTTGGCCCGCGGGCCTTGTGTTTGACACATGTGCTCTAAGGGGAAAACAAAACAAGGTGGAATATCATATAAAAACGGGTATACCACCCATACAAAGGGTCTCCTTTGCTTCTTTGTGTGGGTTTTGCTGTTCGCTTCCCTCTGGGGCCATGTTTCTACTCTCTTCCCATTCTGGGATGTGTCCTACCCAGAGAATCCTGTAAAATGTTTAGAATCTTCCCTCTCCTTTGAACAGGCTGGGGCTGTTAGTACCATAAGCACAGCCTTTATGAACAACAAATCAACAGCTCAGTCTCACATGGACAAAGTTCTTGCCTAAACACAGACTTCGGGCACCTGCCACCTAACAGGTTGGGGCCCTGAAGAGCTTTCGTCAGGCACAGCTGTCCTTTCACAGAAACAACCCTCTTGTGAAGGGGTGCAGCCGTCCTCCCAGGCTGCTGTCAGAGCAGCAGGGCGCTCTTCCTGGGAGCCGGGTCTCAGGATGTCGCCCCTGAAGCTAGTCCCAGGAACAGAACCGGTCGCGCACCGAAACCGGTTTGGCTCATTGGATAGAGCGTCGGCCTACGGACTGAAAGGTCCCAGGTTTGATTCCGGTCAAGGACATGTACCTTGGTTGCGGGCACATTCCCAGTGGGGGGGTGTGCAGGAGGCAACTAATCGATGATTCTCTCTCATTGATGTTTCTGACTATCCCTCTCTCTTCCTCTCTGTAAGCAATCAATAAAAATAAAAAAGAACCGGTCGTGCTAACTCTGATCCTGCTTGGTTCTAGGTGCCTTCTGACCAAGGGGACACAGCTCTGAAGATGATGAAGCTGGTGACTGGGCAAGAGTAGGATGGACTGGGCTGCAGTGAGCAGCATGGCCTCGGGGCACGGGAGCTGAAGCGAGCACCCCGAAGCTGTGGGAGCACCATGGTCCCCCTCGACTCCGACCTGGGCTGTGATTGTGAAGGATCCTGCCAGCTTCTTTCTGCAGAGAACAACCTCACCGCCTCTGTGGCAGCTTGGAAGTCATTTTTGCTTCAGAAATCAACAGCAGATTTTTAAGATTTTCTAAATGGATTTGTTGTAATCAGAATGAAGGTGTTAAGCCGCATTCACTTTTGCTTATTATAAAAGCAAGCTGTGCAATTTATTTTTTTAAAAAAGTAGAGTGGGGGATTCAGGCAAACAAAGAACAAAATGAACACCCTTATACTCCCTTCTCTGGGGTACACAGTTTAGTGTATATCCTTGGCAGTGTTTTTGTTGTTGTTGCTATATATACTTTTTTTTTTTTTTTTTGCAAAAATTAAGTCATTAGTTTACTGTCTACTTTGTTCACAAATCAGAATGTCATAAACACCATTTCATGTCAATAAATGTCATCCTACAACTGTTCTAATGGCTGCTGAGAATTCCATTTTACGGATGCACCGTAATTTCTGTACCAAATGCCCACTTGTTTTTCTATAAGCAGTTTTCTAGTTTGTTGCTATTCTAAACAGTGCCTCTGGTGGTTCACCCTGGCTGTTATATTTTTATGCACATCCTTACTATTTTCTTGCAGTAAATCCCCTAAAAGCATGATTGTGTAGTCAAAGGATCCCAACATTTCTTTAAAATTAAGGCAATGCGCCGAAACCGGTTTGGCTCAATGGATAGAGCGTCGGCTTGGGGACTGAAGGGTCCCGGGTTCGATTCCGGTCAAGGGCATGTACCTTGGTTGCGGGCATGTCCCCAGTAGGGGGTGTGCGAGAGGCAGCTGATTGATGACTCTCTCTCATTGATGTTTCTAACTATCTCTCTCCCTTCTTCTCTGTATAAAATCAATAAAATATATTTTTTTAAAAAAAATAAATAAATAAAATAAAATAAAATTAAGGTAATGCCTTTGGGATTTGGAAGTTTTCATCTGTGGCTCCAGGTCCCCATAAGGAATCTATCATGTCTGTGATGCTCTGGAGGAACACTGCCTCCTACAGTTGTGGGGCTGAGATTTTGAAAACCAAACCAAGTCATTCCTGTATGTGGTAAAAGCAACTTATACCTCCGTGAGCCACTCTTTCAGATCTGAGACTAAAAGGGGCTCCCTGGGGCAGAGGCGCAGGCACTCGCAGACTCACCTAAGCTGTTGCTGCTGGGTATCTTTTGCCGGAAACCACTTTGGCTATGAGTGTAACTAGTTACTGAGTCTTGTGAGTCCTTCTGGTATTGATTTGCAACACAAATTGAGTTCCCAACCTCAAAGGGGCTCTTTTGTTACTAGGTAGGGTATTGGTTGGGAAGGAATGCAAATTTGAGCATTAGGATGGTTCATATGGGCGCATCCCAATGGAGTGAGGGACCTCAAACTTTCTTTCCCCAAGAGGCAGCCCTTCCATGCCTTCCTGAGATTAATCTCGCTCTTATTAAAAAAATATATTTTTTTGATTTTTAACAGAGAGGGATAGAGAGTTAGAAACATCGATGAGAGAGAAACATCGACCAGCTGCCTCCTGCACATCCCCCACCAGGGATGTGCCTGCAACCAAGGTACATGCCCTTGACCGGAATCGAACCTGGGACCTTTCAGTCTGCAGGCCGACGCTCTACCCACTGAGCCAAACCTGTTTCGGCCTGAGGTTAATCTCTTGCTCTGAGATCCTGTAACCAATTCCCAGACCTGCCCAAGGCCCCTCTTCCTACTACATTGCATCCTCAGCTCACACCCGTGGCTTCCTAGAAATTCCCTGTGATCAGCTGGTTGAGAAAGAAGAGGCTTGGTTTACAGAGAGTGCCGCCTGAGCCGTATGCAGCATCTGCAAGTGGGCAGCCATAGCACTAAAGCCCCTCTCTGGGACAGCCCTGAACGATGGCGGTGAAGGGAAATCCTCCCAGTGGCCAGAACTTGGAGCAATGCACCTGTTTGTTCATTTGCCTGGGAGGAGAGATGGCCAGAAGAAAGAGTCTGCACCAAATCATGGTTCAGTTAGGCAAGAACGTAACCGGAAAGTCAGAAGGTGTAAGGAAGAGGTATAAGAGCAGACCATTCTGAGTGGCAGAGTTGGAGGTATTTGTGTTCTGTTTGAATGCTCACCAAAGGGCAGAGGAAGATGAGCTACTCTGTAGCCATCAGACAGTCTCCTTTCCCGCCGGCTCCTGTGGACTCATGTACAAAGCGGCCATGGGGACAGTGATGGGGGTTGTGCATGAGCTCAGCAACATGGACCAGTGCTCACCAAGACTGACCTGGCTGAAACTACTGCCAAGTGCCCAGTCTGCCAACAGGAGAGACAGCTATGAGCCCCTGATATGGCACCATTGCCCGAAGGGCTCAGCCAGCTCCCTGGCGCTAGGTTGATTACCCTGGACCACTTTCATTATGGGAGAGGCAGCAAGTTGTTCTTATTGGAACTGACACTTGCTCTGGACAGGGATTTGTCTTCCCTGCCCTCAACGCTTCTGCTAAAACTACCATCTGTGGCCTTACCGAAGGGCTCACCCACCATCATGGTATTCAGGGCCAATGAGATACAGCCATGGGCTCATGCTCTTGGCATTCCCTGGTCTTACACATCACCTGTCAACATGAAGCAACTGCCTTGACAGGTGATGGAATGCTTTTCCAAAGATTCAGTTGCAGTGCCAGCTGGGCAGTGACACCTTGCAGGGCTGGGCAGTGTCCTCCGGTGTGTGGTACATGCTCTAAATCAGCATCACGTTTCTCCTAAAGCCTAGATTCAGGAGTCCAGGAATCAAGGGGTAACAAAGTCATTTCCCTCCCTATCCACCCTAGGGATCCAATAGTCAAATGTTTGCTTCCCATCCCTGTAACTTCAGCCTCTGCTGGTCTAGAAGTCTTAGTTACAAAGGGAGCAATGCTTTTACCAGGGGAGACGGCAAAGATTGCCTTGAATTGGAACTTGAAGCTGCCATCTGGCCTATGGGCATTGAATCAACAGACAAAGTACTGGCTGGGTGATTGAGCCTGACCATCAAGGAAAAATTGGGTTGATGCTACTCAATTGGGGTAAGGAGGGAAAATCCAAGGGATCCTTTGGGGTACCACTTTAGTACTCCCACATCCTCTGATTAAGGTTAATAGAAAATGACACCGCAATTTAAGCTGCTAATTTCCCAGATACTTCACAAAAGCAATGGGTCATTCTTCGTTGCAAGGAACTATGACCCACTGAGGTACTAGCTGAGGGCAAAAGAAATACGGAAAAAGTAGTGGATGATGGTAGCTATACCTGCTAGCTGTGACCTTGAGACCAGTTATATAAAGGAGGATTGCATTAGTTATGAGCATTTCTTTCTTCTTTGATATAAATGTATTGTATTTTAATAAATGTTAACCAAAAATTTCACCTCATCCTTTTATCATCTAATTTAAGATGTGCTTGTAATAAATAATTTTATATGTAAGCATTGAAGTGCAAGATGTCAGAAGGGGAGTATGAGTCAGCTGGGAACATCCTCCAGAGACAGGAAAGGGCCTCGATGCTCTGTGAGAGTGATTTGGGTTGTAAGAGGGATAGTTGTGCCCTGTCAAGCAGATGCATCATTTTGGTCTTGTCTTTGTTTGGAGATTAATGTGGTTTAAGGCAACATCTGTAGGTGCCACGTTGGTAAGGGATGGACTGTGGACCCTTTAGTAAAGGGATGAGCCCTTTACTAAAACGGACTGTGAAAGTGACTAACGTAGGGGCAGTGTCTTTGGTTTTGAGTGCTTCGGAGTGGAAGGACATAGTTGGGTTGATGTAGGACCCACAACTCACTACTGGACAATCACAGATGGTGTTAAAGAGAAAACCACAGGCCCCAATTTAATCACTTGTGTTGAAGCCCAAGACATTGACCCTAAACTCTATAGTTACCTCACTGCAGATTCCACCATCTTCAGGACAGTAATCTTTTTATTATTTATTTATTTATTTATTTATTTATTTATTTATTTATGTACTGATTACAGAGAGAAAGGAAGAGGAAGAGAGAGAGATAGAAACATCCGTGATGAGAGAGGATCATGAACCTCATGAACCGGCTGTCTCCTGTACGCCCCCTACTGGGGGTCGAGCCCACAACCCAGGCCCCCTACTGGGGGTCGAGCCCACAACCCAGGCTCCTGGTTCACAGATCGACGCTCAACTACTGAGCCATCCCAGCTGGGCCAGGACAATAATCTTAGTGGTCAGCCAGTAATTTTCCCTAAAGGAACTTGAGGTAATCTGCCTGATAAGATCCCTGCCTTCCCCTGAGGAAGGTAACCTTGCCTGAAATAATCCTTTCTTTTGTTTTGCTAATCACTTTCTTGTCCTCCTCAGTTTCGGTGGACAAAACCCTCCCCTAGTGTACAGTTCCTCTAGACTTTAGAGTGCCACTCTACTTGCTAGATGGGATGCGGCTCAAGATTCTTGGATCGTTCAATAAAGCTGATCAGATCTTCAAATGTATGCAGTGGAATTATTTCTTTAATTAGTTGTATAAGACCCAGACACATAGCATGCTATTCCTGAGGAAACAGCCAGCCTGGTGGACTGGGTGAAAGCCACTGTCAGGTCTGTTTACTCTGCCAAGGGGCCTGTCTGACTCACCCTATAAATGCCTGGTCAACACCTCACGTGAAGCAGCTGAATCATTCTGTAAGTAAGCCATGTGGGGTTGGCTTTATAATGACTGGGATAGTCACTTGCTGAATATGCCTGCTACTCTGGTCATGTTAAATGCTGTGGTTGAGGTGACCCCTTTTTCATGGGTACCCAATGTAATCTTAACGCTGCAAAATCAGCAATAATCCCAGAAGCATATTGGAATTGCTGTCTCAGCTTCCCCTCCTGGGTTTTACAGATTCTAATAAAGACATTAGATTAATGAATGAGAATGAGGAGAGGGAAGCGGGAGGGCCAAGGAACTGATCCCGGCAGGGGGGAAATCTTTAGAAATGAAGATCAATAAGACTGGACATGGACAGGATTGAAAGAAAGGTTTTAATATAGAACTATGGGAGGTTGGTGGAGCAAAGGGACCTCCTGTTGGGCTCCAAACAAGGTTCTCTTTAATTCTGTTTGGAAGGGGGGGAAAAATGCTTTTAAAATATTTTTATTAATTTCAGAGAAGAATGTGGGGGGGGGGGGAGAAACATCAATGATATGAAGAGAATCACTGATTGGCTGCTTCCTGCACACCTTCCACTGGAGACTCAGCCTGCAATTGGGCGTGTGCCCTTGACTGGAATTGAACCCCGGACCCTTTAGTCCACAGACTGACTCTCTATCCACTGAGCCAAACCAGCTAGGTCTGGAAAAATTTATTAATTGATTTTGAGAGAGAGAGAAACTTCTATTTGTTGGTCCACTTATTTATTCATTCATTGGTAGATTCTTGCATGTGCTCTGACTGGGGATTGAACATACAACATTGAGATATTGGGACAATGCTCTAACCAGCTGAGCTACCCAGCGAGGGCTAGAAATAAATTTTTTAACTGGGCACATGGCCACCTAGGGGAAAAGGACTACATTTCCAAGTCTCCTTTGGCTTTGTAGCTAAGTATGAGCATGTGATTAAGTTCTAACCAGATTTGCCTCCTCACCTTCTTCTCTGCCAAACCACGGGCCTGGCCAGTTTCTGCAAGTTCCTTCTCCCCACCCCTTCCCACTCCCCCACCCAATCCTCCTAACTCACTGGGGACTGAAGCTTCAGGTGCGTTCACAACCATCCTCAAGGAAGCTGGAGAGGCCATCCACAGTTCGTGCTTTGCACACGACAAGATGTTAACCTGAGCAAGCTTCCTCCTCCCAGTCTGTCACCTCCGTACTTCTCCAGTTGTTCACCTGGGCAAAGCAAGCCAAGTGGAGTGCTGTTTTAGGCAAAGCCAAACAGAGGTTGCAGACCTATCTCAAAGAAAATCCTGTAGTGCAGTCCAAACCAATGCAATTAAGAAGAAACCTGCAACCACCCTCAGCCATTCCTTTATTAGGAGACATAACTAATCTTATCAAATTAGCCATTTACATATGGATATTAGTAGGTTTCTGAGGTGAGTCTTTTTTTAGAACAGTTACGAGTCTGTTTCAGAATAGCTGATTTCATCTCTAGGGTAAATGAGATGGTTGTAGAATTTTTAAAAATATATATATATATTTTATTTTATTTTATTTTTTATTTTATTGATCATTTACAGAGAGGAAGGGATAGGATAGAGAGTTAGAAACATCGATGAGAGAGAAACATCGACTAGCTGCCTCTTGCACAACCCCTACTGGGGATGTGCCCACAACCAAGGTATATACCCTTGATGGGAATCCAACCTGGGACCTTTCAGTCCGCAGGCCCACGCTCTATCCACTGAGCCAAACCGGTTTCGGCTGGTTGTAGAACTTGACAATGAAATCTACACTCATGGCAGGGCGAGTTCTGTATATTTAACTTTCATTGGTGGTGGGTTTTGACAATGTATTCCAGTGTATTCCACCAGAGCAGTGGTCAGCAAACGGCGGCTCTCGAGCCACATGTGGCTCTTTGGCCCCTTGAGTGTGGCTCTTCCACAAAATATCACGGCCTCGGCGAGTCTATTTTGAGGAAGTGGTGTTAGAAGAAGTTTAAGTTTAAAAAATTTGGCACTCCAAAGAAATTTCAATCATAGTACTGCTGATATTTGGCTCTATTGACTAAGAAGTTTGCTGACCACTGTACCAGGGTAACGGCTCATTATTGCCTTGTGCTTTTTCTTTAAAAGCCACCGATCTGCTGCCACAGCCCCCAGAAGCCTGCCCTTGTTCCTTGCTCACTTTCCCTTTAAGAGCCTTTAGCATTTCGGCTGGTACAGTTCCAAGTGCCCTCTGGACTAATTGGCACGAAGTGCGAGTTTTCTCATTTGGAAGAGAAAGAGCCTGTTCTCCAGGGAAGGCTCTTCAAGGTAAGTGCTTTCTCAGAGATTCCAGCCCCCACCTTTGGCAACCTTCACCAGAGACGAATCCCTTTTGCTGTGAAGGAGCTGGAAACCCACGGAAGGAAAAATGGGAACCCGGGACAGGCTTGCGGAGACCTTTGCAAGCAGTGACCTTGAGAAGGGGAGAAAGTGGGGGAAAGGCCAGGGCAGGCAAAGGCTGCCGAACCCTCCCAACCCCCACTCCCACGGGCACCGCAGCTCTAGCTTAGACTTTCCCATTGTCCTTCTTTTCCTAAGGAGCTTCCACGACGGGGTGTGTTGGTAGAGGGAGCTCATATATCAACCAGGGTTCAAAGCAGGGGGAGGATGGCACTGGTTTGGAATAAAAAACTTAAGACGACACCTGGGCTGAAGGGAGGGAGCAGAGACAGGGCTGGGTAAGAAAAGAGGGTGGTTCACCTCGGCAAGACTCCAAGAGCAATTGGTGTTTGTCCAGGGGTGAGTGGGGAGTGAGAGGAAAAGACCCAGGAAAGAGGGAAGTCCTTTTCGGGCCACTACCTGCCACCCAGGTGAGGAATGTGGGGGAAAAGGAAGGGGTGGGGGGGGGGGTGAGACAAACAAATGGGGGCCTGGCTGGAAAGAAGCAATGAAGAATAAAATGCAATTGTTTTGGGGGGGGGTTGTGGCCTGTGATTCTCTTCCTCAGCTCTGCTTTGAAATCTTCACTACTGTTGTACACAGGAGATTGTACAGCTCGGATAAAGGTGGCACTTTATTTTTTAAAAGAGAGAGATGAAGGGGGAGAGAAAGAAAGAGAAAAACATTAATGTGAGAGCAGGATAATGATGAGCTATGTCCTGCACATCCCCCACCAGGGATGGAGCCCGAAACCCAGGCATGTGTCCTAACTGAGAATCGAACCAGCAACCTTTTGGTGCATCAGACGATGCCTAACCAACTGAGCTACACCAGCAGGGCATGTATTATTTTTTTAATCTGTACTTCCTAATCTTTTCTACAATGACAAGGTATGGCTTTTGCAATGGGGGGTGGGGGGAACCATTGTTAAAAGTAAAAATGATATTTTGACTTAGAAAATTCATCCACCGGATACTCACCAAGCCTGTACTGTGGCCAGCAGTGGACTTGGCACTAAATGCACAGGAGAGACAAGACCCCTGCATTCAAAGAAACTGAGGGAAACGTATTTACAAGACAAATACATCCTGACAAACAGAGATGCACGCAGCAAAAGAAATGACTGGCTGTGCGGCTGAGAGAAATTGGAAGAGGCTGTGAGGGATGGAACCTAATATAGACAGCAGTTAGCAGGTGACGTTCAGGCTCAGATCTTAAAGAGGCAAAGAAGCCTGCAACGCAAAGAATTGGTGAGGAGAGTTCTAAACACAGAAAGCGCCCGGGGATGGTCCTAAGACAAGAGCGAGCTTGAAATGGGAGGAAGTGTTTGGGAAGAGGAGGTGAGATTGTACAGTGGGCAGGGGCCAGCTCGTGCAGAGCCTCTAAGTCTTGACAAGTTGTTTGGTATTTGTTCTCACTGCAAGAGGAAGTAGCTCAGTGGGTAGAGCATCGTCCCAATACACCAAGGTTGTGGGTTTGATTCTCGGTCAGGGTATCAGGGCACATATGAGAATTGACCAATGAATGCATAAATAAATGGCACAACAAATTAATGTTTCCCTCTTTCTCACTATCTCTCTCTCACTCAAATCAACCAATCAGTAAAAAGAAAGAAAGAAAAGGAAGCCAATTAGGAGGCCCTTGGGAGAGAAAAGACTGGGTGGAGATGGGAAGCGGGTGGGTTTAGGGTATTTATTTGAAGGGAGAACAAAGAGATAGAATATGACATTGGATTAAAAGTGGGGACTAAGACACAGGGAGGTGTCATGGATGGCTTCCCGTTTTCTGGCTTGGAGTTACTTCCCGAGGGGAGGCAGACTGGGAGGAACCAGTATGGACAGGTTACATTTCAGATGTCTGGGTTTATTAAAAGGGTGGTGCTCAGAGGCGGCTTGGCCCTCTGATGTGATCAAGTCTTAGGCAATCAAGAGGAATAGTTCACCAAGTTGCTTTGGCATAACTTGACAGCTTTATAAAGTTTTAACTCCTTTTCTTGTTTTTTTTTTTCCTTGTTTTTTTCTTTTTTCTTTTTATTAACTCCTTATTTATAGAACTGTTAAGGGTCTAAAAGAGTCATGTAGAATTTCGAGTTGTACTTTTTTTATGGGTGGCAGTATGTGCTATGGCGGCACTTGGTAGTTTGGGGTTTCAAAAAGATAACAGGGTATAGTCCTCATGAATGTCAAAGGTCTACTATAGATACAACAGACAATGTATTTAACTAATTTCCAATAAAACTTTATGGACAATGTAAAGCCACTAGTTGGTATGCCATCTTTTTTCTAGCACTGTATACTGTGCATTCTGTGACACACTCTATAGATATCCCATTTGAGCCCCACATTTTTTATCATCCATCTTACATGTGAGAAAAAAGGCTCAGAGGGGGTGAGTACCTTGTCCAGGGTCACAGAGCTAGCAAGGAGCGAGGTCTGTATATGTCCGGGCCAATGAGGACGCTTGGGTTTCTATGAAGCCAGTGTAGTCCTTGGTTATAGCAGGGTTATTTGGGAAGCACAGGTTAAGATGGAGTTGAGAATGGAAAGGTTTATTGGGGAGTGATGTTCATGGACACATGAGACTCCATGCAGACCTGTTCAAGTGTCTGCCAGCCCAACACGAAGCCCTGAAGCAAAAACCACCCATTAGAGGGGGCATGTTTTGGGCAGAAATGGGTAGATGTGGGAACCTTTTTTCACGTCCCGTGTGGTTCAGGGTTCAGGTCCAGGTTTCTGAAGAAGGCTGTACACAAATGAAAGGAATATTGGGGGCGAGGCGGGAGCCCACCTCTAGGGGGAGGATTACACCCCGCTCTGGCCTTGCTATCCCTTTTTTTAACATTATGGGATACACCCATATCCTTTAGGCAAGAAATTCCAATAATAGCCAATCAGCAAGAATTTACATAAGACTAACAGGTGGAGGCTGCTTCAGCTACCAACTAAACAATGAGTGATTAGCTCTGACCTTTCAGAGCAATTAAAGTTGACCAGCCTTCTGGTCTCCCTGTCCATATCTCTCTATTAGTGGGACAATGATTGGTTTCTGGCTGGTGGGTCCTTGCCCCACTATCTCAGCTCACCCATTGGTTGGGAAGAGCACTCCGGGAAGAGCTTGATTACTTCTTGAAAGCAGGCCCGGACCCCAAAGGCTGTCAGTTAATTGTGTTCCTTGCATTTGGGCCTGAGCCCATTCCTCAAGGGGATCTGAACAGTGGTCTTCTCACCTGCCTGCCACGCTCTGCAAACTGCCAGCATGTCTCATCCCAGAAGAGACAGCGTGTCAGTGTTCCTTACCCGCTGCTGTGTAACAAATTGTCCCCTGAAAGCAACAACCATTTGTTATCTCACAGTTTCTGTGGATGCCTATTCAAACATCACTGGTAACAATAATGACATTAGCTTTACTTGCTCTGAATCAGGTACTGTATTAGTGGGTCCTTCCATGCACCATCTCACCACAACTCCTTAAGGTTCACCGGGGACCAGCCCTCAGAGCTGCGGAGAACAGGATGACAAGCAAAGTCCTCCCCTGCTCTCGAGGTGCTCATGTCAGAGGTTCAGTTTGTTTCAGTTTTGCAAAGGAGGGAAGGACAAGTGGCAGAGTTAACGGACAGTCTTTGGGGTGGAGCTAGGAGGCCAGAGCTGGTCCGTGAGACTCCAAGGCCAGTGATTTTCCTGAAGACAGCATACTCCTGGATCCGCCAGCCTGGACCCATCGCTAGCCTGAGAACCGCTGTGAGGAAGGAACAAGTCACAAAGAACACATGCAATATACTTTCATGCATATGAAGTTTAAAAACAGAGGCTTGCTTGGCAGTGCACAGACAGCAGTAACAATAAAGAGAAAAGCAAGGAAGTTATTTCTACAAGTCAGGATAGTGACCATGTCTGGAGGTGGAGGGAGATGTGATGGAGGTGGGGAGGTCCACAGGGGTTGCTGGTTATGGGGTATTAAATGCATAATGCTGCATTAAACTGTACATATGTAGGATGTTTTTTACTCCTCTGGATGTACGACATAGCTCACAATAAATACAATACAGCCAAGACCGGTTTGGTTCAGTGGATAGAGCATCAGCCTGTGACTGAGGGGTCCCAGGTTCAATTCTGGTCAAGGGCATGTACCTTGGTTGCCAGTGCATCCTCGGAGGGGGGGAGTGCAGGAGGCAGCTGATCGATGATTCTCTCTCATCGATGTTTCTAGCTCTCTATCCCTCTCTCTTTTTTGTAAAAAATAAATAAAATATATTTTAAAACAAACAAACAAACAAACAAATAAATAAATACAATTACAATGACAACATCTGTATTCAATGGGATGCCGTTTGCCAGGTGCCTGTGACAGCAGGTTAGAAAGCTCCTTTTTTTCAGACACAAAGAGCATCAGGTCTTCTTGCCTTCCAGACAGCTGGGTTTGCATTTTGGCTCATCAACATGTTCTTAAGGTGTGTTACACCCAAAATAAACTCCGATGGAGACAGTGCTGGGTGAGATCATGTTGACATCTGATACAACGCGTCAGAGCGAGTTGGCTTTTGTCTTTCCCATTCCTGAGACGGTGGCTGAAGAATGAAACCCGATTCACATGGTCACAACAGCCATTTGGATCTCTCAACCCAAAGAACAACTTCGTATCAAAGCGTCAGGAAAAGCTCACTCCCGGGTCCCTCGGATTAATTAGGCTTTCTCCTGTTCCCTTTCAGAACCTGTCACAAAAGCAGAGGGGACTTGGACTTGTAGCTTGGGTTCTGCAAAGCCAGACCAGATGGAAATGCATGAGAGAGATTCAGAAGCCAGTCTCTGTCCACTGGGCAGAATAGGATAAGGGGTACGAGGGGTGGGGAATGGGGGATGTCCTACCTCTTTGAGAACTTGGAGTTCATTATACCCAGTCCCACCTGGGTCAGACGGAGCGTTGCTTTTGGAGTTACCAGCCCTCTAGACAACCCTAGCTCATGACAGTTCTATATCTAGACTTTGGGGGAGGGGGAGTACCTGGGCCTGAGGCAGGATCACAAGGAGCTGAAGAGGGTTCTAGGGTCCAGAAGAGCATCCTTCCACTCTCAATGGGGAAACAGGGGAGGTAGGGTTGCCAGACCAAGTAGTGGAAGCCTGTTCTATTTAAATTTTACTGAAATTCAAATCCAACTATTCAACTGAGCATCCTGTATTTTTTTCTCCAGTGTTTAGCCTTCTTCTTCTTTAAAAAAAAAAAAAAATATATATATATATATATATATATATATATATATATATATATAATTGATTTTTCACAGAGAGGAAGGGAGAGGGACAGAGAGTTAGAAACATCGATGAAAGAGAATCATCGATCAGCTGCCTCCTGCACACCCCCCGCTGGGGATGTGCCTGCAACTAAGGCACATCATGCCTCCGACTGGAATAGAACCTGGGACCCTTCAGTCCGCAGGCCGACGCCCTACCCACTGAGCCAAACCTGCTTCAGCAAGTGTTTAGCCTTCTATTGATATTAGAGACTTTGCGTCTCTTGGAGGAGCTCACTCCACGTGGGTGGGAGTGTTCTGGGGCAGGGCAGAGGGGAGGAGTCTGTCATCCTGTCCCCTGGAGGACAGTGATGTGGTTCGGTTCATGAGTTTGTGGCAGTCTGGGAAAGGGAATGGGGTGCACTTGAAGTGGTGCACAGGGCCCTTCCTGTGGGGACAGCCCAGGATGGGCAGGGAACAGCTGAGCCTGGGCTTTCCTTCGGGGCCTTCAGGGCCAGCCCTCCGACCCAGCTCCCTAGATGATCCTTTCTTGGGCACCCGTGCCTCACGGTGGCTGTGTGATCCTTGCCTGGCACTGCTCTCTCTGGGCCTGTTTCCTTCACTGGGACCTGGGCCCTAACTCCTCAGAGGGAGCCTCCCCTGATTGGGACCCAGGGGCATGAGCAGGTACAGACTGTGTGTGTGTGGAGCGGGTGACTGGGACAGGGGCCTGGACATGGAGGGCTTGGGAGGCCTAGTCGTCTTTGTCCTTGGCACCGTGTTTGAGAATGTGGGTGAACTCCATGTAGCTGAAGTTGCCTTTCTTGTGGTACACCTCATCCACTTCCTCGTCTGTGAAGCAGCTCATGGATAGAACCTGAGGCCTCTTCGTCGAAGCAGCAAAGGCATTGTGGATCACGTCCTAGGGCTCCGTGCCATTCAGCGTCTCCCCAAACATGGCCAGGAACGTGGTGAAGTTGATGGGCCCAGGGACCTCGCTCATCATGCCCTCCGAGTACTCCTCCGTGGGGTTCTTCCCCAGAGAGGCCAGCATATCATGCAAGTCCTCCTTGACAATGAAGCCATCTCGATTCTGGTTGGTCATTTTGGAAGCCTCCTTAAACTCCTGGATCTGGGACTGGTCAAACAATGCAAAGAGCCAAAACCGGTTTGGCTCAATAGATAGAGCGTCGGCTGGTAGACTGAAAGGTCCCGGGTTTGATTCAGGTTGGGGGCATATACCTTGGTTGCGGGCACATCCCCAGTGGGGGGGGTGCAAGAGGCAGCTGATCGATGATTCTCTCTCATCGATGTTTCTAACTCTCTGTCCCTCTCTCTTCCTCTCTGTAAAAAATCAATAAGATATATTTTTTTAAAAAAACAAAAAAACAAAACAAAAATGCAAAGACATTGGATATGGCCCGCTGTGACTGCTTCTTGATTATCTTGGCCTTGACTCGCTTACGGAACATCTTGGTTTCAGGTGGGTGGGCTTCCCTGGTGCGGAGAAGGTCCTCTTTCAGTGCGCAGAGCTGGTACCCAGTATTTTTATTTCCTAAATTTGGCAACCTTGGTGGAGGGTACTCATCTTGTAGCAAAGGACACAACTGGGTATGGGGAGGCCTCTCCTGAGCAGCTAGCAGCTGATAAGCTTGTTTGATCTGCTCACCATCTCCACTTCTCTCCCTTTCCACATCCCTTAGGGACATCTGCCTAGAGTGCAGGTTACGTACGGACCTGCTCTGCACCAGATAATTTATTTTAAGGAATTACTGTTGATTATGCTGTATCACAATAGCATTATCATCCTTTTTAAAATAAGGTTTTATCTCTTAGAGATGAATACTAAAATATTTATAGATAAAATAAGCTATCTGACATTTGCTTCAAAATAATATCAGGAGGGAATACATACTGTCAGAATAGAAGCAGATCATGTTTGGCCGGTGTGGCTCAGTGGTAGAGCGTCAGCCCATGCACCAACAAAGGATTTTGGATTTGATTCTCAGTCAAAGGCACATATCTGTTTGGGGTGCATTCAGGAGGCAATCAATTGATGTATCTCTCTCATATTGATGACTCTCTCTCTCTGTCCCCTCCCCCCAATCTCTCTTTCTCTTCCCACTCTTCCACTATCTCTAAAAAATAAAAATAATAAAAATAAATCAATGGCCCAGCTGGCATGGCTCAGTAGTTGAGAGTCCACCTATGAACCAGAGGTCACAGCTTGATTCCCAGTTAGGGCACATGCCCAGGCAGTGGGCTCAATCCCCAGTGGAGGCAGCCAATCAATGATTCTCTCTCATCATTGATGTTTCTATCTGTCTCTCCCTTCCTCTCTGAAATCAATAAAAGTATATATATTTTTAAATCAATACACAAAATATCCTTGGGTGAGGATTAACAACAACAACAACAACAACAGCAAAAGGCAGATCATGGTTGCCTAAGACTGGAAACAGAAGGAGGGATGGACTGTAGAGGGGCACAAAACAATTTGGAGGATGATAGAAATGTTTTTTATTTTGATAATGGTGATGGCTTCAAGGTGTTTTTTTTATCTATTGTATGTTAAACATCTCATCAAGTTGTATGTTAAAATGAATCCAGCTTATTATACGTAAATTTTACCATAATAAAGGTATACATTTAATAAAGACATACCTTAATAAAAGTACTAGTTAAACAACTAAAATCTGGAAGAAGTGGATGTGCATGTGGATTAGACAGGGTTAGCCACAGCTCCTGGTTGGTATGGTGGATGATGCTTATGCATAAAGTTCACTACATTGACCATCTGCTCTTTGAACTATCTATGTTTAAATTTTCCCATAACAAAAAGTTTTCCAGCCCTGGCCAGTTTTGCCCAGTGGCTAGAGCATCAGCCTGTGAACTGAAGGATCACAGGTTCGATTCCGGTCAAGGGCACATGCTCAGGTTGTGGGCTCGATCCCCAGTGTGGGTTGTGCAGAAGGCAGCCAATCAATGATTCTCTCTCATTATTGATATTTCTCTCTCTCCCTCTCCCTTCTTCTCTGAAATCAATTAAAAAAAAAAAGTTTTTCAAAAGATAAGGCATTTAAGGCAATAAAAGAAAAAAGAAAAAAATTCCAAATTAGGTGTTTTGGAATTTTTCAATAGGGGCGAGTTGCTTAAAAAAAAAAATTCATTGCTATGAGATTTAGATGAAATAACTATAAATGACTGGAAGAAAATGCTTATCATCTAGAAGAATTTTACATTTGTATTTCCTCTGACTCCAAGTTCTCACTGCACATTAATGAGCAAAATTGAAGCCCTAAAAAAGTGAATATGTCAGACAAAAGCACAGGATCATTTACTGTTCTTTCAATTTTTCTTGGTTGAGTCCAGCTGCATTTTTTAATGTAATAGGCCTGTATTTGCCACCTGTTTTTTGGTTTCAAGGGAGGCTGACTCATCGTTGCAAAGAGTGGGTTGTGCAAGAAGCCCTCTGGAAATCTGGTGAAGCAGAACTTCGAAATACTGATCAAGCCATAGTTACAACCACCGCTGCTCTGGCCAGGCACTGCGTGGTGGTGGTTGGGATGCTATGCTGTTAGAAAGCGCCCCCGCCTCTCCCCACAGGGGTGGCCTCTGTTTTAATTGCTTCTTAATTGGGAACCAGCTTTCCCGCCAAGTGTCTGGGGGACACACCCAGCTCCCTGGCTCGGGTTGGATGTGAAAGTGAAAGGTTCTGACTGAACTCGCTGGCCAGGAACTGTTAGGAGGAAGAACAGGTGGCTCTTAACTCGAGGGTGCTCCCAAGTGGCTGTGGACCAGCAATGGTCCCCAAAGGAGAGAGGCGAGATGTGTGAGCCAAACTGTAAGTATGCAAGTATCAGCACTGGACACACAGGTCTTGATTATAACTTCCACCAGCGGCGGGATATGCCAGCGTCACAGGGGACACCAGGAGCTTAGAACAAATGCATCATTATGCTTGACCATTCCCTAGCTGGTCTGGCTGGGTGGATAGAGCATCAGCCTGTGGACTGAAGGGGTCTGGGTTGATTTTGGCCATTGACACGTGCCCGGGTTGCAGGCTCGATCCCCAGTGTGGGGCGTGCAGGAGGCAGCCAATCAATAATCTCTCTTATCATTGATGTTTCAAATATCTCTCTCTCCCTTCCCCTTTCTCTCTGAAATCAATCAAGATATATATATATATATATATATATATATATATATATATATATAAAAAATTGCACACTAATATTATTTTATAAGGACACTATACACCATATAAGAACATTGTTTGCCTTTTTGAATACTATTGTTTTGCTGCTTATTCAATCTCTTAAAAATGAATTCTAGTAATAGTATGTGAATTTTTTGTGTGCATACGATGTTTCATTTTATTTTATTTTTAAATATATTTTTATTGACTTCAGAGAGGAAGGATAGAAATACTAATGATGAGAGAGAAACAGTGATCGGCTGCCTCCTGCACGCCCCCACATTGGGAATCAAGCCTGTAACCCAGGCATGTGCCCTGACCAGGAATCAAACCATGACTTCTTGGTTCATAGGTCGATGCTCAACCACTGAGCCACAGATGTTTCACTGTAGTCAAGAACGGAAGGGTTTTCAGACACAAATAACTTAATTGACTAAAGCTGATCTTAAGGATTCATTGTAAAGATGTCACAGCAGTAACAAAATATATATCTTTGGACTTAGGACATAAAAAACATATAAAAGCCATTTCCACAATTTCTTTCTCCATCTAAAATCATTTTGCTGTAAAATTAAATATTAAATTTTCTGCCATGCTCGTGCCATGGGAAAACGGTAATCATTAATCTGAGTTGGATTGCATTCTCTAGGGACCTGTTTCCACTGTTAGGAGGATGTGACAGCCACTTGTCAGGATCACAATCCAATAAGCATCGTGCAGCTCAGAGGTTTTTATAAATGCAATTTTCTTCAGATGTTAACGGACAGGTCAGAATTGCATTTGGTTTTCTGAGTCATAACTTTGTTATAAATAATTTTTTAAATGGTCCTCATTGATTTAATCAATAAATAGGCCTTTGTTTTTTGAAGAATATGAAGTGTCAGGGTTCTCACATTGTGGGTTGGAAGAGTTTTTTTGGTTCATTTTCATTTGATTAGTGATGAAATCTTTATTAAATAATTTGAAAGTCCTGTCTGCAAATTTTATGTGGGTCATGCTCAGCAGAAGACTGCTCACTTTCATTGTTTCCATTTTTCTGAAATGTAAGCAGTCTGCCTTCTATTTCTTCTCTGAGCTCCACTTTTGAATTTTCTGTCTCTGTGATGATCTTGACTTGTACTCATTTTCAAAATTATTTAAATAAAGCTGATATTTAGATCTACATTTTTGGGAAACTCACATCTTATTACATTTTTAAATTAAAATTCATAATTCTAGCCTTCGATATGCATCTAGTTGCCATATTTGTCCATCCAGTTGCCAATTCATATAATGTTTCATGATTATTCCATCTAGACCTGCAGACACACAAATTTAAGAGTAATATGAATTATTTAATGTCATAAAATATTTTTGGCTGTCACTTGCAACGGTTGCCAACAGCAGAACCATGTACAGCTGGGTAATACCTTGTTATACAAGAGTCTATTCATGCCATCTGAGAGGAAGGATTTGACATGTTAATTGGTTTGTCTTTTATTCTTAAGTGCTTCCTCCTCCTCACACTCTGAAGCGTGTCTAGCTCCTTAGCAGCAGCACAACCTACAAATCTTCATGGCATTTGGTCTCAGTCCCTTTCTGTTTCAAGGACATAGGACTAAAAATGTAACAAAGCAAATTCTTGGGTTTATACTAGTTTACACTGGGGGCCAAATCCCAACTGATGGGCACCCTTACATTCCTTATCTGTTGTGTTCATGATGTGTGCGGTCCTCCAACGCTCAAGGCCTGGGCCTCTTCTGTTTGGGTCTAGGGCAGTGGTGGCCAATTTGGATGCTGTTTGAGGAACCAGTGAGAGATCCAGGGTGAGTGGGATTCCTGACATACTAAAGACTGAGAGAAAGGAGCCACACCAGGAGAGATTTGGGAGAGAGGGCAGAGGCAGATTTCCCATTAGGCTAATGAAGCTCAGCTTTAAGGTCCCTCATTTGCACAGGTTGCTCCAAGGCCTATGCCTAAATTTGTGCCTGCTTTCTTCATCCTCTCCAAGGATTATATCTGTTCCACACACCTAGCCCCTCAGTATCTGTAACACACACACTCACCTCAGTGTACAAATCTGGGCAGAACTCTCATGACGTCCTCAGTGGTAGAGTGGACCATTTAAAAGTTAAGGCATTTATTGAATGAAAAATACACATATACAGTATTTCATTTTCAAAAAGGAATACTATTACAATGGAACAGTGGGCTCCCAATCAAGAACTCAGCACACAATAAGTCAGAGATCTGGTCAAAATAGACCCTCAGAGGAGAGATGATAAAACCCGTAATCACCCAGAACAACAAAAGTGTGCTGCTCCTGCTTCTATAAAACAGAGTTAGCCGAAACCGGTTTGGCTCAGCGGTAGAGTGTCGGTCTGTGGACTGAAAGGTCCCAGGTTCGATTCCGATCAGGGGCATGTATTGTACCTTGGTTGTGGGCACATCCCCGGTAGGAGTTGTGCAAGAGGCAGCTAGTTGATGTTTCTCTCTCATTGACGTTTCTAGCTCTCTATCTCTCTCCCTTCCTCTCTGTAAAAAATCAAAAAAATATATTTAAAAAAAATTTAAAACAGATTTAAATGCACTCTACACAATGATAGGCAAGGGGTCCAATGAGTTGAAGCGAGCATGAAAGTGCCATTGAATCAAACATTTGAACCACAGCTTCATCTGATGGCCATAATGTGGTCAAACCTTGCTCAACTTGTTAGAGTTTAGGATGGCTCATCTGAGATCATTTAGTAATGCAAGCTATCTCACAGATGCCTTTATTTTCTCCTGGTGTAGTTCCCTGGCGCAAGCAGAGGTATATAAAACTGCTTCCATGAGTCAGTACATCCAATGCTCAATGCCTTATGGGTAATGCGGTCATCCTAGCTAACTTGGTGCAGAGTATTGAAGACACAAGGAGCACTGGAAGGGGTGAGGACCTGGAACTTGACACACCCACTCAGGATATGCCCTGGAAAGGCAGCCCACAAGTGTCCAGTTTGGCAGGCAGCACACGGAAGCCGTGGAGCAAGGCAATGACGATAAGCAGTGGTTTAGTAAAACAGAAGGCATGAGGGACAAGGGGTGGCTAAAGGATGGCAACAGAACAGGTAATGAATTACCAACCTTGGCGTTGTCAGTGCCCCAGGCACCACTTAAAATACTTCTGAGTGACTCTGAAGATTCATGACATGCAGTCACTTGTCATTTTGCCGGGACAAACACCTTAAAGACCTGAGTGTATGGATAATAGTTGGATGAATGACCAATATTCCATCTCACCGTGACTGGTTCTTTGTTCGTGGTTGGGCATGCAGAACCTTTTCTTGGGTGATTTAAACAATAATAATAACCATAGTGCTTTTTTTCCTTTGGAAAAGAAAGTCAGCTGCTGATGCTGCTATTTTTTTTTTTATTATGTATATTTTATTGTTTTTTTTTTTACAGAGAGGAAGGGAGAGAGATAGAGAGCTAGAAACGTCAATGACAGAGAAATATCAACCAGCTGCCTCTTGCACACCATCCACTGGGGATGTGCCTGCAACCAATGTGCATGCCCTTGACTGGAATCGAACCTTTCAGTCCGCAGACCGACGCTCTGCCGCTGAGCCAAACTGGTTTCGGCTGATGCTGCTATTAAGCAGAAGAGAAATTCAGTTCAGAAAATGAAATATAATTGAATGTTGAACTCAGATATGCTAGACTCTAACAAAAAGAAAAGAAATGTAAGCAGCTGAGTATGACACAAACATTGGTCATCAAGGGAGAATTCCATTTTATTTATTTTAAAAAACATATTTTTATTGCTTTCAGAGAGGAAGGGAGAGGGAGAGGGAGATAGAAACATCAACAATGAGAGAGAATCATTGATCGGCTGCCTCCTGCATGCTCCCTAGCTGGGATGGAGCCCACAACCCAGGCATGTGCCTTTGACCAGAATGGAACCCAGAATCCTTCAGTCCGCAGGCCGATGTTCTATCCACTGAACCAAACTGGCTAGGGCAGTGATATTTTTTAAAAACATGTTTTTATTGATTTTTAGAAAGAGAGAAAGGGAGAGAGAGAGAGAGAGAGAAACATCGATGAGAGAGAAACGTCATAGTTGGCTGTCTCCTGCATACTCCCTACTGGGGATTGAGCCTGCAACCCAGGTATGTGCCCTGACCAGGAATCAAACCAGTGACATCTTGATTCATGGTTTGACTCTCACTCACTGAGCCACACTGGCTGGGCTACATTAGTGATGTTAATTTCTGGTGTACAATATAGTGATTTGACATCATGGAACTCTTTTTTTCAAGCAATACCTTCCAGCCTTCTGAGGAACTACTTTTTACAAAGAGCTCACTTTGGGAAATGATGGTCTCCGGAAACATACTCCTCATGAAAACTGTTTAATTCCAGGATTTCCTCCAAGAACCTACTGTCTCACTATATTCTATGGAAGCTAAGCTGGGTAGAACAAGCTGTATTTGACTTTTTCTGTTTCTCGTCTTCCTTCTTTAACAATAACTCTCTACAATTAATGCCAGCATTCATATATTTTATTGATTTTTGTACAGAGAGGAAGGGAGAGAGATAGAGAGTTAGAAACATCGATGAGAGGGAATCATCAATCAGCTGCCTCCTGCACACCCCCTACTGGGGATATGCCCGCAACCAAGGTACATGCCCTTGACCGGAATTGAACCCGGGACCCTTCAGTCCCCAAGCTGAGGCTCTATCCATTGAGCCAAACCGGTTTCGGCTAATGCCTGCATTCAAAAAGAACGAAAAATATGCATATTAAATCTCATGAGACTACCCAGTACTCTGTCCTCAGGAAAGGACAACAGCTGGTCACAGTGGGAGATCGCCCTTGAAATTCCATCAATACTTTTTGACTGATATGGAGATGAGATTTTTTTTCCCCCTGCTCCTATTATTCATCCTATTAAATCCCAGGCCACCAGCTTTTTTTAAAAAATATATATTTTTATTGATTTTTTACAGAGAGGAAGGGGAAGGGATAGAGAGCTAGAAACATTGATGAGAGAGAAACATCGACCAGCTGCCTCCTGCATACCCCACCAGAGGATGTGCCTGCAACCAAGGTACACGCCCTTGACCAGAATTGAACCTGGGACCTTTCAGTCCGCAGGCTGACACTCTATCCACTGAGCCAAACCAGTTTTGGCAGGCCACCAGCTCTTATGCCATGTTTCCCCCTTACGTTGTACAGAACCACACATGTTTACCGAAAGCTGTCTATTCTGTGTTCTGGATTATGTACACTGGCTAGAAATTTATCAGAGTACAACTAAATACATGGAAATGGAAGAGGCCTACCAGTAGGAACATATTTTATTGGAGGGAAAACATTCTAATTATGTACATTTTCCTTGTATTGCTATTTCTGATCAGACAGCATATTTACTAGATCATTTGAAAGGATAACGAGTGTCTATCTCAGTGGGTCTCACCCTGGTGTACATGAAACTAACTTGCAGAGCTCTGAAAAACTATAAATAATTGGGCCCTATCTGGGATTCTGAATTAGAACCTCCAAGGAGAAGCTTAAGTGCATGAATTCTTTTTAAAAAATATATATGTTTATTGATTTCAGAGGAAAGAAGTGAGAGGAAGAAAGAGATAGAAACATCAATGAAGAGAGAGTATCATCAATTGGCTGTCTTTTACATGCCCCCAACTGGAGATTGAGCCCGCAACCCTGGCATGTGTCCTGACCAGGAATCAAACCATGACCTTCTCATAGGTCGACCCTCAATCATTGAGCCACGTTGTCTGGGCCAAGCACATGTACTCTTAAAAGCTTTGCAGTTTATTCTCTGGCATCTATGTTGTGGCCTTTCTTTTTCATTTTTATTATTTTTAATTGAATTTATTGAGATGACATTGGTTAATACAATCCTATGGGTTTCAGGTGTGTGTGGCCTTTCTTTTTTAATAAACAATTTCCCCAGATGGCCTCGCCTAAATATTTCTTCTGATTTTAATTGAAAATAACAAATAATATTTTTTAAAATATATTTTATTGATTTTCTACAGAGAGGAAGGGAGAGAGATGAGAGAGAAACACCGAACAGCGGCCTCTTGCACACCCCCTACTGGGGATGTGCCCGCAACCAACGCACATGCCCCTGACCTGAATTGAACCTGGGACCTTTCAGTCTGCAGACCGACGCTCTACCACTGAGCCAAACCGGTTTCGGCACAAAGAATATTTTTAAAGAAAATAAATTAATTCCCAAACACTAATAAACGTTGTTTTTTCATCTCTGGCTCTAGTCCTTGTCCATGTAAAGAAATCTTTGGATTCTGAATTTGTCACTTAGCATTTTATTTTTAAAAATTTCTATGCTATCTTGTAGTGATAATAATTGCCATTGTAGGAATTATATTTATATTCCAGCAAGTATTTATTTGTATTGTAATTTAGCTAACCATTTCCATACAATTGGACATTTAAGCTGTTTCACTATTTTTAGTTGTTCTGGAGAAAATGGCAATGAAGGACTTGATGTGTATGGATTTTGCTTTTCTTTTGAGTCAATTCCATTGGGATAATTTTCTGAAAATGTGGTTTTTATTTCTGGAAATCTGGGTCAAAGGATATGAACGTTTTTTATGACTCTCGTTAATAATTACTAAATTGCTTTCCAAAGGCTTGAACAAATTCACAAAGCCAAGCCCTAAGTCCATGGTATAACTGCTGAGGTTTTCAGGGAAGGGTTGGCAGTACTTTAGTTCTTCTGGATGCTCCCATGACAGGTGGAAGCAACATGTCCAAATATACCAGTCTTCAGAAGAAAGGGGAGAAACCTGATATCAGCAGCAGTGTTACAGCACTGCTCAAATATCTCACCTACCATGAGCCAGCACGGTCCTCGCATTCTAATCCTCAAAATAACCCTGGCAAGTTAGATCTTACTGCCCCTCATTTTACAGATGAGGAAAGGGTGAGACGAGAGATTGAATTACTTGCCCAAGGGTTATACAGCAAGTTAGAACTGAAATAAGGGTTTGAACCCTATGTTTGACCACTGCTATATATACACACACCACACTGCATTTTTACATCATTGATTTCTGAAGCAGCCACAGAGTCTCACCAATTGGATGCCTTCTAAGTCATAAGCTGTCTGTAAATGGAACATGATAGCACAGATGAGGTAGGTTAACCATGCCCACAACCCCCTGCCTCTTCTGCCATCTGGAAGCGGATGGAGCCTGCTTCCCTTGAATCTGGGCTGATCGGGTGACTTCTTTTAACCAATAGAATGCAACCTGAGTCATGCAGCCTAGGTCTGGGCCTTTGAAGAGAGGACCAGCTTCCTTGCTGGAGACTCCAAAAGAAGAGGGAAATAAATGGGTGACCAGCTCAGCTGTTCCTACCACTGGAGCTAAAGCACTAGACATGTGACACCATCTTGGATCCTCCAATCTCAGGCAAATCACCCTGCCAACAATATATTGAGCTGAAACAAAACATCCTGATGGCCCTGACTAGTTTGGCTCAGTGGATAGAGCGTCCGTCTGAGGACTCAGGGGTCCCGGGTTCGATTCTGGTCAAGGGCATGTACGTTGGTTGCGGGTAGGTCCCCGGTGGGGAATGTGCAGGAGGCAGCTGATTGATGTTTCTCTCTCATCAATGTTTCTAACTCTCTATCACTCTCCCTTCCCCTCTGTAAAAAAACAAACAAACAATAAAAAATATTAAAAAACAAAAACAAAAACAAACACATCCTGATGAGCTAATAACCAGCGAGTGTGTTAAGCCATTTTCAGAGTGGGGGTGTTTTGCTGTGCAACACTATATCACTGGAGCAAGGCATTTTATTTTGGCGAATGTCAAATGCAGAAAGAGTACCAGGGAGTTATACACTCAAGCTTGGCACAAGCAGAGTGAAACTCACTGACATTTATCCCTTCTCATCCCTTCTCTGTACTCACCCCTGTCACAGCACTGGCCCCGCTGCACATGGCCTTTACCTGTGTTCACATCTGCCTTTCCTACGAGGTTGGGAGTACTCGCCTTGGTAACCACAGGAGCAAGGCCTGTCACAAAATAGCTGCTAATACATATTGGTTAAATGAATCTTGACTTGCTCTTGAGGGATTGATAAAAGCCCTTAAAATAGAATATAGCTTTTATTTGTTGAGTTCAGCACTGTGTAAAATACTATATATGGATTATTTCATTTAATCTCCACACCCCACGAATAGGTCCTATTACTATTTTTATTTAGAGACAGGGAAACTGAGAGACTAGGTAAAGTTACTTGAGGTTACAAGTTTTTTTTTTTTTTTTTTTTTTTTTTTTTTTTAAGGATCTGTGCCGAGCATGGCAAGACCTTAGGCTTTGGCAGCAATTAAATGAATGAAGCCAATGCAGCGTGGTGCACAAAACCCCCAGAGGCCTGGTTGGCTGATTGTGCCATGGTAGCACCAGCTTTGTGAGGACAAACTCTGAATTGCAGGAATGTCATGGAGGGTGGTGTAGGTCATGTCTTGTTCAAGGACATCCAGTCCAAGGGCATGGAGGGACTGAAATCTAGACTGTGCTTTTGCACTCTGCTCACCATGAAGCTGGGCACAGACCTCTGCCTGCCTATTGCCCAGTTTGCACAATGCCACTCTGAGCAGTGGCAGACCTGAGTGGAACCGTCAGTCTGTGGGAAACTGGAGTGCCTCATCACAAAAAGAAAGAGATTACTAAGAAATGTGCCATGTTTTAGAATGGATAGAGCAAGAAAATGGTTCCAGAGAGAGGGCAGGATGTGTGGAGGGTGGGGAAGATGGAAAATTTGGGTGCAGTAGCAGAGCCCCATCCCCAGGGAAGTGATTATCTCCTTGCAGTTATCTGAGACTTCTAGATCTTGCTGTTTCAGGCCACCTCACCTGCAATGACGCACTGAAATGTATGCAAACTAACAAAATAAACAGTGCAGAGCAAATTATAAACCCTGCCAGGGAGGGCTCACTGCAGTTTTCTTTTCTTTCTTTCTTTCTTTATTTTTTTTAAATATTTTATTCATTTTTTACAGAGAGGAAGAGAGAGGGATAGAGAGTTAGAAACATCAATGAGGGAGAATCATTGATCGGCTGCCTCTTGCACACCCCCTACTGGGGATGTGCCCGCAACCAAGGTACATGCCCTTAATTGAACCTGGGACCTTTCAGTCCGCAGGCTGACGCTCTATCCACTGAGCCAAACCGGTTCCAGCTGCAGTTTTCTCATAGGGTCCAATCAATTCAAACATCCAGAGCCAGGTATCCAGCATGGTCCAGGGGCCCCCTGGGAGGATCCCAAGAGTTGGACCAGGAGATATCTCCGACGGAGCCAACTGAGGAAGGTAACAATCTCTGATTATTTCATTGTTTCTATTCATCCATGAGCTTGGCTATAGTTAAAGGATCTACACTGGTTTTGGGTAGAAATCCATGCACCCCGCCTGAAGTAGTTTACAGATTTTCTTAGGCTCCACTTCCAAACTGAACGGCCATTGGAAGAAGCTGGGAAGACTGGAGGGGGCTCTGGGAAATGGCAGCCATTCCCCCACCAGCACCCACTGAGCAGAACTGGAATTAAGATATTAAATATACTATATAGCTGAAAAATTCCCAAGAAATATGTGGTGGTGATGGTAGTGCCTATTTGAGGCCCTTCACCAATGCCATAGGGCCTCTGCCTGGTGGAGCCATATCATCTTGGGTCCAGAGGGCAGGAAGGGGACAGCCCCCTTTGATCACCTGCTGAGTGACTTTACATTTCTGTTTACTAACTGGTATCTATGGGTTCAAGAGAGAAGGGTGCTGTATCAGTTTCTTAGGGCTGCTCTAACAAATTAGCATAAGATGTCATCAGGGTGGTGACATCAAGATGTCAAACTGGTGTCAACCAGTTTGGCTCAGTGGATAGAGCATCCGCCTGCAGACTGAAAGGTCCCAGGTTCGATTCTGGTCAAGGGCACATCCCAAGTGGGGGGTGTGCAAGAGGCAGTTGATCGATGATTCTCTCTGAGACCTGAGGGGATTCCTTCCTTGCCTCTTCCTGGATTCTGGTGGTTTGCCAGCAATCTTTGGTGTTTCTTGGCGTATCCTGTCTAATAAAAGAGTAATATGCAAATTGGCCATCACTCCAACACATAAGATGGCCGCCCCATGTGGACACAAGATGGCCACCACAAGATGGCCGGCAGGGGAGGACAGTTGCGGGTGATCAGGCCAGCAAGGGAGGGCAGTTGGGAGAGACCAGGCCTGCAAGGGAGGGTAGTTGGGAGGGACCAATCTCTAGGTCTGCCTCCAGCAGCAGTATGGTAAGTTGGTTAATCCATGATTTCTTGGGTTAAACTCTTGCCACTACTGGTGTGTAACTAAGCATTATAAAATAGGAATAACAAGAGTATCTCATTTTTGAGATTGGTGAAGGATTAGGATGAAGTACTTTGCACAGTGCTGGGCATTAACTGCTTATTAAGTATTAGCCATTAGTGTTGTTATTCCCCAACTCTTTCCATTGACTTTTCTAGAAGTAGATAATTTATTCTTCCCTGTAGACACCCATGTTCTTGGGCCAGAACCAAATGCCTCTTCAGTTTAGGGAACAGGGAATGGGCAGAGAGAGAAGGGTTTAGTTTCATTTGTTTACTCAGCTAAGCAGGAGTAAAGGCAGGTCATGTTTGTTAGCACTAAAAATAAGTTCTTTCTATGGATGCTTCCAGTAGGAAAAGTGGGATATTTCTCAAGTATGTACCCCCTGAAGTTGAAGGGACTTCCAAGAGAAGACAACTTTTTAAAACATCCCAAGATGATGTTTCCGTGAAATTCCTTCAGGGTCCTATATCAAGCCCTCCCCCAGCTTCATGACAGGTTCAGAGATTTCCTCATGTTTGAGTTGTTAGAACTGAAAGTTCACTTAAATGAAAAACATTCACAAGATGTTCAAGACATAAAAAACAAAAGGCCAGTTACATAAAAATCAACCTGTTGGGCGGACCAGTGCCTCCCATACATCAATCACAGCCTCTCGCCTTGGAGAGAATTATCAGCATGGCGGGTAAAGAGTCAGAATGACGCTGTGAGTTATAGGATTTAGAGGAATAATAGTGTTGGGTTCTGATCTGACCATTTCCACTCATCAGGGAGGGAGCTTCTTGATTAGATAGACATGGGTACCTTCTCCCTTAGATTCAAAATCAATAAAATATATTTTAAAAAATACACCATCAGGACATTATCTTTTAAAAAATATCCATTTTTTACATGATTTTCAATATATTTTAAAAAATATATTTTTTATTGATTTTTTACAGAGAGGAAGAGAGAGGGATGGAGAGTTAGAAACATCAACGAGAGACCGACGCTCTATCCCACTGAGCCAAACCGGTTTTGGCCAGGTTTAGTTGTTTTAAACTCTAAAAAATATATTATTGATTTTAGAGATAGGAAGGGAGAGGGAAAGATAGAAACATCAATGATGAGAGAGAATAATCAATTGTCTACATCCTGCACGCCCCTACTGGGGATAGAGCCCGAAACCTAGGCATGTGCCCTGACCAGGAATTGAACTGTGACCTCCTGGTTCATGGGTGGATGTTCAACCACTGAGCCACACTGGCTGGGCTGATTTGTGCCTTGTATTTTACCTAGTATTCCACATCTTCGTTGCCCCCTCATCCCTTTTATCCTGGCAGGGTTTGCCCATGCCCTCACACATAAGATATTCCTGACATATTGATCTCCTTTGTCCCCTGTTTTCTGTCCCTCCTTCTTATAACCACATCCTTGTCTCAACTTCCTGTTTCTTCTACCTCTCTCTCCCCATTTTTTCCTACCAAGGCTTCTAGGACTTTACCTGTCTCTCCCCTTGCCCCCTCACAAATATACACCTTTTTCTCAGTTTCTTCTTTAGACATGTCTTACCTCCACCACCATCAGGACATTATACTTGGATGTCACAAAACGGTACCAATTTTAATGGGTCCAAAATGAAACTAATAATTTCCTGCCACTGTCTCCCCCATCTCAATAAATTTAAAAGCTGCTTTCCATTTCACACAGTAACTCAAGCCAGAGGAAGCATTGTTCTTGTTACCTACAACACGAGTGAGTCTTGTTGCTACTATTTTAAAAATATATTTTGAGTCCAAAGCAGTCTCTTCATGCCCACTGCCATGAATCTGAGCCCAGGTCAGCATCTTTTCTTTCCTGGACCACTGCAGCAGCCTTCCAACTGTTCTCCCTGACTCTACGCCGGTCTTCCTCTAGTTCTTTATTTCCACAGTAGCTACAGATCCCTTTTAAAAACAGAAATTATGTTGTTCCAGTCTTTACTAAACCTTCTTGAATGTCTTCCCATTTATTCACTAATCGTATTTTTTTACTGAGTGCCCTGTGTGTGCCATGCCCTCAATTCTGCCTACTGTCATGAAATAAATAAAGTATATAGTAGGTAGATAGAGCCAAGTGCACAATTTGCAAGGCCAGCATCTTCTCATCCAGTAGGTTTAAATTTCACCAAAGGCCATTTCAAACCACAGGACCTAAAAAAGGTCTCCTCTTGTTATTTTTCTATTTCAGTTTCCTATTTGTTTCCTTCATAGCACTAATTACACCTTGCAATTGCAATATATATGTATATTTATATATATGAATTTATATATATAAATTTATAAATATATATAAATTACACCCTGCAATTGCAGTATATATATATATATGAATTTATATATACGAATTTATATATGTGAATTTATATATATATGAATTTATACTTAAAACGCAATAAATGATATCTGTCATTTAAATCTGCATTTAACCACTAGTAAAAATTAAACATTTCTCCCAAGTAATGGTTTATTTTTTTAGCATTATTTTTTTTTTTATATTTTATTCAATAAATGTTCACTTAAAAGTCCCTAATCTTAGGACTAAGAGCAGGCCTGGCCAGCAGAACCCCACCCTGTGGATTTGTCAGGGGCAATGTATTTTCTTCAAGTTTCCTGAAGAATTCGGTGACTATTTCTTTGCAGGAAGTATTCCCAAACACAAACCCATTTAGAGGAAAGTGTTTGTTTCACTTCGACATTACCAAGTTGTGAACATGGGCAAGGAAGTTGCATTAGAGTGGTACCAGGTACTCCCATTATGCAATTCAGCAATTATTAATGGTCACCTGATTATGTATTGCAAGGTAATGATGGCTAAGGGGAAGAAGCACCAGGAGCTCAGCCCCTCCGCCTTTTCCAGGGGGCTCTCGGTGCCGAGGCAGGCAAATAAATGGCCTAACTGACCCCTCCAGACTGCTTAGAGGCCATAGAGTGTTCCTTTCAGGAGAATCCGCGCTGGGATTGCGAAGCAGAGCTTCGAAGGCTCTCAGGGTTCTTAAGGTTACGGCCCGGCCTGCATCCCGAGCTCAGCCGCTATTACAGAAAATCTCGCGAGAGCTCGAGCAAGTCCCGGCTGCGCGGGTGGCGGCCGCGGGATGTCGGCGGAGCGCTCCAGACCGCGCCCCCTCTGGCGCAGCTGGGAGAGGCTCAGGCCGGAGTGGCCCTCGGCGCGCACGCGCAGGTGAGCGGGGCGGGAGCTGGGGCTTTGAGGGCGGAGGGCGGGAGGCGGGGCCTTGCGTTGCGCCGCGGGCACGTCGCTGCGCGTCCTCAGTATTTAATGTCTCTGTGTTCCAACGGCCTGGGCGAGCACGTGGGGGAGCGGCCGGAGCGCAGCTCTGTGGGGCCGGGCCTCAGGGTTGAGGCGGGGGTCGGGGGGGCGGCGGCGGGCGAGGACTCTGTATCCCTACGGTGGCCGTGGAGCTGGTGAGTTGGAGCCGAGGAGGGCGGCTGTTCCGGGGATCACCTACCGGGGCGGGAGGACGACGCCGTCGCCGTCGGGGTGATGGGGAACCCGGGGTGCAGATGCGCTTCCAGGTGCCCTGCTTGCCGGAGGCCCCGGACCCTGAGTGCGGACGGGGAGGCTCCGGCCCGCAGCCTGCTGTCAAGCAGGCCCTTCTTTCCCTTCTGCCGCATGCGCGCCCCCTCAGCTCCCGGGTCCGGGTTGTCTAGCCCGTCGGCTCCCGCTGACAGGTCGCGTGTGCGTGGTCCGGGCGGCGCTCTGTGGCCGCGCGGGGTCCCCTACGCACGTCACCCTCCCTCCTCGGGGGCGGGGGCGAGTGAGGTCGCGATGCCCGGGGCCACCACCGCTTTTGCAGCTTAACTTTCCCCGAACGCGCAAGCCTTTCCTGGGAGACGGAGCGTGTCCCACCCAAGGTCGCCTAACTCACACGCGTTTACTTTTCAAAGGTCGTGTGTACCCAGTCTGAGCTGGGAGAGGCGGTGGCACAGCGGGCTGTGGGCAGGGCCAGGTGCTCACAAGGGCGAAGAGGTAACCCCAAGGCCCGCGGGCAACCCCTTTCTCCCTCCCGAGGGCTTGGAATGGAATCCGTCTCTTCAGGATCCTCACTCATCCAACTTCTGGGCCGTTTGGCTTGGTTCTGGGTTGCTCCCCTCCTGAAGGCCCTGGGAGTTCAGTGTGGGGAGCCCAGGGCAGTGTGCTGAACCGGGAAGAGGGGCTCTCTGGGACCGGTTGTGATCGGATCCCTGTTTTTGGCGGAGGGACCGTTAGAACTGAGTTAGGGTCCTGAAGTCTAAAGCGTGGTGTGTCTCGAGAGGATCATTAGCATTTGCAACACCTTTAAAGGGTGTCCGGAGGGGCGGAGGCCGTCGGGTCCTGCCCGCTGCGCCCGCCGACTTCTTGCCCCGCGGGCGCATAGGTCACGTGTCGCGCTCCCCTGGAGGGACCGAGCGAGTTTCGTGGATCCCAGTCTCAATATGCTTGGAGAGGCCCTTAACCCACTCAGGGGGCACCCTTTCTCCTGTTCAACTCTTTTGTGCTCTAGGGTACGCTTCTTTCCATTTGCCCCCCCCCCCCCCCCAAGGAGGCACGGGGAAGAAGGGAGCTGTTGGTGGTGGGCGGTGCGGAATCGACCCCTGCGAGTAAGCTCTGGGCCTTTCGCGATTTTCCTGTCCAGCGGTGATGCCCCGGTTGGCCGCTGCTAACACAAACCCGGTGCACTTCATTCCAGGTGTGAGTGGAGGCTTCTCAAGCCGGGTAGAGTGCATAGACAAAGCAATTAGATTAAACTGTCTTTCCCCTACTTGAAGTTCATGCTGCTTGGTGTTTAAATGTTTCTGCTGCAGGAGACTGTCGAATTACAGCGGGGAGGGTAGGGAGATCTGGGGGAGATAATAGATCAACCGAAGGTCTTGTATGCATGCATATAAATACAACCAATGGACACAAAACTCTGGGGAGGGAGGGTATGTATGGGGAGGGGCAATGTTAAAATATGTACACAGATAATAATTTAATAAAAAAATGTAAAAAAAAATGTATCTGCTGCAGGGAAATCTGGGCTGCTGGATACGGTGCAGTTCTATCTGTTCATTGGTTTGCTGTTAGCCCCTCCCCCCAATTTTTGTTGCAATTACTGATGAAGTAACATTGTTCACAGTAAGCCATTAATTCTGGCAAACAGTAACCTTAGCGTGCTCTGGTAACTAAATCCTTCCCAAATTAAAAACTATTTAGAAAGCAAAACTTGGACTTTAATAAGCACCATCCCATCTTCTTTGCTCTTAAAGGTACAGAGCATCTTTGAAACGAAGAGAAGAGCAGCAGCATGCATGTAGGGCCATATATTGGGTTCCTCTGTTCTTGGCATTCAAGGGGTTTACCAGCTTATTTAAGACTTTCTGAGCACTGGAAGCTCGTGAAGTTATGCTTTGGGAGCTTTCTGACTTGTGTTGAATCTTTCCTCTTTCACCTCTTAACTAGTTTTGTGGGTTCTGGGTAGTGGTTCCTTTGTATATTCGCAGATGAAGTTGTCACTTGGCCCGGTGAGGTCTTCTGGATCCTACAGGTATGCAAATCACTGAAGCTTCAGTGCCAACCTGAATTAAATGGGCCCTATTGTCATGAGTATTGTTAGATGATGGCCTAGAATTTTCAGGTAACTGATCCCATTCAAGCATGTGAGTGAGAGGTCTAATGGATTTGTGTCTTGCTGGAGTCTTGTGACTATCAGTTCCTCCTTTCCAGCTGTATCTAGGAAATACATTGACACGTGGACACTGCAGGGTGCCAGTGAGAGTGTCTGTTGTAAGTGACCTGCTCAGGTGCCAAGTGGATGTGTCCCCAGTGTAAGGTTGCTGAGCATCAATATTTTAAAGCAATTTATTTTGTTCTGCCTGGTAACCCAAATTATTGGTGGGCTTTGGACTCATGTCCTAGCTCGGGTGAAGGCTAGTTTTGGCCTTTACAGTGTTCTCTCTCCTCACCCTAAAGACAAGTTGAAATATTTGTGAAATCCAGCACCGTGTATGATGGGTTCTCAAGCCTTTTTTTTTTTATTCCCTCTTGAAGAATCTCCGAGAGTGACATTTTCTCTTGAATCACTTGAGTGATTTGAATTTTATTAGAAGTACCCTCCCCCGGCTTCTGGCCTGGAAACTTGGTTGGAAGGAAAAGGAAACCAAATTGGTTTCCCCACATTGTCAGCCAGCCTCCTGGCTCTAGCCTACCACAAATATGACTTGATTGAATGCTCCTTTCAGGGCTTTAAGGAGTGGGCACCGCTTGTGCCTGGTGAGCTGGTGCCTTCCAGCTCCTTCTCTCCAGGCAACTCCTTCGTAATCTTCCCTGTGAGTCTAGAATGGAAGGGTTTCTCTGCAGCTTGGTTTGTTACGCTACTGTGGGGAAGTCGACAGTTTTGTGTACAAATAAATAATTTCAGTTTACCATTCTGAGGAGTATTCCTCTGCTCTGGATGGTGCTGAATCCTATGGGACTTTCGTCCCATTTAAGGTGTGAGTGGAGGCCTCTCAAGCCAGGTAGAGTGCATGGGCAAAGCAATTATTAATAGATTAAATTACCTGTCTTTCCCCTACTAGAAGTTAAGGCTGCTTGACTATTTAAATCAAGTTATACTGTTTGAATTGCTTATCTATATGGGAAGCATTTTAATCCTTATGTTTGCTTCCTAGGGCAAGTTCTGCTTTTTCCACATCCCTTTCTGGTCGTGCCTCACTCAGGTTTCACTTTTATGATCATTTAACATTACGGATCCATCGTATGTAGCAAACCTGCTGGCCCTCATACCTAATTTAAAACCTAGACAGTGGAAAACATGGTCAATGACAGTGTTTTGAGTTGGACAGAGTCTGGCTGGAGAAGTACAGTAATTGGTTGGGGATGTGGAAACTAAAATTTAGAGGATGCCTTTTCCTTGGTAGCTACTGTGTTGGGGGAGTTGTGAGCAAACACCTCCCTATTCCTTTCATCCTCATTCCTCTGAATACAAGTGAGGTGGGTGAAGCTGGAGGTATTGTTTCAGTGGTCAATTGAAATACAAATTGAGGTGTAGAGAAACTGATAAGTGGATTTAGACTAAGCTAGGGAGGGCCCTTAGAGGGCTTTTGTGAGAAGAACCAAGGCATAGTCCAAACCATGGGTGTTACTCCTAATCTTTCTGTTGCTTTCTAAACAGATTATTAGAGTGAAGGAGTGTGTCTGTCATCCAGCCTTCTGAGGACTGGCTTTTAGCAATAAGCAACCTTCAAGATGTCCTATTCCTTAGCTTTCCTTTCCTCCTGCTAATGGTCTTTGTTCTGTCCAGGTCCCCACCATTTGGATGTTTCTATAACTCGGTTTGATAGTTTACAACAGTCGATAGTAAACATTCTGTCCCCATCCGGTAATACTGGTTGGCTGACTTCTCCGAACCAGGTGCCACTGAGGCCATGCACTTAGGAACAAAGTGGGGCCCCAGGTGAGTTCTGGAAGTAAAGGTATACAGTGCTGCAGGCTGATGAGGCTTGTATCACCACTAGTATAGCTGGCAAAAGCCCTGGATTGGAGGGGTGAGGGCTTGGTACAGTTTTCAGGGGGGGAAACCTGGATGTGGTTTTAGGCAGGGTTGGTCAGCATTAAAGGCATTCAGATTATGTTCTTTGGGACCTTGTTAGACTAAAGTGCTTGGGGGCTCCTGGAAGAATAGAGTGGCCTGCAGGGTTGTTTTATGGGGAGGAGTGGTTTTGGGCTAGGATGCTTGCTTTAGTGGATAGCACAAGTCAAAGACTTACCGTAATAAAAACCAATCCAATTTTAGGTGCATTTTAAGTTCTCTTAACTTTAAGGTATAACTGTGCTAAATGTTTTTATATTTATATTTTTTACACTCTTCCTAGTCTCATCTAAATTGGTCCTTTGAGGAGAGGGTCTAGAACTGCCTTTGTGTTTAGGGTGTTATTAACTAGTCATGTGTAGCTAGTTAGATTTAAGCTTTAAGCATAAAATAAAATTTAACAATTAATTTCTTGGTGATATTAGTCAGGTTTCAAGTGTTCAGTAGCTTCATGTGGCCAGGGGCTGCAGTATTGGACATTTTCATCATCCCAGAAGTTTCTATTGGATAGCACTGGTCTTAGCTCTTTTTCATAATCCACAAACCAAACAGCTTTGGTGACAAATTATTTATCAGCTCTCTCCATGGCAAGTCGTGAAGTTGTGATCTGCCAGTTTGGAGGGCAGTGATCAATTATGAAACAGTCTGAGGAGCGTAGTGAGGGATCTGGGAGTGTATGAAACAAAGAACCAAGTGCTAAGCCGTTGGAAAGCCATTTTGGTTTGAGAGCCTGCTTATTATCATAACGGTCTTTGCTGGGTCTCTTAGGCCTGTCCTCAGATGTCAACTGACCTATTTGTCCTTCACCCACCTGAATGCTTCCTGTAGGATAGCAGTGCGGGTCCTTTGCTAAACAGTTTTCAGAGACACCTTACAAACTCATTTTCCTTCCATTCCTCCAACCCATGCCAGTGTTAGGAGGCCTGTTTTTACAGAAGGTGGTGGGAAAGCTGCGGTCGAGTAGGAATCCTGAAGTGTTGGTGTGGGGCCAGTTCTGGGGAGTCGGCTTTAGTTTCAGATGCCCCTTTCTCTCGTATTGGACATATTTAGTTTGAACCCTTATAGACCGACCTTTGGTATATAATGCGAGAAACACTCTTTTCTTTGAGCCAGACAGCATAAGATGCATTACACACTATTGAGCATTTACTGTATACCTGGCATCATAGAAGGTTTTTCTCTGAACTGTTCCCTTCTTATTGTTTCTCAACCCTGTGAAGTTAGGTATTTCTACTTTGTGTATGAGGAAGCTGAGGCCCCAAGGGTCTATTAATAAGCATATTCTCTTTGTGATTATTACTGTTATCAACAAGGCAGTTGGGGGAGGGGGTGCAATCCCAGGATACAGGGCTGAGCTGGCTTTGGACCATGCATAGAGGCTGTTTTTTATTTACTGCCCCCTTAACCCTTTAGCCTCATCCAGAAAACGAAACTGGATTTTTAAAAGATTACAATTATTCGTCCCACAGTCTGAGTCAGACTGTTAGGAAGTATTTTGAGTCATTTCAGCCACATTTTAGCCCCATGATGGAGATATTTGTATCCCATTTTACAGGACATTTTCATTTGTCAGGAAACTGATGTTCAGGATCCTGCTCTTTTATGCTTTTTCTTTCCAAAGCCATGTTTTATCATCAGAATTATGCAACCATCCGGTGCCTTTGAGCTGCACAAATGATGACTGTGACTAAGACAGCCTTGTAGACAGTAGCTATGCCTAAAGGCCTGGAAAACGCTCTGAAGACTTTGATTTAGTTCGGTTCTCTGGTTGAGAAGACAACCTTGAAGTCACTCATCATTCTCTGGCTAATAATAATGTGGCCTCTCAGACCTCACATGGAGGACAGGAGACCATCCTCTGGCCCTCAACAGGCTGTTACCTGTCAGTAGCCCAGCCCTAGCCCCACTCTCCATTGCCACTCCCACTCCCCTCTCCTCGAACCTTCTGAAGGCACTCAGTCCAGTCTTCTGTAAATCTTCTTGCTCCTCCTTCCTGCCTTCCAAGGAGAAAGGAGCAGGAGGGATTTGCCCCAAGCTGCCTTGGAAGGAGGCCTGCAGTCTGATGTGCCTTGAGCTCTGTTTCTGGTGAGAAAAGGCTGTGCTGAGAAAAAACCTCCTTGCTTTGTCCTTTGAGTTTGCTGAGGCCCACCTGGCCAAGCGGTGCTGTCATGCTATTTTGGGCAGCTGGTATCCTTTAGGAGGACCAAGTGCATGTGGCTTCATTGTATAGAGCAGGTCCTGAGTGCTGCTGCTTTCTAATCCGGAGAAAAGAGAATAAAGCCACCCTAGAAACTATCATGGGGTGTTGGTGCTGGTGGCGGTGGGGGAGAGGTAGGCTGAAGAGGTCCCTGGGGCTGCCTTTTCTATTTTGGATCTGTGGCTGGGGCCCAGCCCTGCCTCCTGGGCCAGGCAGGCATGTGACCGAGGCAGCCCAGTGAGTGGGGGAACTCAGGACTGCTGTCCAGGGGAATGACACCACTTGTTGCCCCAGCAGCCAATTTCTAAAGGAAATCAACCTATTTTCATGGAAGTCACCCAACCTAAGGGCAGGACACCAAACTTACACTAAAAAATTCTGTAAAACTGGATGTGCTGGCAGCTTGAGTACTGTTGTAACCAAAATAAGAGCATGAGAGGAGGCAAATGTCCCTCAGGAGGAATTCTTACAGGGAGCCAGTTAGAAGGAGAGTGATGAGATATGAAAGAGGAGTTTGACAAAAATGAGTTCTGCTCCACACTGCAATCCTTTCTTTCCCCGCCCTGTTTTTTTGGCTCCTCCTTTCCTCTAACTTGGAGCTGCCAAGTCCAGCCCATCTATCTGTTTCTGATTAAGAAAGCTTCAAGCCATATAAGGCCCCTTCTGTTGCCTATGGTTTATGTTGGCTGGAGAGTGAGGTTGTTTTTGCAAAATGTATTTCAAAGAAGTGGCAAGGGCTTATGTGAGGCTGTGTGTGTGTGTGTGTGTCCCTGTTCCCATCCACCAGGCTAATAGGTGGTGTGACCCCAGGGCTTCATACAAATGTATTTTCTGAGAACTTGAAGTAAAAAGTGGGCCTGTTTACTCACCCAGGGTGCACCTGCTGTGCTACCAGCCACAGCAGGTAGCTGTGTTTCTGGCATAGATTTGGAATCAGCCTCTGATTATTAGTCTAGAAACTAAACTTGACTTGCGGCAAGTTGGTTTCCCTCTCTGGAGGAAGTTTGGTGACCCTATACCTCTGGGTTCTTGACCTTCAGCACTGCGTCTGCCCAGTGAGGCTGGGGAGCAGTTTCTCTGTCAGCAGCCCTCCCACCTCATCTTCACCTCTCTTTTCTTGCTGTCTCTTGAGTCAGCCAAGCTTGTTCCTGCTTTAGGACTTTGGCACATGTTCTCCCTGCCTGGAACTTTCTTCCCCTCTCCTTTCCCTGTCCTCCCAGACCTTGGCATGGCTGCCCCTTACTGTCCAGCTCTGCTGCCACGTCTTTGGAGGGGCATTCTCTGACTGTTCTGTCTAAAGCTTCCCCTCTCCCACATGCTCTTTATCCAGCTTTTCTCCACCTTGGTTCCTTGTCTAAATCGCAGAACATGGAAGATGGCTGAGTGTTTCTCAACTCTCCCAACTAGTACAGTACTACATGCCCAGGAGTATAGTTAATTCATCATGTACAAGGGATGCCTAGGGCTCAGTTCTCAGAAGCAGCTTGAGAGGCTGCAGGTTTATCACGTTTGCTTGCTGCATCTTTGTAGTATCTTGAGATCTGAAATGTGATTCCCTACCTACCACCTCTCCCTCCACCTTTGCATGAGGCTTTTGCATCTTCAGCAGAACCTGGCTCACACTGGGTATTCAGATCTTTATAAGATGACTAGGCCCAGGGGGCCCTGCTACCTGATGCTGGCTAGGCCTCATTGGTGTGGGAACCAGATGCCTTGCTCCAAAGGGTCTATTAATAAGCCTATTCTCTTTGTGATTATTACTGTTGTTATGGCAGTTGGGGGAGGGGAGGTGCAAAATTTGCACCAGTTATTATGGGGAATAAAGCATTATAAATTTATACATAGATGAGATGATACATATATATTTATTATGATGGTTAAAGAAACTTAAAAGCTGTATGGTAATAGAATATCCATTGCTACTTAATACTTAAGAATATATTAATTTTCTATGAAAGTATTGCTTGTAAGAAGTTTTGGCTATTCACAGGTTTGAAAGAACAGCCATTTGCCCTGAGTGCTCTCCTTCCTGTCCTGTTCTCTTCTAGAAGCAGCTGCTTTCATCTGGTTGTCCTCCCTATCTCTGTATTTCTAAATAGTATACTTCTTCCTTTCTTTCCATCTTCCTTTTTATTTATCTGATTTGCTTTTCTACTTTGAAAGGTAAGGACTTGGCTCATTCCTACATTTTTTCTTCCCTCATCCTCAGTATAGAGGTTGTATGCATTGTTATGATATAAACTAGAGGCCGGGTGCATAAAATCGTGCAGGGGTGGTGGTGGTGGTGGTGGTAGTGATGTACGTCCCTCAGACTGGCTGGACCCTCTCCATTCTGGAACCCCTTGGGGGATATCCAACTGCTGATTTAGGGGATGGGGCCTAAACCAGCAGTCGGACATCCCTCTCACAATCTGGGACCGCTTGCTCCTAACCATTTGCCTGCCTACTGGCTTGATTGTTTCCTAACTCCTAACTACTCCTCTGCTGGCCTCTTGGCCCCCAACTGTCCTTCCCTGTTGGCCTGATTGCCCCTAACTGCTTCTGCCTCGGCCCCCACCACCGTGGCTTTGTCTGGAAGGAACTTGGACAGTAGAAAGATGGCCAGTCTCCTGGTCTAATTAGCATATTATCCTTTTATTAGTATAGATACTGCTTATAGCTGAAAAGTTCTTAGTTTTCCATATTTTCTTTCTTGCCATCCTCTTCCCTCTTCTCTTAACTTAATTTGTTTAGCTTTGTTTTCTGTGTCTTTCACATTGGTTCTCTGACTCTTCCCTGAGCCTTGGCCATTGCTGTCAAGCTCCTCTCATTTGCTTAAATATACCAGGGATTAGCATTCCATATTGCTCCTGGGATGTACCATTGTCCCTAGCTCTGCTTCCCCTTCATCCTGGAAATTCCTTCTCCCTTTCTCTTGTGTTGCATCTTGGATCCATGCCTGTCCCTCCCTTTTCTGATTCCTTTTGGAGTTATGTGTCATCTTTATTAGCTTTTCTTGATTTACCCCCTTGTTTTTGTGGAGCCTGTCTTCTAGTAGCTTGCTGAGAAAGTGTGCTGGTTTATACACAAGGACAAGTCTTTGAAGGCTTGGATTGAGGTGTGGCCAGAGACAGGAAGGTTGCTAGAAAGTTGGCAAGGACAACTAGGCCCTCATAACTCTCTGGCATGCCAGTAGATCTGGCTTTATTTTATGGAGAGTTTAAAGGAGAAGGGATGTGGATTGGGGAGGCAGGTAGAAGTGAAAATGGTTATTGAATGAAAGTCTGCATATTGAATGTACCAACCAAATCTCCCTTGGCTTCCTCTCATCTCCCATCCCATGGCATTATTAAAACATCTTAATCTGGAGAAACTGGCAGCCTGGTTCATGTTTGTTCCCCAATCTGGCCAGGACACTTGCCTGACTCTTGGACCAAACTTGTCAGTTGGTCAGTGGCAGTAATAAGCCTACCCAGAGGAGAAGTCATTGGTATTTTTTTTTGCCTCAAAAGGACTTGTAAGTGCCTCAAAAGTAGTGTGTTTGTTTGACTCATTTCTGTGTCCCACTGTGCTTTGTATCCGGTAGGTACCAATACATATTTGGTGAATAGAAATTCCTTATGCCTTTATGTGATCTCTGAGTTGGTTATAGTGCACTGTTTGCTGTTTGTTAAATCAGTGTCTACCTCTTTGCTTTGTCCCCTGAGATGGTGCTATGAAAGGTTTTTGCCTCACACCATCTTTTCTGATTCCTTTTGAAGTCACATGTCATCTTTATTTTTAGATAAGCTTATTGTCTGATCAGAATGTCATACCTTTTTGGTAGTCTTGTGTAGTGCTCTGTGGTCATGGGTGGGAACTCTGTACCCAGGAACACTGGTGGCACCTGCTTTATCACCATAGTAAAAAAAAGAAAAAAAAAGAAGAAAAAAAAAAAAAGCTTAAACCATAACCCTAGCCCCCAAATGAAGTAATGGAAAGACCTTTGTAGGAGGTGCTGATTTTTCCCTTTATCATTTGAAGCCTAATGAGATTGGACCTGCCATGGGTGGTCAGCAGAGAAGGAGGGAGGCTGGGAAATTCACCCTGTGTGTTTCCTCTTTAACCAACTTTTCCAAACTGGGAGTTTGATTTTTAATTGAACTGGAGGAGGAGGAGCTCTTAATTGGAGACTATCTTCAGAGATGGGATTTTTCACTTTTGACTCTACTTACTTGGAATTCTTGGTACCAGGCTCTGGTTTCCATTTTGGTTGGAAAAGGCTTTATTGAGTAGGCCCGCCCATCCAGACATTGTTGTGTGAAGCCTCCAGTCTCTTGGAGAATAGGCCATGGAGTGTTCTGTGATCCAGAACCGGGAGGGTGGCTGACCAGGCTGCTCTGTTGGGCCATCACAATGAAGGGTGTGGGGGACAGCCCTGACAGAAGGACCTCACAGCCCCACTGTGAGCTAATTTGGAATTTTTAGGGTGCCAACATGAATCACAGCTCACTCACACACCCTAAGGATGAAGGTAACAACCCTGTGAACACCGAGACTGGGCTGAGACCAACACACCTGAGGCATGGCTCCAGCACTCTGATTCCTGGGCCCCCAGCCATGCTGCTGAGGGTGAGTGGCCCAGCCTGCCATCATTCCCCACCCTCAGTGGCAGGACCAAACATTGCCCAGCAAGGTAGGCACTAGCTTTCTCAGTATTTTTGCAGCCCTTGTGTTTCCTTCAGGTCTTCTGGGAACATCCACTAGCACTGTGTTGTCCACTAGGTAGCACCAGTTGTATATAGCTATTTAAAGTAAATCGACACTGAATATAATATAAAATTCAGTTCTTCAGTCACACTGGTCACATTTCAAGTGCTCAGTAGCTCCCTGTGACTACGTGGCTGCCAATATTGGACTTCAGTTGCCACTTGGGGATTAGCCAGGCCTTTGCCTCTTGTGACCTGCTCTGCTTTGGCCATGTCGCAACTGCCCCTTGCGTTGACAGTAAAGGTCAGACTCCCTTTGTCTGGCCCCCGGCCAGCTCTTAAGCTCTGCTCCCAGGACTTGTTCTGCTCTCACTCCCAAAGATACATTGGGTTTAGAACCTTAATTGATGTCATTAACCCACCATTGCAACCTAAGGGAATTCTGGCCTTTGAGACAACCTTCCTTGGGTTCTCTTTGCCTGTTTCTGCAACTGTGCTCAGCGTGGTACTGATAGGTGTGTATGTGTGAGTGAGACATTGGCTCTTCCATCTGGATTGTGAGCTTCTAGTGGTCAGGAGCTTTTTCTTGCTGAAACTTAAACACATATATGTGCATATCCTCAACCCAAAAGGCACTCTTGTCTTCCTCCAGCAAACTTGAGGGTTGCAAGTGAGGGGCATGGTATTAGGGTGGTGGGAAGGGATGGAGGAGCCTTGGTCTGGTCCATAGCCTGATGTTATTCTCACAATGCAGTGGCAGCAAGTGCTGGGCTTCAGGTTCTGGATCATTCCCTATCTTTAGAAGACCCCCTTCAAGGGGAAAAGCACCTACCTCCATCAGCAAGAAGCTCTCAGGAGATGGAATGTCTTGAGCTTCCTTTTGTTGGTGAACACATAACCCTGGAATAATGGAAGAAATGTTCGAATTTCAACCAGACGGGGTTGGCAAAAGTAGGTTTACATTTGTGAGTATGCAAAACACAGAGCTTATTCTTGTGTTATTATTCATTTATTATTGTATTATTTTCTATGCAAGCTTACCTTTGCCCACCCCTGTGTAAAAGTCCATTTAGAACACACAATGGATATGACTTCACTGACCAGGCCCAAGCTCAGACTGGACTTATGAGACTCTTTGTACCAAGTTCTTATTTTTATGATAGACTTTCCCATTGATTAATTACTTGCAGCTTTTTTTTTTTTTTTTTTTTTTTTTTTTCTCCCCATAATAGCTGCAGACAAATAGGCTGACTCACTGGAACCAACACTCTTTGTACCATTCCCAGAGATTTGTTTTCTTGTTTAGTAGAAGGCCCTAGATTGCAATGCTGGTCATTGGGGTTGGGAGTGAAGCAATTACTTCTCCAGAGGTAAGCTGTTTTGAGAAGCTGCAGGTTCCTCTGGGAGAAAGAAGGAATCCTTTCAGAACCTGGAGTGAGTAGGTGGGCACTAAGGTCTTATGGGGCTGTGACACGTGCCTGTCCTCAGCTCTGTGTGACCACTGGGCAGGCAGCCAGTGTGCATCTATTTGCGGGCAAATGGGCCTGCTAAAAATAAGCAGGCAGCTATTTCATTCCATCAGATTCAAACTAGCCAAGTCTCCTCCCCACCAACCCTGAGCCCAGGCTCTGCATCCTTTTCCCTGACTGGGGGCCGGCCTTCCTGAGAACCCTGGGCCTCCGGAGTGGGGGAGGGAGGCAGTCACCTTCATTCAGTTTACTTGTGAGTGTGAAGGCTTTTAGATTCTTACTTTCAAATGCCACTTACATTTTTGAGAAGTACAGGTTTAAAAAAGAGAGAGGGCAGAGAGAGGAACTCAAGAGTCTTTTCGGGAAGGAAGGTACCAGAGAGCCTCGTTCGACTGAAACGTGTGCGTGCACATGGGGCAGCCCTGTGAGAATTCAGGAAAGGTTGGTACATCCTGCACCACAAGTCCAGGACTCAGTGTTCACATAAGTCAAGGAAAATGGCACCTTACCAATTCAGAGAAGTCTGTTTGAGTGAGGTGAGATTGGCTAGGGTAGGACTCTAGGAACTGAAGGGCGGGGGGGAGGAAGTGAGGGACTTCATTTGACGGGCAGGAAGTAGGGCTTCAGTAACCAGGAGCTCCCTGTGAGGTGCCTTCAATGAAACTCAACGAGGCTCTCACATCACCTTTGGGTGGTGTGGGCTGCTTATTCCAAGGGCTCTTGGCTCTGTTTGGTGGAGAAGCTCATATCTAATCACAATCCCCTACTGGCAAGGGAAAAATAAACCATTTCATCCCTCCTTGATCTCTTACCTCTTATCTCAAGTGCCCCGAGTACTTCAATTCCTTTCCTGGGCAGTTTCTGTCCCCAGAGGCAGTCGTGGAGAGAAGGGCTTTGCTTGGAAGAATGGTGGCAACTGGCTTCTGGTTCCTCAGCAGAGGGAAGGTCTCTCAGCTGTAGTCCAGCATGTGAATGGTGGGCACTGGGGACCCATGTAGGACCTTGTCAGAAATCTGTGGGTTGGGCAACATGGCACTAGGATAGCAGTATTAAATGCTTTCTAGGAGGCCCTCCTGGCACCATAACAGGGGTATCTGGCTTGGAAATGGTACAGAAAGTTTCCTAAGCTGTAATTAGCAGAGTAGCTACAGCTGCCTGTTAGCAGGGGGGCTGTACATGGTAGGTCTGGGGGCTTAGAGCCTCAGTCTCTAGGAACAAGCTGGGCAGGGAGGAGTAGGTGGGTGAGTGGTAGCGGTGTCTCTGAGCTACAGACCAGCAGGCAGGAAGTATGTATAGTGGCCCCGGGCAGCTGGTTCTGTGTTGAGCGTGAATCAGGATTAGGAGCAGAACATGTGAAGTGGTGGGAGGCCAGTGACATGGCAGGCCAGGGTCTGCCTGGAATGCGGTATTAGTCTCCTGGGATTCAGGACCAAAGCCAGGCTGTAATGTGCCTTACAGCCAGTTTCTTCAATCTCCAGTGGTGGGGTGGATCAACTGCTGGACCCCTTGGTTCAACTTTTAGTTCCAATGTGTGTGGGGGGGTGTATCCCAGTGTTTTGAGAGGCAGTCTGTGTTTTGGGTAACAACTGCCTCCCTTACACACACCCCAATTTGAGTTTATGGCCTTGGGCCCTTCCTGTGTAAAATGGGAGACTGCCACCTATGGGTTGTTAAGACATAGGATTCTTCTTCCTGTCTGCCCCTTTCCATTTAATCTTTTTTTCTGAGATCAGAGAATTGCTAGAACACTATGGGACTCATAAGTATACAGCCTGCTGAAATAGGATTGTCTAGTTAATAAGGAATCAGATATTTAAATTTACTGACAAGAAGAAAATCTGAGTTCAGACCCCCAGCCCTACTTCCTGTTGCATGTGACCTGTTGGGTGGGACTTAATCTCCCGACAGTAGGCTATATCTCCTGCATTCTACTTTTTCCTGAGAGCACCCTTCCCCCATAGCCTCTTTTCCTTCTTAAATATTTATTTTTATATGAACAACAGACACAAAGCAAATATTCCATAATCTTAACACTTTTTGGGTGTGTGCAAGTTGTTATAAAACAGTGATTTTCCAACTTGGCTGCATGTTGGAGTCACCTCAGTTAACAAACTTGGTGCCTGGATCTTTCCCTCAGAGATTCTGATTTAATTGATTTGGGTGCCATCTTGGGATTTTAAAAGCATCCCAACTGGTGCTAATGGGCAGCTAAATTGGAGAACCACTGAGAAATTATTAAAAAACAACAACAAACCTCTTCACAAAAAGAAGGAAGACTATCCATTTTCAATAGAATCCCAGTTTTTTTTGCATGGGATGATTATATGGACACAGACCTCACACGCACATGGTAGTCTACAGCTTTTATTTTTGGCATCACAGCAGTTTTTCCAAGTCAGTACACAAAGTCAGCTTCCTTCTCTAACAATGATTTGTCCCTAGATTCTACAATATATTTAGCAATTTTTTCTATGAGTTTTTTTCCCCCCCAAATAATACTTTGGTGAATATTCCTAACACAGACTTCTGCCTATGCAGATTTTTAATTTTTTAAAAAATACATATTTTATTGATTTTTTTACAGAGAGGAAGAGAGAGAGATAGAGAGTTAGAAACATTGATGAGAGAGAATCATCCATCAGCTGCCTCTTGCACATCCTTCACTGGGGATGTGCTCACAACCAAGGTACATGCCCTTGACCGGAATCGAACCTGGGACCTTTCAGTCCCCAGGCCGACACTATCCACTGAGCCAAACTGGTTTTGGCTAATTTTTTTTTTTTTTAAGAAAATATTTCAAGTGTGAGAATTTGGAGGCCTTAGGGTACAGTCATAAAGTTTTAAGAGCAGTACAAACTTCCCCTTTCCTTGGCCCATAAAATGTCTTATCACCACAGATCCATTAGTCAGTGGATTCTGGATTTAATGTGGAGAAGAACCTGAGTCCCATTCCCTTAACTGTATAACCTTGAGTTCTTTAAACCTTTAAGATGGTAATATATTCCAAACCAGGTGGTTGAAGATTAGGTGATTAGATAAGACAAGTATCTAGTGAGGTTCCTCATTTGAATATTAAGCTGTTAGCATTATTGAAGCTTTTCACCTGGAGGGTATAATACAGTGCCTTCTGAACCTAGGCTTCTGCTTTGTACTTTCCAGTCTCATTGCTTCATCTTCACATATTAGCAGGAAGGTTTATCCTTAAAGATAAGGGACTTTCTGGAGATGACATGCCCACACCTATAATTTAGAGAAACACTTTTCCTATCACCTTTTCAAACGTGCTTTTATTTTTATTTTTATTTTTATTTTTATTTTTTTGATTTGCTGTGCTTTTATTTATTTATTTTATTTTATTTTTTTAAATATATTTTGATTTTTTTTTGCCCCCCTCCCTCCCTCCCTCCCTCCCACACATCCCCTCCCTCCCCAGAGTTTTGTGTCCATTGGTTGTACTTATATGCATGTATAAAAGTCCTTCGGTTGATCTGTTATCTCCCCCAGATCTTCCTCCCCTCCCCGCTGTAATTTGACAGTCTACTTGTTGATATACTGTCTCTATATCTATCTTTTGGTTCATCAGTTTATAATGCTCTTTGTTATCCACAAATGAGTGAGGTCATGTGGTGTTTCTCTTTCATTGATTGGCTTATTTCACTCAGCATGATGTTCTCCAATTCCATCCAGGTTGCTGCAAATGATGAGAATTCCTTCTTTTTTATGGCAGCATAGTATTCCATTGTGTAGATGTACCATAATCAAACGTGCTTTTAAATCTTCTTGGAGGCTTGTTATGCAGCTTGCGGTACTGTGGGTTGGAAAGGGACTGAGATACTGTATTTCCAGTAGATTCCCTGGTTATGCTCAATGCTTCTGGTCCAGACTGTGCTTTGAGATGCAAAGTCCTGGAGCGGTGTTTCCAGCCTCTGCTGATCATCAGGCTCACTGTGTTTGCTCTGCTTTTGCCAGAAAACATTTAGATAAGTAGATACAACCAGTAAGAGTTGGTAAAGCATTTACAGTTAAGCACAAATCCAAATTAAGGTGTAATTCATATCAATGAAGGATTTGAGGGTTTAAGAAGACTTAAAATTTTTGCATACAGAATAAAATTTGCTGGCATGGGAGGCACTGAATGCAAGCATTCTCAATAAGTCTGTTACATACCTCTAATGAGAGCTCACCCTGCTCTACAAAGCACTTACTGTATATCTAAACTAATCCTCATACCTGTCATCTTCTGCAGCCTTCTTCTAGGCCATGATCATTTCTCCTCTTCTGGCTCTAACTGACCTAGGTCTCCAGGTCCCTTTTGCTCCATATACTGTTTCCCCTGCTCCCCAAATCACCTGCAAACACAGTTTGGTATGTCTGCCTTTTCCACCTATGCTGGTTCTGTTGTCTGCAGGATCAAGTCAAGACTCTGCAGTAGCTTTCAAGGGAGTGTGTGTGGATGAGGGAGCAGAAGAGGGTGTCTCTTCTTGCCCACCCACTTCCAGTGGCTCACCCAGAGTCATGGTGTGAAGGGATGGTGATCCCTTCAGGGGCAGGGAAAGGGAGAGCCAACAGCTCTGCTGTAGCCTGTCTATTGTCTTTCCTGTGCAGTCACATCAGGAACCTCTTACCTGGTTCTCATGGCATCTCTTTCTCCTCTGTTCCCAGGTGTGACTACTACAAGCCTCCAGGATGGCCATCCAATTCCGTTCACTTTTCCCTTTGGCATTGCCTGGAATGCTAGCACTCCTTGGCTGGTGGTGGTTTTTCTCTCGTAAAAAAGAACACGCCAGTAGCCATGACAAACAGGGGGAGGCTAGTCCTGTGGAGCTGAGGGCCGGCCCTGCCATCGAGGAGCTGGCCCCTGTGGAAGATGCCTGTCTTGCGGTAGTGACCACACCCCCCAGTGTCACACAACATGCAGAAGAGGAGCTGGCCACTGTGTACAAACCTTCCACAGAGCCCCCGGCCTTGCTGCGGTCACATCCAGCCTGTCGTAGATCAGAGTCCTCAGGCAGCGTGTCTAACACTACGGACACGAGAGTTCAACCAGGAGCATGCAGAGATGATAGTGCAAGGGTGGAACCAGCCCAAACAGGTGATGAAGCCAAGCCTGTTCCTCTGGAGTGTGCCCTGGCATCCCCAAAGGCTATTCAGTTCCCCCACGAAGCCACGGAGGTGTGCAGGAACGAGGCAGTGTGGGGCCAGCAAGGTCAGTCTGCAGCTCCCACAGAGAAGAATGGCCCTGTGGAGAAGGCAAGAGAAATGGGGGCTGAAGGCACTGGTGATGCAGTGTTGGGAGAAAGTGGGCTAGAAGAAGGTGTGTTGTCCCTGGAGCGTGCCTCTGCATTACAGAGCATCAAGGCGCCCAGCGTGACTTCCTTAGGAGGAGGGGGAGAGGAAAGGAAGAGCAGCCTGCCTCAGGTAGAGGGGGACACAGCAGGGAAGTTGATGAGTAGCTTTAATGAATTGGCTCATGTGAAGCAGGCCAAGGAGGATGAAACACTGGCACCCTGTGTCCGAGGTGGCCAAGTCTGGGATGGAAAATTGAGCAAAGAGGAGCCCTTGGATAAAAATAAGGAGACCTTGGATAAAAATGAAGAGATTGAGCAAGCTGCCTACCAGATCATCTCCAAAGTGATCTTGGATGCAACTGAAGAAGTGCTGGTCACCACTGTGGGCAAGATGGCAGGTTGCATGTATCAGGCTTCAGCTGGTCAGCTCCAAGAGCAGGAGGAGGAGAGGTGTGCCCCAATCTGCCAGAAAACTGCCCTTGGGCAAGATGCCTTGGAGTCCACTCAGGCCACAATGGAGGTGACCACAGCGAAGGCAGTCTTAGACCCATTGGAGTCAGCTTTGGACCCGTTGAAGTCAGCCTTGGGTCCGTCAGATACTGCCTTCCCCTTGCCAGGCCTGCCAGCAGAGGACCTGCCACCACCACCAAAGACTTATGTGAGCTGCCTGACCAGCCCTCTGTCTAGCCCCACCAAGGACACGAAGCCAAAGAACTCTGTGCACCACATCGCCCTGGCCCCCTGCCCACCACCAGCCGCCCCCCTCGGAGAGTCGTTGGACAACAAAACCGTCCTGGTGGAAGATGCTGGCTATGTCACCTGCATGTCTGACAATAGCCAGGGTGTCCCTTCAGAGTCCTCCGGGCAGTGCTCAGATTCCGTCAGCATGTCAGGGCTCGAAGACTCTTGTACAGAGACCAACTCAAGCCCTAGGGACAAGGCTACCACCTCCCCACTGCCACAAAGTACTGTGCCCTTCAGCAATGGGGTGCTGAAGGAGGAGTTGTCAGACGTGGGGACTGAGGATGGATGGACCATGGATGCGGAAGCAGATCATTCGGGAGGTAGGAGATCTTGGGTGTTCCTCACTCGGAGGATGGGGGTTCTCCCTTTATATAGTAGGAAACCCTGCCTCTCTCTGCTACTTCTGTGTCCCAATCAGTGTGCAAAAGGGCACAGTGGAGAGCTGGTGGTTAACTGAAAATTCAGGCTGCCTTAAACCCAAAGCCATGGGAGTTGTAACTTGTTTCCCTAGCCCATCTGACAAAATCAGTCAAAGTTGGGTTGGGTTGACCGATTAACCTAAGTGTGTCTTGCCTCTTTTTCTCTTTTAAACCCTAACTTGTTAATGTTTTTTTGTCTTATTTTTTAATGGAGAGAGTCCTCCTTAGCTTTAATTCCCTTGAGTACCGAGAGTAGGTGTGAGCTTTTTAAAAATGGTTTATTTCCTTTTAACCTTGTGCTTGTTCCCATGTCTTCACCTGCTTTCCTTCTCCAGAAGCTCTTTCCTGGTAAGTGCCCAGTGACTGGCCCCAGCTTTGCATACTTGTGGGAGGCTCGCACTCTGCTGCGTGTTGCTGTCACTCTGTGCAGAACGCCTCAGCCATTTTCTTTCTGTGCAGCTGCAGGTCCATCCCCAGGAAAGAAGGGCACTCGGGTAATGAAGTGCCCACTGGGTTTTTCGAGTGCTGACCCCAGCGTAGACAGTTCAGACCGCTAACTTCCAGGTCAGCAGCTCCTGACCCTGTTTTTTCATCCACCCTGGGGCATTTTCATTGATCTCTTGGGAAGAGGCATTCCCCTCAGGGTCTCTGACTGTCTTGCCCTGAAACCTTTTCCTATCATTTCACCTTGAGGCAGGTTGGGACTCTTTCTTTGGAATTCAGGAGTGTTCCACACATTACATTTTACCACCTCTGAGGTGCTATTGATTATGACACTACTGTTTTTTATATACCTTGGAAAAAAATCAAAATGCTGCGGATCATGAATTTGGAAGGCCAGAGACTGTAAGATGCACTCTAACTTTAGGGATGTTAAAAGTTGTTTGTTTGTTTTTTAAGGCATTTTAAAATGGGTGGAAAGTCTTAAGAATAAAGGGGTTTCCCTTTGCCTCTTGCCCCTCAGGTTAATTAACAGCCCTCTGGCCTTGTCATGCCAATTCTAGATTGATAACAGCTATGCAGAAGGCTTCCAAGTTTAGGCCTCGTGGAAGAGGAGGCTATGACTGAGCATGGTGATGCGTGGGGACGTTGTTGATGGTAGATAAAAGCCTGGTAGTGCCAATCACTGAGCACTCAGTTGTGCCAAGTACCATGCTGTATCTTACCTACCCACCCCCATTTTCATGGTAGCCCTGCCTTGTGCGTGAGAAAGCTGTAAGCTGGCCTTTGAGTGAAGCCTGCTAGAATCCTGGTGTGGTCTGAGCCACCTCTGAGTGTTATGGGGTGGAAGGTACTATCCAGTCCTGCTCTGTCAGGTAGAGCCTGGGGCTGGCATTATCAGAAGGGTATGGACCGGCTGTGACCAATTGTTCTCCTGGTAGGCCTGCATCTACTGTCTGGCTCCAGGGGCCATGTGGACCTGTTGGCCCATCACCTTCCCCCACCCTGTGTTAAGGGAGGAGGAGGTCAGTTTGATGGTGACTTAGCTGGGAGTGAATCTCCTAAACTTTACTCCTTTGCATTCAGACAGTACATGGGATTATGCCCGGGGTCTGGAGAAACCAGTGCAAGATAACCTAATTAGTAGAATCTCAGGGGTCCTCTATTTCTGGCAATAGAGTTGTTCATATTTAAATGAGAGCCACTTAAGTGAGGCCGGCCCTCTGTTTTTCTTTGATGGTCCCTTTGGCACACTGTTGGTCAAGAGTGGAGCAGCCCAAGTCAATTCTAGGCTCCTGCTGCCCACCCTCTCCTCTTAGGAGTGAACTTTAGTTCAGTCTTTGAACAAGGGCATTAGAGACCCGCCATGAGCTCAGAAGAGCACTCAGAGTCGCACAAGTCAGGCCTAAGCAGGGGAAAAGGAGGGCCTCATTTCTGTGTCTACTTTCGGCAGGGCTCTGATAGGGAATAAGAATGGGGCCTTCAGACATACCAGCCACAGGGGAGTTTTTCTAGCTCTACTTGGCTAAAGGCCGCTGGGACCTAGGGGCCTTGGGACCTAGGGACCCTTGGTCTGAGGGGCTGGCATTTTCAGAAGGGTGTGGACTGGCTGTGACCAGTTGGTTTCAGGGGAGGCCTGCATCTAATATCTGGCTCCTGGAAACATGTGAAGCTGTTGGCCCATCCATTCCCCCACCCTCAGGACTCCCCCCTTCCTGAGCCAGTGTCTTTCTTCCCAGTTCACCACTTGTCTGCTCCAGCAGCTGTGGCTGGGTGTGGCTGCCAATTAAGCAAGTTGGACTGTAAATGACAAGCTAAAATTAGGTGTATCTACACCCCCAGCCCTCCTTTCATTGGGGTTGTTCTGAGCCTTCTAGACTTCCAGTTGACAGTCACCTGCCAAGCTTGAGGAGGGGGTGGGGGATGGGGGCCTTGGGCCTCCCAGGAATGTGAGTTTGGGAGTTGTGCGTTATTAATTGCTCTGAGCCGGTGTCTGGGTGTCTGTGCATGCTGCTTCCTCTCCTGCAGGCTCGGACGGGAACAGCATGGATTCAGTGGACGGCTGCTGTGGACCCAGGAAGACAGACGCTTTCCAGAATGCCCAGGCAGGCTCTAATCCTAAGAAGGTCGACCTCATCATCTGGGAGATTGAGGTGCCAAAGGTAAGGGTTGCAAGCTCAAAGTTCCCAGGTTCCTTGGGCTTGGGTGTCGGGTTCAGGGGAGGGACAGTCAACCTGGAGTGGCAGCTGAGCCCAAGGCTTAGGGGAAAGGGAGTGCTGTTTTGCCACGGTTCAAAGAACTTCCTGCAAAATGGAATTTCTCCAGCTGCCTTGTGAGTATCCTATTCTTATCCTCTTCTAACTCCAGGCCTCTAACCTCCCCTGGTTTTGTGTGTGTGTGTGTGTGTGTGTGTGCGCGTGCGTGCGTGCGTGCGTGCGTGCGTGCGTGCGTGCGTGTGTGTGTGTGTGTGTGTGTGTGTGTCTCGGGGCTCTGATCTGCCTGGAGATGGCTAGCAAAACCAGGTAGAGGACATGGGCCAGCAAGGAGTCCTTTACTGTGCTCTGCCCAAGCTTTCCACTGCAAAGTATTTTGTAATTGAGAACAGCATAAATCCATATTTTAGAAAACTTGAGAAGTATAGAAATGTATAAAGAAAACAATCAGCTCTAATCCTACCTCCGAGAATGACTGGGAAGGCTTATTTCCTTCTCATCTTGTTTGTGCCCTGTGGTTTTTAAACACAACTGAGATTATGTTGCTTTAATTAATGCTTTTAAATATTTAACAATTTAATTTTTCTGTGCTACTCTTTGAAAATGAAATTTTAACTGCATTATTCATTGTGTGAATGTCAATTTACTTCACTACTCCCCAATTCCGGGGTGCTTAAGTGGTTTCTAGCTTCTTGCTATTCTGATTTATAACTTACTAGCTCGGTCTTGATGTTTATCTCTGGGGCTCAGAAATAATTGACCCACTTTATTTTCCGGGGGCATGTAGCTTCCTGCCATGTGGAGACTTTGCTGGCTTTGAACTCGGGGTCAGGCGGGCAGCTCAGACTCATGGTACTGGCTCTCTCTGTTGTTTGCTCCCCCAGTGATTCTGATAACCACCGTGCCCTCTTCTCCTTCATTGGCTGCAAAAGGCATACCAGAGCAGCTCTGGGTGCTGAGGGACCAGGCCCCTAGTAGCTCCATGGGGGTGGGGTTGTTTGGGAATGATTCAGAGCTTCTTATGTCATGGCTAAGTTTGCCTGCTTGTTTCTGCCTTGAACTCTGGTGTGCTGGGCATTCGGTGAGCTACAGGCTCTGAAGGTGCCAGCCTGCTGTCAGTTGGCAGCAGGAGCCCAAAGGATCTTTCTTAGACCTTTATTTTCAAATCGAGACTCTTTATCTTTGGTCCTGAGTAGACCTGAGGAGGTGGAAGAGTTGTAAATGCACCCTTGTGCTGAAACATCTCTTAGTCTGGATCTGGAAGAAGAAAATGCTGCCTTTGCAGCTTTCTGGATTCAGACCACGTTGTCGGGGATGCAATGGGAACTGCTGAGTCCTGGAGCCAGACTTGCAATGCAGCTGTTTAGTAGCTGTGTGATGTTGGGTGAGTCACTTAGCCTCTCTGGGCTTGTTTTCCTCATCTGTAAAATGGAGATTAAAAAGGTATCCATTTCATTGGTATTGTGAGTAAATTCGAGTGCTTAGAATAGTGCCAGGAAAAGGGATGCTGACATGTTAACAGACAATATGTTTGAGTTTGACCTTGTGAAAAACAAAGGTAGGTCTTTGGAAGTGGTTTTGGAGGAATTGGTTTCCCATTAACTAACTCTTTTTCTCAGCACTTAGTCGGTCGGCTAATTGGCAAGCAGGGGCGGTATGTGAGTTTTTTGAAGCAAACATCTGGTGCCAAGATCTACATCTCCGCCCTGCCTTACACCCAGAATGTCCAGATCTGCCACATAGAAGGTCAGTGGGTTTCAAGCCCTTTAGCTGCCTTTTTTTTCTGAGGCTAAAGTTAACACCTTAAAGGCACACGTGAACTCTAGGAGAATTCCTGTGGAATGGGGGGTGGTTTTGCTTTGTTTGTCTTACCTGCTGTGACTCCTCCTTCCTCCTTCTCTTAGGCTCTCAGCATCATGTAGACAAGGCGCTGAACTTGATTGGGAAGAAGTTCAAGGAACTGAACCTCACCAATATCTATGCTCCCCCCCTGCCTTCGCTGGCACTGCCTTCTCTTCCAATGACTTCCTGGGTGAGCATGCTCCTGGGGGACCAGGACTTCTTACATCCCTTTTCCCCAACAAGAAACTCCCAAGACCATGGCCAAGAGCCCCTTGATGCCTCTGCCCTCTCACTTCTAGCCTCCATTGGTCTGTTCTGCTTCTAGCCTGTATCCTCTGGGGAAGGCTTAGGAGCTGGAGTGCCTCTTAGCCAGGGGCCTCTTAGTCTCTGATTGGAAGGACCACTCTCTCCTGGCTCTGCCACCTGGGCACCCTTTATCTTCAAGGCATTTGCCTAGAAAGGACTGTAGTCCACCCAGGAGACTAGGTGGGTCCAGGCTGGTGTGGAATTCCTTGAAGCTGGAGCAGTGTCTGGATGAGGCCCCTGTTGAGGGCCTAAGATGGGCTTTCCCTTAGGTAAGGCAAATCTAGCGGTGGCCCCGATGAAGGAGTCCCTTCCCCATCCCACTTCCCAGGAGGTACCTAGATTATAAAGGAGAAGCAGTAATTCCCCCTCCCCCCCAGACCCAGGAAGCCATGTGGCTCTTTGGAGGTTGCCCTGAGAGTTGGGCAAGAGAAGGAGCTGACATCTCAAGGGTCCCTGTGTCCTGGGCAATTGAAGAATCTCTGGGGCTTGTCACTCATGTCCTACAGTGTACCTCCCCCCTATATGGGCCTCATCTTACTGAGGCTACAGTCGTGTGCCACCTAGTGACAGGGGTTCGTCCGAGAAAGGCGTGTTATTGTTGTTGGCGTGAACACGGAGTTATAACCACACAAACCTAGATGGTACAGCCTACTACACCTGAGCTGTGTGAGACACCAGCATTGTCTGTACAGTTCTCACTGACCAGCCCGTCGCTGTGACGCGCGTGGCTGGACTGCATTTCACACATGAGCTGAACATGCTGCCTCGAGAAAATTTCCTGCCTGGCTTTTGTTTCGGACAGTGGACTTCTTGGTTCAGTATCTTGCCCCCTCCAGAGACCTTGTGCCTTGGGAGAAGTGTGCTGCCCTTTTCCTTTCCCGTGGATATTTGGGAGTGGGCTGAACCCCACTCCACCCTTGACTTCTGAATCAGTGTTTTCCTTAGGAGGCGTGGCCCCAGACCCACTCTTTATTTTTAGATAATTGAGTGGTGGGTGTGGCTTCCTTCCCGTGTTCTCTGGATGGCTAGTGGGACTGGAGGGGTGGAGGCCAGGACTCCCAGTCAAGCCTCTTGTGCCACCTGGGTGGAGGATGGACCACATGCGCTGCTGTGTCCACAGCACCAGGATGGTTTCTGTAGCTTAGCATCTGGAAAGCTAGTATGTGTGGACAGTTCTTTCAGAGACTAGTCTTGGCCTCTTCAGGGCCTTTAAAGTGGGGCTTGGCCACAGAGCAAACCTACCTTCTAAATCCCAGCGGGGGAATGAGTTGGGAGGATGTCTGTGGAGCCTAGAGAAGAGCAAATATGACTCAGACTGTTGCAGACTTTGACAGTGGACCCTTGTTGACAGAAAGGTAGCATAAAGAGATGCTGTCCAACCATAAGCTCCTGGGGTCAGCTGCAGGCCCAGAGGAGCTAGCTGCGGGGCCTGAGGGCCTATCCACCTTGACACCTTGCTCACAGTGGCTGCCTCATTCCCTTTGGCCTTCCTGGGGTCTTAGAGATTCAAGAATGCTAGAGGTGGGGGCTGGGGAAGCTTTGGTCCGTGGACCTTGGTCAGTTAAGGGGAAGCCTAGCACGGCCTCCAGAGCCTGCTCCTGGGAGCCTCCCTTCCCAGCCCTGTGTGAGGTCGCCTCTAGTGGTTATTCATGGCACAGCAGGACAAGGGCCATAGTGGCGTCTAAGCACTTGCATGCTTAAGTAGTTTTCCTCCATCCCCTGCCAGCTGTGTGCCATGTGCTTTGGATTGCCATGCTTTTTTCAAAGAGATGCCAGTTCAGAGACTTGTCCTGGGACCTCATGGCTTAACCCAAACATGAGAAGGATTACTGAAGTGCCTGCTACCCCTCTCCTCTCCACAGCTCATGCTCCCAGATGGCATCACTGTGGAAGTGATCGTGGTCAACCAGGTCAATGCAGGGCACCTGTTTGTGCAGCAACACACGCACCCTACCTTCCATGCACTGCGCAGCCTGGACCAGCAAATGTACCTCTGCTACTCTCAGCCTGGAATCCCCACCCTGCCCACCCCGGTAGAAAGTAAGTGCTGCAGGAGCCAGGCCAGGGAAAGGTTTTTGGGGTGGCTTATTCTTCTCCTTGGATCCTTCATGGACCAGCATTTCTGACTTCATGCTATAGGCTCAGTTGCTTGGCTAGCACAAGCTGCTGTTTGTACTGGCTGATGGAGCCATGGTGTGGAGTGGCGTTTTTGTTTTGTTTTCCTTGAAATACATTTCTGTTGATTTCAGAGAGGATGGGAGAGGAAGAGAGAGATAGAAACATCAATGATGAGAGAGAACCATTGATGAGCTGCCTTCTGCACTTCCCGCACTGGGGATCGAGCCCACAACTGGGGCATATGCCCTGACCGGGAATCGAACTGTGACCTCCTGGTTCATAGGTCGATGCTCAATGGATGGGCTGTATTTTGCTTTTTATTCTGGTTCATCTGTGTCCATGTGAGGCTCCAGTAAGTTTCAGAGTACATGGACGTAGGTGAATGCTTTTGGTCTGGATGATTTTAGGATGGCACCCTGCTAGGCTGAATGTCCCACATCCAGGTGCTTTTGTAGGCCAGTCTTAGGCTCTGGGGAGGCTTCAGGGACTCCTTGCTCTTCAGGTTCCCTGGTACTTGGAAGGGCAGGCCTCTGGGAAGGAATGTGGGCAGGCGGGTAGCATTGACTGGGCAGCCCTTGGTGCCCTGGCCTGGGCCAGGCTTGCCCACAGCTCTCTCCTTTCCTGCAGTAACAGTCATCTGTGCAGCCCCTGGTGCGGATGGTGCTTGGTGGCGAGCACAAGTGGTGGCCTCCTACGAGGACACAAACGAAGTCGAAATTCGCTACGTGGACTACGGGGGATATAAGAGAGTCAAAGTGGACGTGCTCCGGCAAATCCGGTGAGTCCAGGCTCCTTGCTCAGGCACACACCCTGCTTAGGAGGGGACGGATTTCTGTTGGTTGGCTCAGTTCTACTAAGCCTGGGACACGGGTTACTTTTTCTTGCTATCTGCTCTGCTTTAACAGTCTGATATAAACAAACTCCATTGCTCACCTCAGCCAAACTAAACCAGGTAGGCCTATCTTAGAAGAATTTCCCTGAGTATCATATGGCAAAAGCAAAGCAGCTTCTTTTTAGGAGCTAAATGCAAGAAGACCCTCTGAGGTCAGGCTTGTGGCAGAACTGGCAGCCTGCATCCAGGTGTGTGGGGGCTGAGCCATCATAGGTATCGATATCTGTCCCATCATGAGTATCTGCTCTGCTTCCCCCTGGGCGGCTGGGCTCATGGCACTAACAAGATAACTACCAGCCTGGAGTGGAGTCAGTCTTCAGGGACATGCTCAACGTGTTCCTTTCTTGTTGCTCTAGGTCTGACTTTGTGACCCTGCCTTTCCAGGGAGCAGAAGTCCTTCTGGATAGCGTGATGCCCCTGTCAGGTAACAGGTGTGGGCTTCTGGCAGGGTGTGTTTGTGTGTGGGGGGGGGGGGGGCGGGCAGTTGTGAGTAGGTCTTTTAATTTGAGAGCCTCATTTTCACCTGGAGGGCTTATGCGAACATGGAATGCTGTTACTGTCAGTTTCTGATCGATTGATAGCTTTGGGCCGAGACCTCAGTACTTGTATTTCTGAATTCTCAGGTGAGGCTAATACTGCTGGTCCATGGGCCACCCTTCCAGGTCCACTGCTCTAGACTATACCTGGGCCTCCAGCTTAGAGAGGCTTCTGCTGCAGGTGCCTTCCAGATGCAGTCCAGACCCAGAGTCCTGGCACCTGGGGTTGAGGACAGGCATTGTGGCCATTGGCACTCCTCAGCTGGGCCTCAGTTTCTGCGGGCACTGTGAGGATCACACTGCCACACACCTGTCCCCTGTGGTGCCTTTGACTGATCACATTGCCTGAGGGAAGGGGACTGGCAGTGTGATCCTGGGCAGGTGACTTAGCCTCGATTCCTTCGTCCCCCCTCTGGAAAATGGGAGTGGCCAAGGAAATTACATGAATCTAGAAACTGAGATGTGGACTCTGGTCAGGTAGCAGCTACGTATGACCAGGAGTTTTATATTTACTAGTCCCTTGATTTCATGCTCCTCCCTTCCAGGTTTGCCCCATCTAATCTTGTTCTTGTTTAAAGCAGTGAAATGCTTTAGAAGCACTACAGTCTGGCTGTGGTCTTGTTGGCCAGAATGCTGGGCAGGGTCTTTAGTTTTATTTCTCTTTATTACTTTGCCCATGCCCAACCTTCTCCTCCATTTCTGTCCGTCTCAGGACTTATCCAGGCCCAGCTGAAAGGCTCCCTCCTCCATAAGATATTCCCAGACCTTCGTAAACCTGCCTCTCACTTCCTCACCATCTCTTGCCTTGGGTGTGTTCTTGCATGTAACTTCTATAATCTGACGAAGAAAGCTGCCTCAGTGTCCTGCCTGCTATTCTATAGTTATTGCCGGTATTGGGCTGTGTGGCCACTGCCTGGGTTTGAATTCCACCTGCACCACTCTCAGAGCTGGTTGACCTTCTGCCTTTGTCTTCCATGTTCCCACCTATAAAGTAGGGTAGCACCTGCCATCTCGTAAGGTGTTAACTGATCCAGTGGAAGGACGTATCCAACATGCTCAGCCCGGTCAGCCCCAGATAAGCGGCAGTGGTGATGTTTCCACTGAGGCAGGGTTCCTGTCCACCTGCTCCTCTGTATGTGGGTAGCACCTAGCAGGGACCCTGAGTGTGTGCAGAGACCTGGGCTTTCTTACACCAGAAGGTCTCAGGCTCCGTGGCAGTATGTGAGGCCTTTTACTTGGAACACACCTAGAAGTGTGTAGGTGACGAGCACCTGGCCTCAGTGAGAGTCTAAATGCTGCTTTTCCTTCTAAAGACGATGAGCACTTCTCACCCGAGGCGGATGCAGCTGTGAGCGAGATGACTGGAAATACTGCTCTGCTGGCTCAGGTGTGTGGCTGGTGGGGCATGGGGGGGGGGGGGGGGGGGGGGGGGGCATGGGGCAGCCGCACAGGCTCTGTCTTAGGAACCTCCCAGCTTCTGCAGAGCCCACCAGCCTCACTCAAACAGCATCTGGGCCTCCTGAGAGCCGGCCTTTCAGTTGCCTGCCTTCCTGTGGTTCCTGCCCTGGGCTCCAGCTGTCTTCACAGAGAGGCACATGGGCTCACTTCGAAACAGACTCATTTTTCTATTTGTTTTCAGGTGACGAATTACAGTCCGACTGGCATTCCTTTGATCCAGCTATGGAGCGTGGTAGGAGATGAAGTAAGTTCTGTCCTATTTCCCTGCATTACTGGCCAGCAGTGATGATCAACGTGGAGCTAGTCAGAGGATGTAACTACAGACCAAGGTCTCCCAGAGGCATTTAGCAATGTCTGGAGACCTTGGTGGTTGACACAGTTGGGAGTGGGTCAAGGGCAGGGATGCTGCTAAACATTTTACAGTGCACAGGAGAGCTCCCACTGAGAATTATTTGGCCCAAAATGTCGGTGGGCCTTGCTAGACCTTCTGCCCATGGCGTTTTCCTCTCCTCATCCCATGGTATTAAAGCTTAGGTTTCTCAATGCATTGGAAAGCCTGTCCTCATGCCAGTAGAATACAGAAGTAAATGCCCCCGTTGGCCCAGAAAAGGAGTCACACCCACCGCCATTACTAGTGCACGTGTTGCCTGTGGTGGCTGCCTGGACCTGTCAGAGGGAGCATGGCCCCTGGGTGCTGGGGGCAGAGATCTCAAGGGGACTTTCTTTTCCAGGTGGTGTTGATAAACCGGTCGCTGGTGGAGCGAGGACTTGCTCAGTGGGTAGACAGCTACTACACAAGCCTCTGACCCCTGCCGCAGCCGCTCGAGTCTTTTTTGCACTGTTGAAATTGGGCTTGACATTCAAGGCAAAGACTTTACATCAGAATAACAAATGTTGTCTTCCTCAGACAGTCCTTTTTTTTTTTCTTTAAAAAAAATATTATACGGTAGTCATGTTGAGAAAGGTGTTTTGTCTCTGAGACAAGGAAGGAGCTGTGGGTTCTTTTTAAAGCCATAGGATGGTGTTTAACAGGCCAGTCGGGTTAACCTGGTTCTAAACTGTTAAAAAAAAAAAAATGTGGAAGGAAAACTGTCTCAACCAGTTATCCCATTCTCCCCCCTCCCCCAATCCTCTCCTCTTCCTTCCCACTCCCCCTCTCCCCCATTCCTCTCCTCTTCCTTCCCCCTCCCCCTCCCCCCATTTCTCTCCTCTTCCTTCTCCCTCCCCCATTCCTCTCCTCTTCCTTCCCACTCCCCCTCCCCCCATTCCTCTCCTCTTCCTTCCCACTCCTCCTCTCCCCCAATCCTCTCCTCTTCCTTCCCCCTCCCCTCCTCCCCATTCCTCTCCTCTTCCCACTCCCCCTCTCCCCCATTCCTCTCCTCTTCCTTCCCACTCCCCCTCTCCCCCAATCCTCTCCTCTTCCTTCTCCCTCCCCCTCTCCCCCAATCCTCTCCTCTTCCTTCCCCCTCCCCCTCTCCCCCATTCCTCTCCTCTTCCTTCCCACTCCCCAGCACCCCCAAGCCAAACTGATTGGAGCAGACAGGCCAAGGGATGTGTTGCTTGTTTGAGAGGGTTTCTTTTGCTTCAAAATCTTTCTTCAGGGTGCAGGACATGAACTGACTAATTGGTATTGATTATTTGTACAGCTGACATAAATGAATTTATGATGTTAACCCAGTTTTTATAAACTTCACCTACGTGTCTAAGAAGGCAGACTTTTTAATGCATATGTAAATACAAAGCAATCAGACCTCTCTCTGGCCTTGGTCCTTGGGAGAAGGGAAGTGTTTGTTACCTGGCCAAGCTTGGTCTTGATTTGTAACCATTTTCTATTTGTGCAAACAATGTAAATATGTGTTTAAAAATGTAATATTTTATACAAGATACACTGGAGAACAAAGGGAACTCAAAGTTTTTCCACTTCCGCAGTCCAGCTTCCCATCAGCTCCTCCGCTGGGGCTCCCGTGGTGCCCCGAACACTGAACAGGGTGGCTGTGTGATACAGATTGTGATCCGGGGATTTTTTTTTTTTCTTCTGTACAAATTTGTTTAAAAAAAAAAGCAAAAAAAGCAACAAAAAAAAGCAGCTCATTGAATTACCTTGCAGTGGTGTGTTTGATTCTTTTTTAAACTGTTCTCCTGCGTTGTGCAATTTTAAATAAGTAACTTAAGCTTATATAAATCTTGAATTGTATACTCTAGAGCTTTGAGTTCGTTTGTTCCATGGTGAAAAAGGTTGGGGAGTAAAGAGGGTGGTTGCAGGGTGGTGGGGCTGGAGAGCTATGGTTCTTTGAAGACAGGTTAGCCAGAAATTTCCACCTGACCTTTTCCCTCCATGCCCCACAAGGTGGCGGCAAGCGTCCTTTGGCTTCCCCAGTGAGTATCTCAAACAACCGAGTTTGAGTTTAAAGTGCTGGTTTCCAGAATTCTTTGGTTATGCTTTTTTTTTTTTTCTCTTTTCCTTTTCTTCTTTTGTTAATCCACACTAGAGGATACTTTTTCCATTGCTTTTCAAAAAGTGGGAGGGAGGGAGGAAGAAAGGGAGGGCAGGAGGGGGGCAGGGAGAGAGATCAGTGTAAGAGAGATATCAACGGGTTGCTTCTCACATGTGCCCTGACAGGGAGTGGGGGGTGAGGTGGGGGTGGGAGGGAAGCATACTCGCAACCCTAGTGTATGCCCTTGACTGGGAATCAAACTCACAATCCATCTATGTGTAGGCTGATGCTCTAACCACTGAGAAACACCAGCCAGAGCTGGTTATACATTCATAAAGGCCTACTAAGTTATTACCATGTAGTGCTAAGAATGATATAAAATATACATACATGTCGAGAGCAGATGATAAATCTTGACTTACTAGTCTCTCCTCAAAGGCAGACTCAGGCCCCTGGGGTCTGCGGGGAGCTGATATAGCCCCAGGGCCCTTCACACTGAAGGAACTCTGCAGAGCTTCGATAACCCGTGGTTAAAGCCAGTTTCCCTCCTCTGAGGAAGAGGTGGTGAATGGTGCCAATGAGGTGAAATCACGGACCTGGGCCTGCCGTGCAGAGGGGCCGCACGAGCTCCCAGCCCCGGCGGCGATCGGAGTGCTTCAGCCAAGTGGTGTTACAGCAGGCCCTGGCCTTTTCCGTGCAGCCCTCACCACTGGAGCAGCGAGGAAATATGGGAGACCTCAAGCTAGTTTGGGGAGAGCTTATAAAGCCTGGTGTGCAGGTTTGGACTTATATTCGGGAGCCATGGAGGGGTTTTAATGGAGGGAACTGCACAGTTTGGGTGCAGGGAAGAAGATGGGGCGGGGCAGGGGGGGGGCGGGGATGAACAGAGACCAAAGCCAGGGGCTTCCTCTGGAATGTCTACTGGGTGACAAGCGATGGAGTCGGCATCCCCGGATAAAGGCCCCATGGAGAGGAAAGCAGTGGGCACAGGAGGTGGGCTGCCATGTGTCTCAGGTACTTTCAGCTGAGCCTTCCGGGGACGGTTTATTGAACATGCTGGAGGTTGCTGAAGGCCTGTGCTCTGAAAAAACACTTCTCCGATTATGTGGGCCTTTGATTACTTTCTATGGTTCTAGAAAAGTTGATTTTGACCATTTTGCCAGTAATCTTGTTGCTTTTTTTTTTTTGAATCCTCACCCGGGGATATTTTTTCCATTGATTTTTGGAGAGTAGAAGGGAGAGGGAGAGATAGAAACACCAAGGTGAGAGAGACACATCAGTTGGTTGCTTCTCACATGCCCCCGACCAGGGTTGGGAGCTGCAACTGAGGTACCTGCCTTGACTGGAATCAAACCCAGGACCTTTCAGTTGATCCCTATCCATTGAACCAAACCGGCTAGGACAATCTGGTCACTTTTACGGAGGAACAGATTTCTAGAGGTCCAGCTCCGCCATTCTGGCACGTACTTTTTAGACTTGTTCTTTGAATCAATTACCTGTGCACCACCCAGTGTGTTTGAAAAGTCCCGGGAAAAGCCATTGCTGGAGAGGTTGGTGGCCTGGGCTGTCGGAGGGAAGTGGGATGCTGGCCTGAGGAGGCTCGAGTTCTCAGCCTGTTCTCCCTTCAGATACTTGTGTAAGCGGCCTCCCCTCGGGGCCCTGGTAGAATTGGGGCGGGGGGGCTGGTTCTAGGGTGCTGGTACACCTCATACAGCCTCAGCTATGCCACATAGCGGGATTTCTAACCATCACAGGCTTAGGATAAAACAAGTTAGTAGCCAGAGTTATGAAGTGCTCACTGTTTCGGACACTGCTGTTTTACAAGTAGACTTGGTCCTCACGGCAACCCAGCAAGGCAGACTGGCCTGGAGGTGGAAGGTGGTGATGGTAGAAAGTGGGTTTTGGAAGGAGCTGAGCTGAGGCTTTGCCCCTGCCGGGTTCCCTCAGCCATGGCTCCTCTGAAGCCTTGGGAGGAGGACGGTGCTTGTCCCGTCTCCCCAGATAAACGCCACTGTGGGTAAATGATCGGCTCATGGGAAAGTTTTGAAACTTTGAATGAAAAAAACCAAAACATTACAACAGGAGAGATCAGTCATTTTGCTTATATGAAAAATTAAAATCTTAGTAATGTAAACCAGATCAGAAAACACCTGTAGCATCAAGGCCAACAGGGTGAGCCTTCTAATGGATGATGCTGGGCTCAAAGGAAAGCATAGTCTCCATTGGGAAGTGTGGACACATTTGGGCAGGAAGATGGAGAATCAGGGGTATTTCTAGACCAGCGCTGTCCAATGGAAATATAAGAGCCTCCAGTGTAATTTAAATGTTCCTAGGAGCCATAATACAAAGGAAAAAGAAGCAGCTTGAATCAATAATAGTGTGACCCTTTATCTCAATTCAATATGTAATGGACATTAAAAATATTAATGAGTTACTTTACTCAGTTTTTGAAATTGGTGTGCATATGTCCCACTTCCAGCCTTCTGTCCAGACTAACCACAGCTCAGGTGCTCAGTAGCCACAGGTGGCTTGAGATAACCATCCTAAGACTAGTAGTCCTCTGATTGCAGGCACACAAATGCTAACAGCCTTCTTTCTGCGTGTTCTTAGTCATTGAAGAAGTGCTGGGTTCTTCTCACATTTTCCCAGATGAATTTCAGAATAATTTGGGGAAGGGGATCATGGCTAGTGTTCTGAAGAATAATGCATGTTGGTTTGGTATAAAGTTTTATGTAATCTATGAAATTGGGCATGTAAATTATTCAAATTTATTGTTTTTTTTGTCCTTCCCCTCCATCTTTTATTTTATTTTTTAAATAAATTTTTATTGTTTATATTATTACAAATGTTCCTGTTTCTCCCCCCCCCCCCATTGCTCTCCTCCACCAGGTTCCCACCCCACCCTCTGCCCTTTCCCCACCCCCCACTGTCCTCATCCATAGGTGCACAGTTTATGTTCAGTCTCTTCCCACATCCTCCTCTCCCCTTTTCCCCAAGAATCGTCAGTTCACTCCCCTTCCATACCTCTGATTCTATTATATTCAACAGTTAATATTGTTCATCAGATTTTTTAAAAAGTTTCCTTGGTTTTTAGATTCACTTGTTGATAGTTATGTATTTGTTATTCATAATTTTTATCTTTATTTACTTTCTCTTCTGAAAGAACCCCCTTCAGCAATTCATATAACTCTGGTTTGGTGGTGATGAACTAACTCCTTTAGCTTTTTTTTATTAGTGAAGCTCTTTATTTGGCCTTCAATTCTGAGTGATAGCTTTGCTGGGTATATTATCTTTGGCTGTAGGTTCTTACTGTTCATCACCTTGAATATTTCTTGCCATTCCCATCTGGCCTGCATGGTTTCTATTGAGAAATCACCTGACAATCATATAGGTGCTCCTTTATAGGTAACTACCTGCTTTGCTCTTGCTGCTTTTAATATTCTCTCTTTGTCTTTTGCTCTTGGAATTTTAATTATGATTTGTCTTGGTGTGGTCCTCTTTGGATTCCTTTTGTTTGAAGTTCTGTGCGCTTCCTGGACTTGTAAGTCTAATTCTTTCACCAGGTGGGGGAAGTTTTCTGTCACTATTTCTTTCAGTATGTTTTCGATATCTTGCTCTCTCATCTTCTGGGACCCCCATAATTCTGATGTTGGTTCGCTTGAAGTTGTCCCAGAGGTTTCTTACATTATCTTCCACTTTCTGGATTCTCTTGCTTTCTAGCTTCTGTGGAGGAGTGTCTTCTGGCTCTTTATGTTCCAAATCTTTGACTTGATTCTTGCGATCTTCCATTCTGTTTTTAGGACTCTGTGTAATATTTTTTATTTCAGACAATGTATTCTTTATTTCTTGTTGATCCCTTATCATTTCTTGTTGATTCCTTATTAATTCTAATTGATCCCTTTTCATATCCTCATAGGTCTTATCGACCTTTTCTAGGAAATTCTTGAAAAACCTTATAAGCGTAGATTTGAACTCTATATCCAGTCGCTTTTTGTCCTCCATTTCTTTCATTTGTGATCTATTTCAGCGTTTTTCAACCGCTGTTCCGCGGCACACTAGTGTGCCGCGAGATGTTGCCTGGTGTGCCGTAGGTGCAGACAAGACAAGAATTTTATAATTTTTCACTATTTTGTTTACTTAATATTTCATAATAAAGTAATTATAAAATACTTTCTTTGTGTTTATTTGATTCCTATTCAAGAGAATTACTTTATATATAGTCAATATAGGCACAGAGTTAAAATTTTTAACATTTTCTAATGGTGGTGTGCCTCGTGATTTTTTTCATGAAACAAGTGTGCCTTTGCCCAAAAAAGGTTGAAAAACACTGATCTATTTCCTTATGGGGCGAAGTTTCAGGGTGGAGCCTATAGCCTTGGCTTCCGTTAGCCCCGCCCTATGCGGTTCCTGAGTCTCAATAATCCCCAGGGTCCTTCAGTACTCGTTGCAAGCACCTCTGAGAGAAAGGTGCCCTCGAGTTTCGCCTGCTACCAAGCAGTCTAGGCTCTCCCCCAATGAGCCCGGAACTGGGGTTCAGTTCAGTTGCAAGTGGAGTTGGAGGTGGCGTTCAGAGCAGTCTGGAGCTTTTGTCTCCTTCCTGTCAGGCAGTCCCACGGCACAGCTAACTGTCCCTTCTCTGCACACAATGTGCATGCCTCCGGGGGCTCTGCCTTTCGCTGCTCCCCTGGGGTTCCGCTTTACAGCCCAGCTCCCTCTGTTTGAGCCTGGGTCCCCGGGGTCTGGCCTAGAACTGGGGTTCAGAGCAGTCAGAATTGGGATTTAGCACAGTCCGGAGTTTTTATCTCCTTCCCGCTAGGGAACACCAGCCAGGCACTCAGCCACCCCTCCTCTCTGGCTCTGTCCTCTCCGCGCGCCGTGTGTCTCCGTACCTTAGGCTTTTACAGCTCCTCCGCGCTTCCTTCTGGGTTTCTCCTTGCTTCTCGTTGTAGAATTTCCAGTCAGTCGACTTTCCTGTAGTTCTGGGTAATGTCCATTTTATATTTTAGTTGTATTTTATTGAAATTGTTGTGTGCTGCTGCGGCTAGGTGTTTACCTGTGCAGCCATCTTGGATTCTCTCTTTTTTTTGGGGGGGTGGGCCATTTGGAGGGGCTGTACTATCTGTTCATTTGTAAGAAAATTAAATGATTCTGCTATTGTCATGTTTTTCAGTTACTCTTTCCAGCTTCTTTTGTGAAAGGGCTCATGAAAGGTATTTCCTCATCAGCATTAAAATAGCTTTGGTATCCTGTTTGGTGCTTTGTTTTGAATTTTATATCCTTTTTCTCTGTCACTTTAGTTGAGGGGCTTGTAAACATGTTGCTAGGATTACTTTTTAGTTTTAAAATATGTTTTTGTTGCCCTAGCTGGCTTGGCTCAGTGGCTAGGAGTTGGCCTTTGGACTGAAGGGTCCTGGTTCAGTTCCAGTCAGGGGCATGTGCCCAGGTTGCAGTCTCGATGGTGCAGGAGGCGGCCAATTAATGATTCTCACCATTGATGTTTCTCTCCCTCTCCCTTCCTCTCTGAAATCATTGAGTTACGTCCCCATACACCAAATCATTGTGATACACCCTCAGTGTTGGTGTGTCGGATGATGCTCTAACCAGCTGAGCTACCTGGCCAGGGCTAGGATTATTATTATTATTTTTAATCCTCACCCGAGGATATTTCTCCATTGATTTTTAGAGAGTGGAAGAGAGAGAGAGAATTAGAAATATCAATGTGAGAGAAACACATTGATTGGTTGCCTCTTCCATAAGCCCTGACCAGGGAGGGCCCTCAGGAGGAGTTTGCAATCAAGGTACATGCCCTCAATTGGAATTGAACTCAGGACCCTTCAGTCTGCAGGCCAGTGCTCTATCCACTGAGCCAAACCATCTAGGGCTAGGATTATTTTTTAAGTGAAATCTGCAAAGTCCATAGGTGAGTTTAACTTGTTATTGTGATCACTATTATATTATTTGCCATTTAGTTAATTTTCCTATTATTTTCTAATTTTTTTCTTTTTATTTGCTTGATTAAAAATTTCCCCTCTAGTAAATTTATCATTTAACATCTTATTTCTGTGCCAATAACTCTGATAACTCTGATTTATACTTCTGTTCCACTTAAAGAGTCCTTCCTCCTTAAACATTAAGAAACTCAACAGAATGTCAGATTCTGCCCTTCCTATAAGTAAACACACACACACACACACACACACACACACACACACACACTCTCTGTCTCCTGGGTTTTGTTGGAACATATAGAATACAGTTCAGAATTCCAAACTTCTCACATAAACCTTTCTCTCAAGGATCTTCTAATGGTGACATTAAACTTGAATCATGTTATAAAAAATGTTTTGGCCCAACCTTCTTTTTCTTTTTTTTCTTTCTTTTTTTTAATATATTTTATTGATTTTGTACAGAGAGGAAGGGAGAGAGATAGAGAGTCAGAAACATCGATGAGAGAGAGTCATCGATCAGCTGCCTCCTGCACACCCCCCACCGGGGATATGCCTGCAACCAAGGCACATGCCCTTGACCGGAATCAAACCTGGGACCTTTCAGTCCCCAAGCCGACGCTCTATCCACTGAGCCAAACCGGTCCCGGCCCAACCTTCTTTTTCACCAGCTTCCTTGCTCATCTGTTTGCTGTGTACCTGTTCCTGAGTTCGTAATTGTGATTCGCTTCTACTGCTTTTGGAGTGTCTCTCTGAATTTTTTGTTCTCAGAACACACATGCATCCTTGCACATCTGAACCGTCATTTCTGCCCGGACACTGTTAGCTGAGCATCCCTGCTGGAGTGCCTGTCTCCTTGCCAGACTTCGGCCTTCCCGCCCCATAGGAGAATTGTACGTCTTAGTGCTGATGAGCTTGGGCATGGTCAAGGACAGGTGGGTAGAGGTGGCGTGCGTCCCAAGGCAGACACTGCAAGAGGCAGTGTGTGGCTCATGTGCCCTCCCTCTGGCCCAGCATCAGTCACGTTCAGGTGCAGACTAGACCATGCACCTGGGTCCCAGTGTGAAGGCTAGAACAGAGATGCAGCCAACCAGTGACGTGGTATAGGAAGCAGTGAGGTATATTTTTTTAAAAATAGCTTTGTCGTATAATATATATATACACATTGAATTGCATAAGTGCACAGATCTTGAGTATGGAATGAGATGCATTTTTATTCATAATGGGTAATCAGCAGATGAAGATAGAGGAATATTTCCTGGACCCCAGGACTTCTCTCATGCCCTTTTCTAGTTTTACCCTCTCCCCAGTGACCAGTATTCTTTTATTTAATTTTTTTTTTTAATCCTCACTTGAGGATATGGTGGCCTCTCCTACACGCCCCAACTGGGGACTGAACCCGCAACCTAGGAATATGCCCCGACTGGGAATCGAACCTTTTGGTGTACAGGACGACTCTCCAACCATTAGCCACACTGGCCAGGACGACCAGGGTTCTTTTATCGCTCAGATTAGTTTTGTCTGTTCTGTCCTGTGAATGGACTCATCCACTAAGGATGTTCGCTGCTTCTGCTCATCATGGTGTCTGGCTGTGTGCATTCCGCTGTATGAATGCACTGCGACTTATTTACCCATTCTTGGATGTTCATTTAGGCCTCCTTTGGGGCCGTAATGAATGAAGCTGTTATGATTCATTCTTGTGTTTTTGGTGGGTTTGTTTTCATTTCTCTTGGGCCTGCACCTGGCACTGCTGGCCCACGGGGTAGGAATATGTTCAGCTTCAGTAGTTATTTGCATATTGAGACGTTAAAATGTGACTCCAATGACTCCAATGTGCTTCTGGGAGGGAGAATGCCAGTCCAGAGAGACAGCTCTAAACGCCTGCTGCCCAGTTAGCTCCCCTCCCAGGGCCTGTGAGGTCTGCCAGGCTGCCCAGTTACCCTCCGGTAAATCCCTAAATGGTGTCTGTTGCTTGCCACCAGTGAGCCCTGTCCAACCAGATGTGTAGTTCCACTCTAACTCCTATCCTCACTCCAAATCTGCTTCGGCGTTAAATTCTCATCCCCGTCGTCTCTGTTGACTGGGTGTCAGCTTCCAGCCTCTGTCTCCCCTGCCGGAGCCTCACCGCCTGCAGCAGCCCAGCTCGGACGCTTGCCCCATTTCTTCCCTCTGTGCCCTCCGGGCCATGTGGACATGTGGACGTGGAAGCGGTCGATCCATAGCACCCTCAGTTCTGAGAGCACAGCAGGGTTGACGTGAGGCTGAACCGGCACTAAGCACGTCAAGCACTTAGTAAGGGCCCTGGTGGAAGGAGCTCACAAGTGATGCTGACGTACAGATCACTGAACGCTTCCTTCGTCGCTGAGTTCGATGGACTGCACACCACATGGAGATGTTCAGTAAACCAGGCACTGGCCACCGGGGCTGTCGAGCCGTGTTGTCAATGGGAAATACATGCTTTATGAGAAGACGAATGGTTACATGTTAGAAGAATACTGTGGCTATATAGCAGGTTAAATGAAATGAAGTCACACTTGTTTTTTTTTCTAAAAAGTGGCAAGGCTGGGTAAGGAAACACCATTTAGAGGTCACACCCTTTCAGATAGCGTTTCTCGAATTGGGGGGCTCTGTGGAGAGTTTATGGTCTCAAAAGATCTGTCGTCCAGTCTTAGTGCTGCCCTGTGGTGGTTCAGAGGGTGAAAAGAGATCCTTTAGTGTCAATAAAAAACTTAACCTAAAAAAAAAACAGATACAAGCAAACACACTCCACACTAGCCCTGAGCTTCTCTGGTCTCGAACCACTAGATGGCGCCACAACACAAGTTTCTGGAAATATTCCCTGCTTTAGAACAGGTTCTCCAAAGGGTTCTCTCCTTCTCAGATCTTACCTGAAATGCACATTCTCAGGCCACACCCCAGACCCCCCCCTGCATCAGAAACAGGGTTGAAACGCCCGCCCAGGTGGTTCTGCTGCACACTGAAGTTTGAGAATCGCTGTCCTAGAATTGGCCTGGGGGAGCTTGGGTGAGCGAGTAGGATGCACACAGAGGGCTTGCTGGCGGGGCAGGGGGGACAGTGGGGGAGGGGAGAGTGAACGAACAATTCCAAATTGTCCACATGTGGGCAGAACTACAAGTCAGGGAGCAGTTAAGGAACAAGAGACCTGGTGGGTTTGTACTTTTCTTTTTAGATAAGGGATGTCAGATGGTGCCACTGGCGAACCCCCACTTTAGGGCAGAGGTCCCAGTCCAGGAGCCTTTGGGCAGCCTCTGTGCCCTCTAATGGCTGTTTATTTCTGCCGGTTTTGAAATTTCACCAAAGCACCGCTGTGTTAATGGACTAAAATCTCGCAACCCTCTCAAGACGATCCAGGAAAATGGATGCTCAGAACTGAAAAAAGAAGCTTGAGACCAGGTGGAAAAATCACTAGCGAATTATTTCTATCTTTCCAATCCAGTCTGTGTTCTGAGGGGAGGCCAGTGCCAGAATGAACTCGCATCTTTTTATTTCCCCCCCCGACAGACAAAAATCCCATTCGCAGGTGGCTCCCGAGCCTTCATAGGGGCAATGCATCATGCAAATAATTTTTTTTCTGCTACGTGTACGGTTTAGTTTGATTTATTTTTGATGTCAGAAACAAAACGGAAAGTTAAGGCTTTAAAAATGAGCGCGGCTGGCTGAATAAATAAATAATATGCTCTTGGCCAGAACCTGCCAGTGCCTCCTTAATTGCCCATTGATTCTTTAATTCTCTGCACTTTAACATCTACAGAAATTAAGAGGCCACAGAGCATGGACATGTCTTTTGTTAAACAAATTAGGGAAGCGGGGGTTTTAGAAGGAGTAGCCCTGCCTGGGCTTTGACTTACATTTAAAGGCAGGAGGATGAAGTCAGGAGCCTCAGATGTCTCCTCCTGGAGCAGGTGGGCCTCCCCTTGACTTCCTGGCCATGAATATTTATGAGGTGTCCGCGGACCTGAGAACGCACAGAACACAGAGCCACTTAGCGACAGGAAGGCGCAGGCTCCTGGGGGAGGCCGGGTGTCTCCATTTCTTTCAAGGAAACCGCTCTGGGAGGTTTCTTTCATCTCATTTCCAGGTTTGATGCGGGTAACAGTGGGCTTCATCACCAGGGGAGACCACTGATGCGTCCTGAAAGGCGGGGGAGCCCCGGGTGGGCCTCCGGGCTCACCCCACCCTCGGCCTTCTCGGCCAGTCCTTCCAAACCGCACCAAGTTTAAGGTCCCGCTGCACCTGTGTGGCTCAGTGGTTGAGCATCGGCCTATGAACCAGGAAGTCACCATTCCTGGTCAGGGTATATGCCCAGGTTTCGGGCTTGATCCCCACCCAGTGGGGGGCATGCAGGAGGCAGCCGATCCATGATTCTCTCTCATCATTTATGTTTCTGTCTCTCCCTCTCTCTTCTCTGAAATCCATATATATATATTGTGTGTGTGTGTATATATATATATATATATATATATATATATATATATATATATAAATTATATATATATAATTTTTTTTTTTAAAGAAGAAAGTTTAAGGTCTCTGACCTCTGTGCCTCCCAGGACTCTCTCCACTGTTGGCTCTTCCTTCTTCCCCTAACTCATGGCGAGGTCCCAGCTCCATAAAGTATTTCCAAAACCACACCTTCAGTCTCCGCCTATCCTTTTGCTGTGACATCATCTCTTGGTTATTGAATCCCTTGAAAGCAAGACGTAAGTTTTTTAAGTTTCTGAAACTGGCATATGACACATCATAGGCCCTCAAAAATATTTGGTCAGTGAAAACTCAGTGAACAGGATTGAAACGCCCAGGAAGTCACTCCATGGCTACTTCCTTGTCCTCGGGGTTCCAGCCCCTCACAGCGCTGTGCCAGGAATGCCCACCTCAGATCTCCGTTAAGCCGGAGGGAGGTGTGTCCAGGCAGAGCGGGAGGAGGTTAAATGAGGAAACACGGGCCGAGCATTGACCGCCCACCCACCACGGCGAGGAGGTCTGGACGTGTGGGGCCCATCCCGGCTCAGACTCCGGGGAATCCATGCTGGGTCTGGCAGGACCTGGTGTGAGGTCATGTGGAGGAAAGGCCATATCCTGCAGGGTTGTAGACCCTTGAACACCAAGGTATCTGACCACTAAGGCTGAACCCTTCCAACTTGCGAAGGCAGTCCGCAGGGACGACGTGGTCGGCATATCAGCTAAGAGCTCCAGGCTCTCAGGGAAGTTACTTAACCCTCTGGGCCTCCGTCTGCGCATCTGTAACTTAGGGTCAGTAGCAAAGGTGCCACCTCAAATGTGGGAGGAATTACGTGTGAAGTTTCTGGCAGCGTGCACTGGGTAAGTATTTTGTTTATGTCCTTCAGCTGCTGCTTGGGTGGGGGTGAGGACAGGAGCATGTGCTGGATGTTTCTCTGAAGAAGTCTTTGCTTTTGGGGGCTCTTCCAGGGTGGGGTCTACCTCCTCCTGGACCAGGGAGCCCCATCATTTCCTCCACATTGAAGACCCAACTGCTGGTCTCCCCTCTGTTCAATCCCTGGGGCCACCAGGGAACGCCTCCTGGGCTGTCATTACGGCTCCAGGGTGAGACTACCAGCCAAACACCTGCCGGCCAGGCCTCTGCCTCCAGGGGCCCTTTCCTTCTGAGCTGGGCTGGAGGGTGCGGGTGAGGCTGGGACTCCCTGTCCAGGCATGTCCGCAGCTGGCTGCCGTCAGGACTCCTCATGCGCTGTCCTCTCCCAGTGCCAGTTCCCCTCTCCCTCACCATCTTCCTCCCATTAGAATTCTCGCCCTTCCACTTATCAAACCCGCGGCGCACCTGCCCGTCTCCGCCACTGTCAACATCCCCGCTTCTGTGTCTCCTGCAGCCTGGCGCCCGGCGGCTCCTCTCGGGCAATTATGATTCCATCCCCAGCTCACGTCGGAAGTGTTTGTTCTTCTCTCTGAACGTTCCTGCTAATTTCTACTGACTGTTTATTCAGCCTTTGAAACCGGCTGGCTTGCTACTTACTCAGGAAGTGCAGCCCCCAGAGGGAGAGAGCGGGGACACAGAGCAACAGTTAGGACAGGAAGGAAAGACACTTCAGAGGGTGAGGGGGGGGAGGCAGGAATCTGGGGGGCCCATGGGGAGGGAGGATGGTGGGGTGGGGCTGGGGGTGCCGGCCAGGCGTTGCTTTTTGGGTTAGCAGTTTGGTCCAGTTCTTTACCATGTAAGTACGCGTGCATGTTCCCGTGGAGTGGCAAACCTGTACATACATCTGTGCAGGAGGCAGGAGAAAGCTGTCAGCCTTTTGTTCTGCAAAGCAGCTGAGAGTGTGAGAGAAGGAAATGCCCTTCTCTGAAGAGAAGAATGGGGAGCAGAGAAGATGGTCCAACAGGGAGGGGACAAAGAGGAGGGACGGGAAGGGGGGAGCCAGAGGGAGGCTGGTGGCCCAAGGAGCACTGTGCCGCTGTAAGTGTCTGCTATGAGGTGCTGCTTGCTCTCCTCGGTGTTCACAGATAATGTGACCTTTAGGCATCAGCCTTGTCTCTGAAGTTGCTAGGAGTGTGGGGACGGGGGAGAAGTGTGTTTGGTTTATGAACTGATGCCAGGAGACAGGGCTGAGAGCAGATTAGGAGGAGGCTGGGGATCTAGAGCTTCCAGTTATTGGGGGTGGGAGGACGCTTGGCCAGAGCTTTGACCTATGGAATGGGGGCTGGAATCAGTGTCACCCCACAATTGGGAGCCAAGAGACCCCAGCCAACATCTGGTATTATCTACATAAACACACACACATGTGCTTTCATGTAAAATGTGTCAGTGCAAAATCATACATAACAAATATGCATAAACTATGTACAGTGTGTGTTAAATATAGTTTTAAAGGTATAACATCATGTAAGATAAAATAGAAAATATATAAAATCAAACACATATGTAATATAAGTACAATACGAAGAGTATACTTATAGTACATCACCATGTATCTATACTAATATACTAATAAAAGGGCAATATGCTAATTAGACCGGGAGACCTTCCGGATGTCCTTCTGGACAAAGCTAAGGTGGTGGGGCCAAGGCAGAGTGGTTAGGGGCGATCAAGCCAGGGCTGGCAGAGGGGGTCAGTTGGGGCCTAGCAGGCTGGCGGCGGGGTGGGGGGGGAGAGACAGTTGGGGGTGATCAGGCTGGCAAGTGGGGCCAGTTGGGGACAAGCAGGCTGGCAGGCAGGTGAATGGTTAGGAGCCAGTGGTCTCAGATTGAGAGAGGGATGTTAGACTGACGGTTTAGGCCCAATCCCTGGGACATCCCCCAATGGGTCCCAGATTGGAGAAGATGCAGTCTGGGCTGAGAGATACCCACCCTGCACAAATTTTGAGCACCAGGCCACTAGTGTAGTGATAATATGCATAGAATAGAGATGCCATCATGTTTTAAATATATATTGTAGCTATAGACTATCTACAAAATAGAATAGAAAAAAATCTTGTGCTACAAAATTTAGTCACATCTTTCATTTTCTTTCTTTCTGACAACCTACCTTTATGGGGAGTGTTTATTTACATGTTTAACATTACTGATATGTAACTGGCATACAGTAAAGTTGCACATATTTAAGATGTACAACTGGTACATTGTGACCCACGTACACACCTGTGACCCCATTCCCACAGCCAGGATAGCGAACGCATCCCCCTCCCCCCAAAGTTTAGTCGATCCCCTTGTGTTACCTCCTGTCCCAGCCCCGCCTCACTCCCCGGCCCAGGCAACCAATAACCTGCTTCCTATCATTGTGTTTTCTGGAATCCTGTAGATGGAACCGTACAGTGTGTATTCTCTTCCGCCTGGTTTCTCGCAGCACATTTTTTTTGAGACTCATCCGTGTGGTTGCCCTATCTGTGGTCTCCGTGGTCTCTCCTTTGTGTCGCTGAGCTGCATTGAATGGATGTACCTCACTTTGTTTACCCAGCCACGTGTTGGAGGATATTTGGGTTTAACATTCAAATGACAACATCTCCACGCCCCCCAGGCCATGAAATGCAGGAAGTTCTTCCCTCCTCCCAGGTTTCCCCTCCTAAGGCTGCAGGGCTCACTGCGTTCTGGATCGGCACCTGCTGGCAGCATGGAGCCCTGCCCTGGGCTGCGTGCTGCCTCACCCACACCCCCTCGCCCCCTCAGCACAGGCAGCCTGGGCATGTGGGGCAGCCAACATGCCCGCCTGTGTCTGTGGCTCCTTGGGGACCTGGGGCAGGAGAGGAACCAGAGCCACAACGCAGTGTCCAGGCCAGCCCCGCTCCAGGACAAAGACTCTGCCGGGTGTCCTCCAGGCCTCCCGGGGTGCCCGTGTGCTCACACTCACGTGAAAGCTCTCAGCCCCACTGCTGGCCGAGAGCCTCGGTGCTGCCCACGGTCCCCAGCTGTCACTTCTGGAAGGCTCTGGGATTTCTTAGGAGCAGCCCTCCGTGTGTTCCCTCCAGCCTCCTGCCTGGCCTCTCCTTTCCGCTCAGTGCCCCACAGCCACCCTGGCCCCCTTGCTGATCCTCAAGCTACAGGCGCGCCTCAGGGGCTTCGCACTTGCTGTTCCCTCTGCCTGGAACACTCTTCCCCCAGACGACTTCTCCTTTCTTACCCACAATTCCGCCCAGCACTTCATATGTGTTTTTCTATGCACCACCTTCTAGTGCGCCATATAACTTACTCCCCTCTCTTAGTTACATTATCTTCCCACCAGAATAGAAGCTCCCCGAGGGCAGTGATTTGTCTACTGTGCTCATCCGTATTCTCAGCTCCTGGAGCGCCCGGCCCACAGCAGGTGCTTACGTAGTTGTCAAAAGGATGAATGAATAAAGGGACACCTGGCTCCTTGTGCTGGAGAAGAGCATCCCATCTGTCCAGGATGAATAACCTAAAATGGGCGGGATGCTTCCATACTGAGAACTAAGGGCATTGAGGTCTTTGGCAAGTCCTGGCAGGACCAACCTTGTAGGTCCCCGAGGCTGAGCTTTGGGGCCTAAAAGAACAGCTCCTTCAGTTTGCAAACTTTAAAAAAAACAAAACAAAACTAGGATATTCCTCCTCTCCCCTCCAACTCCCCCGCCCCCGGCCCCGGCTCCCCAGGGTCTTCCTGTAATTCCACTATGCAGAATAGATTAAATAGATGAGAGAGCTCCGTGAAATGTGGCGTTTATGTCACAGTAACACACCCCTTTCGTTGCTTCGTTTTGATAAACATGCCATGGTGATGCACAGCGGCAGCTTTTAGGAGAAACTGACACAAGGTCAAGGGTATTCAGGAAATCTCGGGACTTTTTTTGGTTTGTTTGTTTGTTTAATACATTTTTATTGATTCCAGAGAGGAAGAGAGAGATAGAAGCTTCAAAGAGAGAGGATCATTGATGGGCTGCCTCCCGCATACCCCACCCTGGGGGGTCAAGGTTGCAAGCCCTGCATGTGCCCTGACCGGGAATCGAACCCTGACCTCGAGTTCACAGGTCAGTGCTCCACCACTGACCCCCACCCGCCAGGCTTCGGGACTATCTTTATGACTTTTCTGTGAATGCAAATTTACCAACAGAAAGAGTTTATTTAAAATTTTGTGCTGCGTTACACAATGCCGTTTGAAAAGCAAACTGAAAAACACACGCCCACGCCTTTGTAATTATGGATGACAAGGAACATCTTCCAGAACATACAAATGATCGCTGTTTTGCTTGGGTTACCCAATATTGGAAAAAAAAAACAAAACAAAACAAAAACCTTGACGCTCTCAGCTAAACAGTTGAAAACGGCAACGGATTTTACCAGCTGCTCGCCTTGTGGTCTCAGGATGAGCTCCAATTAAACCGGGAAAGCTTGGGGCTCGTGGAAAACGAGGGAAGCAGGCGGTCCAGCTGGCGCCATGCTGGGGTGCAGGGGGTTAACGTTTTCCACGGAGCCCACTGGAGTGTATGTGCATGCAGCTCCTGCAGTTGTCAAGGAGTTTAAAATACATTTGAAAGGTGACATGGGAATCAAACGCTTTTGGAGAATCCGTGAAGCTTTGCTGGGGCCTCGCCACACACAACTTGAAAACCACGGGTCTAGTCACAGTTCCCATTTTACAGATGAAGAAATTGAGGCCTAGAGAGGGGATGAGACTAAGGTCTTACCACAAGACAACCTCGTTTTTCCCATCACAAGACTCATTCCTATGGATGGATGCAACTAGGTTATTCTTTTATTTTCTTTTAAAAAATATATTTTATTGATTTTTTTTTTTACAGAGAGGAAGGGAGAGGAATAGAGAGCTAGAAACATCGATGAGAGAGAAACATCAATCAGCTGCCTCCTGCACACTCCCTACTGGGGATGTGCCCACAACCAAGGTACATGCCCCTGACCGGAATTGAACTTGGGCCCTTTGTGTCTGTAGGCTGATGCTCTATCCACTGACTCAAACCAATCAGGGCATGAGTTATTCTTTCTAACCGCTAATCGAAAGTCATTGAGTGCTTCAGTTTCTCTCTTCTCTTCTTCTTTTTTTAAAATATATTTTTTGTTGATATCAGAGAGGAAGGGAAGAGAGAGACAGAGATAGAAATATCAATGATGAGAGAGAATCATTGATCGGCTGCCTCCTGCCTCCTGCACGCCTCAGCCTGGGCATGTGCTCTGACCGGGAATTGAACCATGACCTCCTGGTTCATACGCTGACACTCAATCACAGAGCCACACTGGCCAGGCTCTCTTCTCTTCTTGATGGTCACTTATGCTATTTTCCTTCCTTAAAACTTTAAAAATCATTTCTTTACGTTCTTTCCATTTTTTAAAAGCTCCAGTGAACTATCTCGAATATGGCTCCTTATTCATGTATGTTGCTTCTCTAGGGCAGTGTTTTTCAACCTTTTTTGGGCAAAGGCACACTTGTTTCATGAAAAAAATCACGAGGCACACCACCATTAGAAAATGTTAAAAATTTTAACTCTGTGCCTATATTGACTATATATAAAGTAATTCTCTTGAATAGGAATCAAATAAACACAAAGAAAGTATTTTATAATTACTTTATTATGAAATATTAAGTAAACGAAATAGTGAAAAATTATAAAATTCTTGTCTTGTCTGCACCTACGGCACACCAGGCAACAGTGCCGCGGAACAGCGGTTGAAAAACGCTGCTCTAGGGCATAATCCTCTCAGTGCAGTTGCTGGGTGATCGGTGTGCACCCCCTCCACATCACTTGGAAATACCAACTTACTCTTGTAAGAAGTGTACCCCCTCTGCAGCAGTGTGGCTCCCTGCGGCTCCCCAGAACCACCAGTACCTGGTATGATCAGGAAGGAAGGAGGCAGTGTACCCCATCTCTGAGGCCATGGGCCAGTAACTCCCCGCTCCCTAACCCCCAGCCCGGATCTCATCTGTGACATGAGGAGGTGGACCTCAATCAGGTTCCTAATCTGAGTGTTTCCACTCAAAACTAAATTTTCACGACCCCTAAAAACAGATGTTCTTGCAGCATTGGGTGATTGAGAAAATACGACATGATCCCGGGCCACTGTGAGTTTAGGGATGATTTACAATGAGTTTGTATTTCGTTAAGTGCCGTGACACAGAATGCATTTTGCAGTGGCCGTGCATGCCTTGGTGATCAGCGTAGTTACTTAGTGTATGAAGCATTCACGGTGCTTTCTACACGAGTGGATGCACGCTCCATAGCCCAGATGTGTTCACAGGGCTCCATTCTCCACCCACGGAAATGGCTGGACCGGAGAGTGTCCGTGACGGGGAGGGCAACATCGTGGCTTCACAGAAACGCGGCTTTGCATCCATCCTGCTTTTGCCATTTACTGACCTTGGGCGAGTTGTTTAACTTCTGGGACCCCAGTTTTCTCCTACGTGTGCACACACCTCAGGCATGATTCTAAATGCACTTTGTATATGAACGTGTACTAGTATGCTTAGCACAGTGCCTCATACCTAAGTGCTCTCTGAATGTTAGCTCTCACTATCTCACTATCTTTCGAGGGAGCTCTATATTCACGTATGGATTCCATAGATATCCATGGAGCACAACCATGTGCACAACGTTGACTCAGTCCTGGGGCTGTGTCAGGGAATAAGACAACCTCAGGTCTCTGCGTTATGGAGTTGCTCACTAGCCCCACTTTACACTAGGATGCTGGAGGGCCTTTTCTGAGTTCACACAGTGACTAGGCCAAAGGCACAGGACAAGTCCCTATGCCCGGTCCCTCCATACCAGGGGTCCTCAAACTTTTTAAAGTGGGGGCCAGATCACGGTCCCTCAGAGAGCTGGAGGGCCGGACTATATGAACTACTAATTCCTACTGTAACACCTCGGCTGCGCTCACTGCCCAAAAAACCTGGCGGGCCGGATCAGACTCCTCTGCGGGCCGCATGTGGTTTGAAGACGCCTGCTCCATACGATGCCTGTAGCAGCTGCTCTGGTCTCCCATGACCTTGCTCATGACCCTTGGGCCACGCAGGGCACGTGGGTTCAGATTCACGGTTTTCTGTGCTTGGGACCAAGTCCGTGAGTGGAAGCCCTAAGAGGCAAAATTGGAAGCTGTTGGCGGCCATGTTTTCTTCCATATGGAGAGTGTCACACGCTGAAGGGAGAGAGGAGAAGAGCCAAGGCAGAGAGAAACAGAGATGGTGGGGGGAGGAAAAGGGGGGTGGAGAGAGAATGAGAGATGCTGGTGGTCCAGACACATTCTTATTTCAGTTCCTGGAGACACCCAGGATCCTTCCAACAAACTCCCCTTTATTTTTATTATTTTTTAATTTTTAAATATATTTTATTGATTTTTTACAGAGAGGAAGAGAGAGGGATAGAGAGTTAGATACATCGATGAGAGAGAATCATCTATCAGCTGCCTCTTGCACATCCTTCACTGGGGATGTGTTCACAACCAAGGTACATGCCGTTGACCGGAATCGAACCTGGGACCTTTCAGTCTGCAGGCCAACGCTCTATCCACTGAGCCAAACTGGTTTCGGCACAAGCTCCCCTTTTTTTTACTTAAATTTGCCACCAATGGAATCCCACTTAATAGAATGGGATAGGGCAAGTCCCTACAAACAACTGCTCTAAGATTCTGCATTCCCACCACACCCTCCATTGCCTGTTGGCATCCGGAGCTGAGAGTGTCCTGTTCTTAGATAACTTTGCAATAGATTCTCTACCCTCAGAGCGTGTGGCTGCAACCTCGCTCTTCATAAATCAGACCGGAGCCTTCTGCATGGAAAAGAGCCTCAGCCATACATCATTTTTGTTTTCCTCTTGGGGAGAACAACTATGCTACAGCAATAACCTGCCACGTATATGTCTCAGAGCCCTATTTATATAGCCATATGGATAAATATATATAAATAGGACTGTAGAATAATAGATTAAGGGATCTGCTCATCCATAGAAGACTTATGGGGCTTTCAGGACCTACTGGCGGCCTGATTCAGTAAGAAAAATGGGTCTTCAGCAGGATGTGGCCAAGAATTAGATGAGCCTGTAACCTGATAGAAAGCTCACAGGGGAGATGGAGAGGTGGGGTGGGCTGTGTGAGGAGCCGCAAGTTTGGCAGAACGAGCCGTAGGAGCAGGGTAGGGCTGCAGGAAAACATGAACCCTGAGCTGACTTCCCAGCTCAGCCCCTGCTTTTCTGTGTGACCTTGGGCAGGTCATTGGTGCCCCCTGAGCCTTAGTTCTTCATATATTAACGAGGAATGTGGACTCACCTCTAAGGTCAGCTTTCCCCACTCTGACACTGACAGGACTCGGAGCTCTGTTGTTGCTGCCCTCAGGAGGCTGAAAAGATGTTAGGTTGAAGCCGTTCGTAGGCCTCGAACAATCACTGGTGTTCTACATGAGCCTTATACCTTCTGGAGGCTTCAAGAGGGACCCTTCACAAGCCCAGAGGGCCTGGGCAGTCTGAGCAGCCATAACAGCAGCTACTACTGTGATGACTCCTTGTGATTCCGCATGACTGGCTGCTGTAGGCTCCAGGTCCGCAGCTCACACTTACTGAGCACTTCCTACATGCTAGGCACCATTCTATATGCCCTGCATATATGATCTCGCTTCATCCTCACAAGAATCCAGAGAGGTTGGTACCATTTATTTTCCCCACGTGTGCATGAGGAAGTGTGCACAGAGAGGCCCAGCGGCTGGTCCCCGGCCACACAACTGGCAAGTGATGGGGTTGAGACACACCTGGAGTCTCACTCCAGCATCTGCGTCCCTGATCCCCGCTGTGGACTCCCCCTTCCACACGGGCAGAAACCGAGACTGCCACTGGCGAATGAATGTGTGAACAGCGGGGTCCTGGAATGTCTCAGGCCTGTCCATTTCGTGGGAAGGAATGGAGAGGAAAAAGTATTTTTGCCGCTCCTCAAGTTTCTTTTTGTTTTTCCACGTCAGTCAATTGTTTTTAAAAACAAAAGTCTACTTGCAGAAGCCACAGAGAGGACCCCAGATAGCCACACCTGTTGGCCGTGCTCCGGGGAAGCCCCCAATCAGAGGTGTGCCCGATGCTGAGGGCTTTTTCAGGATTGCAGACTATTTTTCGTTCCCTCTGTGGTTGAAACTGGGCTTTGGTGACTTGATGAGGATGCGTTTCTCCTGAGGTAATAGAGGGAGCAGCTGCCATTTGACCTAATGCTGTTTCAGGAGAGTTAAGCTTTAAGCTTCTTTCTCCGGCTCCTGCCTTTACAACAGGCGTTTTGGAGGCAGGGCCGAGCGAGACTTCTGCCTCAATCATCCTTCAATCACCTGAACGCTCATCACGAAATTTTATTGAGTGCTTATATTGTGCCAGGCCTGCTACTGAAGACTGATTTCATTCTTCTAACACCTTATCAAGAGGTATTGCCACATGCCCTAAAGACAGGGAATGGAGGTACCGAGGTAAAACAGCTTGCCCAAGGGGGGTGGGGGGGCGCGGCGACCTGGGACTGGAACCCTGAGTCTGCACACTGAGCTGTTAACAGCAGACTCTGCTACTTCCAGGACCAGCTATCAGCTTTATGGAGGGAAATGGAAATGTGGACCCCTTGCTCAACAATAAAGAATTTCAAGGCGATGACAGCGGAGTATTAACTGATTGTGGGGCCCTTCCTTCCGAGTGTGACTGCATGGGACACATGCACTGATTACCTGGTTTGGGCATTTTCCTGGTGTTCTCCAGCTCCCCGAACCTCTTTGCTGAAACTGTTCTCACCCTGACAAAACCACCTGGGCCTTGGGCACCCTGGGGGCCTTGTCAAGAAGCGGTGCCCCTGGGTGTTAGAAGGCCGTGGGCAGCTGCAGCTTCCTTCCAGGCAGGAGGCAGACAGGGTTCAGTGCCCAGACTGGGCACCCTGAGGCCGCCTTTCTGCCCTGCTTGGCCAAACCCTGCCCATCGTCAGGCGGAACGCCGGGAGTCCTGAGTGCACTCCTGCCATCTTCACTCTTCCTGCGGCTTTGTCCACGACGGGGCCTCCCAGAGGTCTGGGGAGGGCCAGACCTTTGCCCTTTCTTGAAGCTTTGCTTTATTAAACCATAAAGAAATGTCAACTCTGGTGCATTTCAAATGCGTATGTGTTTAAAATTAAGGCCATTAGCACAAAAAAATAATATGATGCAATACGTGTGCTTTTCCCAAGACAGTTGCTGGATGTATTCATTCATAGCTCACTCAGACAGTAGAATCTGATAAAGGAATAGAATTATTTTCTCGTTTTTTATTGAGCGAATGTGCACTATCCTATGTATATAACTTGATGATTTTTACATATGTATACCCCTCTGTAACCACCACCCACGTCTGGATTTCTACAGCATCTGGAAGATTCTATCATATGCTTTGGACATCAATACCCACACAGAGGTAACCACCATTATGACTTCTATCACCATTGGTTGGCTTTGCTGTTCTTGAATTTCATATAATGGCATAAGTACAGTGTATATATTCTTTTGTGTCTGGCTTCTTTTCTTGAATGTAATTTCTGAGTTCATCCAAGTTGTTGCTTGTAGCAGTGGTTTATTTTTATTGTTATGTGGCATTCCATTATGCGAATACGCACAATTTATTTACTCGTTCTCTTGCTGACTGGCATCTGGGTTATTTTCAGTTATTTGGAGCTATTATGAATAAACTGGTGTGACTGTTTACTATAGTCTAAATGTTTATGCCCCCACCACCAAATTCTATGTGGAAATCTAATCCCCAATGTGGTGATATTTGGAGGTGGGGGTCTTTGGAAATAATTAAGTCACGAGGGTGGAGCCCTCATTAATGAAATTAGTGCCCTTATAAAAGAAACCCCATCCCAGCCAGCATGGCTCAGTGGTTCAGCGTTGACTTATGAACTGGGAGGTCACTGTTAGATTTCAGGTCAGGACACATGGCCAGGTTTTGGGCTTGATCCCCAGTAGGAGGTGTGCAGGAGGCAGTTAATCAATGATTTTCTATCATCATTGATGTTTCTATCTCTCTCCCTTCTTCTCTGAAATCAATAAAAATATGTATAAACTAATAAAAGAGACCCCAGAGAGATCCTCGGCCCCTTCCACCATAGAAGGACACAGCGAGAAAACAGCTGCCTATGAGGCAGGAAGCAGATTCTCACCAGACACCCAATCTGTTGGCACCTTGATCTTGAAATTTCCAGCCTCCAGAACTGTGAGATACATTTCCGTTGCTTATAAGCCACCCAGTCTATGGCTTTTCTGTTAGAGCAGCCCAAACAGGCTGAGACATTCCTGTATGTGCTTTTTTGGTGGCCATATTCCCTCACTTCCCTTGGATAGGGCAGAGGTGGGTTCCGTTTTAGAAAATCCTGCCACAGTGTTCCTAAATGGTTATGCCAATGATCACTCCCAGCAGCACAGGAGGGTGTGGCATCTACATGTAGGGATGGGGCTAATGGCATCTTCCTCCATTCTTTTAGTGTCTCTCTGTGAATGCAGTGTTTTGGAGCGATGTCATCGTTTAAGTAGGGCACCTTGAGGTCGTGGCAGCTTCCTGGTGCCCCACTGTGTCTATATCTGATAACAAAACTCCACAGAGGCTCTGCTCTGTCTTAGGAACTGCCTGTATTAGTCAGGGTTCTCCAAAGAAACAGAGCCAATAGGATATATATAGACCTATACATAAAATAGGACATTTTTTAATAGGAATTGTCACATGTGAACTGGGATCCATTCTCTGCAAGCTAGAGACCCAATCTGAGCCTAAAGAACTGAGAAGTGGGAGCATCAATGTCTATGGGCAGGTAAAGATGGATGACCCAACCCTAACAGGTTTGGCTCAGTGGATAGAGCATCGTTGGCCTACGGACTAAAGGGCTCCAGGTTCAATTCCAGTCAAGGGCATGTACCTTGGTTGTGGGCACATCCCCAGTAGGGGGGTGTGCAGGAGGCAACAGATCGATGTATCCCACTATCCCTCTCCCTTCCGCTCAAAATCAATAAAATATATATTTTTTAAAAAGATGGATAACCCAGCTCAAGCAAGGAGAGCAAATTCACTCTTCCTCAGCCTTTTTGTTCGATGCAGGCCATTGGTAAGTTAGATCATGCCCACCTAAATTTGTCAAGGGCAGTCTTTATTCAGCCTACCGATTCAAATGCTAATCTCTTCCTCTCCAGAAGTCTAACTGTATCGGTCTGCAGTGTCTAGACTTTGGCGTTTTCTTTAAAAACTTTCTGGGTGGGGGGGGAAAAAACACACCTCTGGGTGTGCCTGGCTGGCTTGGCTCGGGGGTTGAGCATCTACCTACCCTGTTTTCCCAAAAATAAGACAGTATCTTATATTAATTTTTGCTCCCAAAGATGCGCTAGGTCTTATTTTCAGGGGATGTCTTATTTTTCCATGAAGAAGAATACGGTACACATTTATTGTTAAATGAAAATAAAGGAAATTTATTACCTGTATACGGTACGGTAGTACGGTAGATGTCAAGACAAACCAGACAAACTGTGAATCCTACAGTATCAAGAATTTACTCATTTATTCAATGACAATCATGTCATCATATTCTGGAACATCATCATAACAATTCAATTCCTGAATTTCCTGGTGAATTTCTTGTGACTCCATTTCTTTCAGAATCAGTGGACCAAATCTCTCATGTTTAGCCTAGGGGAGGCCTTATTTTTTGGGATGCCTTATATTTCACTCAGAAGAAAACCTGTAAGTAGGTCTTATTTTCGGAGGATGTCTTATTTTCGGGGAAACACGGTATGAACCAGGACGTCACGGTTCAATCCCCAGTCAGGGCATATGCCGGGGTTGTAGGCTCTTTTCTGTGTGGGGCGTGCAAAATGCAGCTTATCAATGTTCCTCTCTCATTAATATTTCTCTCTCTCCCCCTTTCCCTTCCTCTCTGAAATTAATAGAAATATATTTTTAAAAATAATAAAAACCTCTGGGTGTTTTTCATGTGCAACCAGGGATAGGAACCACCGTTCTAAACTCTGTCAGTAGAGAATACAGGCCGAATAGCAAGTTTCCAGAGGAAACAATGGCCCCTTTTCACTAATATAAGACAGATAATGATTTCTGCTTGGACTAAGCTCAGGCTCTTCAGCATTACGAGCCACTCTGCTCAGGCCCAGCTAGATGGCTGGGTGTTTTCCCGGTTGGTGGGAAATGACCAGGTGGAAATCCACGGAGAAGTGGATGACAGGTCTACCTTACAACCGGGCCTTTTTCTTACACATGATCATCTGCGATGATTTTGCTTAAGTTTGCAGCAGCATGTTTTATGACCCAAGTCCTCGCGCAATTATGCAACGGAAGTGTGTTTGAAATTGCCTAAATGGTTATATATAGGTAGGGTTTGCTCAAGCATTTGATGTGCGTTTAAGAAGCCTGTGTTCAGTTGGATTACCTTAGAAATGCGCTTTTGAAATCGGAGTTCGCTGCTCCTCGTTCCAGGATGAGAAAGAGGAGGGTGCTCTGTTAACCTAAAAGTGGCAGGGCTTTTTATAGAGCGGGCATAAATTATTTCTAAGGATGGCTCAATTGTATCTGGTGATTAATTGTTTCAGAAATAACCGGGTAGGCTTGTGGTAGCTGCCTTAAAATACAAGGAAAGACAAAAGGGATGGGGAGTGAGGCAGAGGCAAACACAAGGAGTCCTAACCAGTTTGGCTCAGTGAATGGAACGTTGGCCTGTGGACTGAAGGGCTGTGAGCTTGATTCCGGTCTAGGGCATGTACCTTGGTTGCAGGCTCGATCCCTGGCCCCTGTCAGGGCGCTTGTAGGAGGCAACCAATCAATGTGTCTCTCTCACATCAGTGTTTCTGTGTCCCTCCCTTCCACTCTCTCTAAAAATCAATAAAGAAATATCACAACAATGGTGATGATGTGGACTGGATGGAGGAGAGGAAAATAAATTGTATCATGGATCTGCAGAGACTCACCTTGGAGCTGGAGGAGGCATCTAGACCATCAGGCGCAGGTCCACTGCCTACAGAAGCCAAAATGAGTGAAGGTCCAGCACGTGCCCCACCTACAGAGAGGGGCCGATCGCTCCATCCACAACTCGGGCCCAAGGCCGCCAAGTTGCCTGAGTTTTCAGAAGAACAGAAACCCAGATTTTAAGATAAATGTTCCAGACTTAAAAATTATTGCTTAAATACAACAAATAATGGGTGCGCCCAGGAGATCTGCGGGCTGCATTCAAACCACATCAATGATCTGACCCAACCCCATCGTTTTACGGAAGAGGAAACATACTCTAGGGTTTACTCGTTATCGATTTAAATTAAGGCAGTTCACTCAGAGCTCTTTTTCTTCCACGGCGCTCATAGTCGGGTGAGGGAACAGGCAGGAAGTGGGTGGGTTATTGACCACAGGAGGCTGTGAGCGTGGACAAGGGGTGGTCTCACTCAGCCTGGGACCCGGCAGGACATCCCTCCGGAGAGGAATCCTCAGAGGAGTAGCGGTCAGCCGCTGGAGCGGTGATGCTGGAAGAAGGCACGGCTTCAGACAAGGCCCCGGGGACAGGTGTGGTTGGAGAACTGCAGAGGCTGTGGGACTGAACCAGGAACAGAACCCAAAGGCTCCCCGGCTGAGCGAGAAACAGGGAGATTTCCACGTGGCTGAAACTCTAGCCCACACCCCAGGGTAGTGTATCTTCACGGTGGTGCAGGAAAAGGTGAGTTAAATGTCTGAGAATCTGAGAAGGGAGCTTCGCCAAGCCCGGAGGAGAAAAGGTTGACAATGTCAGGTGATGAAATACAGTTTTGGCTTTTTATTTTATTTATTTATTTTTTTTCAAACTTGCTCTGAAATGAGCATTCCAAGCTCTGTCATCATAACCTCTGAAAAGCTGCCTGATTCCTCCATGGAAATGGCTGACCCTGCTTTTCCCAGCTCCCACTGCTTGGAGTGGATGGTTCTTCACATTTCAATCATCAACTTGATTTCCCTTCGGTAACCTTGGCATTCATTTGGGTGACTAGGAAGGAGTTTTTGTTTTTTTCACTCCTGATGCTTTAGTTTGGAGGACTGGAGGAGAAAGAAGTAATTCGACTGCTTTTCTGTGAAATCATGTACCGTATTTTTCGGTGTATAAGACGACCTTTGAAACGAAAAAAATCAACCGAAAATTGAGGGTCGTCTTATACGCCGAGTGTATCCCGGAAAACATCTCGATATGCCGCTAAACGAATTTTCCAACTCGATCCCACACCAATCACTGCAAGGCTGCTCGGACCACCTCTCTAACTCAGCCAATCCAAGCAGGCTTTTTATGCATGCAAATTAGACATGTTCTGTACCCGAAGCTACACTGTGTTCTAGTAAAAAGCCTGCTCAGATTGGCCAGAGTCAGAGAGGCCGTCTACTATAACCTTTGAACCTTTGCTTGTTGTGATTGGCTCACCAGGGTACATACAGTTGCAGCACAGGAACGTTCTGTGTAGCCAAAGCTGCTGTATCAGGACACATAGAGTGAGTTAAAAGGTACCGTAATAGAACATTCTGTGTGTAGCTGAAGCTACAGTACTGTATAACCCCAGCCTAAAAGATTCGTGGGTGTACAACAAATGGCTGGTAGAAAAGAACCCATCATGGCTCCAGCAAGAAGAAGGAAATTTGAAGCCAGTTTCAAACTGAAAGTTGTAAACTTTGCCAAGGAACACAATAACTGTGCTGTGGCAAGACAATATGGAGTAACGGAAAAGATGGTCCGAGACTGGAAAGCAAATGAAGATGCATTAAAGAGTATGCCAAGGAGTAAGTGTGCATTAAGAAGAGGCACCCCTTATTGGCCAGAACTCAAAAAGCATGTAGCAGACATGGTTCTTGAGCATCGTCAAAATGGTTATGTAGTGACACGAAACAAAATACGTACGTTTGCACGTCAGTGGGCCAAATCTAACCCAGATAACAGCAAAGGATTTAAGGCCACTGTATCCTGGAGTACTAGGTTCTTGGAAAGGCACAATCTGGTACTGAGGCAAAAGACCAAAATTGCACAAAAATTACCTGTAGATCTTGATGGCCAAGTAAGTCTTTTCCATCAATATGTAATACAACAGCGCAAAAAACATGCCTATGCATTAAGTCAGATTGGAAATATGGATGAAACTCCTATGAATTTCGATATGGTTGGAAATAAAACTGTTAATCCAAAAGGTGCAAAAACAGTGTTAATTAAAACAACAGGACATGAGAAGTCCAGTTTTACAGTGGTATTAGCATGTACGGCTGATGGTGCCAAACTAAGACCAATGATTATTTTTAAAAGAAAAACAATGCCGAAAATCAAATTCCCTGTTGGAGTTTTTGTACCTGTGAATGAAAAAGGATGGATGGATGAAGAAGGGGTAAAGCTATGGCTTGATAATGTATGGAGTAGGCGATCAGGTGGACTTCGTCAAGAACATAGCCTACTGGTGTGGGATATGTTCAGGGCTCATTTAACTACCAGCACAAAGAACAGGTTGGCAAGAATAAACACAGATGCGGCAGTTATTCCTGGAGGATTGACATCATTGGTACAGCCACTGGGTGTGTGCCTAAACAAGCCATTTAAAGATCGCATTAGAGAACAGTGGAATGAGTGGATGGTTAGCGGCGAAAAGTTATTCACAAAAGGAGGAAACATGCGTGCGCCACAATTGGATGTTTGTGTAACTTTGTCATAAAAGCCTGGAATGATATTACTGAAGAAACAGTAATCAGGTCTTTCAAGAAGTGTGGCATATCAAATTCTTTGGATGGTATGGAGGATGACTTCTTGTGGCAAGATGAAGGGGAAACCGAAGCCGAAGCCACACCATCTGATTCGGAATTTGATCCATATGATGACTGTCTTACAAATGTACCACAAGAGATCATTGATGAACTTATGATGTCAGAAGAAGAACATGATGAGGATTTTGAAGAATTTTAAGCTCACAATGCTCCTCTGCCTAGAAAAACTCTTATCATCCCAGTCAGTCACAAACAAGCGTTTTCTGCAAGTTCTTCATGTAATTTTCTTTCCAGATGATGCCATCATTGTTAATGTTCTCTTTTGGATTTCTTGTTTCTCGGTCAAGTTCATGGCATTGCCATTTGTGAAGAGACCTTCCATTTATCGTATCAATGTACAGTATATTACGGTATGTTAGAAAAATGTCATTCATTAAAAATTTAATTAAAAAAAGAACTGGTGTTGCCTTGGAAGTGAGGGGTAGTCTTATACAGCGAATATAGGCCTAAACCTATGTTTTAACTGTAAAATTAGGGGGTCGTCTTATAAGCCGGAAAACACGGTATTTGGTCTCCCATCCAGATACTAACCAGGCCCGACCCTGCTTAGCTACCGAGATCAGACGAGATCGGGCGCGTTCCGGATTGGTATGGCCGTAGACGAATCATGTATTTGGGGCGAAAACCCCCCCCCCTTCATCAACTGTTGATTGGCTGTCTATGTGGCTTCTCTGAGTGTTGAGGCCCCACAGTGTTCAGCATTTTGTTGGCATTGTCATAGACTTCTGGGGTCCAGACAATCCCTGCCCTCATAAAGCTTACCGTCTTAAGGAGAGAGCTGTGTGTGATCAAGTCATGGCAGGGTTAATAACAGGGCCCTTGTGATATACAATGAAGAATTTGATTCCTTTTATTGTTGGCAAAACTGATTCCACAAGCAAACATCATGACCTGCCATTAACTTTTTATCTTATATTAAAAAAAGAAATTGAGATAAAATTCACCATTTACAACACTTTGAAGTATACAATTCAGTGATTTTTAGTATACATGTTATGCAGCCATCACCACTATCTCATTCTAGAACATAATCATTACCCTCCAAAGAAAGCCCATACTCATTAAACAGTCACCTCCCACTTCCCTTTTCCCAATCCCTGGCAAACACTAATATACTTTCTGTCTCCATGGATTTACCCATTGTGGACATTTCATATTAATGGAATCACATAACATGTATCCTTTCCTGTCTGCCTTCTTTCACTTAGCAATTTTCAAGTTTTATCTATGTTGCAGTGTATGTTAACACTTCATTGCTTTTTATGGTGAAATAATATTCCATTGTATGAATGTACTACATTTTGATTATCCATTTATCAGTTAATGGACATATGGGTTGTTTCTACCTTTTGGCTACTGTGAATAGAGCTGCTATGAACATTTGTGTAGAAATTTTTGTTTGAACATTTGTTTTCAATTCTTTTGGGTATAGACCAAGGAGTGGAATTGCTGGGACATATGGTAATTCTATGTTTAACTTTTTGAGGAACTGCCAAACTATTTTCCACAGTGGCTGAATCATTTTACATTCCCATTAGCAAATTATGAGAGTTTCAATTTCTCCACATCCTCATCAACACTGTTATTATTTGTCTTTTTTATTATATCCATTCTAGTGTGTATGAAGTGATAAAATCATTGTGATTTTGATTTTAATTTTCTTAATGACTAATTGATGTTGAGTATGTTTTAATGTGCTTATTGGCTATTTGTATGTATTTTTTGTTTTTGTTTTGTGTGTGTGTGTGTTTTAGAAATGTATATTCAGGTCTCTTGTTTATCTTTAAATTGTGTTATTTTTGTTGTTGTTGAGTTATAAGGGTGACTTATACACTGAGTGGCCAGATTATTATGATCTCTGAATGCATAATAATCTGGCCACTCAGTATATATATATATATATATATATATATATATATATATATATGCTCAGTGCATGGATTTGTGCATGGGTGGGGTCCAGCCAGCCTATCCAGGGGGAGGGGACATGGGCCGTTGGCTGGCCTGCCTGCTGGTCGAACTCCTGGTTGAGGGGACAATTTGCATATTAGCCTTTTATTATATAGGATATACACTGAGTGGCCATATTATTATGCATTCAGAGAGCATAATAATCTGGCCACTCAGTATATATTCTGGATACCAGACTCTTATCAGATATATGACTTACAAATATTTTCTCCTATTCTGTGGTTATCTTTTCACTCACTTTCTTTTCTTTTTAATCCTCACCTGAGGATATTTTTCCATTGGTTTTTTTTTGTTTGTTTGTTTTTGGTTTTTTTTTTGTGTGTGTGTTTTTTTTAGAGAGAGGGAAATCTAGAGAAAAATATTGATATGAAAGAAACACATCAATTGGTTGCCTCCTGCATGAGTCACAACCAGGGCCTGGGCAGGGCAACCGTGGTAAATGCCCTTGACTGGAATCAAACCCAGGACCCTTCAGTCTGAAGGTTGACGCTCTATCCACTAAGCCAAACTTTCTTGATAGTGTCTTTTGATATGCAAAGTTTAAAAACTCTGATGAAGTTTAATTTATCTATGTTTTATTTTATTGCTTGTGCTTTTGCTGTTACATTTAAGAAGCTAAAATTTACACCTATGTTTTTTTCTAAGAGTTCAATAGTTTTAGCTTTTACACTTGGGTCTTCAATTCATTTTGAATTAATTTTTCCTTATGGTATGACATAGGGGTCTGACTTCTTTCTTTTGCATATGCATACCCAAATGTCCCAGAAATATTTGTTGAAAAGACCCTTATTTTATCATCAAATGATCTTGGCTCCCTTGTCAAAAATTAATTGATCATATGCAAATGGACTTATTTCTGGATTCCTAAGTTGATTTCATTGACCTATGTACTTATATTATGCCAGTACCACAATTTGGATTAGTGTAACTTTGTAGTAAAATTTGAACTTGAGAACTGTGAGAACTCCAACTTTGTTCTTCTTCAAGCCGTTTAGGTTATTTATTTTTTTAAAAAAATATATTTTATTGATTTTGTACAGAGAGGAAGGGAGAGAGATAGAGAGTTAGAAACATCAATGAGAGAGAGTCATCGATCAGCTGCCTCTTGCACAACCCCCAATGGGGATATGCCCGCAACCAAGGTACATGCCCTTGACCAGAATCGAACCCGGGCCCTTCAGTCCCCAAGCCGACGCTCTATCCATTGAGCCAAACCGGTCTCGGCCATTTAGGTTATTTTTAATCCCTTGCAGTTCTATATGAATTTTAGGATAAATTTGTTCATTACTACAAAGAAGCCAATGGGAGTTTTGATAGTTTGCATTGAAACTGTAGATCAATTTGGAGAGTATTGCCATCTTAACTATATTAAGTCTTCCAATCCATGAACCCAAGATGTCTTTCCATTTATTTAATTTTCTTTAATTTATTTCAATAAAACTTTTGCAGTTTTCAGTGTCCAAATCTTACACTTCCTTGGTTAAATTTATTCCCAATATTTTATTATTTTTGATGCTATTGTGAATGGAATTGTTTTTTTTTTTAATCCTTACCAGATGGTATGCCCTTTAAAAAATTAATTTTATAGAGGAAAAGAGAGAAACATAGATGTGAGAGAGAAACATCAATCAGTTACCTCTTGTATGTGCTCTGATAAGGAATTGAACCCCAAACCTAACTATATGCCCTGACTGGAATCAAACCTACTCCAATCAACTTAGCCATCCATCCAGGGCTGCAATTGTTTTCTTAATTTCTTTTTGGGATGTTCATTGCTAATGTATAAAAATATAACTGATTTTTGTATATTAATCTTACAGCTCTTTTATTCGCTCTAATACATTCTTTTGGTGTGTGTGAATTCTTTAGTGTTTTCAGTATGTATGATCATGTCATCTGTAAATAGAGATAGGCTTACTTCTTTCTCCAATCTGCATTCCTTTCCTCTCCACTCATCCCCTTGCTTAATCACCCTGATTAGAACTTCTAGTACAATATTGAACAGAAGTGTCAAGAGTGGATTTCCTTGTCTACCTCCCAGTCTTAGGGGGAAAATCATTTAATCTTTCACCATTAAGTATGATGTTAGCAGACAGTTTTTCATAGGTGCTCTTATAAAGGTAGAGGAAGGTTTTCTTCTATTCTTAGATTGTTGAGTGTTCTTATTATAAAAGGCTGTTGGGTTCTGTCCGGTTTGGCTCAGTGAATGGAGCATTGGCCTGTGGACTCAAGGGCCCCGGGTTCGATTCTGGTCAAGGGCATATACCTTGGTTGCAGGCACATCCCCTGTAGGAGGTGTACAGGAGGCAGCTGATTGATGTTTCTCTCTCATCGATGTTTCTGGGTCTCTATTCCTCCCCCTTTCTCTCTCTAAAAAAAAAAATCAATAAAATATACTTTAAAAAATAAATAAAAGGGTGTTGGGATATTTTTTCCAATGGTTTGTCTGTATCTGTTGAGATACATGTAAGTTTCCCCCCTTTTTCTATTACTATGGTACTGACACAGGATATAAATTCAGTAAATATTTATTGAATTAATGATACAAATGCCACAACCCTAACAACAGCAAAGTGGTACTGTTATGTGTCTTAGTTGTGTGTGCCTGTGTTGTGGGTTGTTGTTGTTGTTTCTATAGTAACTAAGGTGGATTGCCCCAGTCATCACTGCTCTTGGTCCCAGCAGTCCTTTTGACCAACAAAAACCTCTTGGAACTGGCTGTGTAAGGGTTCAGACAGTTGAAACTCTTCCAGTCAAACCAGAACTGACAACTCTACAGGAATCCTATGTCCTTGACCTTTTTAACATTTGAACTAGCCAAACTAGATAAGAGACCTTTACCTTGCAAATGTCCCTGTCTAAAACGTGAATGTGTGTCCTCCGTGCGTTCATTGTGCATTAGAAAGCTACAAAGAGTTAATCCCCAGAAGCCATTCCTATTCATCTTGGTGACAGATAGAAACTAAATTTGGGACCTCAATTACCTGATGGAGTTGCATGTAGTCTTTGCCGGCAGTAATATTGATGAAGATGGCAATCATTTTCTCCCACTTGGAGAGCCAATTGCAATCCCATCCTAAGCAATCTGTCCTTCAAGTGCATCCAGGAGTGGGTGTTATTTTTCTTTTCTGTTGTAGAAAGACTTTTTGGTTCCTGAATCCTTAACCCTCTACGCTCCACAACACAGCCGTACTTGATGGAAGAAGGTAAATAATACCACTAACATTTAAATGGTCTTTCACAGTCTAGGAATCATTTGGATATTATCTTGTCTCGACCCGTCCTCATCACTGCTCAGCAAGTAGTTTTGGCCATGCCCATAGGTCAGGTGGGGAAACTGAGGTTCAGGGAGTAAGTTAAATCACCTGTATGTACCACCCATCTGCTGAGGGGCAGAGAGTGGGGCTCAGAAACTTGGCTTTCTGGCTCATGTTGTGCTTGTTTCTCCAGTAATGGGGGGCTTCATTGGACCAAAGGCCACAGACAGAAAAGACAAAGGTTTCTCCTTGGTTCAGTGATGTGTGGGGGTGATGAAGGCAAAGTCTGATCGAAAGGCTGTGTGGGAGGAGAGAGAAGGATTTCAAAGAGGGAACTGGCATGGACACTTTTAGCACGTAGAGCAATACTGCCAGTAGGCCAAATATCTTTGCCTCTCAAGCAGCGATGTGCATCATGGACCCCCATTTAACTGGAGTTCCCCTAGGATGACCCTTGTCAGTTATACCCCCAGTGAATCACTGGTGGCATGTTTTTGATCCTTAGACACCTGGTGCACATCTGGTCAGCTATCTGGACAGTGAGCGTGTGTTCAGAGAGTGTGAATTCCTCTCAGTAAGAATCTAGGCAAAACAAGTCATGAAAGCAAATCCTTATAAAAAAGTAGTCAAGCAGTGGTGGCAAAGGCCATGGACCTAAGGGAGAAAAATAGAAATATGCTTGCACAGAGGAGTACAATCCCTTGCACTTTTGCCTTTTGTCATTAAAAACAAACAAACAAACAAACAAACAAAGTATTGTGAAGTCCAAGGAAGAGGAGAGAGATGAAAAGCAGACCTGAATCCACCCTGAAGCCTGGAGCAAAGACTTGCCAAGCCTGAAGCAGTACGTCATTAAGCTTTTTGTTTTGCCTTTGAATTTTTGGATACGAATGTAAGCAAGATGGTGAGGACTTATTTGAGGCATGATTGACAGACAGGATACTTATCTGGAGAAGATTGAAAAGAAACATGTCAGAAGATTTAGGTCTGCTCCTCATGACTCTAAAGTATCTGATTGAGATCAAGGGGTGAACATATAGGAAGATTCAGCTAGACCTATGAAAGAACTTTTTATCAGTTAAAGTGCTAAATAACCACTAATTTACTTTCTGTCTGGATAAATTAGCCTATTCTGGCCATTTTATATAAATATAATACGCGGTCTTTTGCAACAGGCTTCTTTCAATGAGCATTAATGTTTTCAAGGTTCAACCATGTTGTAATGTGTTAGAACTTCGTTCATTTTTTAAACAGCAATTTTAGGTTCACTGAAAATAATGAGCTGAAAGTATAGAGTTTCCATATACCCTCCTGGCCCACCCCCCTTGCACCCACAACCTTCCCCACTAGAAACATCTGGCATCAGAATGGTACATTTGTTACAATAGTTGAACTTACAGTGATACCTCATTACCAACCAAAGTCCATAGTTTCCATTAGGGTTCACTCTTGGTGTTGACCTCCTGTGGATTTTGACAAACATATAATGATATGCATCCACCTTGATAGAGTCATATGAATAGTTTAACTTCTCTAAATCCTCTGTGCTCCACCTATTCATTTCTCCTCCACCCCCAGCCATTGGCAATCATTGGTTTTTGTACTGTCTCCATGGTTTTGCCTTTTCTAGGATGTCATGTAGGTGGAATCATACAGTGTGTATCCTTATCAGATTGGCTTCTTTCACTTAGTAGCACGTCTTTTCATGACTTGAGAGTTATTCCTTTTTGGTTGAATGATATTTGATTGTCTGGAGGTATAGCTTATTTACCCATTCACTTATTGGAAGACATCTTAGTTGCCTCCACATCTGGACAAGAGCTTATGAATAAGGCTTATGAACCGGAGCTTATGAATAAAGGCTGCAAAGATGTCATTCCTGTTTATGGTTGAGTAATATTCCAAAGTATGTTTTGTGTATCCTTTCATCAGTTGATGGACCTTTGGGTTGTTTCCACCTTTTTGGCTACTGTGAATAATACTGCTATAAATATTCCTGTACCTGTTTTTGATTAAACACCTGTTTTGAGGTCTATTGGGTAGATACCTAACAGAGGAATTGCTGGGTCACAGGGTAACTCCATGTTGAATCGTTTTAAGGAAATGCCAGCTGTTTTCCAAAGTAACTGAACTATTTCCCCTTCCCACCAGCAGTGTACGGCGGTTCTGATTTCTCTGCATCATCAACACCTATTCTATCGATAGTTTGATTTTTTTTTTTTTAAGTTGTGATAGATGCGTGCTTTGGAATACTATTCATCACTGAAAAGGAAGGGATGAGTACAACAGACACCCACATGCTCATGTCTGAGAAAACCTATTCTTGAGCAAAATATGCACATCATGATGGGTGCATGCATCCAGTATAATTCTGCATCTGCCGTTTGCGACAGGCCAGAAAGCAGCGATGGCAGCCAGCGTCGTGCCAGCCCAGACAGTGGGCTGAGCGGCCGCTGACCGTAAGGTCCGCTGACGGGGAGGTCCGCTGCCTCTTGACGCCTCGCTGGAGCCGGACGTACCAGCCTCGGCCTGTGGCGGAGGACTTCCGGGGACACCAAACGGTGCGGCCACCGGGCCGGGGCCCTGTCGAGGAGCAGGGGAGCCCCCAGAGGCCCGGCGCACTCGTGGCTTCGAGGCTTCGAGGGGGCGTCAGGCCCAGGCCCCACGAGGGCCCACCACCTCATCGGTGCTGAACGGGAGCTTCTCTCCAGCAAGGTGAGAAGTGTTGAACCATTAAGTTTTTTTTTTTTTTTTTGGGGGGGGGGGGAGTGTAGAACCTAATATTTGCTTTTTAAAGTTTACTAATTCTTTTAAATATATATTTTATTGATTTTTTACAGAGAGGAAGGGAGAGAGATAGTTAGAAACATCGATGAGAGAGAGTCATCGATCAGCTGCCTCCTGCACACCCCCTACTGGGGATGTGTCCGCACCCAAGGTACATGCCCTTGACCGGAATCGAACCTGGGACCTTTCAGTCCGCAGGCCGACGCTCTAACCACTGAGCCAAACCGGTCCCGGCTATTACTCTTAATAGGAAAAAAAGTGGGGGGGGGGGGGGGGGCAAAAGCCTAAGCACCGTATTGTGCATGTTTACACACCTGTGGTAAAAACAATGTTACTAACACCGGGAATGGTGAGCACACGGTTTAGGCTGGGGCTGGCTTAAACACTTTTTCCCCCTCCCCCATTCTAGCCATCGTCATGGGTGTGAAGTGGTAGCTGCGGTTTTGTTTCGCGGGTCCCCGGTGTCTGATGATGCCGAGCATCTCATGTGCTTATGGGTCCTTTGTGTACATGCCTTCCTTGGGAAATGTCTCTTCAGGTCCTTTGCCCATTTAAAAAAAAAAATGGGTTGTCTTTTTATTCTTTTTTTAAAATTTTTATTTATTTATTTATTTATTTATTTTCTAAAATTTTTTAATTAAATTATTATATGTGTACATATTTTAACATTGCCCCCCCATACATACCCTCCTTCCCCAGAGTTTTGTGTCCATTGGTTGTACTTATATGCATGTATTATATACAAGTCCTTCGGTTGATCTCTTATCTCCCCCAGATCTCCCTACCCTCCCGGCTGTAATTTGACAGTCTGCTTGTTGCTTTACTGTCTTTATATCTGACTTTTGGTTCATCAGTTTATAATGTTCTTTAATATCCATAAATGAGTGAGATCATGTGGTGTTTCTCTTTCATTGACTGGCTTATTTCACTCAGCATGATGTTCTCTAGTTCTATCCAGATTGCTGCAAATGGTGAGAATTCCTTATTTTTATGGCCGCATAGTAGAGGTACCATAGTTTTTGGATCCAATCATCTGCTGACGGGCACCTAGGGTGTTTCCAGATTCTAGCTATTGTAGATTGTGCTGCTATGAACATATGGGTGAATATATTCTTTCTGATTGGTGTTTCTAGTTTCTTGGGATATATTCCTAGAAGTGGGATTACTGGGTCAAATGGGAGTTCCATTTTCAGTTTTTTGAGGAAACTCCATACTGTTCTCCACAGTGGTTGCACCAGTTTGCATTCCCACCAGCAGTGCACAAGGGTTCCTTTTTCTCCACAACCTCGTCAACACTTGTCGTTTGTTGATTTGTTGATGTTGGCTATTCTGACAGGTGTGAGATGGTACCATATTGTTGTTTTGATTTGCATCTCTCATGTCTTTTTATTCTTGAGTGGTGAGCATTCTTTATGTATTTGGGATGCAGAGCCCTTCTCAGATATATGACTTGCAAATGTTTTCTCTCACCCGCCCACTCCTAGTAGTGCTTGCCTGCCTGTCCCTGTCCCCTCGAAAAGCTGGAAACAGAGGGTATTTAAGTAGAGTTTTGATTTGTCTTTAAAAACTCACACAAGCTGAAACCGGTTTGGCTCAGTGGATGGAGCGTCAGCCTGTGGACTGAAAGGTCCCAGGTTCGATTCCTATAAAGGGCATGACTTGGTTGCGGGCACATCCCTAGTAGGGGGTGTGCAAGAGGCAGCTGATAGATGGTTCTCTCTCATCCATGTTTCTAACTCTCTATCCCTCTCTGTAAAAAATCAATAAAATATATTTTAAAAAAATAAAAAATAAAAACACACAATTCTGAGTATATGTATCCAAAAGAATGGAGAATAGAGACTCGAATGGGTCTTTGTAAACCAATGCTCATAGCAGCGTCATTCGCAGGAATACCTGTGTAGATTATTGGAAAGAGGTCTGGCTTTGGAGTCCGCCTGCCTGGGTTTGACTCCTGGCTCTGCCATGTGACCTTCGGCCAGTTACCTTCCTTGTCTGGTCCCTGGCCTCCTCCCCTCTGAAATGAGGTGGTAATAATTCCTTCTGCAGAGAGCTCTGGCTCAGTGAGAGGATGTTGCCAGTGGTGCCCACCTCAGGGCCATGGGGTGGAAGGAGTGCTAGACTTGGAGTGAAGAGGCCCAGGGAAAGGTTTCCTTCTGGCCCCATCCGCACGATGGGTATGACCTTGGGCAAGGCACTTATCTCTCTGGACTCCATTTCCCCCATCTGTAAAGTGGAGATAATAACACCTGCTCCTGGGATACTCTAAGTTGTGAGGTTGATTTGGGGGAAAGGGGGTGGGGAGAAAGTGTTCTGTAAGTGGGATAGCCTTATACAGAAGTAAAATGGAGATTAAAAAATAAATAAATACTTGGCATAATGATGAACTGTTAACTCAGGGCGCTGTTGTTAATTAAAAACGATCTTGCATAATATGCAGCCATTAAAATGGGTAATTATGCAGACTATGGGGAAGCAAACAACACCGCTTATGAGAGGTAGGATATTCACAAAATCACACATACATGAGAATCAGAGCTATGCACAATTACAGGCTGCGGACGAAGACTAGAAAGGCTTACTACAACAAAGGGGATTATTGTGCACAGGCATGGGGAGGAGGATGGGTGATCAAAACACGTTTTTTTTTAAAGCCATTATTACGTTGTTTTTAGAGTAAGAATATGATTTTTAAAAGTGGGTGTGGTGGGGATCATTTGGGGACAGCCTGCGCTTGAATCTGACTTGAGACCCCCTGGCTTGTTGGACGCTGGGGAGTGAAGCCACAGGAAGCTTCGGTCCTGCAGAAGCCTTGCTCTGTCAGTCCTGCCCCCTAGCCCGCTATCCCTACTTCACTGGGTTGTTGGGAGGATGCGATAGTGGATGTGGAAGAACCAAACCCACTGGACCCCACCAGGTAAATATAGTTCCAGGCCTCTCCATTGCATATTGCACCCCTCCCGTGTTCAGCACTGCAGGGGGCGGAGGGCTCCACGGCAGTGAGCAGCTAACTGCCCTGTCTCCTGCTCCCTTCTCTTTTTGACTGCTTCCTGTATTCTCCTTTTGACTGCTACTTATACTCGAGAAACCGCAAACGTTAGGTATTGCACACTTACATGCATACCTTCAAAAATAGAATGTATGCAATACAACTGTGCTTTTATTTAAAGCACTTTTTTTTTGTAGTCAACATGATGGCGTTCTGGGTTCTTCCAGGCCAATCCCTGGAGCAACCTACCCTCTCATCTTCTTAGCTGTTTCTTCTGAATGTTATCTGCATTCCGCTAGGTAAACACTGCAGTTTATTTTACCTGTTCACTGTATACTCACTGACTTCCTGCTCACTCCCCTCCTTTATCTCCTTCTCCCAACACAATTATGTCATTATTTCGGCTACGATTGCCACTAAAGAATACACTACCCTCTTATTCTTCACTCCTCTTCTTATCTCTTGATGCTCCCTCCCAGTGCTTCAGAAGAGGCAGCCAGTGCCACAGTCTTCTCTTCTCTCTCTCTTCCTCCCCCCTCCAAGCTTCTGTCATACGATTTTGACTTTTACATTGTCTCATTGATACATCTTCATTCTGTTTCCTAACTGTAGTGAAGTCTTCCATGCTTCGCTTGAAGGTGAATCCTAAAATCAATAAACAGCCCTAGCTGGTTTGGCTCAGTGGATAGAGAGTCAGCCTTCGGACTGAAGGGTCCTAGGTTCGATTCTGATCAAGGGCACATGCCCGGATCTCCAGTAGGGGTTTTGCAGGAGGTAGCTGATCAAGGATTCTTATCATTAATGTTTCTATCTCTCTCTCTCTCTCTCCTCCCTTTCTCTCCGAAATCAATAAAAAATATTTTAAAAAATATAATCAATAAAATATAATCAATATTCAAAATACTTTGAATATTTATGTTACTGAGACATATCCATACACACATGGTTCTTTTTCCAACCAGAAGCATATCTGCTTATGTTTTCTTCCTTGGGATAATTTTCTTTGATTTGGAATTGCAAACCATTTTTCTTTTTAGTCCCAGCACTTTTTTTACTTCATTTATTCTCAATTTCCCCCTAACTTTCCATCCCTACAGGTGTGCTATTGAGTCTTGTCTCCTCCCCAAGATCTACCTTCTAGAACCTTCTGACCTCCTGCTTCAATCTGGATGGTAATCATCCTGGAACTTCCTTTTAACGATTTCCTGACTTCAACCCACAGTTTCTGAGATTTGGGGTTGCTGTTGATTTTCTTCCTTATTTTGACAGAGAATACCATTAAGTAACATCCTATACAGAGGTGTGTGGTGGGTGAAATTTTCCCGTCTTTTATGTTTGGAAACTTATTTAGCCTTTCTATTTGATTGATAATCTTAGGGCACTGAACCTTAGGCTGTAAATAAAATTCCTTTAAAACTCTGAGAGCACTGCTCTATTGTCCTCCAAGTCGATTTTCCTATTGAAAACCTGGGTTCACTCTCATTCTTATTGTTTTATGAAGGCCCTGGCCTTCAGTAGAAGCTTTTAGGGTGTCCTCCTTACCCTTGGTGGCCTATTATTTCAGTTTTGTTCCCAGGTGTGGGTCTTATTTCAGTCATCTCTCTGGTCTTGTATCCTCCACCCCCGAGAAATTGCCCTGTGTTATTTCTTTGATCCTCTCCCCTGTTTTTTTTTTTTTTTTTTTTTTCCCCCCCTGTCCTCTTTTTTAGAAAAAAAAAAACCTCTTATTGGTTGGATCCTGATTTGGTCTCATTCCCCCCCCCCCCCAATTTCTTTGTCTTGATATATTTTTTTTGTCTTGATATTTTCAAATCATGATAGTATATTTAAATTTGAGAATAATTTGTCTTTTCAACATAGTTATATAGGAATGTATTCCTTGCTATATTATTTCTGTAATAAATAAAAGAGTGACAGACATTTCAAACAAGTTTTGCTTAAGAGTTTAAGGATTACCATACAACATAAATCAAAACTGCCTTCTGTGAACTCTGGCCAGTTTGACTCAATGGATAGAGCATCAGCCTGTGGACTGAAGGGTCTCGGGTTCGATTCCGGTCAAGGGCATGTACCTCATTTGCAGGCTCGAGTGCGGGAGGCAATCAGTCAATATGTCTCTCTCACATCGATGTTTCTTTATCTCTGTCTCTCCCCCTCCTTCTGCTTTCTCTAAAAATCAATGGAAAGGTATCCTTGGGTGAGGATTAACAACAACAACAACAAAACAACTGCTTTCAATGAGTGAGGCTCCGAAAACAACTACAAAATGAAAGTAAGGGCTGTTAGAGGCATAAGATGAGGATTGCGGTGACGAGGTGAGGCAGGAGACAGGACAAAGAAAAATGTGATCTTAGCCAGTGCTTCAGGTGCCCCCAGGGTCACCAGGCACTGAGGGGCATGCTGCCCTCTACTCCCCACCCTACCACGAAGTGGGCCGGTCAGCCAGCGTGAGAAAGGAGCTGAAAGAGTCAAGTCCCCAGTCTGTGATGGGATGTTCCCTGGGAAAGGCAGCGGGACTGGGACTGCGTTCGGGTCTTGCCAAGGACAGAAGCCAATCAAGGCACTAGGCGGAGGGAAGCAGGAGTGGGGTAAACAAAAGAGAATCCGGCTCAGGCAAGGGCACAGTGCTAGGCTTGAGTGAATGTCAGGGTCTGCTCAGAAACTGACAGAGGCCCCGAATGCTGACAGGGTGCCCGCGGCCATCTGGGTTAAGAGAAACAGCGCTCAGCTTGCTCGTGGCGCTGAGCAGGCTCATCCCCGAGCTACTCCTGTCACTGCCATGCTGCGGGGCCTTCCTCTAATGAAGATGAGGCAACAGAACAGGCAGTGCACACACAAACACACCCACACGGCACCAGCACCACGTCAACCGATTCTCTCCTTCGCACACAGATATGCTGGGAGTCTGCCCTACCCCGTGCCAGCACTGAGCTGGGACTGAAGCTCCCAACTCGGAATCAGATGCCCTCCTGTTCCCGTGTCCCATGGGGAAGCAGACGTGTGAACAGAAGAGGGCTGGCGATTCCTTCACGGTTCAGCTGCCTCCAAATGAGATGCTTGGCAGGAGAGGAGGACTGCAACCTGTTGTCCCCATGTTCATTGTTTATTTGCTAAAAGAATACTTTGGGTAATTAGTCACTCATGCACATGCTTACTGACTCAACAAACACTTATTGAGTTCCAATAATGATAATAATTAGCAGTCATTGAGTGCTTACCATGTGTCAGGCCCAGTGCTGAGCCCTTTGAACTCCTCTATGTGCCGGATGTTAGGAACACAGAAATAAAGATGCAGTAACCACCAACACTGCCACCATTTCTCGTAAGCGTCACAGCACCACCCCTCCGAGGTATGCTGTTTCCAGGAAGTTAAGAGTAAGGCCTGGGCCCTAACTTGTTAGCTCAATGGATAGAGTGTTGGTCTGCGGACTGTAAGGTCCTGGGTTCAATTCCGGTTGAGGGCATGTACCTTGGTTGTGGACACATCCCCAGTAGGGGGTGTGCAGGAGGCAGCTGATCGATGTTTCTAACTCTCTATCCCTCTCCCTTCCTCTCTATATAAAAAAAAAATCAATAAAATATATTAAAAAAAAAAAGAGTAAGGCCTGGGTTTGAAATCTGTTTATAACACTTTTTAGCTCTGTAACTTTGGGCAAGTTACTTAAATGGCTTTAAGTCTCAGTTTTCCTATCTATAAAATGGGTGTGCAGTCAACAACAGCTGTACCTTATGAAGTTGTGAGGGTTGAATGAGATGATATATGTCAAGTGCTGGCACATTGTTTGGCACATCGTGATTTATTATTAACCCCAGGGTACTATTTAACATCATGTTCAATTAAGGCTATCCAAAGGCATGACTACTCACAGGATGAATAGGAATTAGACAAAGAAGGAAGTAGAATTACTCTAAACGATCCCTTTTATTCTGGTTGGAAGCCCAGCACTGGCCTGCTGCCCCCATCCGTGTTTCTGGGTAATAACACAAGCCTCTCCAGTTCCAGGTTCTACCACCATAACTCATGTTGTGTCCTGGCAATAGGCTTTGGAGAAGTTGCTTCTCCCTTCTGGGCTTCAAATTCTTCATCTTTATAGAAGAGGCTGTACCAGTTCCATCTAGAAATCTATCCTTCAAGCATTGCTTATAATAGCAAAAACTGGGAAGAAATATAAATGCCTATCAATGGAGAAATAGTTTAATAAATTATGATACATTCATAGGATGGATGACAGCATAGCTGCTCAAAAGGGAAATCCATATGAGCTGATACAGAAAAATGTACTTCACTGAGCCAAACTTGACATGCAATAAACATACCGATTCTGAGGACACAGCTCTGTGCATTTTGGCAAACGTATTCACCTGTCACCATGACTCTGATCAAGATAAAAAAACAATTTCCATTACTCTACAAATGTCCCTCATGCCACTTTTCCATCAGTTCCTCCCAATCCACATAGAGGCCACCACTGTTCTGATTTGAACACCGTTGATTCATTTTGTCTCTTCTTTTAAAAAATAAGGGGGAGGGTTTTGTTTTGTTTTTTTTAATTATTCAGCCATATTGTTGAAAGTAACAGTTGTATTTTTGTTGCTTTGTACACAATGTCTGTGCCTCACCACCTCCCCCAATTCCTATGTTGCAGCTTTAACCCCCAATATATGTGTATTTACAAATGCAAT